>NC_137084.1:56688137-57950525 GCF_951640355.1 Cnephaeus nilssonii
TCTTCTTATCCTGTCCAAGTGACACTGATTTTCTATATAATCTTCCTTTATGACAGAGTCTTCCCTCCTTTCCTTCCTTTATTCTTTCTTCCTTTATTTTTCCTGCCTCAATCATTATGTTGCTACCTGAGACACAAATACTAAAGATATAGCTGCTGTCTTTAATGGTTCACAGTCCAGTAAGAGACATTTCACAGCAACACAAGGGCACAGGCTGGTGGCACAGTAGAGGAAGCCCCTGTGCTAAACTGACACAACACAGGAATAGCTAACTCAGACTGGAGGTTCAGAAGGAATTACCTCATGCCCCAATTTCCCGAGTTCTCTGCGCAGAGAAAAGCTGTTCAGGAGAGCTGTTAGATCTCCTTCCATCTCATTGTGAGTGAAAAATAAAATCCTTTCCCTCTAAGGGGCTAAGACTTGGAAGTTCTTGTTTTAACAACTAACATTAATACACTGACTAACCTAGTTCCCAAGAACCAGAGCCCCGTCTCTGAGCACAAGCCCCAGGTGATGAATACCTGCACGTAGACTCAGGAACCACTTTCCTGTACAGATTCATGACTATTGTATGTTGTAAAGGTTGATGATTCAACACATCCTGACTTCTTCCCTTTGATCCATCCCAGACTGCTTTTCTTCCCCAGGCTCCACGCCCTTCCCCCAACACAGGCCTCCATGGTGATGTCTGATGGTATCAGCTGACTCACCTCACAGCGTCTGCCTGGTCTGCAGTGCCCAACTATGTTGGGAGGGCAAATAGAACAAAGTTCTTGTTACAAAAAGGGCAGCTTTCGTTCCACTTTCCCATGTACTCCAAGTCTCAACTTCTGTTTTTATGCTTTTCTTAATTCTCCAAGGACTCATTGGCTATGCTCACTCTGTGACACTGCTCTGCGATTAGATTAAACAGGAAGACTCCTTCCTGGAGATTCTGAAGAATGGTTTTTGTTGTGGGCATAAGCCTTTGTGTTTCTGCTTTGGTGTTTCCAATTTCCTCTCTACCTGTATTGGCACAATATATATCCCCCTCCACTTTCCCTTCTCTTCAACAAACACACACTATTTCCACAATTTATTGGGATGATATTGATGAATAAAATTATATAGGTTATAGGTATAAAACTGTATAATGCATCACCTGTATATTGCATTATGTGTTGATCATTCAAAGTCAATCTCTTTCAATCACCATATATTTGATCCCCATTCCCTTTCCTAACTTCCTCCCATCCATTTTCCTTTGGTACCCACAATACTGTTGGCTGTGTCCAAGAGATTTTGTTTCTTTCCCCTTGTGTTTCTGTGTGTGTTTTTAATTTGGTGATATTTCTATTGTTTTTTTCCCTCTGCTTTTCATACACACACACACACACACACACACACACACACACACACACACACACTAGTGGCCCGGTGCACGAAATTCATGCATTGGAGGAGAGTGTTCCCTCAGCCTAGCCTGCACCCTCTCCAATCTGGGACCCCTCAGGGGATAACCGGCAGTGGGACATCCCTCTCACAATCCAGAACTGCTGGCTCCTAACCGCTCACCTGCCTGCCTGATTGCCCCTAACTTCTTCTGCCTGCCAGCCTGATTGTCCCTAACTGTTTCCCTGCTGGCTTGATTGCCCCTAACCACCTCTGCCTCTGCCCCGCATCCGGGACCCAGGATTCCCTCTTCCAGCCGACCACAGGTACCTGGGATCCGGGCTTCCCTCCCTCTGGTCAGCCATAGGTGCCCAGGCTGGCTGTAGCCGCAGGGGATGGTGGGCAGGTGTCCTTGCCTAGGCTGCAGCCACAAGTGCTGGTGCCCGGGACCGTGGGGTGGGCGGCTTCTCCGTCTACCAGGCTGTAGCCAACCGCAGGTGCTGGCGCCTGGACTGCAGGCAGGCGGCTTCTCTGTCTTCCCTGGGATGCAGTGTGGGCGACTTCTCCGGCTGGCTGTGGCCTGGGATTATGGGGCAGGCAGTTTCTTTGTCTCCCAGGCCGCACCCAGCCTCAGGCACTGGGGCCCAGTTTCTCCATCTCCCCCAGGACATGGGGCAGGAGGACATGAGGCTTCTGCTATTGGCTGCGGCCTGAGATCATGGGGCAGGCGGCTTCTTGGTCTCCCTGGCTGCAGCCAGCCTCAGGCGCTGGCGCCCGACTTCTCTGACCCCACAGGCCTGGAGCAGTGCGGGGGGGGGGGGGGGAGGAGGAACAGGGCTGCCGCCATGTTTTCAGGTTAATTTGCATACTCACTCTGATTGGCTGGTACCATAGCAGAGTGATGGTAATTTGCATGTTTCTCTTTTATGAGTGTAGATATATATACTATTTAAAGTTTTACACATCTCCTTTTTCCTGATTGACCCCTCCCCCTACCATTCCCACCCCCGAGGGCAAACGCCCACCACCCCAGTGTCTGTGTCCATTGGTTATGCTCATATGCATGCATACAAGTCCTTTGGTTGATCTCTAACACCCCCCCTCCCCTGCCATTTGTCTCTGGATCTATTTTTGTTCATCAGTTTATGTTGATCATTATATCCCACATATGAGTGAGATCATGTGATATTTATCTTTCTCTGACTGACTTATTTTGCTTAGCATAATGCTCTCCAGTTCTATCCATGCTGTTGCAATGGTAAAAGTTCCTTCTTTTTTATAGCGGTGTAGTATTCCATTGTGTAGATGTACCACTGTTTTTTAAACCAATCATCTGTTGATGGGCACTTAGGCTGTTTCCAATTCTTAGCTATTGTAAATTGGGCAGCTATGAACATAGGGGTGCATAGATCCTTTCTGATTGGTGTTTCTGATTTCTTGGGATACAGTCCTAGAAGTGGGATTACTGGGTCAAATGGGAGTTCCATTATTAATTTTTGAGGAAACTCCATACTGTTTTCCATAGTGGCTGCACCAGTCTGCATTTCCACCAGCAGAGTACGAGGGTTCCTTTTTCTCCACATCCTCACCAGCATTTGTTGTTTGTTGATTTGTTGATAATAGTCATTCTGACAGGGGTAAGATGGTATCTCATTGTTGTTTTGATTTGCATCTCTCAGATGATTGACTAGTGACTTTGAGCATGTTTTCATATGTCTCTCAGCCTTCTGTATGTTCTCTTTTGAAAAATGTCTATTTAAGTCCTTTGCCCATTTTTTATTGGATTGTTTATCTTCCTTTTGTTAAGTTGTATGAGTTCTCTGTAAATTTTGGAGACTAAACCTGTTATTTGAAATAGCATTGGCAAATATGTTCTCCCATGCAGTGGGCTTTCTTGTTTTGTTGGTTTCTTTTGCTGTGCAGCAGCTTTTTATTTTGATGCAGTCCCATTTGTTTATTTTCTCCTTAGTCTCCATTGCTCTAGGAGCTGTATCAGTAAAGATATTGTTATGACATATGTCTGATATTTTGCTGCCTGTGGAGTCTTCTAATATTTTTATGGTTTCCATCTTATGTTTAAGTCGTTTAGCCATTTTGAGTTTGTTTTTGTGTATGGTGTAAGTTGGTGATCTAGTTTCATTTTTTTTTTTTGCATGTATCTGACCAAATTTCCCAGCACTATTTATTGAATAGACTGTCTTGAGTCCATTGTATGCTCTTGCCTCCTTTGTCAAATATTAATTGAGCATAATGGCTTGGGTTGATTTCCGGGTTGTCTGTTCTGTTCCATTGGTCTATACGTCTGTTCTTGTACCAGTACCAGTCAGTTTTGAGAACCGTTGTTTTGTAATATAGCTTGATATCTGGTATTGCAATCCCTCCAATTTTGTTCTTCTTTCTCAGGATTGCTGTGGCTATTCAGGGTCTTTTTTTATCCCATATGAATTTTTGGAGAGTTTGTTCTAGATCTTTGTAATATGCCATTGGTATTTTAATAGGTATTGCATTGAATCTATATAGATTGCTTTAGGTAGTATGGACATTTTAATGATGTTGATTCTACCAATCCATGAACATGGTATGTTCTTCCATTTGTTTATGTCTTCCTCTATCTCTTTTTTCAATGTCCTGTAGTTTTCTGAGTACAGGACTTTTACCTCCTTAGTTAAGTTTATTCCTAGGTATCTTAATTTTTTTGTTGCAGTGGTAAATGGGATTGTTTTTTTAGTTTCTCTTTCTGAGAGTTCATTATTGTATATAAAAAGGCCATAGATTTCTGGGTGTTAATTTTGTATCCTCCTACATTGCCGAATTCATTTAAGTCTAGTAGTTTTTTTATGGAGTCTTTGGGGTTTTCTATGTACAGTATCATGTCATCTGCGAATAATGATAGTTTTATTTCTTTTCCAATTTGGATGCTTTTTATTTATTCTTCTTGTCTGATCACTATGGCTAGCACTCCCAGTACTATATTGAACAGGAGTGGTGAAAGTGGGCATCACTGTCTTGTTCCTGTTCTTAGGGGAAATGGATTTAGGTTTTGCGCATTGAGTATTATCTTGGCTATAGTTTTGTTCATATAAGGCTTTTATTATGGTGTGATATGATCCCTCTATTCCCACTTTGCTGAGAGTTTTTATCAAGAAAGGGTGTTGGATTTTGTCAAATGTTTTTTCTGCATCAATTGATATGATTGTGAGATTTTTGTCTCTCAATTTGTTTATGTGATATATCACAATTATTGATTTGTGGATATTGTACCATCCTTGCATCCCCAGAATAAATTCCACTTGGTCATGGTGTATGATCTTTCTAATGTAATGCTGGATCCGATTTGCTAGAATTTTGTTGAGGATTCCCTTTGGTTTTCTTTTTGTATATTATGTGTCACAGTTATGAAGTTTTTGTTACTATTAGGTTTATGCAAAATAAAATTTCACTTATACAGTAGTCTTTTTTCTTCTAAATGCATATTATCTCCATTTTCCTTTGCAAATTCAGATCTTTATTCCCTCTCCTGTTATGTATGATTTTGTTTTCACAAATTATTCCTCTTTATGCTGTGAGTTAATTTCTGGTTGTGCTATTGTCTTCTCTCTTTTTTAATGTTTTTACCTCCTTTAACCTTTATGTTATAATTAAATGAATATTACCCTACTAGCGGCCTGTTGCACGAATATTCATGCAATAGGCCTTCTTTCCCCTGGCTGCTGGCACTAGTTTTACTCCAGCACCTGGGACACAGGCCTTTGCTCTGGCCACCGCCTTCCATCTTTGTTCTGGCCAGAGCCTTCAGTCTTCTCCGCTCTGGCCAGAGCGCCGCTCCTGTAGCTCCCTCCACCCCCCGCCCTCCTCCTCATAGCAGGCATCCTGCCCTGCTGCTCCGTGCCTGTGTATGCAAATTAACCCACCATCTTTGTAGGGTTCATTTGCATACTCACTCCTGATTGGCTGGTGGGCATTGCAGAGGTATGGTCAATTTGCATACTTCTTTTTTTACAATATCCTGCTTCTGTCTGTTAGTCATCTTACTCCTAGTTTTGTATCCTTTTGTCTTTTTTTGTTTCAAGTAGAATAACCCCCTTCAGTATTTCCTGTAATAGAGGTCTTGTGGTGATAAATAACCTCAGCTTTTGTATGTCTGGAAAAGTATTTATTTCTCCTTCATATCTAATAGATAACTCATCTAGATATATTATGCTTAATATTTGATTCCACTCTTTCCTAATTTGCAAAGTTTCTTCTTAAAAATATGATGATAATCTAATGGGATTTCCTTTAAGATTACCATCTTCTTTTCCCTGGCTGTCTTGAGAATTCTTTCTTTGCCATTAATTTTTGAGAGTTTTAATATAATATGCCTTCAAGAAGGCTGCTTTGGATTGAGATAATTAGGTATTCTGTTTGCTTCTTGCCTCTTTCCTTAAGCTTTGAAAGTTATAATCAACTATTTGTTTGAATAGGCTCTCCATAGCCTTCTCCCTCTCTTATCTTTCTAGTGTACCCATTATTCTTATATTGCTTTTTCTCATAGAATCAGAAAGTTCTCTTATTATTTTTACTGGCAAGTCTCTCTCTTCCTCCATCTGTGTCATTTTTAATTTCAATCTTCAATATCACTAATTCTTTCTTCCATCTGGTCAGCTCTATTTCCTAAGCTCACTAGTTTATTATTCATCTTTTTTACTGAGTTCCTCAGCTCCAAAATTTCTATTTGTTTCTTTTAAAAGTTTCAATCTCTTTGGTAAAGTACTCCTTTTGTTAGTTAATTTTATTTCTGAGTTCATTAAACTTCCTGTGTTTTCCTGTGTCTCACTGAGTTTTTTCAGAACTGTAATCTTGAATTCTCTGTAATTTAAATCATACATTTCTATGTCTTCAAGTTTATTTTCTAGAGATTTTTAACTTTCTTTCTGAGCTGCCTCATTACCTTGAGTTATTCATGGTATGGGATGGATTCCTTCCCTGCCTAGGCATCTATGGGAATGAAATCTGCTTTCTTTTTAAGAGTGGCACTTCTCTATGTAGTACATTAATAAGAAGTTTTTCTTTTGCTTTCCAGTAGGTGGCACTGAAGTGCAAGTTTTTCAGTTTCTCCTGCACTGCTATGGCTTCTCAGACCTCTGTTGGGCAGTAGAAAATGCCCTGTATTCCCTAAGGGGTGGTGGTGTGTGGAGGGGAGGGGGGTTCCCCTCTGTGACCGGGCAGCCTTGATAGGTGGGGAGTAGGCTGAATTGGGAGATGCTGGGTGGTGCATTTGTTGCTTTGCTCTAATTTTTCAATTACAGTTGAAAGGCCTGGTGCACCAGCGGACAGGCACCCGGCTCCCCCGTGATCTAAAGCAAAAGCGTGGGAGCTGGGTGCCTGTCTGCTCCGACATCAGGCCTTTCGGAGGCCTGGTGCACCAGCAGACAGGCACCCAGCTCCCCCGCGATCGAAAGCGAAAGTGTGTAGGGGACCCTACACGTGCATGATTCAATCATGCACTGGGCCTCTAGTATTTATATAATTTATGATGTGATCATCCCAATAAATCTAGTGCCCATCTGACACCACACCGTTATTATATTATTGACTATATTTCCTATGCTACACTTTACATCCATCCCCATGAATATTCTGTAACCACAAATTTGTACCCAGCCATTTTTTTATGAGCATAAGATGTTACAAACAGACTTATGATCATAGTATTCTTAAATGTTATTGTAACTAATTATTCCACTCCATTTGGAATTTTAGTTATTTTCCTTTTTGCTTTTCAACTGCCTTTCACCTAAACACTGGACAGAGAGAGCTCTGGGGTTAGGCCTGGAGGGGTGGGTGGAGGAATTGAAGAAAAAAGAAAAAAAAAGAGAAAGAACTCATGGACATGGACAACAGTGTGGTGATTATAGGGGATGGGGGAGAGGGAGTAGGTGGAGGTGGAGAAAGGTATAGGAGTGATAAATGGTGATTGAAAAAATAAAATAAAATAGAGAAAGAAAGGAGAGACATATATGACTTCTCCAAAGGGGAGCTTACTGATTTTTCAGTAACACCTAAGATCAAAAATTGTCTAAAACCCAGCATTAGTTTATCAACGAAAGAGGTAAAAGATGATCTTTCCCACCTCCCTCAAAAAGGACCCAAATAACAATGACTCACTAGATGCTAAAGCACAAAGCTTCATCACATCCTTAATGTAATGTATTAACATGGTCAGCCTTTTTCCTCCTTCTACTTTTCACATTCTCTACTTTCTTCCTCTCTCTCACCTTTTCAGAGTAGGCACTGTATTAATAACATCTGAGGATATAAAATGATTATGACAGAATTTAAACAAACGTTTAGCTAAAATGTACAGTATTTAAGTAAATTTTAAGTGAACAATTTTAACAAAATTATTTGAGAAACCAAATAGCAGCAATATAAAAATTAAATATAGTCACACTATGTCATAATATATTACAGATCTTTTTTTTCTAAAAACACTATTGAAAAATCAATAGATAAAAGAAATTCATGTTTATTCCAGCTATGGAGGAAGATAAATTTCCAAAGATGAAAGTGCTGAGTGAAAAGGAATACTTCACAGTCTTTTAGTCCAGACCTAAACTTTCTTTTATCTGGAAAACTTTACTAAACCCTTCCTTCAAGCTGCTCCTGGGGCTTATCTTTCTAATCCTGTTTGTCTTCTCTTCAGTCACCTTTGGCAGAACTCTGTCACTCACTCAATAAAGCCCAATAACCTCAGCACTCTTTTTTTGATCAGGTCCTTTTCTCTCTCTGCAGTTTCATAATAATAGTGATGTCTCTTCCTTCCCTCCTTTTCCCACTCTCATTTAAGTTACCTAAAGACCTAGAATTGTAGGGTTGCTGCAAGAAATAATCCATTTAGACATTTCAAGACTTCAAATAATACCTAGTACATCAAAGCAATTCAGCAAATGGTTCTTTAAATACAATTAACATTACTTCTAGTTTTACTAGCACTGTTACTACTAGTACTAGTCCTCCTCCTTCTACAATACGAACTACTTTTTACCTCCTCCTTATTAGTTAAGAAGATGATTATGTTGATGATTATGATTTGCTAGATCCTATGCGTAGTGTAGCATAGGTACTACCATCCTCATTTTTCACTCAATTGACAGCTCAATTCAATTTCCTAAAATTTAAAAGTTATGAAGCCAGAACTCAAATACAGTTGTCTGACTTAAAACTTTGCTTATTCTTTTGCACCATAATTATTTCCAATAAGAAGAGTGTGTTGGTGAATCTTCATTTTGAAAACAGTGACATAGTTTTGCAGAATTTAGAGATGTATTTCTGAACTACATAAATGGGATTGTGCCCACTTTTGAAATAACAATATAAAAGTAAACTGAACTGGTGTCAAATATTTGACTGGAACCCAAAAAAAGCAAGACATGCCCGGAGCCAACAAGAGCAGCTTGGCTCTTCATATTCTGCATTTTTGCCATTGTTTAAAAATATAAAGACCGAATGTAACATGTTGAAAGTAAAATGTCAGCCAACGTCCTTAGTCAAAACTGAGAACTGTTTTATTTTCATGATGTTCTCAAATGATGTTATACAAACATCATGACCTACTGAATATATTATTGATTTTTAATATTGAGTGTTAAAATATATATTTTAATTTAAAAAGCATACTTATATTTCATAGAATAAAATGACCCTTGAATAGCTATTATACAATATTTATAAACATCCTTACATATATTCTATGTAAGGAATTGTTCTAAAAACACAAATATTTCCTTTTTTTCACCTCTAGCTTATTATAGATGAGTTTAATTTTGAATTGTAAGTTTACAGAAAAATAGATTCCTTCCTCAAGACTGCCCATTTTTATTGATTTATTTTTATTTTTTTAATCCTCACCCAAAGATATGCTTATTGATTTTAGAGAAAGAGGAAGGAGAAAAGAGAGAGAGAGAGAGAGAGAGAGAGAGAGAGAGAGAGAGAGAGAGCTATCAATTGGCTGCCTCCCATGCATACCCTGACCAGGGATAGAACCCACAAACTAAGTATGTGCCCTGACTAACTGAATCTTTAACCTGAAACCTTTTTGGTGTACGGGAAGATGCTCCATCCATCTGGGACACCCAGCCCGGTGCCAAACTGCCATTTTTAGATCCAGTGATGTTACTTAGAGATGTTCACTTATACTGTCAAAATTGGGGGGGAAATCTGTCACATATAATAATTTTTTTTTATTATATGGTCAGTTCTTAATCCTGGAAGTTGAGCTTGTATCTGAGCATACATGATATAGGAGGCAAGGTGCATGTGTGTTTTCACCCCCAGCTCTAACTCAAATTTCTCTTTCATCTTTTTCTCATTGTGGCTTCCCTGGACTAACTAATTAAATTATCCTTATAATTTAAGAATATCTATTTTTATTTTCCTCATTTAGTACTGAACCAGTACACGGTTTGAGCAATTAGATGTTTTTTGTTGTTCTTTTTTTTTTTTTTGGGGGGGGGGTTGTTTCTTTTTTTCTAAGCCAGTTATTTTCATTCAGTGTGCTTCAAAAATTTTTAAAACATGCAGTAACTGACTAGTCAGGGGCACTGACCTTTTTTCTCCCTTAGATTGTCAAATAAAAAATTACAACAGCCAACTCAACAATAGCTTTCTGGTGTGAATGCCCTGTCTTGAACCATAAATACATATGATAGAGTTGCATTTTATTGGTCACTTTGCATAATAATAAGGTTGCATCTGACTGGTTAATTCTTGGTACCAAAAATCCTTATATATAAGTATAGGCACCTGATTTTTTCAAAATTTACTTCGGAGCAAAAAGGGCAGGTAATTGCTATTATTATTATTATTATTATTATTATTATTTTGTAAATCAGTCAAAATTATGCCTTTTTTATCAGATCTGCCAAAATTATGACATATTTTTGGTGTGCCGCAGAATTTTAGTAACTCATTTATGTGTGCCATGAGTTGAAAGGGTTGAAAATCACTGCTGTAGGGCCTCTGTGGTTCCTCTACAAGTTTAGCACTTCACTCAGCATGGAATGGAGACTGCCCTCACACCTAAATCCATAAACACGGGCAAACTCATCCAAATGCATTTCTCTGCCTCCATGTGCTGAACAGCTTCCAATAGTTGCTTGTATTTGGTTGCTTTCCATAGGCTTTATTGTAGTTGTTTTTTTAGATTTTGTCCAGAATGTATAACTTTCATCTACGACAGATTAATCCTACAAAATCTACGGTTTGTGCCTTGAATAGAAAAGTTCTCAATATTGTTTTGTAACTTACTTCTTTTTTTATTACATTTATGACAGTCATCTTCAAAATTTCAAACCATCAAGTGAACTCTCTTAATGATTATCCTTTTTAGAAGCATCTGATGGCATTGATATAAAAATCTTTCTGAAATTCTGCCTTTAATAATAGAGCCAACCTATTAATAGCTAAAGCTTCACTTTTTAAACATACCAAGGAAAACTTGGAATTGAAAATAGATTAAATTAATTTGGAATGCTCATTTGGTCTGATGGAAAAACATGCTTCACAGAGTGATATGTAAATGCCCTTCTGACCTACTATTTTGGTTCTGATTACATATTATTATGCAGCAAATTATTCCAAAACTCAGTGCCTAGTGACATAAAACAACAACTTGTTTTCTTAATTTTACAATTTTCTAGATCATGAATTAAGAACAAGTCACCGCAAGGATAGCCAGTCTCTGATCCATGATATCTTGGGGCCAGGGGTTATGGACTCAATGTTTGTCTTCCACCAAAATGTATATGTTGAAACTCTCTCCTCCAGTGTAACTGCATAAGGAGACAGGGTCTTTGGGAGGTAACTAGGATTAGATGAGGTGATAAGGTTTGAGTCCTCATAATGGGATTACTGCCCTCATAGAAAGAGTCTATAGTCTGCCATGTGAAGGCATAGCAAGACAATGACCATCTGCGAGAAAGAAAGAGAGCTCACAATAGGAACTGAAGTGGCTGGTATCTTGGTCTTGAACTTCGCAGCCTCTAGAACTATGAAATACCTGTTGTTTAAGCCACCCAGATTAAGATGTTTTGTTATGGCAGCCCTAACAGATTAAGATGTTTTATTATGGCAGCCCTAACTGATTGAGACACTAGGTCTTTCCACGTATCCCCTCCCTTCACCTCTGTCTTCTTTCCTTTGTGGCCACTCCTTCTTTCTTTCTTCCTGTAGCTTACTCAGAGCATGGAAGCCTAAGTTATATTTTTTTTACATGATAACTCAGGGCTTCAAGAAAAAGTGTTTCAAGATATAGGAAGTAGAAGCTGGCAGATTCCTCAGGCCTGACACCAGAAGCTGGCAAAGCTCACCTTTTCTATATTCTGTTCGTCAAAGTTGTCATGGAGCCTACCCAGCACAAGGGGAGACCCACCAAAAATAGACAGACATGTATTTTGTACCATATAATAAGTGACAAAACCACTATTTTAAGAACCTTAAAACTACTCTTTATATACCCTATGGCAGGACTGTTCTCCAGCTTTTGAGAGAAGGTGGATATTTCTCTTTCTACTGAAGAATATGTCATTGTAACATATGAAGTTTGTGCCCAATAGGCATTGCTCTGCTTCCTAATAACTGCCCAAGAATGACTCAAAGTAAATAATTTTAAAATGAAAATAAGTATTTCTGACAGATGCCATCTAATATTTATTTAGCTTGTAGCCAACAGTTCTATACAATTGGTCAATCATTCAGAAAAATCAAGGTATTATTTTTAACCAATTTATTCAGAACAATTTACTTAGTACTTATTCTGCTTAAAGTTATATATGTATTTAAGGTTTTATTGATTAAAACTATAGAAAAAAATTATTGTCACCCAACATTCATTCTTTCCTTATTCCAAAATAATATAATATAAAGCAGGCACATATTATTCAGGATAAAGAATATGTCCCAGTTTTCCTTGAAGCTAGGTATGGCCATGAGAAGATATATTCAAGGAAATGTAAGATGAAGTGGAATACTTTTTGTCATTTGCTTTGTATTTCTTTACTTCATTATACTACCTAAAACAAGGATGCTGTCATCTTGCTCATGCAATGAGTGTCACAACTTAGGAAGGAACTCAGATCCTCTATTACTAAAATTTTAAAGTGTTAACAACAACAACAAAAAAGAATACAAAGAAGATATGAGGCACAAGAAATATTACTATTTGAAGGGAAATCCTTAAAGAGAAGCAGATCTTCACTGAAGCAAAGGGCTCTAGAAGAATGCTATTAAGTAGAAGATAGACTACATTTAAAAGTATAAAATTACTTACTTTTCATTCCCATTGTATAACTAGGAAGATGGAAAAGCTAAGTAAAGGGGTAAAGCATTTACTAAAAATCATTCACTAAGACACTAATTTGAAAGAATATATGCACCCCTATGTTCACTGCAGTATTATCCTATATAATAAAAGCGTAATATGCAAATCAACCGAATGGTGGAACAACCGGTCGCTATGACACACACTGACCATGGGGGACAGACGCTCAATGCAGGAGCTGCCCCTGGTGGTCAGTGTGCTCCCACAGGGGGAGCGCCGCTCAGCCAGAAGCTGGCAAGCGCAGCAGCAGTGGCGTGAGCCTCTTCCACCACCACTGCAGGCTGGTGGTAAGGAACAAGGGGTCCTGGACTGCAAGAGGGATGTCTGACTGCCGCCTTAGGCCCAATTCTCACAGCAGGTGGATATCCCCCAAGGGGTCTGCGAGAGGGCACAGGCCAGGCTGAAGGTCACCCCCCCACTCAGTGCATGAATCTCATGCACCAGGCCTCTGGTTTATATTAACCAAGATATAGAAGCAGCCCAGGTGGCCATCAGTAGGTGAGTGGATAAAACAACTATGGTACATTTACACAATGGACTACTCAGCCTTAAAAAGGAAGAAAATTTTACTTTTTTTCCAGGGTTCTTGTTCCAGCATTAAGAAGGGTTCAGCAATCTGGAGAAAGGCTATGCGTAGATTAAGTAAGAGTCCAAAGACAAAAGATAATTTTGAAAGGCATTGAGGGTCAGAGGAGCTTTAGCTAAAGGAGCTAAGTTCTCTTTGTCTCAGGACCCTTTCTTTTTATTAACACAATTTGTCCTAAGGCAAGGTGGAGATAATACACTTCAAAGGGTAGGATTATATACATAAGCATTGTCAGATTGGGGAATAGCCTTCAACTTTTCAGGTGTTTGGTCAACAGGAGGCAATAACATGTAGATTAAGAAGCCCTGAGCAGTAAACAATCAACCTTTTCAGGTTTAGGGGAAATACCTTTAGCCATTCCAACAGGTGATAACATATGTGGCTCAGCCCTTGTTGAGTCCCCAAGTTCCATCAACCTTTTGATGAAACTCTTGCAAGTATGACATGCTGGAACTGGCTTCTGGCACCTTTTGTGACGGTATGGACGGTCCCAGAGAACATTATGCTAAGTGAAATAAGCCAGTTAGAGACAGACAAATACCATATGATTTCCCTCATATGTGATATTTACTGAACAAACTGAACTCACAAACAAAATAGTAACAGACTCATAGGTAGAGTCTGTTACTATTCGCAAACATGGCTCAGTGGTTGAGCATTGACCTATGAACCAGGAGGTCATGGTTTGATTTCCAGTCAGGGCACATACCATAGTTTCAGACTCAATCCCCAGCATGGGTTGTGCAGGAGGCAGCTGATCAATGATTCTCTCTCATCATTGATGTTTCTATCTCTCTCTTCCTTTCCCTTCCTCTCTGAAATAAATAAAAATATTTTTTAAAAAGAGAGAGAGAGAGAGAGAGGAGGCAGACAGCTCTGTTTGGGGAAGGTTTGGGGAGTAAGGACTGGAGGCATTGAGCAAAAAAGAAAAAAAGAGAAAGAACTCATGGACATGTGCAACAGTATGGTGATTGTTGTGGGGAAGGAGAGTGGGTGGATGTGGAAGAGGGTATATCGGAGATAAATGATGATGGAAAATAATAAAACAAACAAACAAACAAATAAATAAATGAAAATTATTCAATCTCTCTATCAACAATTTTTAAGGACTGACAAGATGTAAGACAGGAGATTCCATGTGATAGTGGCAGTTAAAATATTAATGTTTAAATGGTAAAGATTTAGTGATGTAGGATTACATAGCTTTCTCTCTAGAGTCTACACATTACTTAGCTTTGCAATAAGCAACATTTTATTATATTTATTGGTTTTCAATTTTCAAAATTAACATATAAATTATTATAATCTTCTAAATTTCATAAGACAGTTTTGGTTACAGAAAAAACAAATAGTTTAACCATTCAGAGCTTCCTAGATTAGGCTTACATCTTCCTGATCTCTGTTCCCAAGATACATGTTTATTTATTGCCTGGTCTTCTGGATTGGTTATAAACTCTGTGCTGGGAGGGATAAATGCTTTTCAGCTTTTTTTTTTCTCTTCCATAATAGAATTAAAGCAATTTCTTAGATGCAAAATCAGGCAAACACAGAACTAAAAACTACTAGGTGGGTCAGAGGGTCAGAACACTTTAATAAAATGACCAAAGAGAAATCCTATCTAATAAAAGAGTAATATGCAAATTGACCATACCTCCGCTACACCCACAAGCCAATCAGGAATGAGTATGCAAATTAATACAACCAAGATGGCTGCGGCCACGGAGCAAGCAGGAGGCTTGGGTTTCCCCGGCAATGGAGGAAGCCAAGCTTTTCGCACACCCTGGCCAGCCCTGGACTCCACTCAAGGCTACAAAGTTTCAATTATAGAAGATAAATAAATCCCAACAAAAATGGCTGCGGCCACGGAGCAAGCAGGAGGCTTGGCTCTGCTCAAGGCTACAAAGTTTCAATTATAGAAGATAAATAAACCCCAGATACCAGGGCCTCTGCTTGGATTGCTGGGGGTGTGGCCGGCCTGCAAACCACCACAGGCCCCTCACCCAGGCCGCCCCATGCCCCAAGGTAACCCCCACACTGATCCGGAACACCCTTCAGGGCAAACCAGCTGGCCCCCACCCATGCACCAGGCCTCTATCCTATCTAATAAAAGAGTAATATGCAAATTGACCATCACTCCAACACATAAGATGGCTGCCCCCATGTGGACACAAGATGGCCAGCAGGGGAGGACAGTTGGGAGGGACCAGGCCTGCAGGGGAGAGCAGTTGGGGGGATCAGGCCTGCAGGGGAGGGCAGTTAGGGGTGACCAGGCCTGCAGGGGAGGGCAGTTAGGGGCAAACAGGCTGGCAGGGGAGTGGTTAGGGAGTGATCAGGCTGGCAGGCAGAAGCAGTTAGGGGCAATCAGGAAGGCAGGCAGGCGAGCAGTTGGGAGCCAGCAGTCCTGGATTGTGAGAGGGATGTCTGACTGCCCGTTTAGACCTGATCCTACCGGGATCAGGCCTAAATGGGCAGTCGGACATCCCTCGAGGGGTCCCAGATTGGAGAGGGTGCAGGCTGGGCTGAGGGACACCCCCCTCCCTGGTGCACAAATTTCATGCATCGGGCCTCTAGTCTTAGAATAAAGTGTTTAAAAATGGAATAGGCAGTTTTGCATAGCAGCATACTCATAATATTTAAATGGAGACTAGATGGCCTTCTTTCTGGGACTCCTGCATGGAGTATATGTGTATTGAACATCTATGAAGTTTTAGAAGAGATGTTTCTTTACTTCATAGTTTTTCGTAATCATTACAATGCTGTTAAGTATGTATGACTACCCCAATTTTGCAATAAAAGCAACATGAGGCTGAGAGGGGTTCAGTAATTTGACTTAGGTTAACCAGCTAGAACGAGTTAGAGCCTGAATTTGAATTCATATCTACCCATTTCAAAGCTATATTGCCCTCAAACTCTCTTTAACTATTATCATTTTATGATGCTCAGAAATTTACACACACACACACACACACACACACACACATCCTATGACACCACCCAATTACTGAATTTACTAAATTCAGACTTGGTAGCAGCATCACCTACTCCTAATGCCCGTTGTGTTATGAGTAAGAAGATACTTATTTATCAAGGACTCGTGAACTTTTAAATTTAGATTAGTTGATAATTCTGCTCTTATTGATGTGGTCTTGAAGTTGAATAGGAGGAAACCAAAATGACCTTTGTTTTTGTCCTGTTTCTGTCTGTAAGTAACATGACAGTTATTGCAGAATAAATGCTATTCCAAATGATTTTTCCACAAAAGGTCATCCTATCACATGCTGTGCATTTAATTCTGTGAATATGTTTCTGCCGGGCCTACCATTGTGAAAATGAGGCTGCTTGTGTCCAATTAAAACTTTTGAAAGAAATCTGTTCAGAGTCTAAATTTGGCAATCTACCTATTAAACCAGTAAAAATGACTTTTCTCATTTTATATTTATAAACTTCTTCTTTGCTATTACTTCTAAGTAAAAATATTTTTGGCAAATATAATTTCAGAGACTTCAAAAACAATAATTCCATCTCTGGAGATTATAAAAATAATATACATTCATTATAGAAAATTTATTTTTTTTTATTTTATTTTTTTTAAATTTCTTTATTGATTAAGGTGTCACATATTTGTCCTCATCCCCCCATTCCCATCCCACACCCCTCCCCATGGATGCCCCATCCCCCTGTTGAACTTAACCATTGGTTAGGCTCTTATGCATGCACACAAGACCTTTGGTTGATCTCTCCCTTCTCCCCCCACCCTCCCCTATCCTCCCTCTGAGGCCCGATAGTCCGATCGGTGCCTCCTTGTTTCTGGTTCTGTTCTTGTTCATCAGTCCATGTTGTTCATCATTTCCCCTAGATGAGCGAAATCATGTGTCACTAGAGATGTACTTATAAGAATTGAATGTGCGACGGGCAATAATAGTTATGCTGACAGGCAAAAAATCAGTCTGTAGTGAGTTTCTTTCTGGACCAACAGTTCTTTTGAGACCCAATATCAATGTCCACCAGTTCCTTATGAGTACATGTCAGCACTGACCCCTCAGCTCTGGATGGTGGACAAATGGTGATAATGCAGGTCCGACTCCCTCTGGTTTGGTCTCGGCCGGACCCAGGGGGGGCACGGCTTCGCCCGGACCCGGGGCCCAGGCTCACCCGGATCCAGGGGCCCGCGGCCTCGCCCGGACCCGGGGCCCAGGCTCACCCGGATCCAGGGGCCCGCGGCCTCGCCCGGACCCGGGGCCCAGGCTCACCCGGATCCAGGGGCCCGCGGCCTCGCCCGGACCCGGGGCCCAGGCTCACCCGGATCCAGGGGCCCGTGGCCTCGCCCGGACCCGGGGCCCAGGCTCACCCGGATCCAGGGGCCCGCGGCCTCGCCCGGACCCGGGGCCCAGGCTCACCCGGATCCAGGGGCCCGCGGCCTCGCCCGGACCCGGGGCCCAGGCTCACCCGGATCCAGGGGCCCGCGGCCTCGCCCGGACCCGGGGCCCAGGCTCACCCGGATCCAGGGGCCCGCGGCCTTGCCCGGACCCGGGGCCCAGGCTCACCCGGATCCAGGGGCCCGCGGCCTCGCCCGGACCCGGGGCCCAGGCTCACCCGGATCCAGGGGCCCGCGGCCTCGCCCGGACCCGGGGCCCAGGCTCACCCTGATCCAGGGCCCCGCGGCCTCGCCCGGACCCGGGGCCAGACTCACCCTGACCCAGTTCCCAGCCTCGCCCGGACCCAGGGGCGCGCAGCTTCACCCGGATCCGGGACCCAGCGGGGTTTCGTCTTCTTGATCCCATTTCTTGTTGGTCAATTCCATCTCAGTAATTCCTTCGGCCATTTTCTCAGAGCTCCAGGGCAGCTGCCGCAGAACTCGTTGGGCGGCGGGCTCGGCGAAGCTCCGGTGTGCCCGGTGCGCGGCAGCGGGCTGGTCCGGGGTGGCTGCGTCGGCCCTTGGGTCTGCAGCGGTGGCCAGTCACCGAGCGTGCGCACCTGGCCGCTTCCGGGGCTTTGAGATTCTTGAAGGACTCGGAGGTCAGCAAGCGCGGAGTCTCATTATAGAAAATTTAAAATCCACAAAATTTCCAGTGACTTTTACAATATACTTATATTCAGTTTTAATAACCTCCAATATCAGTATGAATATTGTCACAATAGGGAAATTTACAGATAACAATAAATTATCAGACTTAACATGTTAAAACTCAGTTATAAATATGATGGAGGCACTGCAGCCCTTGCACTGAAATGATCTAATTAATACTCCAATTTGGATAGCAAAAATGTGGTTTTCAAAGGACCATTACTGCCCAGCTGGCATGGCTCAGTGGTTGAGTGTTGATCTATGAACCAGGAGGTCATGGTTCGATTCCCGTTCAGGGCACATGCTCTGGAGGATCCCCAGTGGGGGATATGCAGGAGGTAGCCTATCAATGATTCTCTCTCATTGGTATTTCTCTCTCTCTCTCTCTCTCTCTCTCTCTCTCCCTTTCTGAAATCAATAAAAAAATTATATATATATATATATATATATATATATATATATATATATATACCATTATTATTATTTCATCTCTTTCCCACAACATCAATCCATCGTCATGATGAGAAATCAGAGGCTTCTATTTAACTACTGTCTTATAGATACTCATATAAAACAAACACTTGAAACCAGTCTTCTGACTTGAGAATCAGAGCTTCACCCCCATTTCCTAATCTGTACCCTGCCCTCTGCCTGACCTGGAGAATGAGGTGCCTTCCTGGAACAATTTAAGGAGCATCCATAGGCTTATGCACTCCCATTATTTCCTTTTCTGGCCTTTCAGTGGTTTGTGATATATCCACCATTAGAGTTTTTACTCTGAATTAAAAATATTAGAAAAGCCTTATGAATTTCAAACATTTTGGCTGTTAAAAGTAACATTAATTTATTAGCCTGGCAGAAATTTATTCAACTAGCTTTTTAATGAATTCCAACCTCTAGCCCCACTGTTTTAGCTAAGACATTCATAATTTCTTTCCACATAATCATAATAGCAATCATTTATTCCCTCAATACATATTTATGCCTCCTAGATTCAGTCACTGTGTTAGCTGAAGGTAATAAAAAGAAAAACGAAAGACACATTTCCAGTTCTCATATGATATCGATAATCCTACGCAAAATTATTAGCAGCTCAGAGAAGGAATCCTAATTGGTCTCTAGGTCTTTGTTTTTGCCCTGTGCAATCTATCCTGCACCTATCTGGGTTAATCTTTCCCATATGAAAAATTATGGTTATCTTTTTTTCGGTTTAAAACTTACCTTTGACTGTCCACTTAAGCTGAGCATTGACTGAGGAGAGACATAGAGACTCAACTACACCATGTATTAACTGCAGGACCTAGTCAAGATACAAAATCTTTTCAGTTCCTTATGGTTTCTAAGTCATTTTCTAAGTCATTTTTCAGTGCCTATCTCCTGTGGAGTTTGTATGAGAGGATTAAATGAATTAATATAAATAAAGCGCATAGCAATGTGTCTGACACAGTAAGTGTGTAATGGATGTTATAGACAATGATATTTGGGACACAGGCTCAGAGGCTCTAATTTGATTGGTTTGAGATGGGCGTCAGCATAGGTGTTGTTTAAAGCTTCCTAGGGTTGAGGATCACAGCTGGAAGTGTTCAACTATAGAATGTAGCAAAAGATCCCCAACATTTCTCTACACCCCTTCATGTATGAGAACAAGAACATATGGACCTTAATTGTCACCCTCTATCCCCATAGGACAAGGGTGGGGAAGTTAGGGACAAAGAGACATGGCAAAAACCTCACAGAGCCAAAGTAACCAGAGAAAAAGCCTTGGAAATTTACCCTCTAAAATAGATGTGGGTTTTTTTGAGACAGATGAGACAGAGGGAAACTAAGTATATATAATTTTTGGAGAAAAGGGTGACTGACTCTAGAAATAATGAAAAAAGTGGGATTTGGTAGAGAAAAAAGAGCAAAAGGGTAGAGGGTGTGGAGAAGAGATCAATGAAGTTGGAATATGAGGAAGGCACACCAGACCCCCACAGTGAGGCCTTCCCTCCAGTGGGTACAAAGGAGGGAGGTATTCGACTTTCTCTCTGGCCACCTGTCCCAATTCTGCTTTCTCATTCCATGCCACCTCCTCCAGACACTTGGGGATAAGTATATGAACACCTCAAGAACCTTAACCCAAATCTGGTATTTTTATGCAGAGGTGGGTGCAATGGTATCTTCACTAGAGAGGAATTTTTTATTTATACCATGAACTTGAACCACTGCTGTTTTTACAGCCTGCAGATTCCAGTTGGGGAAGCCAAAGAGCTTATCTCCAGACTCACCCACACAACTGGGAATTCAACCAAAGTGTCCTTCCCTATCTGACAGTTCAAAAAAATAAAAAATAAAAAGCCCTGACTGGTTTGGCTCAGTGGATAGAGCGTCGGCCTGCGGACTGAAGGGTTCTAGGTTCGATTCCAGTCAAGGGCATGTACCTTGGTTGCAGGCACATCCCCAGTGGGAGGTGTGCAGGAGGCAGCTGATTGATGTTTCTCTCTCATAGATGTTTCTAACTCTCTATTCCTCTCCCTTCCTCTCTGTAAAAAATTAATAAAGTATATTTTTTAAAAAGAAAAAGAAAAAGAAAAAAAGGAAGCCTCATAAAGTTTTGTGTCCTAATCCTCAAACCTGTTTCTTTTTTAAAAAGAAACGGTTGAACATTTTTCAACAAGAAAAAATATATATTTATATCATCTATATCTATATATATGGTGTAACTATTTTATCTCCTTCTGAAGAACAAACTTAAAAAGATGGAGCTGCTACTCATTGTTTATTGTAATAGCTGTATAGAAATCATCTTGTTTATTTCTTTCCATTATAGCTTTTTTTATATCCTCTACTATTACTTAACATTACAAAGCAATGTTACTGTATATTTATTAACAATAAATATTTGCAGATTAAGTCCATGTTTTGTAGATCACCTTTGATTTTCTGCAACTTAATTACTTCCAAAACAATGACCTTTTCTATATTTTTATCCTTTTTGTTCTCTGCTATATTTCACACCATTAATCAGCCAACCTTTGAAAGTCTTCTGTCTTAATTTTTGTGGCAAAACCGTGTTCTCTTCCTTTGTTGTTAGTATCATACAAAATGCTTTATGTGTATTATATATGATGCTGTTTTTTCAAACTTGTTTTTAACACAATCCATGACAATAAATATACTTTATTTTATACTCCAATACATCACTTACACACACACACACACACACACACACACACACACAAAACACATGCACATACATATATATATGTGTGTGTATCACTGGCGCAAAGTGTTATGAAACACTTATTCTGTGTGTGATACATTCTACTTTTTTCCATATCATTTTTGTAAAAGTGCTGATCACTCATCACTAAATTATAAAATTAATTTCTCAATTAACAAGTCATAACCTATAGTTTGTAAAACATTAAATTTATAATAAATTTCTGAAGCAAGTATTATTAGTTCCATTTTACACATAATGAAACTGAGATAAATCTTCTAACTTTTGAATCTAGAAATGACAGATATGGGGCTTGAATTCAGTTCTCACAGACACCAAAATCTATAAACTTATTTACTCTATTATCTGGCATTCATCACTGATAATTGTTCTCTTTTAATTTATCCTTTGAAGAAGGATAAAGAATTAAGTTCCTTTAATTCTTTTTTCAGTTTGTTAACTTGGCCTCTTTCCATTTTTATTATGATGACCCTCTTATAAATCACTGCCTCCCATTCAGACTATTATTGTAGTTTCCTAACTATTCTTCCTGGCTTCAGATCTGCCCACTCACATTCATGCTAGGTGAGTTACCAAGTGGATCAAAGAGAAAGAAGAATGACTCAATTATATTTATTTGTATTTCCTCAGTTGCAAGCACAGATCTGGATACTGAGTAGGTATTTAATAACTACTTAACGGTTGTCCCCTTGAGTTCATATGATTCAGTTCCAACTTTAGATCAAAGGCTGCAGAATCTAGATGCTCTATCAGATTTACTGGGAATAAGTTGATGGAAGTTCATTCTCTGACCCATACAACAAACTTTGTCAAGTGCTCAATGTTGAGTCCAAATCACTAAGGCAATGGAATTCTCAAGATTTATACATATGTGTTACATATTATAATACTACTCCAATGCCCCATGCCCCAAATCACCATTAGTAACACCATTTTAATACCAGTTCCAAAAGGCAGTAAGACATTTTAGAATCAACCTGCTTGGTTTTAATTCCAGCTGATGGATTTGCGCACCTATTCACACCTAAACAAAACATGCCAATTAACTTGTTCCATCCCACAGTGCTCTATCCCACACGGTCAGGATCTCAACTTAGGCAAGAAAACCAATATCAAGACAGGGCTATCTACCGCAGAAGAATTTTATCCTAGCAATGTCGGGGAAATGTAATTAAAACCAAATTGTCTCCCAACCCAGAAATCCTCTCCACAAAGGTAGTAGAGAAACAAAAATGTTTTATTATTAAATAAGCATTAAACCATATGGGACATATATCATGAACAATCCACCAAGAAATTGCAAAGACAGAAGGAAATTTTAACCTTCTGTATGCCAAGGAGATACAATCCTTTATATACATGTCTTCAAGATAAATAATTTGTACTCCAGTAAGAGAACATGACAATACCTCCTAAATTTATCCAGTAATTGGTGGTGACCATTTGTGTTAAGCTATTTAACTTTATCTAGAAGAGAAGCAAATTAACTTCTTATATCTTTTTGATAGGATGTAGCTTTGTAACCTGGAGCCAGACATCTACCTAAATTTGACTTTTACCTTCTCACAGAAACTTGGAGATAGGGGAGCTACCTCCCTGGGTGTTTATCTTTAAAAGAGAAGGCTCCCAGGTCCTTGAGAAAGTATCAAGCTGACAAAAGGCCTTATCTTGTTTTCAAAAGGGTTTATATGTGTTTCAAAGAGACAAATTTTCTGAAGTAAAGGCTCTAAGAAAAGGAAAGGATTGGGTTTCTCTTCCCTATTTTTAACAGGAGGAATTAAGCCTCATATTTTAAATTTTTATATGTCCTTATAGCAACTAATGCTTTTTAAAAATATTAAAGGACAACCTTTATTGAAATATTTGAAGAGAAACAGCAGCAAGAAAGATGAAGAGTAATTTATTTTACTTTACATCATGAATATGAATGTTTTATATATTTTTAAATGTTTTATTTAAATGTATTTTTAAATGTTTTATTTTCCCAAACAAAACAAACAAACAAAAAAACACTATTAAAAATTATTTCTGTCATGATTTGAAATTCCACACTTATAAACTACTTTCACATATGCATTTGTGAGTCCTCTATTCCTTGCAAGTTATCTATCTAATTCATTAATACTGAAAAACAATTGCACTTTCAAAATTACTATGTTGCACAATATGCTATAATTTCTGAGAGCTCTACTCCTTCTCATTACCCTTCTTTACTATTGATTCCTTGATATTTTTAGGTTTTTAAGTTTTGCAATTTATTTAAAAGTAGATTTCCAGATTTTTTGAAAAGCCTGCTTTTAGACATCTATATCTATATATGTATTTATATCTAGAAGAGGGAAGAGATGTAGCTATAGACAAAAATATAGATTCTTGGAAGGAGGCATATAAGAGATTTCTGTGTGCTACTTAATTCAATATCCTATCTTCAGAGTGGATTAAATATCCTTCTAAATCCATGACTCTCTCTTATATTCTCATGAATTCTAAAAGTGCATGGTTTACCTTGGCATTTAGTTAGTGTTACATAGAAAGGGTTTTATATCATTGCAATTAAAAATTGATCTGATGTCTTCTTAGCAGATTGTAATTAGAAGGCAAATACACAGACATGACAGAATTTATCAAGAGATTGTTTAAGACACCAAAGTCAAATTATATGCTTTATTGTTCATCTGATTCTGTTACCCATTTAAATTTAGTGGAAAGATAATCCAAATAAGAATAAAATAATTTAATGTCAAGTACTACAGAATAACTATTATGCTTTTTATGTAAACAGATAGAACATTTAAAATTTATATTTTTAAAATTCAAAATAATATAATTTTAAAAGCCTGAAAGTGTGCTACAAGGTCCATAATGGGAAACAGTGATTTCCTGTCCCACTCCTCCTTAGCCTGAAGCTCTTCCTCCAGAGGTAATTAATTCCATTCTCTTTTGCTGTTTCTGCTGGAATTTACCTCCAGAATTCTAAAAGAATGATTTCATTATTATTGCTTATCCTTTTATTTCCCATTATTGTTATGAAATACTTCAAAGAGGAAGTGATACTTAAATAGAATGTTAAAAGATGACATGTTCTCCATGTTTCCAGTGGGATCCTGAGGTGGAAAAAAAACATGGCAAGTATAAAGAGCAGGATGAATGGAGGTAGTGATGAAGTACAAGGACGGGATTCTAATATATGGTGACAGGAGATTTGACTTTGGATGGTGGGCACACAGTACAATATATAGATCTTGTAACATAGAAATCCATAACTGAAACCTATATGATATTAATCAATGTCACCCCCAATAAATTTAATTTAAAAAGAGGGGGGAACAGATATAAGGAGTAGGATAGTACTGAAGTACAATGAGGCATCCTATGGGACTTCTGTAAGGTTCTCCAAAATGAAACTCTTTATTAGTCAGGAGACTAGTTTCTTACCGTGTGTGTGTGTGTGTGTGTGTGTGTGTGTGTGTGTGTGTGTGTGTAAGTAGAGAGAAGGAGTTGATATGTATTTATCATATTTAATAGCCATTTTAAGCTGCATATTAACATATTGGTCCTGTTCTGACACTTCTAGTGGTTGGTTTATTTATACAAGCCTTTAGATGAACAAAAGAATATTTAAACAATGACCTAGGAACAAAAAGTAAATTCATATTCTTTAGTAATCTGTGGGACTCAATAAAAAGTTTGTATGCTACAAATCTTTGTGAAGGTAGCTGCCATCCCTGAAATATAGACTATTTGATCAAGAATAGGGTGGCCCTAACTGATTTGGCTCAGTGGATAGAGCATCGGCCTGCGAACTGAAGGGTCCTGGGTTCGATTCCAGTCAAGAGCATGTACCTTGGTTGCAGGCACATCCCCAGTGGAGGGTGTGCAGAAGGCAGCTGATTGGTATTTCTCTCTCATCGATGTTTCTAGCTCTTTATCCCTCCCCCTTCCTCGCTGTAAAAAATCAATAAAATCTATTTTAAAAATAGCGTGGTCAGCAAAAGCTCATTTCTCTTATCAACTAATTGTTGTCCTTGTGTACCTGGGACCCAGCACCTAGCCCACTATATAGCAAACATATACTAAACATTTATCAGCTACTCGTACATAAATAAATTGATCAAATGTATAAATAAGTATGAGCATAGCCCTAAGCCAAAGGAGGTCTGGGATGAAGGCATGGGAGGTCAGAAGGATATGGGTATGTGGGTGTGTGTAGGGGATGTGAAACAGAAAAGAAAAGGAACCTACATCTTTAAGAGTAATAGCAACATTACAAAACCAAGGGAAGCCATTTGAAGGAAGACATCCTAGTAAGAGAGGAGGTGAGATAAAGAAACAAATTAAAACCATTCACTAGAAGACAAAAAAGGGGGTTCAGGGGGAAAGGAATTGACAATACAAACATATAGTCTGCTTTCTATTCATATACATTGAGCTTTGAATATAACTCAACTTCCATGTGAGACAGATCAATAATAAGTGCAGTGAACTCTCACAAGCTTGGCTCTGAACCACGAAATCCCTTGGCAGTATAATGGAACAGTAGGGGTGGGGGTGGTGAGAATCAACCCCAGTAACATTGCTCTGGGCAGAAGTTCATGCAAATGTACGTGATATTTTAATGAAGATGTGAGGTTGCCAATGCTAACCTCACACATGCATTCACATTACCATGACAACCAGTGGCTCTCCAGATATAGAGTAATGACTTGCTTATGCCTAAACATGTAACTTAGTTTTTCATGTGGCTAAGAAAGATTACACTGAAAAAAAAACAAACAAAAAAAAAACCCGAGCCAAATCTGACAGATATGAGAAAAATTCATTTCTGAAAACAAATGTTTAAAATAATTACTGCCTACATTGGCTGCCTAATTCCCAGGATAAATCCCAAGGTGTGTGGTAATACAAAAGCCCAGCCTGTGAATTTTTTGGCCTGGACTGCTAGAATTCTGAAGCAAAGATGACTTTGCAGCATGAGCTCCAATAACAATTACCGCCAGGGCAGTGTTGGAAGCACTTCACTGACAACTACTTCTCTGGGAAAGGAGAGACTCCAGCCAGGTCAATTAATTACATCCCTAAAGAAATCTTTTCTCCTGAAAGACTTCTTGGTTTTGATTCATGCCACATCACTGACACATCGCTGAGTAGTAAATCGCATCTTTTAAACACTAATCATGTTCCCTGGTCCCCTGCCTGCCCTCTGTTGACTTTTTAAACATAAACAACTGCCAGGTACTCTCAAAATGTAAGGGATAAGAAAAAACAGGTTTCACCCCCCATTTTTTTTTAGAGCTGAGACTAACCAAGTTCATTGGCACATCTAGGTAGGTAGCTGTTTGCTGTATTCCTTGAACTTCAATCTCCCGCAGCATCTACCCAGGCTACCCCTGAAAGGAAAGTACACTGTAAGAATGATTACATGGGGTTGAAGGATCCTACATGAGAGAAGAGCGTGTGACTCTCAATTATCCAATTCAGGTTCTTGCAGGGGAAAGGGTGACTTAATTCTGTCTCTAAGGGCAAGGAAATCCTACTTGCTAATGGCATGGGGATGGACAAAAAGGAGAAGAGACTTGTAGCAATGAGAATTGACATTTCTGACAGCTTTCCATTTCTCTGTTTCATACAGAGCCTGATGTTTTAATATACGATCTTGTTTTATCTTTATCTCAACTCAATAAGAAGGGTTGTGCAGTTTACTTCCTATATTGGGAGGCAAGTAGTCTTGGAGGCTGACTATGAACACTAGAAGGAAGAGATACCTCCTTGCTAGGCCACC
Source organism: Cnephaeus nilssonii (assembly GCF_951640355.1). Taxonomy (NCBI): domain Eukaryota; kingdom Metazoa; phylum Chordata; class Mammalia; order Chiroptera; family Vespertilionidae; genus Cnephaeus; species Cnephaeus nilssonii. Next base: position 56,715,521 of record NC_137084.1, read on the forward strand.
TGGTAAAGGAACTGCATCATGTCAGAGCAGGTGCTCTTTGCTAATGCACACAACATTTTCTTAAAAGTTAGCAATAGCACCCTGTGAAGTTTGTATTATTACTCCCCTGTAAGAGATAAGGAAACCAGACTGCAGAGAGATTAAGCAAACTACTGAAGGTCACTTAGTAAATACCGTATTTTCCGGCGTATAAGATGACTGGGCATATAAGACGACCCCCAACTTTTCCAGTTAAAATATAGAGTTTGGGATATACCTGCCCTATAAGATGACACCCGGCATATAAGACGACCCCCGAGTTTTGAGAAGATTTTCCTGGGTTAAAAAGTCGTCTTATATGCTGGAAAATACGGTACTTAATATCTTGGTGATTCTAATTCCAAGACCCCTGCTCTTTCCATTCAGCCAGGCTTCCTGAGTTCGGCCCTTTGCTAATTAGGTCTGGGGTTGGATTGAATTGCTCCCTAACTACAGTTGTTACTGCCTACCTGAAAGTACTTAGTTTGAGCCTGGAAGCTAGCAATAATGCCTAGTTCCTCTTCTGTCCCTACATTATCACTGGCTTCAATAGTACCCCAGAGCACCTTGGGTATATTGACCTATCCTTTTAGACAAGGTACCTATTATTCTAATGCCTACGGAGAACCCATCTTTCTCACTATGCAGATAAAATAGATTAAATAACCTAAAGAACATATAGAGATAATACTCAAGTACAGCAAAATAATTAGAAAACCATCAGTTTTGAGAATTTAGACCTCTATTTTAAATATAATTAATTATAAGTTTATATAGTTTTGCTGATTTTAGCAATTGGCTTCTGAAAATTTAAAAAGTGGCTCTCATAAGCTGGTGTGAGGGGGCTCCAGCACACCACTGGCATGTGAGCAAAGAGTGGACACAAACGTACCACAGACAATGGAGACAATGCATGGGAAGTCTTGAAATTGAGGAAGAGCTTGGTATATTAAACTCATTATTAGTAGTCCTGCCATGCTGATGTTGTCCGACCTGTTATGGGTTGAATTCTGTCCCCCAAAAAGGTATGTTGAAGTCCCATCTCCGGTATCTATGAATATGGGCTTATTGGGAAACTAGAGGTCTGGTGCACAAAATTCATTCACTCATGGGGGTTCCCTCAGCCTGGATTGCAAGAGGGCACAGGCCAGGCCAAGGGACCACACCAGTGCATAATCGGGGCTGGGGAGGGATGCGGGATGTTGGCCATCCGGGGAGAGACTTCAGGAGGGCTCTAGGGCATGTCCAGCCCATTTCACTCTTCTCGATCGGCCGGACCCCAGCAGCAAGCTAACCTACTGGTTGGAGAGTCTGCCCCATGGTGGTCGGTACATGTCATGCAAGTGGTTGAGCAGACTTGACATATCATTAACATATTATGCTTTGATTGGTTGAACAGACAACTGGATGACCGAACACTTAGCATATTAAGCTTTTATTATATAGGATAGGGTCTTTGCATATAATCCAATTAAGATAATATCAATGAGGGAGAAGGCATATGCAAGCTAAGGAATTTCAAGGATTGACAGCCACCATCAGACTCGAGGAGAAGACAAGGAAGGATTCTCTCCTACAGGATTCAAAGGGAACATGGTCCTCCCAGCCCCATGATTTTGGAACTCTGATTTTAACACATTTGATTTCTATCCTTCAGAATTCTAAGCCACCTAGTTTGTCGTACTTTGTTACAGTAGCTCCAGGAAAGTAATACACTACCTACCTCTCAAAGTTTGTTCTAGCCTGCTCTCAGTGCCTCTTATGTCCGCTTCATAAAGTTTTTAAATGCATTTAACCAATAGGCAAAGACATAATGATAATTCTGCACTTCTTTAGTATGCAAACAGAAGAAGGCAAAGAACACAGGCAGGTAGTGCAAACCTCGTGTAAATAGCTAGGATTCTGTTACTATTTTGTCAGAAAACTATTCCTCCACCCATTAGCTATCTGACCTTGAGCAATCTTTGTAACTTTCCAGGATATCCATCTTGTAGTGTTGCTGTGGTGATGGGAGCTTTCAAAACTTAGGTTCTTAGAAATGGAACTAAAATAATGGCAGTGAAAATAGTAACTGCTAATGTCCGTTGTGATATATTCAGCAAATAGATTAATTTCTCTAGGCTTCAGTTTCTTTGTATGGATAATTTTATTTATAACACAGGAATATTTTTATTCATTCACTCAATAAGTATTTGTCAAGCATCTACATTATACTAGACACTGTGCTTTGTGCTGAGGACATATAGCAGTGAACAAAACCCTGCCCTGTGGAGCTGCCTTCTAGTGGGAGAGATTGATCATAAACATAAACAAGTAAATATATGGAAAGTCAGATGGTGATAAATGCTATGAAAAAACAAAAGCAACAGAGCTTGGCAAAACAGGATTTAGAGTGGCAGGAGGGTGAGCAGACAGTAGCCTTTGGCATTTGACATGGAGTGGTCAGAAACACCGTGATTTAGGAGATGATGAAGGAATGATTCATGTAGATGTTTGAGGGAAGAACATTGCAGGCAGAAGGAATAAGAAATACAAATACTCTGAACTAGGGCAGCGCCTATTTTGTTGAACAAACAACAGGGTGAGTGTGATTAAAATTTAAAAAGTTACTGCTAAGAGCCTCTAGGCCAGGGGTGGGGAACCTTTTTTCTGCCAAGGGCCATTTGTATATTTAGAACATCATTCTTGGGCCATACAAAATTATCAACTTAAAAATTAGCCTTCTATATTTGGTCAAACATTTAGTTAACTCACCTCTAATGTCTTGGCAGGGCCAGGCCAAATGATTTCATGGACTGTGAATTGGATGTTTCCCTACCCCTGCTCTAGGCATTAGGGCATTTTCATCCAAGGCATTAATTAATCAGCACCTATAAACACTTGATGCATGCTAAATATTATTTTTAGATTAATTATAAATATTCCTTTTTTAAAGTCTGATGAAAACAGTAGCGAGGTAGATGTAAGTACATGTGAGACTAATAGCTGAAAAATGAGAAAACAATTGCAGTGTGGAGGAAATGAGAATTAAAAAAAAAAAAAATAGGACCCTAGGGAACACTTTCTTATGCCTCAATCGCACATAAGCCTCCATGTAGAAAGCAGAATGTGAAAGTCCATTGATGAAGGCAGAGAGCTTGGAAAGTGGTCTCTAGGATCAGTCCAAACAAGGTCTTGGAGTAGTGAAAGGCTGTCACTGGCAGTCCACGCCTCATTCCCAGCCTTCTTCTTCTCCTCCCACTTGAGCACTCACCAATATCAACCAACACATCTGAATAAATCTCTTATGTCCATCCATAGTTTCCTCTCAATTCTCCTCCTCTCCCCCCTTTTTATTATCACTAGCCCAGTTCAGTTACTTATCACTTTATTGACCTCTAAATTATTAAAGTAGTCTCCTTAATAGTTCCCCTCTCTCCAGCCTCCCCCCATATTTATCACTGTCTACACTGACCTAGGCATTCATCATTTGTAGAAATGAGCAAGGTGACGTGGTTGTATGCAGGGCACTGAATCTTCTGGAAAGAACAGGGAGCTTCCAGAGCCCTTAGCATCACGAGTGCCACTTGACGGTGGCAGTAGTGTTTTGGTTAAAAAAACCCTCAGTGCGCTGAGTATTTTTTCTCTCTTCCACAAATATACTCTGCTTTTTTCTTATTTTTCATATGTCATTTCTCAGTGATTTTCCTTATCTAGAGAAGAGTAGGTAGGAAAAAAAATTCAAGCTAAGGGTCAATTCAATTTTTTTTAGTCCTTTAGAGCTCATAAGAACATCTCAGGACAACAGGTAGAATAGAACAGAGCTTAAAAGCCCAGCAGGATATGGTTCTGGTAGACTGTTTCTTAATATTTAATAAAGATTCTAATGATCTCAGCCATTAGTAAGGAAACTAAAAGAAAGAGGTGGGTTTTTTGTTGTTGTTGTTTTCTGTGTCTGGGCCAGAGAATCAAAAACAGAGAAGCCAGTGCGGTGGTAGCCATGGTAACTGAAGTAAGACAAATCCAAGTAAAGGCTGATTCTCAGGGAAACTGAATCAAAGCTCATTTTTCTATCAGTCTCTGAACTGCAGATGTTCTAGATTTTTTTCCTTCACAGCTAACCAATCTCCCTATTTATAGTCTTTTATTGTTATACTCCCCCACCCACCGATGCCAACATGAACAATCTGCCCATATTTCTCTCCTCTGTTTAAAAATCAATTGATTTTATTACTATCATCTCTAACCTAAAGTATGACTAATAAGTTTAGTCAAAACTTGGTCTCAATTTCAGACTTTGTTTCTTACCCTCATGCAATCCAAGAACTAAACACATGAAACCATTATTTGCTCCTTATCATCTACCAAGGCCCAGTTAATAGCCCCTGCAGAATGGGCCACTCCTTCATCTATAACTTCAGGACATTAGTACTATTATGGACATTTTTACCTATGTTTTATTTACTTGTTGATGTTTGTCTCCACCTCTGGATCATAATCTTCTCAGGAGAGTCCCCATGTTTATTTTCAACACTCCACTGTCAATTACCACGGTTCCTACAACAAAGTTAAATCCCAACATATACATTTTTAAAAATATATTTTTATTGATTTCAGAGAAGAAGAGAGAGAGAAAAACATCATTGACAAGAGAAAATCATTGATCAGCTGCCTCCTGCACTCCCCACACTGGGGATCAAGCTGGCAACTTGGGCATATGCCCTGACAAGGAACTGAACAGTGACCTCCTACTCATAGGTCAATGCTCAACCACTGAGCCACACCAGCTGGGCCTAACATATACATTTTAAATAAATTAGTGGTCAGATAAATTAGTCTAGGGAAATCTAAGTAGCATAGCAAGTAAAAGTTGCTCATCCTGAATCAGTGAAGCAGATAGAAAGGTACTAATGAGTTCTTGTCAAATAAATGAGTAACGAGTAAATATACCATGGGCAGTAATTTTGAGATAGAGAAGGATAGTCTTATAAGTAGAGAAGAAACTATGCAAATGAAATGAAGTGAAAAACGAGATCAGAGAATAATTACAATGAACAGGTAAGTAGACTTCTGGTTTATAACAAAAGTCATTATGAAGAAATAAAGAGATAATTTTGAAGTTTAGTATGCTTATTGCCACACTTCCACTCTATCAGTTAGAAATATGAGATAAGCTAGGCAGATTTTAATGCATGCTTACACATCAGAGCTAGAACTCTTCAGCCACAAAGATAACCCCAAGGAGAAATTAATTCCTGGAAAGACAATGATCTTACTGGTTGCACACAAAAAATGTTACACTGAATTGAGTGTTCCTTCCTTGCTCTGATACAAGAGAACGGGTAATAAACTGACCTTTGACTACTGTCTAATTTTATCTGTCTTTTCCTGTAATATATTTATGGATGCAGGTGGTATAAATTTAATCAATACCTCAACAGAGTAATTCTCATGTTTGCCCTTAGTTTAGTTCACCTTCATATATTCATAGCCATTCTTAAACTTATTTATGTATTTATGTATTTATTTATTTATTTATTTATTTATTTATTTTAACCCTTTGCACTCGCTTTTTTCTCGATTCCTTTATTCTACTCGGGATTTAATTTTTTAAATACCCCAGATTTTACAAAGCGCGGCAGTAGAATAAAAAACTGGAGTTTCTTTTCATACAAACTTATTTATTTGGATTTTTTTATATTTCAAATTATTGATACATTCAAAGAGTATAAAAAGAGCTGTTACCGATGCTAACCGTGTCGAGTCACACTCGACATCCATGTGCAAAAGGTTAATCCTCACCTGAGAACATACTAATTGATTTTTAGAGAGTGGGGAAGGAAGAGAGAGTGTGTGTGGGAGAAACATCGATGTGAGAAAGAAACTTCAATGTACTGCCTTCTCAGGGCATGTCCCGACTGACCCACGATGGAACTCACAACCTAGGTATGTGCCCTGACTGGGAATTGAACCCATGACCTTTTAGTGTACAGGATGACACTCCAACCAACTAAGCCACACTAGTTATTTTCATAGGGAATATTGCTACACTAGAAGCCAGTGTGCTTGCTTTGACAGTTTCCCTTCAATATGCTCCAATAATCAACATGGACTTATACACCAGCACACTGTCTTTAGTCCATTGCTATTCATGAGGGGAAAAAATGTGTGGAAAGCCCTATACCAAATTAATTTGTGAGCAAATACAGTTGAAAAATAAAAGTTCAATTTAATTAAAAGACGCTGGACTAGGACTCAAAACCTAGGTTCCAATCTTGGATTGGCCACTATATAAATCTGGAAATATTACCTAAATTCAGAAGTTCCTGGTCCTTCTTTATAAATATTGAGATAGATGGTTAGACTCAACTTAAGGTGAAATATTTTTAGGGATAGTGAGGGAGAATTACAAACAAGCAATAGATTTGAGGACAGATAGTAAGTATCTCATTCAAATAGATAATTATGAGATACAATTAGGGTAGGAGATGGAAAAGAGGAAGGCTATGAAGAGGTTGATATTCTGGGAGGACAACAGGTAGTTCAGGAACTAAGAGTCCTGATAAGATTAAAAAAATGTTATGAAAATGAGAAAATTAAAGGAGGTTATTAGCCCAGAGTGGTATTGTGTGAAGTCAAATAATTTCCCTTGCTATTTTTCAGCTTTTGATATCTCTTCTAACAACCTATAAATATCCTCTTGCTAAATTACCAGAAGTTTTTACTGTTTAGGGAATCAGGAGGGATACTTTGTAGGTGGTGTGTATGTTATATGCCATTGACCCAGCTATGCCTCCTGGCAACCTTATGAATGAGTGATGTCCATAGTGTTCTGTCCTCTACTATAGACTCATGCCCATGGATTCTTATATGGAGTCAATTCATCTCATGTTTGTTCTTCCTCTTTTTGTACTGGCTTCTATTTTTTCCAAAGAACGATCTTTTCATGATGTGCCTGAAGTATTACAGCTTCAGTTTTGTCATTTTTTTGCCTCTAGTGATGTTTCAGTCTTAATTTGCTCTAGGATCCACTGTTCAACTTGCTGGTGTTCAGGGTATCTGTAGAACTCTTCTCCAATACCATATTTCAAGTGAATCATTTTTTTCTCCTATCAGCCTTCTTCACTGTCCAACTTTCATGTCTGTGCATAGTAATTGGGTATATGAGGGTGTGGATGACCTTAGCCTTGGTCTCTAATGGCACATTTTTGCTCTTGATGATCTTTCCTAATTCTTCCATTGCTGCCCTTCTGAGTCTCAGCCTTCTCTTGTTTTGCTGGCTTCTCTTGTTTCCATTTGAATTAATGACTAAACCAAGATAAGCAAAATTGTCAACAATTTCAATGTCTCCATGGTCTATGATAAAGTTGTTCATTTCTTCTGTAGTCATGACTTTTGTCTCCTAGATACTATTAAACTGCAGTCCTGCTTTGTCACTCTCTTCTTTTACTTTCTTTAGAAGCTGTTTCAAATGATTGCTACTTTCTGCCAGTAATATGGTATCATCTTCATATCTTTAGTTATTAATATTTCTTCCACTAATTTCACTCCTTCCTCTGAGTCTATCCAAACTTTTCATATGATATATTCTGCATAGAGATTAAACAAACAGGAAGATAAGATGTACCCTGGTCTGACACCTTTGCCTAAAGTAGGGGTGGGAACATCCGGCCCACGATCTGTATAAGACTCACAAAAATATTTGGTCTGGCCCTGCCAAGGCAATAGGGGTGAGTTAATTAAATGGTTGACCAAATATAGCTGGTTAATTTTTAAGTTGATAATTTTGTATGGCCTGGGAATGATGTTATAATTATCCAATGGTCCTTGGCAAGAAAAAGGTTCCCCACCCATGGCCTAAAGGAAACCACTGTGTTTTCTCATATTCTGTCCCGACAGTGGTTTCCTATCCACAATACAGGTTGCACATCAGGACAATTAAGGTTAGAGGCACACCCATTTCATCCAGAGACACCAATAGCTTTTCATAATTGATGCAATCAAAGGCTTTACTGTAAGTAGTCTGTAAAACATAGACTAACCTTCTTTTGAAATCCTCAATTATTCAGTAAGTTCTTACTAGATATCAAGTGTCTCTTGCATTTCTGAATAAGTGCACCTGGCATTTCTTGCTTTATATAAAGTACATGTCTTTGTTGCACCTCCTTGAACATTGCTGTACTTGGGTGAGAACTTAGAACAATGGTCCTACAGTTACTATAATTCTTGGCATCTCCTTTCTTAAAGATTGGATGTATATTGAATGTTTTTAGTCTGTAAGCCATTGTTTTATTTTTCATATTTGTTGACAAATTCTTATTAGGATTTTGACAGATTGAGTCTCTGTGGCTTGAAATAATTCTATTGGTATCCCATCTACTGCCAGCAATTTATTTCTTCCCAATATTTTTGGAGCATTTTTTACTAAACTTTCTACATTTATAGATTCTTCCTCATAGGAATCTTCTTCAAAGGTATTTGTCATCCTTTTGTTTATTCTGTATAGATTTTCAGTTTCCACCTTCCCTTGATTTTCTCCTTGTCAGATGATGTGCTTCCTTGGTGGTCATTCAGCATTTCTAACCTAGGTTTGAATTTCCTTTTATTTCTTAGATCTTCTGGTAGAAATCGCTTGGTGTTTTGTTTTTGTTTTTCTTTTCTATTGTTCTTTTCAATCTCATTACATTGACTATTGTAAGAGTTCTCTTCATCTGTAAGTGATAGTCATTAAAACTTTGTGTTCAGGACTCTAACCCTGTTTTTGCCACCTTTTGCCTCTCACTTTTTTAATGAACTCATATAAAAGATTTCTCAATATTGGTTTACAGTTTTTGTGTTGAGGTTCTTGAAAAAATATTCTTCTTTAAATAGAAATAGATGAAAACTCTCACTGATGTTTCTATCTCTCTCCCTCCCCCTTCCTTTCTGAAATCAATAAAAGTACTTTAAAAATAATTATAGCTAACTTTTCCTCATAAACCATGGAAGCAAGAAGAGAGTGAACTATTTAAATTGTTGAGAGAATAAAAGGACTCTGTACCTGGTGAAATTATCCTTTAAAAGTGAACAAAAAATGAAGACTTACAGACAAATAAAAATTTAGAAAACTTATTGTCAGTAGACTCACCTGCAAGAAATATTAAAAGTTCTTTTGAAAAAAAAGGAAAATATAGAAGTCAGAAACTCAGGTCTACATAAAGAAGAGCACCAAAAAAGGAATAAGTGAAAGTAAAATAAAATCTTTTATTTTCCTTATTTTAATTGATCTAACAGAAAACAATTTGTTCAAAATAATAGCAACAATGTACTCAATTATGTATGCTTATGCATATTATGTAATGCTATGCTTATGTATGCTAATATTGATTTATATGTTAACACATATGCTTTGTATGCTAGTACTAATATATAAGTGAAATGAATAACAACAATGATACAAAAGACAGGAGGGATGAGTTAGGGCATTGGTCGGCAAACTGCAGCTCGCGAGCCACATGCGGCAAGACACGGTTTGCCGCTCTGTTGACTAATGAGTTTGCTGACCACTGAGTTAGGGTTATTTTGTTACTACAAGGTATTCACACTATCTGTGAAGTAGTTAGTATTATTTGATGGTGGACTTCAGTTAGTTGTAAGTGTATATTGTAAACTCTAGGACAGCAACTAAAAGAAGTTTAAAAAAGAAAAGAATACTGATATGCTAACAAAACAATGAAAATAAAAGCATACAAAATGTTGAATTAAAGTGGAAGACAAAAAATAGGAACCAAATGTAAGAAAAATGAAAAACAGTAACAAATAGGAAACTCCTAGAAAATAATTTAAAGAAAATCTAGATGACTTTGGGTTTAATGATGACTTTTTTTTTAGATACAACACTAAAGACAAGATCCATAAAGAAAATAATTGATAAGTGACAGAGAGGGAGAAAATATTTGTAAAAAAAAAACAAACCCATTATGATAAAGAATCAAAATACACAAAGAACACTTTTTTAAAAATATATTTATTTTATTGATGTCAGAGAGAAAGGGAGAGGGAGAGAGAGGTAGAAACATCAATAATGAGAGAGAATCACTGATTGGCTGCCTTCTGCACACCTCATACTGGGGATCCAGCCCATAACCCGAGCATATGCCCTTGACGAGAATCGAACCCGGGACCCTTCAGTCTGAAGGCTGACGCTCTATTCACTGAGGTAAACCAGCTAGGGCCACAAAGAACTCTTAAAACTCAACAATAATGACACAAATAACCTGATTAAAACACTGGGAAAAAGATCTTAACAGATAACTCACTAAAAAAGATACACAGATGCAAAATTAGCATATAAACAGATAATCTACAGCATATGTCAACAAAAGAAATAAAAGTTAAGACAACCAGTACCACTACACTCATATTAGAATGGCTAAAATCTGGAGCACTGACAACACCAAATGTTGGCTAGGCTATGGAGAAACACAAACTATCACTCATTGGTGGTGGGAATGCAAATTGGTACGGGCACTGTGGAAGACAGTTTGGTGAGTTCTTACAAAATTAAACATACTTTTACCATAAGATCCAACAATCACACTTCTTGCTATTTAATCAAAGAAATTGAAATTTTATGTCCATGGAAAACCTTGAGCATGTATGTTTATAGCAGCTTTATTCACAATTGCCAAAACTTTGAAGGAACTAAGATATTCTTCAGTAGCTTAATGGAAAATAACCTTTGATACAAAGACAATGGAATATTAACAATAAAAATAATTAGTTATCAAGCCAAGAAAAGATATGGAGGAAACTTAAATGCATATTACTGAGTAAAAGAAGCCAACTAAAAAGGCTACATATTGTATGACTCCAACTATACGACATTCTTGAAAAGGCAAAACTATGGAGATAATAAAAAGATCAGCAGTTGCCAGAGGCTGTGATTTAAATAGAATGTACAACACCAAGAGTGAACAAGTTACCAATCCAGGTTTTGTCATTTGCACAAGCCTCTGAACATTCATTGTCATAGTTAACTAATGTATAAAATAAAGTCATTAGAAAGTCAATATTTAATATGTCTTATAGTTCCAATAGTCTATAAGTCTATGAATTCTCCATGTTCCTATACAACTCCATCACTCTGGCCACAAATACTGGTCTTCTTTGACGTACATGACCCAAACTGAACAGATGGTTATCTTCTCTGAAATGTTTAGACTTAGAAACAGGCATAGCAGCAGAGATCAAATTGTAAGAAGTAAAGCTTAGCAAGTACTTTTTGTCAGCTTAGCTGTCAAGGGAAGAAAGTTTGACTGAGGAGAAAGAGAAATTTAAGTAAATTGCATTTAAATAACAAAAGCAATTCTGTAGTTTTGACAATCTATTCTTATTTGTTTCATTCTCGGTAATGCCATATAAGACATACTTAGATTTAGAAGATTAAGTCACAGGATATACAGAAAAATTGGATTTAAAAAATATCTATTGTATGAGCCAATTTTCTTAAGCCACTTACATATCTTGCTGAAAAATAGAATGCTAGAAAAGGCTCAGATTAAGGATTTAGATAAAGAGATCCAAGCAAGAGTTCTTATTTACAGATCATTTATTATGAATCAGGAACTTTACAAATAGTACTGGCCACTCATAAAATAACCCAGAGAGGTAGAAATTAGCATCTCAATTTTCCATAGGAGGAAATTGAGACTTAGAAAGATTAATCAATTGCCAAATTTATACAGCTAGTAAATCACTAAGCGCCGATTCAGCTCTGGCTCATTATGACTGCAGAGCCCAGACTTTTTCCAGTCTTTAGCATAGCACTGTTTCAAGATGTCACTATACGCCTTAACCTCTGCAGTTACTTTATACTGTGCTTGGAAATGCAGGAATAAAATCCATAGGTGTGTATATATATGAATTACATTAATATACTAATAAAATACTTAAAAACAAATTCAGAAAAATTTACTTTCCCAAGGAGAATGCTATACTCTGAGGAGTGTGTGTGATTTTGTAATCTGTAAATTGCACATTTCTGATGGAAACTAAGTTTGGGAAATTATGTATTAATGCACATCTGTTTATTTTGTGGGTGTTTGCTTGGTGAGGTTTGGAGGTCTTAATTACACAATACCATTATGTTTTCTTGGGGCACTGGGGGTGAATTTTTGTGGCCCACATTGATTTTCAGAGTTGGATATCCTGCTCCTTTTGAGTAATATTCTAAGTTATTACTTTTATCATTGCTAATAAAGCTAGCTACCATTTACTACCATTAATACAGTACTCTTAACACCCTGAAATATAAATACTGCTATTGGCATTTTATATGTAGGTAAACTAACATACAGAAAGGTTATCTTAAATGAGATCATATACTGTGTAAGTGTATAATCAGCTAACCAACCCTAAGCTGTTTGACTTTAAGGTGAAGACTCCACAGCTTCAAATCACTTCAATTAATGTTGGATCCACAGTTATTAATGAGGACAACAGAAAAAAAATTTAAATATGTAAACACATTAAATCAAATTCAAGAAGGACACCTTGGAACATGACATCAAAATTATATATTTACATACTAATATAAATATATACTCACAGCTTCTTTTAAAAACAATACAGTGAAAACTTTTATGTCCACACAAAAACCTGCACACATTTATAGCAGTTTTAGTCATATTTGCTAAAACTTGGAAGCAATCAAGATGTCCTTCAGTAGTGAATAAACAAACTGTACAAATCCATACAATCCTATATAATAAAAGCACAGAGACCAAATGGCAGAATGACCAGAACAACTGGTGGACCAGTCGCTATGACTCTCACTGACCACCAGGGGGCAGACACTCAATGCAGGAGCTGCCCACTGGTGGCCAGTGCACTACCCCAGGGGGAGTACTGCTAGGCTGACCAGGATGAGCAGCTGCTCCCACTAGGAACCCCAGGCTGACAGGCAGGAACCTGAGCTGTGATTGTCACCTCCTCGCCCCAGGCTCCTCCTCCTCACTCCCTGCCACCTCCTCCAAACACTCTCAAGTTGCTCAGTACTGCTGCCAGGCTCACAGAGCTGACCCCGTAGGCTGGGAGGCGGGTTCGTGGCCGCTATGGGACTGAGGCCTACTCTGCTGCCTCTCAATGCTATTGTCCCTGGGCCCGGCCCCGACCGGGTCCCGTGGAGAGGCGAGTGCTCCAGCTCTACGGAAGATGCTGGACCAGGGAGCAGCTGCTCAGAGGACGGATCCACAGCCACTTGGCAGAATGAGCAGCGCTCCCATAGCATCCCATAGCAGGCTGATCCCCGCAGGCCATGCCCCCGACCAGTGCACGAATCCCATGCACTGGGCCTCTAGTAGAGTATAATTCAGCAATAATAAGAAATGACTGTTGCCTGGCTAGCATGGCTCAGTGGTTGAGCATTGACCTATGAACCAGGAGGTCATGATTTGGTTCCCAGTCGGGGCACAGGCCTGGGTTACAGACTCGATCCCTATTGTGGGGCATGCGGGGAGGCAGTGATCGATAATTCTCTCTTCACAGGAGAGAGAGGTGTTCCTGTCTCTCTCTCCCTCTCTGAAATCAATACAAATATAAACAACAACAACAAAAATGAGTGTTAAGTCACCAAAAAACATAGAAGAACCATAAATGCATATTGCTAAGTGAAATAAAGCCAATCTGAAAAGGCTACTCTACAATTCAAACTATATGACATTCTGGCAAAGACAAAACTATGGAGACAGGGAAAATATCAGTAGTTGCCAGGAATTCAGGGTTAGGAAGGGAAAAAAAAAAAGAGGAATGAATAGATGAGGCACAGGAAAATTTCAGTTCAGTGAAACTATTATAAATGATAATGTAAGTGTGGATACATGTCAGTATACATTTATCAAAAAAATCCACAGAATGTAAACTATGAACTTCGTTAGTGAGAACATAATATTAGCTCATCAACTGTAACAAATGGAACACCCTAATTCCAGATGTTGATAATAGGGGAAACTGGAGGGAGCGAGGGGGAATATGGGAACTCTGTACGTTCCACTCAATCTTTCTGCAATCCTAGCACTGCTCAAAATATAGTCTATTAATTGTTTAATATATTAGATGCTTGTGTTATGGGGATTATGAATATACACCTACAGATCAAATTTTTTAAAAAGGACTACTTGGAAGATTTACAAGTAGATTTTGCTATTTGAAATAAAACTCACAGAGACCATAAGAATCACATATTCAAAAAATTCTTAGGTTTCAGTGAAGTTGGTATAGCCTGGGAAATGATAGTGATGATTGTAAATGTAAAAGACGAAGATCTCATGATGCGGTTTCATGTAAGAGCTTGAGTAAATTTTTTTCATGTCATATGAAAGCAAAAAATGTGCTATTTCTTAATTAATATACTCTTGGAAAAAATGTGCTTTAAATTTGTAAGTGTAACTAATTTAATAAGTGAAATAAAACAACTAGTTATTGGGCAACCTCATATACATTTAACCAATAAGTACATTTATAGTCTTCTTGGGCAAAATCCTTTTATTTGTACAATTCTCATTGGAATATGGAAGTTTACTCAATTTGTGGTATTGCATTATATTTAGGAAGTTCTGGTATTTTTTGAGTGGTACTTTACATTGGGCTATGGGTTAGGCACTGTGAAACAGATACAAAATAATCAAGACATCAAATACGGTTTCTGCTCTGAATCCCTAAATATGGTCCAATGATGAGTTGAATGAAGATAATAAAAGTATATCTCTAATCAGTAATCAATGTTCCTAAGTAAAACATGGAATTTATTATGCTAGTCTAAATAAAGGACAGATTGCCTCTTTCTGGAGAATTTAGAAAACTCTCTATGAAAGAGGCAATATTTTCTTTAAATATTTTATTGATTTTTACAGAGAGGAAGGGAGAGGGATAGAGAGTTAGAAACATCGATGAGATGAGAAAGAAACATCGATCAGCTGCCTCCTGCACACCCCCTACTGGGGATGTGCCCACAACCAAGGTACATGCCCTTGACTGGAATAGAGCCTGGGACCCTTGAGTCCGCAGGCGGATGCTCTATCCACTGAGCCAAACCAGTTAGGGCAAGAGGCAATATTTTTTGAGGGCTTAAATGTATTAGAAAGATGGAGAGGAAAAAAGTGGAAAATCGAAGTGCAATTTCCACAGAGGTGGAGGTACATAAAAGAGTGAATCATGTCTAAGGATTGACAGTTGATTCAGTTTGGTTATATCACAAGAATCTGAATAAAAAGTGGGGGAAATTTTGATGGAAATTGTGGATAAGTGTTAGTCATGTGGTACACTGATATAACAAGGTGAGTTAGTCCTTCACTCAGTTAGAAATCGATAAGGGTGATCCTAAAGATATTGAGAGTTTCTGGACAAAAAGTTATACTTTAGAAAAAATGAATGTTATTCAATTGTTTTGTGATCATACAAGTAAGTTATCTTACTGCATTATACTTTAAATGTCCATTTGCCCTCTAGACCATGAGATCCTCAAGGGCAGATGTATCTTATTCATCTTATTATTAACTAGAAGCCCGGTGCACGAAATTCGTGCACGGCAGGGGGTTGTCCCTCAGCCCAGCCTGTACCCTCTCCAATCTGGGACTCCTGGAGGGATGTCCGACTGCCCGTTTAGGCCCAATCCTGGTGGGATCAGGCCTAAACGGGCAGTCGGACATCCCTCTCACAATCCAGGACTGCTGGCTCCCAACTACTCGCCTGCCTGCCTTCCTGATTGCCCCTAACCGCTTCTGCCTGCCAGCCTGATCACCCCCTAACCACTCTGCTGCCAGCCTGGTTGATGCTTAACTGCTACCCTGCCAGCCTGTATGCCCCCAACTTCCCTCCTCTGCCAGCCTGGTCAGCCCTAACTGCCCTCTCCTGCAGGGTTGATCACCTCCAACTGCCCTCCCTTGCAAGCCTGGTCCCTCGCAACTGCCCTCCCTTGCAAGCCTGGTCCCTCGCAACTGCCCTCCCTTGCAGGCCGGGTGCCTCCCAACTGCCCTCTTCTGCTGGCCATCTTGTAGTGGCCATCTTGTGTCCACATGGGGGCAGGATCTTTGACCACATGGGGGCAGCTATATTGTGTATTGCAGTGATGATCAATCTGTATATTATTCTTTTATTAGATAGGATAGAGGCCTGGTGCACGGGTGGGGGCCAGCTGGTTTGCCCTGAAGGGTGTCACAGATAAGGGTGGGGGTTCCCTTGGGGTGTGGGGCGGCCTGAGCGAGGGGCCTGTGGTGGTTTGCAGGCCGGCCACGCCCCCTGGCAACCCAAAGGGAGGCCCTGGTATCTGGAATTTATTTTCCTTCTCCAATTGAAACTTTGTAGCCTGGAGCGGAGCCAAGCCTGGGGCTCCGGCAGCCATTTCTGTGGCAGTTAATTCACCTTCTACAATTGAAACTTTGTTGCCTTAAGCGGGTGGGCCCGGCCAGGGTGTGCGGAAAGCTTTGCTTCCCCTGTTGCCACCAGCAACCCTGGCCTGCTCTCTCAAGCTCCATTCTGCCGCCATTTGTTTGAATTTGTTTACCTTCTATAATTGAAACTTTGTAGCTTGAGTGGAGGCTTAGGCCTGCAAGGGCTATGGAAAGCTTGGCTTGCTCTGTTACCTGGGAAACCTTGCTCTCTGTGGCTGTAGCCATCTTGGATTGGGGTTAATTTGCATACCCGCCCTGATTGGCTGGTGGGCGTGGCTTGTGTAGCGGAGTGATGGTTAATTTGCATATTACCATTTTATAGAGAGGATATAAAACATAACTGGTACACAATGTAAGCTCTGACAGTTCTTACTAGTGAATCATTGAATTGTACTTTTCTTAGATAATTTCAAAATAATTTTAAAAACCATAAAAGTACTAGTTTTAAAATACTGAGATCTGAGTTGATCTTATAAGCATTGATTTGCTACCTCAGATTGAGCTCTTCCTCTAACCTCCTTTCTAGGAGAGCAGGAGTAGATTGAGAAGGGGCAACAGGAGGGATGAAAAGGTCAGGTTCAAAGAGTGACTACCTAATCAACTAGTGCTTTTCTTTAACTCCACATCCTCCCAATACATGGTACCTGGTAATTGGACACTGGAATTGTTTCTTGTGCCTGAAAAGTCTTTCTCACCTGTCTCAGACCCCAGCTCATCTGAGATTGTCACCTCTCTCCTCCAGGGTCCCTGCTGGAAGGTATTCAGCCTAGAAACTCAGGCCAGTGCCTGGGATCCAGCGAGCTACCTGCTGACAGGTGTTCCGCAAGCGGTTCTCCTGGACATCTAAGTGTTGGTACCTCAAGTTTTGTCTCCAAGTTCTCCCCATTCCCATTGTCAGGGCACTTCTTTGAATATTACATTCTGTCCTCTAAACTGCCCTTCCTCTGAGCACCTGTCACTCCTGTCTACACTGAGTGCCTGTGCCTCCTATATAGAAAGATTTCCTTCCAGGGCTGGTCCCAGGCTGCTATAAATAACTGAGCCATATACAAGCCGCTCCCAAGATATTCTAAATATAACATTAAAATAATCTGTATTTTTAAATTTAAAAATACACAAGTAAAGTCAGGCCAGTGTTGTTCAGAGGTTGTGTTGACCCATGAACCCAGAGGTCAGGGTTTGATTCCTGATCAGGGCACATGCCTGGGGTTGTGGGCTCAATCCCCAGTAGGGGGCATGCAGGAAGAAGCCGATCAATGATTCTCTCTCATCATTGATGTTTTTATCTCTTTCTATCCCTCTCCCTTCTCTGAAGTCAATAAAATATATTTTTAAACAAAGCACAAGTCAAAACACCACTTTTTTTTCTGCCTTACCAAGCTAGCATAATCAATATCAAAAATATATGTACTTGAAGGTAATTAGTTTTTTTAAAATATGATGAGATCTTAGAGAAATCAGAGGTATTTCTAATATAACACATTCCAATAGCTGAGAAACGTTATCCTCAGCACTGCATAAGCTCAGGTGAAACTTAATATTGTTTATATTTAACATTTCTAATGGTTATTAACTTAACAGACCGTCAGTGTTGTAAGAGACATGTGAGGTCAGCAGTAATTTCCTTTTGAGGAGGATAAGTACAGTAACATTATAACCTTTAAAAAAACTGATTAGCTAACATAATTCCTTTTCTGTGTTGAGGTACTATGTAATATATTTGAAAAGCTTTACTGTTTTTCTTGTTACAGCAAACAAAATGTTTCTTACCATTATTTTCTGATAAACTTTCTACTACCAAAGCTTCATCCTAAAAGAAAGACATAATACTTTCCAATAAAAAATAATTTTATAATAAAGTCATCTCCTTCATAGTGAAGGTTTTCCCCTGAGCAATGCCTATGACTTCACTAGCCCTGTCCCATCTCTCCTAGCATAGATGGCTTTAGTCCCTCTGGTGTCTGTCTCTCCACATGAGTGAGCATTCTCAGTTGCTTTTTTGTTACCCAGAGTCTACTACTGTGCTTTGCACACAGCAGTGTTTTAATAAATACTTTTTAAAACTAGGGTAAAGGAATAATCAAGTAATTAATGAAGAAATGATGAATAAATTATTTATATCAACACACAACTGAATATGTAACTGAAATAGACTAACAGTTCAAATCAGCAAAAAACCTGACTTTCAGACTTTTCCTTTCTTTCTGGTATTTTTAGGGTAGAATTCATGTAAGCCAAACAGTGCCTCTCCTCTTGGATACTGAATTCCTAATCATTCTTCTTAGGTCAAAAATTTGACTTTCTTGGTGAAGCCTTGCAATCCATCAGACAGCACTTTATTCCTATTCCTATTAGTACTAATCACATGGTATTGTCATTTTTCTCCTCTAGCATTATCTAGGCTCTAAGGCAAAGTGAACTATGAATCTTTATGCATAATTCCAAGGTTATTCACTGTATTTTTATAACTTTGGATTTAAATTTGCTGCTCTTGACACATTCTCTATATTCATAGATATAGATGATAGATATGTATATGTATATGTGTATATATATGTGTGTATGTGTATATATATATATATCTATATATATATATATATCCACACATACATATTTTATTATTGTCAGTTTCACATCATAGGTAATTAACCTCTTAAATCGACTTATGTGTCTTTTTATTCTACCACATCAACCAATACCATTGCAATGCAGTAACAGTCGTCTCTAAAACCTGTAATAAATAAACTATAAGCATATAGTGTAGGTAATAAATATACTGCTAAGTTTTGATTATTTAATTCACATAAAGTCCAATGGTTTGAATATCAATGAACAATGGACAGTTTTAAGCTGAGATCATCACTTATAGGTAAGTAATGAATATTTTATATTTTAAAGATTTCAGCAGTTGAAATGTCCAAAATAAAATTATCTGCCTAAAAATAAGTGACTAAATATAGATAAATGGACAGCATAATTCTATGTATATAATTCTCTCTTTCACCTTCTCTATTTCATATTCTACTATGAAATGAAATGGGAATGGGGAATACGAAGACAGACACCTGGAACACACAGTGGGGAGAGAAAGGATCTAGCAAAGGCAATTGTAAAGGATCCAAATAAAGAAATCGCAGAGTAGATGACAACCAGGTCACAAGGCTCCTTTGCAGCCACGCAATAATGAATTACTAATTAATAATGAGAACTTGCTTCTTCAGCAAGTGCTTGCCTGTCCCTGGGGTAGGTCAATGTGGAATGACACTTTTCACCCAGGTATGGGCTGCAGGTTTCTGCACTGATGATACTAACTAACACTTTATTGCTTGAAATGACTAGCAGTGATCTTTGTGAAATAAAATGGTTGGCTGATTTCATTCTGTTTTCTTTCACTTAGGAGGTCACCTCAGGTTGGGAGGAAGACTTCGCTTGAGCAGCATTTATTTTTGCAACAGTCTGAAGGAGTTGACTCTGTGGGCAAGTCATTTATTGAGTATGAAGAATAAACACAGTTCCTATCCACATAGAGTAAAAGTGATAGTATCAATGACAGAATAAATGCATCTGAAATTAAAGCATTTAGTTGCAGTGTGGTCCTATATCAGTAATATCAGGAATATCATTATCTGTAAACCTTCTAGTTGTTATAGAAGTTAGACATGAGCAGAGCAAGCATCATGGCCCAGGTATAGAAACTCACCAGGGTAGAAAGCCCCGAATGCCTAGCAAGGGGCAAAACTGGGAAAATAAGAACTTTGCTCCCAAGGTAACCTATCCTCCCCTAGTATATTCAGTTTGGACCCCTGATCTTTCATATCACTGGTCATGTGGTTTAGACCTTTCCCTCTCTAAAGACAACATCTAGGCCTCAGTTGTATTTCAGCTCCAGGCCCAGAAAAGCAGCAAAACCAGACAAGTGATGCCATGGCTACCTCAGGACCAAATGCATTGACTAATGACCCCCTGCCCTGGCGCCGACCAATCAGTGGAGACCAAGACTTTGAAAGAGCACACCTGGAAAGCTGATGAATATTCTATTGAGACCCTCTCCTGACATCTTCCCAAGATTTCCACCTGCAAGAGCCAGATAAATATGCTCAGGATGAAGAACCCAGTGTGCGTTCTCCCCTAGGGGAGCAAGCCCATGCCGTTCCTATCCCCCTTCTTTCCTTTAATCCACCCCACCCCAAGACTTGCAACCAGGAGAGCAATGGGCAGTGGCAGCTCGTCCAGGGCTAACCCCCAGAACCTGCCTCCAAGGCCCCGTTTTCTCTAACTTCTCAGTGATCCAAAGTAGCCCAGTCTAGCCTCTCCTGTTACTTCTGTGCACCTTCATTGTTTCACTGTCCTAAGTATATTTTTGCTCCAGCCAGTAAATCTTACTTATTTTGCTATACTCTGTCTCTTGATTGAAATCTTTCCTTCAAGAAGACAAGAACTTAGGTCTCATTGCTGGTAACATATTGATATCTCACCAACCAATACATGGCTAAGAAATAAAATTTAATTAACAGACAATATGTTAAACTAATTTTGCACCTGCAGCCTGGGTATGGAAACTATGGGAAACTGCCCAGAAATGTCTCTCTGCCTTGCTCTCAATCATTAGGGAATTTCCTATTCCTATTTCCATCTGGAGTCTCAATCTTGGAAACCACATACACCCTTTCTGTATTCTGAGCTCTCGGTAGAGAGCTTTGCTATTGATGCTCACCTTTTCACCCACTATTCTCCACCTCCACTTTTACCAGAAGCAAGCACGTGTAGTTGATTTAAAATGACCCTAAACTCCTTGCCATCCCTTATTTGAGAGGTGAAATTCCTTTCTCTACTCTTATTTTGGGCTGGCCTAATGACTTGTTTTGACCAAAAGAATAGGGCAGGAGAAACTCTATGTAAACAAATGTTAAGACAATCTTACCTGACCTGCAGTTTCTTCTCTTGAGCTATTGGACACTCCCTCTCGGAATCTAGTTGCCAGGTAGTGAGAAGCCCGAGCCTTGTGGAGAGGCTACATAGAAAAGAATCATGAGACTGGTTAACAGCCCATCTCCATCTAAGATCCAAGAAAACAGCCAGCACCAACTGCAGCTATTTGAGTGAACTATCTTGTAAATTCTAGCTCAGGAGAGCCTCCAAATGACTGCAGAACCAGCTAACATTTGGCCCAGTGTGGCAGAAGACCATGCAGCTGAGCCCAGTTAACACAGAATAATGACAAGTAATTAAAAGTTATTGCTTTAAGCCATTAAGTGGTGAGTGGTGTGCAACATAGCAAAACATAACTGAAACGCTAATTGAATTAGTATGTAAATATTTTGTTTATTAAATTTCCTAAGGATGTTTGCTAGCTAAAATTTTTGAGTTTTTTGCATATTGATTTATGAGATTCATTTAATAAGAATGGATGGACTTAGAAATCAATGAGACCAAGTTTAAATAAAGATTTTACACCTTAGTAACTATATGACTTTGGGTGAGGTATTAAACTTTCCTAATCTCAGCTTTCCCCTTTGTAATAAAAGGGTAAATAACACCTACTTTTTACCGTTGTTGTAAGGACTAAGTAAAACAGTATGTACAAAAGAAAATCTTATCATAATTTGTGATCCATGGTAGGCACTTAAATACCTGTTTCCTTCTCATTTTCTACATCCACATTATAGCTACATATTTATTTTTATTTTTCTTACTCAAAGTGAAACATATTTCCATCTTGCTACCTCTCAAAAGACTTAAAAAGGCAAACATCAAAAACAAACAGGCTAATAAATGATTGTACTTGATGTCTGGAAATTACCAGCCTGTCCTTCCAAGTTCTCTCTATTTTGAAGTGTGGATTTTCCAACTCTTAGTGCAGGTACAAAGGAATTCCACTAGAATAAACCTGAATTGCCAACCTTTTCATAGCATCAATTGGCTCCTGGGGAGCAGGGATAGTGTGGCTACTAATTACACTTTTCACCTTCTTCAGCACTAACTAAGTTATTCATTCCTTATTTCCCATGTCCTCCTTGGCCCATTCATTGAGATTTTCCTTGGTAATTTGATAATCCAAGTCATTGCTTCTCCTTCCAATAATATTTTTCCTCTACTCATCACAACTCTTCTCCTCACAAAACATTCTGCCAGTCATTGTACCTATTTTGAAACCCAGTGTAATTATCCATCTCCTTTAGGAAGCTTTCTAAGTAGAGTCTATTTCATCACAATCCCTTCTTTATTTGAATTCAGAAAATTTATATTTCACAGATTGGGTAGGGACAATAA
This sequence comes from Cnephaeus nilssonii, assembly GCF_951640355.1. NCBI lineage: Eukaryota > Metazoa > Chordata > Mammalia > Chiroptera > Vespertilionidae > Cnephaeus > Cnephaeus nilssonii. Next base: position 56,738,215 of record NC_137084.1, read on the forward strand.
ATATGGTACTGTCTTGTGACATGTTCTTATGTCATTATGTAACTGTTCCATGAATATTGTTATTTATTCAACCAGATTGAAAGCTTCTTGAGAGCAAAGTCTAACACTTAACAAATGTGTGATATTTAGCAAGTTACTTAACCTCTCAGAACTTAACAAGACAGAAAATGGAGGTCATAAATCTGTACTCTCTAGGTTACTTGAATTTAATAAAATAAAGAATACATAGTTTAGCACATAATCATGTTGAATATATACTGTTTAATTTTCATGTGCAGTTTTTGAATATGTATAACAAATGCCTGCTAAACATGTTTGGTTGAGTCATTACTGTGCTCATAGTGTAAATTAGAAAATACTGTTGCACAGGTAGGCCTGATGCATATGAAAAATAGGCAACTGTGATAGAGGTGATACATAGAATACCACCAGCCAGTCCTTGGTTCAGTGATTTTTTTCTTTCTTTCAGACATATTCTGATAAAATAAAATATTCCTTGGAGTTATAACCTTCAGCTATTAAAACATTAATTTTGATTGTTTTAGTTCCAATGCAGGAAATAAAATCAAATGAATGAGAGTGATGTTTGGGCTCTCAGATACAGGCCTAAAATAAGAATCCTGGGCAACTGAGGACAACATAAATGTTCTAAAAACATCAATGAACAGTGGTGAAGAGCAACAAAATAACCAATGTGAGGAGAGTGGGGGGTACATAGGGGGAAATGAACAAAATAATCATTAAAGTCAGAGTTTGCAATTTTTATGACCTCAAGTAGACTTAAGTTTGAAAAGGACCTAACAATCATGTAGTCCAACTACACAAGTCACGATGGAGAAGACATATTATTTATATTGAAAAGAATGGCTTTTCACAGCAAGAGTATTTTCTGTGCTGGTCAAAGCACGTTGGCAGCTGTTTGCATAGCTATTAAGGGCCCCCTTTATGTGGCTGCTGCACATTTTTTCTTGGTTCCAACCTTAGGAACATTTGTAATAAAAAGAACACCAGAAGCTATTGCTTGCTTGTTAGCAGCACTTGAGTACATCCTTGTCTTCTGTGGCTCTGTTTTATAGTTTCTGTAGAGTCAGGGCCATCATTCAAAAGTAAAAGAGTTGGCTACCACCTGGTTTTAAATGGCCTCAGTAAGGGATATGGAATTTGAACAAGAATAAGTTCCTGGTCTTTATCTCTTCTCAGATACCTTTCCATTAACTAATAGGAGGGAACTAAATGTTATATTCCTGGTTATAAGAATTTAAATTCTAGCCCAGCTACAGTGGCTCAGTGGTTGAGCGTCAACCTATGAACCAGGAGGTTATGGTTCGATTCCCAGTGAGAGCACATGCTGGGTTACAGGAGGCAGCCAATCAATGATTCTCTCTCATCAATGATGTTTCTATCTCTCTCCCCATCGTCCCTTCCTCTCTGAAATCAATAAAAATATAATTTTTTTAAAAAAAGGAATTTCAAGTCTAGGAACAAAAAAGCACAATGTGGTTTCCATGAAGGATGATGAGAAAAACAATGCCAATGTGTATGAATGATCTAAGCCCGGGTGCAGAGGTCACCAGGGATACCTGTTAATCACACAGAGCCCAGTTTATTAAGTTTGCTGAGCAAGCCACAACACAACATTAACAAGGATAAACATAGTTCTCAAAAGGAAACATTTAAGGAAAGGTACTTATAGGATTATGGGGTGGAGAGGAGGTAGACATAGTGGTTTTGAGCAGAAGTTGGTAAGCATGGTCTGGAGAGGGGTTTGTGAGAATTTATAAATAAGACAAATTAGTGGGACAGTCAGTGGTCTTCTCTTTGAAACACATGAGTTCAGAATTAGGTTAAACCAATTCACCTGCAATCTTATCTTGGAACATATGGACCTAAATGGGGTGCTGTTAAAATAATTTGGGCTTATGTAGTTTATGTTGCATGGCATCATTTAGTACAGTTTGTATGCAAATCATAGTACAGTTTGTGTTATAAACTGTCATTTCTATTTTAACTTCTCAGAATATATGTAATAAGCCCTTAAAAGATACTTCCAGCCTCACTACATTTGTGGGTTTCTAACAAGGAAGAATGGGGGCGGGGGGGAATATAGCAGGTCCTCCAAAAATGTTGTTTCATTCAATGTCATCCTAATAAAAGAGTAATATGCAAATTGACCATCACTCCAACACACAAGATGGCTGCCCCCATGTGGTCAAAGATGGCTGCCCCCATGTGGGCACAAGATGGACATCACAAGATGGCCAGCAGGGGAGGGCAGTTGGGAGGGACCAGGTCTGCAAGGGAGGGCAGTTGTGGGTGATCAGGCCAGCAGGGGAGGGCAGTTGGGAGGGACCAGGCCTGCAAGGGAGGGCAGCTGGGGGGGACCAGGCCAGCAGAGGAGGGAAGTTGAGGGCGACCGGGCCTGCAGGGAAGGGCAGTTGGGGGGGGTACCCAGGTCTGCAGGGGAGAGCAGTTGGGGGGGACCAAGCCTGCAGGGGAGGGCAGTTAGGGGTGACCAGGCCTTCAGGGGAGGGCAGATAGGGGTGACCAGGCCTGCAGGGGAGGGCAGTGAGGGGCAAACAGGCTGGCAGGGGAGCAGTTAGGCATCAATCAGGCTGGCAGGGGAGTGGTTTGGGGGTGATCATGCTGGCAAGCAGAAGCGGTTAGGGGCAATCAGAAAGGAAGGCAGGCGAGCAGTTGGGAGCCAGCAGTCCTGGATTGTGAGAGAGATGTCCAACTGCCCGTTTAGGCCCGATCCTGGTAGGGGTCCCAGATTGGAGAGGATGCAGCCTGGGCTGAGGGATAAACCGCACCATGCACGAATTTCGTGCACCGGGCCTCTAGTTTCATTATAATGTTGATGAGATGCTGTATGATCTTAACTCTTGTTTCTATCAATTAGCCTATGGTAAAATTGGTCTCATTATATGTTTTTTCACATAAAGCAGAGGTGGGGAATGTCTGGCCCACAGGCCGTATATGGCCCTGGAAATCATTTGGTCTGGCTCTGCCAAGGCATTGGGAGTGAGTTAATTTTTAAGTTGATAATTTTGTATGGACTTAAATGATGTCACCAATATCCAAATGGCCGCTGGCAGAAAAAAGGTTCTCCACCCCTGACATAAAGCCACAGACAGAATCTATCTACAACACTAAGTGAGGACTTACTGTACTTTTGTGTTTGAAGGGATGATTCCAAATTTTGGGGTGGAAAATCAATGCTGTTATTACTTTATTCATTCCATCCAGGTGGCTTACTGAAGAAGTACCTGGGAAAAATACATCAGATACTGGAAAACTTGAGGGTAATTTCTATTTCAGGAATATATCAAATATATATTTTATATAAGAAATATTGCCAGCCAGCCGGAATGGCTCAATGGTTGAGGATCGACCTGTGAACCAGGATGTCATGATTCAATTCCCGGTCAGGACATGGTAATATGCCCAGGTTGTGGGCTTGATCCCCAGTGTGGGGCATGCAGGAGGCAGCCTATCAATGATTCTCTCTCATCATTGATGATTCTATCTCTCTCCCTCTCTCCCTCTCTGAAATCAATCCTATCTAATAAAGAGGTAATATGCAAATTGACCATCACTCCAACACACAAGATGGCTGCCCCCATGTGGTCAAAGATGGCTGCCCCCATGTGGACACAAGATGGCTGCCACAAGATGACTGGCAGGGGAGGGAAGTTGGGGGTAACCAGGCCAGCAGGGGAGGGCAGTTAGGGGTGACCAGGCTGGCAGGGGAGGATAATTAGGGGTGACCAGGCTGGCAAGGAAGGGCAGTTAGGGGTGACCAGGCCAGCAGGGGAGGGCAGTTGGGGGCGACCAGGTCTGCAGCAGAAGACAGTTAGGGGCAACCAGGCCAGCAGGGGAGGGCAGTTAGGGGTGACCATGCCAGCAGGGGAGGGCAGTTAGGGGTGACTAGGCTGGCAAGGAAGGGCAGTTAGGGGTGACCAGGCCAGCAGGGGAGGGCATTTGGGGGTGACCAGGCCTTCAGCAGAGGACAGTTAGGGGCAACCAGGCCAGCATGGAAGGGCAGTTAGGAGCAATCAGGCTGGCAGGGGAGCAATTAGGTGTCAATCAGGCTGGCAGAGGAGTGGTTAGGGGGTGATCAGGCTGGCAGGCAGAAGCGGTTGGGGCAATCAGGAAAACAGGCAGGTGAGCGGTTGGGAGCCAGCAGTTTTGAATTGTGAGAGGGATGTCCGACTGCCCATGCAGTCGGACATCCCTCAAGGGGTCCCAGATTAGAGAGGGTGCAGACTGGGCTGAGGGACACCACCCCCCATGCATGAATTTCGTGCACCGGGCGTCTAGTGTGTGTGTGTGTGTGTGTGTGTGTGTGTGTGTGTGTTTTAAAAATAAATAAATATTGTCAAGAACATCTGGCATTGTGAATGATTCAGCCATAGTTTATCAGTCTATTTCCTAACAATGTCATCACAGTGACTGGAAATGCTGGCACATTTGCCTTTCAATCTAAAAAAGGCATTGTGTGCATACCAGAATATGACAGAAGCAATAATATACCATTTGAGGAGCAAAGTAAACAGGGTTTTTAGAATGTGTGTGAACTTCTAACTCTAACGATACCCCCAACTTCATAACTGCCAGCATAAAATGGTTACTATTGGGTTCTAACTCATTTGCTTAAGCTTCAGCTTACTTAAAAATTAGGTAGAGAGTAGCAGAGACTTTCTTCTTAAAATTATAAATAACTAAAACTTATTTATGGCTAACACTTCTTTACTCTTGGGGAGTGCTCTTTCTCATTGGGAAATGTGCAGGAGACACTTGAGATCATTAATAGCCTACCAAGGGCATTGCACAACCAGGAACTGAGTTCTACAGCCAGAATGAAATTGCTGAATTTATCTTGACAATTGTGTCTTTCAATTATTTCAAACTTTGATGCACTTGAGTAAAACTGTGTGGTATGATTTAATGAGCTCTGGATCAGCAATAAAAACTTGGCTTCTTATGACTGTGCTCATTTTTTTTTTTATTCAGTAGATATGTATAGAGCAGTTGCTGTGTGCCACACATTGCTAGGCATAGAGTGCAGTAGGAGGAAACACCTACCCTCATGGAGCTAATGGTCTAGCAGGCTTACAGTCAGGTGGACAGTAATTAAACATGTGGTTATGTTTGTGCAAGTGAAGGGAATGGTAAGAGCTGATGGCAGTGCAGCTAACAGTAAAAGGTGTTAGAAGAAAGGCATAGAGACTTCCTATTGAAGTTAAAATTAAGAGAGGAAGAGAGAGCAAGGGGGAAGAGATAGAAAGCCTGGAGAGGAGGGAAATCATGCCTCCTTAAGATGTATATGTGTTGCTGTGTGTGCCAGGATTCCTTCCTTTCACATGGTTTTATTGTGTGTGTTTTTTAATTTTATTGATTTTCTACAGAGAGGAAGAGAGAGGGATAGAGAGTTAGAAACATCGATGAGAGAGAAACATCGATCAGCTGCCTCTTGCACACCCCCTACTGGGGATGTGCCCGCAACCAAGGTACATGCCCTTGACCGGAATCGAACCTGGGACCCTTGAGTCCGCAGGCCGATGCTCTATCCACTGAGCCAAACCGGTTTTGGCCCTTTCACATGGTTTTAATGGTCTTGATTTTATATGACTTTGTGAACCAAATCCTGATTGATTGGTCCAAGAATGGATCACTGGGCTAGCTCAAGCAGAAAGAATTTCTATATAGTCTCTCTGATGCCTAATGTCAAGAAATGTAGAACTTAAAAAACTGAAGACAGCAATGTATCCATATGGGGAGAAAGCTGATTTAAAATGAAAGACTAGATACTAGGGACAGAAAGAATTCTAGCATCATTTGAGTCTCTAGTTCCAGGTCTTTCCAGAGACTAGCTATGTTCCTGTCTTTCCTGCAGCTTGGTTGTTTAACATTTGTTTTGATTCCATGTCGATAAAGCAATTCCCTTTTTTTTCAACACTCAGGTGAAATTGGCCCTTTTCTGGCTGATAGTTACTGGATTATTATAGCCTCTAGCATATGAGCTCCTTGAAGATAAGGGCCATGTCTTACTCACATTTTCATTTCCATCACCTGGCCATAGGCAGCTAGTGTCTATTAAAAAGTTCAGCTAACCTGAATCAAGCCACATATGGTCATCATTATTTGTTGAGCACATACTAAGTGTGTGACACCGAGTATAATGTTAGGGGAAGAGATTCCATGTCTGTCTCCCATCTACTTCTCCAATCTCATCTCACAACAACTTTATTCTTCCCAGCCACATTAGCTACTTCTATCCATGGGTTGTTCAAAGTCTGGATTATTCTTCCCAATCTTTCTGCCTCTTACTTCACTCTTTCAGGAAAGCCTTTTCATACCTTGGCGCTAAGACTTGGTCAACTCTCCAATATATAGATCCTCAGAGGACCATGCACAGGTACCTCTAAATAGCATTAATTAGAAGTAGATTTTTACATTTGTTATTGTGATTACTTGTTTAATTTCTGTCCCCTCCTGTAATTTAAAGACCTAATAAAAACCCTAGGAATAATATGGGCCCAATATATATTGCTGAATGTATGAATGTATAAATAAGGTTGAAACTTGCTTTAAGGAGCTTATAATCAAGATGGGCTATACATATATTTCAAACACATTGAATCTTTATTTTTATTTGGTAAATCTGGAGAGTACAGATGAGTCATAGAGACACTTAAGGAAGGCTTTGTCAAGGAGACAGTACATGAACCGAATCTTATTTGAAAGTTATCAATGAGAGTATTCATCTACTTTTGTTCTAGAAGCAAATGTTCCCATTATCTAAGTGGTTTATAGCAGCAAACATTTATTTCTTACTCCTATCATATGAGGACTATGATATGGCTGGAGTGCTAATGAACTGTATGCAGCTTGGCTTGGCTGAGCTCAGTTCAGCTACCCCTGTTTTCTCATTCTGGAATGCAGGCAAAAGGAGTAACCACTATCTGGGATAAACGGTATTGTTTGAATGGTGGAGAGATAGAGCTAGAGGCACTGCGTCACACTGTGCATGCACATTCTGCTCAATTCCATCCACCAAAACAAGTCATGTGCCAAGGCCAAAGTCAATGGGAAAGGAAGTTTACTCACCTACCATAAGTAAGGAGCATGGGAAGGGAAATTGTAAAAACCAGTAAGAACAAAAGGACAGATGTGAGAACGCTCTTGTCAACAAATGTTTTGGGGGACTTCAACTTACTTTTTATTAAAGTTTCTATTTTAGAATAGTTTTAGATTTATAGAAAAGTTGTGAAGGCTGTATACACCCACATTCAATTTCTCCTATTAACATTTTACATTTATATGGTACATTAAATAACATTGGTGATTATTTGCTTAATTAATCACAATAATTCAACAATTTAATTATTTGTTTAATTAATGTTATGACCAGCATTACATTATTAACTTAAACCCATGCTTTATTCAGATTTTCTTAAATTTTACTCATTGCTCATTCACTGTTCCAAGATCTCATACAAGATATCATGTAACTTTAGTTATATATGCTCCTTTAGGCCATGACAGTTTCTCTATTTTTTGTTTTGTTTGTGATGACTTTGGCTATTTTAAGGAATACTGATCAGATATTTTATATAATGCCCCTCAATTGAAGTTGTACTAATATTTTCGTTATAATTAGAATGGGTTTCATCATAATTAGAAGATCACAGAAATAAAATGCCATTTTTATCACATCACATTAAGGATGCATACTACAGATATGACTAATCACTGCTGATGTTGACCTTGATTAACTGGCTGAGACAGTGCCTATCAGCTTTATCATCTATAAAATTTCCCCACTCTATTTCCATACTATACTTTTTGAAAAAATACCACTATGCACAGCCCATTCTTAAAGAATAGGCACTTTTGCTCCACCTCCTTGAGAGTGAAGTATTCACATAAATTATTTGGAATTCTTCTGCATGAGAGATTTGTCTATTTTTCCCATTTATTTATTTATTCAATCACTTATTTGTATCAGTAAGGGCTCATGGATATTTATTTTATAAACAAAGTTTTATGAAGAAGTTAGACTCAGATTATTTAGAGCAAATAAATTAATCATTATACCAATGCAACAAAAAATAACATTTCTGGATGTACTCATTTTATTTTGTGTTGTTCCACTTTTCTATATGTTTGTAAGGAAGGCTTTCCTAATGGCATATGAACTTTGAAAGGCCACTGAGTGCTATCCAGGTAGATAGAGAAAACTTAACAATGACTTCTTTAAAGCACAGGTATATATTTTTCACCTGGTGAAGTAGATTTAGCTGCTGGATTTGGAAACCAATTGTCACTACTATGGAGGAACAGCTGAACTGAAACTAGCAAATAAATTGTGAGGTCAAATTTGGCTCAACATAAGAAAACCTTTTAAACAATTCACTCAATGCACCCATTCAATAAATAAATATTTATTAAGCAACTAAAATGTGCTAAGCATTGCTCCTGAACTAGGACTATAACACTGTACAAGATGAAAAAGCCCCTTTCCTTACAGATTTTACTTTTCAGGTAAACAACAATAACAATTAAACTGAAGGAGAATAATTTCAGAGATGATTAAGTGTTCTGAAGAGAATAAATAGGCCCCAACCAGTGTGCTCATTCAGTGCACCAAAAGATTGCGGGTGCAATTCCCAGTCAGAGCACATGCCTGGGGTGAGGGTTGGGTCCCCTGTTGAGGTACATGCAAGAGGCAACCTAGCGATACCTCTCCCTCTCTCTCCTCTCTCTCTCTCTCTCTCTCTCTCTCTCTCTCTCTCTCTCTCTCTCTCTCTCTCTCTCTCCCCCTTCCTCTCTGAAATCAATAAAAACATTTTTATTGATTTTAGAGAGGAAAGGAGAGCGAGAGCGATAGAAACATCAATGATGAGAATCACTGACTGGCTGCCTCCTGCATGCCCCCTACTGAGGGTTGAGCCCACAACCTGGGCATGTGCCCTTGAATGGAATAGAACCCGGGATCCTTCAGTCCTCAGGCTGACACTCTATCCACTGAGCCAAACCAGCTAGGTCAAAACATATTTAAAAAACAACAAAAAAAAATAATAAATAGGCTTCTATGATAAGATATATTGGTGGAGAAGTTGGAAAGGCCATTGAAGAAAATTTCTAAAACTATTATGCTAAGTGAAATAAGCCAGGCAGAGAAAGATAAATATCACATGATCTCACTCATTTATGAATTATAATGAACAACATAAACTGATTAACAAAAACAGATCCAGAGACAGAGAAACATTGATCAGAACATCAAGCCTCAGGGAAGGTAGGGGAGGGTGGGGGTAAGGGGGAGAAATCAACCAAAGGACTTATATGCATGCATATTAGCCTAATCAATGGACACAGACAACAGGAGGGTAAGGGTATGAATGGGGGAGGGGGGGTTAGGGAGTAATGGGGGAATAAGGGCACAAATGTAATACCACAATCGATAAAGAAATTTAAAATAATAAAATAATAAAATAAATAAAAATAAAACTAATAAGAACCACCTTATCAGGTAGCAAGCATTCTACTACCATAAACATTCCCCCTGTACAATATCATTAACATTAATTGAGAACTTTCTACTTCCCCAACATTTTTTAATATATTTTTTTATTGATTTCAGAGAGAAAGGGAGAAGGAGAGAGAGATAGAAACATCAATGATGAGAGAGAATCATTGATTGGCTGCCTCCTGCACACCCCGTATTGGGGATCGAAACCAGAGCATGTGCCCTAGACCGGAATCGAACCTAGGACCCTTCAGTCCACAGGCCAATGCTCTCCACTCAGCCAAACCGGCTAGGACTAAACATTATTTAGTTTTTTGTGTTTGTTTGTTTTTTAAAATCTTCACAGGAGGATATTTTCCCATTAATTTTTAGAGAGACTGGAAGAGAGAGGGAAAGACAAACAGAAATATTGATGTGAGAGAAACACATCTATTGGTTGCCTCCTGGACCCGGGCCTGAGAGGAGCCTGCGACCGATGTACATGCCCTTGACCAGAATCAAATCCAGGACCCTTCAGTCCACAGGTCCAAACAAGCTAGGGCCTCCCCAGCATTCTTTAAGTGCTTTACAACTCATTGCCTTCTCAAACCAGCCAAACAGGAAATCTCCTCCAGCCAAACAGGAAATTGTGGAGCAACTATTCCCTATCAGAAGTGTCTGTGTTCAGCAAGAATTGTTAGGTCCTTATATCACAGCCCATTCATTGGCCAAGGACCACTCCAAGGATGATGTGACCTCCACTCAAAGGCTGAGACCACCCTGACAATACTAGCAGCTAGAGGTTGTCAGGTAACTTCACTGTCTGCAAATGACAGGAAAGGAAATTCAGTCTGAACATCTTCCTGTCTGCCACAGGGGCTTGTCTGTATTGGGTAAGAGCAGCGATTTTCAACCTTTTCCATTTCATGGCACACCAACTAATTACTAAAATTCTGCAGCACAACAAAAAAATATAATTTTTGCCTACTTGACAAAAAAAAAAATGTTGTATTGGCTAGTTTTTTTATTTGACAATCTAAGGGAAAAGAGGTCAGTGTCCCTGACTAAATAGACAGGTACTACATGCTTTTAAAATTCTTGCAGCACACCAGTGGGCCTCCCGCCGCACACCAGTTGAAAGTCATTGGGTAAAAGCATCAGCTAGATCGGTGTTTCCTGAATTCCAGGAAGCACTTACTCCCTCCACCTGCAGACACAAGTCTTCTTCCTCAGGGACATTGGTTGCCATGCAGCAGCTCCTCCCTTCCCTCAAGTCCTCCTTTCCCCAATCCTGGAATCCAGAGTGTGGAATTTCAGAGACTTGTCACTTCTGCATGTAATTGGATTAAGAAACATAAAATGATCTTCAGAGATTCTTAATTTATATAATCTCTATTAAATACCATAGGATATAAACCTAGAGGAAATTTCCATTGACATAATTAAAGAATAAAAAGAGTTCCTTTTTTCAAAATGAAGTCTAAACTGTGATCTTATTGTTTCCTCCTAGATCCTAAAAAGATATATTTACAACTGCTGGTATCTTAGGGCATGCTTGCTTCTGCATATTACAAAAACAGACTGAGATACAGTCTAGTACTTTCTGTGGACATCTGAATGACATATATTATAGAAAATCAATGGTTGACTTACTAAGAGACTAAAGAAATGCTGAAAATACATGCCCTCTTCCACTCCTATATTAATTACATATACATGAAATATTACAGCTAATAAATGACAGTCTTTTAGAAATATAATAAAATATGCAAAATATTAGCTTATTGAGGGGGTCTCACATTTTACGTGTCATTCTACAGAGTGAATATGAGGCACCATATCTGTCAGATTTTTTTTTCCAAGGAAGAGATCTTGGGCTTCCAACAGATTGTAAAGTAAATGGGCTTAGTATAAAATATAAGGAGTAAAGTTTAAAGTAAATGTACAGAAAAACTATGGTAACCCCTTTTTCTAAACAAAAATTGGATGGATATTCTTAAGTGGTTTGAAAACCAAACAGTTTACTGGAAATAAATTTGTTTGCTTTGCAAAACTGTAGAATGTTGAAATAGCTGACATTTATTGAATAGACTAAGTAGGATTATAAATATTGATCTAGTATGACAATGGCCTATAAGATAGGTTTCACCATCTCCATTTAGCAGGTAAGGGAAAGAGACAGAAAAATTAAATAACGTGCAGAGTAAGGGACAGAGTCAGGTCTCTAACTCTGGCACCAGAGTCAGTGCTGTAATCTCCACTTCCTGTTGCCTCTCCTACAGGGCAATCTGAGCACACGCATGATGAACACAGAGACAGCCACCTGGACAAGAAAGGACATGTTCCCCGTTTCCAGGAGTGCTATCTGTAGACTCTTCTACAAAGGGGTTGTCATGCCCTTTGGGATGTGCCTCAGATTAGAGTGCCCCTAGCACAGTCACATCCTTCCAGGGACTCCCCACATTCAATGGCTGAGGTGGGGTGGTAATGGCCCAATAGTGAGCAGCTTGGATTGGCCGTTTTAGTTCGGGAGCACCCTGTGCGGTTTGTCAGGGCTCCCACCAGGTCTGCATGGCAGTGACTCCTTTGCCCCGTGCTGCTTCCTTTCCTTCCTACCACAGCTCTGGATCACAATGGCACTTCCTAATAAAATGCCCTGAACTCTGGGTCAAGTTGGCTTCCTGTGTAGACCAACGATGACAACATGCCTGTATGTGAGAGGTTATGGGAAATGAAGGAGATTTTCTCAAACTCCAGATTCCCCATATACAGTAATAGAGATGAAATAATAATGATTAACGTGGCAATAGCTATACAGGAAGTGAGCAAAAGTAGGTTAAAATTATGAGTATGTGAAACACACAGCTAATAAAGCTACTATAATAATAATCTGCATGCATTTTTCCATACAACTGTAAACCTACTTTTGCCCACCCCAGTATGTGTCCAGCATTATTCTTAGCACAAATATTTTAAATAAAAGTATTTTCTCAAACACTGTGTGAAAGTGGTACTAATAGCATCCCTATTTTACAGGTTTATAGAGGAAACTAGGCAACACAGAAATTAATTTGGCTAAAAAAGGACTTTTCCCTCTTCCTGGGTCCTTTCATGTCCACAATGCCATGGTGAGAATGCTCAAGCTCATATATATGTCTACATGTTACCAACTTTTTTTTAAAGTTAAAAACCAACAGATCACTATCAAAGAAGATATGAGTGACTCTGTAGCCTTCCAGTTATCTACACACTTAAATAAATCCTTAAATGAGAAGTCAGTAAGTTTAAAGGCACAAATAAAGAGACAGCCTTTTTTACTTTGCTCTAGAGCAAAGCTCTCATATTGAGACATTTGCTAAGAGTGCCAAATAAGGTCAGAGAGTCCCATTTGAGAGATGGTACTGACAAAGCAAAGGAAAATTTCATCAAAGGCCTGAAAAACAGTTTGAAAGTAACCCGGGCATACTAACATTCAAAGGGTTGGCATGGGTGCGCGTGGTAAGTGGTATCAACCAAATCTTTTAGGTACAGTCAAGTAATTTACTTAATCATGCAGTAAGGATTTATTTAGTAACTACTATAAACCCACCAAGCCAATTTCTTAGAGCTGCACAGAAATAGTCTATTACAGTCTGTGTCTCTAGCTCCTGATGTTAGGCAATAAGCCCTTTGATGCCAAAGTCTATTCCTTAGTCACTATAAATCCTCAGCACCTTTTGCAAAGTGTGATGCAAAGCAGGCACTTCAGGACATTAAAAACAAGTAAATATTTTCAATTAAGTACTGTACATTTCAGGCAAACAAGGAGTAGAGTGATGACCATAATTAGGCTCAATGGTGCCACTTGAATTGTCCAGTAAGCATTCATTGCTCATATGAAAAAAGAAGAAGAAGAAAGCTTTCATATGCAAAATAACTGGGAAGCATTAGGTTAAGTCTTAAAAGGCAGAGAGAAAGAAGTATTGCCAAGAAATTAATGTTAATAAAAACATAATTTGTCTTACATTGCATTTGATGTGTCATATACTTTGATTTCTTAGAGTATATATTGACATTTTAATCAGCTAAGCACAAAGATGCTACACTTACGTTTATAGTCATATTTTTCTCTTTTCAATAAGGGTAAGAAGCACCACTTCAAATTCAAACAAGATTAAAGCCAACACTAAAAATGTCAGTTCAAATAGAACATGATACACATTGATGAAACAAATCTTAATTCCTTCAAGATCAAAACAGAAATATTATGCTCCTAGTTGTTTCAGAAAAAGTTAGCGTGTGTAATTCATTTTTGTGTAATGGACTTCATTTTTATTACAGTGTTGTCCTACCCAAATGCAGATGATGAGGGTGGATTGGAAATCCCTTCCAAACTACTACTGGTCAAGGACACTGTCTTCTGATGTCAAGGGTTAGGAATGTCCTGGGAAGCTAAGTGAGGAGTAGCCACAGCACAAACAGTTCAGGTGAACTCAGCGAATTGCCCAGCATAGCTGCTCAGCCCTTCTACTAGAAGGTTCTTACACATGGAGCAGGTAAGTGATGATGGGCTGCCCTGTCCAACAGTGCTAGGAATAGCTAACATGGAAAGTCACATAGGTGATGTGCAGAAGCCAAGCAAATGGCCACCAGCTTAGGGTTACAAACCTTACCTTAGCATCCACACAGCTTCCTAGTGTTGATATCTGATATGTATTTAACAATCTCTTGGTAATTCTGCTTTGCTCTTCGTACCACATCTCTATTCAGGCCCCTATGACTTATTCCAACTAGATCTACCCCTAACTTTCAGTTCATGAAGTTCCTTTTTAAAAATATGTTTTCATTGACTTTTTTAGAGAGGAAGGGAGAGGGATAGAGAGATAGAAATATTGATGAGAGAGAAACATCGATTGGCTACTTCCTGCACGCACCCTACTGAGGATTGAGCCCCCAACTGGGGCTTGTACTCTGACGAGGAATCAAACTGGTGACTTCCTGGTACATGGGTCAATGCTCAACCAGTGAGCCACACTGGCTGGGCAATTTCATCTGGTGTCCACCAAAAGTGGAGTTACACTGAGACAATAAAAGAGAGACCTAAGCAAACAAGTTTTTCCTAATATTAACCAGAATTTGACTCTATCAAGAAATATTTTGAGTGTTAGCTACCTACTCTTAAATTAGTTTCACTCTCAGGTCTCCTATTCAATGTCCTATAGATTCATATTTTTGCTAATAAGTGTTGGGATAAAGTAAGAAGTATAAGTGGAAAACTAAAAGAGTTGTTTCACTATAAATTTTGTAAGTTATTGAGATGCAAACATAAATATTTTATATTAATGTGGAATAGAGCCACACTAAAATTGGGCGAGGGATACGCTCCCTACTACTCCAGCAAGAAATGCCGCCCAACTTCAGGTTATTGGTCTTGAAGACTATAGTGAGCACTGATTTGGTGCCTCCAGGATGTAACATACCAGAATACCTGTACTCGGTAGTGAGTGCCCATTGCATCCAATTTGTCCTTGGAAAGGGAGCTAAAGCATTAAGAATAGGGAGTGAATTTGAAACAAGGAAGCTGCTGATCAACTTAATCTGTGACATTTTGAAGTAGAATATTTGTAGGGATATTATCAGGAGATGGGCTGACCATCTCTTGGTTTTCAGTATGCAAACCAAGACTGAAACATAGATTGCATACAGGTGAATAGGAAAGATGAGCGAAAGATAATTTAATGAATCTTAAAACTGTTGATAATTTTAAAAACAAACAAACAAACAAACAAAAAACTGTTGATAATTGAGACAACAGCAAACAACCAGAACACAAGCAAGCATGAATCACAGTATAACTCTGGCCAAAATGGCTATATTGAGGGTTGAAATGGGATTAGGCATATAATTCTGAGTTTGATTGCTTGTGCTTAGCTGCTGTTAAGATAAATCTTTTGCAGAATGGGCTTGCCAAAGATAAGATGAAACAAGAGATAAAATTTAATCTGCTGGGATATACTGCCAACGGGAAGAAATAGAGGTACTTTTAGGATGCTATGATATCCTGATGACATATGGTTCTGCCTGTGCTTGGACACTGGAAACACAAAGGCACTTTGCCCATAAACATGGACCTATTGTAGAAGTATAGCAGAGGGCATTAGAAAGCTAGCAGGCAACTTTAATTCTCCAGGAAATGTGCATTCACTGCAAAACAACTATTATGGGATATATTGTGTTCAAAGGCCAAGGATGTCTGCATGCATCATAAGAAGCTGAGTGTTGAGGATTTAAATGTGGACTATGATTTGAGGTCTGAGAAATCTACCTCCTGATTGTACAAAGGGACAAGTGCTCACCACTGCATCAAAGATATATAGGTTGTTAAAGTTCCTTTTCACTGACTATAAATCTATCATCTGTCCCAATGCTAGCTTTGGAGTTCTTAGAGTTAAAAATATTACTATGCTTAGTACTTCTAATTTTGGTGGCATAAAACAGTGTAAAAGTAGAGAACGCTAATACAAACAGAAACTAAATGTAATAAAACCCAATGATGTACTGCAATACTCCTGGGGAAAACATATAAATACGTAATAAAGTTGTACTACAGGAAAGAGAGGCTCTTGAAGACTTAGTGAGAAGAAATGTTCCAAAGGGAAATGAAGGAGAATCTTCATTAAAAACAAGTTGTATAGGGAGGAAGAAAAGGAGATTGCAATGATGACAATGAAAAAAAAGCTGTTATCTCAAAATGTGACACTGGAAGAGAATTTTGCTTCTGGTCCACATATCTTGAAAGGGAATAAGGTTACTGGAAAATAGCATAAGGCTATACTTACTGGCCAGTGAATACCTGAAAGGCATGGGGTACAGAGATCATAGGATAAATTCCATGAAGGCCAGGAGGAGAGAGAGAAAGAAAAAAGACCTCTGCTGAAGGGCCTCCCTTAGTTCTCACACCCCTAAGTAGTTAACTCACTCACAGGCCAGGAACATGGGAGTGAGGCTGCAGAGGCAGGGAGGAAAGAGGAAGAGGAATTCACCAAATTTCTATGTAATCCTCTCAGTTAATCCGAAAATGTGTGGGGTTTGTTTAAGCATGCTTATGTACCTCTCTTCCTGTAGTGCCTGATACATGCAAGTACAAGAATACTGCCTATTTTATTATATTACACTAGAGGCCCAGTGCACAAAATTCATGCACTCAGGGTGGGCGGGTCCCTCAGCCTGGCCTGCTCCCTCTCGCAGTCTGGGAGCCATCAGTCGGACATCCTTAGTGCTGCCATCAAGGCAGGAGAGGCTGCTGCCACCACCTCTGCACTCACCAGCCATGAGCCCAGCTTCTGGCTAAGTGGCGCTCCCCCTGTGGGAGTGCACTGATCACCAGGGGGCAGCTCCTGTGTTGAGCATCTGCCCCCTGGTGGTCAGTGCACGTCATAGCTGCCAGTTGTTCCACAGTTCAGTTAGTTTGCATATTAGCCTTTTATTATATAGGATATGGACTATTAAAACACTAACCAAAATGAGATTCTTTAAAAATTGTGCCATCGGCAGCCCTCAAATTCATAAAATGAGCAATAGAAATTATAAGCACAATTATAATACTCTCTCAGCACACTTTGGAAATGTGTGACAAGGAGCTAATATTTTACCCAATTAATAGGTAAAATAAACTTCATCCAATATTTAGATATATCAACCATAACTAAACATTGGATGAAGTTTAGATGGCAAGAGGTTACAGGTTGGGTTCCCTGAGAAGCAGATTCTGAGAAGCAGATTAGTTTGCCAAAAGCTCATTAAGAAGTGCCCTTGGGGTCCACATCTATATGCCTGAGGAAGGAGATGGAAACAGGGTAGGGTAGGGAGACATGGATCTGCAAGGTAAACTCAACAACAGCCTCAGCTGACCCCATGGGGAGCTCTGTAGCTACAAAGACTTTCTAGTGTTGTCCCAATTTGGGTCAACATAGCCAGGCCTTTATGCCCTGATACTGATTAATTATTTTATGTGGGTTACTCTGGGAAAAGTATATGTTTGGGCAAGGTGGCTATGTAGCTGGGACAATCTCTGAGAGGGCTGATAGTTAAAGGTTGTGATTGACAGCACACTCAGCTTCAGGGCATTGAGTCCTTCACTGATGGGGGATCTGGAAAGTACATGGTATGTTCACCCCCTGGGATGTCTGTGTATTCAAGATTATACTAGATATTATATGGGGAATATCTTCTCTAATAAAATGGTAATATGCAAATTAACCATCACTCCGCTACATAAGCCACGCCCACCAGCCAAGCCACGCCCACCGGCCAATCAGGGCGAGTATGCAAATTAACCCAAACCAAGATGGCTACAGCCACAGAGAGCAAGGTTTCCCAGGTAACAGAGCAAGCCAAGCTTTCCATAGCTGTTGCAGGCCTAAGCCTCCACTCAAGCTACAAAGTTTCAATTATAGAAGGTAAACAAATTCAAACAAATGGCAACAGAATGGAGCTTGAGAGAGCAGGCCAGGGTTGCCGGCGGCAACAGGGGAAGCAAAGCTTTAAAGCACACCCTGGCCGGGCTCACCCGCTTAAGGCAACAAAGTTTCAACTGTAGAAGGTGAATTAACTGCCACAGAGATGGCTGCCGCCCCGGAGGGAACAGCAGGCTTGGCTCTGCTCCAGGCTACAAAGTTTCAATTGTAGAAGGAAAATAAATCCCAGATACCAGGGCCTCCGCTTAGGTTGCCAGGGGGCGTGGCCCGCCTGCAAACCACCACAGGCCCCTCGCTCAGGCCACCCCACGCCCCAAGGGAACCCCACCCTGATCTGGGACACCCTTCAGGGCAAACCAGCTGGCCCCCACCCGTGCACCAGGCCTCTATCTTATCTAATAAAAGAGTAATATACAGATTGATCATCACTGCAACACACAATATAGCTGCCCCCATGTGGTCAAAGATCCTGCCCCCATGTGGACACAAGATGGCCACTACAAGATGGCCAGCAGGGGAGGGCAGTTGGGAGGCACCCGGCCTGCAAGGGAGGGCAGTTGAGAGGGACCAGGCTTGCAAGGGAGGGCAATTGGTGGTGATCAACCCTGCAGGAGAGGGCAGTTAGGGGTGACCAGGCTGGCAGAGGAGGGAAGTTGGGGGCAAACAGGCTGGCAGGGGAGCAGTTAAGCATCAACCAGGCTGGCAGCGGAGTGGTTAGGGGGTGATCAGGCTGGCAGGCAGAAGCGGTTAGGGGCAATCAGGAAGGGAGGCAGGCAAGCAGTTGGGAGCCAGCAGTCCTGGATTGTGAGAGGGATGTCCGACTGCCTGTTTAGGCCCGATCCACAGGATCGGGCCTAAACGGGCAGTCGGACATCCCTCCAGGAGTCCCAGATTGGAGAGGGTACAGGCTGGGTTGAGGGACAACCCCCTGCCGTGCACGAATTTCGTGCACCGGGCTTCTAGTAGATGAATAAAATATTTAAGATATGTTTCCCTCCCTTAAGTAATAAAGTAAAAGACACCATGTAACACACACATTCAAGACAAAATAGAGCATATTTGAAAGTCAGTTCTGACACTTGCAA
Source organism: Cnephaeus nilssonii (assembly GCF_951640355.1). Taxonomy (NCBI): domain Eukaryota; kingdom Metazoa; phylum Chordata; class Mammalia; order Chiroptera; family Vespertilionidae; genus Cnephaeus; species Cnephaeus nilssonii. The sequence goes on from NC_137084.1 coordinate 56,757,270, forward strand.
GTTGTGTGAGCTTAACCCTTCTATGCCTATCATCTTTATTTGGAAATTATAGATAAAACTGTATTTGTGCCCAGTGTGGCTCAATGGTTGAGTAGTTGGCCTATGAACCAGGAGGTCACGGTTCATTTCCTGGGTTCTGGGCTCGATCCCCAGTGTGGATCGTGCAGGAGGCAGCCGATCAATGATTCTCTGTAATCACTGATGTTTCTAATACTTGCCCCTCCCTTCCTATCTCAAATCAATTAAAAATATATATTTTTTTAAACTGTATTTTTTTCAATAGCTGGTATAACAAATTACTACAAACTTAGCAATATAGAACAGCACAAATTTATTCCCTCACAGTGCTATAGGTCAAACGTCCAGATGGGCTTGCCTGGTTTCTGTGCCCTGGATCCCACAAGATGGAAATCAAGGTGTCAGTAAGGCTGTGTTCCTTTCAGAGGCTCTATGGGAGAATTCACTTCCTTGCTCATTTGGGATATTGGCAGAATTCAGTTTCTTGAAGTTGTAGATCTGGGGTCCCTATTTCTTTGCTGACTGTCAGCTAATGGCCACTCCCAGCTTCTAAAGGTCACACATATCCCTTGGCTTGTGGCTTCCTTTCCTTCATCTTCAAAGCCAATAATAGTGGGTCATGTCCCTTTCATGATTTGAATCTCGCCTTCATCTTATTCTCTCACATCTCTGATTGACTTGACTATGTTCCTCTTCCATTTTTAAGGACTCATGTGATTGACTGGGCCCACTCAAATAATTCAGGATAATCACCCTATTTTAACATTTATCACCTTAATTTGCATAATTTATTTTATCATGTAATATGTTCACAGGTTCCAGGGATTAGGGTGTGAACATTTTGGGGAGCCTATCGCAAGTCCTAGTGTTGTGTGAGGAGATAATGTTAAATGACTATATCAGACTATAGTGTAAACCCAGCAGGCAGAGGTAGGTAGAGGCAGATAGAGGCAGGCCTTAGGCCTTTTGCTGACTTGCTCCTGGGCTCAGTGCTGGTGGAAGTAAACCACTGTGCACAGCTTGGTCCTACCCATGCACACCCATGCCCAGCAAAGGTAACCACAAAATGTGGATCACTTTTTAGCTCCAAATATGTTGGCCACCACAGGCAGCATCTGATATTTACTTGCACCAAAATCCCTCCCAAGAGTCTGAGAACCAACACACCCAGACCCAACATACCCAGATCAATTGGATCTTGATTTGTTGATTTCAGAAAACATCAAATGAAGATCCAATTAGCTTCACAAGTAGCACATTAAAGAGAGCTCTCCACAGGCTCCAGCCCCTACTGAGGAAAATTCCACTTCATGTGGTCAGTACCCACAGAGTTCATACACTGTGGTCAGGGTTGATCCTCACAGTCAGTCAGCTTGAGGACTATCCCATGTACAATGGGCCAGAAATAAGCAAGAAGACTTACTTACAACAGGAGGGCCCACACGATCCACACAAGGGACATTCCTGAAGCACCAGGCTCAGGTGATCATAGAGACTGTACCACTGAGTTCCACAGGACACCTACTATGTAAGGCCAACCTATGGAAGACATACTAGACCTACATAATACACAGAAACAAACACAAAGAGGCAGCCAAAATGAGAAGATAAAGAAATATGTCCTAAATGAAAGAACAAAAGGATTCTCCAGAAAAATATCTAAATTAAATAGAGACAAACAATCTACCCGATATAGATTTCAAAAAAAAAAAATTATAAGAATGCTTAAGAAACATAGAGGAGTAATAGATTAAATCTTTAAACAAAGTGATAGTAAACATGAAAAAGAACATAGAATCCATAAAAAAGAATCATTCAGAAATGAAGAATACAATATCTGATATGAATAATACACTAAAGGAATAAACAGGAGATTAGACAAAGCAGAGGATCAAATCAATGATTTGGAAGTCAAGGTAGGAGAATACACCCAATCAGAGAACCAAAAAGAAAAGAAAAATTTAATGAGGATAGTTTAAGAAACTTTTGGGACAATATGAAGTGTAACAACATCTGCACATAGGGGTATCAGAAGGAAAAGAGAGACAGTAAGGGATTAATAAACTATTTGAAGAACTAATGACTACAAACTTTCCTAACCTGGTGAAGGAAAAAGACATACAAGTCCAAGAAGCACAGAGAATCCAAAAAAGATGAACCCAAAAAGGTCCATACCAAGATACATCATAATTAAAATGGCAAAGGTTTAAAGACAGGGAATCTTAAGAGCAGCAAGAAAAAGACAGTTAGTTACCTTCAAGGGAGCTCCCATAAGACTGTCAGTTGTGTTTTGTTTTTTAACAGAAACATTTCAGGCTAGAAGGGATTTTCATGAAATATTAAAAGTGATGAAAGCAGGGACCTACAACCAAGACTACATTACTCAGCAAGGTGATCATTTAAAATTTAAGATAAAATAAAGAGCTTCCTAGACAAAAACACAAACAACAACAACAACAAAAAAAACTAAAGGAGTTCATTACCCCTGAACCAGTATAACAAGAAATGTTAAAGGGTGTTCTTTAAGAGTAAAAAGGAAAAAACAAACAAACAGAGGAATAGTGTCATAAGGAATAAAATGATAATAAGTACATACCTATTAACAATCACTTTAAGTGTAAATGGCTTAAATGCTCCAATCAAATGACATAATGGTAACTGAATGGATAAGAAAACAAGACCCATACATATGCTATCTATAAGAAACCCATCTCAGAACAAAAGATACGCACAGACTAAAAGTAAAGGGATGGAAAAAATTATTTCATGCAAATGCAAATGGGGAAAAATGCTGAGGCAGCAATACTTATATCTCACAAAATAAACTTTAAAACAAAGGCTACAATAAGAAACAAAGAAGGATACTACATAATGACAAAGGGAGAGATCTAGCAAGAGAATATAATCTTTATAAATATTTATGCATTCAACATAGGATTGCCTAAATATATAAAGCAAATCTTGATTAAAATAAAGGAAGAGATAATAGTAATAAAGTCATAGTAGGAGATTTTAACACCCTAATAACATTAATGGATAGATCTTATAGACAGGAAATAAATGAGAAAACAGGAGCCTTAAATGACACAATGGATCAGATGGATTTAATAGGTATATTCAGAGCATTTCACCCAAAAATGTACATTTTTAATTGCACATGGAACATTTTCTAGTATAGACCACATGTCAGAACACAAAACATGTCTAAATAAATTTAAGAAGACATAAACCATATAAAACACCTTCTCTGATCATAATCATATGAAACTAAAAATTAATCACAATAAAAAAATACCCAAAGACACAGAGGCTAAATAACATGTTACTAAACAATTAATGGATTAATAATGAGATCAGGAAATAAATCAAAAGATACCTTGAGACAAATGAATATGAGAACCGAACAACCCAAAATCTATAGGACACAGGGAAAGCAGTGCTAAGAAGGAAAGTCATAGCATTTCAGGCCTTCTTCAAGAAACAAAAAAAATTTCAAATAAATCTAACCTTACACATAAAGGAACTAGACTATGAACAATGAACAAAGCCAAAAGTGAATAGAAGGAAGGAAATAATAAAGATCAGAGCAGAAATAAACAAAATACACTCTGAAAAAAAAAATACCAAAGATCAATGAAACCAAGAGCTGGTTCTTTGAAAAAAAATAATAAACAAAATTGATAAACCCTTAACCAGACGAGGACCCAAATTAATAAAATCAGAAATGAAAGAGGAAAAGTAACTGACACCATAGAAATACAAAGAATTATAAGAAATATTATAAATAACTATATGCCAACAAATTGAACAATCTGGAAGAAATGGATAAATTCCTAGTAACATAAATCTTCCAAAACTGAATCAAGAAGAAACAGAAAATCTGCCCTAGTTTGTTTTGCTCAGTGGATAGAGCAGACTGAAGGATACAGGTTCAATTCCAGTCAAGGGCATGTAACTCGGCTGCAGGCTCCTGGCCCTGGTCAGAGGCATGCAGGAGGCAACCAATCGATGTGTCTCTCTCACATCTCTTTGTCTCTCCCTCTCCCTTTCACTCTCTCTCTAAAAAAAAAAGAAAAGAAAAAAAAATCAATGGAAAAAATATCCTCAGGTGAGGATTTAAAAAAAAAAAAAAAAAGAAGAAGAAACAGAAAATCTGAACAAACCAATTGCAACTACTAAAATTAAAGCAGTAACCAAAATATTCCAACAAACAAAAGTGTGAGACCTGATAGGTTTACAGGTGAATTTTAACAAATATTCAAAGAAATTGAAGAAGATACAAGTAAGTGGAAGCATGTACTGTGACCATGGATAAAAATAATTAACATCATTAAAATGTCCATACTACCCAAAGCAAACTATAGGTTCAACACAATTCTTATCAGTATACCAATACAACATTGGAATTTTTCAAAGAATCAGAATATTCCAAAAATCTATATAGAATCAATATATATATATATATCCACAGCAATCTTAAAAAAGGATATAGTTGAAGGAATCACACTACCTGATATCAAATTATACCATACAGCCACAGTATTCAAAACAGCATGATACTGGTATAAAAACAGACATATAGATCAATAGAACAAAATAGAGAGCCCAGAAATAAACCCACTCCTTTATAGTCAACTACTACTTGACAAAAGAGGCAAGAACATACAATGGAGTAAAGACAGTCTATTCAATAAATAGTGTTGGGAACATTGGACAGAAAACAATGCAAAAAATAATGAAAGTAGATTACCTTCTTACACTATACACAAAAATAGACTAAAAATGGATTAAGGACTTAAATGTAAGACTCGAAACTATAAAAATTCTAAGAGAAAACATAAGCAGTAAAATCTTGAGCATTTCTTTTCATAATATTTTTTCTGATATATCTTCTCAGGCAAGGGAAACAAAAGCAAAAATTAAAAAATGGGACTATGTCAAACTAAAACGGTTTTGTACACCGAAGGAAACCATCAACAAAATGAAAAGACAACCCACAGAATGGCAGAACATATTCACCAGTATATCTGATCAGGAGTTAATTTCCAAAATATATAAGAAACTTCTAAAACTCAACACCAAAAAAAAAAAAAATCCAATCAAGAAATAGGCATTGTTCCTGAATAGAGACTTCTCCAAAGACATACAGATGGCCAAGAGACATATGAAAAGATGCTCAGTATCACTGATTATAAGAGAAACGCAAATTAAAACCACAATGAGATATCACCTCACACCTGTCAGAAGGACTATCATCAATAAATCAACAAACAAGTGCTGGCAAGGATGTGGAAAAAGGGGAACCTTTGTGCACTGTTGGTGGGAATGCAGATTGCTGCAGCCACTGTGGAAAACAGTATGGAGTTTCCTCAAAAAATTAAAAATGAAACTGTCTATGACTCAGCCATTCCACTTTGGGAATATATCTAGAGAAACCTGAAACACTAATTTGAAAGAATATATGCACCTCTATGTTCACTGCAGCTTTATGTATAAGAGTCAATATCTGAAAACAGCCCATGTGCCCATCAGTAGATGAGAGGATAAAAATGTTGAGGCACATTTACACAATAAAATACTACTGGGCGTAAAAAAGCAAGTAATTTTACCTTTTGCTACAGCATGGATGGATGTAGAGAGTGTTACGCTGAGTGAAATAAGCCAATGAGAGAAAGACAAATTCCATATTATTTCACTTACAAGTATATGTGGAATCTAATGAACATATTAAACACACAAATAAAAATCATAGATAACAGAGAACAGACTGGTAGCTTTCAGAGGAGAGTGGTGATGGGGGCTGGGGGAAATAAGTGAAGGGATTAAGAAAACACACACACACAAAAGCTCATAGACATAGAAAACATTATGATGATTACAAGAGGGAAAATGGGGCAAGAGTAGGTAGAAGATGGTAAAGGGGGAATGTATGGTGATGCAGAGACTTGACTTTGGGTGATAAATGCACAGTACAGCCAAAACCGGTTTGGCTCAGTGGATAGAGCGTCGGCCTGCGGACTCAAGGGTCCCAGGTTCGATTCCGGTAGGGGCATGTACCTTGATTGCGGGCACATCCCCAGTAGGGGGTGTGCAAGAGGCAGCTGATCGATGTTTCTAACTCTCTATCCCTCTCTCTTCCTCTCTGTAAAAAAATCAATAAAATATATTAAAAAAATGCACAGTACAATATACAAATGATGTATTATAGAACTGTACTCTTAAGACCTATATAACTTTATTAACCAATGTCACCCCAATGAATTCAATAAAAGTGTTTTAAATAAAAATAAATATATTTTTAAAATGGTAGACTGAAAAATCGATCATGAATCTATTCTCTCAGAACTTCTGCTTTTTTTGTCATATAATCCATATAATCATATTTTGAGAAATACAAAGGAGAAGTTAAAGTGAAATTAAATTATTAATTAATACATTATTGAGGAAGTCAGATATTGGGGACTTCTTGCACATACTTGAAAAATAAGTTTTGTTCTGGTTTTGGTGCTGCTACCCATTGATTGTGTGATTTTTGGTAAAACATTTTAAGTCTGTAGTTTCTTCAGCTATAAAAAAAGGTATTCAATCATACAAACTTTAATAATTTGCTTAATCTAGAATTCTATATTATAAAAATATAAATAATGACTACATTGGGGACAAATTCATTTTTCTCTTTTTTTAACCACCATTGATTTTTCATATGTACTTATATTTTATTAACTTATTGCATATGTGATGTCATCTCCAAGTCTTTTTAAAGAGGAAGGAGCATATAATTAATTATTCAATATAAAGAGAATCAACATTTAATAATAATCATCATTTCTTCATAAAAACACAAAATAACTAAAATTACATTTTTCTCTGGAATTGTAATGTTGCAGTGTTGTGAAAGAATGAAGATATTTCCAAAATAAGGAAGCCAAGTTAAGTGTCACATTGATAATTTGAGGAAGTCCATGCATATGACACATTTAGAACTCTCGAATTACCTTCTCTGATGGATAGAGGCATTGGTACAGGGAACCTAAAAACAATTATGTTACGTCTAACTCTGAACTAAGCTTAAAATTGTATGTAAACATGACTGTATCTAATGTCCTTAGGATTAACAATATTTCAAACTAAATAATGAAAGTTTAATTCAGGAGATATAGAAGTGCCCAGTTTTACTGTGTAACCAATACTTTGAAGACAACAAAAATGAACACCTCTGCTTTCAAGCACAGAAATAGCTTCAACTGACTAACCTAATTCTTCAACTTTATTTTCCCTCGGCAATCAATACTTTGATTTAAATGACACTTTTGGTGTTGAATTAATCCTGAAGTCAGAAGACCTGTGTTAAAATATTGGCACCTCCTTTGACTAGATTTGTGACTTTGAGCAAGGCCACAAATTCTGTGAACCTCAATGTGATCATTTGGGACAGGAGATTAACAAAGAGTTATGTCTCCCCTGTGTTCTTCAAATGATTATGAATAAGGTATAACAAAAGAATTAATTATAAAATTACTTCGTGTAATTACATTTATAATGATTTGATAAATTATTATAGACTAGAGGCCTGGCGCATGAAATTCGTGCACCAGTACAGTCCCTAGGCCTGGCCTGCGATCAGGGCCATCTTACCCAGCTGTCTGCAGCCAGCCTGGCCCCCCATCACCACCCACCCCCAATTCCCCATTCACCATCAGGTAATCGTTTCTTGACGGCCAGGGGAAGGGACCCAGAGGTTGGCTGTTCCCACCTGCTCACCAGCCCCGCCCCCGCTGCAGGTGGCCATCAGGTGATTGGAGCCTGCCAGCCAGGGAAAGGAACCAAGAGGTGGTCAGTGCACCTCATAGTGACTGGTCCAGCGGTCATTTTGGTCATTCTCCCATTAGGGTCAATTTGCATATTACCCTTTTATTATATAGGATAAAATAAAACCAAATGTAACAATATATGCAAGTGATATTCATTACACTAATTAACTTCATATTTTATGCAAATGTAATTAAATAAACTACAATTTTAAAAAATAACTTAAGTTTCAAGGATAAAATTATCTGAGAAGATATATGTATATATAAGAAGACTTTACATTCTTCTACTGACAACTTGTGTAAATCTCTAAAACTCACTGGAATTCACTTTTCTTAGCTGTAAAGAGTATGGGTTTGGTGGCATCCATGCTTTCTTGAAACCCTAAAGTATGATCTGAAGAAAAGATTTGGAAGAAAGCTGCCATTTGAAAGTGAGATTTGGCATTAATAACAAAACTGTTGCTAGTGCATATTGCTTAATTGCAAATAAAAGAATCAAAGAGAAGGGTAGTATCTTTAAATCATTTTCTAATAGTGGATAGAATGATTGACTAAAAAACCTGCAAATGAATAGCACTCAATAGTGACTTAAAAGTTTATGATAACCATGACAACCAAACTCCATATCACTTATTATGATTTTCTTTCAAAATGTCAAGTGCCATAAGGCACCACACAGGACTGCTGTGTTTTCAATTAGACTCTCAACTTTGGCATGTGCACCCTCATAAACCCATTAAATGGGCACTGTACTTTGCACAGTGCCGTGTGATGCTGTTTCAGCAACCAGAGCACTAAAATTCTGCAAGTAGTAGTCCTAGGCTGTCAGGCAGAACAGGGCAAAGGTGCTCAATTTTGAGGGCTTGGAACCCTACATTTTTTGAAATCAGTGATGTAATAAAAATGATTCCTTAGATTGTATAATGTTTTGCATACTATATCTCATGTGATGCTCCAAGTAGGTATAGTAGGTAGGATTTTTCCGTTGTATAGATGAGGAAAAGGATATATGTTACTGAGGTGATATAGCTAGAACTGATGCTAGAACTAGACCTCATATTTTCTAACCCACAGTCCAATCTTTTGCTTTGTGTTTTTTTTCACTGTTCCAGTCTTGTCAATAATAATTATGGCTAGTCTGACCAGTGTTCCTCAGTTGGTTGAGTGTCATCCCATGAACCAGGAAGTCACAGTTCAATGCCCAGTCAGGACACATGCCAAGGTTATGGGCTCAATCCCCTGTAGGGGGAATGCAGGAGGCAGTCGATCAATATTTCTTATCAATGTTTCTATCTCTCCCTTTCTCTTCCTCTCTCTGAAATCAATAAAAATGTTAAAAAAAATAGTAATTACAGCTATTATTTACCAAGCATTTACTATGTGTCAAGCACATGTTGAGCTTCTTTATTTTTTTAACTAAATCTTTTTTTCTTTAATTGATTTCAGAGAAGAAGGGAGAGGGAGAGATAGAAACATCAATGATGAGAGAGAATCATTGATTGGCTGTCTCCTGCAAAGGCTATTACTGTGGATCGAGCCTGCAACCCAGGCATGTGGCCTGACCGGGAATCTAAGCGTGACCTCCTGGTTCATAGGTCAACATTCAACCACTGAGCTGTGCTGGTCAGACCATGCTGAGCTCCTTAGATACTCCATTTCATTTAATCAATGCCAAACCCCAGAGAGTAGAAACTTTCCTTATCTACATTTTACAGGCAAAGAAACTGAAGCTTGGGGGAGAAGTAGAAAAACCTTGCTCCAGGTCTCATAGCTAAGGGGTGGGGCCAGGACCCACACCCATGTCTGCCTGACTTCCACCTCTCCTAACCTCTCCACTAGGCAGCTTATTTGTCTCTGGAAGTTGCCATTGCAAAAGCTTCCCTTTCAAGTTTGCCTTGAGACAAAAAGCAGTTTGACTTAAAAATATGAAGGCAATGCAGTGAAAGAACCTACACTATTGCCTTTTTAGGGCTCTCTTTTGGTATCTAATATTAGAATGTGATATTATTTTATATAATCCATACATGCTGAGTTTCAATTCCATGCCCAACATTTTGGAACAGAACTCTCTATCAAGCTGCTTTTCCTCACAAAACAAGATTGATAAGTATTTACATGGTTCTATGTATATTTACCCTTGCAGCTTCATCTTGTTTGATGTGCTCAGGAAAGTCCTGGACAACAACAAATACTCTCAAACCTTTATGTAATTCCGACTGCTCATCTATATTGATATATAATGATTTTAATATATATTTTTAGAATCCACCATACTCTTAAAAAATATTAATTTCATCACTCACTACAACAGTCATTCTGTCTTTTGCTTTTTTCTTCCTTCCTACCTGCCTGCTTTCCTCTCTCCATTCTTTTCCTCTCCCCTCCCCTCCATCACTCATAGAATAGTAATTCAGTGTGACTACCGAGTACAAACATAACCTGAGGGAACTCTATCTGAGGCAAGGGCCCATAAGTAAACAACTAACAGATACGTGAAAAGTAGGGACACGTCTCAGACTGTACTTAATGTAGATTTATGTAAATTAGCAAAGATCATGAAGAACAGTTCCCTAAGAAACACCTGCCCTGACCTTTGAATACTACCAAAACACATCAAAAGAAAGAAAGAAGCCAGATAGCATTTTATACATTTCAAAGAGAAAGCAATGGGTGATATGAATTCAGTCTCATGTTCTGGCAAATCACTCCTCTCACTTACTAACCAATAAGCACAGGCCGGTGTGCATGCTATTCTCCAGTTTGCAGTCTTATACCTCTGTTCCTTTGTCTCTGCTGCCCCCTTTTGAATAGTCTCCCAACCTCCTAACCAAACCTGAAATTTTTTGAAAGTCAGTTCAAGGGTAAGTCTGTAAGTCCTTTGTGAGCCTTCTTTGGTTCTGCCCTGCAGGTTAGGCTTGCCTTCCTCCAGCTCACCTCTGCACACTGCACATCACTCCTCTGTAGCAGTCATCGCTTTGCTGTGTCAATACCTGCTCATGCTGTGTCCATGCCGCACTGAGTTACTTGTTATATAAATCCTAGAATACCAATAGTGTGGTGCATTAATAAATATTCAATATATGTTCCTGGAATGAATACATTCTTAAAAAAAACATTTGTGAGCTTGGTCTATATAATTTGGGTAGTAGAATCGTGGCCCTAAGTGTTAAGAACTCCAATTCGGGTTAGTCTTAAAAATACTTCTTCTGGCCTCAGCCTGGTGGCTCAGTTGTATGGAGTATCCTCCCATACATCAAAAAAGTTGCAGTTTTGATTCCCAGTCAGGGAACATACAGGAGGCAACTGATTGATGTTTCTCTCTCACATTGATGTTTCTTTCTCTCTATTCTTTCTCTCTCCCTCCCCCTCTCTCTCTCTAAAAATCAATAAACATAACTTCAGGTGAGGATTTAAAAAAATACTTCCTCTGTGGCTTAACCCTGAGTAAAAGAAACATAAAGAATAGTTTGAAATGAGAATGAATGGTGAGAGCCCTCACCGCAGAATGAACTACACTGTACATGCAATGTAAATATCTAACCAATACATAAATATTACAGAAAGAGATCAATGAGGCATTTATACAACAGTTTCTGAGTCTTCTACCAGGAGCTTATGATTGCAGGCTGCTGTGGAACACAATGAATAAGATATTAAGCTGTGTGCGTTTTAGGTAGGCGGGTGGGTGGGCAGTACATAGAACTGGTAACCAACAGAAAAAAAAATATTCAGAAATACCGAAGATAAGGAATTCATTTCCCAGTGAAAGTGAAAAAAAAAAGAAACAAAACAAAAAATGACTGTTGCTAAAAGTGTCACACTTACATGACATCTGAAACAAATTTCGTGCAATATTTTTATAATAAAATGAAACATTTTCTGGATGGAAAAGAGATTTCACACAACATATTAACCAACATCTGGAGACTGTGGAAGCGAAAAAGAACATGAAGGTTTTTCAGCATCACAGTAGGGCATAATGCAGGGGAGCCTGTGCTTAGAATAAAACTGAGTTTGTAACAGGTACCAGAAATTCTCATGTGAGCTGACATTCCCAGTCACCACTGGAGATGAACGACTCCTTCCTACACTCCAAGCAACAAGAGGAGGGAATGGAACCATCACAAGTTAGAGCTGGAAAGTAGTAGGGACCATCTTCATTTGCCACACTTATTTTCAGATGAGGAACTCTTTCAGAGTTCAGAAAGTCAAAGAACTAAAAAATGTCAGAGATGGAGCTAAAACACAAAATTTCTGATTCCCAGCCCAGTATTTTTCTTCTATACTAACCTATGTCAAAATCAGCAAAAGAATAAAATACTAAAACTACTAGGCTTAGCATTCAGAAGAATTTCTGTAAGGAAAAAGATTTTGCTCTACGTTTCAGTGTTGAGTCTTTGTTTCCTTCTTGTTTACCAGAAAGAGGGACATGGACCACAGTCTCCTAGTGACATCTTGTGTCTAAATCAGGGTAATACAAAGTATAGGAATAATGAAAATTAAGCACCTATTTTTATTTATTAACACTTTTCTGTGGTAACTAAATCCAAAGCTTGGAGAATCTATACTAATAAAAGGGTAATATGCTAATTAGACCAGGAGACCTTCTGGGAGACTGGCCAGGGAGGGCAGTTGGGGGCCATGAGGCCAGCAGGGGAGGGCAGTTGGGGGCCATGAGGCTGGCAGGGGAGGGCAGTTGGAGGCAATCAGGCTGGCCAGGGAAGGCAGTTGGGAGCCATGAGGCTGGCCAGGGAAGGCAGTTGGGGGTGATCAGGCCGGCAGGGGAGGGCAGTTGGGAGCCATCAGGCCAGCGCGGGGGAAGGGGGAGGGGCGGGGAGTTGGGGACGAGCAGGCTGGTGAGGGGGGCAGTTGGGGGCAAGAAGGCTGGCAGGCAGAGTGGTTAGGGGTGATCAGGCAGGCAGGCAGGTGAGCAGTTAGGAGCCAGCGGTCCTGGATTGCAAGAGGGATGTCCCAGATTGGAGAGGGTGCAGGCCGGGCTGAAGGACACGCTCTCCCCGCCCCCCCCCCATGCACGAATTTCATGCACTGGGCCACTAGTATGTTATAATTTTTTAAATATATTTTTATTAATTTCAGAGAGAAAGGGAGAGGGAGAGAGCTATATAAGCATCAATGATGCGAGAGAATCATTGATCATTGATCAGCTGCTTCCTGCATGTCCCATACTTGGGACTAAGCCCATAACCCAGGCATGTGCCCTGACTGGGAATTTGAACCATGACCTCCTGGTTCATAGATTGATACTCAACCACTGAGCCACGCCCGCCGTTATAATTTTTTGAAGATGACTTGCCTGGTTCCTTTCCTCATTAACATGTCTATAAAGCAGTCTACCCTCTTTTTGTAATAACTGAATTATTGGCAATCTTGTGCCATCTGAGTCTAAATTACAGTGTATTCAACAAAGATTTAAGAAAACCAACAATGTGACAAAAACAGTTTCAGCATGAGGAGAGTGGGGAGAGGTGAAAGAGGGTATAGAAGGGATAAATAGTGATGGACAGAGACTTGACTTGGGATGGTAAATACACAAAACAGTGTACAGATTATGTATTGTTGAATTGTGAACCTGAAACCTGTATAGTTTTGTTAACCAAGGACACCCCAATAAATTCAGTACAAACGAAAACAACAGTTCCAGTGACTGGAGAAGCAAAGATAGATATCTATTATCTCTTTCCTCAGGAACATCACTGCCTCCCTGTGGAAATCAACTCATTACAGGGAATTAAAATACAATGTGATGAGGGCTAAAATTAAGATATGTATAAAATATGCTGAGGAAGAAGTGACTGGGAAGTCAGGAATGCTTCAGAGAAAATGTGACCTTTTTATCTTATTATTAAAAGGGTTTGGGAATCTACATGACAAAAAGCATAGGGTCTCAATTTATTATATTAAAATATACTTATATATATATAGCATCTGGCATCTGAATGTTTTTATTAAATTTCATTTATAAGTATGATTGTCACCAATATGTCTTCAACATTAATCAACTTGGTCCTTACAGTATGCTACTGTTTCTGGTCAATAATATAGGGCTGTTCCTAATATTCTCAATATTTCTTATTTCTATATCTGTTAAGTAGAAGATCTGGGGGTGGGGAACAAGTTGCTGATTTTGAAGTATTCACGTGTTACTTATATTCTTCATGGTACCGGAGATAAAAAGTGAAATCCATGCTGTCATTGTACTTTCATTCTGGAGGGGAGGACAGTCAATAAATAAATAAGTAAACTATATAGTAAATCAGACTACTATAAATATTATAAAGAAACATTAGCTCTGGCCAGTGTGGATCTGTTGGTTAGAATGTTGTCCCTTACACCAACTGGTCATGGGTTTAATATCCTGCCTGGGTTGAGGATCACTTCTACTTGGGGTGTGTGCTAGAAGCAGCCAATCAATGTATCCTCTCTCTCTCTCTCTCTCTCTCTCTCTCTCTCTCTCTCTCTCTCTCTCAAAAAAAAAAATCAATAAATAGATTTTAAAAAATAAACAATTAGGGATGAGGAATGGATAGTGCTGGGAAGGGTATAATTTTAAATAATGGTGGTCAGAGATAGCCTCCCTGAGAAACTGACATTTTAGCAAAGGCCAGAAGGAGGTAATGGAGGGAGACATGTAGGTATAAAGAGAGCTTCAAACAGAGGGAACAACAAGAGTAAAAGCTGTACGTTAGGAGCATGCACAGAGTGTGAAGAACACCAAGGAGGACAGTGTGATTAATGAAGGAGGCCGGGAAAGTGTAGAATAAATTAGTTCTGAAAAAAAAAATAATGGCGGCCAGATAATGCAGGACAATTGGCCATTATAAGAAGAATGGTTGGAAACCCTTGTAGAGTTTAGGGTATGGGGATGACACCACCCAATCTGGCCTCGCTGCTTTGGTCAGAATAGACTGCAGGAGAGAAGCAAGTGCTGAATCAGGGAGACCAAAGTACAGTATTATATTTATCCAGGAAACAGATGGAGGTCACACAGAGAAATGTTGGCGGTGAGAAAGGAATAACCAGATTATTGATACATTTTAAAGGTATAATTAACAGCACTGATTGAGGGATCAAATGTGTATGAGAAAAAGAGAAAAGTCACTTGGGAGGTGACTCCTACTTTCTCAAACAATTGGAAGAAGTTGACATTAAATGAAATCAGGAAATGTGTAGGAAGATCAAGTTTGGAGGAGCTAGATATCAAGAGTCCAACGTAGGATATATTAAATTTGAGATGTCTATTAACAGCACAAGTGAAGATGTCCAGTAGTAGTTGAATATAATCCTGAATTTAGTGGAAAGGACATTTGAGCATTATTAACATACAAATAATATCTAAAGCCATAAGATTGGGCGATATCATCTTGGGAGTGAGTGTTGATAGAGAGGTGAGTAAGGATCGAAACCCAGTGAACTCCAGTTTTAAAATAAGTGTGATCAGTAAAGAGAGCTACAGAAAGCAACCAAGCAGAATAGGAGAATTGAGGAAGCAGTTTCCAGAAGCCAAGTGAAGGAGGGAGTCATCCAGGGCATCAAAGAGTTAGTTATGCTCGCTCTATTCCCACTGAGAGGTGTGTGTTTTATCATAAATAAATGCTGAATTTTGTCAAATGATTTTCTGCATCCATTGATATGATCATATATTTATCCTTCATTTTGTTTATGTGGTATCACTTAAACTGATTTGCAGATATTAAATCTCAACATCATAAAAGCCATATATGACAAACCCACAGCTAACAAAATGCTCAATGAGGAAAAGCTAAAAGTATTTTCATTAAGATCAGGAACAAGACAAGGATGTCCATTTTCACTATTTTTATTCAACATATAATTGGAAGTCCTAGCCACAGCAATCAGACAAGAAAAAGAAATAAAAGGCATCTAAATTGGAAAGGAGTAAGTAAAATTGTCATTATTTGCAGACAACATGATACTATATGGAAAGAACCCTAAATATTTCACCAGAAAACTATTAGAACTGGTAAATTAATTCAATAAAGTGGCAGAATACAAAATTAATATTCAGAGATCAGTTGCATTTTTATACACCAATAACAAACTATCAAAGAAAGAAATTTAGAAAAACAAACCTATTTACCATTGCATTACAAAAAGAAAATAAGAGTCATTACCAGGGGTCCCTAAGGATGTAAATGCATCAATTGCAGACACATATATCAACTAACAGAATAGAGACCCCAGAAATAAAATTATACTTATATGGGCAATTAATCTAACACAAAGAAGGCAGGAACATACACTGGGGTAAAGACAGTCTATTCAATAAATGGTGTTGGAAAAGCTTAACAGACACATGCAAAAAAATGAAACTAGACCACCCTTTTATACCATATATAAGAATAAACAACATGGATTAAAGACTTAAATGTAAGACTCTAAACCATAAAACTCCTAGAAGAAAACATAGGCAGTAAACTCTGCTGACACTGCCCTTAGTAATATTTTTTTTCTGATATATCTCCTAGGACAATAGAAACAAAAGAGAAAATAAACAAATGGGACTACATCAAACTCAACAGTTTGTATAAAGAAAACTTTCCATCAACAAAAGCAAAGACAACCTACTGATTGGGAGAAGATATTCACTGATGACACATCTGAGGAATTATTTTTTTAAATATATTTTTATTGATTTCAGAGAGGGAGGGTGAGGGAGGGAGAGAGATAGAAACATCATCCATGAGAGAGAACCATGAATTGGCCACGTCCTGCACGCGTGCCCTTGACCGGAATTGAACTCAGGACCCTTTGGTCCGCAGGCAGACGCTCTATCCACTGAGCCAAACTGGCTAGGGTGCTGAGGAATTATTATCAAAAATTTATAAAGATCTCATACAACTTAACACTAAAAAAAACAAAACCCAATTCAATAAGTAGGCATAGGACCTGAATAGATATTTCTCCAAAGAAGACATACAAATAACCCATAGACATGAAAAGATGCTCAAAGTTACTGCTACTAATCATCAGAGAAATGTAAATTAAAACTACAATGAGATATTACCTCACACCTGTCAGGATGGCTAGCATCAATAAATTAATGAACAAGTGTTGGCAAGGATGTGGAGAAAAGGGAACCCTTGTATATTGTTTGTGGAATTGCAAATTGGTACAACCACTATGGAAAATAGTATGAAGTTTTCTTTAAAAAATAGAATTACTTTATGACTCAGAAATTCTACTTCTGGGTATTTATCCAAAGGAAATCAAAACATTAATTCAAAAATATGTATGCACCCCTATGTTCATTGCAGCATTATTTACAATAGCCAAAATGTGGAAGCAAACTAAGTGCCTATCAATATATGATGGATAAAGAAGAGGTGGCATATATATACAATGTAATATTACTTAGCCTAAAAAAGAATGAAATCTTACCATTTGTGACAACATGGATGGATCTAGAGAGCATTATGCTCAGTGATATCAAACAGATACCATATAATTTCACTTATAAGTGGAATCTAAAGAACAAACAAACAAAAAACAAAACACAGAACCAGACTCATAGATACAGAGAAAAAACTGATGGTTGCCAGGTGGGAGAGGGTTTAGGAGGATGAATGAAAATGGTGAAGGTACTAGGAAATACAAATTAGTAGTCACAAAATAGTCATGAGGATGTAAAATACAATATGGGGAATATAATCGATAACATTGTAAGAACTATGTATGGTGCCAGGTGGGTACTAGACTTATTGGTGGGATCACTTGGTAAACTATATAAATGTCTAACCACTGATTTTACCATTTAATTTAGCACTATGAAAGTCATGGGTAATTGTAAAAAGAGCTACTTTTTCTTTTTTCTTTCTTTTGTTCGTGTGTGTGTGTGTGTGTGTGTGTGTGTGTGTGTGTGTGTGAGTGTGTGTGTGTGTAGACCTTTGGAGTAAATTCAAGTGAGAATGGGAGAAAAGAAAGGGGACAGAGTGAATTCAATAAATCTCTCTCAAGAAATTCTGATGTATAGGGTAGGAGAAAAATTAGTTGATGGTTGGAGGTTGTTTTAAGGAATGGGGTTATTTTTAAAAAGATGTTACAGTATTTATATGACTATGGGAAAGACCCAGTTGAGAAATATATTGCTTAAGGAAGATAGCGAGTCCAATTGAAGATGTGAAAGAGAATGAGACCCAGTACACAAAGGTTACCAGATATGATTATGGCCATTTCATTCAAGGTAACACAAAGGAATAAATAAATCATGTATAGAGAGGATAGGTGGTAGCAGGAAGAGGAGTGATCTACTGTTTATTCTAGGTACAACCAAGACTTGGGCAATTAAAGGAGAATGAAAGTTCTCTGAAAAAGATATTGGGATTTGGGAATTTTAATCCATGGATATTTACAAAGATTTATGACAGGAATGTTGTAAAGACTGATGTTAATACACACATGAAAAAATCCTAAGGCCATAGAGAAGAGTAATGAGTAATATAATCTCACTAGAGGCCCACTGCACGAAATTCGTGCTTGGAGGGGGGGGTTCCCTCAGCCCAGCCTGCACCCACTCCAATTGGGGGCCCCTTGGGGGATGTCTGACCGCCGGTTTAGGCCCTGTGGGATCGGGTGTAAAATAGCGGTTGGACACCTCCTTCACAATCTGGGACCGCTGGTTCCTAACCACTCACCTGCCTGCCTGCCTGATCGCCCCTAACTTCTCTGCCTGCCTGCCTGCCTGATCACCCCTAACTGCCTCTGCCTGCCTGCCTGATCGCCACTAACCTTTCTGCCTGCCTGCCTGATTTCCCCTAACTGCCTTTGCCTGCCTGATCACGCCTAACTGCCCTCCCTTGCTGGCCTGATCTTGCCCCCAACTGCCCTCCCCTGCCATCCTGATCTTGCCCCTAACTGCCCTCCCCTGCCAGCCTGGTTGCCCCCAACTTCCCTCCCCTGCTGGCCTGATCTTGCCCCCAACGACCCTCCCCTGCCAGCCTGATCGCCCCTAACTGCCTCTGCCTGCCTGATTGCCCCTAACTGCCCTCCCCTGCCAGTCTGATCTTTCCCCCAACTGCCCTCCTCTGCCAGCCAATTTGATTCTGATTGGTCAGTTTCTATGCCAGTCAGCGTCAAAAGCTCCACCTCCTAGGTAGCCATTGGCTCCTTACATTCACCCAGATTTGGTTCTGATTGGTCAGTGTCTCTGGGCCTATCAATGGGGCCTGATCAGAAAGGCGGGGCTGATCAGCAGCTCTGGTGGAGGCCTGGAGAGAAATGGAGGCCCGGCGTTGGCCAGGCCAAGAGAGAAAGAGAGGCAAGTTCTGATCAACGGCTGCCACAGAGGCTACAGATCAGACCCTGCCTCTCTCTCTCTGCAGGCCTCTCTCTGGGCCTGATCTGCAGACCCCTAGGGAGTCAGTGCTGGGTTGGGGTGCCGGCAGTGGCCCTAGTCAGTGCTGGGTCACCACAGCAACCCAGTACTGACTTCTGGTCTGGCCGAGCCTTCGGTCGTAATGGTCATTATGACCCTGGCTCTTTATTATTATAGACAATATGAGCATCAAATTGGAAGATTTTTAAGGACAAAAGAGAGGAAAAAATCTGGAGTGTCAACTAGGAGAAGTTGGGACAACTTCTGTATATCTAGATCCAGTGACAGAAAAGGTATGGCATACAAACCAGCAACCACGTGAGAGCACATATTTCCTAGGTTTGTTATTGCTATTTTTCTTTCAACAGATATTTATTGGAATGCTTGCTATGTTCAGATAAATTAATAGGGAGTTAAATAAAGACTCCATCATGATTTGATCCCTACATTTATTTTAATAGGTTTCACTTCATTCACTTCTATTGGCATTCAGCATGTTTTAGAGAAGGGTTTTTCATATCCCTGTGTGATAGCCAATTTTCAACTCAGAACATCATATTGTGCTTTCCTACTATTTCAATGGAAGAAGCTATTTTTTGGCTCCCTAAGGAATTCAGCAGAAAGAATGGTGACTGCAAGTTTCCAGAGTGAGAGATTCAAATCAAGTGGTGCTTTATATGGTCTCCTGATGGGGACACTTCAAAGTGCTTTAAGTCTCTTCCAAGTGCGTTAAGAGTCTGTAGAGGAAAAGGTACCAATAAGACTTGCTAGGAACTTAATCATGTACCCTAAGCAACCAATCACTCAGATATAATTGGTAGGGATTTTATTTTAATCTTTTTTAGTTGCTCACCTGTCATCATCCCAGTACCCCACGGGTTCTTTCTCACAGGCTTACAAATTGTCTTCTTTAAATGTGTTCTCTTTTTCAATTCACACAACCCTAATGATTCTTCTTTGTCTAAAGTCATTCACTCTGACAGTTCAATTCAATTCATTCATATGCTTATTATGAGTAAGATGTTGGATCCTAGAGGGATGGAAAATGAAAAGATGAATAAATTCTGGTCCCTGCTGGCAAAAGGCTTGCTGTGAGAAGGAAGTTTGGTTCACACTGCCTCCCTAATCCTTTGGCTGGGCAAGAACAGAATATTGTCTCAAGCCTCCTCACATTGGCAATCTCCTGGGCTGGTGCCTAGCAAAAGGAATTATTAAAAAGCACCTCCGGTACTTCTTGTGCACATTAGGCCTATATTTGTCATCTGGATCTTCCTTTAATATGTGCTAAGGGATCCTGCTTCCCTAAAATTTCTTTCTGCTTCAAATTGCAGGTTATGTTATTACTTTGTACAAGTTTTATTTCTCCCTTTGTTTACTAAAAGTAAACTTCACAATCTTTAACTAAGAATACAAAGTATTCTAAAATGTGCCTGCAACCCTGCAACCTATCTTCTGATTGTGACTTTGGGAAAGAGCACTCTTTCAGAAATAGAGTGTTAGAGTCAGAGACCTCATTCCAAATCACAGTCATCCCTATGAATAAGTCTTGGTGGTGTGTAGTATGGTAGAATAACATGAATCCAAAGCAAGGGTTGAGCAAACTTCAATATCCTTATCTGTAAACTTGGGACAACTACAAGCAACCTCAAAAAAATGAGAAGGTAAATTAGGTAATGTAAATCTTTACTCCAGTCTCTGCAACTAAGTAATAATAATAATGACAACAATAATAATAATAATAACAATAATAGCTACCAATGCCATCCCATTCTAGTTATTCTATTTCTCTATGCTCCAGGCAAATAGACTAGTGACCCAGAGGTTCTTGCTCTTTCCCATCATGACAGGTGCAAATGGGCTCTCTCCCAACCCTGCTTCAAAATCAACTGTGCCTTGTAAGCTGAGGTCAAATTCTCTCACTTGAAGGACTTTCCAGACCATCCCATGGCTAAGATTATCAGTGCAACCTATTCTTTATACATAGCTGTTTCTTTCCTATTTGGTAATTATCACCTATTTGTATGTATAAAACTACTGTTATAACATGTTGTTTGCCTTCTTTTCCTTCAACCTATTGATCATAATGTACGATTATTTTCTCTTTGTGTATGCTCCTAATGCTCTACCCCATGGTCGTCTTTGAGACTATTTGCTCCATGAGCAGAGAACACCATCTGTGTTCACCATTGTATGATACATATTCTGGTTGAGTGACTTGCATACTTACATCAGGCACTGAATAAATATTTGATAAAATAATTTAGTTGTGTCTTACAGTTTATATCCCTTACAAAACTACCACAGAAAATGTGACAGGCAAGGTTACTTCTCTTGATGAATGTATACTCCAGTATAGAACAGAAATGCCAAAGAAAAAGTCTGCAGTTAACAATATATTGTTTTTGTTTTGTTTTAATATGTTTTTATTGATTTCAGAGAGAGGAAGGGAGAGGGAGAGATAGAAAAATCGATGAGAAAGAATTATCAACTGGCTGCTTTCTGCATGCCCCCTACTGGGGATCGAGCCTGCAACCTGGGCATGTGCCCTGACCAGGAATCAAACCATGACCTCCTGGTTCATGGGTCAACACTCAACCACTGAGCCACATCATCTGGGCAAGATATTGTTTTAATCAGAGCACTGTATTATTTTCCCAGGGCTGCTATAACAAAATACCACAGGAGGGTGACTTAAAAAACAGAAATGTATTGTCTGACAGTTATGGAGGCTAGAAGTCCAAAACCAAGGTGTTGGCAGGGTGGGTTCCTTCCGAGGCTCTGAGAAAAGGACCTGTTCTGTGCCCCTACTCTATCTTCTAGAGGTCTGTTGACAGTCATTGGCATTCCTTACTATGTAGAAGCATCACCCTGATCTTTGCATTCTTCTTCACAATGCATCTCCTTCTATGAATGTCTATGTCCAAATTTCCCCTTTTTATAAGGACACCAGTCATGCTGAATTAGGACTGACCTCATGATCTTTGTTTTCACTTCATTTCCTCTGTAAAGACCCTCTCTCCAAAGAAGGTCACATTCTAAAGAACTGGGGGTTAGGATGTCAATATAAATTTTTTTGGGAAAACATTCAACATATAATAGGTAGATAGAAGCATAGAAGTGACACATTTTTATACTCAGTCCAAATAAAAAAATAATTTGAGGTGGCTTACAAAAGATTCACAAAGTACAACCAAATGAAAAATATAAAAGGATATAGGGAAGATGTGTTAAATTAGCATGCTTCCCTAACATGCTGTGGAGCAAAAGTGATTAACCAAAAATAATTCTAAACTAATTCAAAAGAAAGATATTAAACGCAGTTATATGGGAAGTGCCAGGCATTCACATTTCCGTGCAATGTGAGGAAATTTTTCACTTGAGATCTCCATGAATAATATACTTTTTCTATGAAGAGTATAAGGTGTAGGCACAACACTGGTCAACTCACACAGGGAGAAACAGAAGGCAGAGAATGAAAAGGGAGTTACCCTGCACATACACACCAGGGTATATACGGTGAATTTTGAAAATTATGGATGTATATGGTTAATTTATTTTCAGTACAAAGAAACAGAATTCAGAAGGGTATAGTAAAAGAACATACTGTGAAGACAAATAGAAGAGGATTTGCATAATTTAGGCCAAGCAATAAAGAAAAATCCAACCAACCAGAATAAAAAATGAGTATCATAGGCATTGCTGGTTAAGGGATTACTAAAATAAAATAAAATAAAATAAAATAAAATAAAATAAAATAAAATAAAGTATTTATACCAGACTAGGCCCAAAGGTGAACAACTCCAGGGTGTGCCATCCATATCGAGCACCATTTGTATCCAATGGGGAACTGTGTAATGTTGGAAAAGCCATTAAAGAAAATTTCAAAAACTAATAAGAACAACCTTATCAGGTAGCAATCACTTTACCACTTCTCCTGCATGTGGGGTCTCTGACTCTCCCATGTATGCAGGATATATATATATATATATATATATATATATATATATATATATATAATTTTCTCTTGCTAATCTGTCTCATGTCTATTCAATTATTGGACAAGCCAGAAGAACCTTGAGGGTTGAGAAAAAGTTTGTTCCTTCCCCACAGGTGCAATTAGTGTGTTTTGTGTTTAGGCATAAGTAGGGAGTATTTCAGGAAAGTGTAATTTTTTATAGTCAAGCTAAGTAACCAAATATAAGTCTGCCTTTATTATCATTATTACTAGAAGGCCGGTGCACTGTGGCCAACCTCCCACATCCCTCTCTGGCCCCAATCATGCACTGGTGGGGTCCCTCGGCCTGGCCTGCTCCCTCTTGCAATCCAGGACCCCTCAGGGTATGTCAGAGAGCCAGTTTTGGCCCAATCCCCACAGGCCAGGCCGAGGGACCCCACAGGTGCACAAATCCGTGCACCAGGCCTCTAGTATGCATATAAGATCTTTGGTTAATCTCTTCCCAAACTTCCCCCTCCCCTCTGAGATTCATCAGTCTGTTCCATGTTTCCATGCCTGTAGTTTCTGCTCCTGCATTGAGTGTCTGCCCGCTGGTAGTCAGTGCATGTCATAGCTACCAGTAGGCCAGTTGGCCTGTCACTTGGGCTTTTATATATCTAGATTTGTTAACACATTAAGCGCCCAGTCAGTCACCGATGACTGACACTATACTTTCTGTCCGGAAGACAAAACAGGCTGTGCACTTAATGTGTTAAATATAGGCAGCTGGATGTTTTAGTTCCACTAAATAGCAGTCCCCACAGCTTGGGCCTTGCAAGACTAGTATATTTACTGTCATAGATATGTAACATCACTGAGTTATACCCTTCATTCA
Source organism: Cnephaeus nilssonii (assembly GCF_951640355.1). Lineage (NCBI taxonomy): Eukaryota > Metazoa > Chordata > Mammalia > Chiroptera > Vespertilionidae > Cnephaeus > Cnephaeus nilssonii. Next base: position 56,781,281 of record NC_137084.1, read on the forward strand.
GAGTCTCTGGGGGAACATGGTGCTATATAATGGGGTGTAAATCCAAGATTTTTAAAAAGGCAGAGTAGTATTCTCATTTTTAAGTTTCTCTTTTACCTTCCTTCAACTGAAGAGAAATAAGGCCATAAATATTTCTATCCCTTTCCATTTTTATTGTTGACTTTACATTTGAATCAGAGCTGTTGCACTTAAGAGATTATCAGAAGATGGAATAAGTTATTGACAGAAAGACCCCTTTCTGGAATTTGTCATCCTAGATAAACTCTATCATTCAATTAAAACTCTGCACAGAAGAAACTAATTTGGATTAATAAGCAAGTGGGATAGATATTTGTGCTAGCTCATATTTTAATAGATAGGAGAACATTATTATTATTATTATTATTATTATTATTACTATTGTTGCATACTTTGGGTTTGTACATTCTGGGCACTGAATTTTTGACAGCAAGGGTAAGAGAAGCCAGGCTGGCTCTAATGGTTGAGCATTGACCTATGAACCAAGACGTCACTAGTTTGATTCCTGGTCAGGGCACACACCCAGGTTGTGGGCTTGATCCCCAGTAGGGAGTGTGCAGGAGGCAACCGATCCATATTTTTCTCTCATTAATGTTCTATCTCTCCCTCCCTCTCCTTTGCCAGTACTCTTTAGATTGATACATCTATAAACACATTTCATAATTTCTAGAAATGTATATATATTTACTCATAGCACAAAAGAAAAATTGAATGTTGCTAATATTTGTGAAGAAAGCACTTACTATATGTACTTAACCTTGACAAATGAGCCTTGGAGCCATAGAAGTAGTTTGTGTTTTTAAAAACACACTAGTGTTCCCCCGCCCCTTTTTTTTCAGTCTTAGGAATTGGGGGCGACAAAAACAGGTGGACTTCAACTGCATCTAGAGCTGCATTTCTGGTTTCACAAAGATTTGTAAGATTACAATATCTCTCAAAATTTGGGTTGAAATTTAAGTGACATCATAGGTTGATCTACATGTGTAACTACATAATCTCTAATTTGCTTCTTTCCCTCTGGGTATATAGTTTTATTTAGTTTAGGGAGGGGGGTCAAAATAAAAATTCCTATCAGATTCTGGCATTAGTTTCCAATTTGGCCAAAATTTTGATTTAAAAAAGTTATTAAATCTTTTCAAATGTCTCATCATGTTTCAGCTGAGACAAATAGTAAATATTTCTGGCAGTTTTAAACAATTCAGTGAACCCAAGTGAATACAAGGGTTACTATCTTGTTGAGTCTTTCCCTCTGAAAGTCAGTGAAAGAAATGACAGCCTTCATGTCCCAGTTCCCCAGTGAGACACAAGGTCTTATTTCCACAATGCAATCAGGTAGAAGAGATGCAATCCATTAAAGTTGACATAAACATTTCAATTTTTATAATCTTATCAATTCTTACATTTTCTTTTTTTTTTCAGTCTAATTGTAGGTTGAGTAAGAGCTTCACCAATGGGTTTTGGTACCACAGTTCAAAAATTCCCATACCAAGGAGTTCTCTATCTCCTCATAATTTCAGCTCAAGAGTAAAAAGACCCCTAGCTGGCTTTGCTCAGTGGTTAGAGCATCAGCTCTTAGATTGAAGGGTTCCAGGTTTGATTCTGGTCAAGGGCACGTACCTGGGATGCAGGCTCATATCCCCTGCCCCAGTCAGTGTGTGTGCAGAAGGCAACCAATAGCTGTTTCTCTCTCTCTCTCTCTCTCCCCCACCCTTCCACTCTCTCTAAAAATCTAAGGGGAAAAAAAATATCCTAGGGTGAGGATTAACAACAAAACCCACAAAACAACAAAAAAGAGTAAAGGGACTTTGGGTCCCCAGCAAGGGGTTTAGGTAAGAAATTCTGGCTGGCCCTGTTATCAATCTTTAACTAGCCTGATGACTGCCCCAAATGATTGCAGGTTAGGTTTCTCATTGTAATCACTTTATTCCAGTCTTTTAAATATCCCCATACTCAGGTAAATAGAACAGACTTATTTGGAACCCTTAAATTTTGGGGAGCTGATATGGGGTCAATTTGGCTCATTTAGCCGTTGGTACTGCCATGCTAAAACATTTGTGTTAACTCCATCAATGTTTATTTAGCCAATTTTCCCCCTAATTAGCACATTCCTCATTATAGTAGCCATTATTATTTTATATTATAATTTCCTTGAAGAATGGAAGCAGTTTGGTAGGACCCTAGTCATAAATGGAGTTTAGCTCACATTTCCATCTGACCATATTTTAGAGCTTCCATTCTGACAGCTACCTAGCCAAGTTCTTAGAATATAAATTTTTTAGATTGTCTTTGAGTAATAGTTTGCCATTCTTTTTCATTCATTTTTCTTCTTAAGTGCAGGACAATTGTATTTTCAATGTCCAGATTTTTACAATATCTGCAAATAGATAAAGGCAAATAGGAAGGGAAATGAGTAGATTGATTTTTGTTCCAATTTCTGTTCTTGCTTCTGATTAAGAGAATCTTAATGATTAGCTAATATAACAATGAGAACTCTATAAGAAAAAAGTTTAGTTATTTATTTTTGATTTAGAAGTTTTTCTAATTAAAAGAATCCATTGTCTGGCCTTAATTGTAGGATCTATAGCTACTCAAGCCAATACTATGGATTTAAGAAGTATCCCCAAAGGAAAGTAGAATAAGATGTAACTTAAACAAAGTTTACTCCCAGAGTTAGCCAAAGAAAGATGAAGAACTCTGTCTTTAAACAGCTGTTCCAAAACATAGGGAATAATGTGCTTTCCCCCCTTGAACAGAATAAAATTTAAAATCCCCTAAGCTTGGATCCACAGCCTATTCATCTGCCTGCCAGATGCATATCCATCATCTAACTGGCATCTCTGGGAGGAACAGAATAGACACAGAAAATTCCTTGAGAGCTTGTGATGGCTAGGTAGAGAGCAAGATCTGACTTGGCAAGTACATGCGCTGAATGATAGAGGCCAGAGAGAAAATTTTCTCACTAGTCATAAAGCCAAGCTCCCAGGATATATAACAAGATGAAAGGGGAGAACCATAGCTGAGTAATGGCCACAACGTTCAGACTTCTGGCTGACTAAATATAAGATCTTGACCCAAGTTACATTTCAGTTCCTGAGCCCTAAGGTGGAACAACCCCTTGACTACTTTCCTATGAGACTGGACACAGGGATGCCAGAAAGGCCTCAGAACTGTTCTTAAGGCCTGAAGAAATTATTGATTACTCTTATCTCACCTCCAACCAATCAGCTCCCAGCAGGATTCCAAACCCCTAACTCATGATGTCTTGTGATTTTTCCCAATATAATCTGTAACTGAAATAGTAGACATTTAGATGGACATGAGCTGAGTAGGAACCATAGGCCAGATACAGAAGGCCACCATAATGGAAGGCCCTGGTGCCTAGCAATGGGAAAACAAGTTATTGTAGCGTGGAACCTCCCACCAGGGTGACCTTTCCTCCCCTAGCATATCACTGCATGGTAATGCAGTTTAGACAGTCAGACATTTTATATCACTGGTCATGTGGTTCAGACCCTTCCTTGATGTTTTCTCCCCTGGCATGTCACTAGATATGGGTAAACCCTCAAGGAGGAGGAACAAGGAGGCCAGAGAATAGCCTCATATGACTCTAATACAAGCCTTTGCATGACCACTCCCTTGAGCATTAAGCCCTCAGGACAATGAGGTTTGACCAGCATCAAATAATCTTAGGAACAAAGCTTTGGGTCTGTTGGCTACAGAGACAGTTTTGATCAAACTAGAGATAACATTTAGGCCTCAATTATGTTTCAGCACTAAGCCCAGAAACACAGCAAAACTAGAGGAGGCAATACCATGGCTGGAATTGGGACCAGTTGCAATGACTAATGACCCCTTACTCTAGCGTCAACCAATCAGTAGAGACCATGACCTTAAAAGAAGACACCTGGAAAGCTGATGAATAGTATATTGAGATCCTCCCAAGGCCTCCCCTAAAGTCCCAGCCTTTGGAGAGCAGATAAAATCCCTTAAGACAAAGAACCCAGCCGGAGTGCTGCTTTCTGTCTCACATGCCACACCTTTCCCCTTTTCCCCGCTCAAGGTACACACCTTTGCTTCTTTCTCCTAAGCTCCAAGAGCCCTTCTTTTGCCTCTGTAACTTGTTTCCTGTGTCCATGCAGCCCAGCAGACTCACTTCTTCTTCTGTGACTTTCTAAATAAACTATAGCTTATATTTGAGTTATTGCCTTTGAATTCTTTCTTAGCCAAACTCAGGGACCAAGGTCTAAAATCTGTTGCTGTTTGCCATAAACATAACCTGCATGCCATCAGAGCATTCAGGCTTTTGAGCATTAGCTTCCTGTTGTCCAGGGTGGCAACATTCGTAAGAAAATACACAATATTTCTCCATTGCAATTTTCCATGTTTAGTGTTTGGCTCTGCTAGTGCTGGATGGACACACTCTTTCTGTTCTATAACAAAATAAACTGGTGAATAAAATAGAATCAGAGGCATGGAAACATGGAGCAGACTAATGAATATCAGAGGGAAGGAGGTAGGGGGGTTGGGAAGATGTTAGCCAAAGATCTTACATGCATATATGCATTACCGGTGGACACACACAATAGAGTGGTGAAGACCTGGGGTGGGGTGAGAACTGAGTGGAGGGGAGCAATGGGGGGAAATAAAGGCACATCTGTAATACCTCAATAATAAAGATTTTAAAATTTAAAAAAAGTCCTTCTGGGAGGAACCTGCATTTTTTTTTCTTTATATATTTGAGATGTTAATGTTCTACCTGGTCTTCCCAAAGAACCAAGGGCCATTATTTTGAAAATTTCATGGAGGTAACTTTTATCAGAAGGAAGAAAAAAAAGGGAGAGGAAAAGCTATTTGGAAATTAGATGAATAAAAAGTCTTCAAAATCTTCTTCACAAATATTACAAGTTTAAGCCATCTGAGCAGGTGCATTTTCCCAGAAATACAATTTGGATTCTGGTGTATGGGGGAGGAAATCAATCAATGAGTCTTTCTCACATTGATGTTGCTCTCTGTCTCTACCTCTCCCTTCTACTCTCTCTAAAATCAATGGAAAAAATACCCTTGGGTGAAGATGAACAATCAACAAAAAGAACTTCATTTGGTAGGGAAAAAGGATAAAGACAAATATTTTCATGCAAGAGATGGATATGATCTATTTTTTTTTAGGAGAACACAAGTAGTTGGGCATGAGCAAAAGAGCAGGAACCAAGGCTACTTTGTTTACTATCATATCTGCTGCATCTGGCATAGCTCCTGGTGCATAAAAGATACTCAGTAAATATTTCATAAATGAATGGATAAAGAATGACTTAGGTTTTTATCCTGAAGAACAATGGTGAATGTTGTCAGATAGGGCAGACAGGGAAGCCTGCCAAGAAGTTGGGGTGGGGTTGGGAGGTGGAGAGAAAATCTGTTGGGGTGGGATGATGGTTAATTTTGTCTAAACCTGATTGGACTGGAGAATTCCCAGATAGCTGGTAAAACATTATTTCTGGGTGTGTCTATGAGGATATCTCAGGAAGAGACTGGCATTAGATTTAGTAGACTGAGTAAAGATCTGCCCTCAGCGATGTGATTGAGTCAGTAATAGAACAAAAAGGTGAAGGAAAGGTAAATTCCCTCTTCCGCTTCTTGAACTGGGATGTCCATTTTTTCCTGCCCTCTGAGATTGGAGCAACTAGTTCTCAGGACTTCAGGATTAGAGACTTACACCAGAGACTCCCTCACATATACACATACACAGCCCTTCTCAGGCTTGTGGGCTTGGAATGAATTATATCACTGGCTTTCCATTCTCCAGCTTGCAGAGGACAGATTGTGAGACTTCCTGGGCTCCATAACCACCAGTTCCTATATATCCTATTGGTTCTATATCTGTAGAACCCTGATAAATATGGGTGGGTAGTAGACCAACTTTTCTTTGCCCATGTGAAGTTTGAGTGGCCTAGTATACTTCCAGGTGAAGATCTCAATTAAGCAAGTCAGTATTTAATTCTGGATCTTGGGGGTGAAGTCTAGGCTGACAATAAACATGAAAAAATGAACAATTCTATTAAGATCAGTGATATTTAGTGACACCAGCTTCTGTAACAAATAAATTTGTTGAGTTAAAAAAATAGTTTATTTTTCACTTCTCTCAAGTCCAGCTAGGCATTCTTTTTTTAAAATATGTTTTTTATTGATTTTTAGAGAGAGAGGAAGGGAGAGGGATAGAGAGATAGAAATATCAATGAGAGAGAAATATCATTGATAGGCTGCCTCCTGCACACCCCCTACGGGGATCAAGCCCACAACCTGGGCATGTGCCCTGACCGGGAATCGAACCAGGGACCTCTTGGTTCATGGTTTGATGCTTAACCACTGAGCAACATTGGCTGGACCAACTGGGCATTCTTGATTGCTGGTCACTCCTCCACACACTGATTCAGGAATTGATGATTTTTCCATCTTGAGGCTATATCATCCTTCAGGGCTTCTGACTCCTCTGATAGATCCCATGCATTCAGGCAATGACTGTGGTGAAAAGAGAGAGTGGAGGATCGTGTAGGAAGTTTTTAAGGGCTAGGTTTAGCAGTGACATGCATCATTCTGATGCCATTGTAATTACCTGGTTATTATTTAACAGTAAAGGAGGAAAGGGAAGACTAGATATAGGCATGCCATTTATGCAGCTTTGTCAAAAAGCTACATTTAACACTGTCCAAGTCTGTTCCCCACTGGTTGATGGGGGAAGGCACTGGACAAAGGCAGTTTAGAGGCATGCCCAGCCAGGTCTGTGACATGGGAAGGTGCTTGCCTGTCAATCACACCTGAAAACAGGTAATTGGCCAGGATGGACATGGCTGCTGCAAGTGCTGGAAACCTGAATATATAAACTTCCAAACAAAGGAAGTTCACTCTCCCCTCTCTTTCTCATACCTGCTGAACCATCTTGGGACTTCTGCTGCAGGGACACACTCTCCTGTGGCCACATGGCTCATGCCCATGTAGGGCTCCACACATGGGTTAATAGATTTTAATCTGGCCTGAATACCTGGCTGCAACATGGAACAGAAACTCTGGACACTGGCCTTGTTTCCGGCTCTGCTGGAACCCCAGCTGCACCTTTTTCAGGATTGGCTTAAGGGGAAGGGGACTAAGGAACCTGAGAAATGGGTTCCACATCCCATCTTCCTGTGGGGGCTTCTGAAAATGCTTATTTCAGCTCTGCCCCGAGAACCTCCACCTCATTCCCACTCGTGCCTGGGAAATCTGGCCCACTAATTCCTCTGGTATCAATTCCTCACACATTTTATTAGCTCTTACACAGTAATATGGACCTGCCTAGATTCAGAATAGAACTGAGGTTTTTAGTCTCTATATGCCTAGGAAACAGGGAAATGTGTTTCGTGAACTTCTAGCCAGTTTCTGCCAGAGACAGAATTTGAAATTTCTCAAGAGATATTACTGAAAGAGAGCACAGGGTCCAAGGCAAAGCCTTGAGACACCCCCACATTTAAAGGGCTGGTAAAGGAGGAGTCGGCCAGGAGACTGAGAAGGAATGGCAATATGGAAGGAGTGACAGTGTCTAGAAGAGAAAGTGTTACTGGAGAACTACCAGTTAAATTTGCTAAACTCTGAGTGTCTACACTGTGACACTTTTTTTTTTTTAATGTCCTTGAGGACAGTTTTGGAAAAAACTATTCAGAATTTTACTTTGATTTTGATAACCAACATTTGGTTGACTGAAATTAAAATTTTAAATTTAATTTAGCATAGATATCTTATTTTGCTTATAAATCTAACAAATTTTAACATTTATAATTTTAGTCTTATTATGCCCACTTAGTTATTTAAATACTGTCAAACATTTTAAATGTACTTATACATTTAATTTAGTCTATTAATTTTTAGTCACTTCAATCGTCTAACAAACCTCTCAAGTACTTAAAATTAATTCTTATAAGTGTAATACATTCATTTTATAATTACAGGGAATCTTAACTATTTTATTCATTCCAGTAAAACTGCATATAAATACAGTAAGTAATTTGAATTTAAGACCCAAAAGATAAACTCAATTACTGTATTATACAGCTTATATTAGAATCAAAGCTAATTGAGTAGGCCAAATTCTCCAAAAAATTAGACATCACATTTTTTGAAATACTAAATATGCATACATTTTTTACAATTAATAGATTTAATTAGTTATCCATTTCTATGTTTAAATCTAAATAATTAGAAATATAATATGCTTTCTCATAAGGGAAACATCGGTGTCAGCACAGAGTCTTCAAGGACACTCTTAGATGTTTGAAATTTGCATTATTTACATGACCTGGGATACTGACATATATGCCTGTGACACAGTAACTATATCAACTCACTAAATAATCTTATAGATCTTATAATCCATGTAGATTTCATGCTAAAGTTTAGATATTAACTAATTCTTCTTCTCACAAGACTCTGCAACCCTACTCTGGTAATATCACTGGATTTGATTTTCTTTGGTTCTTATATTATTTAAAATTAGAGGCCCAATGCACAAAATTTATACATGGGTAGGGTCCCTAGGCCTGGCCGGCGATCAGGGCCAATCTGTGGGGTGACCAGTGGGTGATTGGGGGCCCCCACTGGCACCCACTTTGGCTGGCCTGGTGCCACCCACTCGCCAGCCCCGCCCCCACTGCCGCCCCATCCCTTCCCAATCACCCCACCACTTTGCCGACTGGCCCTGCCCCCTGATCACCCCACCGCCGCCGGTCACCTCCCTCTGCAGGGTGACCAGCAGGGCAATCAAGGGGCTCCCACTGGCACCCACCTTGGCTGGCCTGGGGCCTGTGGGCTGGAGGCAGCTCCTGCATTGAGCATCTGCCCCCTGTTGGTCAGTGCGGATCATAGCAACTGGTCGTTTCCCCAATCGTTCCACCGTTCAGTCGATTTGCATATTAGGCTTTTATTATATAGGATACCTTCCTAGATAAGTCTAAATACTTTTGATCTTCATGGAAACCTACACTTTTGTCACGCTTTTTCTATTTGGTAGGAACAGATGTCTTCTGGATCTGGATAACTTGCGTGGTTATACAGTTCCACCAAATTCAGTTATTTCACAGAAAGAGAGAGAAAGAAAGAGAGAGAGAGAGAAAGAGAGAGAGAGGAATTGGCCATTGCCTTGAAAAGAGCATTTTCAAGTGGAGTGGTAGAGATTGTAAAAGGGGGTAAAACTGAACACTTTACCTATAATTGTGTATGTAACTGAGACAGATTTACAATCAAGTATGTATGATTTTAAAGTCGCAACTTAGAGAAGATATACTTGGCATATTTGCATTTGTGAATCTTTGTGTCTTTTCAATATTTGTTGTTGCTGTTGTTCATTTTTTTATTAGGTTAATACCCTAAATGAATCTAAGATTTAACATTTTAGAAGCTAAATTTTCATTAACTTATTATCTTGGTTATAATTTGGGCCTTTTAGATACTTGTTTTTAGAATTTCCATCTACTTTTTTTTACTGTAGTCAGAATACTTAACGTGAGAGCTACCCTTTTAACATATTTTTAAGTATACAAAACAGTATTATAATTTACTAGAGGCCCATTGCAGGAAGATTCCTGCAATAGGGCTTCCTGTGGCAGTCTCCGCTGCCCCGCCTGCTTCCCTCCCTTCTCCCCCGCCCTGCTTGCTTGCTTCTCCACAGCTTCAATCCCTTCTGCAGCACTTGGCTTCCTTCTACACTATCTTCAGTCTTCGCTCTGTACCTGGATATGCAAATTAGCTGCCATCTTGGCTGGGTTAATTCGCTCCTGATTGGCTGGTGGGCGTGGCTTGAGGGCGTAGTGGAGGTACGGTCAATTTGCATGTTTCTGTTAGATAGGATACTGCACAATATTACCTATAGGCATAATGTTGTGCACCAGATATCTAGAGCTTATTAACCTTGCAAAACTGAAATTGTACAACCCTGATTAGCAACTCCCTGGTAACCACCATTATATTCTTTGCTTCTGATTATTTTAGACTAGAGGCCCGGTGCATGAATTCATGCACCAGTGGGGTCCCTTGGCCTGGCCTGTGGGGATTGGGCTGAAACCAGATCTCTGACATCCCCCGAGGGGTCCTGGATTGTGAGAAGGTACAGGCCAGGCTAAGGGACCCCACCAGTGCACAATTGGGGCTGGGGAGGGACCCTGGAGGTTGGCCAGCCAGGGAGGGATCATGGGAGGGCTCCAGGGCATGTCTGGCCTGTCTCGATCCCATAGGGATCAGGCCTAAACCAGCTGTTGGACATCCCTCTTGCAATCTGGGACTACTGCCTCCTAACCGCTCACCTGCCTGCCTGGTCACCCCTAACTGCCCTCCCCTGCTGGCCTGGTCGTCCCTAACCGCCCCTGTCTCGGCCCCTGCCACCATGGCTTTGTCCAGAAGGATGTCCAAAAGGATGTCCAGAAGATGTCCGGTCTAATTAGCATATTATCCTTTTATTAGTATAGATACTTCACATAAGTAGAAGCAAGCAGTATTTTCCTTCTGTGACTGGCTTATTTCATTTAGCATCATGTCCTCAAGGTTCAGCTTAATGTTGTTGCTTTGCATATTGCAGGATTTCCTTCTTTTTAAAGGATAAACAATATTCCATTGAAGGTATATACCACATTTTCATGGACATTTAGGTTGTTCCTAAATCCTGGCTGTTGTGAACAGGGCTGCAATGAACATGGCAGTGGTAATATTGCTTGGAGATCCTGCTTTCAATTCTTCCAGATATATACCCAGAAGTGAAACTGCTGAATTATACGGCAGTTCTTTTTAAGATTTTAAGGTCCGGCGGGAGTGGCTTAGTGGTTGAGCATTGACCCAGGAACCAAAAAGTTGCTAGTTCAATCCCCATTCAGGACACATGCCACAGTTGTGGGTCCAATCTCCAGTGAGGGGCATGCAGGAAGCAGCCAATCCATCATGTTTCTTTCTCATAGATGTTTCTATCTCTCTATCCTTCTCCCTTCCTCTCTCTCTAAAAGAATCAATAAAAATATATTTAAAATAAAATATTTTAAGAAAACTTCACCCTGTTTTCCACAGATTCTGTACCATTTTGCATTCTCATCAACAGTGTACAAGGGTTCCAATTTTTTTTAAGTAAAAAAAAAAGCCACAGAGATTCTGTTCATTTCTAGTTTGAAATAAACAATGAAACGTGTTTCCAATTGACACTCCTCTCTCCCCAATAAAACTGCACTTTAACTGAACCTTCCTTCAGTTTCTGTTTCACATATTCTCTCAAGAGCTTTGAAGAAGATATTTCTTTAGATATATGCTCATTCAATTCCTTTCAGTTTAGCTCTTAATAACATGTTTTTCTCAGAATTTCCATTAAGGACCTTCAAAACTATGACCTTTACCTATATTTCTTCCCACTCAGCTTCTGGCTGAGTACTTACTTTTATATTTCAAACTAATCTCAACAGTTTTCACTTTGCCCCTTACAAATCACATTCATCTTGCTTCTTGCCCCACTAAAATCTAACATGCTATGATTATCCTGCTATGTGTGGAATAAAAGGCCCTTTCTACTTCCTCTGTCTGGAGAATGCCTTTTCATTGTTCAAGTACTTAAGGGCCACTCTTTCCTTTTCAATGTGTAATCACGACAAAATTTCTGGTGTTACTTTCCAGGACAGATCTCAGCTTTGATTCAATATATTAAATTTTTGGTAAGATTAAAAATAAAATTTCCACTTTTCACAACTATTCTTTAAAATATTATATAGTAAAGCTACTAAAAATAACAAAGGAGGTAATTTATGCACTGATATAAAAGTCTGCATTATTGAGTAAAACAAACAATTTTTAAAATTTTTAGGCATACATTAAATATATAACTTTCTACAAAACAAAAAGAAAGAAAAAAGTAGAATATCCAGTAAAAAATTTGACAAAACATTTGAACAGTCACTCTAAAAAAACAGAAGTACAAATGGGCAGCAAAGATAGGAAAATCTGTTCCATTTCATGATCCATTAGGGCTGTGGTCGGCAAACTGTGGCTCGCGAGCCACATGCAGCTCTTAGGCCCCTTGAGTGTGGCTCTTCCACAAAATACCACGGCCTGGGTGAGTCTATTTTGAAGTGGCGTTAGAAGAAGTTTAAGAGAGAGAGAGAGAGAGAGGGGTCCGGTGCACAAAATTTGTGCATTGGGGGGGGGGGCCCTCAGCCCAGCCTGCACCCTCTTCAATCCAGGACCCCTTGGGGGATGGATGTCTGACTGCTGGTTTAGGCCTGATCCCCAATCATCCCTCTCACAATCCTGGACCACTGGCTCCTAATCACTCACCTGCCTGCCTGCCTGGTCACCCCTAACTGCCTCCCCTTGTCGGCCTGGTCACCCCCAACTGCTGCCCTCTGCCAGCCTGGTCACCCCTAACTGGGCCCCCCTGCCGGCCTGGTCACTCCTAACTGCCCCCCCCACTGGCCTGGTCACCCCTTACTGCCCCCCCCTGCTGGCCTGGTCACCCCCAATTGCTGCCCTCTGATGGCCTGGTCACCCCTAACTGGCCCCCCTGCCGGCCTGGTTGCCCTCAACTGCCCCCCCTCCAGTGGCCTAGTTGCCCCTCAATGCCCCCCCCCCGCCAGCCTAATCACCCCCAACTGCCCCCCTGCAAGCCTGCTAGCCCCTAACTGACCCCCCTGCCGGGCTGGTCACCCCACGCAGCCTGCTTGTTCAGTCGTTTGGTCATCCCTCACTAACCCCCCTGCCAGCCTGGTCGCCCCCAACTGCCTCCCTCTGCCCGCCTGGTCGCCCCTAACTGCCGCCCCCCCCCTGCCAGGCTGGTTGCCCCACGCAGCCTGATTGTTCAGTCATTTGGTCATCCCTCACTAACCCCCTGCTGGCCTGGTTATAGGCAGCCATCTTGTGAGGGTGTGAGGGTCAATTTGCATATTACCTCTTTATTATATGAGGGGATATTATATATACTAGAGGCCAGGTGCATGACATTCATGCATGTGGGGGAGGGTCCCTCAGCCTGGCCTATGCCCTCTCGCAGTCCGTGACCCCTCGGGGGTCCTTAATGCTGCCACGGAGATGGGAGAAGCTCCCGCCACCTCCTCTGCGCTCGCCAGCCATGAGCTTGGCTTCTGGCTGAGCGGCGCTTCCCCTGTGGGAGCACACTGATCACCAGGGGGCAGCTCCTGCATTGAGCATCTGACCCCTGGTGGTCAGTGCATGTCATAGTGACCGGTCATTCTGCCATTAGGTCAATTTGCATATTTAGGTTTTATTATATTGGAGATAGATAGATAGATAGATAGATAGATAGATAGATAGATTCCATTTCAAAAATAGGCAAAACCAAACATTGGTGTTAGAATACACAGCAGGAGACTAGTGGGGATCCTGCAGTGGGAAGAGTAGTGAAGTAAAGGGGATTTAGGAGGTCATCTACAGTTCATGGTGATGTTCTATTTGTTTTTTCTTTTAACATATTTTTATTGACTTCAGAGAGACAGGGAGAGAAAGAGGTAGAAACATCAATAAGAGATTCATTGATCAGTTGCCTCCTGCACGCCCCCTACTGGGGATTGAGCTCGCAACCCAGGAATGTGCCTTGACTGGAATTGAACCTGGGACCCTTCAGTCTGCAGGCCAGTGCTCTATCCACTGAGCCAAACCAGCTAGGGCTATTTCTTGATATTGATGCTGAATTACCAATCTTTTCACTTTTGTAAAAATTTATCAAGTTGTGATAAATTTTCTTGTGTACTTTTCTCAATGTATGCATACATTAATTAAAAGCTTTCTTAAAAATAAAGACATAGCATAATCTCATTTTTGTGTGTTTTTTTAACTTTATTATTGAAAGTATTACATATGTCCCCTTCATTTTGTGTTGTGTGTTTTTTAAGTACTGTATGTATGCATTTAACAAAATGTCTAGGAAAGATTAGTACCAAAATGTTTACAGTACTTCTGGAAGGTAAGAGGGGACTAAAAGATTACTTGAGGTTCTTCCCAAACTTCTATATTCGTTAAATAATAAGCAAGTTTTATTCTACTAATAAAAATTAACAGAAAAACTACATTTTACTTAATGATTACAAACTTTTTTTCATCAAAAATGTCCTTTTACTATCCTGTTCCATCATTAGATTGGAAAGAGTATAGTTAAGTTTTCTTAACTTACTCAAAATTCCAAAACAAAAAAACTTGTCTGCAAAGATTCCTCTAGTATAGGTCAAGTTAGCATAAGGAGAATAGGAATTAATTACTCTGAAAGAGTAGAATTTAAATGAATCATTAAGAAATATTCTCATTTATGTTCCTATCTTATTGTTTAAATCAATTTTCTTGATTTATAATTTAAATATAATAAAATGCATAGATTTTAACTGTATAGCCCAAAGAGTTTGGCAAATGTATATACTCATATAATCAGCCTCCAACATAAAAGGATTGAAAATTTAAACACACAACACACACACAAACACACAAACACACACACATATATATATATATACATATAATCACTTGGAGAAGTTAGTTCTTTTATCTTTCTGTGCTATGCCTTTTAGTATATAATTTAGAGTTCAGGAATGCTGTGTTTATACTTTAACTAGCATTCAGGAAATATTAAATTTTTTCATCGAGGAAGTATTTTTGAAAAGTAAATTTGTATTTGAGGCTGGGGATAAAAGTAACTAAAATAATTTATATTGTTTTCTCTTGAACAAATCCCAGAGATGAGTATAACACTCTTTCATTTAGTTCGTGTCTATAGAAAGAGATACATCTTATTCTCATTATCATTTCTACTGATATGATCTCTTTCAACTTGTAAAAGAAATCTTAGTATTATGCATAGAATATTTTATTTTTACTATTTGAATGTGTTTATATACTGTTTTTATAAAAATGGGTTTTCCTTAACTTTAGGTTACCATAATGGTAATGTATTGATTTTAAACACAGGAGATTACTGAGTACATATATGAGGGTTTATTTAAAATGGTCTGTTCAAATAAGCTATTGATTTTATATGAATTTTTTAAAAATATAGAATGACTGCATTTGTCACTCATTCAGTTATCTAAATGCTAGACCTCTTTGCTAACCTTTTAAACTACTATGTACAAATGGAATTTTATTATTCCTATTTTATAGATGAGTAAATAGAATTAGCAAGACTAAGTAAATTACATAAAAGTATATGACAGGAAAAGTAATGGAGAATGCTGCCAAAAAGAGTTCAAAATGTAGACAGCCTACAATGCTTTGTTAAAAATTTAGAATCCAGCCCTAGCCAGTTTGGCTCAGTGGATCGAGTCCGCCTGCAGACTGAAGGGACCCCGGTTCCATTCCGGTCAAGGGCATGTACCTCCTTGCAGGCTCCTGGTCCTGGTAGGAGGCAACCAATGGATGTATCTCTCTCACGTCAGTATTTCTCTCTGTCTCTTCCTCTCCCGTCCACTCTCTCTAAAAATCAATGGAAAATATCTTCTGATGAAGTTTAAAAAAAAAATTAGAATCCACATATAGTTCTTAATTGGGGAATTAAAATCAGACTAGAGACCTTGGAAAATCAATCTGACCTGTTACAGCTCTCGAGACTTCTTCCACCTCAATTGACAGGAAAATTTCAGGATTTCTTGGTCCATGGTGTTTTAAACCATTTCATCCTAACAAGGTTAGATTATATACAGTCTCTCCAAGGCTGGTTAGCCTGTAACTATTTTTTTCTGATTTAAAAATACTGTGGTTCCCCCCTTATCTGCAGCGGCTATGTTCCAAGACACGCCCTCCCAGTAGATGTCTGAAACCACAGATACTACCACACCCAACATATTGCTTTCCCTCTATATACATACCTATGATAAAGTTTATTTTATAAATTAGACACAGTAAAAGGTTAACAACTAATTTAAAAAAATTATAACAACATATTGTAATGAGTTATATGAATGTGGTTTCTCTCAAAACATCCTATTGTACTGTACTCACACTTCTTGTGATGTTAGCTGACACCGTGCCTACGTGAGATGACGTGAGGTAAATGACGTGGCGTGGTGACGTAGACGTGGTGACGTATGTGTTGACGCAGCGTCAGGCGACTATTGGCCTTCTGAAGATTCATTAGGCATATCGTGGAGCCATAACAATGTCTTGTCTTCTACCCACAAATTTAATACCTTTCCCATCTTAAATAATTGCTTACCATGCACTGTGGCCGTAATTTTTGCAGTTTGAGCTGCAGCAGCAAAACTAGCATGAATTTCTTTTTCCTTCTTCACAGCTTCACGGGAAGAAGACTCTGTTCTTACCGTAGAACTTAACTATCCGAATATAGGAATTTTTTTTCTTTCGTTAAGTCAAGAACTTTCACTTTTTTTTTCTTAAAGGAAGCACTTTATGGCTTCTCTTTGTCATATTCCAATTGCCAGCATCACTATAATCTAGCCAGCTGCTGTGTGGATAAGGAAAGCGATGGTTCTCTTCCAGGCTGGGACTGCCAGGATATCGCGAGATTTCAGCACGCTATGCAAAAGAACTCGTAATTTAATGAATTGTTTATTTTTGGAATTGTCTATTTAATATTTTAGACCTTGATTGACCACTGATAACTGCAACATCAGAAAGTAAGACTGGAAGAAAGCTAAACCATATTGGGGGAGGGTGGGGCGTGGAGCTACTGTAGTTAATTCTAGCCGGGCTCAGGTGGGAGTCATAATGCCTACGACCTATTGTGCATCAGCTTTTCACCGAACATTTACAATTCCAAGAATCAGAAATCGCAACTTAAGAAAAAAAAGTTTTGTTTTATTTTTTGGTGTTTCTATGACCCAGCCCAGTGAAAAGGTTAACTGGAGAACACAGGCTTGAGCCTTACAAAATCTAAAAAATGTCAAAGGGAAAGCTCATTCTGCTAGCCTAAGCCCTGCACAAACATGCTCCCCTTGAGTGGTTATTTTACAGAAATTCCTGAAAACCATCACCCCTGCACAGTCCACCAAGAAAGGACGTCTGGCGCCATTAGAAGGACAAAGGACAAGGCCATAAAACTAGGACCGGGCACGGTCCTGATACCTGGGGCAAGCCCAGGCCCTGTCTGCAGCTCTCCCTGAGCACATAAAAAGCCTGCTCCCTCCTCAGTTCACCGCTGGCTCTTTCTCCAGTCAGACCCCCTGCACCCAGGTGCCTCAAATAAACATCATTTTGATTACACTAAGTCTTGAGTCCATTCTGTGGGACCTCAACCCAACCCTAAACCTTTCACCCAGTACTTGGGCCATGGCGATAATTAAGAAATGCTTTTTAGACGGGATGAAATGCTAGTAGCAGAGGCAGGTATATTACCTTTTCCTTATTTAATGTTTCTATTCTGGAATCTACCATTTCCTGCACTTAGAGAAGAAAAAGATAGTTAGGTCATATTTTACCTTCTCTGCCTACCCACAAAGTAGTGCCACGCATTTTCTTGTATGTGTGTGTATGGAAGGGCATATGGCCCTATAAAATATTTCAATATATTTTCCAGCAAGAGCTATTGAATTTAATATGAATCATTAGGACCCCATATGTTCTCCTGAACACAAGCTGTTGCTGTTTTTTAAATCTCTGCTTTCGGGTATTGTTATTTATCCTTTTATTTAGGCCCCGTCTTCCCACTTTGACTAAAGTTCTTCAATAATAGTAATCATTTCTTATACCTCATAATCACTTCATTGCTTAGCATAGCATTCATTCATTTCAAAGGATGTTATTGTATTCTAGGCATTGTGTAACTCTAGAAAACAGACAGGAACAAGATATGGTCCCTAGCACCATGAAACAAAATCTGAAAGGAAATAAAAGAGTAAAATGTGTTTAAAAAAATGCTAACAATTAAAAATGAAAGAAAAATAGAGAACAAGAATAAACAAGTGTCAGATCTTATAAAAAGGATTGCTCCTCTCCTCATGCAACTTGCAGTCTGGTGGGGAAGACATACCTTTTATAATTAACTGGAGGCCGGATGCACAAAATTTGTGCAAGAGTAGGCCTTCCTTCCCTGGCTGCTGGCACTGGCTTCCCTCTGGCACCTGGGACCCGGGCTGGCTTCCCTCAGGCTGCCTACAGGCACCCAGGACCCAGGGTGGCTTCCCGCCGGCCCCAGCTTCATCAAGAAGGACGTCCGGAATGATGTCCGTTCATTTAGCATATTACCCTTTTATTATTATAGATTAATATTATAAATACAGTAAACATGGAGGGCAATGTACTATGTGCCTTAGATGAATTATTTCGTGTAATTATCAGGACTTTCCCCAAAAGAATTAAAAATCTCTAATATGTGGTTATGCAAGCCATATGAGGTTTTTCTGTTGTCACTTCTATTATTTCTCTTTCATATATAAGGAAACTAAGGATCAGTGTAGTTTGCTTTGGTAAGCATTAGATCACATTATACCTCCTATTAGGTCTGGTCAAATAAATGAATCGATACCTCTCCCCTGGGAACTGACTTTTCAGGCCATTTCACAATGAACATTCCCTTTTGCTAAGACCACACTTTACTTGCTGAGACCACATTCCCTTCTCCCTCCCCTCTGGACCTGCATAGAGAACTCTCTGCCCAGAAAAAGCCCACCAAAAGTCTTAAAAACCGCTGACTCCCATCACTGGGTGCTGAAGCCATCCAGGCTCAGCCACCTGGTGTGCTGATGATCCAATAAATTCATAATCCCTCACCACCCTGGCCTTCGGAGACCTAACACTTCCTTCTTCAACTATTGAGGAAAGATGATAGATGACTTTTCATATAAGGACTTGTAGAGGAAGAATGATGTGAAACCCAGTTGGAAACTCTCTTGTTTCTCTTGATTGTGTATCTATTATATTGTAACTTCTTGAGGTGAGGGACTTTATTTTACACACTAGAAGCCCGGTGCACGAAATTCGTGCACAGCGGGGGGTTGTCCCTCAGCCCAGCCTGTACCCTCTCCAATCTGGGACTCCTGGAGGGATGTCCGACTGCCCGTTTAGGCCCGATCCCATTCGACTGCCCGTTTAGGCCCGATCCCAATAGGATCGGGCCTAAACGGGCAGTCGGACATCCCTCTCACAATCCAGGACTGCTGGCTCCCAACTGCTTGCCTGCCTGCCTTCCTGATTGCGCCTAACCGCTTCTGCCTGCCAGCCTGATCACCCCCTAACCACTCCGCTGCCAGCCTGGTTGATGCTTAACTGCTTCCCTGCCAGCCTGTTTGCCCCCAGCTTCTCTCCTCTGCTGGCCTGGTCACCCCTAACTGGCCTCCCCTGCAGGGTTGATCACCTCCAACTGCCCTCCCTTGCAGGCCGGGTGCCTCCTAACTGCCCTCTCCTGCTGGCCATCTTGTGTCCACATGAGGGCAGAATCTTTTACCACATAGGGGCAGCTATATTGTGTGTTGCAGTGATGATCAATCTGCATAGTACTCTTTTATTAGATAGGATAGAGGCCTGGTGCACGGGTGGGGGCCAGCTGGTTTTCCCTGAAGGGTGTGCCGGATCAGGGTGGGGTTCCCTTGGGGCGTGGGGTGGCCTGAGCGAGGGGCCTGTGGTGGTTTGCAGGCCGGCCATGCCCCCTGATGACCCAAGAGGAGGCCCTGGTATCTGGAATTTATTTTCCTTCTACAATTGAAACTTTGTAGCCTGGAGCGGAGCCAAGCCTGCTGCTCCCTCCGGGGCGGCAGCCATTTTCTGTGGCAGTTAATTCACCTTCTACAATTGAAACTTTGTAGCCTTAAGCGGGTGGGCCCGGCCAGGGTGTGCGGAAAGCTTTGCTTCCCCTGTTGCCGCCAGCAACCCTGGCCTGCTCTCTCAAGCTCCATTCTGCCGCCATTTGTTTCAATTTGTTTACCTTCTATAACTGAAACTTTGTAGCTTGAGTGGAGGCTTAGGCCTGCAACGGCTATGGAAAGCTTGGCTTGCTCTGTTACCTGGGAAACCTTGCTCTCTGTGGCTGTAGCCATCTTGGATTGGGGTTAATTTGCATACTCGCCCTGATTGGCTGGTGGGCGTGGCTTGGCTGGTGGGCGTGGCTTATGTAGCGGAGTGATGGTTAATTTGCATATTACCATTTTATTAGAGAGGATATTTGTATCCGTAATTCCTGGTACAAAATAACTATTTAATAAATACACTTTCAGCCTGACCTGTTTTGCTCCATAGTTAGTGTAGGCCCATGGACTGAAGGATCACTGGTTTGATTCCTGTCAAGGGTAGTTACCTCTGTTGCAGGCTCAATCACAGGCCCAGTCCAGGCACGTGCAAGTGGCAACCAATCAATGTGAGAGACACATTGATGTTTTTTCTCTCTCTCTGTCTCTCCCCCTCCCTTCCACTCTTTCTAAAAAATCAATGAAAAAAAAAATCCTCTGGTAAGAATTAGCAACAAAAAATAAAAATATAAATATAAATACACTTTCAATGAATGAATGATTGAACTGGAAAACTTGCCTTCAGCAAGTTCCAATATAATTTCTTTAAAAACGGTTTAATAAAACAGTTTATTAAAATCAATGAGCCCTGACCGGTTTGGCTCAGTGGATAGAGCATCGGCCTGCAAACTCAAGGGTCCCAGGTTCGATTCTGGTCAAGGGCATGTACCTTGGTTGCAGGCACATACCCAGTGGGGAGTGTGCAGGAGGCAGCTGATCGATGTTTTTCTCTCATCGATGTTTCTGACTATCCCTCTCCCTTCCTCTCTGTAAAAAATCAATAAAATATATTTTTAAAAAAATCAATGATATTCATTAAAAGAAAGAGCACAGTGGTAATTCACAATGACACCACCACCTCCTTGACAATCCAACAGTCAGAATGGAACACCAATTTTTTGTAAAGCTTTTTGTTGAAAGTATTACATATGTCCTCCTTTTCCCCTTTGACTCCTTCTAGCCCACCCCTGCCCCCAGCCCCAGGTCTTCACCACCGGATTGTTTGGGTCCATGGGTTGTGTCCATGGGTTGATCTCTTCTCACCCATCCACCCCACCCCTCCCTTCTCTCTGTGATTCCTTTGTGTGTTTTTTTTAACTAGACTTTACTCATTATAGTGCCATAAAGTATTTAATAGGATTTCAGAGCTGAAAAAAAACAACAACAAACATTTGAGAGATCATTTAGTTTAGTCTAACAACTAGCCTGGAGCCAGGTCCCTCCCTGCACATTTTTCTAGACAGACGAAAGAGGAGCATTCTATTAAATTACACCGGCAATCCTTACTTGTCCTTTTGAGAATCAGATTTTGGACTGGAAGTGAAGAAAGGAGACCAGCTGCTTCCTCCTTCCCTTCCTTCCTTTTCCCCCCTTTTTGTGAATAACCGAGAGCTAGAACTTTTTCAAGATAAACTTTTTTAAGCGTTTCTCCCCAGGGGCCGAGGGGCCGAGGGGCCGAGGGGCCGGGCCGGGTTTTCCTTTCTGGCCACTTCCATTGCCTCCCTCTCGCTGGGATTGGTTGAGCATCAGCTAGAAATACCTTGAGGGCGGAGAAACTAGACCCCGGGCCGGGAGTGGATCCTAGCCTCCTGGGAAGTCACGGATCCTCTGGGCCTGGGCTGCAGGGAGCCTTCCACCCTGAGCGGGGCCGCAGCAGAGGCGCAGGTGCCCGGAGCCGCCGCCCTGCGCGATGTGGAATCCCCTCCACGAGACCGACTCGACCTTCGTCGCCCTGCGCCGCCCGCGCTGGCTGTGCGCTGGGGCGCTGCTGCTGGCCGCCGGGCTCTTCCTCGGCGGCTTCCTCCTCGGTAGGGGCGCCGGCCGCGCACACCCCAAGCTTACCCCGCAGTTCCGTGCTTGGCGGGACTCTCAGGCGCATGGCGATGTGGGGTCCCGGGACGGTGGTTTGGATTGGGGGAAGGTGGGGATGAACCCCCGCGAACTAGGTGGGGGTTCCCGAGGGCGGTGCAGGGTTGCGCTCTGGACAAGCTCCTGTAGGACAGGCACCCAGGGTAAGGAGGAGGAGGGAGAGACCCTGAAACCGGACTTCCGAAGGTCCACCCTCTGGAGCCTGGGGAACTGGTCTGTTTTAGGGGGAGCGGCAGGTTGTCCAGGGAGCTTTGCAGGAAATGACCTGTTTGGGGTCTGTTTCTACTCCTGAGCTAAGATTCAAGGATCGGCTGCCTCCTGCATGCCCCTGTCCTGGGGATCCAGCCCACAACCCCGGCATGTGTCCTGACCACTGGGAATCGAACTGTGACCTCCTGGTTCATAGGTCGATGTCCAACCACTGAGCCACACCAGTGCGGCCCTTTCCTGGGCTTAGAAGACCAGTGCATAGACCAGCTAGCTGGGTCAACTCAACTTAGCTCTCTTGCCTCCTGTGTGACCTTAAGGATCATTAAAAAAATTTCTGAGCCACATCCTACTCATGCTAACATGTGGATATTAGTAGCTGCCTAGGGTTGTTGTGGGGCTTACGTGAGATAAGGGCTCAGTAAGGACACACTTCAAATTAAGTTTCAATGTTCTCAATTGTAAAAATGGCAAGGTTGGCATGGGGATTAAAACCTGTATCTCTTCAGGGCATTTTATTCCGACTATAGCCCTCAGCCCCATCTTGTACTCATTGCTCAGTGGCTGACACATTATTTTCCCTCGGATTCTCTGCTCTCCCCTCCCCCACAAGCCTCCCTCCCCTTCATCCAGTTCATTCTCCAGATCTCAGTTCCAGCATTTAATCCTCGGTGTGTCCTTCCCAGACCCCACAGGCTAATCCTTTGTTTTGTGTACAGGTGGAACTGGATTGCCACTTGCTGCCAACCATTTATTTCAGTGTGCCTGTGCGTATCTGTGTGTGTGTGTGTGTGTGTGTGTGATTAATAACTGGAAAGCTGAGTGCTGATTTTGGTAACTACTTTATGCCCAGATCATATTATTTCTCTAAATAAATCCTGTAATCCTTTCCCTGAGTTTAAAAACCAACTACAAGGGCTTCCTTCTCTATGTCTTCTGGCTACCCATTGCCTCTGGCCAGTGTGCACTGGGTGTCTTGCAGAGATGTTGGGTAAATTATCATTTCACCGTGGCTTTCTGAAGTTGAACTTCTCAAGCCTACTTCAACTGAAAACATAAAAGCTTAGTTTATTTTCCTTTAGTTTTTGAGCCAAAACATATTACAGGTCTGAGTTTCCTTTAACTCTTTGAAATAACTTATGTACTTGAAACGTATTCATAATTACTTCATTATAAACTTTGACTAAGAGCTTATTCTGTATCAGCAGAGAACAGTCCCTGGAAATATATGGAGCTCCTTATAACCTTAATTTTCAAGAGATCTTGTTTATCCCTATTAGTTGAAACATTTAATTTTAGTGTGGATTTCCTCATAAAACATTTCTTAGAATAATAGCAATCTAATCATTGAAATCAGATAAAAATATGTAGAAATTGATTTATAATTTAAAAGTCTGTGTGCATGATTTTTTTTTTTCTCTGTAGAAGTAGGCAAAAGAAATTAAATCTCAGAAAATTGCAATGGATGCTGGAGGTCATTGGCAATTTATATTTTACATATGGTAGGTACAATAATAAGGAAGAATAGGGCCTGTCCATGAGCACACTTCTCATTTCTATATTTGTATGCATTCTACAGGATGGTTTATAAAATCTTCCAATGAAGCTCCTGACATCGTTCCACAGCATAACATGAAGAAGGCATTTTTGGATGAACTGAAAGCTGAGAACATCAAAACATTCTTATAGTAAGCATATACTTGAACGTTTATATGGACAGTTTGTTGGAAAATTTAATCTGTTTCAAAGTTTTGATCCAAAATTGCACATACAGGAACTGACTTTTTAAAAGCTTTATTTGTTGAAGATCTTGTATCACATTTTATCTGGGCAGGATTATGTAGTGCAGCTGAACTAAACCGGTATGGATGTTTTAAAGCAGGCGTCAGCCAACTCTCTGGAAGGCGCCTGCTTTTGTAGGCCAGCTGATCTCTGTCACAAACCCAGCTCTGCTATTGTAGCACAAAAGAAGCCATAGAAACTGCATAAATGAACAAGTGTGGCAGTTCTGATAAAACTTTAGTTATGGACACTAAAATTTGAATTTTATATAATTATGTCATCTATTTGAATTTTATATGATTTTTCACCTATAAAATGTGATGACCATTCTTAGCTGTGGGCTATACAAAACCAGGAAATGTGCTGGATTTGGTTGGTGGAATTTGTTTTCTTCTGTTTTAGAGGAAGATAGTGTATTTTGGTCAAAATAATAAATGTGGACTTAAATTCAAATTTGACTTTACATTTCATCTTTGCCCATTGATAGCAAAGTAACTGTGAGTGAATAGTTAACCTTCCTCAGCCCTCCTTTCTGCATCTATGACATGAGGACAATGATACAGCTGTGATGAGGATGAACTTAGAGAGCATATATGTGACATAGTTTACAATCTAGCTTCGTATTTCCTGAAATAGCTTTCTAGTGTAGAGCCAAAGAGGTAATTGAGTAAATTAAAAATGTATTTGCAAAGCAACTAAAAATAAAACCCTTGTATAGAATATATATATATATATATATATATATATATATATATATATATATATATATATATTTGATTAGAATTTTAGCTTTTCAAAGCATGAAGTTCATTTATTTATTTATTTTTAAGTATGTCGTTTTATTTATTTTAGAGAGAGGAAAGGAGAGGGAGAGAGAGCTAGAAATATCAACAAGAGAGAAACATTAACATCGATAGTCTGTCTTCTGCATGCCCTCCTCTGGGTATCAAGCCCACAACCCCGGGCATGTGCCCTGACCGGGAATCGAACCAGTGACCAATTGGTTCATGGGCTGATGCTTAACCACTGAACAACACCGGCTGAGTGAAGTCCATTTTTTTTAAACAAATTTGCTTGGTGCGTGTGTTAAAAAATACTTGGCCCTTATAGTAATTGAAAGATTCTTTAGTGAATACAAGTTATAATTTTATATAACAAGAGTTTTATATATACATACATACATGTGCATAGTTGTGTACACACATAATCATATAGACACATATGCCTATTTTAATTTTGATAGAATCAAAACTATGAGTAAATATTTGTTGAGGCACCTCCCAGGTCTTTGGCAGGGCCTTTTCAACAGAGAGACCCTGAAGCTTAAACTTTGGAAATCCATCCTCTGCCTCTTGCTATTTCACTGTAATCCTATATAATAAAGATGTAATATGCAGATGGTCATTACGCTTTGAATCGTAACGACCAACTGTGTAATGACCGCATCACGGATCAGCAGGAGGGTGGGGCATCGAGCTACAAGCAGGCGGTGGAGAGCTATAGGAGAGGGCAGGGCAGCAAACTATGAGGGGTGGCTGGAGGGGGTGAAGGGAACTACAGAGGGGGGGAGGGGCAGCAGGCAGAGAGCTACTGGAGGGCGGCAGCGAGCTACTGGAGCACGGATTTGTGTGCAGAGCTACTAGTTAATTATAATAGCTATAATTAAAATGGAGGTCAGGCAAGGTTTAATATTTAGAGCTGCTGTCCCTGGTTCCTTGTCTCTTTCCTTTCATGTGGTATGGATTGACCAGAAAAGAATAAAAATGAATGTCTTTTGTTTATTTCTTTTTTTGGACCCTCAAGCAAGATTGAAACAGTCAGCATCTTGATTATTCTCTATGGCCCTGACCAGGCTGTTCTAACTGTTCAGAATTCAAGGATGTTTATCATTAACACACAAAAGAAAGAGATTAAGAGAACCCTCATTCATCCCTCCAAGAACTGCAGAATCTCCAGAAGCCTTCTGAACTCCAGATTTCCAATCTGCCCATACAAATTGTTAGCAATTTTAAACAATTTAGAATTATTACTATTTTTTAAAAAATTGGTATTCTTGTAGGATCAACAAATTATTTGTGACATACTTCTCAATTGATTAAAACAACAAATAATGTCAAAACTGCTGTTTAATGTCAGTTATCTAATTGAGCCTCAAATTTTTGAGAACTAGTGAGGTGGCTACAGCCTCCCATGTACAGATGAGAAATTTCTGCCATGGCCAGGATTACATATGTTAGTGGCAAAACCTGAAATACACCACTTGTCTGATTTTATACCGATTAACTTACTTATTCTTGGAAAGGAGTCTTTTTTCTACTTGTCTTTTTCAGGATCAGTTTTGCTCTAAATGAGTGGGTTCAACCCTGATCATAGCACTTGGCTGTATCCTAGTTGGTGAGGATGAAACTGATAAAAGAAGTTTCAATCATATAGCAAAGTATGATAAAGTCTCTCTCCTTTTTTTTTTTTATGTGAGCATGTTCAAGACTCCTCATAACAACGCTTCTTGCTTGTAGGGACACAGTTGTAGCTGTGACTTTAGGAAATATGCCTAATCTGCATCCACTTCAGTTATGTCACAGTTTGTGATCTGTGTAAAATAGAGGAAAAGAGCAGCATGTTGGCTATTTTGCTGTATTCTTTGCAGTAGGTATACACTGATGAAGGAATAGATAGACTTTCAGCTGCCTCTTAAATTTCTGTTCTTTTTCCAGAGTAAGTAAAAGGGAGGAAATAATAAAGATTAGAGTGGAAATAAATGACTTAGAGACTAAAAAAACTCCAACAATATAAAAGATCAATGAAACCAAGAACTGGTTCTTTGAAAAGATAAACAAGGTTGATGAACCTTTAACCAGACTCATCAAGAAAAAAAAAAAAGAGTGGACTAAATAAATAAAATTGAAAATGAAAAAGGAGAAGTAACACCTGACACCACAGAAATATTGATACGGAATTTTTGGGCTGGAACCCGGATTCTTTGTCCGCCGGATTCGAAGAATGAATCCACGGACAGGAAGTGGTATAGCAAAGGTGGAGATTTATTGAAGAACAAGTACAGACTCCCACATGGGGAGAGGGAAAGAGTCCCACAGAACAGACTTCCAAGTAGGGAGGGGAAAGGGTCCCACTGAGTTCCTTTTCCCTATTTCTTATAAAGGCTGCAGATCCTTGTGCCTTGATATCCCCTCTGATTGATCACTATTCCCTTGGACTGGTTACTATAGTAACTCCTGGGCTCAAAGGTTGAACCTCACAGGAGACATGTGAGCTTCTCCCTCCCTCCTTCCTTAATGTTTTTCTATTCTCTTTGGGCTTTCTTCTTCTCTTTCTGATGAAGGGCTTCCTTCTCTTTATTTTGTAAATATAGACCTTTTGCTGTTCCCAGCTCCCTCATTCTATGGAAATGTACCTGTTGCAGCTTTCCAGCTCCCCCTTTCTATGGGAATATACCTTCTGCTGCTCTACAGCCCTGTGCTTTTCTCCATGGTCTCCTTAATTTCCAAAATTTCTAAAATTCCCTAAACCTGTCCCATCTTACCCCTAAAATTCCTGTTTCAATATGAAGGATTGCAAGAAAATATTATGAATAACTACCTGCCAACAAATTTGACAGCCTGCGCAAATGGATAAAATCCTAGAAACATACAATCTTTCAAGTTGAATCTGGAAGAATCAGAAAACCTGAATAGACCAATGACAACTAATAAAATCAAAGTAGTAATAAAAAAAAATAAAAACACTCTTACCAATTTAGAACAAATATTCCAAAAATGTTGGGAAGCACGAGAATTGGTTGGAAAGTTTGTAAGGAGGACATTCTGATAAAAGGGAAGTGTGTGGAAGGCTGCCTGCCCTGTTTATCGGAATTTCAACTTAGGGGAGACTTAGGCGAGTGTGAAGGCAGTGTCCCTATTATTCCTTGACCTCTCCAAACAAGTCTGTGTGCATGCAGACCCCCGGGTGTTGACTGGAATCCTTATGCTTAATCCCTGGGTGCCCTTGCCTAGAGGACAATGTAAACACATTTGTCTTCTCAAGATTACTCACCCTACTGACTGTATCTAAAGATAAAAATTCCAATAAAGGCCTAATGAGGCAGGCAATCGAGGCTGCCTGGCTTCTTCCGCCTGGCCATCCCTTAGCCCTCTCCCCCACAGTGAAACTGTGTTGGAGTAATCTGTTCATCACAAAAATTTATATGAAACCACAAAAGACCCTGAATAGCCTCTGCAAGCTTGTGAAAGAAAACCAAGGCTGGCGGTATCACATTACCTGATATCAAACTATACTACAAGGCTATAGTAATCAAAACAGCATGATATTGATACAAGAACAGGCATTTAGATCAATGGAACAGAATAGAGAGCACAGAAGTAAACCTTCACGTTTGTCGTTATTTAATATTTGACAGAAGAGACAAGAATATCCAATGGGGTAAAAGACAGACTAATAAATGGTGCTGAGAAAATTTTACATGTACTTGCAAAAAATGATACTAGATTATCAACTTACATAACACACAAGAATAAACTCAAAATGGCTTATAGACTTACATGTAAGTCAGGAAACAATAAAAATCCTATAAGTAAAAAGGCAATAAAATTTCAGATATTTCTCAGGGCAATATTTTTGCAGATATATCTCCTGGAGCAAGGGAAACAAAGAAAAAAAATAAACGAATGGGACTACATCAAACCAAAAAACTTTTGTACAACAAAACCATCAACAAAATGAAAAGGGAACCCACTGAATGGGAGAACACAATTGCCAATGATATATCTGATAAGAGGTTAATTTCAAAAATCTATAAAGAAATCAAACAACTCAACACCAAGAAGACAAACAACCCAAATTAAAAAATGGGCAAAGGGCCTAAATAGACACTTCTCCAAAGAGGACATACAGATGGCCAATAGACATGAAAAAATGCTAAAAGTCACTAATCATCAAAGAAATTCAAATTAAAACCATAGTGATATATCACCTCAGGCCTGTCAGAATGGCTATCATCAATAAATCAATGAACAAGTGTTGGTGAGGATGTGAAGAAAAGGGAACCCTTGTGCACTGTTGGTGGGAATACAGATTGCTATAGACATTGTGGAAACAGTATGGAGGTTCCTCAAAAAATTAAAAATGGAACTGCATTATGACCCAGTGATCCTACTTCTGGGAATATATCTGAAGAAACCCAAAACATCAATTTGAAAGACTATATGCACCCCTATGTTCATTGCAGCATTGTTTACAATAGACAAGATCCAGAAACAGCCCAAGTGTCCATCAATAGATGAGTAGATTAAAAAAAGCAGCAGTACATTTACACAATAGAATACTATTTGGCTGCAAAAAAATAAAATAAATAAATTACCTTTTGGGACAGCATGGATGGACCTAAAGATTATTATGCTAAATGAAGTAAGTCCATCAGAGAAAGACAAATATCATATGATTTTATTTACATGTGGAATCCAATGAACAAAATAGAGTGACAAACAAAATAGAAATAGGGGCATGGATACATGGAGCAGACTGACAGATAACAGAGGGGAGGGGTTTTGGGGTCTGTATGAAAGAAAGGATTAAGCAAAAACCAAAACATGTATACAAAACACATGGATACAATGGTCTGGTGATAGACAGAGGAAAAAGGGGACCGGGGGTTAGGTGGAGGTGGGCAAAGGAGTGCGGGGGTGGGGGGGGCCTGTGCTTCCAGGAATGGGCACACAATGCAATGTGCAGATGATGTTTTGTTTAGTTCTATACTTGAAAACTATGGTTTTGTGAACCAGTGTCACCCCAATAAATACAATTTAAAATATTGTGTTTTTGCTTGACTGGTGTTGCTCAGTGGTTGAACGTCCACTCATGAACCAAGAGGTCACCAGTCAGTTCCTGGTTAGGGCACATGCTCGGGTTTTTGGCTTGATAACCAGTAGGGGGCATGCAGGAGGCAGTCAATAGATTTTGATGTTTCTCATTGATGTTTCTATTTTTCCCTCTACCTCTCTCTCTAAAATTCAATAAAAAAATTGTATTCTTTTGTTACTATACTTTGAAAATATACAATATAAATCCTATGTAAGTTGTTAAGGCCTCAAAATTTACTGAATGGGAATTTTAATACTATTTTTGTAAATACAATTTGAAATATTTTAACATAACTATAAAAAGTAATCACAGGAATTTTTTAAATTGAGAGTTATTTTTCTTGGCAGTTGATTTTTCAAATTAAAAGTTCAGATACACTGTAGAATTAAACATTTGAAGTTGGGATCATCATAGCTATGTTGCCTATTAATTTTTTTAAATTGCCCTAAGAATGGCAGATTGATTTTAGTAAAACCTCCATATTTAAAACCAGAACTTGATGAAGTTCAAGAAGTTAATGAGCTAGAAATAAATAAATGTCTTTACATGATATATGATGCTTTGACATGTGGAATTTTCTTTTTTTTCCATTAAGGAGTATAAGTTGAAAATACCAATGAGCTGAATCTTCAAGGAAATAACAAATTTCCAGGCAGAACATATTTAAAACACACAAAAACACCAGCATCTACACATATATTTAATGAGGAATCAGTCTACGCATGAAAATTATATGTTAGCCAAAATATTGGTTACAAAAATTTAGTTTTTGAAGATATTCCTGGTTAAACTAATTCTCACCCTTGCTTTTGAAGTGTATTACTATGCATGATGGATAGAGTTCAAGAGGTTCAGTTTAAGCTTGTAAATATGTTCACGTTATTCCTTGCTAATCAAAAGGTTTCTCACTTGAATATAACTTTCAATATTGAAAATACTTGTAATTACCAGTAATTCTTGGCATGTCACAGCTTGGTATTTTGGATGAAAATATTTTTCTCTCTCAAATATTTTGCACAGTGACATAAAGATAGGCAACCCAATGAAAATTTCAAGAGTCCTGGCTCTTAAGGAAAGAATATGGCACTTCCCTCATCTGCTATTCAAGGATATGTCCACTGTGTCACATGTAACAATTCTCTGCACAGATCAGTTTCTGCACTTTTTCCCTTCAATGAGTACAAATTGGAGCATGAAAACTTCAAAATACACTTTGAAAATCTACTTGCTGCAATAATTCTACCATTTTCCGTTTTCAATGTATCACATTTCAAAGTATTTTTATGTAAATCTGGCTTAATTGGTTGTTGATTTGAGATAAAGTCTGACTACACGTTAATTTCTAACTACTTTCAATTTTTGTTCGCCAGTAATTTTACGCGGATTCCACATTTAGCAGGAACAGAACAAAACTTTCAGCTTGCAAAGCAAATTCAATCCCAGTGGAAAGAATTTGGCCTGGATTCTGCTGACTTAGCCCATTATGATGTCCTGTTGTCCTATCCAAATAAGACTCATCCCAACTACATCTCAATAATTGATGAAGATGGACATGAGGTAAAGAAAAAAGAAAAGAAACTCCCCCATCTATTCTTTTCAAATACTTCCTATGAAAGAATGCACTATACATCTGTAGTTATTGATAGAAATCAATATTATTGAAACTGGTAAATGATGCCTTGAATATTTCATTACCAGTATCAACTTTCTTATGCTGTTCGAATTTAATGCTGATGTTGGAAAGATTCTGAGAAATTAATATTTGATAACAGTTGATATTTTCTATTTTTTAGTATGTACACTAACTTAAACTATGAGATAATAGTAAGCTCCCAAACAACTAAAATTGATACATTTCTGAGAGGTTCAACTATAAAAGATACTGCATAGGTTGAGGGATGCTAGGAAAATCAGAGACCCAGTGTGCAATTTGAGCCAGAAAGTTTTTATTGGTTCTTAATGATTATGTCTCATATGGTCATATGGTCATGTGTTCAGCTCTGTACCCAGAACTCAGATGTGAGTACTTGGAGGGAAAGCCTATAACATATCTAGTCTAAAGAATTTACAATCTTGTTTGCAAGTTAGGGCACATACTTAAAGAGAAGACAGCCCTGGCCATTTTGGCTCAGTGGCTAGAGCATTGGCCTGTGATGGAAGGGTCCTGGGTTTGATTTCGGAAAAGGGCATATACATTGGTTGCAGGCTCTATCCCTGGCATTGATGTGTCTCTCTCACATCAATGTTATTCTCTCTGTTTCTTCCCTGCCCTTCCATTCTCTCTAAAAATCAATGGAAAAATAGCCTCCACTGATGATCAACAACAAAAAAAGGGAGGGGGGGAGGCAATCCATGTAATTGAGCTATTTCTTATCATGAAATATATTCAGTATGAAAGCTCAGAGCTCATATATTCATTGCTAGTTAGCACACCTTAGTTTTAGAACTACCGTACCTAACTAAAATAGTCCTCTTCAATCCAGATAGCGTCCTTCAGTTCTTTTCTTAGCTGGGGCTTCTAAATTATATAAAGCTTCAAGTTTGTTTAGCTTGAATTAGTGGTCAAGCTTGATCAATAGTGATATTAAAAATATACATATGCTTAAATCTCTGTCCTGATCTATCAAATGTGGGGATTGTCTATGTACAATCAGGAAAATAGCTAACTTCCAGTCCCTTTTTCCTTCTTTGACTGTAGCTTTGCTTTTGTTATTCCATTTCATTATTTTTGCCATTACAAACATTTATGCAAGTCCTAAAGCCTGTTACATAATATAAGCATATCATGTAGAAGTTTCCTTTTGGGGGTTTTCCTGAATGGTGTTAGTTGCCTAAAGCTTCTTAATTTTTTTTAAAGTTATATCACTAGTTTATTTTCATTTATGTTGTTTAAAATTTTATCTTTATTGTTGAAAATATTACAGATGTCTCTTTTTTTATTTCCCTTTGCTATTGACTCCCTCCACCCAGCACCCCTCCACCCCCCTCTCAGGCCTTCACCACACTATGGCTATGCAAATCCTCCTATATAATAAAAGCCTAATATGCTAAGTGTCCAGTCGTCCAGTTGTTCATTCAACCAATCAAAGTGTAATATGCTAATGATATGCTAAGGCCACTCAACCACTCACTATGACGTGCATTGACCACCAGGGGGCAGACGCTTTGATTGGTAGGTTAGCTTGCTGCTGGGGTCTGGCCGATCGGGACTGAGCGAGATGGCTGGACACACCCTAGAACCCTCCCATGTCCCTCCCCGGCCCCAATCGTGCACCAGTGGGGTCCCTTGGCCTGGCCTGCACCCTCTCGCAATCTAGGACCCCTCGGGGGATGTCGGAGAGCCGGTTTCAGCCCAATCCCACAGGCCAGGCCAAATTCATGCACCAGGCCTCTAGTCTACACTAATAAAAGAGAAAGATGCAAATTGACCATACCTTTGTGATGCCCACCAGCCAATCAGGAATGAGTATGCAAATTAACCCAACAAAGGTGGTAGGTTAATTTGCATACGCAGGTGCCAAGCGGCCGGGGGCAGCATGGTAAGATGGAAAGGCAGCTCTGGGCCTCTGGGCAGCATGGTAAGATGGAAAGGCAGCTCTGGGCTAGAGTGAAAAGGCCGCTCCGGGCTGGAGCAAAGGTGGTGTCAGCAGCTACGGGAAGGAAGGCCCATTCTTGCACAAATCTTTGTTTATCGGGCCTCTAGTATCTAATAAAAGGCTAATATGCAAATCAACCAAACAGCAGAACAACTAGTTGCTATGACACACACTGACCACCAGGGGGAATATGCTCAACGCAGGAGCTGCCCCCTGGTGGTCAGTGCGCTCCCACAGGGGGAGCACCACTCAGCCAGGCACCAGGCTCACGGCTGGCGAGTGCAGCAGCGGTGGCAGGAGCCTCTCCTGCCTCCGCAGCAGCGCTAAGGATGTCCAACTGACAGCTTAGGCCCGCCCCCCATGGCCTAAGTCATCATTTAGACACCCCCCGAAGGCTCCCAGACTGCAAGAGGGTGCAGGTCAGGCTGAGGGGACCCCTCTCCCCCCCCTCCCGCCCCCGTGAGTTCAGGAATTTCATGCACCAGACCTCTAGTATGCATATAAATTCCATGGTTAATCTCTCCTCCCTTCCATCCCCTATCTTCCCTCTGGGATTCCGCTAATTTCATTTATGTTTTTATCCAAGTTACATCTGCACATAAAGAATCACAGAATCGTGTAGTTCTCCAAAGTGCCTTGCTTCCTTCCTAGTTCCCCCTTTCCTGAGGCAATCACTATTCAAACCTGAGTTGATTCTTTTGATATTTACCACTGTTTCCTTAAATAGCATGCTTATATTGGTTGTGTTTCAGATTCAGGCATTATCTTTTGACATCCTGATAGTTCAGCTCCATTTTTATCCCGCTGTCCTAACTACAAACGCTCTCTTACTGTCTCCCCAGTAAGGGGAGAGGGAGAGAGAAATATCCTTGCCAGAGGGAAACATTGATTATCTGCCTCCTGCACGGCCCCAACCAGGGATTGAGCCTGCAACCCAGGCATGTGCACTGACCAGGAATTGAACGGGTGACTTCTTGGTGCATGGGTCAATGTTTAACCATTGAGCAACACTGGCCAGGACAAACTGTAACCTTTATTCTCCTTTGCAACACAGACAAGTTCCACTTCCCACAGGCAACAGATATTAGTGTTTTGTAGATTCCAGAAATACTTTAAGTATATACAGACACATTTTTTATCTTTGTTTATGTAGAGATAATATATAATATAAATTGAACTACATATTGACTGGTTTATCATAACAAATAAATAGAAACTTGAAAGCCAAAATTGTTTTAGTTATGCTCAGAATAGTTAATTTGGGGCTATATTAGTGAATTTTGGAAAGTGAACAATGTATACTGGTATATAAGACTTGCTGATGTAATATATGGTATATATATGACCTTAGAAAAAGTCACCCAAAATGGTTATTTCCTTGACTTTAAAAAACTTTTTGTAGTTGTTAGAATAACTCATAAATGCTTTAAAATCCACTTGCTCAGTAGTGCCATAAAACTGAAGATTAGTAAAAAGGCAAATCAAGTGAGACAAGCTTGAATACTCCCTTGGCTGAAAGACTTGCTGATGTAGTGACTTCGTTTCTAGATGTATTTTTATTGCAGTTTAGTCTATTTTCTTTTATAATCCTTCCCAGTGATTCAGATGCGTTTGCACCCTTTGTGGATACCAGAAAAATTATGAGAAATATGGGAGATGTGAGGATTTTTGGAGGATAGTAGTTTGGTTTTATGTTAGGCTCTGTCAGCCTCAGGAGAGGTAGCTTACTAGTGCTCCGGTTAGTACAATATGTTAGCCCAGATTCACTCCCCAACTCCCATCACCTGTACTGCTGCACTGGCATCACGTTCAAAAGAAGTGGTGATAGCAGATATCCTTGACTGGAGGGAATGTTTTAATCATTAATTTTGATATTTGCTGTAACTATGTTAAGTAGGAATCAGATTTTTCAATTTCCAAACTACAAAAAGACATAAATTAACATAATTAACCTATCCAAAAAAAAAAAAAGAAAAAAAGGAAAGAAGCATAGGGGGAGTAAAATCATATAATAAAAAGGTGTAAGTGACCTTACCTACTATATATTAGTAACTACAAAATCATATAATTAGGAATTCCTTGGGGCAATTTGTTTCCCCTCTACTGCAAGCCATCACTTTTTGTAGGACAGGTTTATTTCTAGTTTATTCTTAACCCTGAAGGATGTTGCTTTTTAAAAAAATATATCTTTATTGCTTTCAGAGAGGAAGGGAGAGGGAGAGAGAGATAGAAACATAAATGATGAGAATCATCCATCGAATAGGCTGCCCCATACTGGGGATGGAGACTGAAACCCCTGCATGTGCCCTTGACAGAAACTGAACTGGGGACCCTTCAGTCTGCAGGCTGATGATCTATCCACTGAGCCAAACCAGCTAGGGCAAGGATGTTGCTTTTTGAAGACCCAGCTTTTATGCAGAGGTCTCCAGTTACACTCTATTATTTGGATGGGCTCTAAAATTGTTTTTTAATGCCTTTGCCCTCCCATGGAGTCCTAGGCTTTGATAGATCCAGCTAAGGGAAAAATTATTTTATTGCTCATCTCAGAATTCCTGCTTTCATGTTATTCTTTTAGCTTCTGATTCTTTCCTAACCTTATCCCCCTCCCCCAATTCAGTGATACACTTAAAAATATAATACTGTATGTTTGGTTCAGTTTTTTAAGTTCTTTTCAGAGTGAATGTTGTTTATATATCTAGATACTATCAGATATAGATTCCCCGCAAAATGTAATTTTTGTTATTGAAGTGAACTTAATATTTAATGTGTTCCTAAGCTTTTATCTTTGCATTGTTCTAAGTCTGTGGTCGGCAAACTGTGGCTCACGAGCCACATGCGGCTCTTTGGCCCCTTGAGTGTGGCTCTTCCACAAAATACCACGGCCTGGGCGAGTCTATTTTGAAGAAGTGGCGTTAGAAGAAGTTTAAGTTTAAAAATTTGGCTCTCAAAAGAAATTTCAATCTTTGTACTGTTGATAATTGGCTCTGTTGACTAATGAGTTTGCCGACCACTGTTCTAAGTGACTATGATTACCATACAGTGTTGCTTTTTATTTTTAGAATAAAATGTTTCTTCTAAAACAAAAGCTGGTATATATAGATTTTCTCAGGGTCTGTAATTTCTTCATCTCATAAAAGCCTACCATAGCTTCTAGCACAGTGCTAGGTGTTTGATATGTATTCTCAAAATACTGAAGGATTGATTAACCCTCTACTGACAAAAAAAGATAATACACGGTTATCCTTATTTAATTGTAGAATCCAAATTTTACCTGGTTTACTTCTGATTATTCCATTTCTCTAGATTTTCAACACATCATTATTTGAACCACCTCCTCCAGGATATGAAAATATTTCAGATGTTGTGCCACCTTACAGTGCTTTCTCTCCACAAGGAATGCTAGAGGTAAAAATCTAATGCAATAAACAAAACAAAACAAAAAACAAACAAACAAACAACAGCACCCCTCATACATCCAGGCAATAATTAAGGGGCATCCAGGCAATAATTAAGGGGGCATTAAAAGGTTTTCTGATACATTCCAAATTCATCCTTTTCCACACTTAAGAAACTGAATTTCTTACTAAAAAAAAGGAATATTTATTATTGTGTTCATAGTACGTTTTAAGATAAAATTTACTATGCATAAATCAAAATGTACATTTATTGACTTTTGACAAATGCCTATACCTGTGCAATTCAAACCCCATCCACATATAGGCTATTACTAACAAAAGTGCTTTATGCCCCTTCTCAATCAACTCCACACACCCCGAGGCAACCATTGCTCTGATATTTTTGCCACTGTTGATTAGTTTTGCCTATTCTAGAAATTCATATAAATGGAATTGTATAGCATGCAATCATTTATTTCTAGTTCTTTTTGCGAAGCATAATCTCTGAGATTCACATTTTAGCATTTATCAGAAGTTTGTTCCTTTTTATTGCCAAGTAATTCCTATTGTATGAAAATACAATATCCTACTGTTGTATAGCACTGAAATTTTCAAATAATTCAAATAATCATATTGCCATTTTCAAATGAAGAGCATGAATGTCCATTCTAGAGAGTCTTATGTGATTTGCACAGTAAAGCACTGTGCATACAGTCATCTGAAATTGTACAACTAACCCCCAGGTATTTGCACAGTATTTTGTTTTTTATGAGACAGCTATATTTGAAACAGTTGAATAAAATCTATTAGTATATTTTTACAAGTTTTCTCTCCTGCTATAATATTTAATATGAAGTAAATTCAAGTTTGAACATACTGATTTTAAAGTGCCTAGGATATATTCACAAGAAGTTGCTAATTGACAATTGGGTATATTGAAGCATCACTCAATAGAGAGTTAAGGGCTTGGGCTATTATTGGAAACATCTTGAGTAAAAAAATCACACTTAGAATTACATTGATATTTACAAAACTATCTTTACCGATCAGGATTTATAGGGACAAGTTAATATTAGATAATGCCATATTTTTAATGAGAAAGTTAAAATTTATATTATTTTTTATTATTTTCAAATGTATTTGATTAATTAACTTATTTATAATTTTAAAATGTCACAAACTTAGAAGAATTTTTTTTGTTGTTGTATGAAATTTACTTTGAATGAATACTTGATATTTTACCTAATGATATAATATTGGAAAAAAATTTCCCTAAAATTATTACATAAACAGAATGTTTGCAATTATTTAATAATTTTATAATTGACCTGAGGTAGAAATAAGTGATATAACAGTCAGCAATATTGTTTCTTAAATATTTGTTATTCATCTCATATTGGTTTAAATATTGCAAATATCTTCTAATTTTTTTATTTGTTATTTACATTGTTCTTTATTTAAAATAAATCTTTAGTTTTGATGTTGTATAATTGTTATCTTTATGTTTATACAAGTTGGATTTCCTTTATTAATCCCCTCCATTATTTATAGTGATATGTTTGTATAAGTGGAATATAAAAAAGCACAAATACATCTTTATTATAAAAATAGCATAATACTACCAGATTGGAGTTAAATGTGTGTGTGTACACAAATGATATATAATAGCAAAAATTATAACAAATTTAATTTAAAATAGACATAAAAATAAATAAAATAAAATATAAAATACATTTTAAAAATTTTAAAGTTAAATGAGTGTGAACTAGTTGAAGAACACTGAAATTTATTCATCTGTGAAAATATCCTATCTAATAAAGAGGGAATATGCTAATTGACCCTCACGCTGTCGCAAAGATGGCGGCGCCCACAGCTAATAAGGAGGGAAAATGCTAATTGACTGCCATGCCCTCAAAGATGGCAGCACTCACAGTCACAAGATGGCAGTGCCCAGTCCCCTCAGCCCTGTTGGGGCTGCAGACGCATGGCTGCTCTGCACACCTGCCTTCAGAATCCCCCACTCCCCTCAGCCCCCCAGCTGCCCAGGGCCAACCCAAGGTGCAGGCAAGCCTCGGATGGCGGCTGCCCGAGGCTCAGGTAATCAGGGCTGGCTGAGGCTTGTGCTTCCGGCAGTGGAAGCAGCAGAGGTGTGATGGGGCGTCGCTTTCCCATGATCTCCGGTTCGCCTCCTGCCCCTGAGGGCTCCCAGATTGTGAGAGGGGGCAGGCCGGGCTAAGGTACCCCCCTCCAGTGCATGAATTTTCATGCACCAGGCCTCTAGTCCTATCTAATAAAGAGGGAATATGTTAATTGACCCTCACACTATCGCAAAGATGGCGGTGCCCACAGCCAATAAGGAGGGACTATACTAATTGACTGCCCTGTCCTCAAAGATATTGGCACCCACAGCCAATAAGGAGGAAATATGCTAATTGACTGTCCCACCCTCAAAGATGGCAGTGCCCACAGCCACAAGATGGCGGTGCCCAGTCCCTTCAGCCCCCTAGCCACCCAGGGCCGTCCGAGGCTCAAGAAACCAGGGCCGGCTGAGGCTTGCGCTGCCGGCAGTGGCAGCAGCAGAGGTGTGATGGGGTGTCACCTTCCCCTGATTGCCGGGTCGCCTCCTGCTGCTGAGGTCTCCCGGACTATGAGAGGGGGCAGGCCAGGCTGAGGGACCACCCCTTCCAGTGAATGAATTTTCATGCATCGGGTCTCTAGTTATGTATAAATAAACATTGTATTTCTGGATGGGAAGACAGGGTTTTAAGGAGGAAAGTATACCCACATTAGTTTTGGGTTTTTACCATAAAACTCCCTAAATAATTTTTGAACTTTGACAGAATTATTCTACTCATAAAAGAGTCATAGTGATTATTAATGCACATTTTTTAGGTATACTTAAACTACTCCAGATTAATAGGAGGACCGAAGGAGCATGCAATTCTTCATGGGACTGCTATTTGTGTTCAAATATTAGATGAGTTTGCTGGATGGTATGCCTCACTGGGTCTTCTATAACCCAGCCAAAGGAGTGTTAATTCTTTTAAAATTATGTCTGTTTGTCTGTGTGTTTAAGGTATTTCCCTGTCAGTAATTTTGAATCTTCATCTGAATCCTCTGGAGTATGAAATTCTGGATTTTGCTTTAGCCTATTTGAAATTAGCAATTTGACAGTGTCCATAAAATGTAGTCTAATCTAGGGGTTCTCAAACTTTAGCATGAATCAATGTAATCCAGAGGGTTTGTAAAACTCAGATTCTGGTCCCTACCCCCTGAGTTTCAGTAGGTCATAGGTGAAGGTTGAGAGTTTGTTCCCACGGTCCCAGGTGATGTTGATTCTGAGGGTTCAAGAACCATGCTTTAAAAACCACTGGTCTTGCCTCTCAGTTTTGTGTTCTATTAACAAGAGCAGAAAGATGGAAGCTTGAAAGAAATGGAAAATTCTAGGCTAACAGTGCAAGATTGTATTTATTCCCAGTCATAGAACAATGGTGCAGTGTAAATTTTACAAGGTCATTGTCTGAAAACAAAGCTTTTTTCTAATTCACAGTGGCAACTTGCATATCTATCACAGTGTTTTCATTTTCAAAGTCTACTGTCACTTTAAAACTACTGTCTTCCTTAGTGCCTTCTCTATTATAATTTGTTTTGTGAAAACTGCAGATTTATCAAAAGATAGCCAAAATTTATAGAGATTTAAAGCAGTAGTCTTTAAATAGGGATAAATTTCAAGTAGGATACTTAAAAACAAAATTCACTAAAATCAAATTGCTTCATTACTCTGTAGTCACAATTAGAATAAGAGTGAACTCCAAAGAGGCCTAACAGTGATAAATCAGACATACAGAACTATCATTAATAGTGCATTAACATTGAATTGTATTAGGAGAAATAAAAGTAATCCTTTTACTGAAGCAAAGATTCAATTGCCACCTTCTCAATAGACTTTCCTTTCCTCCTTTTTATTTAAAATGGTCCTGCCTGAGTACCAGTTCATTGTTTGCCTACGCTATTTAAACTTTTTTAAAAATTTTTTCTACAGCACCTATCATCTTTTAAAATACTGTGTCATTTACTTAGTAACTTGATTGTTTATTATCTGATCTCTCCTTCCACATGTGTGTAAGTTCCTTCAAGATCAAGAATTTGGCATATCTCTAATTCCTAGAACTCTACTGAGCACATAATAAATTCATATATATATGAAGTGTATTTCCAAGTGTATTCTCAGATTTCACAAATATGAAGATATATATTTATGAAGATATATATATCTTCATATATATATGAAGATATATATATCTTCATATTTGTGAAATCTGAGAATACACTTGGAAACAA
Organism: Cnephaeus nilssonii; assembly: GCF_951640355.1. Lineage (NCBI taxonomy): Eukaryota > Metazoa > Chordata > Mammalia > Chiroptera > Vespertilionidae > Cnephaeus > Cnephaeus nilssonii. Next base: position 56,822,303 of record NC_137084.1, read on the forward strand.
CTTCATTTTAGTATCTGTTATAAATTTGTTGTGCATATGCCATGAGAAATGTAGTCAAAGAGGGAAACAAAGATGTTAGAAATCGTCTAGGGACAGGGGCTTCAAGCTAGAATGTGTGAAGACTTTCCAAAGGCAGGCATGGGACCATTTTAAAGAGATGAGTTGCATCATCTGTTTCTCAGTGTACAGTGTACTCTCGGATGGAATTGGGAATTAGCCTGTGGTGAGATCCTGCTGGTACTCTGTCACCATCTCCTTATTTATAGTCATTTTTTCCCTCTTATTAATGAAAGACATCATCCATCCATTCTAAAACAATATAAAGCATATTTTTGATTTGTAAAAAAAATCCCTGTGGCTCCACACAAAGAGATGGTAGTGCAAGATTCTAACAGCTGGCTGGGTAACAAATGATTTGACAAATCATTTTTCAAAATTAAAGCTGAGCCTAATTGAGTTTCCTACTGGCATCGTTAGAATTAACTTGGATAATAGATCAGTGTATGATTTGGGGTTTATAACTTGGAAAGAATTTAAATAATTTAGTGAAGATTTCATGACAAATTTTTTTTCATTCCTATCCCAAGGTTTCTGAGAACTTTTATCTAATAACAGGAAGTGTGAACAGAACTGATGCTGAGTCCTGTCTCATTCTAGCAATAGTTTGTTCATTCACAGATCCATGGCCTAATTTTTAATATTTCATAGCATCAAGAGACATTTTTCAAGTACAATTTGATGCTTAAGTACTATTTATAAAAAATTGTAATGATGTTGTTAGACTCAATTAGATACTATTATTATTATAACTTACTTCTGGAGAATTTTCATTACACAGATAGCCTGTCATAGGCAATACTTTTTTATTGTTTTGTTTTGTTAATCCTCACCGAAGGATATTTTTCCATTGATTTTTAGTAAGAGTGGAAGGGAGGGTGGGTAGGGGAAAAAGAGAAAGGAAGAGAGAAACATCAGCATGAGAGAGACACATCCACTGGTTGCCTCCCCCCATGCACCCAGACCTGGGCTGGGGATTGAACCTGCAGCCTAGGTATGTGCCCTTGACTGGGAATCGAATCCTTAACCCTTCGGGTGTGGGCCAATGCCCTAACCACTTCCTAACGCTGGCCAGGGAGGAAATACATATTTTTAAAAATTAAATTTACATGTTAATCAAGGGACGTTTGCCAGTGATTAATAAAAGACTTTCAAGCATACCCAGAGACTGAAATGGAATTTACTAGTAACATGCTAAATGTTAATTAAGTAGTGTTCTCTTGGGATCGATATTTTTGGCAGGGAGGAGAAGGAAGCTGGATTAAGCAGAGGGAGACGTTTCACCTCAATGCCAGCTCACGGACACCCTCAGCTGACACGATGGGCAGCTCTGGAGTCAGAATTGCCCATCATATTGGTCCTGGGTTGGACTAAGATGTCCAGGTCTTTAACACTTCCACGTCAATCAGTCATTGAATGTGTTGCATTCTAAAAAAGGACATGACTTTGAGCAAGGTGGCTGTCTGTAGCAAACCTTGAGCAAGGGGCTGACACCAGAAGGCTGTCTGCTGAGAGCCTTCCCTGCAGCTGGAGCAAGAATCTCTCACTGAAGGGAAATCTGGCAGCACATGCCAGAGCCCAGCACAGATACATTTTACTTTAGAGGAGAATGTTTTGGGGGAAAAGGGACAGAAGTTCAGGGGGGAAAAAAACAATGATAAAATTCTGACTAAAGAGAATAGTGTATTTCTGTATTTTTAAAATGATGATATTGAATAGTAAATCATAATAGTCTTTAAATTCTTTTGGACACAAAAAGTGAGGAAAAATTCCTTGAAAAATGTTAATACTTATATACTGAAAATTGCATCATTTACAACTCCTTAAAGTTATGATAAAAAAAAAATTATATTTTATTGATTTTTTACAGAGAGGAAGAGAGAGGGATAGAGAGTTAGACCCGCAACCAAGGTACATGCCCTTGACCGGAATCAAACCTGGGACCTTTCAGTCCGCAGACCGACGCTCTATCCACTGAGCCAAACCGGTTTCTGATAAAAAAAAATTTTAGATGCCAACTTAAAAATATTGTTTTTCAAAGTCAGTGTAGGAAGTAGGTGAGCAAAATACGTTTGAAGACTATTGATCTAATCTAAAAGGCCATTTTATAAATGAGAGTCCAATCATATGCCACTTGGGACATGTTCTGGAAAGTGCATTGTTAGGCGATTTCATCATTGTGCAAACATCATAGAGGGCACTTCCACAAACCTAGAGAGTAGAGCCTATGACACACCTAGGTTATATGTTATGTCTCTGTTGTCTGTGCTGTCCCTCGTTGACAGAAATGTCGTTATGTGGCATGTGACTATATTGAAACTCAGAGATGTTGTAAGACTTGCACATAATCATACTAATGATGTGAAGCCAGACCTTAGAGCAGTGATATTACCTGACCTCTGACCTTTCTCCCTTACCTAGTGGTTGTGAAGACCCCTTAAGCTACCATTTCTATGCAGGAGGCGGCTGGCTGATATGGCACTCTTCCAGCAATCCTCTCCCTCTCCCTTCTCTCTCTAAAAATTAATAAACTATTCTTTAAAAATAAAAAATAAACATTAACTGATTGTACTTTTTTTACATTTTTTCAGCAGTGTGTTAGGGATTCACATTCTCCACATCCTAGAGAATAATTTGTTTGGTCAACCATAATTTATTTAAACTTTTATTTTATAAGTTTGTCATGCTACTTCACTCTTTGATTGTATTTTGTCTAGGAATTAATGGTGAGCCTTTTCTCAGAAGTGTATTTGCTGAGTCTATATCTTTGTTAAAACATCTTATCATATGTTCTGCCTAATGTGCTATGAGTTCTGGCAATTTTCTTTAACAATAGGACAGTGGAACAACAAAGATGGATGTTGGAAATTCTCTCATTGTGTGCCTTTTTAACTTTAGGAAATAAACGTTTTTTGTATTAGTAAAAAAAAAAAAAAAAGCTACCATTTCTGAATATACTCCAAAGAGAATAAAGCTCTCATCAAGGACTTCTTAACCTAAGGTGTCTGGACCCCTTTAAATTGCATGCATATTTATATATATTTCCTTCCTGGGGAATACTTCTATGGCTTTATAGCTGCTATAGAGGAGACAGATATATTAAAAACAAACAAAAAACTTGCTGTTAAATTCCTATGTCTAATCGAGCTAATTGCCTTCTGAATGCAAGTTCTTTCTCCCTGAATCTTTTATCTGAGGCTCATGCTTCTCTGACACTCCTGTGTGCTCTTGCCTCTTCGCGATTTCAAAGATGTGAAATAGTGCAGAGCAACCTGCTTGTATTCAGTTTTACTTGTTCTAAGTCATGCATGATCTCAACAGGGTGATCTAGTGTATGCGAACTATGCACGAACGGAAGACTTCTTTAAACTCGAGCGGGATATGAAAATCAATTGCTCTGGGAAGATTGTTATTGCCAGATATGGGAAAATTTTTAGAGGAAATAAGGTAAAAATCATCTCCTTTTTGTTCTCCACAAATATAAAGTTATATTGTGTCATATGTGTAGAATCATATCCTTAAAACTTTTTGAGGATCATGATCTTCTCATGTTCTGTAACATGCCCACCTTATAGTGAGGACACCTCTGCTAGCTCATAGACCAGGTTTTTGTTTTTCTAATATATTTTTTATTGATTTCAGAGAGGAAGGAAGAGGGAGTGAGAGATAGAAACATCAATGATGAGAGAGAATCACTGATTGGCTGCTCCTGCATGCCCCCCACTGGGGATTGAGCCTGCAACCCGAGCATGCGCCCCTGACCAGAATCAAACCCGGGACCTTCCAGTCCACAGTCCAACGCTCTATCCACTGAGCCAAAACAGCCAGGGCTAGACAGGGGTTTTGATGGGCCATTGCAATGTGGCTAGTGTGATAGATAAGGGAGGATAGAGCAGATTTTTTCCATGCCTACAAATTATGCCTATGGTCTACAAAGAAGTGTGTGCTGGATTTGTTGTTAACCTTGATTCGGCAGCTTTTATTATAATATTAACTTTTTTAAAAAAATATATTTTATTGATTTTTCACAGAGAGGAAGGGAGAGGGATAGAGAGCTAGAAACATCGATGAGAGAGAGACATCGACCAGCTGCCTCCTGCACACCCCTCACCGGGGGATGTGCCCACAACCAATGTACATGCCCTTGACCGGAATCGAACCTGGGACCTCCCAGTCCACAGACCGACACTCTATCCACTGAGCCAAACCGGTTTCGGCTATAATATTAACTTTGAAAATATTTACTACCTTTAATTTTAACACATTGCGGACCAGTAGTTTTATTGCTAGATTTACCCAGTGGCCAGATAAGTTTCTATTGAATGAGTACAAAAAACGTTTTACATAAATATTGAAGGCATGCTTTAAAATTAAATACCCATTGCATTTCAAAGTTATTTATTACATGTTCTTACAAGCTAATATCTTTTAAAGATTCTTGTGATTGGCCACAAGCTTTAGAACAGAAAAGGAGAATTCTCGTGATCCATCTGCAATGTGTTAATATGAATTGTTATAGGTAATGAAAGAAACCAGTTTATATATACATAGCAGTTTTTAAAGTTATGATCACTTGATTTGTTTTATATATATATATAATAAAAGCCTAAGTGACCACTAAGGTGGAACGACCAGAACGACCAGTTGCTATGATGCACACTGACCACCAGGGGGCAGATGCTCAATGCAGGAACTACTCCCTGATCCCCTGATGGTCAGTGCACTCCCACAGGGGGAGTGCCACTCAGCCAAAAGCCAGGCTCACAGCTGGTGAGTGCAGCAGCAGTGGCAGGAGCCTCTCCTGCCTCTGGGGCAGCGCTAAGGAGCAGCAAGCGGGAAGGCGGTAAGGAATGAGGGGTCCTGGACAGCGAGAGGGTGCAGGCCTGGCTGAGGGGACCCTCCCTCCCCAGTGCATGAATTTCGTGCACCGGGCCTCTAGTATGTATGTGTGTGTGTGTGTGTGTGTGTGTGTGTGTGTGTGTATATATATATATATATATATTTTTTTTTTCCCTCTTTCTTGGGAAATTAAATTTCAAAGGTATTCCCTTACAACCATAGAAAACAATGGGAATCTGGCAGGCTTGTTGTGCTTTTAGACTAGTGACTAGTGGAAGAAAACAGCAAGTACTTGCCACCACTAATGGGTACATTATCCGCATGTGCTACTTTTAGGGCTGACACTTTTGAGCCTGTAGTAGGGTGGGAAAAAGCCAGTTCTCTATGAATTATTCTTTGTTGTAGGTCTAATGATAAAAGGTTAAAAATAAAAAGTTTGGTTTCTTACTTAAGGATAATTTTGAGAATTGATATAACCAGATTTGGAACAACCAACCTGTAGTAAGAGACATTGTGTTTCACAGGTTAAGAATGCCCAGCTGGCGGGGGCCAAAGGAATCATTCTGTACTCAGACCCTGCTGATTACTTTGCTCCTGGGGTGGCATCCTATCCAGACGGTTGGAATCTTCCTGGAGGTGGTGTCCAGCGTGGCAATGTCTTAAATCTTAATGGTGCAGGCGACCCTCTCACACCTGGTTACCCAGCAAATGGTGAGCCATCAGGCCTTCATTATCATGGGAAACTTCACACTTTAAGTGATTTTATGAAAGGACTTCCTTTGACAACATAGTATGTCTTTTTCTTACTCTATTTGCATCTAAGAAAAAAATAATTAAAGAGGTTTGAACTCTGAACATTATCAATTCAGTTCCCTTGTCCCTTGTTTGGAACCCTTGGGCCTGATGGGTTTTGGAATTCAAACATTTAAAAGTAATGTGGTGCATATACCATACATTGTGTAATACTTAAAGAGAGGCTGGGACAATACAGGAAGCAAGCATAGACATATTTTTGCAGCAAAATGTATGAATAATCACACCAAGCTGGGTTAAAGAAGTAGTATGAGTAGCCTGTGTCTGCTTAAGTCAGATTTTGCTGTCAAATGACTTTACATCCAATCAGGTTGTGTTGCCAAGTGACTCTCCTCCAAATGCTTGGTTTTCAGAGTTTTGGAATTTCACAATCGTGGATAAAGGATAGTAGAACAGAAGCTCTATAACCCCCTGAAACGAGACCTTTAGAACACAGAGCCCAGAAAATGCTTATTGCATCTTTGCGATATAAAGACAATATGATAACTTTCAAGGAGTGTTTCCTAAAGGCCAGCTCTTCACCTGCATTAACAATCCTTCGAGCTTGGTAGTATTGTTCTCTCTATTTGACAGAAGATGGACATGAGGCTAGGAGAAGGAAGCAGTGTGCCCCAGATTATGACACCACTAAATGAGGAGTGGGGGTTCAAAATCAGGCAGTCTGGCTCCAGAGTCCACATGCTTGTCTGGTGCTGAGATAGTTCCCTGTACAACTGTAGATCATTAACAAAGGGAGTGAATTCATTTGAATGTGCTTAGTTTGTGTGGTTTGAAACTAACTGAGCTGTATAACTTGGATAAAATCTGTTGCCAAGTGTCTGTTGTTGTTGTTGTTGTTGTTTTTTAATTCTTTATCTCTTTATCAAATTGTAGATTCCTCTAAAGCTTATGTACTTTGACTTTGTAAATCACATAAATATACTGGGACTTATGTCACCCTCTAATTTAAAATGATATTTTTTAGGAAGCAAAGTCATGTTATTGAATTCCCTTTGGTGCTGTATTTCTTTTTTAAAAATATATATTTTGATTTTTATTTATTGATTTGAGAGAGTAAGAGAAACATCAATTTGTTGTTCCACTTATTTATACATTCATTGGTTGATTTCTTGTATGTCCCCTGACTGGGGATCAAACCCATAACCTTGGCATATTGGGACAATGCTCTAACCAACTGAGCTACTTGACAAGGCCTGCTCTGTTCTTAAAAAAAAAAAATTTTAACTTTTTCTTATGGAACAGTTCAAAAAAATATATTATACATAATATACATTACATTTCACATATAATGCATGATCAGAGATAATTATCAACAGTCAATTGTCAATCTTGTTTCATCTGTTCATCCCCATTTATTTGTTTACTAGAGGGCCGGTACACGAAATTTGTGCATGGGGATGTGTGTCCCTCAGCCCAGTCTGCACCCTCTCCAATCTGGGACCCCTCGAGGGATGTCCAATTACCAGTAGGATTGGGCCTAAATGGGCAGTTGGACATCCCTCTCACAATCCAGGACTGCTGGCTCCCAACTGCCTGTCTTCCTGATTGCCCCTAACCTCTTCTGCCTGCCAGCCTGATCACCCCTAACCACTCCCCTAACAGCCTGATTGATGCCTAACTGCTCCCCTGACAGCCTGATTGCCCCTAACTGCCCTCCCCTGCAGGCCTGGTCAGCCATAACTGCCCTCCCCTGCAGGCCTGGTCAGCCATAACTGCTCTCCCCTGCAGGCCTGGGTCCCCCCTCCTCCCCCAACTGCCTTTCCCTGCAGGCCCAGTTGCCCCCAGCTTCCCTCCTCTGCTGGCCTGGTCACCCCTAACTGCCCTCCCCTGCAGGCTTGACCACCCCCAACTGCCCACCCTTGCAGGCCTGGTCCCTCTCAACTGCCCTCTCCTGCTGGCCATCTTGTTGCAGCCATCTTGTGTCCACATGGGGGCAGCCATCTTGTGTTTTGGAGTGATGGTCAATTTGCATATTACTCTTTTATTAGATAGGATAGAGGCCTGGTGCATGGGTAGGGGCCAACTGGTTTGTCCTGAAGGTTGTCCTGGATCAGTGTGGGGGTTCCCTTGGGGCATGGGGCAGCCTGGGCGAGGGGCCTGTGGTGGTTTGTAGGCTGGCCATGCCCCCCAGCAACCCAAGCGGAGGCCCTGGTATCTGGGATTTATTTATCTTCTATAATTGAAACTTTGTAGCCTTGAGTGGAGTCCAGGGCCAGCCTGGGTGTGCGGAAAGCTTGGCTTCCTCCATTGCCGGGGAAACCCAAGCCTCCTGCTCGCTCTGTGGCTTCAGCCATCTTGGTTGGGTTAATTTGCATACTCACTCCTGATTGGCTGGTGGGCATGGCTGGTGGGTGTAGCGTAGGTATGGTCAATTTGCATATTACTCTTTTATTAGATAGGGTTTATTGTTATTGCTCTAGAGAATTTTAAAACAAATGTCATGTGACATATTGTCATTTTACCCATAAAAAGAAAAGATTTTGCAATCATGTGAAGTTCTTAGTAGATAATTTAAAATTTTGGGGGGAAAAAAAGAAAAATTGCTTTTACTATTTTTTAATCTAAAGAAATGACAGAATGTACATTTCTATTTTGAAGTTGAGTTTACAAGCACTAAAATTCACAGATCTTTAGAGTTCAGTTCAATAAATGATAAAAATTGTGTATATCTATGTTACTCAATATAAAATATAGGGCACTTCCATGAGTTCAGAAAGTTCTGGTTGTTTTTACTGCACACTCAGTAGCACCCACTTTCTGATGTCTGTTACTATTGGTTAGTTTGCCTGGTTGGGGGCTTAATATAAAATGAATAAAACAGTATGTATTCTTTTATGCCTTGCTGCTTTTACTCAGTATAATGATTTGAGATTTATCCATGTTATATTAGTAATTTGTTCTTTTTTTGTTATTAATCGTCACCCAAGGATATTTTTTTACATTGAGTTTTAGAAAGAGTTGAAGGGAGGGAAGGGGAGAGAAAGAGAAACATCTATGTGAGAGAGACACATTGGTTGCCCCCTGCATGCACCTTGACAGGGACTGGCGTTGGAACCCACAACACAAGTTCATGCTCTTGGTAAGGAATTAAACCCGAAACCCTTTGGTGGGCAGGCTGATGCTCTAACCACTGAACACACTGGCCAGGGCAGTAATTTCTTCCTTTTAATAACTGAGTAGCATTGTATTGTGGGGCTATACTACAGATCATTTATTCATTCTCCTATTGACTGACACCTGGACTGTGTCCAGTATTTGGCTAAGATAAATGGGCTATTATAAGCAGTTTGCATGAGTCTTTTCATGGAGATATGATATGTTTTCATCTTTTTGAGAAACAGAAATCCTGTGCTATAGTGCACATTTCTGTTTAAAATTGCTTTTCAAAAGAGTTATCCAATGTGACTGCACAATTTTACACTCTCACAAGCACTGTATGAGAGTTTCCGCTGCTCTGCATTCTGGCTAACGTTTGAAATTGCCTGTCTTTTTATTTCAACAATTCCAGTAGATGCAATATGAAAATATGTTTAACATGACTTACAGAAAATATTTTGAAAAGGACTGACTTTTTATTCTTTCAGAATATGCTTATCGACGTGAAATCCCAGAGGCTGTGGGCCTTCCAAGTATTCCCGTTCATCCGATTGGATACTTTGATGCACAGAAGCTCCTGGAGTAAGTTTGTAAGAAACAATCAGATGGAGTACTTCTCTTTATTGGTAATCTTCAACTTTTAACTTTTATCTCCATTATTTGATATTGAAATCCTCTGAGGTGGGTGAAACACTTAATTTTATCACCATTTTATAGAATAATCGTTCTGTTCTGGAATTTACTTTACATATCAGTATGTCCTGTGTGACAGCTGTGAAAATGAGCCTTTCAGATCTCCAAATGCAGGGAGCATAACTGATCAATTGCTCCAGCCACTGTGCCTTGAAATGCATCACCCTGTTTGTGTCAGGGCCACGCTTCCCACAGCTGCTCCCAGTCATCGCCTGAGGGCCTCAGGGATGCTAAACCAGGCCCATTATGGAAAGCACCGGACCCTTCTGATGAGAAATTTTGGCCGAGGACTCCCCAACATCCTTGCTCAACTTGATGCCACCACCCACCCAGCACTCTTTTCTTCTTCTCTTTCTTTTTACCCCATATCAGACCTTCATAGGAGTCCAATGGCTTTCTCAGTCTTCCATACATCCCTTGCTATTTTCCTCAGAGGTCTCTCCACTAATAAATCTCCTACTCATCTAATCCTCTTATGTCTACTTCTTGAGGACCTGGAATAACTCACTGATAACAATTTCCATTTTGTTTTCCTTTCTGTTCCTCTTCCCCCTATGTTTTCATTATTGAAATACCTCCAAATGTGTTATTGCTTAATCTGGCGTTGGGACTCTTTCCCCTTTCTCACCCTGCTTTCTCGTGTCTGGATGTCCCTTGTTCTTCCTTATCCTTTAGGACTGGAGAGAACACTGACTTCTGAAAGTAGAATTGCTAGAAACCACAGTGTCTGGACAGTTAGTCAGACACTGTGGTCCCTAGTGTCTTTGAGTTCAAGACATTCTTGATCATTTTATTTTAGGGACTATAATAAAACTCTATATAACTTAGTGCAGTGCCTTCATTTTTTACAGGTGAGGAGTGCCTTCATTTTTACATCAGAGAATTGGCAGGATCTCTCCAATTTAAGGGCACATTAAATAATAGTACCCAGGTCCTTTTATCTTTTTACTAGAGGCCCACTGCACGAAATTTGTGCACGGTGGGGGGGGGGGGGGGTCCCTCAGCCCAGCCTGCACCCTCTCCAATCTGGGACCCCTCGAGGGATGTCCAGTTGCCCGTTTAGGCCCAATCCCGGTGAGATCGGGCCTAAACGGGCAGTCGGACATCCCTCTCACAATCCAGGACTGCTGGCTCCCAACTGCTTGCCTGCCTGCCTTCCTGATTGCCCCTAACCGCTTCTGCCTGCCAGCCTGATCACCCCCTAACCACTCCCATGCCAGTCTGATTGATGCCTAACTCCTCCCCTGCCAGCCTGTTTGCCCACAACTTCCCTCCTCTGCTGGCCTGGTCAACCCTAACTGCCCTCCCCTGTAGGGTTGATCGCCCTCAACTGCCCTCCCTTGCAGGCCTGGTGCCTCCCAACTGCCCTCTCCTGCTGGCCATCTTGTGGTGGCCATCTTGTGTCCACATGGGGACAGTCATCTTGTGTGTTGGAGTGATGGTCAATCTGCATATTACAATCTTATTAGATAGTATAGAGGCCTGGTGCGTGGGTGGGGGCCAGCTGGTTTGCCCTGAATCAAGGTGGGGGTTCCCTTAGGGTGTGGGGTGGCCTGGGCGAGGGGCCTGTGGTGGTTTGCAGGCCAGCCATGCCCTCCGGCGACCCAAGCGGAAGCCCTAGTATCTGGAATTTATTTATCTTCTACAATTAAAACTTTGTAGCCTGGAGCGGAGCCAAGCCTGCTCACTCTGTGGCGGCAGCCATTTATGTATCTTCTATAATTGAAACTTTGTAGCCTGGAATGAAGGCCTGAGCTGGCCAGGGCTGCAGAAGCTTGGCTTCCTCCATTGCCGGAGGCAACCCTAGCCTCCTGCTCTTCCAGCTCAGTGGCTACCGCCATTTCTGTTGGAATTTATTTACCTTCTATAATTGAAACTTTGTACCCTTGAGTGGAGGCCTGGGCCAGCCAGGGTCTGTGGAAAGCTTGGCTTTCTCCATTGCCAGGGAAACCCAAGCCTCCTTCTTGCTCTCTGTGGCTGCAGCCATCTTGGTTGGGGTTAATTTGCATACTCGCTCTGATTTGGCTGGTGGGCGTGGCTGGTGGGTGTAGCGGAGTGATGGTTAATTTGCATATTACTCTTTTATTAGATAGGATCTTAGCTTTACCACATGGATTAGGATTCAGGGTTGGACACAGATTTTTAGGGCAACATAGATTATGCTTTTGTCTAAATATGTTTATAAAGTCTAAATATTCCTGGTATTTAAAAGATAAAAGTGAATAAAATGAAAGCGATTTTAGAATTACTTCTGATAATGGAAAACTATAAACTACACAAATCTTCAATGATTGATAAGTAGTCAAATATATCACAGGCTATGATAGTACTGGAAGCCATTAAAATACACATTGTACAGGAATACTTACTGATATAGAAACATGCATATGCTATACTATTAAGGGAAAGATAGATTTCAAAACAATGTATAGTGTGATTGAAATTATGTAAATGGAAATACATTGACACAGTTCAAAATTAAAAGGGGTATACAGGAAGAAGTTTCCCTTTTACCCATTTCCACCCCAAGGTATTCAATGTTATTAATGTAGAATATATCATTGTAGAAATATTTTATGTATAACCAAGCATGTGTATATATTCTTCTTCACCTGCTTAATATAACATTTTTGCATACTTAATTCTTTTCTATTTTGACTGTTGATTATGCTTTTTTGCCAATGTAAAAATGACCACTCATGTTATTTGATGGTTTGTATGTAACATAGTAATGTATGACTTTGCTGTGTTACCTAATCTAAGCCTCAGGCTCCTCATCTGTGAAGTGGAGATGATAGCACTGACTTCATAAGAGTTGTAGTAAGGATTTATTTCTTTTAAGATTTTAAATTTATTTTTTAGAGAGAGAGGGTAAGGAAGGGAGAGAGAAACATGGATGTGATAGCCAAATATCCATTGGCTGCCTCCTGCACACCCCTTCCCGCCTACAGGGATCAAGCCAAAACCCAGGCATGTGCCTTGACTGGGAATCGAACCAATAACCTTCCAGTGCACAGGAAGATGACCAACCAACTGAGCCATACTGACCAGGACTGCAGTAAAAAGTGAAATGGCATATTATCTGCAAAGCACTATTGCTGACTCATAGAAACTATTATGAACAGACACTTAAGAAAGCAAGTTTATTGACACTTTAACTTGCAACTTCAAAATTACCTCCAGCTATTAATACTTTTTGTGTTCAACAGAAAAATGGGTGGAACAGCACCTCCGGACAGCAGTTGGAAAGGAAGTCTCAAAGTGCCCTACAATGTTGGACCTGGCTTTATTGGAAACTTCTCTACACAGTTAAGAGACTCTTTTTATTTTAGGGGGAGGACACCTCTTTTTTTTTTTCATTAAAAAATAAGCAATTATAGCCGAAACCGGTTTGGCTCAGTGGATAGAGCGTCGGCCTACGGACTGGAAGGTCCCAGGTTCGATTCCGGTCAAGGGCATGTACCTTGGTTGCGGGCACATCCCCAGTAGGGGGTGTGCAGGAGGCAGCTGGTCAATGTTTCTCATCGACGTTTCTAGCTCTCTATCCCTCTCCCTTCCTCTCTGTAAAAAATCAATAAAAAATATTTTAAAAAAATAAGCAATTATAGAGGATGATTTAAAAAAGTAAGACCTATCTAGTATCAGCAGGAAACAAAATCACAGGTTGAAGAAACTACACTTACATCATTATAGTCAGACAGGTGGCCAATGTAATTTTTGCCTGCGTGCCTTTAGAAATCTTTTAAACAATAACGTAAGATTTAAAAATTGTGGGTGGTAATCTGTTAACCAGTAATTTTTGAATGTGTTCTTTATGTTTGCATTAGAAAAGTCAAGATGCACATCCATTCCAACAATAAAGTGACAAGAATTTACAATGTGATTGGAACTCTCAGAGGAGCAGTGGAGCCAGGTAAGTTAATCAGCATGTAGCAAATGAGCAACTTTTCTTTGCCAGGTATTACTGCTCCAAGCTTTGGTGCTATCGGGTGAGCAAAGCAAAGCAACTCTTTGCCCTAATGGAACTCATATAAATACAAAATCATAGATATGAGGTGATTTTGTACTGTGATATATGTTGTTAGAGAGAGAGAGAGAGAGAGAGAGAGAGAGAGAGAGAGAGAGAGAGAGAGAAGTGAATGGTGGGGCTAGGTTGATAAAGTGTGCACTCTTTGGAAGATCAAGGGAGGAAGCTCAGGGAGAGATGGATTTTAGGTGTTTTCTGGATTTGTTTACCACATAGTTTTGCATGGGTAAATATCTTCATGATAACTATAAATATCTATACAAAAGAGCACTAGAGCCCTGGCTGGTGTGGTTCAGTTGGTTTGATTCCTGGTCAGGGCACATTCCTGGGTTTGGGGTTGAATCCCCAGCAGAGGGCGTGCAGGAGGCAGCTGATTGATGTTTCACTCTCACATTAACCTTTTGCACTCGGATGTCCAGTGTGACTGGACATGGTTAGCATTAAAATAAAGGAATCGAGAAAAAAGCAAGCTAGTGCAAATGGTTAATGTTTCTCTGTCTCTCCTTCTCCCTTCCTCTATATGAATCAATTAAAAAATCTCTTTAAAAAGATAGCACTCAGAAAATTAAAGTAACTTTGAATTAATAATTTTTTAAAAAATTGAAGTTGAGCCTGACTGGTTTGGCTCAGTGGATAGATCATCGGCCTGCGGACTGAAGGGTCCCAGGTTCGATTCCGGTCAAGGGCATGTACCTTGGTTTCGGGCACATCACCAGTAGGAGGTGTGCAGGAGGCAGCTGATCGATGTTTCTCTCCCATCGATGTTTCTAACTATCTCTCTCCCTTCCTCTCTGTAAAAAATCAATAAAATATAATAAAAAAAATTGAAGTTGATCAAATATATAGATACATGCTTTCCAAAGGATTTCAGATGATCTGAGGATTAATATATTTTGTAAAAATATATTAATGTTCCAGTTCCTTAAAAATTATTGGGTTGTATATTTTTTACCAAAACAGATCTAATTAAATTGTATATCTTTCTTATAAGCAGCCAGTGCTTTTCTTCAATGATCAAGAATGTTGATATGCTCCAATGAAAACTAAACAATATATAACTGGCTATTTGTTTAATTTTACTGAGTACCTATTTTTTACCAGCTCTATGCTAAGCATCGGGGATGGTGGGATTAAAAAAATAAAAATAAAAAGACATCACCTGGGAACAAGGAGCTTATGGCTGGGAGGGGGGGACATACATTTAAGTGTGGTAAATACTTTTACAGATATGAAAAGATTGCCCCCAGGGCTGGGTAGGGAAGCAATTCCCTCTTCCCATGGAAACTAGGAATGGTTCATAAAGGGGGGAAATCTTTGACCTGAATCTTGAAAATAAATAGAAGGAGTAGGAAGTGGAGGACTTGGTATTCAGCCACTGTGTTCTCTTAATCTGAAAATACTGGAAGCAGTGCTAAGTAGGTAAAAGAGGAGTAAAAGAGAATTATGTAAAGATGTGAATAGGATAATTTATACTTAATTATCATTACATATATACTTATAATTACTATAATACTATACATTTGCTTATCACTCATATTTTCTTCATACATAAAAATCAGAACAAAATACATTATGTGTTTACACATGTGTTCAGGAACCTTGCTATCTTCCTCTGAGTCTTTCTTTAAAATTTAATTTATTGATTTGAGAAAGAGAGACAGAGAGAGAGAAACATCAATTTGTTGTTCTACTGATTTACACAATTTACACATTCATTGGTTGATTCTTGTATGTGCCCTGACTGGGGATTGAACCGGAAACCTTGATGTATCAGGACAATGCTCTAACCAACTGAGCTACCCTGCCAGCGCTTCCTTTGAGTCTTGATGCTCTGTGATCAGATGCTCTGGAATCATTTGCAATGTGCTTTGTTACCGACTTGGAATGACAAGTAATTTTGCAATGATGCTTTTTAGACAGATATGTCATTCTTGGAGGTCACCGTGACTCATGGGTGTTTGGTGGCATTGACCCTCAGAGTGGAGCAGCTGTTGTTCACGAAATTGTGAGGAGTTTTGGAATTCTGAAAAAAGAAGGTAATGTAAGTGAAGAGTAAAAATGCCTACTTCTTTGAGTCTCAGCTTAGTTCCCTGTTGACTGAGTGTAAAAATGTCACCTCATAGATCTGTATGAAGGGTGAACTGACAGGATACACGCAGACTATGTCATCTGAGTAGCATAGAGTACTTAGCAGTAGCACAGGATAGCTTTCAATGAACTGGGCTATATTACTTATGTTGGTTAGTTAGTTATATTGCTTATTCATGCTTGCATTTGTATAGTAATATTTACTTTATTGATATTTATATATTAAGCTATAATCTGAAATAAAGGAATTACACCGTAAGTGGTTGCTCTTAGCAACTAAGAAGATGGAGATGGTTTTCCTCACGGAAGAGTACACACCAGAATTAGGTCATAAGCCAAAGCTTCCTGGCCTGGGAATTGTGAGCGGAAGTTCCTGGGTTCTTCCAGCCTCACACCTCAGATCAAGTGTACTAAGTAACTGAGGAGATCGAACCTTATTCAGGAAAATACTGGTCTTCTCGACTAATGAGATACTGTCAAAAATTCAATATCTGCATATTCGTAAACCCCAATCTTTGGATTGCTCTCCAGAATTTAGGTTTATATTCTTAGCACCATTATTTCGTCATTTTAAATCTTCATATAAAATCCAAATAAAGTTTAGTTTAAATAGTTGCTTTTTAAAATAATTACTATACAATGACAGCAGAAAGTCCACTCTGTTTACTGACCCTGCAAACAAGGTGTCTTGGGGCTGTAAATGTGATCCTTTTTTTTTTTTTTTTTTTTAGCAACAAGAAAACAACAGTAAAAAAATATGTTAAGTTTGCATGATACTTATTTTCTCAGAGAAATGGTGCTTTCACATGTGCTATCTATTTGGAACTCATAGCCACCAGGGAGAAGTTAACCTACTTATTTCTATTCTCACTTTACAATGAAGATAACCAAGGTTTACAGAATTAGGGAACTCACTCAAGGTTCTATAGCTAGTGTGTGGCAAAGACAGAGAACCAGGGCTTAAACTCAAATTTCTGGCTACCAGTCCACAAAACCATGATGTCTCTCTTTAAAATAAAGTGTAAAGGTGCTTTATTTTTTTTTCCACACAACTATGTTATATTTTTAGAAAACAAAATTATGGAGACCTGAATTTGCATAGTTTATGAATTCTGTAGTGTTTAACATTATTACAAAAGCTTTTATGATTTTGTAAGATTTCTCATGTTAAGTACAAAACATCACTGGGATCGTTCTAGAGCATGCCAAAGAATGCAAAGATGAAGAATAATATTAAAGGAAATTTGAATGATGCTATTAAGAAACCTGACAAAAATGAAACACTGAACTCAACTCATATAGGGATACATCTTCTGAATAAGCACAAATGAAATAGTTACTAAAATAGTGGACGCTTACCTTTTGTGGATCACTTATTAAGTGCTATATTTATAAATACTAATCATTTAATCCTTCCAACAATCAAGTAGTATCTTTACCTTGTTATTCCTGGCGTACCAATGAAGAAACAGAGGCTTAGTAAGTTTGAATGGCTTTCCCTTGGTCATACTGCTAGTTAGTGAAAGAACCAGGGTTTGACATAAGATCTTTCTTTCACACCAGTGTTACTCCAAGCCATATCATCTTCCTGTTGAATTTTATATAGGTTTTAGTAGCCACAGACATTGGCATTGTTAACTGAGCTTCTGTTGAGGAATCCTGGCACAGTTAAGTGAGATCATACAACCAGCTGACACTGAACAATCACATGATGACAGAACAACAAACAGGAAGAGCTGTCAAGGATTTTCTCTGTTGTATCTGGTCTCTAAACACAGATCACATCCAGCACTCTCTTCTTCTGCTCGAGGCAGCTTCGGGTCACAGGTGGTTTCCTATGCTCGGCCAATCTTTATAAACCTAAACAATCCATGGTTTTGTTTGTTGTTGTTTTTCCTGTTGGGCTTGGCAATGTTGGAGAAAGTTTGCATTTTTTCAGCATTTATATGTATATACATACTATTTTAGGCTGGAGGCCTAGAAGAACAATTTTGTTTGCAAGCTGGGATGCAGAAGAATTTGGTCTTCTTGGTTCTACCGAGTGGGCAGAGGTTAGTGGATGGTTTGCTACAACATATATTTTCATAATGAGACAGCAGTTCGAACTTAATTCTCAAGGATGTCAACATAACATGTGAATCCAGTGAAGCAATATATCTGTGTTCAAAAATCAACAATAAAAATATCTCTGTCACCAAAGAACTAAGTTCCATGTGGACATTTCAGAGCCAGTTAATGTCTGTTGTCAAAATAACTTTATTTTCTGCAAGTGTGATAGGAACTAAGTAAATTCACTAGAAACCAAACAGCAAAATAAGATACCATGTTTCTATTACCTTTTCCAAATTAGCTCTTAAAGCTAAGCACATTGAAATAACCCCTGAGCTTGTGTAGTAAGGTATATCTTTCACAGCTATCTTCTCTATATCATAATGATCTACTCTGAATTAAATCATGCTAAATTATCTTCCCTAAATCATAATGACCTACTCTGAATTAAATCATGCTAAGAGTGAAGCATAAAGTCCCACCACATAATATTTATGTGGCCCCTTGGAAAGTAATTTTTACTTGCATGTATTGTTGGCTTTGTGTAATAGGCATTAGCTATAAATATATGCAAAGTTGACACTGATTCCATTCACTTCAAGTCATATAATCAATATTTATTGGGCTCCTATTATGCTCCATAAATTATGGGAAGACCTGTAACCTTCAATTTTCTTTGGGGGAAAAATAAAAGTAGTATTTCTGTAGACAAGAAAGTTTATGCTGGCATCAGGAAGAGCCTAAATATGTTAAGATTATGATTTGTCTCTTTCAAACTGTTTTCATCACGTGGAGTTGCATTTTTTTTCTGTTTTCTTTCTTATATTCGAGATGCTTAGGAAATTGCATATTTAAGAGATTCAGAATCATTTGATGTCTCAAAAGAAACTGCTACACTTCCTTTTTTTTAAATTGCAATGGTCAATGTTGACCAATAGGTGGTGGCATTTTACAGGAGAACTTCATATTTCAAGGTAGAGGACATTGATATTCACATATTTTTAACAGGTATATTTGAAATAACAAGATTTTGTACTTAAATAATGAGATATTCATGAGAAGACTTCCACTGAAAGGATCTCTTATGTCATTCATATTTACTAAGAGAATTTCTTGAGGGATAAACTATACTATGGTTAAGAAATCAACTTCCTTTCCTTTTACCAAATTAAGAATGTGGACAGTCTTAGCTTACATTTTAGCCTTAAAAATGTTTTGTTATTCTTACCAATATTTTTTATTTAAATTCTTTCAAACAAATAATTTTGATAATCTTATATGTCAAATTTGTGGATAATTTGGGCCAGTTCAATTCAGAAACCTGCACACATTTAATGGAATGTGCATTTTTTAAGGGGGAAGGTATGGCTGTATGTTTATGATTTTTATTCTTTCATATTATAGGAGAATTCCAGACTCCTTCAGGAGCGTGGTGTGGCCTATATTAACGCAGATTCTTCTATAGAAGGTGAATATCATTGGTCTCATAGGAAAATATGGGATCACAGAAGTAGGAGCAGTTTAGTTCATACACTAATAAGAAAGGCAAATTGACTGGCATGTAGTTAGGGCAATGGTCAGCAAACTGCGGCTCGCGAGCCACATGCAGTTCTTTGGCTCCTTGAGTGTGGCTCTTCCACAAAATATCAGTGCGATTGAAACTTCGTGGCCGATGCGCAGAATTCAGTTTTCAGCTCTCAAAAGAAATTTCAATCGTTGTACTGTTGATATTTGGCTTTGTTGACTAATGAGTTTGCCGACCACGGGGTTAGGGCATCTGCTGTTGCTTTGTCAGGCTCCTGCTCCTGACTCACCGCAGCTGTGAGCCCCAGAGAGCTAATTTGGGAAAGCCGCACTCTGCTTCATTTCATCTGGCAGATTACCTTGTATAGAGTAGGACTTCAGTAAATACCTGTTAAATGAATAGGTGGATCATGGAACTAAAGATTTCAATGGTTTTCGAATGCGGTAGCACAAAAGGTATGATTTTGTTCTTGTTGTTCCCAGACTAATGGATGTTCATTTTTATTTATTTAAAAATGTTTTTCAATTACAGTTGATATTCACTACTAGTTTGAACATACTGTGATTAGACATTTATATAACTTACCACGTGGACCCCCCAATAAGTCTGGTACCCATCTGGCACCATACATAGTTAGTACAATGTAATTGACTACGTTCCCTTGCTATACTTTGCATCCCATGACTATTATGTAACTGCCAATTTGTTTTTTTTGTTGTTGTTTTTTAAATATATTTTATTGATTTTTTTACAGAGAGGAAAGGAGAGGGATAGAGAGTTAGAAACATCGATGAGAGAGAAACATCAATCAGCTGCCTCCTGCACACCTCCCACTGGGGATGTGCCCGCAACCAAGGTACATGCCCTTGACCGGAATTGAACCTGGGACCCTTCAGTCCGCAGGCCGATGCTCTATCCACTGAGCCAAACCGGTTTCGGTGTAACTGCCAATTTGTACCTCTCAGCCCCTTCACCGTTTTCACTCTGCCCTCAACCCCTTTTGATGGAGGCATGTTGGCCTTTACATTATCTTCTTTGTTCACATGTGTGAGCTACAGTGTCTCCTAACTTAGTCTACACAGTGCATTTCAGTTATCCTTTCCTCCTCATCTTAGGTTCATGGCTAAGCGCCTGGCCCTCTTCCTGTCACCGCCACTTCCTAGCTGTGTGACCTCACATTGTCACTTACTTTCTGTGTCTCAGTTTTCTCACCTGTGTATGGAGTTACTAAAAGCACATACCTTAAAGGCTCTTGTGAGGGCAAAGTATCTTATATTTGCAAACCTCCTAGACTTTTGTCCTGCACAGAGTGAATCTTCAAAAAATGTTAGCTTGTATTATTATTATCCTTACTTAAAAACACATAGTAAGATGAGACACTTTGCCACACAGAATAAATACTCCATATATTTTTTCCAGAGTAGCATACTGTTCTCTTTATTGCTAGTCTTTTTTTAAGATTTGATTTTTAATGTATTTTTTAAATTTATTTTTTATCATTCCATCTGTCCTTTTTAATGCAGATTTTTAAATCATTGGATTTTACTGATTATGTCATTCTCTGTTGTAAAATGCTACATTGGCCTGGCATGGCTCAGTGGTTGAGCATCTACCTATGAACCAGGAGGTCACAGTTTGATTCCCGGTCAGGGCACATGCCTGGGTTGTGGGCTTGATCCCCAGTGGAGTCGTGCAGGAGACAGCTAATCAATGATGTTCCTCTCTCATCGAAGTTTCTCTCTCTCTCTCTAAAAAAAAAAAACACCACAAACAAACAATAAAAAACATAGTTTAAAAATAATAATAATAAAATAAAATGCTGCATTGTCTCCCCATCATGGTCAGGATTAAGAACAAATGACATAAACATATATAGAATTTAGCTCCCCCAAGTCCACAGTGTAGTTTTCGTAAGTGCATTATACATAAAAGTTTAATATTCACAATAACTCTGTGAGGTAAATGTTGTTATCCCTCTTGTACAGAACAGGGAACTGAAATTCAAAGGGATTAAGTAACTTTCCCCAAATCACCCAGATTTACAATCTTTACAAGGGTGGGACTGAGATTCAAATCTACCTGCTCTGTTTCAACTTTATCTTTCTAACCACTACATTCTTACTACCTTATACAGGTTTTTGATCTCATATTACAGATAAATGGTTCTGCCTCTTGCCTTTTTTTGTTCTGAGGTAACCTTTCAGAAAACAGGACATTAGGCCAGAGGTCTAAGTGAAGTGGGAGAGTAAGTCCTGCAGCTCCAATGCCAAACACTGTTCCAGGCTGAGGGGACAGTGTGTACAAAGACCCTGAGAAGGAGTCTGTGTGGGCAGAGTGGGAGGTGAAGGTTTGGGCAGGTGACCTGAGGTGGCTTCATCTCTGGCACTGAGGACGATGAGTTTTGCTTGGACTCAGGTTTTAAAAGGATCATTTGACTAAGGAATTAAGAGTGGTCTTTGAATAAAAAAATAAAATAAAATAAAATAAAAAAGGAAATAAAAAATAATCAAACTTCTGGTCTTTCAGGAAACTACACTCTGAGAGTCGATTGTACTCCACTGATGTACAGCTTGGTATACAACCTAACAAAGGAGGTACAAATAATTACGTATAATTTGAGAAAATCTGAGTTCAGCAAATGCTATTGTCTTGAGATACCATTGTTATGTTAAGCATCTGTGTTGTTTTATAACTTCTCTTTTCCTCTTATAGCAAATATCCACTCCATAGGACATTACATCTAATAAAATGTTTACACACATTATCCCATTTCTCTCCTCACCACCCCTAAGCAACGTGTCTACACCCCCACTTGAAAACTGGGGCTTAAAAAGCATTAGCCACTGAAGTTACACAACTTGTCTAGTAGCTGAACCGAGACTTGGTTCTGGGGTTTAATGCCTTAATTTTAAAACTGGTTTGTACTCCTTAATATAATGAATGATATCAAGTAACCCAGGATGCAGAAAGACAAAGTTTCTGATTGAGGAAGGATATAATTAAAAACGCACCAAGTGCTGGCTGCTAGGGACAAAGCACTTTGGGGAAGAGGCTAGGTGAGAACATGTACCCCTTTCCTGACTTCCTGACCTGGCTCCATTCCACTGAGTCCTACTGGGCTGGGCTGACAGCTAAAGTTCTCTTATGCTGACTGCAGCTCCAGGTACTAAACTTTGTGGACAGGTGATGCCTGAATCCATAAAGGACAGGCAACTCTTCACTTTAGTTCTCCTGCCTCATAAAACCATTGTTCCTGAAGTTAGTCAAAATGAATGGGTTTTTGGAGTGGCAGATTTTTCTTGTTACTGCTAATTTGCATTGGAAAGGGAAAAAAAAAAAAAGACTTGCCCATTTAATAAAATTACTAATTGAAATGTAATTAGCAAGAAAAGTTTAATGCCCTAGCCAGTTTGACTCAGTTGATAGAGCATCTGTTGACCCAGGGACTGAAGGGTCTCAGGTTTGATTCTGGTCAAGGGCAAGTAACTCGGTGTATGAGGAAGACAACCAATCGATGTGTCTCTCTCACATGGATGTTTTTCCTCTCTCTGTCTTTCTCCCTCCCTTTCACTCTCTCTAGAAAATCAGTGGAAAATACCCTCAGGTGAGGATTAACAACAAAAAAGAAAAATATAATATTTCCCTTCAGGTAGGGATTTTAAGTAAGACAAGTATCACTAAACTTTGGTTTCAAAAGCATGGAATTTAATCTTATAAATTAGCATGTCCTACAGGACTAGAAAAAATTAATTTTAAAAATACATTTTATGTTGTTAAGAGCTCCATCACTTACCTGCAGTTTTATCAATTTCCATAAAGTGTATAAAATGTTAAATATCTGAAACAGGGTATTTCAGTGAGCTCCCACTGTTCATGTAACTTAAGGTAAATGCTAAGGACACATGGCAGCTGTATTTGTTTACTGGGACAATTGCATTAACACTACTCTCTAGGTCAACTTTGAAATGACGTGATGATTGACAATTTTGGGGTTTGTTTGATTCTGTTTTGTTTGTTTTGGGAAAGTGAATTGCAACATTTCAACTTGTAGTGATAAACAGAGAATTTAGTCTTACGTTTTTACACTGTTCCATATTTGCATTTCTTAGAATAAATGGAGTGATACTGTCCATTATACCAAAGTGTTGTAAATTTATAAGCTTGAGTAAAATTATTTTGTTGCTATATTTATTCATAGTTTACAAGTTAAGATGTAGCATAACTTCTCTCTCCCCACACTTATGCGAATTTATTTATGTCGCCTTAGACCTTCGTACATACCTCTGTTACAGCACCAAGCACACTGAATTCAATGTTCTTACTTACATTTCCCACTAGTGGGGAGTTTAAAAAGTGTCTTGTTGAACTTGGTATTCCTGGAACTTCACAACAAGTCTTAAACAGCATAGGTACTCTATAGGCTTTTAAAAATAGAATTTCTTGAAAAATAGAACATAGGACGTTTATTAAATATAAAATAAAAACATTATATACCATATATATTGTTCAATAACCTATGAGTAACTAGGGAACATTAATTAAAGTTTATTTGCTAAGTGGTTTTGCCATCACATTTCATGTTCTGAGTCTAGAATTCAACAATAGGTCGTATTTTACTTTGTTCTCATCTGTAAAACCAGAAAATGTATTTTAAGCCCAGAATTAATACAATTACAATATATACTCAATTAATTAAAGAAAATATTAGTGCATTTATTTTGTTATATATTACTTAATGACTTTAGCTACCGTGTTGGAAAAGAATATTAAAAGAAATACCTTCCCGTAACTAGCTTACTTCTTTTCCATTTTTTTTATAAGAGGAGAAATAATGTTTTGAGAGTAGCCCACTTAATTCATTAAAAGAAATAAATTCGCCGAAGCCGGTTTGGCTCAGTGGATAGAGCATAGGCCTGCGGACTCAAGGGTCCCGGGTTTGATTCAGGTCAAGGGCATGTACCTTGGTTGCGGGCACATCCCCAGTGGGGGTGTGCAGGAGGCAGCTGATCGATGTTTCTCTCTCATTGATGTTTCTAACTATCTCTCTCCCTTCCTCTCTGTAAAAAATCAATAAAATACATTTTAAAAAAAGAGATTTTTTTTTTTTACATAATATAACTATTCCTTTGAATACAGTGGCTTGGTATAATATGTGTAGCCTCTTTTCCATACATTCCATGTATTGTTTATAATAGTTGCACTTGTATATTATAAGTAGTGAGCATTTTCCCATATTGTCAGAAACTCATTATTGTAAATCTTAATGACTACTAAGGTACAAATTGCTTCCCTTGTTTTTTTTTGTTTTTGTTTAATCCTCACCTTAGGGTATGTTCATTGATTTTAGAAAGAAAGAAAAGAAGAGGGGTGGGGGGAGGTGGGGAAGAGAGAAACATCTATTGGTTGCCTCCTGTTTGCATCCCAACGGGGGATTGAACCTGCAACATAGGTATGTGCCCTGACCAGGAATCAAACTTGAAAAACCTTTTTGGTGTTGGGGCAACACTCCAACCAACTGAGCAACGTGGCCGGGGTACTTCCCTTGTGTTGCTGAATATAGTTTAGCTATTCATTTCCTGGTTAATGGACATTCAGATTTTAAAACATCTAACTCATAAGTATCCTCTCTTTTTTTAACGTGTGCAGCTCCAAAGTCCTGATGAAGGCTTTGAAGGCAGATCTCTCTATGAGAGCTGGAATGAAAAAAGCCCTTCACCAGAGATCATTGGCATGCCCAGGTAAACAACCAAACAAGCAAAGAGACAAAACTCTCTACTGAATTTAGTATGGGATTATGTTGGAAATAAAACATTTTTTTCCCAATCATTAATAAAAAATTTATTTGTTTTAAAAATTCTCTAACATTTGATAAAGGAAAAGTGATGTTGAGGTTCTCAAATAAAATATTACTATGTATGTGTTTGAAGATAAATCTCTAGGCCATCAAGAGATGCTTTCCCTTTGAATAGGTAATATATATGCATGGTAAATAAAATATTATAATGGTTGTGAGTAATTCCCCTCATATTTCCCCTACTGACTCTATAAATATCTTATTTTCTGAACATCATACAATTAACAAATATTTTAGTTACTGTAAGAAAACTATAGACACTATTGTAGTTTTGGTTGTGTAAATAAAATTAATTTTAGACTGTAATAAGATATACAAAGAATTTATTTATTTGAGTAAAAAGGATCCACAGTCCTAAGGATATTAAGGTTGGAGATTTTAGGGGAGGCTCCAGGGTTTCCTCCCCTAAAATCTCCAACACATACATAATTTTATTTACACAACCAAAACTATTATCCCATACACATACATAATACATAAATATATAGTAATATTTTATTTGAGAACCTCAACATCACTTTTCCTTTATCAAATGTTAGAGAATTTTTAAAACAAATGAATATTGAGGGGAGATCTCAATAGAATATTCAGCAGCTTTCCAGGTGTGTCCTTTCAGGGTCAGGGTCTGATTGATTGGTCGAGGTCAGGACTAGGGGTTATTATTCAATACAGCTGGGCCCTGAGGTCAGCTGTGGCATCCCTTGTCTTGTTTTGCTGCCTTTCTGGGCCTGGAGCTGAAATACAAGTGAGACCTAGATGAGATGTTATCTCTAGGGAAGAAAACTCAGGAGGTCCCAACCACAAGACCAGCCATATGCTAAGGGAGGATAGGTCACCCTGGGAATGAGATCCCACCCTACAATTATCCATTACTGGGCATCTGGGGTTTTCTGCCTTGGTGACCTTCTGTACCCAGCCCACTGACCTTGCTCTGCTCATGTCTGTCTAACTTCCTACCACAGAATCTAATGCTATCTCCAGATATCTAGTGTCAGTATTGAGATGACTGGTAGGACCCTTGTTGGTTTCCTGAAGAATTGCTTGTTGTTGATGTGGGGATAATCCCCTTCCTCCCGTCCCACTCATTGGAATGGGAACCCAAAAGAACAATGGACACCTAACAAAATACTCTTGGAGTAGATATTTTGTGGTCAAAACTAATATTTCTCTCAAAAATTTTTTCTACATGTCTAAGGTAATACATTTAAAAATTATATTTTAACTTTTACTATAAGAATGATGCTTAATTAATCTTTAATCTGTACTTGATGAAGAAATCTCAAATAATTCTGAACTTTATCCCTACAAGGATTAGCAAGTTGGGATCTGGTAATGATTTTGAGGTGTTCTTCCTAAGACTCGGAATTGCTTCAGGAAGAGCACGGTATACTAAAAATTGGGTAAGTCTATCCATAAGTACTTCAGGATTATTTACATTTTAGCTAAACAAATCATTCTGAATCAAGAAAAGTGACTGAAGCACTAGAGGAATAGAGGAATTTGAAGCAGAATGGAAAAGTCTCAATGGTCAAGATAGTGCTACTCCTGGGACAGTTCCTGTATCTGCTATCCTGAGCCTTATAATTTGAACTTCCATGTACTCCTTAAATATATTTTCCATTTCATTAGTGGTATTGCATTCACCCAGTTATTTAAACTAGAAATGTAGGAATTGTCTTTGATTCCTCTCAACCCATATTCATTCAAAACCAATCTCATATCAAGACCTGCAGATATTTGAATTTTTATTTGATTATATCTCCAATCATTAAACGTGAAAGTTGTAATAACAAATGGCATAATACAAGTCATAGTTTTTTTTTTATTGTTGCTGATAATGATAGTGACCATTTTATAGTTTTTACTTTTCTGAAAGTAACATTGATATATAATTTGTAAAATCTCACATAGTATTTAAAGAATTGATAATGAAAAAACAGTGGTTCTCCTATCCCACTTACATGCTTGTCTTTCAACTAATCATTTTATATATATATATATATATATATACTAGAGGCCCGGTGCACGAAATTTGTGCACGGCAGCGGGTGTTGGGGATCCCTCACCCCAGACTGCATCCTCTTGCAACCCGGGAACCCTCGGGGGTTGTCCAATTGCCAGTTTAGGCCTGATCTCACAGGGTTGGCAGTCGGACATCCCTCTCGCAATCTGCTCGCCTGCCTGCCTGGTTGTCCCTAACTGCTCTCCTGCCTCTGTCTTGGCCCCTGCCACCATGGCTTCATCTAGAATGACATCCAGAAGGTCGTTTGGCTGTCTGCTCTAATTGGCATATTATGATTTTATTATGATAGATATATACTAGAGGCCCAGCGCACGAATTCACACAAGGGTGAGATCCCTCTAGGTGGCCCCACAGCCTGCATGGCACCCCACCTTGGCCTGGTGCCACCTCCTCACCTGCTCCACCCCCCACCACCACAGGACAATTGGCGGGTGATCGTGCCCCCATTCGCACCCACCTTGGCCTGGTTCGCTCACCTGCTCCACCATTCTGCTGCAGTCCTGCTCTCATCGGGGCCCATCAGGGCCGGCAACGCCTCCACTGTTGCCCGCTGCCAGCACCACGTCTACAATACCCACCATTTCTGCACTGCCCCCTGGTAGTCAGTGCACATCATAGTGAGCGGTCAAACTCCCAGTCTCCTGGTCTCTTGGTTGAACGACCGCCCAAAGGGATAATTTGTATATTAGACTTTTATTATATAGGATATATATACCGTATTTTCCGGTGTATAAGACGACTTTTTAACCCAGGAAAATCTTCTATACGCCCAGTCATCTTATACGCCGGAAAATATGGTATTTTTTTATTGGTTTCAGAGATGAAGGGAGAGGGAGATAGAAATATCAATGATGAGAGAGAATCATTGATTGGTTGCCTCCTGCACACCTCCGACTGGGGATCGAGCCCACTACCAGAGCACATGCCCTTGACCAGAATCAAACATGGGACCCCCTCAGTCCGCAGGCTGACGCTCTATCCACTGAGCCATACCAGCTAGGGCCAACTGATCAGTTTTATGTATTATCCATTTACTTCTTACTAGGGATGACAGGCATTCAGTTTTCCCATATGACCTCTACTCTCAACGCGCAAATACTTAATCCTGAACGTATTTCTTAGTATATAGTGGCACTATACTTGTGAATTAGGAGACTTTTATTGTTTTCCTCCATGTACCCATAACTAATTTATCACAAACTCTTCAAATATTCAAACATATCAAGTGATGTGGCAGATTTCATTATCCCCCAAGGTTTGTTCTCTGGTTCCTCTGGGTTCTCTGGCTGTTCTCTCTGCCTGGGACACAGCTCCTGCCTGTGAAATTTCCATTCCCAGAGAAATCTGAGGGTACCTTCATTTATCTCCTCTGTTGTATCTTCTGTGCTCCGGATTTTGTTTCCTCCTCTTTCTTGTATACTCTCTACTTGTTTTGAAGCACATCCTTCAGGCACTTCTTGAAAAAGGTGTATGAAAGCTAAAGACCACGCATGTCTGAAAACATTATCTATGCCACACACAATTCTTCGGTAGTTTGTCTGGGCATTAATTTTCGGTTGAAGATTCTGTACCCCATGAAATTTGAATTCATGGCTTCATTGTTTTCCAGCCTTGAGGATTGCTATTGAGATTTTGGGCCATTTGATCCCAGTTCCTTTGTCTCTGATATTTTATAAAAGAAGATTTTTAGTATCTTCTCTTTTTTTCTTAGCGAGTGGGAGGGAGTGAGGTGAGGAGAGAGAGCGAAACATTGATGTGAGAGAGACACTATAATTTTAAATTTATACTGAATAGCTCTCATAAATGCGTGCATTCACCATTCATCACGAGCAAACAAATGCACCAGGCTGGGGGGTGGCTTAGTGTACATGAAAAATCGGCCAGCAAGTTTAAAACTGCTGTAGAAATCAGGCCAGTGACAACAGAACCAATTAATGTGTGGGATGCGGTGTGATCACATACTCATCATTCCTCAAACATTATTTATGAGTGGTGACACTTGGACTTAAATATGTAGACTATAGTTGTATATATGTAATATTTCTTTATGTCAGCGAAATTGCTACAGGGCTTTTTTTTTTTTCAACATATGCCCCATGTTCTAAATTTTGTTAACAGTGACTTAATAACAAAAAATTCACCTGTTAATGTAATTATAAGCAAATCTAGGGCAAAAGCGTTTTAAAATGAACAGGATATTAATTTTCACATATCACATAGGGACAGGAAATTTTGTCCATTAAATCCAAAGTCCGTTAAATCAAGTTCCATAAAATTGAGGGTTTACTGTAGTCAAAACTTGGGACAGGTTTTCATGTTCTATTAACCTGTTAATGAGTGGCTTATTGAAATACTTAAATACTTTCCTGTATTCATTACTGACCAAAATAGCCTAATTAATATTAATAGTAAATATGTATTTTATGATAAATTATCTTTCAAGAGATATATTTTGTTCTTTGCTTTTCTTTTGTAGGCAATAAACAAATTCAGCAGCTATCCACTGTATCACAGTGTTTATGAAACTTATGAATTGGTGGAAAAGTTTTATGATCCAACTTTTAAGTATCACCATGCCGTGGCCCAGGTTCGAGGAGGGATGGTATTTGAACTAGCCAATTCTGCCGTGCTCCCTTTTGACTGTCGAGATTATGCCATGGTTTTAAGAAAGTATGCTGACAAAATCTACAACATTTCAATGAAACATCCACAAGAAATGAAAACATACAGTGTGTCCTTTGGTATGCTATACATTTTCAGAATTCATTATCTGTATGTTTCTGTTAATCTCTAAAATATGATGACATGCCTGAGGTCCATTTTTCATTTATTGTTGTTCTATATGATCAAATATTTTCTTTATGTCTATGAATGCATTTTCCTCACTTGTGCTTATCTGGAAATATACAAAATGTTAATACCTTGTAAAATACAAAGAACATCTTACACTATTTTTCTCTT
Source organism: Cnephaeus nilssonii (assembly GCF_951640355.1). Classification (NCBI taxonomy): domain Eukaryota; kingdom Metazoa; phylum Chordata; class Mammalia; order Chiroptera; family Vespertilionidae; genus Cnephaeus; species Cnephaeus nilssonii. The sequence goes on from NC_137084.1 coordinate 56,852,328, forward strand.
TGCTTCAGTTATAGCAATACCATTAGGTCCCAATTTCTCTTTCAGACTCACTCTTTTCTGCAGTGAAGAACTTTACAGAAATTGCTTCTAAGTTCAGCGAGAAACTGGAAGACTTGGATAAAAACAAGTATGTGCTACATAAAGGAGTTCGGTGTTAAAATATCTTTGCAAGTTTTTGCTGCTTCTGTCCCTTCACTCTAAGCATATGGGCTGCCATATCTCTCAAAGAAAGACCCACTTCTGACATCCTGAGTGGCAACTATGCTGCTGAGAAATGCTGATGCTCCTTCCCTGCCAACTCATTAGTGCAAAGTCCCCAGCTGACCATTGAAGGGCCTTCACTGCCTGACCAAAGCCTTCTCCAGCTTTCTCTCTTGTGCTTTCAGTATCTCTCTCTCCATCAGACTTCAGCCAGACTCCTATTCCTGAACATACCATCTTTGTCCCTCTCCTTAAAGTCATTACCTCCGCAAAGAGTTATTTTCTTCACTTCCACGTGGGAAAATTCTATTTATCTGGAATAACAAATATTGTAAAGCCATTATTTTTGGATTAATTCTGTATAAAGTCACAAAAATGAAATGTAATTTTAACAGATTTTTAAGATGGCAAATAAATAATGTGAAAACATTAAGGAGTTTTTTTTTTAAGGTAGAAATTTGAAGGTGAATATATCTTTATATTAAACATATTACAATGATACACATATCAAATCCTTGGGGATTGATGCAAGAATACATTGAAAGAGCCAGGGCCAGTTTTTCAGTGGATTAAGCATAGTCCCATGCACCAAAAGGCTGTTGGTTTGATTCCAAGTCAGGGCATATGCCTAGGTTTAGTGCTCCATCCCCAGTAGCAGAAGGCAGCTGGTTGATGTTTCCCTCTTCCTCTCCCTCTTCTTTTCTCTCTGAAAATCAATAAAAAAATCTTAAAAATCAATACATAGAAATATCAGAGTAGATAGTCCAAAAATAACATAGTGATATATAAGGTTGTATTTTTTCAATCGAACCTGTGACTCCTTAAGAAAAAGATTCACCCTAACCTGTTTGGATCAGTGGATAGAGCATTGGCCTGCGGACTCAAGGGTCCCAGGTTCGATTCCAGTCAGGGGCATGTACTTTGGTTGCAGGCACATCCCTGGTGGGGTTGGGGGTGGGGGTGCAGGAGGCAGCTGATTGATGTTTCTTGCTCATCAATGTTTCTTTTTTTTTTTTAAATATATTTTATTGATTTTTTACAGAGAGGAAGAGAGAGGGATGGAGAGTTAGAAACATCGATGAGAGAGAAACATCGATCAGCTGCCTCTTGCACACCCCCTACTGGGGATGTGCCCGCAACCAATGTACATGCCCTTGACCGGAATCGAACCTGGGACCCTTGAGTCCATAGGCCGACGCTCTATCCACTGAGCCAAACCGGTTTCGGCTCATCAATGTTTCTAACTCGCTCTCCCTCTCCCTTCCTCTTTGTAAAAAATCAATAAAATATATATTTTTTTAAAAAAGAAGAAGATTCAAGAAACAGAAATACTACAGCAAAGTGTAAGAACAACACCCACAAAAAGTCTTGCCGGTGTTTGAATACCCGGGTTTATCAATTAATTGTTATTTCAATATAATTAAAAGTTACTGTCATTTTTTCCCATTAGCACACATAACTATTTTTGTGGTTTTATAAGCCTCATCAAAATAGTATTTTGTAAACTTTTAAAAATGTAACTACATATTGTTCTTAATGGGAAAGTATAAGAATTTAAAATATATTTGCATTGTTCAGTTTTGTTCTAAATTTTTTGTTTGCTAGCTAGTGCACTCATTTTCATGTTGTTATAACTGTATTCATTTCCTTTTCAGCCTAATGTTATTGAGAATGATGAATGACCAACTGATGTTTCTGGAACGAGCATTTATTGATCCTTTAGGGCTACCAGATAGGCCTTTCTATAGGTAAGGGGGGAAAATGACTCATTAAAATTCCATTTCTGTTTTTTGCACTGTAGAAAAAATGATCATAATTGATTTTTTGCAAGCAAATAGAAAAAGTTAAAATACATGCAGCATATGGGGACTATACTGTTTCTTCTTTATATGACATACTAGTAGCCCATTTGCAGGAAAAATCTTGCAAGCGGCCACTGCGGCCGCATGCGCTGCCGCTGCCGCAGCTGTTGTGGCCGTCGCACCTGCACCCGCGCCGCTGCCACCCGCGCCGCTGCCACCCGCCCCACTCCGCCCCACTCCGCTCTGCCCCGCTCTGCCCCGCCTGGGCTTTCCCTCCGGCAGCCATCTTGCTTTCCGCTTTTCCTCCGTCTTCCTTCTAAGTTGTCTTCAGTCTTCACCCCTCCCTCCCTCAGCGTATGCAAATTAACCGCCATCTTTGTTGGGTAATTTGCATACTCGCCCTGATTGGCTGGTGGGTGTGGCTTTGGATGGTGGGCGTGGCTTGGGCGTAGCGAATGTGCGGTCAATTTGCATATTACTATTTTATTAGGTAGGATGATCACTATGTATGTTTTTTCTTAGTGTCTTGTTTCTGATTATACTAGTAAAAGAATATATGTTCATTATAAGAAACTTAGAAGACCCAGAAAGTCCCAAGGAGAAAATAAAAATCTCCCCTTATCCATCAGTTAGACATAAAATTGTATTTGTATCTTGATGTGTATAATTTTAGCCCTTCTCTCATTTTAAATGTATTTGTGTTTATATATATATATACACATAAGACAAAATGAATATATACAGGGTTGGGCAAAAGCAGTTTTAAACACACACCCCCGCCCCGTGCACAAATTTCATGCACCAGGCCACTAGTAATAATATAATAATAAACTGTGTTTCATGTACTCACAACTGTAAACCTACTTATGCCCATCCCTGTATTTATAATTAAATTTATACAATATATAACATTAATTTACTCTTCTAATATTGACATTTTTTTTCTTTCTAATTTTGACGGATGTAGTTATTTCTGTCCCCAGGTTGGTCTTACTAATAAGTATTGCAGAATGAATTAATTATTGACAATTAGAAATGGCCCAATCTTTCTGTAGGGATTATCAAAGGATTGGAATTGGCAGTAAGGGCATTATCCAAACAGGGTGACTGGTTCTCCTATGGTGGGATGATTATGCAGGAGGCAGAACTGTTTTTTTGTTTGTTTGTTTGTTTTATTGATTTCAGAGAAGAAAGGAGAGGGAGAGCTAGAAACATCACTAATGAGAGAGAATCATTGATTGGCTGTTTCCTGCATGCCCCACACTAGGGATCAGATAAAGCCTGCACCCTGGGCATGTGCCCTGACTGGGAATGGAATCGTGACTTCCTGGTTCATAGGTCGATGCTCAACCACTGAGATATGCTGGCTGGGCAAGGCAGACCTGTTTTTAATGATTCCTCATGCTTTTACGAGTAGCTAGGCATTCACACATGTTTGCCTGGCTTCTTTTTTAAAGAGGAGGGAAAGCAAAATAGCAAGTTGGTTGCTCACAAATAGGACTTAAATAATCAGAGTTCTGCTACATTTCGGGGGATAGAGGGGAATGATTGTGCCTCTTTTCTTCTTAAAATATATTTCAGAAAGCAAGGGGGTGGGGAGAGAGAGAGAGAGAGAGAGAGAGAGAGAGAGAGAGAGAGAGAGAGATCAATGATGGGAGAGAATCATTGATAGGCGTCTCCTGCATGCTCATCAATGGGGATCCAGCCCGAAACCTGGGCATGTGCCCTGACCTGGAATTGAACTGTGACATCTGGGTTCATAGGTGGACTCTAAACCACTGAGCCATGCTGGCCGGCTGTTCTTTACTTTTTACTTGTTCTTTCCGGCCAGGGCTATTATACAAACTGACATAACTCTCAGCAAAACATCTCCTTCTGCCTAGGTCTGGTTGAAGAGTACAGAACTGTTTTTAATGATTCCTCATGCTTTAAGCTGGGCATTCTAACATGTTTGCATGGCTTCATTTTAAAGAGGAGGAAAAACAAAATAGGAAGTTGGCTGGTCACAAATAGCACTTTCATAATAGAGTTTTGCTGTACTTCAGGGGATAGAATGGAATGGTGAAAAGTCAGCACTCTTTTGCCATGTGCCTTGAGACTGATCAGGCCTCATTCCCCATTCTTCGAAGTACTAATATTAACTTTTTTAGAGTTTATTTTTAAGCCTTCTAAAATTATAGGTGAATTCTGTCAAGTGTGGCCCATCGTAGGTGACTAGCTGTTTTTGCTATTGTTGTTATTTTTGTTGCTCAGAACCACTTTGTCTTTTTAAAGTTAAATACAGCTAATTAATGCACAGTCATTCCGAAGACTGGTCTTTGGAGGTAGTTGAACTTGGAAGTTGAGATGTGGCTTACTGAAATAATAAAATTAGAATTATGCAATCCAAGAATTGTAGCGTGCTCCTGTTTTCCCTTGTATATGTCACTGGGCAACTCACAGATAGTAAACTATTTTTTACCAACAGGCATGTCATCTATGCACCAAGCAGCCACAATAAGTACGCAGGAGAGTCATTCCCAGGAATTTATGATGCTCTGTTTGATATTGAAAGCAAAATGGACCCTTCCAAGGCCTGGGGAGAGGTGAAGAGACAGATTTCTGTGGCTGCCTTCACTGTGCAGGCTGCAGCAGGAACGCTGAGAGCAGTAGCCTGAGGCGCTGCTGTGGAGAACACAAGTTGAATTGGTATCTGTTGCTCAGAAAGAATCCTCATGGCTGTATTATAAAACTAAAAATGAAAGTTGTGTGTATCTTGGTATTTATTTCCTTCTCCCTATAGATCAAAACAGAGAGATAGCCGATTTTTATTCTCTAGTTACAATAGGTTATCCTGGAATCGAAGGATGTGTTAAAATGAAGGCGAACAGCCTAATATGTCAAGACTTATGTGGCATTATCAGGAAATCAAGTCTAATTCAGCACTTCCAAACCTACTCCTGGCATTGTGCACAAAGATAGCATCAGTTTGGCCCTGGCCAGTATGGCTGAAGGATTAGAGCTTTGGCCTGAGCAATGAAGGGTCTCACTCAAGGGCTCATACCTGGGTTACAGGTTCTATCCCAGGCCCTGGCCCAGGTGTGTGTGGGAGGCAACCAATTGATGTACCATTCTCAGATCTCTCTCTCTCTCTCTTCCCTTCTTCTTCCTCACTACCATCCACTCTCTCTAAAAGTCAATGGAAAAATATCCTCAGTTAAGAATGGAAGGAAGGAAGGAAGGAAGGAAGGAAGGAAGGAAGGAAGGAAGGAAGGAAGGAAGGAAGGAAGGAAGGGAAAGAAAGAAAGAAAGAAAGAAAGAAAGAAAGAAAGAAAGAAAGAAAGAAAGAAAGAAAGAAAGAAAGAAAGAAAGAAAGAAAGAAAAGAAAGAAAGAAGTTTGTGTAAGAGCACACGGGAAAATTCATAGGGCTGCACTAAGTCAGAGGCCTCAAGCCCTGCCTGGCCCCCAAGGCTGAGAGGATACTGTCTTATCACATGAACTAGACAACATGTGTAGTGAAAAATAATAAAGAAAATAACACTTGTAACCCGTCGGAACTGAATAACCATACCAACAAAAGGAACATTGCCATTATCCTTGGTCCTCACCATGTACTGTTGCCTGGTGTGCCTTTCTCTCCTGGCAGAGATACCTACTTTCTTAAATTTTGTTGCTGTTTCCCATTATTTATAATTTTATCACGCATGGCTAGATCGTGTATGTGTTTTTGGCTTGGTATATTTTTTGAGCTTTTTATAATAAATAAAATTATACCATGTGCATTATTCTAGGACTTGAGTCTTTTCACTAACCTTGGGAGGCTGACCCATGCATTATTGTGGCTGTAGTCCACTAGATCTCACTGACACAGAGCATACACTTGCGTGAATATTACATTTATGAGCCAAGGCCCAGGCAAGATACAGAAACATCAATAGGGAAAGTGACTCTAAAGAATGATTGATCATAACCACACTGCAGCAATGAGGTACTGTCTAGTAAAAGGGAAAGAGTACTCCAAGAGAAGAGAATAGCGGATACAAGGAATGGTCACTATCCCTAGGTCTGAGATGGAGCAGCCAATGAAGAGTCTTGCCCCACCATGATCCTCCCGAATATTAGAGAAGTAGCTGTGGAGCTGCACTAGCAGAACTTGCTGTAAATCGACCCCAGAACTCTCCAGAAACCTGACTCTAGACCACTGTGGGAGCTGTTGACAGGGAATTGTCTTCCAGAGACATGACAACAAAAGCAGCCAAGGAAAGCTTATAAACACAAATATAGATAGAATTTCAACTCTGGTAACTAGCGTCCATCACTCTGATTTCTCATTTCAATTCAGGCATTGCCCACTACATTTACTTGAGTGAGTCAGATCTTTCTGGGTTTTCCATAAATGGTTTGGGCTATTTGTGAAGAAATCAATTTGAAAAGCCAAATAGTGGAATTTTCAAATAATTTAAACTCAATTTATGTTTATTCCAAAACATATACTTATTTTTTAGCAAATTACTATTTATATTTTAATAGGTAACTTAGATTTAATTTGGAGCATTCAATCCAAAATATATTCAAATGGTATAATTATTTCCAGATATAATAACCATTGAATGTGGACCATAAAATCAGAAGAAAATGGGAGTGTAGATGAATAAGTCTAGATGACCTACTAAACCTAAAAATTGGAAAAATCACAAGGTGAATGCAGAAGCTAGGAGGCAAGCCGAACTCCTTTATGCTCTGAGAGCCATTACTCGCCATATGACCTGATGCCTTTCCTTCATTAAAGATGATGGAATAATCAGCAGATATAGTCTACGAGGGAAAGGTTCTAAGCCCCAGGACCAATGGTAGATAAAAGAATTCAGAAATCCATTGTGCCATGATTCCTTTAGTTTCTGCTATTTTACTGTGGAAATACCACTGTTGGCACGAGCAGTGAATGCTTGGCAGCTTCAAGTTTAGAGCTGTGAAGAAGGGTTGCCGTTCACAGTATTTTGCTTTTTGAAGTACAAGATGCTGTATGACTGTTTTAATACAGCAAATAGTAGCTCTCCAAACCCTGTTGCTTTTATGTTTTAAATAAGATAACAAGAATTGGAGCATGCAAAGAATGGGACTTAGAAAATGACATAAGGCTTTTTACACAAAGAATTTTAGGTCTAGGTGCTGCTATTCCTGTTGGTGGAATAAATAGAGTGGCTGTTCAGTTAAACTATTAGTAATAAAGTGAACGCTGCTACTATCTGAGCCTATATACATAATTTTTCTGGTTTCAAATTAAACTTGCAGATGTATTAATTTCGTTGCATCTAAAAAAGCATAGAATTATTACTCATAGCTCAGCAAAGAGTGTTTTGATGGTAATAGTTCAATTCTCTCAGTATAGTTTTTTTTAAATTCAGAGTTATTGGATGACATTAATTACACTGTCATTCTTAAAGATTTCCTTCAAAAAGCAATCTTAAATGTAAATGAAAATGTGTAAATTAAGAAAAGCTGGCTATCTCTTGACATGCTGTTTCTCAAGATCCCCTGACACTGGAGGGCAGCTATCTTGTGCAGTGTTTTTGTTGCCTCCCGGGAGGTGTGGGAAATGTGACTATAGTCTGCTGCACAGCCCAGGTGCATTCTGCTCCTGCCCCCCTCATTGACCCCACTTTAAAGGTGTGCAGTCCGTAATTAATAAAGCTGAAAAATATTTTCAATCAGGTTATTAAACTTGATTTACAAAGATGTTGTTTGTTTGAAATGCAAACAGCTTTGAAAAAAATGTGTTGAGTACTTTGTATTCTGGAAGCCTGAACTGCTTTTGAAGTCTGTCAGTATTATTGGTATTTTTCAATAAAGAATAACTTTTCTCCAAAAAAATAAAAATTAAAAGTAAATAAATAAATTAATTGATAAACATCAGAGAAAAAGAAGGTGTTCTAATCAAGAACATAAGATCAATAATAAGAAGGCAAATATTAATGAAGTAATATGAGGATTTTATGAACAATATTGTGCCTATGCAATTGACAATTTAAATGATTATGAACATATTCCTTGAAAAACATATCTTACAAAAGCTATCGCTATGTTGGGTTTTGTGAGAACCTCTGAAATATATTGTTGAAAGTATTACATATGTCCCTTTTTCCCCCTGTTGTCCTCTCCCAGCCTGTACCTGTCCCCCAGCCCTGGCCTTCATCCCCACACATTGTGCCATTGGTTATGCTTACCATATATGCATACAAGTTCTTTGGTTGATCTTCCCCCTCAACTGCCCCTTACCCCCAGCCCAGCCTCCCTTGCTTTCCCTCTTAGGTTTGATGGTCTGTTCGATGTTTCTGTGTCTCTAGATCTATCTTTGTTCATCTGTTTATGTTGTTCATTATATTCCACAAATGAGGGAGATCATGTGATATTTATCTTTTTCTGATTGGCTTATATCAATTAGCATAATGCTCTCCAGGTCCATCCATGCTGTTGCAAATGGTAAGAGTTCTTTCTATTGTACAGCAGCGTAGTATTCTATTGTGTAGGTGTACCACCCATCTAATCCATTCATCTGCTGATGGGCACTTAGGCTGTTTCCAAATCTTAGCTATTGTAAATTGTGCTGTTATGAACATAGTGGTACATATGTTCTTTCTCATTGGTGTTTCACGTTTCTTGGGATATAATCCTAAGAGTGGAGTTACTGGAGTTTTTACAAACAAAGTAGAAATTGAACTCCCATTTGACCCAGTAAAACCTCTGAAATAATTTCCATTGAATCCCAAGTATGCTAGTGAGCAGTATTTGCATAGCTATCTATGCAAATGCTAGGATTTACTGTGCTCTGAAGAGATATGAAATAGCATCTGAAGATGCCTTAACATATTTTCGAAAGTTCACCTGAAACCCAGTCCTGACAGAACTTGAAGCTCCTGCCTTCAGGCTGTTGCTACCAGCATATTGAGGACGCCAGGTTCATAACTGGCTTAGGGTCTGTTCTTCATCTTCCTATCACAGTGGCTCCTATCAGCTGAAAAGCAGATGACCACGAGAGTCTGATGGGGGCTGCTTTTCCTAAGTATCTGTTCACATCTATTTCTAGATGCCCAAAGAGTCCTGAAAGCAATTTTGTAACTCGTTCACCTTCTGCTAAAACACTCACCAACTCTTTCCTCCAATCATACTGATGTCAGCTGGAATTCATCAGTGGCTGCTAATAGCAAAGTCAGGCCACTCTGCTCAGGGTGTGAAGGTGCCAAACTAAGATCAAAAATATGGTCTTGGATCTGCCAAGGGATGAATATTTGAATAGGTAATATGCAGACATAGACGGTCAACTGAGTATTTATTGAAAAAAATCACAGTCCATATGGATGTTGTTCAAGAGTCAATCAACTGTGTGTATGCAAGCCTTGAGAAGTATTCCCAGTTCAACTTCGAAGGTTTGACGAATATTTTCAGAAATGGAGTAAAAGACAATACCACACTAAGTTTAACTGTGAAAAAGAGGAGAGAAATAAAGTAGCACCAAGAAAAAAAATAGAGTATTTTTTAAAAATCTGTATAATAAGGTGTATAGTTAAATCTTTAAAATACCTAAAACAATCAAGCAAAGGAGCAATAGAAAAAGAAGGTAGTGAAAAAGAAATGATTGATGGAGTAAGAACTGGGAAGCAACATCACAGGGACTCTTTATTTTTTAATTTTTAAAATATTTTTATTGATTTCAGAGAAGAAGGGAGAAAGAGATAGAAATATCACTGATGAGAGGGAATCATTGATCAGCTGCCTTCCTTATATCGCCTGCAGGGGATTCAGCCCTAAAGCCCAGTATGTGTCCTGACCTGGAATTGAACCTGAACTCCTGGTTCAGAGGTGGACACCCAACCACTGAGTAACATCAGGTGGGCTAGTCTGAGACCCTGTAGAGGGCTTGATTTAACAGAAAAAGGGACCAGGAACATAGGGTCAGGATGTACAGAAGGGCTTGCAAATACTCACGACACTTTGAGGTAAGAGGCAAAAAGTTTCTCAAATATTTTCTTGATGAAACTAAGGAAAAAATGGAAATTTGACAATCTCTTTATAGTGAGAATGTGTAATCCCTTTGATCCTCTATCTGTGCAGGAGTACGTGGCCCTTAGGAAGGTAATGATCAGAGCTGAATATCAGAAGATTCATCAATTTCTCTATGAGGAGGAGCACCTCTATGTGAACACAATGGAGAGAGAAGCAAATGAGATCTTCCAACAACTGCAGAAAAGCAAAGTCAGAATGACCCAACAGACAGAAAGCCTGAAAGAAATGTTTAGAGAGCAGATGGGCATGTGCCACAAGCCAGATGTGGAGATGCTCCAGGTGAGAGGGGAGGGTCCATCCTCAGAGAGAGGAATCCTATTATGGACAATGTGGTTATGATGCCTGCATACACCATTACCTTCAACTAAGTGATTATGCTCCTGGACTCCCATCATAGTGTCTATCCAGTCAGACACTTATTTTCTTTGGGAGTACTTTGCCTAAGTAGCTGACATAGGATAAAGTGATATCAGTGTAATCTGAAGCATGACCTCCGCAGACAGATTGTCCAAATTCAGTCAATCCCTGAGCAGGCAACATTAAATTTGCAGTGATCATTCATTATTTACATTCCCCGAATCACTGTCATTGCCATAAAAGCAACTTGCTAAAGACATTGAGGTTTTGACCCTTGCCTAGGCAAGATTTCTAGAATTTGGCAATCAATTCTAAAGCTCTCTGTGTTTTTCATTGGATCCCCTGTTTGCTTTCATTGTTATAAATGGTCACATCTCTCATTGGGAATAACAGGACAATGAGTGATATTGGAAACCTAGACCTGGTTGCATCACTTCACTTCTCTGCCTGACCTTGCATCCTCAGAACAGCTTGAGAAAGGTCTGCGTGTTTTAGTTTAAGTGCTATTATTACGATGGCCTCTGATTGTTCCTTAAAGGGGAATAGGAAAATGTACATTATGAAAACGAACTCTAGAAAATATATAAAAAGACATAATTTGCACGTTTACCTTTTTTTTCTGTTTGTTTTGCATGATTTGGGAACTGTGTTGGAAAGGTGAGTTTATACTAATATTTTATGTGGAAGTCATTTTCTTCTTGATGAGGGAGCTGTACATGTTTTGAGCTAGAAGTCTTTTCCTCTATAGCTATTTCCTGTTTTCTTTCAAAACTGACCCTGAGGCCTTCTGGTCTCAGAAGTTTCCTTTCCATGTGGCTGAATTCATATGTACCTGAAAACATCTGAGTTTCTGCGTTTTCTTCCAGCTCCTCTCCCCTATCCTCTCCCTATTTAGCACAATAAACATTACTGGAGTGATTTTTGAAGGTATCACAGAAAAGGTACCTTACACTGCACAGTTGGAAGGTGAAAAGGGCAGGAAATCGGGAAGTTTGCTATAAATGTGTGAGGGTTGATTTTGTTCCCAGGACTAGCAATGACTCAGCCTGTTCCCTCACTGCAGGTCAGACTTCAGGGGGAATGACCTCCTGGTGCCCCCTAAGAAGTTAGACCTTCAGGAGCAAAGCTGCCAGGTACAAGTTAGGTGTTCCTGCCTGAGGGAAAAAAAAAAAAGAGCAGAGCTGTTTGGCTCTGTGGACTCTCCCCTTTCAGAAGCTGAATGTCTCATTGGTGAGGACTCTGAGACTCAAGTCCCAAAGTCTCTGCCTGGATGTTCTGCTCCCTGTCAGATACCCAGGGGTTTGCATTCCCTGAGGTGGATTAGATGGAGGAAATGATTCTCAATCATTTTAGAAATGCAATAATATCTGAGAAGAATGGGGAAGTTGGCATTGGAAATAATTTATAAATTTGGAAAAGAAGGTAACATTTCTTACATCTCCACAAAAGTAGACTATAATATATACTTCATTAACACAGAATGAGAGGATCCTGATGAAATATATTGGATGAAAAGCTATGATATTTAGACTGGTTTTGTGACTAACATTTTTCTCCAAATGTCACTGATGTCATTCTTCACAGGACCGAATTATTTATATTCATGAAAAAGTAACAGGTGCCACTTATACTCCAATAACAACCCACATAATAGCAAAGTGCTGTCTATTTATTAAATAGGAAATCAACACAAGATGAGATTTCTAAAGGAAAGAAAAGGTTTTATGTGTGACCTGAAACAAACTACCCAGAGGTTGACATTAAATCTCTACTTCACACTGTCACACTCTTTGTGACATTTGTGGAGGTTTTGTTTTCTTCTTCTGTGTACTGTGAAGGACTTATGTGTAAAGGTAGTGATAATACTTGTTCTTTGTAGATGAGCCAGTCTGCACTCTTTGCTGTCTTTATTTTGTACTAGAGGCCCGGTGCACAAAATTTGTGCATGGGGTGTGTGTCCTTCAGCCCAGCCTGCACCCTCTCCAATCTGTGACCCCTCAAGGAATGTCCGACTGCCCAATAGGATCAGGCCTATACAGGCAGTTAGACATCCCTCTCACAATGCAGGACTGCTGGCTCCCAAATGCATGCCTTCCTGATTGCCCCTAACCGCTTCTACCTGCCAGCATAATCACCCCCTAACCACTCCCCTTCCAGCCTGATTGATGTCTAACTGCTCCCTTGCCAGCTTGATTGCCCCTAACTGCCCTCCCCTGCAGGCCTGGTCACCCCTAAATGGCCTGCCCTGAAGGCCTGCTCACCTCTAACTGCCCACCACTACAAACCTTGTTCCACCTAACTGCTCTTCCCTGCAGGCTGGGTCACCCCCAACTTCCCTCCTCTGCTAGCCTGGTCATCCATAACTTCCCTCCCAGCAGGCTTGATTGCCCCCAACTGCCCTCCCTTGCAGGCCTGGTCCTTCCCAACTGCCTTGCTGGCCATCTTGTCACAGTCATCTTATGTCCACATGGTGAAGCCATGATGGTATGATGGTCAATTTGCATATTACTATTTTATTAGATAGGATTTCCCTGGAGGAGGGGCAAATGAAGAGACTCTGCCCCCCAGGCCATGGAAATTCCATTTACTGACATTTTTTTTTGCCTCTCTTTGCAGTGGATAATGTCCTGAGTGATGGAACCATCAGTCTCTTCATGTGTATTTCTGAGGATGTGAGGAGTGTGTTGTTTCCAGCTGACCATTACAACATGTCCAGGGAGCCCCAGAGACTGCGGAGTTTTGTGATTTGGGGAACGCATACCTTCACCTCTGGTAGACATTACTGGGAGGTAGATGTGCCACACGCCTCATGTTGGATTCTGGGAGTCTGTAAAAATATCCTCATAATGGAAAACCTTTTCTTTATTGATTGGGGAGAAGCATCTGTTCTATTTTCCTTGGAGATGAATGAACATCATTATCTTCCACTAACCGCCCACTCATAGTTCATCATGTGAATATGCCTGTGGGTAAGATTGGAGTGTTTCTGGATTATGACCAAGGAATTGTGAGCTTCCACTAAGCTCAATTACTATTTGACAAAGGAGGCAAGAACATACAATGGAGTCAAGACAGTCTCTTCAATAAATGGTGTTGGACCCTAACTAGTTTGGATCAGTGGATAGAGCATTGGCCTGCAGACTGAAAGGTCCCAGGTTTGATTCTGGTCAAGGGCATGTACCTCAGTTGTGGGCACATCCCCAGTAGGGGGTGTGCAGGAGGCAGCTGATTGATGTTTATCTCTTATGGATGTTTCTATCTCTCTATTCCTCTCCCTTCCTCTCTATAAAATAGTCAATAAAATATAATAAATGATGTTGGGAAAATTGGACAGATACATACAAAAAAATGAAACTAGACCACCAACTTACATCATGCACAAAAATAAACTCAAAATTAAAGGACTTAAATGTAAGACGGGAAACCATAAAAATATTAGAGCAATCCACAGGCAGCAAAATCTCAGACATATGCTGAAGCAATATCTTCACCAATTCAGCTCTTAGGGCAATAGAAACTAAAGAGAAAATAAACAAATGGGACTACATCAAAATAAAAAGCTTGTGCACAGCAAAAGAAACCATCAACAAAACAATAAGAAAGCCCACTGCCTGGGAGAGCATATTTGTCAATGTTATCTCTGATAAGGGTTTAAGATCCAACATTTACAGGGAACTCATACAACTTAACAAAAAGAAGATAAACAATCCAATCAAAAAATGGGCAATGTATCTAAATAGATATTTTTCAAAAGAGGACATAAGGAATACCAAGAGACATATGAAAACATGCTCAAAGTTACTAATCATCAAAGAGATGCAAATCATAAGGACAATTAGGCACCATCTCACACCTGTCAAAATGGCTATCATCAACAAATCAACAAACAACTAGTGCTGGCATGAATGCAGAGAAAAAGGAACCCTCGTGCACTGCTGGTGGGAATGCAGATTGGTGCAGCCACTGTGGAGAACAGTATGAAGTTTCCTCAAAAAACTAAAAATGGAACTCCCATTTGACCCAGTGATCCCACTTCTAGGAATATATCCCAAGAAACTAGAAACACCAATTAGAAAGGATCTATGCACCCCTATGTTATAGCAGCACCATTTACAATAACTAAGCATTGGAAACAGCCTAAGTGCCCATCAGCAGATGATTGGATTAAAACCAATGGTACATCTACACAATGGAATACTATGTTGCTGTAAAGGGAAGGAACTCCTACCATTTGCAACAGCATGGATGGAGATGGAGAACATTATGCTAAGTGAAATAAGTCAGTGAGAGAAATGAGTCATGATCTCACTCATTTGTGGATTCTAATGAACAACATAAACTGATGAACAAAAACAGATCTAGAGACAAAGAAGCATCAATCAGATGCTCAAACCTCAGAGAGAAGGTAGGGAAGGGTGGGGGTAAAGGGGAGAGATCAACCAAAAGACTCGCATGCATGCATATAAGCATAACCAATTGACAGAGACTGCAGGGGGATGAGGGCATGTAAGGGAGTAGGGTAGGGTAGGGTAGGGTGGGGGGGGGGAATGGGAGGATATGGACGAATATATAATACCTTAAGCAATAAAAAAAAGTATATAAATAAAAAATATATAAAAATAAAAATATAAAAAAGGAACATAAAACTGCTTTAAGTGATATGAGAAGTCAGCTCAAATAACCTCTTAATTTTTATCTTACTTTGAGAAAAACATTTATTTCCCTGATTGAACATGAAGCTTTCAGTACAATTTTACAAATATGCTCATTTTCAAAGGACACTCATCTCTTTTGTTGTGTCGCCTAGCATTAGCTACAGTTTGTGACTTGCTTTTCTACACAACTCTACACGTTATTCAAAACTTATCACATCATACAATTAAAGCTGGTAAGTCTATTAAAACAGTTAAATAGAAAGCATGTTACCATTGTAAAAAATGTAGAGAAAGATGAAAATAAAGAGAAAGGGGAATAAAAGAATAAGAGAAAATGGAAGAACCAACCACAGATATCATAGAGGTTTGGGGTTTCTACCTGATTCTAGGATTTCTGTATTTTTCAAGTTGATAAAATCAAACACACACACACACACACACACACACACACACACACACACACACACGAATACAGGATAAAAACCAGACTGCAGCCAGGCCCTACTGCGACCTGCTGGCTGACATCTATGCCACCTCTCTCTGCTAGGGCCTCTGCAGCATGGCCACCACCAGGCGGTTCAGATGCTCCTGCAAGTGGAGCAGGGGGAGGGGACACCATTCCAGGTGCTCAGACTCATCACAAAGCGCTCCTCCTGGATCCACTCTGAGCCCTGGAGAGTCCGAAGGCACTGCACCTGGAGGGAAGGCTAGTGGAAGTGAAGTCTGGCCATGGAGGTGGAGAGCATATTCTACACATTGAGTGTGTGTTGCAGAACCTGCTTTCTGTTAGTCAGGAGGACCCTGAAGGTGAGGCTGAGATCTTGATATCTGGGCGGCCTTCTTACCAAAAGGATGTGTCCAAGATGATCCTGACCTTGGCTTACTAACACAGCCAACTTAGGGTGCAAACTGAGAAAACAATGCTGTCCAGGAGACAGAGGCCCAGAGCTCCCCTGGCTGCTGTCCTGGAGGCACAACCCAGAGAGCTCCCAGACACTACTACCCAGCCAGGTTCCCAGGTTATGAAGGCATTTATGGGCCCTGGAGTGAGAACCAGGCAAGGTTCAAGAGGAAACCCCTATCTAGAGCCCTATTGTTCTAGGTTCTGCTTCTGCAGCAGAAACTGGGGAAAGGACAGTGTGGGTTGTTCTGGTTTCCCCTCCTGAATTCTGTCCGTACCAGGATCAGCATTTTGGGATCTGTTAGTGATTTGAGGTGTTCTTAATCTAAAGACTTAGAATTAATTTAGGCAAAGCACGATGTAGTAAAAATTGGGTAAGTCTATCCATAAGTACTTCAGGATTATTTAGAATACACTTTAGTTAAACAAATCATTCTGAATCAAGAAAAGTGACTAGAGGAATTTGAATCAGATGGACGGAGTCTCAATAGTTAAGATGGTGCTACTACTGGGGACAGTTCCTGCATCTGGTGTCCTGAGCCTTGTAACTTAAACTTCCAT
Source organism: Cnephaeus nilssonii (assembly GCF_951640355.1). NCBI lineage: Eukaryota > Metazoa > Chordata > Mammalia > Chiroptera > Vespertilionidae > Cnephaeus > Cnephaeus nilssonii. The sequence goes on from NC_137084.1 coordinate 56,868,846, forward strand.
GTACTCCCTTAAATATTTCTTTCATTTCATTTAGTGGTATTTCATTCACTGAGCTATTTAAACAAGAAATGTATGAATTGTCTTTGGTTCCTCTCAACCCATTGTCATTCCAAAACCAATCTCATATCAAGACCTGCACACATTTGAATTTTTATTTGATTACATCTCCAATCAGTAAACATGAAAGTTATAATAACAAATAGCATAATACAAGTGTTAACTTTTTTATTGTTGATACTGATAATGACAATTTTATACCTTTTACTTTTGAGAAAGTAACATAAGTTTAAACTTCATAAAGTGTCGCATAGAACTAGAAGAATTGATAGTGAAAAACCATGGGTCCCTTATCCAACTTACCCACCTTTGATTCTATTCAGCAGACTAAAGTGCTTTCACCTGATCAGTTTTATGTATTACCCATTTACCTTTTACTAGGGACGTTAGGCATTCAGTTTTCTCAATTGGTTTCTTCTCTCAGCCTCCAAATACTTAACCCCCAATGAAACATCCCCAAGAAATGGAAACATACAGTGTGTCCTTTGGTATGCTACACATTTTCAGAATTCATTTTTCTATATGTTTCTGTTAATCTCTAAAATATGATGACCTACCTGAGGTCCATTTTTTATTTATTGTTGTTCTACACGATCAAATGTTTTCTTTATGTCTGTGAATGTATATTTTATTTCACTCTTGCTTATCTTGTAATATACAAAATGTAAATAACATGCAAAATACAAAGGATAACAGTTTACGTTTTTGTTCCCTTTGCTTCAGCTATAGAGCAATACCATTAGGTCCCAATTTCTCTTTCTGACTCACTCTTTTCTGCAGTGAAGAACTTTACAGAAATTGCTTGTAAGTTCAGAGAGAGACTGCAAGACTTGGATGAAAACAAGTACGTGCTACATCAAGGAGTTTGGTGTTAAAATATCTTTGCAAGTTTTTGCTGCTTCTGTCCCTTCACTCTAAGCATATGGGCTGCCATATCGCTCAAAGAAAGACCCACTTCTGACATCCTGAGTGGCAACTGTGCTGCTGAGAAATGCTGATGCTCCTTCCCTGCCAACTCATTAGTGCAAAGTCCCCAGCTGACCATTGAAGGGCCTCCACCGCCTGACCAAAGCCTTCTCCAGCTTTCTCTCTTGTGCTTTCAGTATCTCTCTCTCCATCAGACTTCAGCCAGACTCTTATTCCCGAACACACCTTCTTCCTCCCTCTCCTTAAAGTCATTATCTCCGCAAAGGGTTATTTTCTTCCACTTCCACGTGGGAAAATTCTATTTATCTGGAATAACAAATATTGTAAAGCCACCATTTTAGGATTATTTCTGTATAAAGTCACATACATAAAACATAATTTGAACATATTTTTAAGATGAGGAAAAGTAATGTTTAAACATGAAGGATTTTTTTAAGGTAGAATTTTGTGGGTGAACATCTGTGTTATCTTAAACACCTTATGATCACACAAATATCAAATCCTTGGATATCAGTGCACAATTACATAGAAAGAGCTCTGCATCGAAAGGTTGCTGGTTTGATACCAAATCAGGGCACATGCCTGGGTTTCAGGCTCCATTCCAGGTAGCAGGAGGCAGAATATCTGTTTCCCTCTTTCTCTCCCCTCTCTCTAAAAATCAATAAAAAATATTTTAAAAACTGCATGGAAATATAAGAATAGATGGTCAGAAAATAAGCTAGTGCTCTATAAGGAAGTATTTGTAATGAAGGATACATAAAAGATCAATGGGGAAAGAAAGACATATTCAAACATAATGTATAAGTTTCTTTAGCAACTGATAGAAAAGTGAATTCCAAGTCTCACTTCACATTGCATCCAAACATAGGCAACAAGTGTGGAGGAAGAACTCTTTGGTCAAATTTTAAAAATTGGAAGTAAAATTTCAAGTTTAGAAGCCACAGGGAAATACAACCAGACTTGAGAACAAAGCAGTGGTTAATTATATGGAAACTAATGATCAAATACAAAGATAAAAGAGTGGGAAACCTCTTCTGAAGTCCCTGAACTATTATGTTCTTTGTTAGACTGGTAATTGGAGCACTTTTGATATCATTTCATCATATCACCCCTGACCCAGTGCCTGGATAATTGGCCAGAAGTAGCACATGGAATTGTGGATAAATGAGTCTCATATTAATCCAAACGTAGTAAGTAAATAGCACTTGTTTCCCGTTTAATGAAATGCAGTTTCTTTTACTATTCATGGGAGCAATAAGCCTTTAGATTCCCATGTTCACCAAACAGAGAAGAGCCACTCAAGTGCCTTTGTCCTAACACCTTTGAATTTTTGTCAGGAGCTAAAACACTGGCTGCAGTATCACCACAGAACTCCTTATCCTATAAAAAGTTCTCAGAAGGTGCTTTAACCCTATATTTGGCTCAGTGGATAGAGCGTCAGCCTGCAGACTGAAGGGGCCCTGGGTTCAATTCTGGTCAAGGGCACATGCCTGGGCTGTGGGCTTGATACCCAGTAGCGGGTGAACAGGAGGCAGCCCATCAATGATTCCCTCTGACCGTTGATATGTCTCTCTCTCTCTCTCTCTCTCTCTCTCTCTCTCTCTCTCTCTCATCCCTGAAATCAATCAATATATATATATATATTTTTGAATTTGTTTTTTTAAAAAGAAGGATCTTTACTCTGTTCTTTCACATCCCAAATTTACTTGGCTGGTCACAGTTAGGCAAGTAGAAATGGGGTAAAAATTTTGCAACTCACAATAATTTTGTACCCAAGTAGGCTAAGATTGTTAGTGTAAGGCAAGGCAGAAGCACCCGAGCCAGCAGTCTGCTCCAAGGAGGACTTGCAGTTCTGAAGTCCTGACAAAACCATCCCAGTGAGCCAGGTGCGGGGCTGCCCCATGAGCCAAGCTCACAGCAAGGTCACCAGGCTCTGGAGGTCCTTGTCAATGGTGGCTCCCCACTCCTTCAGTGCCCACGTGTAGCATGGCCGCTGTCTCTCCAGCAGGAACCCTGTGAAAGTCAGGAGCACCAGCCCTGGCCCCCAGTTGGGGCCTGGGCAGTGTTGACATAGCTCCTGCATGGCCTATGCCACCAACTCCACATGGTTTCTCTGATTTGGGAGATACTGGGTCCAGGAGAGCTGTACCTGGGAGGCGATGCGGCACATCACAGCAGTCACAGGCCTGCACAGCAGCCCCGGGGCAGTGACAGGCCTCCTGGGGCAGTCTCCAGGTAGTGGGTCATCTGCCAGAGGGTGCATAACCTCAGCTAGTTCTCCATAGCCTCGTGTCTAATCAGTTCAATATTCATAATTCAATTCCAACTCCCTCCCTTAAGGGTGAGAGTGTGTGTGGTGTGTGTGTGTGTGTGTGTGTGTGTGTGTGTGTTCACGTTAAGAGATAAAAACAACAGGAATAAGAACATAAAGCCAAGCCACAAAGAAGTATAGAATAAAAATGCAGACTGTTAAGACCTCTACCCTTGAAATTCAGTCACAGCCATTCTAGTAAGATAGAATTATATCTATTACCAGGGGATGCAAAAAATATCATAATAATTAGATTAAGACAATAAGATTGCTAGCTTAGATGCAGAGTCAAGAGGATTACTGAACAAGAATAAATTAGGAGGATGAGAGGATCAGGTCACAGAAAGAGTTAATCTCCATAATGTAGTGACCCAGAGTTGAAAGGACACCTATAATAAGAGACACTGCTCAGTCTGACCCATCTCAATGAAAATGTTTTTATTGCTTCTTGTTTTTCATAGTTAAGGAAGTTTAGACAATCTTCAGGGAAGCTCATCGTACACTTCAAACTTTTGATCTATGAAATCATGTGCTCTGCGATTTCAGAATTTTTCTAACTCACTACAACTAATTTATGCTTCAAGATACAGGTCCCATGATCCACAATGGTTGTAGTTTCAGACCAATAACTCAGCACCCATAGATGGTACTGCTATTGAGAAGTAAATATGTCATCAAAGTCATTCAAACTCTTCTTGTTTTCTGACATGTTTCTAACTTTTAAAATGTTCACAAAAACAGTTCTTTTAAATAAAACTTATAATTCCAAGTGCTTCTAAACCACTTCAACTTAAAGGACTATTTTTTGACAGAACTCAGAGTTTGTTATTTTCATAAGAAAATATTTATTTTCAGTTGCCTTATAAAAATATTCTCCACTATAAAAAGATTTATAATCAAATAATGAATTCAAGTGCAGCAGAGAGGATTTTTAGGGTAGTGAAATTATTCTGTATGATACATTATGGTGACTATATTTCATTATAAATTGTCTAAACCAATAGAATGTACATTGCCAAGCATGAACTCTAAGGTAAACTATGGGTTTATCTATGGGACTCTGGGTGATAAAGATGTGTCATTGTAGAGTCACCAATTATGACAAATATACCACTCTGATGGGGGGGATTCAGAATAGGGTGGTCAGTGGGCATATGGCAAAACTCTGTATTTTCCCCTCAATTTTACTGTGAATATATAACTGTTCTAAAAAGTCTATTTGAAAAAAAATCTATGCAAAAGACCTATTGTAGTTAATATATTTTATGTTTAGAGTGAAAGGTCATTGAAAGTCATACACGGTCACTTTATGTGGGTCTAAAAAATGTAAGATCAAGCAATGGAATGAAACCAACTGATCTCATTATCTACTGCCCGCAGGTATCTGTTCTTTCCATTTTAAAAAGAGAAAAAGATTACGCAAATCCCATCATATTGAGAAACTCCTGTTTGCACCTATCATAACTTCATCTCTGCTTAAGAATGTAGCTCAAAACGTTAAGAAAATTATCTAGTCTTTGGAAATTCTACAGAAGAACCAAGGAATAAAATTCAGTCCTCCACATTTTCCAGAAAACAAAGACCCTCCCTGGGGGTTATTAGGATGCAGAGTTACATCGTCCCATGAATCATGCTCTATATAGCAACCATGCTGGCTAACATTGACAAAGTTTCCTCCAAAACTATTACCATAAGACCATTTATATTGGCCCTTTGTGGAATTCAGAGAGTGTGGGTTTCTACCTACCCTCCCTTACTCAGAGTACTTGAAGTTGTTCTGTCAGCTAAGGATTTGACAACCAGGTGTCCCCCGTGTGGATGGGTGGTTTGCCTAACTTAGTTTTGTCTAGTTGGGTGGTCACAGCAGATCTTGAGCACTTGAAATGTGAGTAGTCTGAATTGAGCTGTGTTGTAGGGGTAAAATGAATGCAGAATATCAAAAACTGTAGGAAAAAAAGTAAAATATCTCATTAATATTTTTAATAGTAATGATATGCTAAATGATAATGTTTCGGATGTATTGGGTTAAGTATATTATTAAAATGTATTTTAAATGGTTTTGTCATTGGCAACTAGAACATTAAAAAATACATATGGGATTCAGAATATATTTTTGTAATAAATTTCATGAGTTCAATATTTAAATGAATTAAGCATTAAGTTCTATTTTATTAAATCTTGTAATTAAATCCGCCATGTCTCCCTAATGATTTGGTGTTTGCCTCATCCTTCTTATTATACAATTATTCTCCTTGGGAGAGGCCTCAGTTATCCTATTTTGGTTCACCCCAGATGCATAGAACCATGCTAAGATGAAAACAAGTGTTTCATATAAATGGGTTGATTGTGGCCGAAACCGGTTTGGCTCAGTGGATAGAGCATCGGCCTGCGGACTCAAGGGTCCCAGGTTCGAGTCCCGTCAAGGGCATGTACCTTGGTTGCGGGCACATCCCCAGTGGGAGGTGTGCAAGAGGCAGCTGATTGATGTTTCTCTCTCATCGATGTTTCTAACTCTCTATCCCTCTCTCTTCCTCTCTGTAAAAAATCAATAAAATATATTTAAATGAGTTGATTGTGTTAAATCAACTGGGAATACAGGTAGTGAAATGAAATTCTTCATATATCTTTAAAATCTGTAGTTTGTAGATATAGGTTAAAAAAGACTTTCAAACTTACTGATTCAAAGCTCACAATTATGCATAAATCAAATCTCTGACAAGCCCTATCTGGTTTGGCTCAGAGCCTCAGGCTGAAGGTCCCAGGTTCAGTTCAGGTCAAGAACAAGGTATCTCCATTTCAGGCTCCATACCCAGCTCCTGTTGGGGCATGTGTGGGAGGCAACCAATTGATGTATCTCTCTCACATCCATGTTTTTCTCTGTTTCTGCCCCTTCCTTGCACTTTCTATAAAAATCAATTGGAAAAATATCCTCAGGTAGGTATTACAAAAAAAGTGAGCAAAAAAAAAAGAGGAGAAACAAAATATGTTTTCATCTTGGAAATACAAATAGGGTACACTGAATTTACTTTTGAACAGATTATAGCTCAGCATTTATTTTATTCTTTAAGGTATAATTTGTTACACAGTGCTGTATTTCATTATAATTTGTCTTGAGACTTAAAAATATGGAAGGGAGCCGAAACCGGTTTGGCTCAGTGGATAGAGCTTCGGCCTGCGGACTGAAAGGTACCAGGTTCGATTCCGGTCAAGGGCATGTACCTTGGTTGCAGGCACATCCCCAGTAGAGGGTGTGCAGGAGGCAGCTGATCAATGTTTCTCTCTCATCGATGTTTCTAACTCTCTATCCCTCTTCCTTCCTCTCTGTAAAAAAATCAATAAAACATATTTTTAAAAAATATGGAAGGGAGCTAGATTCTCTAAGAATCTAAACAACAAAAAGAAAATTAATCAGGGCATTTAAAAGAGGGGATATAATTCAAGGAAGTGGTTATACTGGTGAAGGAAGAGTTGAGAAGCCAAACAAGAGACAGGGAAACAACCAGGCACTAGCATCAGCAGGGAGACACTACCATCCCAGAACATGGAATAAGAGTGTAAACGTGTTACCAGCCCTCAGGGCCAAAATCCAGGAAGGAACCAGGAACTTTGAAGGAGATGGTGCTCCAGGTAGAGAGGGAGTGGAGAAATACAGTGCCTCTCCCTTCCTCTCATCCTCTAATGTCCTTCCAGTGTCTGCTAGAAACCACTTGATGAAAAGCTTGGGAGTCTCAACCTGTACTGTGGGACTACCTGTGGTAAGGAGCAATGGAGGTGTGGAGAGAGGCTGAGCTCATACAAGTCCCAGCCTGGCACAGTCCATCCTTGTTGGCACAACATTTATTCTATGTGGTTCTCATGGAACTGCATGGATTAAAGGAAAAACAATGATGCAAATATATGTTGGAAATATTTTTAATTGAGTAAAATTAAGGATGCATCCAAACAAAAATTTGAGTTGCAATTAAAGCAAAGCTTAGAGAAAAATGTGGGGTACTAAATGAATATATTATAAAAGAGGAAAAGCCTATCTCAAGGAGGTGCGGGAAAGCAAATTTGCCCGGCCAGCATGGCTCATTGGTTGAGCGTTGGGCTATGAACCTGGAGGTCACAGTTTGATTCTAGATCAGGCCACATGCCCAGTTGCATGCTTAATCCCCCCGCCCCCCTGCAGCAGGGCATACAGAAAGCAGAAAATCAATGATTCTCTTTCATCATTGATGTCTATCTCTCTCTCCCTCTCCTTTCCTCTCCAAAATCAATTTTATTTTTTAAAAAAGAAAAGCAAACCCATGCCAAATAAATTAGGAATAAAATTATAATAATAACCACAGAAAATACTGAAATTGAAAAAAAATGTGATAGGTAAAATGAACAACTTAAGAAATTGGCTCTTTGTATAGATAAGTTAAATTGATAAACTCAGAGAAAAAGGAGGTGTTCAAATCAAGAACCTAAGATCAATAATAAGAAAGCAAATATTAATGAGGTAATATGAGGATTTTATGAACAATATTGTGCCTATGCAATTAACAATTTAAATGATTATGAACATAATCAAATTAAAAATTGAACTCCCATTTGACCCAGTAAAACCTCTGAAATATTTTCAATTGAATCCCAAGTATACTGTTGAGCAGTATTTGCATAGCAGTATTTCCATAGCATTAGCTACAGTTTGTGACTTGCTTTTCTACACAACTCTACACATTATTCAAAACTTATCACATCGTATAATTAAAGCTGGTAAGTCTATCAAAACAGCTAAACAGAAAGCATGTTACCAGTGTAAAAAATGTAGAGAAAGATGAAAATAAAGAGTAAGGGGAATAAAAGAATAAGAGAAAATGGAAAGAACAGACCACAGATATCATAGAGTTTTGGGGTTTGTACCTGATTCTGGGATTTCTGTATTATTTAAGTTGATAAAATTAAACTCTCTCTCTCTCTCTCTCTCTCTCTCTCTCTCTCTCTCTCTCTCACACACACACACACACACACACACACACACACACACATGAATACAGGATAAAAACCAGGGTGGAGCCAGGCCCTACTGCGACCTGCTGGCTGACATCTATGCCACCTCTCTCTGCTAGGGCCTCTGTAGCCTGGCCACCGCCAGGGGGTTCAGATGCTCCTGCAAGTGGAGCAGGGGGAAGGGACACCATTCCAGGTGCTCAGACACATCACCTAGAGCTCCTCCTGGATCCACTCTGAGCCCTGGAGACTCCGAAGGCACTGCACCTGGAGGGGTGGCTAGTGGAAGTGAAGTTTGGCCACGGAGGTGGAGAGCATATTCCACATGTTGAGTGTGTGTTGCAGAACCTGCTTCATGTCAGTCATGGGGGCCCTGAAGGTGAGGCTGAGATATTGATATTTGGGCGGCCTTCTTACCAAAAGGATGTGTCCAAGATGATCCTGACCTTGGCTTACTAACACAGCCCACTCAGGGTGCAAAGCTGAGAGAACAATGGTTCTGTTCTCACTGACCTGATTGCTACAGCAGTTTTAAAGTTGCTGGCTGATTTTCCACAAGTATCCCTGAGCATTTGCTTACACCTGGTGACTGGTGAATTCATGCATTTGAGAGCTATTTAGTATAAATTTAAAATTACAGTGTCTCTCTCACATCAATATTTTTCTGTCTCTGTCTCTCTCTCCTCCCATCTCTCCCCCTTCCACTCTCTAAGAAAAAAAAAGAGAAGACACTAAAAATCTTCATGTTTAAGTATTTTCTTTCCTCTGAAGTATTATGATTAATTTTAATTATTTGGGATTATAATCCATATTTTTCTTTGAGAAGCCTTTTATTTTTTCTTTTGAACCTCTGACTCCTTATGAAAAAGATTCAAGAAACAGGAATACTACAGCAAAGTGTAAGAACTATGTTATGGTTCTTAAAAACTTCAGCAATATGTATATTTTCCAGAAGGTTAAAACAATTGACAATGCTTAGTGATTAGCCTGTAGCAATTGGTACAACCACGTTTAAAATTGTTACTAATTTGATATGCACATAGTATAACATTATTTGCATTTGTATTTTTGAATTATTAATAAATTTGAATATTTTTATATCTGTTTCTATACAGGTGGTACCCTCTATTGTCCATTGCCAGTATTCCCAATTTTGATATTTTGGATTTTCTTATCAATTTTCAAAACAATATTTTTATAATGTTTATATTACCCCCATTTTCAAATCTGCTGACAAAGGTTTCCCAAGCCTTTTTGAGGAGAAGTAGGGGATTGCAGTGAGGACAATGTGAGCTCCCCCCCACCCGCTCACCCCCCCTGCCATCCTCTGGCAACAGTGAGGCCATGGGCTGTCCCTCAGGGACTTCAGAAGAGGTTTCCCACTCTTTTATCTTTGTATTTGATCATTAGTTTTCATATAATTAACCATTGCTTTGTTCTCAAGTCTGGTTGTATTGTCATTTCCCTGTGGCTTCTAAACTTGAAATTTCACTTCCAAAATTTTTAATTTTAGTACAGAGTTCTTTCACGCCTGTTGCTTATTTGCATACAATGTGAAGTAAGACTTCTAGTTCATTTTTTTAAAAACTATACTTTGATTTCAGAGAGAGGAAAGGAAAGGGAGAGAGAGATTGAAACATCAATGATAAGAGAGGATCATTGATTGGCTGCCTCCTACATGCCCCCTATTGAGGATCCCATCAAGCCTGCACCCTGGGCAAGTGCCCTGACCAGGAATGGAATCGTGACTTCCTGGTTCATAGGTCGATGCTCAACCACTGAGATATGCTGGCTGGGCAAGGCAGACCTGTTTTTAATGATTCCTCATGCTTTTACGAGTAGCTAGGCATTCACACATGTTTGCCTGGCTTCTTTTTGAAAGAGGAGGGAAAGCAAAATAGGAAGTTGGCTGGTCACAAATAGCACTTTCATAATAGAGTTTTGCTGTACTTCAGGGGATAGAATGGAATGGTGAAAAGTCAGCACTCTTTTGCCATGTGCCTTGAGACTGATCAGGCCTCATTCCCCCTTCTTTGAAGTACTAATATTAAGTTTTATAGAGTTTATTTATTTTTTATTTTTTTAAAAATATATTTTATTGATTTTCTACAGAGAGGAGGGGAGAGGGATAGAGAGTTAGAAACATCCATGAGAGAGAAACATCGATCAGCTGCCTCCCACACACCCCCCACTGGGGATGTGCCCACAACCAAGGTACATGCCCTTGACCGGAATCAAACCTGGGACTCTTCAGTCCGCAGGCCGACGCTCTATCCACAGAGCCAAACCGGTTTTGGCAAGAGTTTATTTTTAAGCCTTGTAAAATCATAGGTGAATTCTGTCAAGTGTGGCCCATCATAAGGTGACAAGCTGTTTTGCTATTGTTGTTATTTTTGTTGCTCAGAACCACTTTGTCTTTTTAAAGTTAAATATAGCTAATTAATGCACAGTCATTCCGAAGACTGGGCTTTGGAGGTAGTTGAACTTGGAAGTTGAGACATGGCTTACTGAAACCATAAAATTAGAATTATGTAAACCAGAATTATGTGATAGTTTACTAACAGATAGTAAATTATATTTTACCAACAGGCATGTCATCTATGCACCAAGCAGCCACAATAAGTACGCAGGAAAGTCATTCCCAGGGATTTATGATGCTCTGTTTGATATCGAAAGCAAAATGGACCCTTCCAAGGCCTGGGGAGAGGTGAAGAGACAGATTTCTATGGCTGCCTTCACCGTGCAGGCTGCAGCAGGGACTCTGAGAGCAGTAGCCTGAGGCGCTGCTGTGGACAACACAAGTTGAATTGGTATCTGTTGCTCAGAAAGAATCCTCATGGCTGTATTGACAAACTAAAAACGAAAGTTGTGTGTATCTTGGTATTTATTTCCTTCTCCCTATGGATCAAAACAAAGAGATAGCCGATTTTTATTCTCTAGTTACAATAGGTTATCCTAGAATCGAAGGATGTGTTAAAATGAAGGCAAACAGCCTAATATGTCAAGACTTATGTGGCATTATCAGGAAATCAAGTCTAATTCAGCACTTCCAAACCTACTCCTGGCATTGTGCACAAAGATAGCATCAGTTTGGCCCTGGCCAGTATGGCTGAAGGGTTAGAGCTTTGGCCTGAGCAATGAAGGGTCTCACTCAAGGGCTCATACCTGGGTTGCAGTTTCTATCCAGGCCCTGGCCCAGGTGTGTGTGGGAGGCAACCAAATTGATGTACCATTCTCAGATCTCTCTCTCTCTCTCTCTCTCTCTCTCTCTCTCTCTTTCTCTCTCTCTTTCCTTCTTCTCCCTCACTACCTTCCACTCTCTATAAAAGTCAATGGAAAAATATCTTCAGGGAAGGAAGGAAGGAAGGAAGGAAGGAAGGAAGGAAGGAAGAAAGAAAGAAAGAAAGAAAGAAAGAAAGAAAGAAAGAAAGAAAGAAAGAAAGAAAGAAAGAAAGAGAACATTTTTGTGTAAGAGCACACGGGAAAATTCATAGGGCTGCTCTAAGTCAGAGGCCTCAAGCCCTGCCTGGCCCCCAAGGCTGAGAGGATACTGTCTTATCACATGAATTAGACAACATGTGTATGAAAAATAATAAAGAAAATAACATTTGTAACCCATCTGAACTGAATAACCATACCAACAAAAGGAACATTACCATTATCCTTGGTCCTCACTATGTACTGTTGCCTGGCGTGCCTTTCTCTCCTGGCAGAGATACCCACTTTCTTGAATTTTGTTGCTGTTTCCCATTATTTATAATTTTACCACACATGGCTAGATCGTATACGTGTTTTTGTCTTCGTGTATTTTTTGAGCTTTTTATAATAAATAAAATTATACCATGTGCATTATTCTAGGACTTGAGTCTTTTCACTAACCTTGGGAGGCTGACCCATGCATTATTGTGGCTGTAGTCCACTAGATCTCACTGACACAGAGCATACACTTACGTGAATATTACATTTATGAGCCAAGGCCCAGGCAAGATACAGAAACATCAATAGGGAAAGTGACTCTAAAGAATGATTGATCATAACCACACTGCAGCAATGAGGTACTGTCTAGTAAAAGGGAAAGAGTACTCCAAGAGAAGAGAATAGTGGATACAAGGAATGGTCACTATCCCTAGGTCTGAGATGGAGCAGCCAATGAAGAGTCTTGCCCCACCATGATCCTCCCGAATATTAGAGAAGTAGCTGTGGAGCTGCACTAGCAGAACTTGCTGTAAATCGACCCCAGAACTCCCAAGAAACCTGACTCTAGACCACTGTGGGAGCTGTTGACAGGGAATTGTCTTCCAGAGACATGACAACAAAACCAGCCAAGGAAAGCTTATAAAGACGAATATAGATAGAATTTCATCTCTGGTAACTAGGGTCCATCACTCTGATTTCTCATTTCAATTCAGGCATTGCCCACTACATTTACTTGAGTAAGTCAGATCTTTCTGGGTTTTCCGTAAATGGTTTGGGCTATTTGTGAAGAAATCAATTTGAAAAGCCAAATAGTGGAATTTTCAAATAATTTAAACTCAATTTATGTTTATTCCAAAATATATACTTATTTTTTAGCAAATTACTATTTATATTTTAATAGGTAACTTAGATTTAATTTGGAGCATTCAATCCAAAATATATTCAAATGGTATAATTATTTCCAGATATAATAACCATTGAATGTGGACCATAAAATCAGAAGAAAATGGGAGTGTAGATGAATAAGTCTAGATGACCTACTAAACCTAAAAATTGGAAAAATCACAAGGTGAATGCAGAAGCTAGGAGGCAAGCCGAACTCCTTTATGCTCTGAGAGCCATTACTCGCTATATGACCTGATGCCTTTCCTTCATTAAAGATGATGGAATAATCAGCAGATATAGTCTACGAGGGAAAGGTTCTAAGCCCCAGGACCAATGGTAGATAAAAGAATTCAGAAATCCATTGTGCCACCATTCCTTTAGTTTCTGCTATTTTACTGTGGAAATACCACTGTTGGCACGAGCAGTGAATGCTTGGCAGCTTCAAGTTTAGAGCTGTGAAGAAGGGTTGCCGTTCACAGTATTTTGCTTTTTGAAGTACAAGATGCTGTATGACTGTTTTAATACAGCAAATAGTAGCTCTCCAAACCCTGTTGCTTTTATGTTTTAAATAAGATAACAAGAATTGGAGCATGCAAAGAATGGGACTTAGAAAATTACATAAAGCTTTTTACACAAAGAATTTTAGGTCTAGGTGCTGCTATTCCTGTTGGTGGAATAAATAGAGTGGCTGTTCAGTTAAGCTATTAGTAATAAAGTGAACGCTGCTACTATCTGAGCCTATATACATAATTTTTCTGGTTTCAAATTAAACTTGCAGATGTATTAATTTCGTTGCATCTAAAAAATCATAGAATTATTACTCATAGCTCAGCAAAGACTTTTTTGATGGTAACAGTTCAATTCTCTCAGTATATTTTTTTTTAAATTCAGAGTTATTGGATGACATTAATTACACTGTCATTCTTAAAGATTTCCTTCAAAAAGCAATCTTAAATGTAAATGAAAATGTGTAAATTAAGAAAAGCTGGCTATCTCTTGACATGCTGTTTCTCAAGATCCCCTGACACTGGAGGGCAGCTATCTTGTGCAATGTTTTTGTTGCCTCCCGGGAGTTGTGGGAAATGTGACTATAGTCTGCTGCACAGCCCGGGTGCATTCCGCTCCTGGCCCCCTCATTGACCCCTCTTTAAAGGTGTGCACTCCGTAATTAATAAAGCTGAAAAATATTTTCAATCAGGTTATTAAACTTGATTTACAAAGATGTTGTTTGTTTGAAATGCAAACAGCTTTGAAAAAAATGTGTTGAGTACTTTGTATTCTGGAAGCCTGAACTGCTTTTGAAGTCTGTCAGTATTATTGGTATTTTTCAATAAAGAATAACTTTTCTCCAAAAAAATAAAAATTAAAAGTAAATAAATTAATTAATTTATAAACATCAGAGAAAAAGAAGGTGTTCGAATCAAGAACATAAGATCAATAATAAGAAGGCAAATATTAATGAAGTAATATGAGGATTTTATGAACAATATTGTGCCTATGAAATTGACAATTTAAATGATTATGAACATATTCCTTGAAAAACATATCTTATAAAAGCTATCGCTATGTTGGGTTTTGTGAGAACCTCTGAAATATATTGTTGAAAGGATTACATATGTCCCTTTTTCCCCCTGTTGTCCTCTCCCAGCCTGTACCTGTCCCCCAGCCCTGGCCTTCATCCCCACACATTGTGCCATTGGTTATGCTTACCATATATGCATACAAGTTCTTTGGTTGATCTTCCCCCTCAACTGCCCCTTACCCCCAGCCCAGCCTCCCCTGCTTTCCCTCTTAGGTTTGATGGTCTGTTCGATGTTTCTGTGTCACTAGATCTATCTTTGTTCATCTGTTTATGTTGTTCATTATATTCCACAAATGAGGGAGCTCATGTGATATTTATCTTTTTCTGATTGGCTTATATCAATTAGCATAATGCTCTCCAGGTCCATCCATGCTGTTGCAAATGGTAAGAGTTCTTTCTATTGTACAGCAGCGTAGTATTCCATTGTGTAGGTGTACCACCCATCTAATCCATTCATCTGCTGGTGGGCACTTAGGCTGTTTCCAAATCTTAGCTATTGTAAATTGTGCTGTTATGAACATAGTGGTACATATGTTCTTTCTCATTGGTGTTTCACGTTTCTTGGGATATAATCCTAAGAGTGGAGTTACTGGAGTTTTTACAAACAAAGTAGAAATTGAACTCCCATTTGACCCAGTAAAACCTCTGAAATAATTTCCATTGAATCCCAAGTATGCTAGTGAGCAGTATTTGCATAGCTATCTATGCAAATGCTAGGATTTACTGTGCTCTGAAGAGATATGAAATAGCATCTGAAGATGCCTTAACATATTTTCGAAAGTTCACCTGAAACCCAGTCCTGACAGAACTTGAAGCTCCTGCCTTCAGGCTGTTGCTACCAGCATATTGAGGACGCCAGGTTCATAACTGGCTTAGGGTCTGTTCTTCATCTTCCTGTCACAGTGGCTCCTATCAGCTGAAAAGCAGATGACCACGAGAGTCTGATGGGGGCTGCTTTTCCTAAGTATCTGTTCACATCTATTTCTAGATGCCCAAAGAGTCCTGAAAGCAATTTTGTAACTCGTTCACCTTCTGCTAAAACACTCACCAACTCTTTCCTCCAATCATACTGATGTCAGCTGGAATTCATCAGTGGCTGCTAATAGCAAAGTCAGGCCACTCTGCTCAGGGTGTGAAGGTGCCAAACTAAGATCAAAAATATGGTCTTGGATCTGCCAAGGGATGAATATTTGAATAGGTAATATGCAGACATAGACGGTCAACTGAGTATTTATTGAAAAAAATCACAGTCCATATGGATGTTGTTCAAGAGTCAATCAACTGTGTGTATGCAAGCCTTGAGAAGTATTCCCAGTTCAACTTCGAAGGTTTGACGAATTTTTTTCAGAAATGGAGTAAAAGACAATACCACACTAAGTTTAACTGTGAAAAAGAGGAGAGAAATAAAGTAGCACCAAGAAAAATAATAGAGTATTTTTTAAAAATCTGTATAATAAGGTGTATAGTTAAATCTTTAAAATACCTAAAACAATCAAGCAAAGGAGCAATAGAAAAAGAGGGTAATGAAAAAGAAATGATTGATGGAGTAAGAACTGGGAAGCAACATCACAGGGACTCTTTATTTTTTAATTTTTAAAATATTTTTATTGATTTCAGAGAAGAATGGAGAAAGAGATAGAAATATCACTGATGAGAGGGAATCATTGATCAGCTGCCTTCCTTATATCCCCTGCAGGGGATTCAGCCCTAAAGCCCAGTATGTGTCCTGACCTGGAATTGAACCTGAACTCCTGGTTCAGAGGTGGACACCCAACCACTGAGTAACATCAGGTGGGCTAGTCTGAGACACTGTAGAGGGCTTGATTTAACAGAAAAAGGGACCAGGAACATAGGGTCAGGATGTACAGAAGGGCTTGCAAATACTCACGACACTTTGAGGTAAGAGGCAAAAAGTTTCTCAAATATTTTCTTGATGAAACTAAGGAAAAAATGGAAATTTGACAATCTCTTTAGAGTGAGAATGTGTAATCCCTTTGATCCTCTATCTGTGCAGGAGTACGTGGCCCTTAGGAAGGTAATGATCAGAGCTGAATATCAGAAGATTCATCAATTTCTCTATGAGGAGGAGTGCCTCTATGTGGACACAATGGAGAGAGAAGCAAATGAGATCTTCCAACAACTGCAGGAAAGCAAAGTCAGAATGACCCAACAGACAGAAAGCCTGAAAGAAATATCTAGAGAGCAGATGGGCATGTGCCACAAGCCAGATGTGGAGGTGCTCCAGGTGAGAGGGGAGGGTCCATTCTCAGAGAGAGGAATCCTATTATGGACAATGTGGTTATGATTCCTGCATATACCATTAGCTTCAACTAAGTGATTATGCTCCTGGTCTCCCATCATAGTGTCTATCCAGTCAGACTTTTATTTTCTTTGGGAGCTCTTTGCCTAAGTAGCTGACATAGGATAAAGTGATATCAGTGTAAACTGAAGCGTGACCTCCACAGACAGATTGTCCAAATTCGGTCAATCCCTGAGCAGGCAACATTAACTTTGCTGTGATCATTCATTATTTACATTCCCCTAATCCACTGTCACTCTCTGTTATTGCCATAAAAGCAACTTGCTAAAGACATTGAGGTTTTGACCCTTGCCTAGGCAAGATTTCTAGAATTTGGCAATCAATTCTAAAGCTCTCTGTGTTTTTCATTGGATTCTCTGTTTTGCTTTCATTGTTGTAAATGGTCAGATCTCTCTTTGGGAATAACAGGGCAATGAGTGATATTGGAAACCTAAACCTGGTTGCATCACTTCACTTCTCTGCCTGACCTCCTTGCATCCTCAGAACAGCCTGAGAAAGGTCTGCGTGTTTTAGTTTAAGTGTTATTATTAAGATGGCCTCTGATTGTTCCTTAATGGGGAATATGAAAATGTACATTATGAAAATAAAACTCTAGAAAATATATAAAAAGACATAATTTGCATGTTTACCTTTTTTTTCTGTTTGTTTTGCAGGATTTGGGAACTGTGTTGGAAAGGTGAGTTTACACTAATATTTTATGAGAAAGTCATTTTCTTCTTGATGAGGGAGCTGTACATGTTTTCAGCTAGAAGTCTTTTCCTCTGTAGCTATTTCCTATTTTCTTTCAAAACTGACCCTGAGGCCTTCTGGTCTCAGAAGTTTCCTTTCCATGTGACTGAATTCATATGTACCTGAAAACATCTGAGTTTCCGAGTTTTCTTCCAGCTCCTCTCCTATGTCCTCTCCCTATTTAGCACAATAAACATTACTGGAGTGATTTTTGAAGGTATCACAGAAAAGGTACCTTACACTGCACAGTTGGAAGGTGAAAAGGGCAGGAAATCGTGAACTTTGCTATAAATGTGAGGGTTGATTTTGTTCTAAGGACTAGCAATGACTCAGCCTGTTCCCTCACTGCAGGTCAGACCTCAGGGGGAATGACCTCCTGGTGCCCCCTAAGAAGTTAGACCTTCAGGAGCAAAGCTGCCAGGTGCCAGTTAGGTTTTCCTGCTTGAGAGAAAAAAAAAAAATAAGAGCAGAGCTGTTTGGCTCTGTGGACTCTCCCCTTTCAGAAGCTGAATGTCTCATTGGTGAGGACTCTGAGACTCAAGTCCCAAAGTCTCTGCCTGGATGTTCTGCTCCCTGTCAGATACCCAGGGGTTTGCATTCCCTGAGGTGGATTAGATGGAGGAAATGATTCTCAATCATTTTGGAAATACAATAATATCTGAGAAGAATGGGGAAGTTGGCATTGGAAATAATTTATAAATTTAGAAAAGAAGGTAACATTTCTTCACAAAAGTAGACTATAATACATACTTCATTAACACAGAATGAGAGGACCCTGATGAAATATATTGGATGAAAAGCTATGATATTTAGACTGGTTTTGTGACTAACCTTTGCCTCCAAATGTCACTGATGTCATTCTTCACAGGACCGAATTGGTGTGGAATCAAAAGCCTCAACCAGTGAATCTGGACCTCACTTCCTGGTGCTGCACTGGACTCCTGGAGTTGCTAAACAGGTTCAGAGGTAAGAGCTTGCCTGTGGCATTAGGCCTCAATTTCTTTGTGGTTCTTAGTTTTATAGGTTCTTTTTCTATTTTAACTTTATCTTTTCTGTCATGAAGGCAGTCCATTACTTTCCAAAAGTATATCTTCTTTCCTTGTGTAGCCATATCACAATGAAATTTGCAGCTTATATTGAAAATAAAAGCAAGATACCTATTTTTATTGATGTTTGGTATACATAGAGGAAGAGAAGAGCAATGAGGTTGACCATGTGGTCACGAAGAGATAGAATATTTAGTTCTCAGAGTAGCCATCAATATTATATGTTTAATCAGTTACCCCACTTTTGAATGTTTAAATATGGCACTGATGGATTTAAATCTGTTGTACATTGTAAGTGCTTTCATCATGCATTGCACTAAGAATATTTATTACTTATAAAATCAGAAAGTCCAAAAAAGGACTGGAAATGTCATAAGCAGAATAATTTTATTGCTGTTAGAACAATGTCAAAACCACTGACAGAGAAGGATCTGTGACCATGGTCCAATCATATCAGGCTCATAGTAGAGAGCAGGTCTAAACCCCAGAACTGAGATTGAGATTAGACTTAATGCAGGATCTGAACAGATAATGAAAATCCAAAGCACTCTCTTCAGAAATTACTAATTTATCCATAATATGTATTTCAATCAAATATTTATATTCATGAAAAAGTAACAGGTACCACTTATACTCCAATAACAACCCACATAATAGCAAAGTGCTGTCTATTTATTAAATAGGAAATCAACACAAGATGAGATTTCTAAAGGAAAGAAAAGGTTTTGTGTGTGACCTGAAACAAACTACCCAGAGGTTGACATTAAATCTCTGCTTCACACTGTCACACTCTTTGTGACATTTGCGGAGGTTTTGTTTTCTTCTTTTGTGTACTGTGAAGGACTTCTGTGTAAAGGTAGTGATAACACTTGTTCTTTGTAGATGAGCCAGTATGCACTCTCTTTGCTGTCTTTATTTTGTACTAGAGGCCCGGTGCACAAAATTTGTGCATGGGGGGTGTGTCCTTCAGCCCAGCCTGCACCCTCCCCAATCTGGGACCTCTCAAGGGATGTCTGACTGCCCAATAGGATCAGGCCTATATGGGCAGTTGGACATCCCTCTCACAATCCAGGACTGCTGGCTCCCAAATGCATGCCTTCCTGATTGCCCCTAACCGCTTCTACCTGCCAGCATGATCACCCCCTAACCACTCCCCTTCCAGCCTGATTGATGTCTAACTGCTCCCCTGCCAGCCTGATTGCCCCTAACTGCCCTCCCCTGCAGGCCTGGTCACCCCTAAATGCCCTGCCCTGAAGGCCTGCTCACCCCTAACTGCCCACCCCTACAAACCTGGTTCCCCTAACTGCTCTTCCCTGCAGGTCGGGTCACCCCCAACTTCCCTCCTCTGCCAGCCTGGTCATCCATAACTTCCCTCCAAGCAGGCTTGATTGCCCCTAACTGCCCTCCCTTGCAGGCCTGGTCCTTCCCAACTGCTCTGCCCTGCTGGCCATTTTGTCGCAGCCATCTTGTATCCACATGGGTGCAGCCATGATGGAGTGATGGTCAATTTGCATATTACTATTTTATTAGATAGGATTTCCCTGGAGGAGGGGCAAATGAGGAGACTTTGCCCCCCAGGCCATGGAAATTCCATTTACTGACATTTTTTTTTTTGCCTCTCTTTGCAGTGGATAATGTCCTGAGTGATGGAAACATCAGTCTCTTCATGTGTATTTCTGAGGATGTGAAAAGTGTTTTGTTTCCAGCTGACCATTACAACATGTCCAGGGAGCCCCAGAGACTGCGGAGTTTTGTGATTTGGGGAACGCATACCTTCACCTCTGGTAGACATTACTGGGAGGTCGATGTGCCACACTCCCGTGTTGGATTCTGGGAGTCTGTAAAGATATCCTCATGATGAAAAACTTTTTCTTTATTGATTGGGGAGAAGCATCTGTTCTATTTTCCTTGGAGATGAATGATCATTATTATCTCTCCACTAACCGTCCACTCATAGTTCATCATGTGAAAATGCCTGTGGGTAAGATTGGAGTGCTTCTGGACTATGACAAAGGAATTGTGAGCTTCTATAATGCTGGAAATGGTTCCCTCATATGTAGTTTAGTTTCTTCCTCCTTCTCTTCACCTCTGAAGCCTTTCCTTTGCTTGGAAGGTTCATGAATAGTTAACTTTTGGCCATTTATTTGATGATTTCCATAACTGTGTACACTATTTTCAGGAAATGTCCTGTGAGCTATCAGGGTGATACCTAGCACATTGTAATTTAAGGGTACATAATTATTGTATGTTTATAAAATGGCATAACCACAGTAAATTTATAAATATATATATAAATTGTCTTTTATTTTATATATATATATATATATATATTATTGTTGATAGTATTGTAGATATCTCCTATTTCCCCCTTTACATCCTGCCTCTCAGTCCTACCCACTCCCCATTCTGCAGGTTTTCACCACCATATCCCACTTCTGCATGGGCTATGCATATAAGTTATTTTGTTTTCTTTTCTCATTCCCCAACCCCCTCATCAATGAATGTCAGCCTGTTCCATTCTTTTATGCTTCTGACCTTATTTTATTGGTGAATTCATTTTGTTTGTTTGATTGCACACAAAAAGTGAGATCATGTGATACTTGTCTTTCTCAGATTTGCTTATTTCATGTAGCATAATACTCTCCAGGTCCACCCACGCTATCCCAAAGGGTAAGATATACCTGTTTTTCACAGCTGCATAATATTCCATTGTGTAAATACCCCACAGCTTTTTTAGCCATACATCTACTGATGGGCTCTTGGGCTGTTTCCAAAGCTTAGCTATTGGGCAAAGGCAACTTGGATGAAAATACATAAATGAGACTCCATCAAAACAAAAAGATTTTGCACAGCAGAAACCACCATCAAAATGAAAAAGGAACCCACTGTATGGGAGAACATATTTGCCAATGATACATCTGATATGGGGTTACTATCCAAAATATATAAAATATTCATACAACTCACAAAGGTAGACAAACAACTCACTTAAAAATTGGCAGAAGGTCTGATTAGGTATTTCTCCAAAGAGGACATACAAATGGCTAAGAGATATGAAAACTTTCCCAAAGCCACTAATCATCAGAGAGATTCTAATTAAAACCACAATGAGATATCACATCCCACCTGTCAGAATGCTTATAATCAAAAGCTCAACAAACAATAAGTGCTGGCAAGGGTGTGGAGAAAAGGGAACACTAATTCACTGCTGTTGGGAATGGGCATTGGTGTAACCACTATGGAAAACATTATAAAGTTTCCTCAAAAAATTAAGAATCATATTTCCATTTGAGCAGACCATCCCACTTCTGGGAATATAGCCTTAAAACCCGTAATACCAATCAGAAATAATATATGCACCCCTAGGTTTATAAATTGTCCTTTAGTAAAAATGTTTATAACGGAGCATTTATTCCTAAATATACTCAATGAATCAATGGCTTTTAAGAAAAAACACAATCATACTAAGGTAAAAGGTCAATACTATAAAAGTCATCCCTTTACTGTATTTAATTCAGGAATTTTAGTAATATCGGAGGGTTGTGTAACAATCAAAACTATCTAATTACATCGCAGTTCCATACCCCAAAAGGAACAATTACTTATTAACATTCACTTCCTATTCACTCTTTGGCCCTCCTTGTCAACCCAGAATTGACTCTCAATCTTTGTGGACTTGTCTAGTATATACATTTCAAGTATAGGGAATCACACAATGTGTGTTGGTTTTTTTTGGATCTGGTTCCTTTCACTTGTCATAATATTTTCTGATGTGTGTTACTTGACTATCTAAACCAGATTTGATAGCAAAATAAAGAGGTGTATATTTCAGGTTAATAAACAAAAGAAATGGTGTTAAATCTCCCCTTCAATCTGACCTAGTTGGGTAGATCCCACTGCCTGAGGTACTTTATCATTTCCCTAAATCTAGTTACTTATGACTTTCCAGCTTAAATAATATTTTTTTAAAAATGTATATTTCTTTATTGATTTCAGAGAGGAAGGAAGTGATAGAAACATCAATGATGAGAGAGAATCATTGATTGCTGTCCCCTGCACGCCCCCCACCGGGAATGAAGTCTGCAACATGGGCATGTGCCCTCGGCCAGAATCAAACCTGGGACCCTTCAGTCCACAGGCCAACACTCGATCCACTGAGCCAAACCATCCAGGGCTTAAATAACAGTTTTTGAAGGACGTCCTCTCTGATTCCACAGACCTGTGTAGTTCCTCTTAATCCAAACTTTCTGAGCGTATTATACTTATCATATTAGTCAACAAACTTTCATCAAATTGGTAGTTATTTATTGCTACTAGACTGAAATTCCTGAGTAAAGACAGCATTTGTGTTTTTTCCCACCATTCAATGCAACACTTAGAAAATAAATCACAATAAATATAAGGTGAAAAAAATAATAAATAAATCTGTAGTATCTCCCATGTAACTGTGAAGATTTTCCTAACTGGGGCACATAATTTACTAATCATAAACTGGAATGTATTCAATTTTTAGTAGCTTGTATGCATTGAGACACCATTGAAAATGCATGGCAATAATGGGAGAAGATATTTGACATATCTGTATTCAGCAAATGACTCTACAGAACGAACAGAAAGAATTCTAAAAGTCAATAAGAAAAAGACAAGTCAACTAGACCTAAAAATATTGGGAGGGGTAATTTGAACAGGCATTTTACTAAAACAAAGTGGAATCCACAGGTTTGTACCGGTAGTCCTATGAAAAGTGTTCAAATGCATTTGTCATTAGGTAAATGCAAACGAAAACCACACTGTCAAACACAAAATGACACAGATATTAAAATAGGTAAGGAACTGTGGTAACAGAAGAATAGAGGAAACAAAGCTACCATCTATTGCTTAAAGTAAACTGGCTGAGTCACTTTGGCAAACTCTATGTTAGTACAGTACACTATGAACCAATGATTACAGTCCATGTTACACACCCAATAGCAATGCATGTGTATGACCACAAAGTGGATATGTGTAGTGCCTTCATGGAAGCACTTTTCATGCTTACCTAGTTGGAAATGAGCAAGTTCATCAACAGTAGCATGAACAAATTGTGGTACACTCATATAGTGGAATATTCTGAGACAAAACAATAAAAACAATTGTTATATACAGGGAAATATAGCAATCTTACCAGCATACTTTTAAACAAAAGGAATCATACACATAGGGTATATACCATATGATTTTATTTATATAAATATCAAGATATCATCATTAGAATCAGGGCTTATTAATCACCAAGATATGATTACCTTTATAGGAGAGGTAGTTAGATGTGGACAAGGTAGGCAATCCTGGGAGCTAGATGTAGGAGTATGTTACTTTTGTGTTATGCAATAGAACACTCCCTTGACAATTTATTCATCATTATTCCATAACTAGAGGCCCGGTGCATGAAATCGTTCATGGATGGGGTCCCCTGGCCTGGCCAGCATTCGGGGCTGATGGGGGTCATCTCATCCAGTCTTAATCGGGCCAATGGAGGCTGGGTGGTTGGCTGGCCATGGGGAGGGACCATGGGAGGTTGGCTGGCATCAGAAGGTTGGCTGTGGGAGCACACTGACCACCAGGGAGAAGCTCCTGCATTGAGCATCTGGCCCCTGGTAGTCAGTGCACATCATAGGGACCAGACAAACAATTGTTCGGTTGACCAGTGGTAATGGTTGCTTAGGCTTTTATATATATCTGTGGACAGGATAGGTATACTTTTGGGTCAGTAACGTGAAATGTACACTTTCACTATATTTCTAAACATTATTTCAGTTATGGTTTCCTACATTATGGATTCCAGGGAGAGTTCAGAGCATCATCTTCCTCATGTCATCTATAAAAAAGTTCATGAATTGGTAGAATCAGCATAATTAAAATGTCCATACTACCCAAAGCAATCTATAGATTCACTGCACACTCCATTAAAATATCAACAGCATATTTCACAAACATAGAATGAACTCTTCAAAAATTCATCTTTAATAAAAAAAGACCCCTAATAGCTGCAGCAATCCTGAAAAAAGATGATAAATGTAGGAGGGATCTCAATACTAGATATCAAGCTGTATTGCAAAGCCACTGTTCTCAAAACTGCCTGGTACTGGCATAAGAAAAGAAATATAGACCAATGGAATAGAATAGAGAACCCAGAAATTGACCCAAACCACTAAGCTCAATTAATATTTGACAAAGGAGGCAAGAACATACAATGGAGTCAAGACAGTCTCTTCAATAAATGGTGTTGGACCCTAACTAGTTTGGCTCAGTGGATAGCGCATTGGCCTGCGGACTGAAGGGTCCCGGGTTTGATTCTGGTCAAGGGCATGTTCCTTGGTTGCAGGCACATCCACAGTAGGGGGTGCGCAGGAGGCAGCTGATTGATGTTTATCTCTTATGGATGTTTCTAGCTCTCTATCCCTCTCCCTTCCTCTCTATAAAATAATCAATAAAATATATTAAAAAATAAATGATGTTGGGAAAATTGGACAGATACATACAAAAAAAATGAAACTAGACCACCAACTTACATCATGCACAAAAATAAACTTAAAATTAAAGGACTTAAATGTAAGACAGGAAACCATAAAAATATTAGAGCAATTCACAGACAGCAAAATCTCAGACATATGCTGAAGCAATATCTTCACCAATTCAGCTCCTAGAGCAATAGAAACTAAAGAGAAAATAAACAAATGGGACTACATCAAAATAAAAAGCTTGTGCACAGCAAAAGAAACCATCAACAAAACAATAAGAAAGCCCACTGCCTGGGAGAGCATATTTGTCAATGTTATCTCTGATAAGGGTTTAATATCCAACATTTACACGGAACTCATACAACTTAACAAAAGGAAGATAAACAATCCAATCAAAAAATGGGCAATGCATCTAAATAGATATTTTTCAAAAGAGGACATAAGGAAGACCAAGAGACCTATGAAAACATGCTCAAAGTTACTAATCATCAAAGAGATGCAAATCAAAAGGACAATTCAGCACCATCTCACACCTGTCAGAATGGCTATCATCAACAAATCAACAAACGACTAGTGCTGGCAAGGATGCAGAGAAAAAGGAAGCCTTGTTCACTGCTGGTGGGAATGCAGACTGGTGCAGCCACTGTGGAGAACAGTATGAAGTTTCCTCAAAAAACTAAAAATGGAACTCCCATTTGACCCAGTGATCCCACTTCTAGAACTATATCCCAAGAAACTAGAAACACCAATTAGAAAGGATATATGCACCCCTGTGTTCATAGCAGCACAATTTACAATAACTAAGAATTGGAAACAGCCTAAGTACCCATCAGCAGATGATTGGATTAAAAACAGTGGTACATCTACACAATGGAATACTATGTTGCTATAAAAGGAAGGAACTCCTACCATTTGCAACAGCTTGGATGGAGGAGAGCATTATGCTAAGTGAAATAAGTCAGTGAGAGAAATGAGTCATGATCTCACTCATTTGCGGATTCTTTTTTTTTTTTTTAAGATAAAGGTTTTTGTTTTTTTTTAAAGATAAAGGTTTTTTTAAAAAAATATATTTTATTGATTTTTTTACAGAGAGGAAGGGAGAGGGATAGAGAGCTAGAAACATCGATGAGAGAGAAACATCGACCAGCTGCCTCCTGCACACCCCCCACTGGGGATGTGCCCGCAACCAATGTACATGCCCTTGACCAGAATCAAACCTGGGACCCTTCAGTCCACAGGCCGACGCTCTATCCACTGAGCCAAACCGGTTTGGCTCATTTGAGGATTCTATGAACAACATAAACTGATGAACAAAAACAGATCTAGAGACAAAGAAGCATCAATCAGATGCTCAAACCTCAGAGAGAAGGTAAGGAATGGTGAGGGTAAAGGGGAGAGATCAACCAAAAGACTGGCATGCACGCATATAAGCATAACCAATTGACAGAGACTGCAGGGGGATGAGGGCATGTATGGGAGTAGGGTGGGAGGGGCAATGGGAGGATATGGACAAATGTATAATACCTTAAGCAATAAAATTAAATAAATAGAAAAATATAAAAAAGGAACATAAAACTATTTTAAGTGATGTGAGAAGTCAGCTCAAATAACCTCTTAATTTTTATCTTACTTTGTGAAATACATTTATTTCCCTGATTGAACATGAAGCTTTCAGTATAATTTTAAAAGTATGCTCATTTTCAAAGGACACTCATCTCTTTTGTTGTGTCGCCTAGCATTAGCTACAGTTTGTGACATGCTTTTCTATACAACTCTACACATTATTCAAGTCTTATCACATCGTACAATTAAAGCTGGTAAGTCTATCAAAACAGCTAAACAGAAAGCATGTTACCAGTGTAAAAAATATAGAGAAAGATGAAAATAAAGAGAAAGGGGAAGAAAAGAATAAGAGAAAATAGAAAGAACAGACCACAGATATCATAGAGTTTTGGGGTTTGTACCTGATTCTGGGCTTTCTGTATTTTTCAAGTTGATAACATCACACACACACACACACACACACACACACACACACACACGAATACAGGATAAAAACCAGGCTGCAGCCAGGCCCAACTGCGACCTGCTGGCTGACATCTGTGCCACCTCTCTCTGCTAGGGCCTCTGCAGCATGGCCACCGCCAGGGGGTTCAGATGCTCCTGCAAGTGGATCAGGGGGAAGGGACACCATTCCAGGTGCTCAGACTCATCACCAAGCGCTCCTCCTGGATCCACTCTGAGCCCTGGAGAATCTGTAGGCACTTCACCTGGAGGGGAGGCTAGTGGAAGTGAAGTTTGGCCATGGAGGCGGAGAGTATATTCCATGCACTGAGTGTGTGTTGCAGAACCTGTTTTCTGACAGTCGGGGCGGGGGGTAGGGAGGAGAGACTCTGAAGGCGAGGCTGAGATCTTGGTATTTGGGCGGCCTTCCTACCAAAAGGATGTGTCCAAGATGATCCTGACCTTGGCTTACTGACACAGCCAACTCAAAGTGCAAAGCTGAGAGAACAACGCTGTCCAGGAGACAGAGGCCCAGAGCTCCCCTGGCTGCTGTCCTGGAGGCACAACCCAGAGAGCTCCCAGACACTACCCAGCCAGGTTCCCAGGTTATGAAGGCATTTATGGGCCCCGGAGCGAGAACCAGGCAAGGTTCAAGAGGAAACCCCTATCTAGAGCCCTATTGTTCTAGGTCCTGCTTCTGCAGCAGAAACTGGGGAAAGGACAGTGTGGGTTGTTCTGGTCTCCCCTCCTGAATTCTATTCCTACCAGGATCAGCAAGTTGGGATGTAGTGTTGTGATTTTAAGGTGTTATTCTAAAGCAATGGTTCTCAACCTTTCTAATGCCGCGACCCTTTAATACAGTTCCTCATGTTGTGGTGACCCCAAACCATAAAATTATTTTCGTTGCTATGTCATAACTGTAATTTTGCTACTGTTATGAATCGTAATGTAAATATCTGTGTTTTCTGATGGTTTCGACCCACAGGTTGAGAACCACTGCTGTAGAGCCTAAGGCCATTGGAAAACAGTTTTATGTATTACCCATTTACCTCTTACTAGGGACATTAGGCATTCGGTTTTCTCACATGGCTTCTTCTCTAAGCCTCCAAATACTTAACCCTCATCCCATTTTCTCAGTTTATACTTGCACTATACTGGTGGATTTGAACATTTTTATTGTTTTCCTCCAGGTACCCATAAGCAATTTACCACACACTCTTCATCTATTCAAACACATCAGGTGATGTGGCAGAGCTCATTATCCCCTGAGGGGCCTCTGGGTTCTCTGGTTCTCTCTGCCTGGGGCCCAGCTCCTGCCTGTGAAATTTCCATTCCCAGAGAAATCTGAGGGTACCTTCATTTATCTCCTCCATTGTATCTTCTGTGCTCCGGATTTTGTTTCCTCCTCTTTCTTGTATACTCTCTACTTGTTTTGAGGCACATCCTTCAGGCACTTCCTAAAAAATGTGTATGAAAGCTAAAGACCATGCATGTCTGAAATTGTTATCTGTACCACACACAATTCTTCCATAGTTTGGCTGGGCATCAACTTTTGGTTGAAGATTCTGTACCCTCAGAAATTTGAATTCATGGCTTCATTGTTTTCCAGCCTTCAGGAATGCTGTTGAGATTTTTGGGCCATTTGATCCCAGTTCCTTTGTCTCTGAGTTTTTTTAAAAGAAGATTTTTAGTATATTCTCTCTTTTTTTTTTTTTTCTTAAAGAGTGGAAGGGGGAGAGTTGAGGGGAGAGAGACAGAGACAGAAAAATATTGATGTGAGAGAGACACTGTAATTTTAAATTTATACTGAATAGCTCTCAAATGCATGAATTCACCAGTCCCCAGGGGTAAGCAAAATGCTCATGGATGGGGGGTGGCTCCCTGCATGTGGAAAATCAGCCAGCAACTTTAACACTGCTGTAGCAATCAGGCCAGTGACAACAGAACCAATTAATGCATGGGATGCGGTGTGTGGTGAGGTCACGTGCTCATCATTCCTGGAACATTGCTTATGAGTGGTGCCACTTGGATTTAAGTATGTAGACTTTATTTGTAAACATGTAATATTTATTTATGTGATAAGATTACTACAGGTTTTTTTTGGAACATATATAGCCTATTTTGTAAAATTGGTTCTAAATAACAGTGAATAATAACAAAAAAATAACCTGTAAATTCAATTATAAGCACATCTTGGTTAAAAGCATTTTAAAATGAACAGGATGTTAATTTTCACATATGACATAAGGACAGGAACTTTTGTCCATTAAATCCAAAGCCCATTAAATCATGGTCCCCAAAATGCAGGGTTTACTGTAATAAAAACCTGGGACAGATTTTCATATTATAGTAACCCTTTAGTAAGTGGCTTATTGAATATCTTAAACACTTTCCTTTATTCATTACTCTCCAAAATAGTCTCACTAATATTAATAGTAAATATGCCACTATATTTTATTATAAGCTATCTTAGGAGAGATATATTTTGTTCTTTGCTTTTATTTTTTATTTTTTGGTAGGCAATAAACAAATTCAGCAGCTATCCACTGTATCATAGTGTTTATGAAACCTATGAATTTGTGGAAAAGTTTTATGATTCACCTTTTTAAGTATCACCATGCCGTGGCCCAGGTTGGAGGAGGGATGGTATTTGAACTAGCCAATTCTGTTGTGCTCCCTTCCGACTGTCGAGATTATGCCATGGTTTTAAGAAAGTATG
Source organism: Cnephaeus nilssonii (assembly GCF_951640355.1). Classification (NCBI taxonomy): domain Eukaryota; kingdom Metazoa; phylum Chordata; class Mammalia; order Chiroptera; family Vespertilionidae; genus Cnephaeus; species Cnephaeus nilssonii. Next base: position 56,898,599 of record NC_137084.1, read on the forward strand.
CTGACAGCCAAAACCGGTTTGGCTCAGTGGATAGAGCATCAGCCTGCGGACTGAAAGGTCCCAAGTTTGATTCTGGTCAAGGGCACATGCCTGGGCTGTGGGCTCGATACCCAGCAGGGGGTGTACAGGAGGCAGCCCATCAATGATTCTCTCTGACCATTGATATCTCTCTCTCTCTCTTTCTCTCTCTCTCTCTCTCTCTCTTTCATCCCTGAAATCAATATATATATTTTTTTTTTCTTTTTTTAATTTTTTTTTTTAAAGAAGGCTCTTTACTCTGTTCTTTCACGTCCCAAATTTACTTGGCTGGTCACAGGTAGGCAGGTTGAAGTGGGGTAAAAATTTTGCAACTCACAAGTAGCCTAAGATTGTTAGTGTAAGGCAAGGCAGAAGCACCCGAGCCAGCAGTCTGCTCCAAGGAGGCCTTGCAGTTCTGAAGTCCTGACAAAACCATCCCAGTGAGCCAGGTGCGGGGCTGCCCCATGAGCCAAGCTCACAGCAAGGTCACCAGGCTCTGGAGGTCCTTGTCAATGGTGGCTCCGCACTCCTTCAGTGCCCACTTGTAGCATGGCCGCTGTCTCTCCAGCAGGAACCCTGTGAAAGTCAGGAGCACCAGCCCTGGCCCCCAGTTGGGGCCTGGGCAGTGTTGACATAGCTCCTGCATGGCCTGTGCCACCAGCTCCACATGGTTTCTCTGATTTGGGAGATACTGGGTCCAGGAGAGCTGTACCTGGGAGGTGATGCGGCACATCACGGCAGTCACAGGCCTGCACAGCAGCCCCGGGGCAGGGGCAGGCCTCCGGGGACAGTCTCCAGGTAGTGGGTCATCTGCCACAGGGTGCATAACCTCAGCTAGTTCTCCATAGCCTGGTGTCTAATCAGCTCAATATTCATAATTCAATTGCAACTCCCTCCCCTAAGGGTGAGAGTGTGTGTGTGTGTGGTGTGTGTGTGTGTGTGTGTGTGTTCACGTTAAGAGATAAAAACAACAGGAATAAGAACATAAAGCCAAGCCACAAAGAAGTATAGAATGAAAATGCAGACTGTTAAGACCTCTACCCTTGAAATTCAGTCACAGCCATTCTAGTAAGATAGAATTATATCTATTTACCAGGGGATGCAAAAACTATCATAATAATTAGATTAAGACAATAATTGCCAGCTTAGATGCAGAGTCAAGAGGATTATTGAACAAGAATAAATTAGGAGGATGAGAGGATCAGGTCACAGAAAGGGTTAATCTCCATAATGTAGTGACCCAGAGTTGAAAGGACACCTATAATAAGAGACACTGCTCAGTCTGACCCATCTCATCGAAAATGTTTTGATTGCTTCTTGTTTTTCATAGTTAAGGAAGTTTAAACAATCTTCAGGGAAGCTCATCGTCCACTGCAAACTTTTGATCTATGAAATCATGTGCTCTGCGATTTCAGAATTTTTCTAACTCACTACAACTAATTTATGCTTCAAGATACAGGTCCCATGACCCACAATGGTTGTAGTTTCAGACCAATAACTCAGCACCCATAGATGGTACTGCTATTGAGGAGTAAATATGTCATCAAAGTCATTCAAACTCTTCTTGTTTTGTGACATGTTTCTAACTTTTAAAATGTTCACAAACAAAAACAGTTCTTTTAAATAAAACTTATACATTCCAAGTGCTTCTAAACCACTTCAACCTAAAGGACTATTTTTTGACAGAACTCAGAGTTTGTTATTTTCATAAGAAAATATTTATTTTCAGTTGCCTTATAAAAATATTCTCCACTATAAAAAGATTTATAATCAAATAATGAATTCAAGTGCAGCAGAGAGGATTTTTAGGGTAGTGAAATTATTCTGTATGATACATTATGGTGACTATATTTCATTATAAATTGTCTAAACCAATAGAATGTATATTGCCAAGCGTGAACCCTAAGGTAAACTATGGGTTTATCTATGGGACTCTGGGTGATAAAGATGTGTCATGGTAGAGTCACCAATTATGACAAATATACCACTCTGATGGGGGGGATTCAGAATAGGGTGGTCAGTGGGCATATGGAAAACTCTGTATTTTTCCCTCAAATTTACTGTGAATATAAAACTGTTCTAAAAAGTCTATTTGAAAAAAAATCTATGCAAAAGACCTATTGTAGTTAATATATTTTATGTTTAGAGTGAAGGGTCATTGAAAGTCATACACGGTCACCTTATGTGGGTCTAAAAAATGTAAGATCAAGCAATGGAATGAAACCAACTGATCTCATTATCTACCGCCCGCAGGTATCTGTTCTTTCCATTTTAAAAAGAGAAAAAGATTACGCAAATCCCATCATATTGAGAAACTCCTGCTTGCACCTATCATAACTTCATCTCTGCTTAAGAATGTAGCTCAAAACGTTAAGAAAATTATCTAGTCTTTGGAAATTCTACAGAACAACCAAGGAATAAAATTCAGTCCTCCACATTTTCCAGAAAACAAAGACCCTCACTGGGGGTTATTAGGATGCAGAGTTACATCGTCCCATGAATCATGCTCTATATAGCAACCATGCTGGCTAACTGTGACAAAGTTTCCTCCAAAATTATTACCATAAGACCATTAATATCGGCCCTTTGTGGAATTCAGAGAGTGTGGGTTTCTACCTACCCTCCCTTACTCAGAGTACTTGAAGTTGTTCTGTCAGCTAAGGATTTGACAACCAGGTGTCCCAGATGTAGATTGGTGGTTTGCCTAACTTGGTTTTGTTTAGTTGGGGGGTCGCAGCAGATCTTGAGCACTTGAAATGTGAGTAGTCTGAATTGAGCTGTGTTGTAGGGGTAAAATGAATGCAGAATATCAAAAACTGTAGGAAAAAAGGTAAAATATCTCATTAATATTTTTAATAGTAATGATATGCTGAAATGATAATGTTTTGGATGTACTGGGTTAAGTATATTATTAAAATGTATTTTAAATGGTTTTGTCATGTGGCAACTAGAACATTAAAAAATACATATGGGATTCAGAATATATTTTTGTAATAAATTTCATGAGTTCAATATTTAAATGAATTAAGCATTAAGTTCTATTTTATTAAATCTTGTCATTAAATCCACCATGTCTCCCAAATGATTTGGTGTTTGCCTCATCCTTCTTATTATACAATTATTCTCCTTGGGAGAGGCCTCAGTTATCCTATTTTGGTTCACCCTAGATGCATAGAACCATGCTAAGATGAAAACAAGTGTTTCATATAAATGAGTTGATTGTGTTAAATCAACTGGGAATACAGGTAGTGAAATGAAATTCTTCATATATCTTTATCTGTAGTTTGTAGATATAGGTTAAAAAAGACTTTCAAACTTACTGATTCAAAGCTCACAATTATGCATAAATCAAATCTCTGACAAGCCCTATCTGGTTTGGCTCAGAGCCTCAGGCTGAAGGTCCCAGGTTCAATTCAGGTCAAGAACAAGGTATGTCCATTTCAGGCTCCATACCCAGCTCCTGTTGGGGCATGTGTGGGAGGCAACCAATTGATGTATCTCTCTCACATCCATGTTTTTCTCTGTTTCTGCCCCTTCCTTGCACTTTCTATAAAAATCAATTGGAAAAATATCCTCAGTAGGTATTACAAAAAAAGTGACCAAAAAAAGGGGAGAAACAATTATGTTTTCATCTTGGAAATACAAATAGGGTACACTGAATTTACTTTTGAACAGATTATAGCTCAGCATTTATTTTATTCTTTAAGGTATAATTTGTTACACAGTGCTGTATTTCATTATAATTTGTCTTGAGGCTTAAAAATATGGAAGGGAGCCGAAACCGGTTTGGCTCAGTGGATAGAGCTTCGGCCTGTGGACTGAAAGGTACCAGGTTCGATTCAGGTCAAGGGCATGTACCTTGGTTGCAGGCACATCCCCAGTAGGGGGTGTGCAGGAGGCAGCTGATCGATGTTTCTCTCTCATCGATGTTTCTAACTCTCTATCCCTCTTCCTCCCTCTCTGTAAAAAAAATCAATAAAATGTATTTTTAAAAAATATGGAAGGGAGCTAGATTCTCTAAGAATCTAAACAACAAAAAGAAAATTAATCAGGGCATTTAAAAGAGGGGATATAATTCAAGGAAGTGGTTATACTGGTGAAGGAAGAGTTGAGAAGGCAAACAAGAGACAGGGAAACAACCAGACACTAGCATCAGCAGGGAGACACTACCATCCCAGAACATGGAATAAGAGTGTAAACGTGTTACCAGCCCTCAGGGCCAAAATCCAGGAGGGAACCTGGAACTTTGAAGGAGATGGTGCTCCAGGTAGAGAGGGAGTGGAGAAATACAGTGCCTCTCCCTTCCTCTCATCCTCTAATGTCCTTCCAGTGTCTGCTAGAAACCACTTGGTGAAAAGCTTGGGAGTCTCAGCCTGTACTGTGGGACTTCCTGTGATAAGGAGCGATGGAGGTGAGGAGAGAGGCTGAGCTCATACAAGTCCCAGCCTGGCACAGTCCATCCTTGTTGGCACAACATTTATTCTATGTGGTTCTCATGGAACTGCATGGATTAAAGGAAAAACAATGATGCAAATATATGTTGGAAATATTTTTAATTGAGTAAAATTAAGGATGCATCCAAACAAAAATTTGAGTTGCAATTAAAGCAAAGCTTAGAGAAAAATGTGGGGTACTAAGTGAATATATTATAAAAGAGGAAAAGCCTATCTCAAGGAGGTGCGGGAAAGCAAATTTGCCCGGCCAGCATGGCTCATTGGTTGAGCGTTGGGCTATGAACCTGGAGGTCACAGTTTGATTCTAGATCAGGCCACATGCCCAGTTGCATGCTTAATCCCCCCCAGCAGGGCATACAGAAAGCAGAAAATCAATGATTCTCTTTCATCATTGATATCTATCTCCCTCTCCTTTCCTCTCTGAAATCAATTAAAAAAAAAAAAAAGAAAAGCAAACCCATGCCAAATAAATTAGGAATAAAATTATAATAATAACCACAGAAAATACTGAAATTGAAAAAAAATGTGATAGTTAAAATGAACAACTTAAGAAATTGGCTCTTTGTATAGATAAGTTAAATTGATAAACATCAGAGAAAAAGGAGGTGTTCAAATCAAGAACCTAAGATCAATAATAAGAAAGTAAATATTAATGAGGTAATATGAGGATTTTTTGAACAATATTGTGCCTATGCAATTGACAATTTAAATGATTATGAACATATTCCTTGAAAAACATATCTTACAAAAGCTATCGTTAGTTGGGGTTTTTGAGTACCTCTGAAACATATATCTATATATAAATTTGTTATTGTTGAAAGTATTACATATGTCCCCTTTTCCCCTTGTTGTCCTCTCCCAGCCTGCACCTGCCCCCCAGCCCTGGCCTTCACCCCCACACATTGTCTGTGTCCATTGGTTATGCTTACCATATATGCATACAAGTTCTTTGGTTGATCTCTTCCTCTCCTCCTCAACTGGCCCCTCGCCCTCTGCCTAATCTCCCTGCCTTCCCTCTGAGGTTTGATGGTCTGTTCAATGTTTCTGTGTCTCTGGATCTATATTTGTTTATCAGTATATGTTGTTCATTATATTCTGCAAATGAGTGAGATCATGTGATACTGATCCTACTCTGGCTGGCTTATTTCATTTAGCATAATGCTCTCCAGGTCCATCCGTGCTGTTGCAAATGGTAAGAGTTCTTTCTATTGTACAACAGCATACTATTCCATTGTGTAGGTGTACCATGGTTTTCTAATCCACCCATCTGCTGATGGGCACTTAGGCTGTTTCCAAATCTTAGCTATTGTAAATTGCACTGCTATGAACATAGTGGTACATATGTTCTTTCTGATTGGTGTTTCATGTTTCTTGGGATATATTCCTAAGAGGGGAGTTACTGGCGTTTCCACAAACAAATTAAAAATTGAACTCCCATTTGACCCAGTAAAACCTCTGAAATATGTTCAATTGAATCCCAAGTATACTGGTGAGCAGTATTTGCATAGCAGTATTTCCATAGCATTAGCTACAGTTTGTGACTTGCTTTTCTACACAACTCTACACATTATTCAAAACTTATCACATCGGCCCTACCCGGTTTGGCTCAGTGGATGGAGTGTCGGTCTGCAGACTGAAGGGTCCCAGGTTCGATTCCGGCCAAGGGCATGTACCTTGGTTGCGGGCACATCCCCAGTGGGAGGTGTGCAAAAGGCAGCTGATCAATGTTTCTCGCTCATTGATGTTTCTGACTCTCTATCCCTCTCCCTTCCTCTCTGTAAAAAGTCAATAAAAAAAAAAAAAACTTATCACATCGTATAATTAAAGCTGGTAAGTCTATCAAAACGGCTAAACAGAAAGCATGTTACCAGTGTAAAAAATGTAGAGAAAGATGAAAATAAAGAGTAAGGGGAATAAAAGAATAAGAGAAAATGGAAAGAATAGACCACAGATATCATAGAGTTTTGGGGTTTGTACCTGATTCTGGGATTTCCGTATTTTTCAAGTTGATAAAATTAAACTCACACACGCACACACATACACACACACACACACACACATGAATACAGGATAAAAACCAGGGTGGAGCCAGGCCCAACTGCGACCTGCTGGCTGACATCTGTGCCACCTCTCTCTGCTAGGGCCTCTGCAGCATGGCCACCACCAGGGGGTTCAGATGCTCCTGCAAGTGGAGCAGGGGGAGGGGACACCATTCCAGGTGCTCTGCCACATCACCTAGAGCTCCTCCTGGATCCACTCTGAGCCCTGGAGACTCCGAAGGCACTGCACCTGGAGGGGTGGCTAGTGGAAGTGAAGTTTGGCCACGGAGGTGGAGAGCATATTCCACATGTTGAGTGTGTGTTGCAGAACCTGCTTCCTGTCAGTCAGGGGGGCCCTGAAGGTGAGGCTGAGATATTGATATTTGGGTGGCCTTCTTACCAAAAGGATGTGTCCAAGATGATCCTGACCTTGGCTTACTGACAGCCCACTCAGGGTGCAAAGCTGAGAGAACAATGGTTCTGTTGTCACTGATGTGATTGCTACAGCAGTTTTAAAGTTGCTGGCTGATTTTCCACAAGTATCCCTGAGCATTTGCTTACACCTGGTGACTGGTGAATTCATGCATTTGAGAACTATTTAGTATAAATTTAAAATTACAGTGTCTCTCTCACATCAATATTTTTCTGTCTCTGTCTCTCTCTCCTCCATCTCTCCCCCTTCCACTCTCTAAGAAAAAAAAGAGAAGACACTAAAAATCTTCATGTTTAAGTATTTTCTTTCCTCTGAAGTATTATGATTAATTTTAATTATTTGGGATTATAATCCATATTTTTCTTTGAGAAGCCTTTTTTTTTTTCTTTTGAACCTCTGACTCCTTATGAAAAAGATTCAAGAAACAGGAATACTACAGCAAAGTGTAAGAACTATGTTATGGTTCTTAAAAACTTCAGCAATATGTATATTTTCCAGAAGGTTAAAACAATTGACAATGCTTAGTGATTAGCCTGTAGCAATTGGTACAACCACGTTTAAAATAGTTACTAATTTGATATGCACATAGTATAACATTATTTGCATTTGTATTTTTGAATTATTAATAAATTTGAATATTTTTATATCTGTTTCTATACAGGTGGTACCCTCTATTGTCCATTGCCAGTATTCCCAATTTTGAAATTTTGGATTTTCTTATCAATTTTCAAAACAATATTTTTATAATGTTTATATTACCCCCATTTTCAAATCTGCTGACAAAGGTTTCCCAAGCTTTTTTGAGGAGAGGTAGAGGATTGTAGTGAGGACAAAGTGAGCTCCCCCCCACCCCCCCACCCCCCCTGCCATCCTTTGGCAACAGTGAGGCCTATGGGCTGTCCCTCAGGGACTTCAGAAGAGGTTTCCCACTCTTTTATCTTTGTATTTGATCATTAGTTTTCATATAATTAACCATTGCTTTGTTCTCAAGTCTGGTTGTATTGTCATTTCCCTGTGGCTTCTAAACTTGAAATTTCACTTCTAAAATTTTTAATTTTAGTACAGAGTTCTTCCACACCTGTTGCTTATTTGCATACAATGTGAAGTAAGACTTCTAATTCACTTTTTTCAAAAATATACTTTGATTGATTTCAGGGAGAGAGAGATTGAAACATCAATGATAAGAGAGGATCATTGATTGGCTGCCTCCTACATGCCCCCTACTGAGGATCCCATCAAGCCTGCACCCTGGGCAAGTGCCCTGACCAGGAATGGAATCATGACTTCCTGGTTCATAGGTCGATGCTCAACCACTGAGATATGCTGGCTGGGCAAGGCAGACCTGTTTTTAATGATTCCTCATGCTTTTACTAGTAGCTAGGCATTCACACATGTTTGCCTGGCTTCTTTTTGAAAGAGGAGGGAAAGCAAAATAGGAAGTTGGCTGGTCACAAATGGCACTTTCATAATAGAGTTTTGCTGTACTTCAGGGGATAGAATGGAATGGTGAAAAGTCAGCACTCTTTTGCCATGTGCCTTGAGACTGATCAGGCCTCATTCCCCCTTCTTTGAAGTACTAATATTAACTTTTTTAGAGTTTATTTTTAAGCCTTGTAAATTTATAGGTGAATTCTGTCAAGTGTGGCCCATCGTAGGTGACAAGTTGTTTTTGCTATTGTTCTTATTTTTGTTGCTCAGAACCACTTTGTCTTTTTAAAGTTAAATATAGCTAATTAATTCACAGTCATTCCGAAGACTGGTCTTTGGAGGTAGTTGAACTTGGAAGTTGAGACGTGGCTTACTGAAACCATAAAATTAGAATTATGTAAACCAGAATTATGTGATAGTTTACTAACAGATAGTAAACTATTTTTTACCAACAGGCATGTCATCTATGCACCAAGCAGCCACAATAAGTACGCAGGAGAGTCATTCCCAGGGATTTATGATGCTCTGTTTGATATTCAAAGCAAAATGGGCCCTTCCAAGGCCTGTGGAGAGGTGAAGAGACAGATTTCTGTGGCTGCCTTCACCTTGCAGGCTGCAGCAGGGACTCTGAGAGCAGTAGCCTGAGGCGCTACTGTGGAGAACACAAGTTGAATTGGTATCTGTTGCTCAGAAAGAATCCTCATGGCTGTATTGACAAACTAAAAACGAAAGTTGTGTGTATCTTGGTATTTATTTCCTTCTCCCTATGGATCAAAACAAAGAGATAGCCGATTTTTATTCTCTAGTTACAATAGGTTATCCTGGAATTGAAGGATGTGTTAAAATGAAGGCGAACAGCCTAATATGTCAAGACTTATGTGGCATTATCAGGGAATCAAGTCTAATTCAGCACTTCCAAACCTACTCCTGGCATTGTGCACAAAGATAGCATCAGTTTGGCCCTGGCCAGTATGGCTGAAGGGTTAGAGCTTTGGCCTGAGCAATGAAGGGTCTCACTCAAGGGCTCATACCTGGGTTGCAGGTTCTATCCAGGCCCTGGCCCAGATGTGTGTGGGAGGCAACCAATTGATGTACCATTCTCAGATCTCTCTCTCTCTCTCTCTCTCTCTCTCTCTCTCTCTCTTCCCTTCTTCTCCCTCACTGCCTTCCACTCTCTATAAAAGTCAATGGAAAAATATCTTCAGGGAAGGAAGGAAGGAAGGAAGGAAGGAAGGAAGGAAGGAAGGAAGGAAGGAAGGAAGGAAGGGAGGAAGGAAGGAAGAAAGGAAGAAAGGAAGGAAGGAAGGAAGAAAGAAAGAAGAAAGAAGACATGTTTGTGTAAGAGCACACGGGAAAATTCATAGGGCTGCACTAAGTCAGAGGACTCAAGCCCTGCCTGGCCCCCAAGGCTGAGAGGATACTGTCTTATCACATGAATTAGACAACATGTGTATGAAAAATAATAAAGAAAATAACATTTGTAACCCATCTGAACTGAATAACCATACAAACAAAAGGAACATTACCATTATCCTTGATCCTCACCATGTACTGTTGCCTGGTGTGCCTTTCTCTCCTGGCAGAGATACCTACTTTCTTGAATTTTGTTGCTGTTTTCCATTATTTATAATTTTACCACACATGGCTAGATCGCGTACATGTTTTTGGCTTCGTGTATTTTTTGAGCTTTTTATAATAAATAAAATTATACCATGTGCATTATTCTAGGACTCGAGTTTTTTCACTAACCTTGGGAGGCTGACCCATGCATTATTGTGGCTGTAGTCCACTAGATCTCACTGACACAGAGCATACACTTGCGTGGATATTACATTTATGAGCCAAGGCCCAGGCAAGATACAGAAACATCAATAGGGAAAGTGACTCTAAAGAATGATTGATCATAACCGCACTGCAGCAATGAGGTACTGTCTAGTAAAAGGGAAAGAGTACTCCAAGAGAAGAGAATAGCGGATACAAGGAATGGTCACTATCCCTAGGTCTGAGATGGAGCAGCCAATGAAGAGTCTTGCCCCACCATGATCCTCCCGAATATTAGAGAAGTAGCTGTGGAGCTGCACTAGCAGAACTTGCTGTAAATCGACCCCAGAACTCTCCAGAAACCTGACTCTAGACCACTGTGGGAGCTGGTGACAGGGAATTGTCTTCCAGAGACATGACAACAAAACCAGCCAAGGAAAGCTTATAAACACGAGTATAGATAGAATTTCAACTCTGGTTACGAGGGTCCATCACTCTGATTTCTGATTTCAATTCAGGCATTGTCCACTCCATTTACTTGAGTAAGTCAGATCTTTCTGGGTTTTCCATAAATGGTTTGGGCTATTTGTGAAGAAATCAATTTGAAAAGCCAAATAGTGGAATTTTCAAATAATTTAAACTCAATTTATGTTTATTCCAAAATATATACTTATTTTTTAGCAAATTACTATTTATATTTTAATAGGTAACTTAGATTTAATTTCTACTCAATCCAAAATATATTCAAATGGCATAATTATTTCCAGATGTAATAACTATTGAATGTGGACCATAAAATCAGAAGAAAATGGGAGTGTAGATGAATAAATCTAGATGACCTACTAAATCTAAAAATTGGAAAAATCACAAAGTGAATGCAAACACGTAAAATTTTTAGAGCATACAGGAAATATATTTTTAAAAATATAACAAAGTATAACCATAACTAACATAAAGACACTTCAAATCAATAAGTTCAATATTAATAATTCAATTCCGAGTCTGTCCCATAAGGGTGAGTGTGTGTGTTTGTGTGTGTGTGTGTATGTGTTAGTGTGTCTCCGTGTGTAATGTTTAACTTAGGAGAAAAAACATAGAAGGAATAAGGACATAAAGCCAAGTCACAAAGAAGTATAGAGTGACAATCCATACTGTTAAGACCTCTACCCTTGAAATTCAGTCACAACCATAAGATAGCATTAAAGTTATTACCAGGCAAAGCAAATAAATAAATAAATAAATAAATAAATAAATAAATAAAGGACAAAACAATGATGGAAGATATGTTGGAAGTAGTTTTAATTGAGTAAAATTAAGGATGTATCCAAAAAAAATTTTGAGTTGCAATGAAACAATGTGAGCACCATTTGCAACATCTCTAGATGCTCAAATTACAGAAAAATGTGGGGTCCTAAATGGACATATTATAAAAGAAGAAAAGCCTACCTCCAAGAGATAAAGAAAAGCAAATTTGCCTGGCCAGCATGGCTCAGTGGTTGAGTGTTGATCTATGAACAAGGAAGTCACAGTTGGATTCCTGGTCAGGGCACATGCCTGGGTTGTAGGCTCCAATCCCACGTGGGACATGCAGGAGGCAGCTGATCAATGATTCTCTCCATTGTTTCTCTCTCTCTCTCTTCTCCCTTCGTCTCTGAAATCAATAATAATTTTTTAAAAAAGCAAATTTGTGTCAAATAAGTTAGGAATAAAATAACAATAATAATCACAGAAAATACTGTAATTGAAAAAATACAATAAATAAAATCATCAAAAATTGGCTCTTTGTATAGATCAATTAAATTGATAAACATCAGGGTGGGGCTGGGCGAAGGGGCGGGCTCTGCGCCTCTGTCCCAGCTCCTCTGCTAGCTCCTAGGCTCAACCCCGCTATCAGGGATTGCAGGGCAGCCAGGCGTCCTTTTGGATTAGCGGGCGGTGGGCGAGGAAGCAGATGTCTGAAAAGAAAAGGCATCTGCCCAAGGGGCTGCCAGCGAAAGGGCAGGAGATGCTTTCCTTCTTTGTAGCTGCCAAGACCGGGACTGCTGGAGGCTGCCGCTCCCCTCACCACCCCCACCCCTGGGCGGGGCCTGGTGCGGAGGAGGGCGGGGCCTGGTGCGGAGGAGGGCGGGGCCTGGTGCGGAGGAGGGCGGGGCGGGAAGGCTCCTGAGAGCCTGGTGGCTGCTAGACTAACCCCCAGAATGGCTGGAGGGCCCTCAACTGGTACTAGCTTTTTTGGGCAGAGCACGGATTTGACAGCTCCTCCTTTTGAGAATATCTGCTGACCAGGCAACACTGCGAGGTTGCAACTTTCCAACGTTGGTTTTTGAGTCTGATCAGAAAAGGCTGCTGCTTCGTGTAGAAGGAGAGGGTGAGCTCTAGCTTGCAGTTCCCTGGAAAGCTGTCTATAGAAAAGACACTCTGGTCCCACATGTCACCAGGACTTACGTTTTCATGAAGGTTCGATTTCTCTGACACTATTCTTACATTTCTCCTTTAAAAAATATAAAGTGCTTTTGGGCACATGCTGACAGGTAACTGAAGACTGCAAAGAAATATCTCCAAATGTCATGGCCGAAGGAGAGAATGAAGTGAGATGGGATGGGCTGCGCAGTAGAGATTCAATTACTAGAGAGACAGCACTGGAAAATATTAGGCAGGTCATTTTGAGAAAAACTGAGTATCTTCGTTGGGTGAAAGAGACACCTTATCGTCCATCAGACGGGCTTTCAGATGCTGGTTCTTTGGATGGGTTGAAGAAGCTTCTTGCTCATCTGCTTATGCTTTTTTCTAAGAGGTGTCCCTTTAAAGATGTAAGAGAGAAAAGCGAGTTTATTTTGAAGAGCGTCCAGGAACTTGGAATTAGAAGTCCTCGACCACTGGGACACGCACCAAGCAGATTTATCCCAGAAAAGGAGATTCTTCAGGTGGGGAGTGAAGACGCACAAATGCATGCTTTATTTGCAGATTCTTTTGCTGCTTTGGGTCCTTTGGATAACATTACATTAGTGATGGTTTTTCACTCACAGTATTTGGAAAGTTTCTTAAAAACTCAACACTGTCTACAGCAAATGGATGGGCCATTACAAATGCATTACCGGCACTACATTGGAATAACGGCTGCAGCAAGACTTCAGTGCTCCTACTTAGTGAACCTCCATGTAAATGATTTCCTGCATGTTGGTGGGGACTCCAAGTGGCTTAATGGCTTAGAGAATGCTCCTCAAAAACTACAAAATTTAGGAGAACTGAACAAATTGTTAGCCCATAGACCTTGGCTTATCACTAAAGAACACATTGAGCGACTTTTAAAAGCTGAAGAGCACAGCTGGTCCCTTGCAGAACTGGTACATGCAGTAGGTCTACTCACACTATCATTCTCTTGCCTCGTTCACATTTGGCTGTGGAATCAGTCCAGAAATTCATTGTGATGGTGGCCACACATTCAGACCTCCTTCTGTTAATAACTACTGCAGCTGTGACATTACAAATGCAATCACAGTGTGGAAGAGAATCAGGTCAACTCAGCTGGAAATGTTTTGATAAGTGATTCCTTTTTTGAGGTCAAAGCCCTCATGGAAAAGATGAGGCAATTACAGGAATGTCGAGATGAAGAAGAGGCAAGTCAGGAAGAGATGGTCTCATGTTTTGAAATAGAAAAAAGAGAGAGCATGTTTGTCTTCTCTTCAGATGATGATGAAGTTACACCAGCAAGAGATATATCTCATCACTTTGAGGACACTAGTTATGGCTATAAGGATTTCTCTAGACATGGGACGCATGTTCCAACATTTCGAGTCCAGGACTATTGCTGGGAAGACCATGGTTATTCTTTGGTAAATAGCCTTTATCCAGATGTGGGACAGTTGATTGATAAAAAATTTCACATTGCTTACAATCTTATTATAATACAATGGCAATGCACAAACATGTTGATACCTCAGGGCTCAGACAGGCTATTTGGAACTATATTCACTGCATGTTTGGAATAAGATATGATGACTATGTCTATGGTGAAATTAACCAGCTATTGGATCGTAGCTTTAAAGTTTATATCAAAACTATTGTTTGCACTCCTGAAAAGGTTACCAAAGGAATGTATGATAGCGTCTGGAGGCAGTTCAAGCACTGCGAGAAGGTCCATGTTAATCTGCTTCTTACAGAAGCTAGGAGGCAAGCCGAACTCCTTTATGCTCTGAGAGCCATTACTCGCCATATGACCTGATGCCTTTCCTTCATTAAAGATGATGGAATAATCAGCAGATATAGTCTACGAGGGAAAGGTTCTAAGCCCCAGGACCAATGGTAGATAAAAGAATTCAGAAATCCATTGTGCCACCATTCCTTTAGTTTCTGCTATTTTACTGTGGAAATACCACTGTTGGCACGAGCAGTGAATACTTGGCAGCTTCAAGTTTAGAGCTGTGAAGAAGGGTTGCCGTTCACAGTATTTTGCTTTTTGAAGTACAAGATGCTGTATGACTGTTTTAATACAGCAAATAGTAGCTCTCCAAACCCTGTTGCTTTTCTGTTTTAAATAAGATAACAAGAATTGGAGCATGCAAATAATGGGACTTAGAAAATGACGTAAGCCTTTTTACACAAAGAATTTTAGATCTTGGTGCTGCTATTACTGTTGGTGGAATAAATAGAGTAGCTGTTCCAATTAAGCTATTAGTAATAAAGTGAACGCTGCTACTATCTGAGCCTATATACATAATTTTTCTGGTTTCAAATTAAACTTGCATATGTATTAATTTCATTGCATCTAAAAAAGCATAGAATTATTACTCATAGCTCAGCAAAGACTGTTTTGATGGTAACAGTTCAATTCTTTCAGTATAGTTTTTTTCAAATTCAGAGTTATTGGATGACATTAATTACACTGTCATTCTTAAAGATTTCCTTCAAAAAGCAATCTTAAATGTAAATGAAAATGTGTAAATTAAGAAAAGCTGGCTATCTCTTGACATGCTGTTTCTCAAGATCCCCTGACACTGGAGGGCAGCTATCTTGTGCAGTGTTTTTGTTGCCTCCCGGGAGTTGTGGGAAATGTGACTATAGTCTGCTGCACAGCCCGGGTGCATGCTGCTCCTGCCCCCCTCATTGACCCCACTTTAAAGGTGTGCACTCCGTAAGTAATAAAGCTGAAAAATATTTTCAATCAGGTTATTAAACTTGATTTACAAAGATGTTGTTTGTTTGAAATGCACACAGGTTTGAAAAAAATGTGTTGAGTACTTTGTATTCTGGAAGCCTGAACTGCTTTTGAAGTCTGTCAGTATTATTGGTATTTTTCAATAAAGAAAACTTTTCTCCAAAAAAATAAAAATTAAAAAAATAAATAAATTGATAAACATCAGAGAAAAAGAAGGTGTTCGAATCAAGAACATAAGATTAATAATAAGGCAAATATTAATGAAGTAATATGAGGATTTTATGAACAATATTGTGCCTATGCAATTGACAATTTAAATGATTATGAACATATTCCTTGAAAAACATATCTTACAAAAGCTATCGCTATGTTGGGTTTTGTGAGAACCTCTGAAATATATTGTTGAAAGGATTACATATGTCCCCTTTTCCCCCTGTTGTCCTCTCCCAGCCTGTACCTGCCCCCAACCCTGGCCTTCACCCTGATACATTGTCTGTGTCCATGGTTATGTTGATATGCATACAAGTTCTTTGGTTAATCTCTTCCCCCTCAACTGTCCCTCACCCCCCGCCCAACCTCCCCTGCTTTCCCTCTTAGGTTTGATGGTCTGTTCGATGTTTCTGTGTCTCTAGATCTATTTTTGTTCATCTGTTTATGTTGTTCATTATATTCCACAAATGAGGGAGATCATGTGATATTTATCTTTTTCTGACTGACTTATATCAATTAACATAATGCTCTCCAAGTCCATCCATGCTGTTGCAAATGGTAAGAGTTCTTTCTATTGTACAGCAGCGTAGTATTCCATTGTGTAGGTGTACCACCCATCTAATCCATTCATCTGCTGGTGGGCACTTAGGCTGTTTCCAAATCTTAGCTATTGTAAATTGTGCTGCTATGAACATAGTGGTACATATGTTCTTTCTCATTGGTGTTTCATGTTTCTTGGGATATATTCCTAAGCTAGGAGTTACTGGAGTTTTTACAAAGTAGAAATTGAACTCCCATTTGACCCAGTAAAACCTCTGAAATAATTTCCATTGAATCCCAAGTATGCTAGTGAGCAGTATTTGCATAGCTATCTATGCAAATGCTAGGATTTACTGTGCTCTGAAGAGATATGAAATAGCATCTGAAGATGCCTTAACATATTTTCGAAAGTTCACCTGAAACCCAGTCCTGACAGAACTTGAAGCTCCTGCCTTCAGGCTGTTGCTACCAGCATATTGAGGACGCCAGGTTCATAACTGGCTTAGGGTCTGTTCTTCATCTTCCTGTCAAAAGTGGCTCCTATCAGCTGAAAAGCAGATGACCACGAGAGTCTGATGGGGGCTGCTTTTCCAAGTATCTGTTCACATCTATTTCTAGATGCCCAAAGAGTCCTGAAAGCAATTTTGTAACTCGTTCACCTTCTGCTAAAACACTCACCAACTTTCCTCCAATCATACTGATGTCAGCTGGAATTCATCAGTGGCTGCTAATAGCAAAGTCAGGCCACTCTGCTCAGGGTGTGAAGGTGCCAAACTATGAAAGGAGCCTTGCACTGATCATGTTAAAATCCTTGTTCTCGTTCAAAGGGCTGTGTGCTGCTTCAGCCCAGGATTCTCACAGCATCCCCAGCCTGTCTCCACCCTGTCCCCACCCTGCCATGTGAGGGCAACTGAAGGTCCCTTTTTTACTGACTTGGTGCAAGGGAAACTCTAGGCACTAAAGAGCATTAGTGTTCTTTTGAAAATAACTTTTGGTCCTTCTGTTTTTTATTTCCAAAGTGTCTGATATTTGAAATATTGGAATCTTTTTAAGCCTAACAAATAATACCTTTTTTCAACATCCTATTAGATTTCACTTTTTATATTTTTATCTTTACATGTTGTTGTAGTTACTATGCTACCTAGCAAAACTTAGTTAGGATGGCCTAGCTTCTGTATTTATTATTTAAAGAAGGAATAAGATTGCAGGGCCCAGGTTATAGAATTTTAAAATGCTATGTGACATAATCACAAATCTGGGAAATAATATTGCAAGGGAAGGTTGGACAAGTCTCTGTAAGGGACAGCACCATGGAACAGACTGCCCACATAATTACTTGATATGGTCTACAAAATTAGAACAGTAGACATTTCTTTCTCTATACGTTATGTAAATGACTGGCAACATAATGAGAAATGTTTG
The DNA here is from genome assembly GCF_951640355.1 of Cnephaeus nilssonii. Classification (NCBI taxonomy): domain Eukaryota; kingdom Metazoa; phylum Chordata; class Mammalia; order Chiroptera; family Vespertilionidae; genus Cnephaeus; species Cnephaeus nilssonii. Next base: position 56,916,059 of record NC_137084.1, read on the forward strand.
AGGCATTTCCCAGAATTAACTTAGTAAATGTCCTCATGTACATGTACCCTAATAGGATATGCACTATTCCTTTTCTTTTCCTTGGTCTCCTCAGGAAACATTGTGTGAAGTGCCATTCCTGGTCAATGAACCTTAGGTTAATTTACATTTCTATAAACTGATTAAGAGGGCAGCTACTTCAACTCTTTTTAGAATAAGTGGGCTTTGATGGCTTTTAAAATTTGTTTTTCAATAGTTTTTAAAAAGTGAGTTGTAGTCATTCATTCATTCATTCATTCATTTAAAAATATGGAATGTGCCCTAACTGGTTTGGCTCAGTGGATAGAGCATCAGCCTGTGGACTGAAAGGTCCCAGGTTTGATTCAGGTCAAGGGCATGTACCTTGGTTGTGGGCGGGCACAACCCCAATAGGAGGTGTGCAGGAAGCAGCTGATGTTTCTCTCTCATAGATGTTTCTAACTCTCTATCCTTCTCTCTTCCCCTCTGTAAAAAATCAATAAAATATTTTTTTTAAATATAAAATGCTTCACGAATTTGCATGTCATCCTTTCCCAGGGGTCATGCTAATCTTCTCTGTATCGTTCCAATATTAGTATATGTGTGCCAAAGCCAGTACAAGGTGAGTTTTATTTAGATACTAGAGGCCAGTGCACGAAATTCGTGCACGGAGGGGGGTTGTCCTTCAGCCCAGCCTGTACCCTCTCCAATCTGGGACCCCTCAAGGGATGTCCGACTGCCCGTTTAGGCCCGATCCCACCTAAATGGGCAGTCGGACATCCCTCTCAAAATCCAGGACTGCTGGCTCCCAACTGCTTGCCTGTCTGCCTTCCTGATTGCCCCTAACCGCTTCTGCCTGCCAGCCTGATCACCCCCTAACCACTCTGCTGCCAGCCTGTTTGCCCCCAACTTCCCTCCTCTGCCGGCCTGGTTACCCCTAACTGCCCTCTCCTGCAGGGTTGATCACCTCCAACTGCCCTCCCTTTCAGGCCTGGTCCTTCTCAACTGCCCTCCCTTGCAGGCCGGGTGCCTCCCAACTGCCCTCTCCTGCTGGCCATCTTGTGGTGGCCATCTTGTGTCCACATGGGGGCAGGATCTTTGACCACATGGGGGCAGCTATATTGTGTGTTGCAGTGATGATCAATCTGTATATTACTCTTTTATTAGATAGGATAGAGGCCTGGTACAGGGGTGGGGGCCAGCTGGTTTGCCCTGAAGGGTGTCCCTGATCAGGGTGGGGTTCCCTTGGGGCGTGGGGCGGCCTGAGCGAGGGGCCTCTGGTGGTTTGCAGGCAGGCCACGCCCCCTGGCACCGCAAGCAGAGGCCCTGGTATCTGGAATTTATTTTCCTTCTACAATTGAAACTTTGTAGCCTGGAGCAGAGCCAAGCCAGGGGCTCCCTCCGAGGCCTGCAGCCATTTGTGTTGGGGTTATAATTGAAACTTTGTTGCCTTAAGCGGGTGGGCCCGGCCAGGGTGTGTGGAAAGCTTTGCTTCCCCTGTTGCCAGCAGCAACCCTGGCCTGCTCTCTCAAGCTCCATTCTGCTGCCATTTGTTTGAATTTGTTTACCTTCTATAATTGAAACTTTGTAGCTGGAGTGGAGGCTTAGGCTTGCAACTGCTGGCAGAAAGCTTGGCTTCCTCTGTTACCTAGGAAACCTTGCTCGCTGTGGCTGTAGCCATCTTGGTTTGGGTTAATTTGCATACTCGCTCTGATTGGATGGTGGGTGTGGCTTGTGGGCGTGGCTTGCGGGTGTGTTGGGGGTGTAGTCAATTTGCATATTTCTCTATTATTAGATAGGATTTACTTTTCCTGTTTCTTGCTAGGTCAGATTACTTTCATAAAATCAGAGCTAAATTCCCAAAGATTTGATCATTTAGGGAAATAAATTACATGACCAGGGCATCACTGATTTGCTAACTTATGATAGGTATCAACAAAATACAAATAACATGGCACCTCTGTTAAAAATGATTTTCTAGCCCTAACCAGTTTGGCTCAATGGATAGAGCATCAGACTTCGAACAGAAGGGTCCCAGGTTCGATTCTGGTCAAGGGCATGTCCTTGGTTTCAGGTACATCCCCAGTGGGGAGTGTGCAGGAGGCAGCTGATTGATGTTTCTAACTCTCCATTCCTCTCCCTTCCTCTCTGTAAAAAATCAATAAAATATATTTAAAAAATATGATTTTCTACAGCATCTATAAAATGGTGACTATAGTTAATAATACTTTATTGCCTAATTGAAAGTTTCATGAATCTTATCACAAAACACATTTACATTCTTTTAGGGTGTAGCCCTAAGGATAGTTTTCTATAAGTTCTAAATTTATCCAGCCAACCTACTATTGGTGTAATCCATTCAATTGGTTAATCCCTTTTGAAGCCATAATCTAATATCAGCAAGTGGGTGTGGCCTTAGGTGAGTATAAAAGGCGCATATTTTCAGAGCTCCTTCATTTCTTCTCCAGGATAGACTGAGTGACGTTGGAGCCGCCAGTTGATCGCAGAGAGTTCCTACTAACCCTGACATCCACAGAACTTTCAGAGGTGAGACCATTCATAAACTCTGATGAGGATGGAATTTAAAGTAAATACCTTCATGCCTACGTTCTCATATACAAATACTATTAATTTACCTGTTGGCGTGCTTGGATGTACTTCAAGCAAACAAGTAGATTTCTTAGTTAATATAAATGATATCAATATTTAAAGTATCTGAGATTTGAAAACTTATAATATATTGATATTTGCTATAACAGATTACTTGATTATTTTTATTTTATTACCATTTGCTACTGGAACTTTATTTCGGTCTTAAAAGAGATTTCTCTATTTTTCGTGTGAAAATGTGGAAATCTAAAACCACCAATAATGTTCAACACAATGCACACATACAAGTTTGCATATATATTAATCTACAAGTACGTGTGCAATTAATTAGAAATACCTTGTTAAGGTCCTATTTGCTCTTTCCTTAAAACCTAAGGTTTCCAAGCTCCATTTGGAAACTTTGAAATAGATCTGAACAACTGTAGGGCTTCCCAGGAAGTGGAGATGGATATAATGGGAGAAATCAGAAATAAAGATGAACCAGTCATGCTTCCATTAACTGCATCTCTGGATTTTCTAGTGTAGAGACAATATCCAATGTTGTTTATTTTCTCATGTTTTTTTTTTTTAAATTGATTGCAGAGAGATTTAAGAGGATAGATCGAGATAAAGAGAGGGAGAGAAACACAGATGTGAGATAAATATGGATCAGCTGCCTCTAGCATGCACCCTAACTGGTTATAGAACCCACCACCTGCTCATCCACTAGGTCTAGGAATCAAACCCACCACCCTCTTGTATATGAAACAACACTCCAACCAATTGAGCCTCACCCATTGGGGCATTATTTAAAAACAGAAAAACTAAAAACAAGTGATTACTTTTTGATGATTATTACTGTAGCTTGCACATTGACCAATTCAAAATGTGAAGGTGCTAGGATGGATTAAATCAACAGACTTGGAAAATTTTGTTTTCTTGAACAAGATATAACAGAAAATTTTATGTTTTCTTGTTTAAAAGGTAGAGTTTTGTTATTAAAGTCAAGGAATAAATTCAACTGTTTATAGTTTAAGGAGTTCAAAGTTAAAGTCAACACTTTGACTAAACTGAACCAGTAGAGTTTAACCGAGTAGATTTGACTGGGGTACATAGAGACTATTAGTATAGATATTAAGGGTGTGTTTATTTAAAGTCATGGAATCAGAGAGACAAAAAGAGAGAAACTGGTTCATCTTACCTTATAATAGACAAATATGCAAATTGACCACACCTTCGCTATGCCCAAGCCATGCCCACCAACCAAGCCACGCCCACCAGGAAACCGTTGCAGGGACGTTGGGGTATGGCAGAGCCCAAGGCCGGGAAAGCCTCGGGCGGAGGCTTTCCCGGCCTTGGGCACCAGCGGGGAGCCTGCACAGATCGCAGGAAACCACTGGGGGTCGGCTCCTGCGATCCTTAGCAGGGATGCTGGGTGTGGCCGAGCCCAAGGCCACCGCCCGGGGCCAAGCCCTGACCCTGAAAGAAGGCAGAAGGCGGTGGCCAGAGCCAAGGCCTGGGTCCCCGGTGCCGGCAGAAAACTGGTGCAGGCAGCCAGGTGAATGAAGGTCTATTGCACGAATCTTCGTGCAAACGGGCTACTAGTTAATTTATAGTCTGTATATGCACTAGTGAACCAAACAATAAGTGAGGTATGATTGAGATCATGGTTCATTTTATTTTATTTTTAAAAATTCATCGATTTTAGAGAAAGAGAGGCAGAGGGATAGAGAAAGTGAAACATCGATTTGTTGTTCTACTTATTTATCCATTCCTTGGTTGATTCTTGTATATACCCTGACCAGGAACCAAACCCCAAACCTTGGCATGTCGGGATGGCGCTCTAACTAATTGAGCCTACCAGACAGGGCCCAGATCATTGTTCATTTTAAACAAAAAGCACGATGAGGACTCTCTTATCTCATTTTCTCATTTATATCTTAGCATAAACCCAACATGTCTAGATTTGTTATGTCTAGGATTTTATTGGAGTTAAATTAAATGGTAGATTAGATACCAAGTTAATTGGTAGATAGAACTCAAGCAGACATACTTTTATCCAAAGGTCTTTTTTTTTTTTTTTTCTCATCTGGGAGGAAGAATAACTTTATGTATCTCCCTTTCTCATTCTGTCTGTCTTTCTTTTATTTCAGTTTCAGAAACATGGAGTCACACACCTTGCAAGGCTTACTGAGGGAACTCATCTGCTCCATCTGTATGAACTACTTCCTAGATCCGGTCACCTTAGACTGTGGGCACAGCTTTTGCCGTCCCTGCCTGTGCCTCAGCTGGGATGCGGCCCAGATTCCAATGCGCTGCCCTTATTGCAGACAAGTGTCAGAGAAGCCAGATTTCAAAACCAGCATCCCACTCAGGAGCCTGGCTTCCCTAGCGAGACAGGCCGGAGCTGACTCTGTCAACAGCTCTGAGGAGCAGTTCTGTGTGGCACACAAAGCAGCAAAGCGGCTCTTCTGTGACTTTGAAAAGAAACTATTCTGTAGGCACTGCTCTGATTCCCCGAATCATGTGGCTCACAGCCACAGTCCGACACAACAGGCTGCTGAGGAATACAGGGTAAGTGGTGCCTTTCATGCAATTTGGTAGATGTAGGCTCCTAAGTGAGAGAAAGAAGATAATAATGAAAAGGAAATTGATTGATGATAATGGAGCTGGTGGAGCTGGTAATGTTTCAATGCAAAATTCAAAATTATAAGTGTATCCTGGCAATGCTGTTGTTCAACTTGGACAATATAATCAGAACTGTGTTGAGCTTTTACTAAGGTAGATTTCTATAGATCTTCTGTCCAAATATATAGAATTGGTGCTATTGTGGGAGAGGTGGCAAGCACCAGGAACACTGGCTTCTGATGCAAGTCGGACTTCTTCATAGTCAGGATACATGAAAATCTGGGTGCCAGTTTCTCAAGAAATGATCTGTAAGGTCTCCCCAAACTTCTGATTATATGTCTCTGTCACTTCTGATGATCCAAATTTGGGAATCAAATCAGATGAATGTGAAAAGATCAGGCCTCCTCATTCTAACTCAAGGTGACAGTGCTTTCAACATCTGCCTTTAACCATAAAAAAGAGGATAAAATTCACAATAACCATCTTAGGTGTCAGTAAAGCTCCTGGTTATTTTGCAGGAGGAACTTCTCAAGAGAATGGGCTCCTTATGGAATATGGCTCAAGAAATGCAAAACAATGTGAAGATAGAAGATGAGAAAGCCGGGTCATTGCAGGTAAGAATGAACATGTTCTGCTTAGTTTTACTATTATATATTTATGCAGATTGAGAAATGCTGCCTTATAGTTTTAGGTACATTGGAGTTAAAGAATATTGGTTAAAGAATAATAGCTTCTGCCCAGGAAAAAGCAGTGGTTTAAAAAATATATCAGCAATCACAAATATAATGACCAAATATACAGTATATATGGTTTAAAACAATGCATGCAGTCCACCCTCTGCACTCAGGGAAGCTAGTGGAAAGAATGCTAATACAGTTGAGTGTGAGGAGTGTGGGAGGCTAGGGTTCTAACTGTTTGCAGTCAAATATCCACATATAACCTTATACTTGCCCACAATTTTCTTATTCTTTCTTATATATAAGGCATTGTTTGGTGGATCCCCTGGATACCAAATTCTGGGGGTGTTCAAATTATTTTGTAAAATGTTGTAAAACAAAGCATAAAGTTGACCCTTTGCATTCATAAATTCCAACATCAGATCAAAAATATGGTCTTGGATCTGCCAAGGGATTAATATTTGAATAGGAAATATGCAGCCATAGATGGTCAACTGAGTATTTATTGAAAAAAATCACAGTCCATATGGATGCTGTTCAAGAGTCAATCAACTGTGTGTATGCAGGCTTTGAGAGGTATTCCCAGTTCAACTTCAAAGGTTTGATGAATTTTTTCAGAAATGGAGTAAAAGACAATACCACACTAAGTTTAACTGTGGAAAAGATGAGAGAAATAAAGTAGCACCAAGAAAAAAAAATAGAGTATTTTTTAAAAATCTGTATAATAAGGTGTATAGTTAAATCTTTAAAATACCTAACACAATCAAGCAAAGGAGCAATAGAAAAAGAAGGTAGTGAAGAAGAAATGATTGATGGAGTAAGAACTGGGAAGCAACATCACAGGGACTCTTTATTTTTTAATTTTTAAAATATTTTTATTGATTTCAAAGAAGAAGGGAGAAAGAGATAAAAATATCAATGATGAGAGGGAATCATTGATCAGCTGCCTTCCTTATATCCCCTCAGGGGATTCAGCCCTAAAGCCCAGTATGTGTCCTGACCTGGAATTGAACCTGAACTTCTGGTTCAGAGGTGGACACCCAACCACTGAGTAACATCAGGTGTGCTAGTCTGAGACCCTGTAGAGGGCTTGATTTAACAGAAAAAGGGACCAGGAACATAGGGTCAGGATGTACAGAAGGGCTTGCAAATACTCAAGACACTTTGAGGTATGAGGCAAAAAGTTTCTCAAATATTTTCTTTTTTTAAAAAAATATATTTTATTGATTTTTTACTGAGAGGAAGGTAGAGAGATAGATAGCTAGAAACATCAATGAGAGAAACATTGATCAGTTGCCTCCTGCACACCCTTGCACTGGGGATGTGCCCGCAACCAAGGTACATGCCCCTGACCGGACTCGAACCTGGGACTCTTCAGTCCACAGGCTGACGCCCTATCCACTGAGCCAAACTGGTCAGGGCTAAAATATTTTCTTGATGAAACTAAGGAAAAAATGGAAATTTGACAATCTCTTTAGAGTGAGAATGTGTAATCCCTTTGATCCTCTATCTGTGCAGGAGTACGTGGCCCTTAGGAAGGTAATGATCAGAGCTGAATATCAGAAGATTCATCAATTTCTCTATGAGGAGGAGTGCCTCTATGTGGACACAATGGAGAGAGAAGCAAATGAGATCTTCCAACAACTGCAGGAAAGCAAAGTCAGAATGACCCAACAGACAGAAAGCCTGAAAGAAATGTTTAGAGAGCAGATGGGCATGTGCCACAAGCCAGATATGGAGATGCTCCAGGTGAGAGGGGAGGGTCCATCCTCAGAGAGAGGAATCCTATTATGGACAATGTGGTTATGATTCCTGCATACACCATTACCTTCAACTGAATGATTATGCTCCTGGTCTTCATCATCGTGCCTGTCCAGTCAGTTACTTATTTTCTTTAAGAGCTTTTTGCCTAAGTAGCTGACGTAGGATAAAGTGATTTCAGTGTAATGTGAAGCTTGACCTCCACAGACAGATTGTCCAAATTCAGTCAATCCCTGAGCAAGGCAACATTAACTTTGCTGTGATCACTCATTATTTACATTCCCCTAATCCACTGTCACTCTCTGTTATTGCCATAAAAGCAACTTGCTAAAGACATTGAGGTTTTGACACTAGCCTAGGCAAGATTTCTAGAATTTGGCAATCAATTCTAAAGCTCTCTGTGTTTTTCATTGGATCCCCTGTTTTGCTTTCATTGTTGTAAATGGTCAGATCTCTCCTTGGGAATAACAGGGCAATGAGTGATATTGGAAACCTAGACCTGGTTGCATCACTTCACTTCCCTGCCTGACCTCCTTCCATCCTCGGAACACCTTGAGGAAGGTCTGCGTGTTTTAGTTTAAGTGGTATTATTAAGATGACCTCTGATTGTTCCTTAAAGGGGAATAGGAAAATGTACATTAAGAAAACAAATTCTAGAAAATATATAAAAGGACATAATTTGCTCGTTTACCTTCTTTTTCTGTTTGTTTTGCAGGATTTGGGAACTGTGTTGGAAAGGTGAGTTTACACTAATATTTTATGAGAAAGTCATTTTCTTCTTGATGAGGGTGCTGTACATGTTTTGAGCTAGAAGTCTTTTCCTCTGTAGCTATTTTCCGTTTTCTTTCAAAAGTGACCCTGAGGCCTTCTCGTCTCAGAAGTTTCCTTTCCATGTGACTGAATTCATATGTACCTGAAAACATCTGAGTTTCTGAGTTTTCTTCCAGCTCCTCTCCCCTATCCTCTCCCTATTTAGCACAATAAACATTACTGGAGTGATTTTTGAAGGTATCACAGAAAAGGTACCTTACACTGCACAGTTGGAAGGTGAAAAGGGCAGGAAATCAGGAACTTTGCTATAAATGTGTGAAGGTTGATTTTGTTCCCAGGACTAGCAATGACTCAGCATGTTCCCTCACTGCAGGTCAGACCTCAGGGGGAATGACCTCCTGGTGCCCCCTAAGAAGTTAGACCTTCAGGAGCAAAGCTGCCAGGTGGGAGTTAGGTGTTCCTGCTTGAGAAAAAAAAAAAAAGCGCAGAGCTGTCTGGCTCTGTGGACTCTTCCCCTCTCATAAGCTGAATGCCTCATTGGTGACAACTCTGAGACTCAAGTCCCAAAGTCTCTGCCTGGATGTTCTGCTCCCTGTCAGATACCCAGGGGTTTGCTTTCCCTGAGGTGGAGTAGATGGAGGAAATGATTCTCAATCATTTTAGAAATGCAATAATATCTGAGAAGAATGGGGAAATAGGTATTGAAAATAGTTTATAAATTTAGAAAAGAAGGTAACATTTCTTATATTTCCACAAGGGTAGATTATAATGTGTACTTCATTAACTCAGAAAGAGAGGATCCTGATGAAATATATTGGATGAAAAGCTATGATATTTAGACTTTTTTGTGAGTAACATTTTCCTCCAAATGCCACTGATGTCATTCTTCACAGGACCGAATTGGTGCAGAATCAAAAGCCTCAACCAGTGAATCTGGACCTCACTTCCTGGTGCTGCACTGGACTCCTGGAGTTGCTAAACAGGTTCAGAGGTAGGAGCTTGCTCTGTGGCATTAGGCCTCAATTTCTTTCTGGTTCTTAGTTTTATAGGTTCTTGTTCTATTTTAACTTTATGTTTTCTGTCATGAAGGCAGTCCATCACTTTCCAAAATTGTATCTTCTTTTCTTGTGTAGTCATATCACAATGAACTTTGCAACTTATATTGAAAATAAAAGCAAGATACCTATTTTTATTGACATTTGGTATACATAGAGGAAGAGAAGAGCAATGAGGTTGACCATGTGGTCATGAGGAGATAGAATATTTAGTACTGAGAGTAGCCATCAATATTATATGTTTAATCAGTTACCCCACTTTTGAATGTTTAAATATGGCACTGATGGATTTAAATCTGTTGTATTTTGTAAGTGCATTCATCATGCATTGCACTAAGAATATTTATTACTTATAAAATCAGAAAGTCCAAAAAAGGACTGAAAATGTCATAAGCAGAATAATTTTAGTGCTGTTAGAACAATGTCAGAACCACTGACAGAGAAGAATCTGTGACCACGGTCCAATCATATTAGGCTCATAGTAGAGAGCAGGTCTAAACCCCAGAACTGAGATTGAGATTAGACTTAATGCAGGGTCTGAACAGATAATGAAAATCCACAGCACTCTCTTCAGAAATTACTAATTTATCCATAATATGTATTTCAATCAAATATTCTTGAAAAAGTAACAGGTGCCACTTATACTCCAATAACAACTCACATAATAGCAAAGTGCTTTCTATATATTAAATAGGACAATCAACACAAAATGAGATTTCTAAAGGAAAGAAAAGGTTTTATGTGTGACCTGAAACAAATTACCCAGAGGTTGACATTAAATCTCTGCTTCACACTGTCACACTCTTCGTGACATGTGTGGAGGTTTTGTTTTTTTCTACTGTGTACTGTGAAGGACTTCTGTGTAAAGGTAGTGATAACACTTGTTCTTTGTAGATGAGAAATCTGCACTCTCTTTGCTGTCTTTATTTTGTACTAGAGGCCTAGTACACAAAACTCCTGGAAGGTGGGGGGAGTGTCCCTCAGCCCAGCCTGCACCATCTCCAATATGGAACCCTTCAAGTGATGTCCAACTGCCCGTTTAAGCCCGATCCTACAGGGCAGTCGGACATCCCCCTCACAATCCAGGACTGCTGGCTCCAAATGCTTGCCTGCTTGCCTTCCTGATTGCCCCTACCTGCTTCTACCTGCTGGCCCGATCACCCCCTAACCACTCCCCTTCCAGACTGATTGATGTCTAACTGCTCCCCTGCCACCCTGATTGTCCCTAACTGCTCTCCCCTACAGGCCTGGTCACCCCTAAATGCCATCCCCTGAAGGCCTGGTCACCCCTAACTTCCCACCCCTACAAGTCTGGTTCCCCCCAACTGCTCTTCCTGAGTCCTCCCCAACTGCCCTTCCCTGCAGACCTGGTCAAACCTAACTTCCTTCCTCTGCCAGCCTGGTCATCACTAACTGCCCTCCCAGAAGGCTTGATTGCCCCCAACTGCCCTCCCCTGCTGGCCATCTTGTTGCAGCCATCTTGTGTCCACATGGGGGCAGCCATGATATAGTGATGGTCAATTTGCATATTACTATTTTATTAGATAGGATTTCCCTGGAGGAGGGGCAAATGAAGAGACTCTGCCCCCCAGGCCATGGAAATTCCATTTACTGACATTTTTTTTTGCCTCTCTTTGCAGTGGATAATGTCCTGAGTGATGGAAACATCAGTCTCTTCATGTGTATTTCTGAGGATGTGAGGAGTGTGTTGTTTCCAGCTTACCATTACAACATGTCCAGGGAGCCCCAGAGACTGCGGAGTTTTGTGATTTGGGGAACTCATACCTTCACCTCTGGTAGACATTACTGGGAGGTTGATGTGCCACACTCCTCGTGTTGGATTCTGGGAGTCTGCAAAGATATCCTCATAATGGAAAACCTTTTCTTTATTGACTGGAGGGAAGCATCTGTTCTATTTTCCTTGAAGATGAATGATCATTATTATCTCTACACTAACCGCCCACTCATAGTTCATCATGTGAAAATGCCTGTGGGTAAGATTGGAGTGTTTCTGGACTATGACAAAGGAATTGTGAGCTTCCATAATGCTAGCAATGGTTCCCTCTTATGTAGTTTAGCTTCTTCCTCCTTCTCTTCCCCTCTGAAGCCTTTCCTTTGCTTGGAAGCTTCATGAAAAGTTAACTTTTGGCCATTTATTTGATGATTTCCATAACTGTGTACACTATTTTCAGGAAATGTCCTGTGAGGTATCAGGGTGATACCTAGCACATTGTAATTTAAGGGTACATAATTATTGTATGTTTATAAAAATGGCATAACCACAGTAAATTTATAAATATGTTTATAAATTGTCTTTTATTTTATATATATATTATTGTTGATAGTATTAAAGATGTCTCCTATTTTCCCCTATACATCCTGCCTCTCACCCCTACCCATTCCCCATTCTGCAGGTCTTCACCACCATATTCCACCTCTGCATGGGCTATGCATATAAGTTATTTTGTTTTCTCTTCTCATTCCCCAATCCCCTCATCAATGAATGTCAGCCTGTTCCATTCTTTTATGCTTCTGACCTTATTTTATTGGTGAATTCATTTTTTTTGATTCCACACAAAAAGTGAGATCATGTGATACTTGTTTTTCTCAGATTTGCTTATTTCACATAGCATAATACTCTCCAGGTCCACCCACGCTATCCCAAAGGGTAAGACATACCTGTTTTTCACAGCTGCATAATATTCCATTGTGTAAATACCACACAGCTTTTTAGCTATACATCTACTGATGGGGACGTGGGTTTTTTCCAAAGCTTAGCTATTGGGCAAAGGCAACTTGGGCCAAAATACACAAATGAGATTACATCAAAATAAAAAGATATTGCACAGCAGAAACCACCATCAAAATGAAAAAGGAACCCACTGTATGGGAGAACATATTTGCCAATGATACACCTGATATGGGGTTACTCTCTAAAATATATAAAATATTCATACAACTCTCAAAGGTAGACAAACAATCCACTTAAAAATTTGGCAGAAGGCCTGATTAGATATTTCTCCAAAGACGACATACAAATGGCTAAGAGATATGAAAACTTTCCCAAAGTCACTAATCATCCGAGATTCAAATTAAAACCACAATGAGATATCACCTCCCACCTGTCAGAATGCGTATCATCAAAAACTCAACAAACAGTAAGTGCTGGCAAGGGTGTGGAGAAAAGGGAACACTAATTCACTGCTGTTGGGAATGGGCATTGGTGTAACCACTATGGAAAACATTACAAAGTTTCCTCTAAAAATTAAAAATAGAATTTCCATTTGAGCAGACCATCCCACTTCTGGGAATATAGCCTTAAAACCCGTAATACCAATCAGAAATAATATATGCACCCCTATGTTTATAAATTTTCTTTTAGTAAAAATGTTTATGATGGAACATTTATTCCTATATATAATTAATGAATCAATGGCTTTTAAGAAAAAACACAATCATACTAAGGTAAAAGGTCAATACTATAATAGTCATCCCTTTACTGTATTTAATTCAGTAATTTTAGTAATATCAGAGGGTTTTGTAACAACCAAAACTATCTAATTTCAGGACAGTTCCATTACCCCAAAAGGAACAATTAATTATTAATATTCACTTCCTGTTCACTCTTTTGCCCTCCTTGTCAACCCAGAATTGACTCTCAATCTTTGTGGACTTGTCTAGTATATACATTTCAAGTATAGGGAATCACACAATGTGTGTTTGTTTTGCATCTGGTTCCTTTCACTTGCCATAATATTTTCTGATGTGTGTTACTTGACTATCTGAACCAGATTTGATAGCAAAATAAAGAGGTGTATATTTCAGGTTAATAAACAAAAGAAATGGTGCTAAATCTCTTCTTCAATCTGACCTAGTTGGGTAGATCCCACTGCCTGAGGTACTTTATAATTTCCCTAAATCTAGTTACTTATGACTTTTCAGCTTAAATAATAGTTTTTTAAAAATATATATTTCTTTATTGATTTCAGAGAGGAAGGAAGTGATAGAAACATCAATGATGAGAGAGAATCATTGATGGGCTGCCTCCTGCTCGCCCCCCACCGGGGATGAAGCCCGCAAACTGGGCATGTGCCCTTGTCCAGAATCGAACCTGGGGCCCTTCAGTCCACAGGCCAACACTCGATCCACTGAGCCAAACCATCCAGGGCTTAAATAACAGTTTTTGAAGGACGTCCTCCTTGACTCCACAGACCTGTGTAGTTTCTCTTAACCCAAACTTTCTGAGCATGTTATACTTATCATAATAGTCAACAAACTTTCATCAAATTGGTAGTTATTTATTGCTACTAGACTGAAATTCCTAAGAGTAAAGACAGTATTTGTGTCTTTTCCCACTATTCAATGCAACACTTAGAAAATAAATCACAATAAATATAAGGTGAAAAAATGAATAAATAAATCTGTAGTATGCTTACTCCCATGTAACTGTGAATATTTTCCTAAATGGGGCACATAATTTACTAATCATAAACTGGAATGTATTCCTATTTTAGTAGCTTGTATGCATTGAGACACCATTGAAAATGCATGGCAATAATGGGAGAAGATATTTGACATATCTGTATTCAACAAATGACTCTACAGAACGAACAGAAAGAATTCTAAAAGTCAATAAGAAAAAGACAAGTCAACTAGACCTAAAAATATTGGAAGGGGTAATTTGAACAGGCATTTTACTTAAAAAAAAAAAAAAAAAGGCATCCATGGGTTTGTACCGGTAGTCCTATGAAAAGTGTTCAAATGCATTTGTCATTAGGTAAATGCAAATGAAAACCACACTGTCAAACACAAAATGACACAGATATTAAAATAGGTAAGGAACTGTGGTAACAGAAGAATAGAGGAAGCAAAGCTACCATCTATTGCTTAAAGTAAACTGACATAGTCACTTTGGCAAACTCTTTGTTAGTACAATACACTATAATCCAATGATTTCAGTCCATGTTACACACCCGATAGCAATGCATGTGTATGACCACAAAGTGGATATGTGTACTGCCTTCATGGAAGCACTTTTCATGCTTACCCAGTTGGAAATGAGCAAGTTCACCAACAGTAGCATGAACAAATTGTGGTACACTCATATAGTGGAATACTCTGAGACAAAACAATAAAAACAATTGTTATATACAGGGAAATATAGCAATATTACCAGCATACTTTTAAACAAAAAGAATCATACACAGAGGGCATATACCATATGATTTTATTTATATAAATATCAAGATATGATCATTAGAATCAGGGCTTATTAATCACCAAGATATGATTACCTTACAGGAGAGGGAGTTAGACGGGGGACAAGGTAGGCAATCCTGGGAGCTAGATGTAGGAGTATGTTACTTTTGTGTTATGCAATAGAACACTCTCTTGACAATTTATTCATCATTATTTCATAACTAGACGCCCAGTGCACGAATTCTTGCATGGGTGGGGTCCCCTGGCCTGGCCAGCATTCAGGGCTGATGGGGGTCGTCTCACCCATTCCTAATCGGGCCAATCGAGGCTGGGTGGTTGGCTGGCCAAGGGGAGGGACCATGGGAGGTTGGCTGGCAGCAGGAGGTTGGCTGTGGGAGCACACGGACCACTAGTGGGCAGATCCTGCATTGAGCATTTGGCCCCAGGGAGTCAGTGCATGTCATAGAGACCAGACAAAGGATTGTTCACTTGGCTGGTTGTAATGGTTGCTTAGGCTTTTATATATATAGATGTTTAGAGATCTGTGGACAGGATAGATGTACTTTTGGGTCAGTAACGTGAAATGTACCCTTTCACTGTGTTTCTAAACATTATTTCAGTTATGGTTTCCTACATTATGGATTCCAGGGAGATTTCAGAGCATCATCTTCCTCATGTCATCTATAAAAATGTTCATGGATTAGTAGAATCAGCATCATTAAAATGTCCATACTACCCAAAGCAATCTATAGATTCAATGCACTCTCCATTAAAATACCAACAGCATATTTCACAAACCTAGAATGAACTCTCCAAAAATTCACCTGTAATAAAAAAAAGACCCCAAATAGCTGCAGCAATCCTGTGAAAGTTGATCAATGTAGAAGGGATCTCAATACTAGACATCAAACTGTATTACAAAGTCACTGTTCTCAAAACTGCCTGGTACTGGCATAAGAACAGACATATAGACCAATGGAATAGAATAGAGAACCCAGAAATTGACCCAAACCACTAAGCTCAATTAATATTTGATAGAGGAGTTAAGAACATACAATGGAGTCAAGACAGTCTCTTCAATAAATGGTGTTGGGCCCTAACTGGTTTGGCTCAGTGGATAGAACATTGACCTGCGGACTGAATGGTCCCAGGTTTGATTCCAGTCAAGGGCATGTACCTCAGTTGTGGGCACATCCCCAGTATGGGGTGTGCAGGAGGCAGCTGATTGAGTTTATCTCTTATCCATGTTTCTAGCTCTCTATCCCTTTCCCTTCCTCTCTATAAAATAATCAGTAAAATATATTTAAAAAAATAAATGGTGTTCGGAAAATTGGACAGATACATGCAAAAAAATAAAACTAGACCACCAACTTACATCATGCACAAAAATAAACTAAAAATGGATAAAGGGCTTAAATGTAAGACGGGAAACCATAAAAATATTAGAGCAATCCACAGGCAGCAAAATCTCAGACATATGCTGAAGATACAGCTCCTAGGGCAATGGAAACTAAAAAGAAAATAAACAAATGGGACTACATCAAAATAAAAAGCTTGTGCACAACAAAAGAAACCCTCAACAAAACAACAAGAAAGCCTATTTGCCAATGTTATCTCCGATAAGGGTTTAATCTCCAACATTTAAAGGGAACTCATACAACTTAACAAAAGGAAGATAAGCAATCCAATCAAAAAATGGGCAATGGACCTAAATAGATATTTTTCAAAAGAGGACACAAGGAAGGCCAAGAGACATATGAAAACATGCTCAAAGTTACTAATCATTGGAGAGATGCAAATCAAAAGGACAATGAAGTACCATCTCACACCTGTCAGAATGCCTATCAACAAATCAACAAAGGACAAGTGCTGGAGAGGATGCAGAGAAAAAGAAACCCTAGTGCAGTGCTGGTGGGAATGCAGACTGGTGCAGCCCCTGTGGGGAACAGTTTGGAGTTTCCTCATAAAACTAAAAATGGAACTCCCATTTGACCCAGTGATTCCCCTTCTAGCAATATATCCCAAGAAACTAGAAATACCAATTAGAAAGGATCTATGCACCCCTATGTTCATAGCAGCACAATTTACAATAACTAAGAATTGGAAACAGCCTAAGTGCCCATCAGCAGATGATTGGATTAAAAACTGTGGTACATCTACACAATGGAATGCTATGCTGCTGTGAAAGGAAGGAACTCCTACCATTTGCAACAGCATGGATGGAGCTGGAGAACATTATGCTAAGTGAAATAAGTCAGTCAGAGAAATGAGTCAGGATCTCACTCATTTATGGATTATAATGAACAACATAAACTGATGAACAAAAACAGATCTAGAGACAAAGAAGCATCAATCAGATGCTCAAACATCAGAGAGAAGGTAGGGAAGGGTGGGGATAAAGGGGAGAGATCAACCAAAGACTTGCATGCATGCATATAAGCATAACCAATTGACAGAGACTGCAGGGGAATGAGGGCATGTATGGGAGTAGGGTGGGGGAGGCAATGGGAGGATATGGACACATATATAATACCTTAAGCAACAACAACAACAACAAAATAAATAGAAAAATGTAAAAAATTGACATAAAACTGCTTTAAATGATGTGAGAAGTCAACTCAAATAACCTCTTAATTTTTAAATTACTTTGTGAAATACATTTATTTCCCCGATTGAACATGAAGCTTTCAGTACAATGTTACAAATATGCTCATTTTCAAAGGACACTCATCTCTTTTGTTGTGTCGCCTAGCATTAGCTACAGTTTGTGACTTGCTTTTCTACACAACTCTACAGGTTATTCAAAACTTATCACATCATACAATTAAAGCTGGTAAGTCTATCAAAACAGCTAAATAGAAAGCATGTTACCATTGTAAAAAATGTAGAGAAAGATGAAAATAAAGAGAAAGGGGAATAAAAGAATAAGAGAAAATGGAAAGAACAGATCACAGATATCATAGAGTTTTGGGGTTTGTACCTGATTCTGGGCTTTCTGTATTTTTCACGCTGATAAAATCACACACACACACACACACACACACACACACACACACACACACAGAATAAAAACCAGGCTACAGCTAGGGCCTCTGTAGCATGGCCACCACGAGGGGGTTCAGATGCTCCTGCAAGTGGAGCAGGGGGAAGGGACACCATTCCAGGTGTTCAGACACATCACCAAGGGCTCCTCCTGGATCCACTCTGAGCCCTGGAGAGTCCGAAGGCACTTCACCTGGAGGGGTGGCTAGTGGAAGTGAAGTCTGGCCACGGAGGTGGAGAGCATATTCCACAAGTTGTGTGTGTTGCAGAACCTGCTTCAGGTCAGTCAGGAGGACCCTGAAGGTGAGGCTGAGATCTTGGTATTTGGGCAGCCTTCTTACCAAAAGGATGTGACCAAGATGATCCTGACCTTGGCTTACTAACACAGCCAACTCAGGGTGCAAAGCTGAGAGAACAAGGCTGTCCAGGAGACAGAGGCCCAGAGCTCCCCTGGCTGCTGTCCTGGAGGCACAACCCAGAGAGCTCCCAGACACTACCCAGCCAGGTTCCCAGGTTATGAAGGCATTTATGGGCCCTGGAGTGAGAACCAGGCAAGGTTCAAGAGGAAACCCCTATCTAGAGCCCTATTGTTCTAGGTCCTGCTTCTGCAGCAGAAACTGGGGAAGGATGGTATGAGTTGTTCTGGTCTCCCCTCCTGAATTCTATTCCTACCAGGATCAGCACGTTGGGATGTGGTAGTGTTTTTGAGATGTTCTGAAACTAAAGACTCAGAATTACTTTAGGCAAAGCACGATGTACTAAAAATTGGGTAAGTCTATCCATAAGTACTTCAGGATTATTTAGAATATACTTTAGTTAAACAAATCATTCTGAATCAAGAAAAGTGACTAGAGGAATTTGAATCAGATGGATGAAGTCTCAATGGTTAAAATGGTGCTACTACTGGGGACAGTTCCTGCATCTGGTGTCCTGAGCCTTGTAACTTAAACTTCCATGTACTCCCTTAAATATTTCTTTCATTTCATTTAGTGGTATTTCATTCACTGAGCTATTTAAACAAGAAATGTATGAATTGTCTTTGGTTCCTCTCATCCCATTGTCATTCAAAACCAATCTCATATCAAGACCTGCATACATTTGAATTTTTATTTAATTTTTTGCTGCTTCTGTCCCTTCACTCTAAGCATATGGGCTGCCATATCGCTCAAAGAAAGACCCACTTCTGACATCCTGAGTGGCAACTGTGCTGCTGAGAAATGCTGATGCTCCTTCCCTGCCAACTCATTAGTGCAAAATCCCCATCTGACCATTGTCGGGCCTTCACAATGTGACCAAAGCCTCCTCCAGCTTTCTCTCTTGTGCTTTCAGTATCTCTCCATCAGACTTCAGGCAGACTCTTATTCCTGAACACACCTTCTTTCTCCCACTCCTTAAAGTCATTACCTCCACAAAGAATTCTTTTCTTCACTTCCATGTGGGAAAATTCTATTTATCTGGAATAACAAATATTGTAAAACCATCATTTTAGGATTATTTCTGTATAAAGTCACACAAATAAAACATAATTTGAACATATTTTTAAGATGAGGAAAAGTAATATTTAAACATGAAGGATTTTTTTAAGGTACAATTTTGTGGGTGAACATCTGTGTTATCTTAAACACCTTATGATCACACAAATATCAAATCCTTGGGGATCAGTGCACAATTACATAGAAAGAGCTCTGCATTGAAAGGTTGCTGGTTTGATACCCAATCAGGGCACATGCCTGGGTTTCAGGCTCCATTCCAGGTAGCAGCTGACAGAATATCTGTTTCCCTCTTTCTCTCCCCTCTCTCTAAAAAATCAATAAAAATATTTTAAAAACTACATGGAAATATAAGAATAGATGGTCTGGAAAATTAGCTAGTGCTCTATAAGGATGTATTTGTAATGAAGGATACATAAAAGATCAATGGGGAAAGAAAGACATATTCAAACATAATGTTGTATAAGTTTCTTTAGCAACTGATAGAAAAGTGAATTCCAATCTCACTTCACATTGCATCCAAACATAAGCAACAAGTGTGGAAGAACTCTTTGGTCAAATTTTAAAAATTGGAAGTAAAATTTCAAGTTTAGAAGTCACAGGGAAATGACAGTACAACCAGACTTGAGCACAAAGCAGTGGTTAATTATATGAAAACTAATGATCAAATACAAAGATAAAAGAGTGGGAAACCTCTTCTGAAGTCCCTGATGGACAGTCTGTCTCCTCACTAATGCCAGAGGATGGGAGAGGGGGAGCTCACATTCTCCTAAGCGTCCCTGCTCCTTCCCCTACCCCAAAGACAGGAAACCTCCTTTTCAGCAAATGTGGTTACAATAAAACCATTACAAAAACATTTTTTTTGGAAAATCAATAAAAAAATCCAAAAGCTCAAGGTTCGAAATACTACTGGCCATGACCATTACCAATATAAACAAATCTAAAACAGGATGCCACCAGTATAGAAACAGGTATTAAAAATATTCAAATTCATTAATAATTCAAAAATACAAATGAAAATAATGTTCTATTATGTGGATTTCAAATTAGTAACTATTTTAAAAATATATATATTTGTATTGATTTCAGAGAGGAAGGGAGAGGGAGAGAGAGAGATAGGAACATCAATGATGAGAGAGAATCATTGATTGCTGCCTCCTGCATGCTCCCTTCTGGGCATCAAGACCACAACCCAGGTATGTGCCCTTGACTGGAATTGAACCCAGGACCCTTCAGTCTACAAGCTGACACTCTAACAACTGAGTCAAACCAGCTAAGGCTAAAGTCTTAATATTAACTTCAGAAACACAAGAATTCAATTTCAAAGGCTTTAGAAAAAATTCCTTATGAAGGTGTTACTATTACATTCTTTGTTAGACTGGTAATTAGAGCACTTTTGATATCATTTCATCATTTCACCCCGGACCCAGTGCCTGGATAATTGGACAGAAGTAGCACATGGGATTGTGGATAAATGAGAGTCTCATACTCATATTAATCCAAACGTAGTAAGTAAATAGCACTTATTTCCCGTTTAATGAAATGCAGGTTCTTTTACTATTCATGGGAGCAATAAGCCTTTAGATTCCCATTTTCCCCAGACAGAGAAGAGCCACTCTAGTGCCTTTGTCCTAACACCTTTGAGTTTTTGTCAGGAGCTAAAACACTGGCTGCAGTATCACCACAGGACTCCTTATCCCATGCCCATAAAAAGGTCTCAGAAGGTGCTTTAACCCTATATTTGGCTCAGTGGATAGAGCATCAGCCTGCAGACTGAAGGGTCCCTGGGTTCAATTCTGGTCAAGGGCACCTGCCTGGGCTGTGGGCTTGATACCCAGCAGCAGGTGTACAGGAGGCATCCCATCAATGATTCTCTCTGACCATTGATATTTCTCTCTCTCTCTCTCCTTCTCTTTCATCCCTGAAATCAATAATATATATATATATATATATATATATATATATATATATATATATATATATATATATAAAAGAAGGTTCTTTACTCTGTTCTTTCACGTACCAAATTTACTTGGCTGGTCACAGGTAGGCGGGTAGAAATGGGGTAAAAATTTTGCAACTCATAATAATTTTACACCCAAGTAGGCTAAGATTGTTAGTGTAAGGCAAGGCAGAAGCACCCGAGCCAGCAGTCTGCTCCAAGGAGGCCTTGCACTCTGAAGTCCTGGCAAAAGCCATCCCAGCGGCCTTGTGTCTCCAGCCAGGTGTGGGACTGCCCCATGAGCCAAGCTCACAGCAAGGTCACCAGGCTCTGGCAGTCTTTGTCAATGGTGGCTCCCCACTCCTTCAGTGCCCACATCTGGCATGGCCACTGTCTCTCCAGCAGGAACCCTGTGAAAGTCAGGAGCGCCAGCACTGGGCCCCAGTTGGGGCCTGGGCAGTGTTGACATAGCTCCTGCATGGCCTGTGCCACCAGCTCCACATGGTTTCTCTGATTTGGGAGATACTGGGTCCAGGAGAACTGTACCTGGGAGGCGATGGGGCACATCAGGGCAGTCACAGGCCTGCACAGCAGCCCCGGGGCAGGGGCAGGCCTCCAGGGACAGTCTCCAGGTAGTGGGTCATCTGCCAGAGGGTGCGTAACCTCAGCTAGTTCTCCATAGCCTGGTGTCTAATCAGCTCAATATTCATAATTCAATTCCAACTCCCTCCCCTAAGGGTGAGAGTGTGGTGTGTGTGTGTGTGTGTGTGTGTGTGTGTGTGTGTGTGTGTGTTCACATTAGGAGATAAAAACAACAGGAATAAGAACATAAAGCCAAGCCACAAAGAAGTATAGAATGAAAATGCAGACTGTTAAGACCTCTACCCTTGAAATTCAGTCCCAGCCATTCTAGTAAGATAGAATTATATCTATTACCAGGGGATGCAAAAACTATCATAATAATTAGATTAAGACAATAAGATTGCCAGCTTAGATGCAGAGTCAAGAGGATTATGGAACAAGAATAAATTAGGAGGATGAGAGGATCAGGTCACAGAAAGGGTTAATGTAGTGACCCAGAGTTGAAAGGACACCTTTACCAAGAGACACTACTCAGCCTGACCCATCTCATCGAAAATGTTTTGATTGCTTCTTGTTTTTCATAGTTAAGGAAGTTTAGATAATCTTCAGGGAAGCTCATCAGCCCTCTGTAAACTTTTGATCTATGAAATCATTGTGCTCTGCGATTTCAGAATTTTTCTAACTCACTACAACTAATTTATGCTTCAAGATACAGGTCCCATGACCCACAATGGTTGTAGTTTCAGACCAATAACTCAGCACCCATAAATGGTACTGCTATTGAGTAGTAAACATGTCATCAAAGTCATTCAAACTCTTCTTGTTTTGTGACATGTTTCTAACATTAAAAATATTCACAAACTAAAACAGTTCTTTTAAATAAAACTTATAATTCCAAGTGCTTACAAACCACTTCAACTTAAAGGACTATTTTTTGAGAGAACTCAGAGTTTTTTATTTTCATAAGAAAATATTTATTTTTAATTGCCTTATAAAAATATTCTCCACTATAAAAATATTTATAATCAAATAATGAATTCAAATGCAGCAGAGAGGATTTTTAGGGTAGTGAAATTATTCTGTATGATACATTATGGTGACTATATTTCATTATAAATTGTCTAAACCAATAGAATGTATATTGCCAAGTGTGAAACCTAAGGTAAACTATGGGTTCATCTATGGGACTCTGGGTGATAAAGATGTGTCATGGTAGATTCACCAATTATAACAAATATACCACTCTAATGGGGGATATTCAGAATAGGGTGGTCAGTGGGCATATGGCAAAACTGTATTTTCCCCTCAATTTTACTGTGAATATAAAACTGTTCTAAAACGTCTATTTGAAAAAAAAAATCTATGCAAAAGACCTATTGTAGTTAATATATTTTATGTTTAGAGTGAAAGGTCATTGAAAGTCATACATGGTCACCTTATGTGGGTCTAAAAAATGTAAGATCAAGCAATGGAATGAAACCATCTGATCTCATTATCTACCGCCCGCAGGTATCTGTTCTTTCCATTTTAAAAAGAGAAAAAGATTACGCAAATCCCATCATATTGAGAAACTCCTGTTTGCACCTATCATAACTTCATCTCTGCTTAAGAATGTAGTTCAAAACATTAAGAAAATTATCTAGTCTTTGGAAATTCTACAGAAGAACCAAGGAATGAAATTCAGTCCTCCACATTTTCCAGAAAACAAAGACCCTCACTGGGGGTTATTAGGATGCAGAGTTACATCGTCCCATGAATCATGCTCTATATAGCAACCATGCTGGCTAACTGTGACAAAGTTTCCTCCAAAACTATTACCATAAGACCATTTATATTGGCCTTCTGTGGAATTTAGAGAGTGTGGGTTTCTACCTACCCTCCCTTACTCAGAGTACTTGAAGTTGTTCTGTCAGCTAAGGATTTGACAACCAGGTGTCCCCATGTGGATGGGTGATTTGCCTAAGTTGGTTTTGTCTAGTTGGGTGGTCACAGCAGATCTTGAGCACTTGAAATGTGAGTAGTCTGAATTGAGTTCTGTTGTAGGAGTAAAATAAATGCAGAATATCAAAAACTGTAGGAAAAAAGGTAAAATATCTCATTAATATTTTTAATAGTAATGATATGCTGAAATGATAATGTTTTGGATGTATTGGGTTAAGTATATTATTAAAATTTATTTTAAATGGTTTTGTTATGTGGCAACTAGAAAATTAAAAAATACATATGGGATTCAGAATATATTTTTATAATAAATTTCATTATTTCAATATTTAAATGAATTAAGCATTAAGTTCTATTTTATTAAATCTTGTCATTAAATCCACCATGTCTCCCAAATGATTTGGTGTTTGCCTCATCCTTCTTATTATACAATTATTCTCCTTGGGAGAGACCCCAGTTATCCTATTTTGGTTCACCCCAGATGCATAGAACCATGCTAAGATGAAAACAAGTGTTTCATATAAATGGGTTGATTGTGTTAAATCAACTGGGAATACAGGTAGTGAAATGAAATTCTTCATATATCTTTAAAAAATTTAGTTTGTAGATATAGGTTAAAAAAGACTTTCAAACTTACTGATTCAAAGCTCACAGTTATGCATAAATCAAATCTCTGACAAGCCCTATCTGGTTTGGCTCAGAGCCTCAGGCTGAAGGTCCCAGGTTCAGTTCAGGTCAAGAACAAGGTATCTCATTTCAGGCTCCATACCCAGCTCCTGTTGGGGCATGTGTGGGAGGCAACCAATTGATGTATCTCTCTCACATCCATGTTTTTCTCTGTTTCTGCCCCTTCCTTGCACTTTCTATAAAAATCAATTGAAAAAATATCCTCAGGTAGGTATTACAAAAAAAGTGACAACAAAAAAAAAGAGGAGAAACAAAATATGTTTTCATCTTGGAAATACAAATAGGGTACACTGAATTTACTTTTGAACAGATTATAGCTCAGCATTTATTTTATTCTTTAAGGTATAATTTGTTACACAGTGCTGTATTTCATTATAATTTGTCTTGAGACTTAAAAATATGGAAGGGAGCCGAAACCGGTTTGGCTCAGTGGATAGAGCTTCGGCCTGTGGACTGAAAGGTACCAGGTTCGATTCCGGTCAAGTGCATGTACCTTGGTTGCAGGCACATCCCCAGTAGGGGGTGTGCAGGAGGCAGCTGATCAATGTTTCTCTCTCATCAATGTTTCTAACTCTCTATCCTTCTTCCTTCCTCTCTATAAAAAATCAATAAAATACATTTAAAAAAATATGGAAGGGGGCTAGATTCTCTAAGAATCTAAACAACAAAAAGAAAATTAATCAGGACATTTAAAAGAGGGGATATAATGCAAGGAATTGGTTATACTGGTGAAGGAAGAGTTGAGAAGCCAAACAAGAGACAGGGAAACAACCAGACACTAGCAAAAGCAGGGAGACACTACCATCCCAGAACATGGAATAAGAGTGTAAATGTGTTACCAGCCCTCAGGGCCAAAATCCAGGAAGGAACCAGGAACTTTGAAGGAGATGGTGCTCCAGGTAGAGAGGGAGTGGAGAAATACAGTGCCTCTCTCTTCCTCTCGTCCTCTAATGTCCTTCCAGTGTCTGCTAGAAACCACTTGGTGAAAAGCTTGGGAGTCTCAGCCTGTACTGTGGGACTACCTGTGGTAAGGAGCAATGGAGGTGAGGAGAGAGGCTGAGCTCATACAAGTCCCAGCCTGGCACAGTCCATCCTTGTTGGCACAACATTTATTCTATGTGGTTCTCATGGAACTGCATGGATTAAAGGAAAAACAATGATGCAAATATATGTTGGAAATATTTTTAATTGAGTAAAATTAAGGATGATCCAAACAAAATTTTGAGTTGCAATTAAAGCAATGCTTAGAAAAAAATGTGGGGTACTAAATGAATCCTATCTAATAAAAGAGTAATATGCAAATTGACTGTCACTCCAACACACAAGATGGCTGCCCCCATGTGGACACAAGATGGCTGCCACAAGAAGGCCCGCAAGGGATGGCAATTGGGAGGGACCAGGCCTGCAAGGGAGGGCAGTTGGGGGCTATCAAACCTGAAAGGGAGGACAGTTAGGGGTGACCAGGCCAGCAAAGGAGGGAAGTTGGGGGTGACCGGGCCTGCATGGAAGGGCAGTTGGGGGGATCACACTTACAGGGGAGGGCAATTGGGGGGGACCAAGCCTGCAGGAGAGGGAGGTTGGGGGTGACCAGGCCTGCAGGTGAGGGCAGTTGAGGGGACCAGGTCTGCAGAGGAGGGCAGTTTGTGGTGACCAGGCTAGCAGGGTAGGGCAGTTAGGGGTGACCAGGCTGGCAAGAGAGGGCAGTTATGGGCAATCAGGCTGGCAGGGGAGCAGTTAGGCATTAATCAGGCTGGCAGGCAGAAGCAGTTAGGGGCAATCAGGAAGGCAGGCAGGCAAGTAGTTGGGAGCCAGCAGTCCCGGATTGTGGGAGGGGTCCCAGATTGGAGAGGGTACAGGCAGGGCTGAGGGACACAACCCCCATGCACGAATTTCATGCACCGGGCCTCTAGTATATTATAAAAGAAGAAAAGCCTCTCTCAAGGAGGTGCGGAAAAGCAAAATTGCCTGGCCAGCATGGCTCATTGGTTGAGCGTCAGGCTATGAACCAGGAGGTCACAGTTTGATTCTAGATCAGGGCACATGCCCCGTTGCAGGCTTAATCCCCGCCAGCAGGGCATACAGAAAGCAGAAAATTAATGATTCTCTCTCATCATTGATGTCTATCTCTCTCTCCCTCTCCTTTCCTCTCTGAAATCAATTAAAAGAAAAAAAGGAAAGGAAACCCATGCCAAATAAATTAGGAATAAAATTATAATAATAACCACAGAAAATACTGAAATTGAAAAAAAATGTGATAGTTAAAATGAACAACTTAAGAAATTGGCTCTTTGTATAGATAAGTTAAATTAATAAACATCAGAGAAAAAGGAGGTGTTCAAATAAAGAACCTAAGATCAATAATAAGAAAGCAAATATTAATGAGGTAATATGAGGATTTTATGAACAATATTTTGCCTATGCAATTGACAATTTAGATGATTATAAGCATATTCCTTGAAAAACATATCTTACAAAAGCTATCATTAGTTGGGGTTTTTGAGTACCTCTGAAATATACATCTATATATAAATTTGTTATTGTTGAAAGTATTACATATGTCCCTTTTTTCCCTTATTGTCCTCTCCCAGCCTGCACCTGCTCCCCAGCCCTGGCCTTCACCCCTACACATTGTCTGTGTCCATTGGTTATGCTTACCATATATGCATACAAGTTCTTTGGTTGATCTCTTCCTCTCCTCCTCAACTGCCCCCTCGCCCTCTGCCTAATCTCCCTGCCTTCCCTCTGAGGTTTGATGGTCTGTTCAATGTTTCTGTGACTCTGGATCTATATTTGTTTATCAGTATATGTTGTTCATTATATTCCACAAATGAGTAAGATCATGTGATACTGATCCTACTCTGGCTGGCTTATTTCATTTAGCATAATGCTCTCCAGGTCCATCCGTGCTGTTGCAAATGGTAGGAGTTCTTTCTATTGTACAACAGCATACTATTCCATTGTGTAGGTGTACCATGGTTTTCTAGTCCACCCATCTGCTGATGGGCACTTAGGCTGTTTCCAAATCTTAGCTATTGTAAATTGCACTGCTATGAACATAGTGGTACATATGTTCTTTCTGATTAGTGTTTCATGTTTCTTGGGATATATTCCTAAGAGTGGAGTTACTGGAGTTTCCACAAACAAATTAAAAATTGACCTCCCATTTGACCCAGTAAAACCTCTGAAATATGTTCAATTGAATCCCAAGTATGCTAGTGAGCAGTAAGTATTTGCATAACTGATCTGTTAAGAGATATGCTAGGATTTACTGTGCTCTGAAGAGATATGAAATAGCATCTGAAGGTGCCGTAACATACTTTCCAATGTTCAACTGAAACCCAGTCCTGATAGAGCTTGAAGCTCCTGCCTTCAGGCTGTTGCTACCAGCATATTGAGGACGCCAGGTTCATAACTGGCTTAAGGTCTGTTCTGGATCTTCCAGTCAACAGTGGCTCCTATCAGCTGAAAATCAGATGACCAGGTGAACCTGATGGGGGCTGTTTTTCCTAAGTATCTGTTCATGTCTCTCTATTTTCCCAAGGAGTCCTGAGAGCAATTTTATAACTTGTTCACTCATCCCTCCAATCACGCTAATATCAACTGGAATTCATCAATGGTTGTTAATAGCAAAGTCAAGCGGCTCTGCTCAGGGTGTGCGGGTGAAGAATGTGAAGGGAGCCTTGCATTGGACATGTTAAAATCCTTGTTCTAGTTCAAAGGGCTGTGTTGCTGCTTCTGCCCTGGGTTCTCAGAGCACTCCCCACCTGTCCCCTCCCTGCCATGTGAGGTGAACTGAAGGTCCCTTTTTATTGACCTGGTGCCATGGAGCTTGGTTCTTCTGTTAAAAATGATTTTCTAGAGCATCTATAAGATAGTGACTATAGTTAATAATACTGTATTGCATAATTGGAGTTTCATGGATATTATCTCAAAACACATTTACATTCTGTTAGGGTGTCAGCCCCCAAGTGTTGTTTTCTGTAAGTTCTAGACTTAATCAGTTATCCTAATATCCCCGTAATCATACTAACCCAGTAACCCTACTATCCCAGTAATCATACTATCCCATTACCTTTTGAAGACATAACCAATCTCAGCAAGTGGGTGTGGCCTTAGGTGGTTATAAGAGGTTAGTCTTTCCAGAGGCCACTTCACTTCTTCTCCAGGGTAGACTGACTATCGTTGGAGCTGCAAGTTGAGCGCAGAGTTTCTACTGACTCTGATTTCAAAAGAACTCCCAAAGGTAAGTCCACTAATTTTAAAATCTGGTGAGTATGGAATTTAAAGTAAATATCTTCATGCCTATGTTCTCTCATGAAAATACTTCCAATTTATCTGTTGGAAAGCATGGATTTTCTCCCAGCTAACAAGTAGATTTCCTAGTTAATTGAATTGACATCAATATTTAAAATATCTGTGATTAGAGCATTGCAATATATTGATATTTGCTATAATAGATTGCTTAATTATTTTTTATTTTAGTACCATATGGCTACTGGATTTTTTTTTAGGACCTAAAAGAGATTTCTTTAGTTTTTATGCATTTATGGAAATCATAAACTACCTAAAATATTCAACATAATGTATGCATGTAAAAGTCTTCATATAAATTAACCTAAAAAATGTGTTCAAATAGTTAGAGAAACCTTGTTAAGCTCCTATTTGCTATTTCTTTAAAACCTAAAGTTTCCAGGCTCCATTTGAAAACTGTGAAATAGATCTGAACAACTGTAGGGCTTCCCAGGTAGTGGAAATGGGCACATGGAAGAATATCAGAAATAAAGATGAACCAGTCATGCTTCCATTAACTGCATCTCTGGATTTTTTAGTGTAGAGACAACATCACAATGTTTTTTGTTTTTTTCATTTTGAAAAAAAAAAAAAAGATTCCAGAGAGATTGAAGGAGAGAGAGAAACAGACAGAAACATAGATGAGAGAGAAACATGGATTGGCTGCTTCCAACATGCACCCTAACTGGGTATCAAACCCACCACCTGAGCACGTACCCTGATTGGGAATCAAACCTGCCACCTTCTGGTGTTTGGGACAATGCTCCAACCAACTGATCCTCACCAATCAAGGCGATATTTTTTTTTAAATCAATTGATTAATTTTTGCTGATTATCAGTATAGTTTGAACATTCACCAACTCAAAAGGTGAAGGTGCTATGACGAACTAAATAAACTGACTTGGAAAAAAATATTTTCCTGAACTAGAAATAATAGTTCATTTTGTCTGCCTTTTATTTTAATTTTAGAAACATGAATCCAGACACCTTGCAAGTCTTGCAGAAGGAACTCACCTGCTCCATCTGCATGAACTACTTCCTAGATCCGGTCACCTTAGACTGCGGGCACAGCTTTTGCCGTTCCTGCCTATGGCTCTACTGGGAGGGGTCCCCATCTCCAATGTGCTGTCCTAATTGCAAACACGTGTCTGAGAAGCCAAATTTCAAAACCAACATCCAACTCAGGAACATGGCTTCCCTACGCAGGCAGGCCAGAGCTGACTCCATCAACAGCTCTGAGGAGATCTGTGTGGCACATGATGCAGCAAATATGGTCTTTTGTGACGCTGAAAGGAACCTGCTCTGTTGGAACTGCTCTGATTCCCCGGAGCACATGCTTCACAACCACCGCCCAACAGAATGGGCTGCTGTGGAATACAGGGTAAGTGGTGCCTCTCATGCAATTTGGTAGTTGTATGCTCCTAAGTGAGAGAGAAAGATGAGGATGATGATAAAAAAATATTGATGAGAATGGAGCTGGAGGAGGTGGTGATGTTTCAATGTAAATTGCAAAATATAAGTATATCCGGGCAATGCTGTTGGTCAACTTGGACACTATAATCATAGTGGTGTTTTCCCTTTGCTAAGGTAGATTTCCTTAGATATGTTGTCCAAATATGTAGAATTGGTGCTATTGTGGGGCAGGTGGCTAGCACAAAGAATACTGGCTTCTGATGCAAGTTTGACTTCTTCATAGTCAGGATAGATGAAAATCTGGGTGCCAATTTCTCAAGAAATGGTTATTTTCTGTAAGGTCTCCCCAAACTCATTGTTATGTTTCTGTCACTGCTGATATTCCAAATATAAGAATAAAATTAGATTAATATGAAAAGATCAGACCTCTCCATTTTAACTTAAGGTGACAGTGCTATCAACATCTGTCTTTAACCATAAAAAAGACGATAAAATTTACAATAACCATCTTAGGTGTCACTAAATCTCATGGTTATTTTGCAGGAGGAACTTCGCAAGAGAATGGGCTTCTTATGGAATATGGCTCAAGAAATGCAAAACAATGTGAAGATAGAAGCTAGCAAAGCTGAGTCATTGAAGGTAGGAATGACCATGTTCACAATCCTGGACTGCTGGTTCCTAATCGCTCACCTGCCTGTCTGCCTGATCATCCTTAACTGCCCCTCCCCCTCCATTGGCCTGATCATCCCTCATTGCCTCTGCATGCTGGCCTAATCTCCCCTTACTGCTCCCCTGCCAGCCTGGTTTCCCTCAACTGCCCCCTTGATGGCCTGGTTGCCCCTAACTGCCCCCCCATAGGCCTTAATGCCCCTCATAGCCCCCCACTGGCTTGGTCGTCCCACCCAGCATGCTTGTGTAATCCCTTTGAGTCTCTATCGGTGCAGGAGTATGTGGCCCTTAGGAAGGTGATGATCAGAGCTGAATATCAGAAGATTCATAAGTTTCTATATGAGGAGGAGCGCCTCCAGCTGGACACGACAGAGAGAGAATCAAAGGAGATCTACCAGCAACTGGAGGAAAGCAAAATCAGAATGACCCAACAGACAGAAAGCCTGAGAGAAATGTTCAGAGAGCTGTTGGAAATATTTCAAAAGCCAGATGTC
Organism: Cnephaeus nilssonii; assembly: GCF_951640355.1. NCBI lineage: Eukaryota > Metazoa > Chordata > Mammalia > Chiroptera > Vespertilionidae > Cnephaeus > Cnephaeus nilssonii. Next base: position 56,947,286 of record NC_137084.1, read on the forward strand.
GAAATGCTCCAGGTGAGAGGGGAGGGTCCATCAGTTGAGTCTGGAATCCTTTTCTGGACAATGTGGCCATGACACCAAAATGATATCTGCATATACCATTACCTGCAGCTAAGTGATTATGCTCCTTGACGCTCATAACCATGTCTGTCCAGTCAGTCACTTATTTTCTTGTATCCTGGTAATCTTTGGGAACTCTTTGGCCCAAGTAGCTGACGTAGGAGAAAGTGATGTCAGTGTAATCTGAAGCACCTCCTCCACAGACAGATTGTCCAAATTCAGGCAATCTCTGAGCAGGGCAACATTAACTTTTCTGTGGTAATTTTCTATTTACCTTCTCCTAATCCACTGTCACTCTCTGCGATTGCCATAAAGCAACTTGCTAAAAACATTGAGGTTTTGACCCTTGCCTAGACAAGATTTCTAGAATTTGGCAATCAATTTTACAGATCTCTCTGTTTTTCATTGGATTCCCTGTTTTGCTTTCATTGTTATAAATGGTCAGATCTCTCCTTGGGAATAACAGGGCAATGAGTGACATTGGAAACCTAGACCTGGTTGCATCACTTCACTTCCCTGCCTGACCTCCTTCCATCCTCGGAACACCTTGAGGAAGGTCTGCGTGTTTTAGTTTAAGTGCTATTATTACGATGGCCTCTGATTGTTCCTTAAAGGGGAATAGGAAAAAGTACATGATAAAAACAAACTCTAGAAAATATGTAAAAGGACATAATTTGAACGTTTACCTTCTTTTTCTGTTTGTTTTGCAGGATTTGGGAACTGTGTTGGAAAGGTGAGTTTACACTAATATTTTATGAGAAAGTCATTTTCTTCTTGATGAGGGTGCTGTACATGTTTTGACCTAGAAAATTATCCTCTGTAGCTATTTTCTGTTTTCTTTCAAAAATACCTAAAACATCTGCCCTTCTGGGTTTTCTTACAGCACGTCACTCCCATCCTCTCCCTATTTAGCACAATAAACATTACAGGAGTGATTTTTTAAGGTATCACAAAAAAAAGTACCTACACTGCAGAGTTGGAAGGTGAAAAAGGCCGGAAAGAGGGAGTATTCCTATGAATGGATTGGGGTGGCTTTTGTTCCCAGGACTAGCAATGACTCAGCCTGTTCCATTACTGCATGTCCCCCTTGTAGGCAGAGCTCAGGGGAATGACCTCCTGGTGCCCCCTAAGAAGTTAGACCTTCAGGAACAGAGCTGCCAGGCAGGAGTTAGGTTTCCTTGTTTGAGAAAAAAAAGAGCAAACCTATATGGCTCTGTGGACACTCCCCTTTCAGACTCTGAATGTCTCATTGGTGAGGACTCTGAGACTCAAGTCCCAAAGGCTTTGCCTGGATATTCTGCTCCCTGTCAGATACCCAGGGGTTTGATTCCTTGAGGTGGAGTAGATGGAGGAAATTATTCTCAATCATTTTAGAAATGCAATAAAATCTTAGAAGAATGGGGAGGTAGGCACATGATATAATTTATAAATTTAGAAAAGAAGTAAGGTAACATTTCTTATATCCCCAAGAGGGTAGACTATAATGTATACTCCATTAGCACAGAATGAGAGGATCCTGATGAAATATCTTGGATGAAAAGCTGTGATTTTTAGACTGGTTTTGTGACTAACCTTTGCCTCCAAATGTCACTGATGTCATTCTTCACAGGACCGAATTGGTGCGGAATCAAAAGCCTCAACCAGTGAATCCGGACCTCACTTCCTGGTGCTGCAATGGACTCCTGGAGTTGCTGAACAAGTTCAGAGGTAAGAGCTTGCCCTGTGGCATTAGGCCTCAATTTATTTTTGGTTCTTAGGTTTATAAGGTTGTTTTTTTCTATTTTAACTTTATCTTTTCTGTCATGAAGGCAGTCCATCACTTTCCGAAATTACATCTTCTTCCCTTGTGTAGTCATATCGCAATGAACTTTGTAACTTATATTGATATTTTCAATATAAGCAAGATACCTATTTTTATTGGTGTTTGGTATACATAGAGGAAGAGAAGAGCAATGAGGTTGACCATGTGGTCACAAGGAGATAGAATATTTAGTTCTCAGAGTAGCCATCAATATTGTATGTTTACTCAGTTACCCCACTTTTGAATGTTTTAATATGACACTGATGGATTTAACCTGTTGTATATTATCAATGCATTTATCATGCATTGCACTAAGAATATGTATTACTTATAAAATCAGAAAGTCCAAAAAAGGACTGAAAATGTCACAAGCAGAATAATTTTAGTGCTGTTAGAACAATTTCAAAACCACTGACAGAGAAGGATCTGTGACCATGGTGCAATCATATTAGGCTCATAGTAGAGAGCAGGTCTAAACCTCAGAACTGAGATTGAGATTAGACTTAATGCAGGGTCTGAACAGATAATAAAAATCCAAAGCATTCTCTTCAGGAATTACTAACTTATGCCTAATATGTATTTCAATCAAATACTTATATTCTTGAAAATGTAACAGATTCCACTAATATTCCAACTAGAGGCCCAATGCATGAAATTCCTGCAAGGGGCTTGGCCCTCCCAGCCCTAGCTTTGTTTGGAAGGTCGTCTGGATGGTTGTTCTGCTGTTCAGTCTAATTAGCATATTAGCTCTTTATTATATAGGACTAGAGGCTGGATGTGTGAAATTAGTGCAAGACTAAGGTTTCCTTCCCCTGGCTGCTGGCACCAGCTTTCCTCTGGCACCAGGGACCGAGGCTTCCCTCTGGCCACTGGCAGGCACCTAGGACCCGGGCTTTCTTTGCAGCCCCAGCTTCGTCTGGAAGGTTGTCTGGAAGGACGGCGGAAAGACGTCTGGTCTAATAGCATATTACTCTTTTATTATTAAAGATAACCCACATAATAGCAAAGTGCTGTCTATTTCTTAAATAGTGTCAAGGACAATTAACACAAGAAGAGTTTTCTAAAGGAAAGAAAAGGTTTTATGTGTGACCTGAAACAAACTACCCAGAGGTTGACATTAAATCTCTGCTTCACACTGTCACACCCTTTGTGATATGTGTGGAGGTATTGTTTTCTTCTTCTGTGTACTGTGAAGGACTTCTGTGTGCTGTAGACATAGTGATAACCCTTGTTCTTTGTAGATGAGCCAATCTGCACTCTCTTTGCTGTCTTTATTTTGTAATTTTTTGGAGGAGGGACAAATGAAGAGACTCTGCCCCTCAGGCCATGGAAATTCCACTTATTGACCTGATTTTTGCCTCTCTCTGCAGTGGATAATGTCCTGAGTCATGGAACCATCAGTATGTGCATGAACCTTTCTGAGGATGTGAGGGGTATGCTGTTTGGAAATGGCAATCCCAACCCGTCCGGGGAGCCCCAGAGAGTGCGGAGCTTTGCGACATGGGGAACGCATACCTTCACCTTTGGTAGACATTACTGGGAGGTGGATGTGCCACGCAATTTGTGTTGGGTTCTTGGAGTCTGTAAAGATATCATCAAAAGAGATACCAATTTCATTATTGATTTTGAAGAAGCTTCTTTTCTATTTTCATTGAAGCTGAATGGTCATTATTATCTCTCCACTAACCGCCCACTCTTAGTTCATCATGTGAAAATGCCTGTGGGTAAGATTGGAGTGTACCTGGATTATGACAAAGGAATTGTGAGCTTCCATGATGCTGGCAATGGCTCCCTCTTATGTAGTTTAGCTACTTCCTCCTTCTCTTCCCCTCTGAAGCCTTTCCTCTGCTTTGAAGCTTCATAAAAAGTTACGTTTTGGCCATTTATTTGATGAATTTCCATGTCTCTGGAAACTACTTTTATGAAATGTCCTGTGAGGCACCAGGGTGATACCTAACACATTGTACTTTAAGGGAACATAATCACTGTATGTTTATAAAATGGCATAACCAGAATAAAGGCATAAGTGTGCTCATAAACTGTCTTTTCTGTTGTTTTTTTTTAAACATATATATAATAAATTAATTATATTGTTGACTAAAGGCCCTGTGCACGAAATTCATGCACGGAGGGGGGGTTGTCCCTCAGCCCAGCCTGCACCTTCTCCAATCTGGGATCCCTCTCACAATCCAGGACTGCTGGCTCCCAACTGCTCGCCTGCCTGCCAGCCTGATCACCCCCTAACCACTCTGCTGCCAGCCTTATTGATGCCTAACTGCTCCCCTGCCAGCCTGTTTGCCCCCAACTTCCATCATCTCAGGCCTGGTCACCCCTAACTGCCCTCCCCTGCAGGGTTAATAGCCTCCAACTGCCCTCCCTTGCAGGCCTGGTGCCTCCCAATTGCCCTCTCTTGCTGGCCATCTTGTGGTGGCCATCTTGTGTCCACATGGGGCAGGATCTTTGACCACATGGGGGCAGCCATATTGTGTGTTGGAGTGATGGTCAATTTGCACATTACTCTTTTATTAGATAGGATAGAGGCCTGGTGCACGGGTGGGGGCCAGCTGGTTTGCCCTGAAGGGTGTCCCGGATCAGGGTGGGGGTTTCCTTGGGGCATGGGGCAGCCTGAGCGAGGGGCCTGTGGTGGTTTGCAGGCCAGCCACACCCCCTGGCAACCCAAGTGGAGGCCCCGGTATCTGGAATTTATTTACCTTCTACAATTGAAACTTTGTATCCTGGAGTGGAGCCAAGCCTCCTGCTCACTCTATGGCCGGCAGCCATTTCTGTTGGAGTTTATTATCTTACCTAATGATAGACAAATATGTAAATTGACCGTACCTTCGCTATGCCCACAGTCAATCAGAGTGAGTGAGTATGCAAATTAATGCACCAAAGATGGCGGTTAATTTGCATATGAAAGCAGGGCGGGCAGCACCATGGCCTGCTTCCGGGGGTATGGGTCCATCGGGGCCAGAGGAAGCCCTGTGGGCAGCGCCAGACACCACCCACAAGGTACCAGTCCATTGGCTGGGGAGGCGGTGGAGTGGGCAGCGCCAGACGGCACAGGAAGGGTCCGGGTTCATCGCAGGCCCCAGGAGGGACAGCGGCCTGCCTAGCCGCTCCCCGGGGTCCCTGGGAACATCACCGCCCCGGGAAGGCGAGGCCGGCCCCGCCTAGCCGCTTCCAGGGGTCCCTGGGAACATTGCAGGCATGTGGTTGCTGAGACCCAGACCTGGCCTCTGGCCACAGATTCATAGCTTCACGGAGACCGAGGGGATCTCTCTCATCTGCAGAGAGATAGAGGTTCTGCAGTGCCCCCAAGACACGGGTTGGCCCAGCCAGGGATCAAGGGGCATGGAAGGACTCCCGGGCCGCGGGGCAAGGACCCTCACCCCTGAGGTGGGGGTTGAGGGGTGGTGCCACCGCACTGCAGGGTACTGGACTGACTGATGTGATTCAGAGACGCTCCCAGTGCTAAGGGGCCTCGCTCAGGTGGCCTTCACACTTCAGAGGCAGTGACTCCTGCTCCTGCCTTGACCCAAAAGCAAGCCCATGGTGCCCTGCCCCATGGCTGAGCATGCCTAGGCAGTGAGTGCGAAGCCTTCCACCTGCTTCAGAGAAGCAGGGGCAGTAAAGAATGGGGGGCAGGGGACAGGGAGAGGAAAGAATGTGGAGCATCCACAATGAAGAGGTGCTCGAGAAAGAGGCTCTGAAGCCTGACTGGAAGGTTTGTTCTGTTTGCCGGGCGGCTGCCCCTTAGGAAGGGCAGAGAGCATGGCTCTGAGGGCTTCCTGTGTGCTGAGTCAAGTTCCACAGCCAACTGGAATTGGCCTCAGTTTCCTGGTCTATAAAATGGATGAAGCATGTCCCAGTGCCTTCACTGAGCTTTGATGGCCAATTGAGATATTATATAAAGAAAATGAGGGAAGAAGTGAGAAAGAAAAGGAAGGACGAGCAACACAAAAGAAAGACTGAAAGGAACCTGTAAACCCATTGTCACTTAAATAGGGAATATAGTCAATAGTTTTGTAATGATGGTATGATGCCAGGTGGGTACTAGAAATATTGGGGAACACTTTGTAAAGTATATGATTGTCTAACCACTATTCTGTAACTAATATAAAACCTGAAACCAATACAAAATAATATTGAATGTAAAGACATGAAAATTGGAGTGAAATTTTTATAAATTTTAAAGTTTAAATAAAAGATGTAAAGGAAGGAAGGGGAGAATAAAAATAGTGTTTTTCATTTTACCACTTCATTAAAAAGACAGTTGTCTTTATATGGTGTTTTTATACTTTTATACTTTTCTAAGTCATTATCTCATTTTAATTTCCAGGCAACTTAAAGACAAGATAATTATTCCCTCCACTATTCAAAGAAAGGGAAATCTTGGTGTCTGGTCCTAATGATTCAATCATCAAACCCTATTATAAAGCAGGGTTAGTAAAATTTTCTGTGCATATCTATACTAATAAAAGCCTTGGGGGTGATCAGGCCAGCAGGGGAGGGTATTTGGGGGCAATCAGGCCTGCAGAGGAGCAGTTAGGTGTCAATCAGGCCAGCAAGGGAGCAGTTATGGGGCAATCAGGCAGGCAGGTGAGCAGTTAGGAGCCAGTGGTCCCGGATTGTGAGAGGGATGTCCAACTACAGGTTTAGGCCTGATTCCACAGGGATCGGGCCTAAACCTGCAGTTGGACATCCCCCAAGGGGTCCCATATTGGAGAGGGTGCAGGCTGGGCTGAGGGACACCCTCCCCAGTGCACGAATTTCATGCACCGGGCCTCTAGTCCTTCTATAATTGAAACTTTGTAGCCTTAAGTGGAGGCCTGGGCCGACCAGGGTGTGCGGAAAGCTTTGCTTCTTCCATTGCCGGGGGCAACCCTAGCCTCCCTCTCTTTCCAGCTCAGTAGCTGCCGCCATTTCTGTTTGGATTTGTTTACCTTCTATAATTGAAACTTTGTAGCCTTGAGTGGAGGCTTAGGCCAGCAAGGGCAGGCGGAAAGCTTGGCTCCCTCCATTGCCTGGGAAACCCAAGCCTCCCTCCTGCTCTCTGTAGCTGTAGCCATCTTGGTTGGGTTTATTTGCATACTTGCTCTGATTGGCTGGTGGGCGTGGCTATAGCAGAGGTATGGTCAATTTGCATATTACTCTTTTATTAGGTAGGATAGTATTACAGATGCCTCCCATTTCCCCCTTACTCCCAGCTTCCCGGCCCCTATCCACAACCACTTCCCCGGTCTTCACCACAATATTGCCCCTGTCCATGCGCTATACATATAAGTACATAAGTTATTTTGCTTTCTCTTCTCCTTCCCCCACCCCCACCCCCACATCGAGGTATGTCATTCTTCCATGCCTCCATGCATCTGGTTTTCTGTTGGTCAATTCATTTTGTACGTTAGATTCCTCAAAAAAAAAAAAAAAAAGTGAAATCATGTGATATTAGTGATATGTTCACATCATTTGTTCTCCTCCCAAACAGACATGGTTGTAGAGACACAATAGCAAACAAACAAACAAAAAAACAACAACCCTCCCATACAAAGCAAACAATGGCAATTTAGAAATAATTTTCTAATTTCCCTTCATCTATCTATATTCTACATGTTCTTGTCTCAGTTTAATAATCCATAGTTTGAAGTAACGTTATTTAATAACCTGTTCTGTGTATTTCTTTATAATTGTCACCACATTTATACATACTTCAATGTTATTCGTATTCTCTACTAGATGAAAATTCACAGGATGTTCAGACCAGTACTCTCCTCATCTTCCCTAGTATCTCGATTTAAAGCTAAATTATTCATACATTATACTGTCTATATACTAAGTACATGACGTTATATCATCATCATCATATCTCAGTATTCACCCCCTGCCTTTCCCTCTGTTAGTCTAGCTGTGAAGGCCTCTGTGTCATTTCCCCACACTTATCAAACAATCTACTCTCTTTTCAGCTGTGATTTATCTGCTGGTTAAACTGTTTACCAAATATCAAGTCTTTATAACATTTTTAAAATTTATATAAACTCTATTTTTTCATCAATATGGTGGCCACATTCCACCTAATTTTTTAGTTGTGTGAAAACTCAACTTCAAAATAAGATTGTATTTTTGTAATTCAAACAATGAGGCCCCTGTCATATTATAATGTTAAAAAGCCCATTTTAACTTAATTAATTATATTTAATGTATTTTTCATTATGTGTTAATATAAATAATACATTTTACATTTTTAGTTAAACATCATTATTCATTACCCATTTCATTGAATATGCTGTAGCTATTCCCTCTTGTTTGAAATACCAGCAGGTTAAAGAACACATGGGTGTTTATAAATACAAAAGCTTTTAGTATATTTTAATTTCAATACCTATTGCTGGTATTTCAAAATAAGGTTCTAATTTACTTGATATTTTTTGTTTTTCTTTACGATTTTATATTGCTTAAGTTATAATGTACAAACTGTGCTTTAATAAAAATACTAGTGGTCTGGTGCACGAAATTTGTGCATGGGCAGGGGGTGTGTCCCTCAGCCCAGCCTGCACCCTCTCCAATCTGGGACCCCTCGGGAGATGTCCAACTGCAGGTTTTGGGCCTCAACAAGCAGTCGGACATCCCTCTCACAATCCGGGACTGCTGGCTCTTAACCGCTCACCTGTCTGCTGGCCTGCTCACCCCCAATTGCCACAACCTGCCAGGCTGGCAGTTGGGGGCGAGCAGGGATGCCCCCAACTGCCCCACCCTGCTGGCCTGCTCACCCCCAACTGCTCCCACCACTGGCCTGATCACCTCCAACTGGCTGCCCCTGCTGGCCTGCTTTCCCCCAACTGTCCCCCCTGCCAGCCTGATCACACCCAACTGCCCTCCCCACCTGGCCTGATCGCCCCTAACCACCTCTGCCTTGGCCCCACCACCATGGCTTTGTCCAGAAGGACGTCCAGAAGGTCTCCCAGTCTAATTAGCATATTACCCTTTTATTAGTATAGATACAAGTAAACAATATACACCAAAAGCTCTCAACTTTCTCATCACTGGTGGTGTTTAATTCATATTTTGGTCAAGTGTTTATGTCAAAGTAATTAATCTGTGGTAATTTTAGTCTCATTAGATTTCAAAAAGAGTAATTTTATTGTGCAAAATACAAAATAATAAAGATAATTGGGACTGTGCCAAACACTGTCAGTTTTTAACTGAAAGTTGATTTTTATACTATCTGTAAACATCAATACAGCCATCATAAATGTCCCCATCCACAGACAGCTTTTCGGTAACTTGAGGCCTTTTTCAGTAATCTGGTCAACCTCTGGCTAGGGCAATGAAACCCTTAGTTACCACCCAGTAGCGGGTGACAGTGCTGAGAAGAAAGAGAGGCAAACCCAGGTTGACCCCTGGAGAATTTCCTGTGGTGGTTTTGCAGCCAGGAGCCATAGCCCCATGCCACCCAGAGACAGGAGTTGGAGGTGCCCAGTTGTTTGTTCCTGGCTCCTCCCACTGCAGAAGCCAGCAAAGAAACCTGAACTTCAGTCCCCTGTAAAGCTGCTGGTAGAACTGGTGTGTGTAGGGTGCAGGAATAACCCTGAGGACAATTTGTTTGAAATTCCACCCCCCTCCTCTGACCACACCACCACTAACAGGAGTTTTTATCTTTTCTCTAATCCTGCTGCCTACATTCCTATGCTGTCAGGGTATCCATTACCTCCACCATTGCTGGCTGTGGCCACACTGTCCTCCCTCCTGAGCTTTTCTGGTCACTATGACTATACCCTCCAGAGTCCTTATTTTATAAGGACACTGTTCCCATAAGAATGACAAATGCCTCCAGATGGAGCTGCCCTAGCTGCTGGTCCTGGAGAGCTGCAGGAGCCCTATATTCTCTTTCTCTCCCCTTCCCTGGGTCTGACCTGTGTCCACCTCACCACTCTTCTCATTCAGCGGGTGGTTTGGGGAACCTGCATAGAAGCCCCAGCCAACCATCTCAGTCTGTATCAGGGCAGCCCAGTGATAAATTCAAAACCTTATATCCACACATAAGCTGAATAAATAAATAGGAAATAACTTAAAAGTTTCTGAAATATGGGGGGTTTATTTCATAAAATATACCCCATTTTATTAACCCAATAAATGACATAATTACTGATTTAGTCCATGATATTTTGTATGCTTTTAACTAATGTATTTTACTAATATTCTAAAACAAATACTTCCACATGACAAGCAAAATCAGTGCCACACAACTCACAGTAATGAATGATATTAAATTAAAAGTAAAAAACTCACTGATATTAGTCCAATTCACAGTGTGTGAGTGATCTTAGAGGTCAAATATCTCAAATTATTATCAACACAATAGGAGGAGTTTATGACTATAATAATCAATTCACTGAGTTAGAGAAGGTCTACTAGGAAATTCACTTTGTAGATGGCATCTTTATACTAGTATATAAAAGGCTAATATGCTAAGTATCTGTCTGACTGATTGGTATGATGTGCACTGAGCACCAGGGGGCAGACGTTCAATGCAGGAGCTGCCGCGACATGCACTGGTCATTTACAGAGAAAAGGCACCCAAGGACGGGGTGCCCACAAAACAACACTCAGCTTCCCCCAAGTGGGACACAGGCCCCTCCCCCACCTCAGAGCGACAGCCCACCAAATTGCAGCTGATGCTGCCAAGACCCCATGGTGCAAAATGCAGCCTACAGTCCAGCCCAGCCCAGCCCAGAAACAGTCACTGTGGGCTCCGGGTAATGACATCGTGTAGCAATGCCCAGGCTTCCTCTCGTTAGCGATGACTAGCCTCCTTGCAGTTTCTTCAGCCCAGGAACATGACTTGCTTTATAGCCAGGTACAAACATTTCACACTTTAACCTAATATCTGTGAAGCATTTTCCCATGCCTCATCTCATTTGATTCTCACAGAAGTCCTGGAGTAGTTATATAGGAGACTAGATGGAATCTTATTTTCTGCTCATTAGCTAGAAAATGGAAATTTAGAAAGCTTAGAAACTTGACCTGACTGAAAAGAAAGAAGTAAGAAATGGAGGAGCTTGAAAATGACTTTAGGTTTTCTCACTGCGCAGAATATAGTCAAACACTGCTGCAGTTAAATATTTTACCCTTTGTTCTCCCTACATGATCTACAATAATAATCTGCTTCATGTTGATATTTACTGTTGTGTGGCTGACAATTACCTGAAAGAGAACTTGGAGTGCTTCACTGGGCTGGAAAAAGTTTAGCTGCATCAGAAAGCAGGTCTAATTAAGCAAGTTTATTCTACCATCTTACTTAATAACAGATGAATATGCAAATTAGCCAGGACACCGTAACATTGTGACTGCGTGAAGCTGCCTGCCTGCGTCCCCACCCAACGCTGACGTGACGCTGCCTGCCTGCATCCCTGGCCTGGGACATGGCACTGCCTGCATGTATCCCTGACCTGGGACGTGGTGCTGCCTGCGTGCGTCCCCAGCCTGGGAAGTGAAGCTGCCTGCATTCATATACATTTTACTATGTTCCTTTCATCTCTGACACTTCTATTATAGAGAAAGGGCAAATAGCAATATTAAAATATTTCCTCTAATTAATTCCCTTTTAATGTGCACGAATTTCATGCACTAGGCCACTAGTCATATTTAATAAAAGAGAAACATGCAAATTGACTGTACCTCCGCTACGCCCACAAGCCAATCAGCAGCAAGTATGACAATTAACCCAACCAAGATGGCGGTTAATTTGCATATCCAGGTGCAGAGTGAAGACTGAAGACAGCTTAGAATGAAGCCAAGCACTGCAGAAGGGAGCAAAGCTGCAGAGAAGCAAATGAGGCGGCAGAGAAGAGAGGGAAGTAGGCGGGGTGGCAGAGAAGGGAGGGAAGCAGGCGGGGTGGTGGAGATGGGAGGAAAGCAGGCGGGGTGGCGGAGAAGGGAGGGAAGCAGGCGGGGTGGTGGAGATGGCCTCAGGAAGCCCTATTCTTGCAGGAATCTTCCTGCAACAGGCCTCTAGTATATATATAAAAGACTAAATTGACTCATGCATGCACAATACAAAGTTCTTGCTGGCACCAATCACACGTATGTGTTTTGATCTGTCATTGTCAATTGTGAATTTGGTTGATACTTCTATTATAGAGAAAGGGTGAATAGCAATATTCAAATATTTCTTCTAATTCATTTCCTTTCAATGTGCGCAAATCTATGTACCGGGCCACTAGTATAAATATAATGTAAACATCATGGCATTTAACCTAAGGATGGTTTCTGATTGCCAAGGTGGCCAGGCAGAAGGAGCAGAACGGGAATGAGGGGAAGCCATCTTGAAGCTTATACACACCTTCTCTTGGTTATTTAATGTAATTGAAGAGCCAGGGTGAAGGGATTTTACAGATGAAAGTAAAGTCCCTGATGTTGATTTTTAAAAATATTTTATTGATTTTAGAGAAGAAGGGAGAGGGAGAGATAGAAATATCAATGATGAGAGATAATCAATGATAGGCTGCTTCCTGGATACCCTACACTAGGGATCAAACCCACAACCAGGGCATGTGCTCTGACCAGAAATCAAGCTGTGACCACTGAGCCCTTAGGTTGATTTGAAAGTAAACAGCCCTGTAGGGAGCGACTCTAGGGTCAAGCCTCGGGCTGACCTGTGGCAAGGCCACAAACAAGTCCCAGCCTGGAGGGCAGAGCTCTCCTAGCATAATTAAGCCTGACCTTGTAGCTCTCCCTAATTCCTTCCTAAGTAGCTAACGGCTGTGGGAAGTACAGCAAGTGTTGCCAAAACAAGAACATTTGTATACATGTTAATCTACCCTTGTTTTAATCAGACTATAAAATAAAGCTTGCAGGCTGGTCTTTTGTGTCTTCATCCAGGCACTGGAGATCCACCGAGCCCCAGCTGTATTCTCTAGTTTGTCTTTTCTTCAATCCTTCACCGCCCCTCCTCAGGTTCACCCTTGGCTGTGCTGGTGTGGCACACAGCCCAAACCAATTTATCTTCACAGCTGCTACCTGAGGGGCAGGCTGCTAGTTTAACTAACACCTAAGGGCCCTCTGTAATCCAAGAGACCCTGGAGTTGGGGAGTGGTAGGCCATTCAAAGCTCCAGTAGATCCCTTACAAAACTGAGCACATCTATCCAAGGCCCTGTTTATTTTTGTGTGACAGCTGCCTTTTTGTAAATTACAGAAAGTTGAAGGTATAAAGTGATATCACTTTACAGTAAACCCTTGATTTTGTGGACCTTGGTTTAACAGACTTAGAATTTAACAGACAAGGTTTCACATATGTTATATGTAAAAGTTAACACCCTGTTATTATTTTAAATATATTTTTATTCATTTTCAAAGAGGAAAGGAGTGCCTGCAGAGGCCTCTGAGCAGAGCTCTGTGCTCCCCCACACAGCCCTGGGTGCAGAAGGGCCCCTCTCAGCCCGCACAGGACAGAAAAACTGCAGCTGCCAGGACACCAGGGCATGAGTGGGAGAAATGCCCAGGAGGCCGCTGAGCCTGACTGAGGTGAAGAGCAGAAAACAGCAGGTGCCTGGAGAGTTCTCTCCTTCCCAGAGCTGCTGGTTTTGGCTCGATCCCCACAGGCCAGGCCGAGGGACCTCACCTGCCGCAGGGACCCTGCTCACTCCACAGATGTCCTTTGAGCCCTGGTGCCACCCCAGGTGCGGTTGGCTGGGGAGGGACTGAAGGGGATTGGCTCCCGGGCATGTCCTGGGCATCTTGCACAGTCCCGCTCCACTGGCCACCTTCTAATTAATTTCCTTTCAATGTGCACGAATCTGTGCACCAGGCCTCTAGTGTTGAATAAGTGTGGTGAAAATAAGCATCTCTGTCCTGTTCCTATTCTTAGGGTAAATGGTTTTAGCTTTCACACATTGAGTATGATGTTTGCTATAGATTTGTCATATATGGCCTTTATTATGTTGAGATATGCTCCCTCTATTTCCTCTCCAAAGTTATGGATTCATACTCTCTCTCCAATCTCAGGGTTTCTTTTCTTTACTTCTTTTCCTCAGTTTTCTTTTACTTTAACATGTTACAGTTTCTTCTACTTAAAGCAATAGCATTCTCTAGTTTCTGCACTCTCACTTCTCACCATAGTAGACACACACCTTAAGTTGCTGTTCTCAGGTCCTTTTCCTGTCATGTCTATGTCAGCCTGGTTCACAGGGAAGTACAGTCTCATACTTACCATCCAATAGACAGGTATTCTGCCATCTTTACTGAGAGTTTGTTTTTAATTTCTTGAATCTTTTCTCATAAAGATCTCATTTGATTTGAGAGGTTTCTCTGTAAAAAAAATAAAGAAAATTGAATTTTAGCACCATAGAAGCAAACACATTTAAGTTTCAGATCCTAAGCAATGGAGATAATCAGGACAGGTTACATTAAAGTACTTTAGGTAGAGAAGGATCATGACGTTTTCCTACATTCCCTCACTAATGATAAATTTAAGGTTTTAGCCTATAGAACCACACAATGCAACGTAGTCATTTGTCCTGAGAAACTTACCAGAAGTTTACTTAGTATGGCTACTTCCCATACTAAGTAAGGGAGGCATCTTGCATCATCATTTAGAGCTAGTGATACTAGTACTTATCCCCTGCTAATTCCAATATACATTATCCTATTCCTTTTGTGGAGTGTTAGCAAATATGTACCCCATAGTAAATCCCTTTGCATTTGTAGTTTTCACACCACCAACTCTTTCACAAACGAGGCCTTTCTAGTGCCTTGAGTACAATGCTGCTTCATCAAAGTAACGATGATCATTAATTTAATTACTCTCCCATTAAATGCAATGTCCATGAAGATAGGTAAACCAGTGCATTTTCTCAAAAATCATTATTGATTGTGAAATAGGTATCAATACAGTCAGAAAGGAGAAGATTGAATCCTCATCTCTTTGCTGTACTCTCCTCCAGCATTCAAGGTACTCTGAGGGGCACCCCTCACCCTGTGTTCCTCAGCAGCCTCTTCCACGGAGCAGTGTTTGTGGGCCTCGTGCTCCTGAGAGCTAGAGCAGGGCCAACAGCAGGCTCCTGTGGTCTTCACAGAAGATCTGCTTCATTTCCTTGTGCAGCTCACACCTATTGTCCTCAGAGCTCAGGAATTGCCACAGACTGGCTTTTCTGGCCATGGACATCAGATTTCTCAGGATAATATTGGTTTTGAAGATGTTCTGCTCTGATGGTTCGCTGCACACGGGACAACAAGTAGGGCTTTCTGCGTTCTCCCAGGATACATAGAGACATGAACAACAGAAGCTGTGCCCACAGCCCATGGTGACTGGGTCTATACAGTGATTCAGGCAGATGCCACAGGTGAGCTCTTTCTGGAAGTTTTGTGGGAGGTCCGAGTCCATTTTTCTGAGGAAAGAAAGTCAGGAGTTTACTCCTCTGCCCTGGAGACACAAAGGTCTAAGCAAAATGTGCCTCAGGTTGTGACTCAATGACTCTGTGTCTAGAGCAGAACAGGCTTGGTAGGCATGTGACACACATGGAAAGCAGACACAGGAAGCTCCCACAACCGGTGGAAACCATTCTTAACTATTTAACCAACTCCATCCCCCTCCCACCCCCTTTTCTTCTTCATAAAGAACAACACCTCTTCTGCTGACATCCTTCCTTTTCCAAATAGTTTGAGTTTCAGGTGTTTCTCCCAAATCTATAGCTCCAGGTGCTGGGACCTGAAGGCTCTAATACCCCAGCTAACACTCCCAGCCAGTCACTCACTTGGCTCAAGATATTTGACTTTGATTTTCATTATGTCATGCAAGTTCAGGCAATTTAACTTTAATTGTACTTTTTGATCTCAATCAGAATCTGTATCTCAGAACTTTTAAAAAAATCTTTTAATTTTGATAAAGAAACATCTATGAGAGACAAACATTGATTGGCTGCCTCCTGCACATCCCCCAGTGGGGATGGAGCCTACTCCCTGGGCAAGTGCCCTCACCAGGCAAAAAAGGCCTTTGACTTTGTTTTGAATAATTATGCACCCCCAGGAGAGAATAATTGTGGTTTTGGAGATAAAGACCATTTTTACCGATCAGAACTGTACAAACTCATTAACATCACCTACTTTAAGTATATGTACATATGTTGGAAATGTTTAGAGCAGTGGTTTCCAACCTTTTCTTAACCATGTCCCATCTAAGCATCTCTAACATTCTGATGCCCCTGCTGTGAAATCTTATTTTTAAAAAGTGAACTCCTATTCACATGGAGGAAGCCTAAAAGGCCATTATCTTGGTCTAAACAAGCTTTCAAAGAACATGCCATTCAGGAAAGAAAAATAAAGGACAGATGAAGTACTGAGGAAGAAATCACTAAGAAATTGTTTTAAAAAAGCAATAATAATAGGAAGTGATATAAAAAAATAGCAAATAAAGTTTCAAAACATATAATAGAGAACTGAAATGCATAAATATGTTATAATATATATTTATATACTGTATATGAGGCCCTTAGAACCATAAGAAATGAAAAAAACTCACTGGAAATAACTCATTCCCGAATTGCCCCCCTTAAAAATGAAATTGCCACCATCTGGAGCATGTGCCCCACATTGAAAACCACAGGTTTAGAGTCAAGATAACAATTCCTGTTTCTTACAAAAATCTCTGCATTCCCACAGCTGGCTTATTTAGTGAGAAATATATCAGGGAAGGGATGCATTTAGCTTTAAATAGCAAGTTTTGGCAGAGTCCGGATAGGAATTATTTGTTTAAAAATATTCTTTCTTTGTCATTTTCCCCCATTCAGGTGGGTTTCCATCTTGTTACAGTGAGTCATAAACCAAGTAGGTAAAGGAGACCAAAGTGATTTTCAAAGTAGCTGCCTTGGGAGCAGGCAGCAGGCTGGAGAGAGGTGGTGTCAAGGGAAAGCTTCACTTAAGGACACATGCAGGGAGCACCCAGATAGCTAATTTGACTGTAATTTTAACAACATGTTAACAATATCTGTGATGTCAAGGCCATGGCCACAGCCACAGCAGGACAGAGCAGTGATTTTATTATTTCAGAGAGGAAGAGAGAGAGAGAGAGAGAGAGAGAGAGAAACAGGAACATCAATGATAAGAGAGAATCATGGATTGGCTGCCTCCTGCATGCCCTCCCCTAAGGTTTGAGCCTGCAACCCGGGCATATGCCTTCACCCCAAATTGAACAATGACTTCCTGGTTCATAAATTGAGGCTCAAACACTGAGCTATGTTCAAAGCACCAGAGCAGCAATTTTAGAGCAAGAATCGTGATCTCAGGACAATAATTTTATTTCTGGTCAGGGCACATACCCAGGTTTTGGGTTATATCCCTGGTTACAGTGAATGCTGGAGGCAACCTATCAATGTTTCTCTCTCACATAGATGTTTCTCTTTCTCTCTCTCATCAATAAACATACTCTTGAGTGAAGATTTAAAAAAAATAGTAGTGGCCAAGGTATTCTTACATTAAAATAAGAAAACAACCCTGGCTGTTTTGGTGCAGTGGTTACTGAATCGGGTTTGATTCCCAGTAAAGGTCAAGCACGTTGATTGAAGTTTTGATCCCTTGCCACCCTCCATTCTTTTAAAAATAATCTATGGAAAATTTCGTAAGGTGAGAATTAAAATAATAATAATAAAATTATAGCAACAAATAAAGCACTTCCTATGTAACAGAACATGGTTAAAATATTTCCAAGTAAACACAATAAAATAATTTTCAAGTTATTGGACATTTGCTATAGTCACTAGTTTATGAAATAATCCATTGTATCTGTTTGTGAGATAAAAATAGAAATCTTTTTTTTTTTTTAATCCTCACCCGAGTACATTTTCCCATTGGTGTTTTAGAGAGAGTTGGAGGCAGGAGGAGAGGCAGAGAGAAACATCAATGTGAGAGAGATACATCTGTTGGTTGTCTCCTGCAGGGGCCCCAAACAAGGTCTTGGATCCAGCCTGCAACCAAGGCATGGGCCCTTCACCTGAATCGAACCAGAGACACTTCAGTCTGAAGTCCTACACTCTATCCACAGAGCCAGACCAGCTAGAGATAAAAGTAAAAGTTCCTGATGGCCAGAAATGTAGATATAAAGGATGCTGGTGAGGGTTGCTTTGTTGTGAAATTGGTGACTTAATGAGATTATGTTGGTAGAGGCATATTTAGGGAGATTAGCAAATGTGTTAAACTAATCCTTTTCCCCTTAGAAAAGAGCAGCTCTTTGAAGACCTCTCAAATCTAATCACCTGGAAAAATGGGTGTGGTCTTCAGAGACTCAATATAAGGAGCCAAACTCACAGTTTCCAGAACACAAGGAGTGTATGTGGATCTTACCTGGTCGGGGAGACTTCTGAGAGCTACTGCCACCAGGCTAAGAAGGCTTTGATGCCTGAGCTGACCTCTTTGTATTAGTACTTCTCAAGCAAGCATTGGTGAGTTTTCATTTATCAGCAAACTAAGGTTGTTTCTATAATATCATTGATTCCATGACTGTTTTGTTCGGTATTGTGTTTTGTAATTAATATGATGGCTAATTTTACTTCTCCTATTTATATAATCACTAGAAGCCCGATGCACAAAGATTCGTGCTAGAATGGGCTTTCCTTTCCTTGGCTGCCAGCACTGCCTTTCCACTCTGGCCCAGCCCCTTTCCACTCAGGCCCCGGAGCCGCCTCTTTACGCTCCAGCCCTGCCTTCCCACACTGCCCAGAGGCCCTGAGAGACCAGGGGTGGGGCATAATGCCTGCATCATTGTCATGGCATGCATCCTGCCCCTGTCACTTGGTGCCTGTGTACGTCATCTTTGTTGGATTAATTTGCAAATCACTCCTGATTGGCTGGTGGTGTAGCAGAGGTATGGTCAATTTACATGTTTGTCTATTATTAGGTAAGATTAGTTATTCCTAGGAATCAGAAAACGATGGCCAGATATCTTGTAATTTTATACATGATTGTGTATTTAAAAAAATTTAAGAGTAATTAATTCTATATGTAGTACACATTACAGCCTACTCTAAACATGGTTAATACTTCTGTGCACAAGAGAGATAGATGCTATTCTATAATATCTAGTCAGATAAGCATTCAATGATTTGAAAAAAATATTTTACATATATCAATATTTCACTTTGAAGTGAAATAAATGTTTCTTAAGAAACGTGAGCTTTCTGACTTCAATTTAAAATTCAGAACAGTCCTGTAGTCTGTCAACATAACCTTTAACCCAGCTATATCATCTTTAGCAGTCTTTCTAATAGAATTTCCCACAAACAAAAATATACACAAAATGTGTATTTTGTAGCATTTTAAGTAGCTGAATAAATAAATAAATGGGAAAAATATTCAGAAATATATAGTATAATTTAAGAAATATACCACATATTATTGGTCTGTTATTCAACTGACAATATTCTATAATTATTGATTCTATAATTATTTATTTAGTCTATGTTATCTTGTATGTTATTAACTAATGGAATTTATCAACATAATAAAACAAATGCTTGCTTCCACATGAACAGAAAAACCACAGTACTGAATAATACCACATTAAACATAAAAACTCACCAATATCAGTCAAAATCACAATGAGTGACCTCATAGGCTAAAATTTTAATTTATTGCTAATAAGAAATATTTATTAACACTATCAATTCATTGAGTTAGAGAAGATACATCCAGAGCATTTACTCTGTGGATGATGCAACATGGTAAACCTAGAATGGAACAAGGAGACCTATTCTTATATTTCTTAAATTGAATGTCATATCACCTTATGATAGCTTTTTAATGTGTTGACTTGATTAGGCGGAACTACAAGGATGGAAATGAGGGCAGCAAGCTTTTTGTTTCTTTTTTTTTTTTAACAAACATACCTCTTGCCTAGTTATTCAATCAAAGGCTAAACTACTTGGTGCTGTGACAAGATAGCAGGTATAACTAAAGTCCCTTATTTTGATTGTGAGCTAAAGAAATTCTCAAGTCCTGACTTCATTAGTAGAAGTCGGTTCTCAACCTGTGGGTCACGATTTCTCAACCTGTGGTTCCCACAGGTTGAGAACTGCTAGCAGGGTTGCCTAAGACCATTGGAAAACACAGATATTTACATTATGATTCATAACAGTAGCAAAATTACAGTTATGAAGTAGCAACGAAAATAATTTTATGTTTGGGGGTCACCACAACATGAGGAACTGTATTAAAGGGTCGCAGCATTAAAAAGGTTGAGAACCACTGGCTTAGACAATCCTTGAACACTCCAAACATCAAATGGGCCTGTATTGCTCCAGAAATGTCTCACTGTTTAGCAAATGACAAATGCTTTGTCCCATGACTATTGGGGTCCAGCCTGCTGGTGATTTCTCTTCCCAACTTACTCTACCACAGATCTCACACTTGCTTAACTAGTCCCTATGATCATGTAAGCCATTTCTTTGTAATAAATCTGTACATGGATCTCTTCATATGTGCTTCCATATTACTGGTTCTGCTTCTGTAATTGAGCCTTGATTGACAGCACTGATAGATTCTTCTTCAATGCTAAGACAGTTTTGACCATAAATCTTGTGGTCCATCCGCAAAGAAATTCTTCTCTCAGAAAATCTTATGTCCTGGCCACTGTGGAGCAGTTAACTGGGCATAATCCCTTGCAATAAAAGGTTGCTGATTTGATTCCTAGATGTTCCTGGGTTTCGGGCTCAGTCCCCAGTAGGGGGGGATATGCAGGAGGCAGCCAAAAGATGTTTTCCTCTTTCTCTCTCTAGGCCTTTCTCTCTCTCTAAAAATATGAAAACATACTTAAAAAAAATAAAAAGGAAATGCTGGGATAGCTTCTACCCAAATTTTGTTCCTTTTTTTTTTTTAATTTTCATATGAAAACATAAAGATATGGCATATCAAAAAAATATAGTCAGTCCTTCCTCTTTATTTTCAGATTCTGTATTTTCAAATTTGCATATTCACTAAATTATTTGTAATTCTAAAAGTTATACTCATGGTGTTTTCCTAGCCATATTTGGACTTGCACTGAGGAGAAATTTGATTCCTGCCAGTTGAATGTTCCAAGCAGAGTTTGAATAAGAAGAAGCTCAAACAGTGTCTTTTCCATGGTATATTATGCCAGGTTTTTGGCATTTTGGTACCCCTTGTTGGTGACTTCACTGTTTAAAATAGCCCTCAGCGTTCCATAGCACTGGGCTATGCTTTATGGAGATAATGTATCTGTTAGATAAGCTTCCTTAAGGAATGAACTATAGCACTATAGGCCATGAATTCAATGTTAATAAATAAACAATATAGAGGTAAGATGTCTTTAAATAGAAACACACATAAAACAAGGTTATTTACTAACTGATGAATGGGCATGCTATGACCAGAGGCTAGAAGGAGACTAACTCTGCATTTAAGCCAGGAATAATGCTTCAGTACTTGCTAGTAGAGCGTTTGTGCCACTTTATAGAACATGAAGGGAACTTACTATAAGTGTGTAATATCTGTCCTTTTAATCAGAAAGTAATTTGTTTTTAAAATGCAATGAAGATTCTATACTTACAGATAATAAAAGTAATAGATTACCCAATAGAAATATAATCAATTTTATGAAGAGCTTATTTATGGCAAAGAAAATTAAAGAGCAAAGAAACAGGAAAAGATGCTAACTCTAATTACCAATGGGGATAAAGCAGTTCTATTCATAATAATTAATTTTTACACATGAGATTGACAACATTTTTGTAAATTTGATCATAGTCCCCAAGTATTGGATAATTTGTGATTTCTTTTAAGTGTTGGAAAGGAAAAGTAATTGGATTTTTAGTGTTCCCTGTGGGTCTACTCCAGGGACTATACTGTAGTGTAAATACATTAGATTACAGGGATGAGGAACCTTTATTCTACCAAGGGCCATTTGGATATTTATAACATCATTTGAGGGCCATACAAAATGAACTGCAATTATTAACAATTAGCCTGCTACATTTGTTCAAACATTTAACTTACCCCTAATGCCTTGGGAGGGCCAGACCAAATGATTTTTGGGGCCTTATATGGGCCTCAAGCAGGATGCTCCCCACCTCTGGATTATAGGATTGCTTTAAGAAAGGCCTACCACTCACAAAAAAACTCAATAAATATTATTAAATGAATCTTAGGTAATTGTGAGCATCTGTCTACTATGATAGTATTTATGTTTTATTTATTTTATTTCTATTTCAGAGAGGAATAGAGACATAGAAACATCAATGAAGAGAGAGAATCACTGAATTGCAGCCTCCTGCCAGCCCCACACTGGGGATCAAGTCTGCAATGTGGCCATGTGCCCTGACCTGGAACCGAGACCTCCTGCTTCATAGGTTGACACTAAACCACTGAGCCATGCCAGCCAAGCAGCATTTATGTTTTAGATGCATCATTCAGATAATTGTTTTTAGAAACAAAGCTTTGGTGTTGTAGAGAGTATGCAGGGAATGCAGAAGGACAGATACCTCCAGCTGTAGGCCCAGCTCTGTGAGATTTGCTGTTAGACAAGACAACTTCATCTTCCCACTACTGACTTCACTTGGGTGAAAAGAGAACAGAAGTCTTTGCCCTCTGGTTTGGAAATTTTGTTTAACCTTCAAACTGGCAATGCCAAGGGTTCCAAGTCCTCTACCTCCAAAAGAAATGTCCAGTGGCCCTGTAGCTGAGAGCTGGTGCCACACAAAGATCCAGGTAGTGAAATTCTCCCACATGTGGACCATCAGTAACTTTAGCTTTTGCAGGCAGGAAATGGGTGAAGTCATTCAAAGTTCAACCTTTTCATCAGAAGCCAATGATCAACTGAAATGGTGTTTGAGAGTATACCCAAAAGGGCAAGATGAAGAAAGCAAAGATTACCTGTCACTTTACCTGATACTGCTCAGCTGTCCAAAGAGTATATTTTTGGCAAAATTCAAATTCTCCATCCTGAATGACAAGGGAGAAGTAACCAAAGCAGTAAAAAGTCAGAGAGCATATAGGTTTGTACAAGGCAAAGACTGGGGATTCAAAAAATTCATCCATAGAGATGTTCTCTTGGATGAAGACTACAGGTTTCTCCCTGATGACAAGCTGACCCTCTTCTGTGAGGTGAGTGTGGTGCAAGATTCCGTCACCATTTCTGGCCATAATACCAGGAAGAAGGTAAAGGTTCCCGAGTGCCAGCTGGCCGATGAGCTAGGAGGACTTTGGGAGAATTCCTGGTTCACAGACTGTTATTTCTGTGTGGCTGGCCAGGAAGTCCAGGCTCACAAAGCTATCTTAGCAGCTCGCTCTCCAGTGTTTAGGGCCATGTTTGGACATGCAATGGAGGAGAGCAAAAAGAATCGGGTGGAAATCATTGATGTGGAGCCTGGAGTGTTTAAGGAAATGATGTGCTTCATTTACACGGGGAAGGCTCCGAACCTGGACACAATGGCTGATGGTTTGCTGGCTGCTGCTGACAAGTATGCGCTGGAGCGTTTGAAGGTCATGTGTGAGGAAGCCCTCAGCAGTCACCTGAATGAGGAGAATGCTGCAGAAATGCTCACCTTGGCTGACCTCCACAGCGCAGATCAATTGAAAACTCAGGCAGTGGATTTCATCAACTCTCATGCTGAGGATGTCATGGAGACCTCGGGGTGGCAGACAATGGTGGCGTCCCATCCCCACTTGATGGCTGAGGTGAACCCCTCAGGACCCCCACACAAGCGCCTGAAGCAGTCCTGAGATCCTGCCTGTTGTGAGACTCCCTTGACTTTCCAGAAGCAACAGCCACTGTTGCTGCCATTGAGCACCAGGTAGACAACGCAATCTGTGGAGTTTTTCATCTGCTGTGGCGGGAAGTCTGCATCTTGGCCCCAGATTTTTAGTTTTATTATTTTCTTTAAAGGAATCACATTTTTAAAAATATATTTTATTGAATTTTAAAGAGAGGAAGGGAGAGGGATAGAGAGTTAGAAACACTGATGAGAGAGAAACATCTATTAGCTGCCTCCTGCACACTCCCTACTGGGTATTGTGCCTACAACCAAGGTACATGCCCTTGACTGGAGTCGAACCTGGGACTTTTGAGTCCGCAGGCCGACGCTCTAGACACTGAGCCAAACCGGTTAGGGAAGAATTATATTTTTTAATGTATATTTATTGAATTCAGAGAGGAAGGGAGAGAGAGAGAGAGAGAAAGCCAAGATAGATGCATTGCAAGGGATAGAAACTGCAACCCAGGGATGCCCCTTTGAGTGGAATCAAACCCCTGATCCTTCATGTCTGAGACAAAGCTCTAACCAGTGACACAACGGCCAGGATGAGAAAAATCTTATATTGGACCATTTGAATTTTTAAAATGTTCAAATGTGTGTCTTTAGGGATTTGCTTGTTCTGCAGATGTTGTGGTCATCTCTTTATTATATGTGACAACCAAAACTGCTCTTGTTGTTGTGACCTCATAATAAAGTGACATCATGAAAGACCAACTTTTGCCTCGTGACTTTATTTGCAATGTGTCCACATGATTTCTTTTTCTTTTGCAGTGACTCTCACTTTGCAGCCAGGAAGAGCTAATAGTCTTGTCTTCCTACCTCGAGGTTTGATAAGCCTCTGTGTGAGATGTGGTCCTCACGGTGCACATGGGTCTCTCTTGGTTCTGAGTGTTTTCATGACCGGGGTGCTCAGACTTTTACCTCTGGGAGACATTACTGGGAGATAGAAGTGGGAGACACTTGGAATTGGGCTTCTGGAGGATGTAGTGATGATTGGAAAGAGTGGAATATGAATGTCCAGAAGGGACTCTTTCTTCTTGGCTGTGCTAAAACCCATATCCACTGCAATGTCTTTTTTTTTTTTTTTTTTTTAACTATCAATTACTTTATTTTTTTTTTTTAAATTTCTTTATTGATTAAGGTGTCACATATTTGTCCTCATCCCCCCATTCCCATCCCACACCCCTCCCCTTGGATGCCCCAACCCTCTGTTGAACTTAAGCATTGGTTAGGCTCATATGCATGCACACAAGACCTTTGGTTGATCTCTCCCCCCTCCCCCCACCCTCCCCTATCCTCCCTCTGAGGCCCGATAGTCCGATCGATGCCTCCTTGTTTCTGGTTCTGTTCTTGTTCATCAGTCTATGTTGTTCATCATTTCCCCTAGATGAGCGAAATCATGTGTCACTAGAGATATACTTATAAGAATTGAATGTGCGACGAGCAATAATAGTTATGCTGACAGGCAAATGAATCAGTCTGTAGTGAGTTTCTTTCTGGACCAACAGTTCTTTTGAGACCCAATATCAATGTCCACCAGTTCGCTATGAGTACATGTCGGCACTGACCCCTCAGCTCTGGATGGTGGACAAATGGTGGTAATGCAGGTCCGACTCCCACTGGTTTGGTCTCGGCCGGACCCAGGGGCACTGATTCACCCGGATCCAGGGGCCCACGGCCTCACCCGGACCCGGGGCCAGGCTCACCCGGATCCAGGGACCCACGGCCTCACCCGGACCTGGGGCCAGGCCCACCCGGATCCAGGGGCCCGCGGCCCCCCCCGGACCCGGGGCCAGGCCCACCCGGACCCAGGCTCACCCGGATCCAGGGGCCCGCGGCCTCACCCGGACCCGGGACCCAGGCTCACCCGGATCCAGGGGCCCGCGGCCTCACCCGGACCCGGGACCCAGGCCCACCCGCATCCAGGGGCCCGCGGCCTCACCCGGACCCGGGACCCAGGCCCACCCGGATCCAGGGGCCCGCGGCCTCACCCGGACCCGGGACCCAGGCCCACCCGGATCCAGGGGCCCGCGGCCTCACCCGGACCCGGGACCCAGGCCCACCTGGATCCAGGGGCCCGCGGCCTCACCCGGACCCGGGACCCAGGCCCACCCGGATCCAGGGGCCCGCGGCCTCACCCGGACCCGGGACCCAGGCTCACCCGGATCCAGGGGCGCACGGCCTCGCCCGGACCCTGGATTCAGCCTCACCCGGACCCGGGGCCCAGCCTCACCCTGACCCAGTTCCCAGCCTCACCCGGACCCAGGGGCACGCGACTTCACCCGGATCCGGGACCCAGCGGAGTTTCGTCTTCTTGATCCCAATTCCTGTTGGTCAATTCCCTCTCAGCAATTCCTTCGGCCATTTTCTCAGAGTTCCAGGGCAGCCACCGCAGAACTCGTTGGGCAGCGGGCTCGGCAAAGCTCCGGTGTGCCCGGTGCGCGGCGGCGGGCTGGTCCGGGGTGGCTGCGTCGGCCCTTGGGTCTGCAGCGGTGGCCGGTCGCCGAGCGTGCGCACCTGGCCGCTTCCGGGGCGTTGAGATTCTTGAAGGACTCGGAGGTCAGCAAGCGCGTAGTCTCCCACCCCATGTCTCCCAGGGGCTCGTCTGTCCGTGCTCGGCAGCGAGTGAAGCCTTCCCCTCAGCCGGAGACCGCTGGGGGAACTGCGCCGAGCACGTTCCAGGCCGCCATTGTGTCGCCTGAGCCGTAGTTTTTAAAGTGTGGTCTTTGGGTCACCGGCATCAGCTTCATCCCGCGTACCCCTCTCTTTTATTCTAGTTGTATAGCATCCGCTCAGTTAGCCCTCCGGTGGTTCTGGATGGTGTCCGCTCCACTCTCCCGTTGTAGTCTCAAAACCGTTGTGGTAGGCAGCAATCAGGCTTCTGCCCTATGCCTCCATCTTGGTCCTTGTTTGTATAGTTAAGTCTTGATTGTTGTTGGTGTCACTGGGAGGAATTGTCCTCCAGGCCTATTGGCCGTGCGGACCCTCTGTGTCTATAAAGGAAGAGTTGCTGTGCGGGAGACACGCCTATGTGCCGGGTCTTGGTGCAGCAAGGCTTCGGCGCTCACTGCGTCTGCCTCTTGAATGTGTCCCTTATGGGAGTGGTCGAAATCTGATGTCATCTCACACCGACCACTAGATGCCTTCGTTTCTGGGTCTCCAATGGAGTGTAGGTCAGCTACTGCCTGTGGCCCCTCAGCAGGAATTACAGCATCCCTTATATTCGTGACCTGTTTCGGTGTCTTCCCCTTTTGGCTGCCTCCCTATCGCTCAGCTTCCCCAATCTCCCTAGGTGGTCGCTCTTGATACCCCCCTTTGTGGGCTGAGTGCAAAGTCTTGGTGTTGTTAAGCCTTGATTGCTGTTGGTACACTGGGAGGATGTGACCTCCAGTCCAATTGGCTGTGAGGATCAGCTGTGTCTATGCCGGGAGACAGCCCCATTCAACTAGACTTGCAAAATTGTAAAAGCCTCTGTGTTCAGCTTGGATGGGGCGGAGTTACAGGGCGGAGCCTACCGCCTTGGCTTCCCGTCAGCCCCGCCCTATGAGGTTCCTGTGTCTCAGTGTCCCTCTGTACTCCCAGCAAACACCTCTGAGAGAAAAGCGCCCTGGAGTTTCGCGCGCTGCCAAACAGTCTAGTTTCTCCCCCAATGAATTTGGATTCCCAGATTCTCTCCCGGAACTGGGTTTCCGTGTAGTCAGAATTGGGGCTCACCTCAGTCTGGCGCTTTTGTCTCCTTCCCTCCAGGGCGACTCAGCGGCACAGTCAACAGCCCATCCTCCACGCACAATCCTGTGTGCGCCTCCGGTGCTCTGCTCTTCGCCGCCTCTCTGCATCTCTGCCTTACAGCCCAGCTTTCCCCAGTATGAGCATGGCTTCCCCGGGTCTTTCCCGGAACTGGGGTTCAGTGCAGTTGGAACTGGGGGTTCAGCACAGTCCGGAGCTTTTGTC
The DNA here is from genome assembly GCF_951640355.1 of Cnephaeus nilssonii. Classification (NCBI taxonomy): domain Eukaryota; kingdom Metazoa; phylum Chordata; class Mammalia; order Chiroptera; family Vespertilionidae; genus Cnephaeus; species Cnephaeus nilssonii. The sequence goes on from NC_137084.1 coordinate 56,974,845, forward strand.
TCCTTCCCGCTAGGGCAATCCAGCGGCACAGGCAACAGACCCTCCTCTGCGCACATTCCCGTGCGCGGCTCCGGCGCAGCTCCTCTGTGTCTCTGTCCCACAGCCCAGACTCCCCCAGCATGAGCCCGGCTTCCCAGGGTTTCGCCGGGCACTGGGGTTCAGTGCAGTCGGAGCTGGGGTTCAGCACAATCTGGCGCTTTTATCTCCTTCCCGCCAGAGAACGCCAGCCAGGCGGCCAGCCGCCCCTTCCTCTCCGGCTCCGGCTTCCCCGCACGCGCGCGGGCTCGTGTCTCCGCCCGTGTCTCCATACCTCAAGCTTTTACGGCTTCTCTGATTTTCCTTGTGGTTTTCTTTTTCCTTCTAATTGTGCGCATTTCAGTCAGCCAGCTTTCCTGTGGTTCTGGATGATGTCCGTTTTGACTTTTAGTTGTGTTTTTGATATTGTTGTGCCCGGCTGTAGGTTAGGTGTTTAACCTATGCCGCCATCTTGGTTTCTCTCCACTGCAATGTCTTCACCACCTCCCCACTTTTACTGCAATATGTGCCCAAACCTGTTGGCCAACTAGGGGTATTATTACTGGATTATGAAGGTGGAAGTGTGACCTTTATAAATGTAGCTCAAAGTTTCTTTAAATGTAGAATCTCCTCTTGCTTTTTCTCTTCCCATCTTAAGCCTATCTTTTGCTTTAGTCACTGCTGACTAGAAATTGATTAGGTATCTTTCTATATGCTGGGCAACTCCAATATCTAAGGAAGGCTTTTTCCTGGTAAATTATCAATTAAGACAAATATGTTATTCTTTTTTGTTTTTAGTTTCCCTTTATGTCATGAAAATCCATTTACTGTATTGTTAAATATGATGAGAATATTTAAAACATAAGTATCTATTTGTGCTTTACTCAGTTTGGGAAAATCATCACCCATGGTGCATGGCATAGAATATGTTCTCTGGATTTTGCTCTATTTCTAAACTTTCATCAGGAAGTATGATAATAGATGACAGGGGTGTCTGAAAAAGGTAAAATTAAATGCAAGAGGTTGCTTATTTCACATAGCATATTCTTTAGGTCTGTTCATGCTGCTCCAAAGTTTAAGAGATCCCCTTTTATAGCTAAATAGTATTCCATTGTGTAAATATCCCACAGCTTTTTTATCCATTTGCCTACTGATGGGCACTTGGGCTGTTTCCTAATCTTAGTTTTTGGGCAATGGAAACTAAGGAGAAAATAGACAAATGGAACTATAGCAAAATAAAAAGCTTCTGCACAGCAAAAGAAATCACCATCAAAATGATCAGGAAACCCACTGTATAGGCAACCATATTGTCAATGTGATCTGATATGGAATATCCAAATTATATAAAGTACTCATACAATTCAACAAAAGGAAGAGAAACAATTCCAATAAAAATGGGCAGAAGGCCTGATTAGACATTTCTCCAGTAGAATGACCAAGTTGTGGTACAATCATAGAGTGGAATACTTTGAGACAAAATAATAAAAATAAGTGCTACACACAGGGGAGTACATAAATCTCACCAAAACACTTTTCTTTATTTCTTTAATTTCAAATATATTTTTATTGACTTCAGAGAGGAAGGGAGAGGGAGAGAGAGAAAGAAGCATCAATGATGAGAGGGAATCATTGATTGGCTGCCTCCTTTAGGACCCTGACCAAGGATCGAGCCTGCAACCCGGGCATGTTCTCTTGACTGGAATCGAACTTGGAACCCTTCAATCCACAGGCTGACACTCTATCCACTGAATCAAACAAGCTAGGGCCATATTTGACTTCTTCATAGTCAGGATAGGTATAAATCAGGGTGCCATTTTCTCGAGAAATGGTTATTTTCTGTAGGGTCTCTCCAAACTCATTGTTATATGGTTCTTTCACTGCTGAAATTCCAAATATAAAAATAAAAGATTAATGTGAAAAGATCAGCCCACTCAATTCTAACTCAAACTGACCTTTTTTTTTTTTTCCAACAGCTGCCTTCAACCTTAAATAAGAGGACAAAATATAGAATATTATTTAAGATGTCACTAAAGCTCATGGCTATTTTTGCAGGAGGAACTTCTCAAGAGAATGGGCTCTCTATGGAATACGACTCAAGGAATGCAAAACAACGTGAAGCCAGAAGCTACCAAAGCCAAGTCATTGGAGGTAGGGATGAACATGTTCTGTTTATTTTTACTTTAATATATTTATGCAGCTTGAGAAATCCTGGCATATAGTTTAGATAAATTGAAGTTAAAGTGTAATGGTTAAAGGATAATAATTTCTGCCCAGGAAAAATGTAGTCATTTTAAGAGATATATCAACAATCACAAATATAGTGGCCAAATATACATATGGTTTAAAACAATGCATACAATTAACTCTCTGCACACATATGGAAACTAGTGGAAAGAATGCTAATATAGTTAACTCTTGAACAGGGGGTGAGGGGAGGCCAATTCTAGGGTCTTACCTGCTTGCAATCAAATATCCATGCATAACTTTTGACTTTCCCATAGTTTTCTTATTCCTTCTTATCTATGAGGCATTATTTGCAAACTCCCATGGAAACCAAATTCCAGGGATGTTCAAGTCCTATATTTATATAAAATTGTATAAAACAATGCATATAGTTGACCCTCTGCATTAATGGATTTGCAACATCAGGTCAAATATATCATCTTTGGTCTGCCCGGCATGATTCTTTGAAGGAAACACACACACATAGATGTTGTTCAAGGGTCAATCTATTGTGTGTGTGCAAGACTTGAGAGGTATTCCCAGTTTAACTAAATCTTTTCAGAAATGGAATATAAGACAATACCACACTAAGTTTGACTATGACACAGAGGAAAGAAATAAAGTAGTGCCAATAATATGGTGTATATTTAAATATTTTTAAATATATAATAAAAGAAAGCAAAGGAGCAATAGAAAAAGGAGGTAATGGAGAAAAATAATTGATGGAGTAAGAACTGTGAAGAAGCATCCCAGGGAACCTTTATTTATTTATTTTTTAAATTATTGATTTCAGAGAGAAAGGGAGAGAGAAAAATATCAGTGATGAGAGAAAATCATTATTCAGTTGCCTACCTTCATCTGCCCTCTACTGCAGATCAAGCCCTAAACTTGGCATGTGCCATGACCTGGTATTGAGTCATGACCTCCTCGTTCATAGGTGGACACTCAACCACTGAGCTGTATCAGTTTGGCTAGCCTTGTACCCATAAGAGAGTTTGATTTAATAGAAAAAGAGACCAGGAACATAGGGTCAGGGTGAACAGAAGGGCAAATACTCATGACATTTGAGGTATGAGGCAAAAAGTTTCTCAAATACTTTCCTTATGAGTTTAAGGAAATAATGGGAGTTTGACATTCTGTTTAGTGTGAGAGTATGCAATCCCTTTGATCTGCTATCTGTGCAGGAGTATGTGGCCCTTAGGAAGGTGATGATCAAAGCAGAATATCAGAAGATGCATCAATTTCTCTATGAAGAGGAGCGTCTCTATCTGGACATGATAGAGAAAGAATCAAAGGAGATCTTCCACCAACTGGAAGAAAGCAAGATCAGAAGGACCCGACAGACAGAAAGCCTGAGAGAAATGTTCAAAGAGCAGATGGGCATGTGCCACAAGCCAGATGTGGAGCTGATCCAGGTGAGAGGGGAGGGTCCATACTCAGAGAGAGGAATCCTTTTCTGGACAATGTGGCTATGATACCTGCATACACCATTACCTTCAACTAAATGATTATGCTTTTGGATTCCCATCATAGTGTCTGTTCAGTCAGTCACTTATTTTCTTTGGGAGCTCTTTGCCTAAGTAGCTGACATAGGATAAAGTGATTTCAGTGTAATCTGAAGCACTACCTCTACAGAGGGATTGTCCAAATTCAGTCAATCTCTGAGAAGGGGAACATTAAGTTTGCTGTGGTGATTTTATATTTAGACTAGTGGCCCAGTGCACAAAATCCATGCACATTAAAAAGGAATTAATTAGAGGAAATATTTTAATATTGCTATTTGCCCTTTCTCTATAAGAGAAATGTAAGAGATGAAAGAAAATTAGGAAAATGTATATGAAAATCTTCCTCCTGTCAGAGTCTGGGGCCCACTGCAGGACCCAGAGTCAAGTCATTGTCCACCCACACATGCCTCGAAATCATGCGAGACCCAGGCCTGGCCAGCTCCACCCCCGTCAGGCCCCGCCGAATGGAGGGTGCAGCCTCAGGTCCCCTGGCCCAGCGCTGGGCCAGGGGCACAGCCTCAGGTCCCCTGTCAAGTCCCACTGGGTGGGAGTTGAAGCCTCAGGCCCAGCACCACTCATCTTCAGGTCCCTGCTGATTACTCATTGAGGCTCGTTATGGGAACTCAGCCTCCGATGTGGGTGCAGCCATCTTGTGTTACAGAAACCCCACCTCTGCTGTGGGTGACGCCATCTTTGTGATGGTGTGATAGTCAATTTACATATTCCCTTTTTATTAGATAGGGCTAGAGGCATGATACATGAAATTCATACAACAGTAGGCCTTCCTTCCCTTATCTGCCGGCCGGCACCGGCTTCCCTCTGGCACCTGGGACCCAGACTTTCCTCCCACCAGCCACAGGAAGGCAGCTGGGACCCAGGCTTCCCTCGCAGCCCTGGCTTGGGAGGATGGAAGGACGTCTGATATAATTAGCATATTACGTTTTTATTATTATAGATTCCCTTAATCCACAATTACTCTGTTATTACCACAAAAGCAACTTGCTAAAGACATTGAAGTTTTGACCCTTGCCTAGGCATGATTTCTAGAATTTGGCAATCAATTTTAAAGCTCTCTCTATTTTTCATTGGATGCCCTGTTTTGCTTTCATTGTTATAAATGATCAGATCTCTCCTTGGGAAGAAGACTTGGAAATGACTGACATTGGAAACCTAGACCTGGTTGCATCATTTCACTTCTCTGCCTGACCTCCTTCCATCCTCAGGACACCTTGAGAAAGCTCTGCATGTTTTAGTTTAAGTGCTATTATTAAGGTGGCCTCTGATTGTTCCTTAAAGGGGGAATAGGAAAAAGTACAATATTAAAACACACCCTAAATATATATGGAAACAATTTGCATGTTTACCTTCTTTTTCTGTTTGTTTTGCAGGATCTGGGAAATGTATTGGAAAGGTGAGTTTACACTAATTCTTTCTGAGAAATTCAGTGTCTTCTGGATGAGTGAGCTGTACATGTTTTGAGCTAGAAATCTTTTCCTCTGTAGCTATTTCCCATTTTATTTTTCAAAAATGGCCCTAAAGCCTTCTGGTCTCAGAAGTTTCCTTCTCATGTGGCTGAATTCAAACATATCTAAAAACATCTGATCTCTGGGTTTTCTTCCAGCTCCTCTCCTCCATACTCTCTCTAATTATCACAATAGACATTACTGGAGCGATTGTTATAAGATATCCCAGAAAAGGTACCAACACTGCAGAGTTGGAAGGTGAGAAAATCAGGAAAGAGGGAGCTTTCCTATGAACAGATGAGAATTGCTTTTGTCCCTAGGACTAGCAATGACTCAAGCCAGGTTCATCACTGCATGTCCCCTTGTAAGCAGACCTTAAGGGGAATGACATCCTGGTGTTCCCTAAGAAGTTAGACCTTCAGGAGCAGGGCTGCCAGGCGGGAGTTAGGTTTCCTTGCTTGGCAAAAAAAGGAGAGCAGAGCTATTTGGCTCTGTGGACTCTTAGCTTTCACACACTGAATGTCTCATTGGTGATGGCTTGCAGAATTAAGTCCCAAAGGGTCTGCCTGCATGTTCTGCTCCCTGTAAGATATCCAGGAGTTTGCATTCCCTGAGGTGGAGTAGATGGATAAAATGACTCTCAATCATTTTAGGAATGCAATAATATCTCAGAAGAATGGGGAAGTTGACATTTGATGTAAATTAAATTTAGAAAAGAAGGTAGCATTTCTTATATTCTGAAGAGGGTAGACTACAATGTATAACCCATTAGCTCAGAATGAGAGGATCCTAATGAAACATCTTGGATGAAAAGCTGTGATTGTGTGACTAACTTTTGGCTGCAAATGCCACTGATGTCATTATTCATGAGACTGAATTGGTGCAGAATCAAAAGCCTCAGCCAGTGAATCTGGTTCTAACTTCATGGTGCTTCATTGGACTCTTAGACATGCTGAACAGGTTTAGAGGTAAGAGCCTGCCCTGTAGCATCCAGTCTCAATTTCTTTGTGGTTCTTAGGTTTTCAGGTTCTTTTTCTATTTTAACTCTATTTATTTTTTTGTGTGTGTGGCATACTGGCAGTCCATGACTTTCCAAAATTAGTATCTTCTTTCCTTGTGTAGTTATATCAGAATTAGAGGCCCAGTGCACGAATTTGTTCATAGATTGGGTCCCTCAGCCTGGCTGGCAATCCGGGCCAATTGCACAGTCCTGATCTGTGCCAATCTAGGCTGGCCGGCCAGGGGGAGGGACCATGGGAGGTTTGCTGGCCATGGGAGGTTGGCTGTGGGAGCGCACTGACCACCAGGGGGCAGCTCTTGCATTGAGCACAACCATATGGTTCAACCATATTAGGCTAATAGTAGAGACCAGGTCTAAGCCTCCAGAGCTGAAATTGAGATTATACAGAATGTAGGGTTTGAACAGATAATGAAAAGCAAAAGCATTCTCTTCAGAAATTACTAATTTATTCATAGCATGAATTTCCATCAAATGTTTTGATTCTTGAAAATGTAACAGGTGTCACTTATACTCTAATAACAGCCTACATAATAGCAAAGTGCTGTCTATTTATTAAATAGTATCAAGGACAATCAACACAAGAAGAATTTTCTAAAGGAAAGGCAAAGTTTTGTGTGTGACCTGAAACAAACTACCCAAAGGTTGCCATAAATCTCTGCTTCACACTGTCACACAGGTGATTATATGTGCAGAAGTTTTGTTTTCTTCTTCTGTGTAATGTAAAGGACATCTGTGTGCTGTAGAGTTAGTGATAACATTTGCTTTTTGTGAATGAGCCAGGTGCACTCCCTTTGCTGTCTTTATTTTGATTACATTGGAAGAGGGACAAATGAAAAGACTCTGCCCCTCAGGGCATGGAAATTCCATTTATTGACCTGATTTTTGCCTCTCTCTGCAGTGGATAATGTCCTGAGTCATGGAACCATCAGTCTCTGCATAAGCCTTTCTGAGGATGTGAGGAGTGTGCTGTTTGGAACTGACCATCCCAGCATGTCCAGGGAGCCTCAGGAGTGTGGCGTTTTGCTGCATGGGGAACTCATACCTTCACCTCTGGTAGACATTACTGGGAGGTGGATGTGCCACACATCTTGAGTTGGATTCTGGGAGTGTGTAAAGATATCATCATAAGGGATAATGATTTTTTTTATTGATTTTGAAGAAGCATCTCTTCTGTTTTCATTAAAGCTGAATGATCATTATTATCTCCCCACTAACCGCCCACTCTTAGTTCATCATGTGAAAATGCCTGTGGGTAAGATTGGAGTGTACCTGGATTATGACAAAGGAATTGTGAGCTTCCGTGATGCTGGCAATGGCTCCCTCTTATGTAGTTTAGCTTCTTCCTCCTTCTCTTCCCCTCTGAAGCCTTTCCTTTGCTTTGAAGCTTCATGGAAAATTAAGTTTTGATCATTTATTTGATGAATATCCATGTCTCTGGAAACTATTTTTATGAAATGTCCTGTGAGGCACCAGGCGATACCTAGCACATTGTAATTTAAGGGAACATAATGGTAGGTTCATAACCACATTAAATGTATAAATGTCTTTATAAATTTTCTTTTCTATTTTTTAACATATATATAATAAATATATTTTATTGTTGATATTATTATAGATGTCTCCCATTTCCCCCTTATTCCCCACCTCCAAGCCCCTAACCTCTCCCACACCCCAGGTCTTCAATACCATATTGTGATGGGCTATGCATGTAAGTTATTTTGTTTTGTCTTCTCACTCCCCCATCTTCACATCAAGGTATGTCAGTCTGTACCATTCCTCCATGCTTCTGGTCTTATTTTATTGGTGAATTCATTTCATTCGTTTGATTCCACAAAAAAGTGAGATCATGTGATACTTGTCTTTCTCAGATTGACTTATTTCACGTAGCATAATATTCTCCATGTCCATCCATGCTATCCCAAAGGGTAAAGATATACATGTTTTCCACAACTGCCTACTATTCCATTGTGTAAAAGCCCCACAGCTTTTTATCCATATATCTACTAATGAGCACTTGGGCTGTTTCCAAAGCTTAGCTATTGGGCAAAGGTTATTAAGTAGAAAATACACAAATGAGATTACATCAAAATAAAATCTTCTTCATAGAATAAACCACCATCAAAATGAAAAGGAGACCCACTGTATAGGAGAACATATTTGCCAATAATACATTTGATATGGGGTTAATATACAAATTATACGAAGTATTCAAAGAACTCAACAATGGAAGACAATTTAATTAAAAATGGGAAGAAGGCCTGATTACATATATCTCCTAAGAGGACATACAAATGGCCAAGAGACATGAAAAAATTCTCAAAGTCACTAATCAGCAGAAACATTCAAATTAAAACCACAAAATTTGACTCAGGTTGTGACACAATGACTGTGCCTACAGCAGAACAGTCTTGATAGGCATGTGACACACATGGAAAGCAGACACAGGAAGCTCCCACAACCTTTAGAAGCCATTCTTAACTTTATGACCAACTTTATTCCCCTCCCCCACCCCCCATCCCCTTTTCTTCTGCATAAAGAACAATCCCTCTTTTGCTGACATCTTTCTTTTTCCAAATAGATTGAGTTTCAGGTATTTCACGCAAATTTATAGCTCCAGGTGCTGGGTCCTGAAGGCTCTAATATCCTAACTAGCACTCAATGCCAGTCTCTTACTTAGCCCAAGATATTTGACTTTGATTATTATGTCACGTAATTTATGGAATTTAACTTTAATTGTCCTTTTTCATCTCAATCAGAATCCATATCCCAGAACTTTTAAAAAATACTTTCATTTTGTGAAGTACAACTTATCTTTATTTTGCTGTTACATGTGTTTGTTTGTGTGGTTTTTTAAAATTGGTTTCAGAGAGAAGAAGAGAGAGAAACACTGATGAGAAACAAACATTGATTGGCTGCTTCCTGCATGTCCCCCACAAGGATGGAGCCCAAACCCTATGCAAGTGCCCTCACCAGGAGTCCAACCTGCAAGCTCTGGGACATGGGTTGATGCTCAACCACTGATCCACACTGGCTGGGATGGAGTCATTTATTTTTTTTTTAATAAATAATATTTTTGTACTTCACTAAGGAAAAGTTGGCACTAGAAAAATTGGATAAGAAATAAAAGAAAAAAAAGTCCTTTGTCTTTGTTTTGATCAATTATGGGCCTCTAGGAGAGAGTAATTGTGCTTTTGGAGTTAAAGACTCTTTTCAATAATCATAACTGTACAAACTTACTAACATTACCTACTTTAAGTATCTATACTAATAATAGAGGAACTTGCAAATTGTCTGGGATGCCATCACAGTAACAGTAATGACCAAACAGCTGGCTGGTGAGGCAACAAGGCCAGCTGGGGGTTAGTGAGGGAGGATCAAATGACTGAACAGCAGATTGGAGGGAGGTGGTTAGGGGTGATCAGGCTGGCGGGGACAGTTAGGGGTGATCAGGCAGGTGAGCAGTTAGGAGCCAGCGGTCCCGGATTGTGAGAGGGCTGTCCAACTGCCCATTTAGGCCTGATCCCTGGGACATCCCCCAAGGGGTCCCGGATTGGAGAGAGTGCAGACTGGGCTGAGGGGACTCCCCCTGCTCCCCCTGCATGAATTTTGTGCCCCACGCCTCTAGTACATATATATGTTGCAAAAGGTTTAGAGCAGTGGTTCCCAACCTTTTTGTGGCCATGCCCCACCTAAGCATCTCTAAAACCCTATTGCCACTGTTGTGACATCTTATTCAAAAAGTGAACTCCTATTCATGTGAAGGAAACCTAAAAGGCCATTAATTTGCTCTAAACAAGCTTCCAAAGGACTTGGAATCCAGGAAAGAGAAAAATAAAACACAAAAGGACAGATGAAATACTGAGGAAGAAATTACTAAGAAATTGTTAAAAAAAAAAATCAATGGAAGTGATATGAAAAAATAGCAAATAAAGTTTCAAAACATATAATAGAGAACTGAAATGCATAAATATGTTACAATATATATTTATATACTGTATATGAGGCCCTTAGAACCATAAGAAATGAAAAAAAATTCACTGGTAATTACTCATTCCCGAATTGCCCCCCTGAAAAATCAAATTGCCACCGTGTGGGTCCTATGCCCCACATTGGGCACCACTGGTTTAGAGCCAAGGTAACAATTCCAATTTCTTACAAAATCTCTGTGTTGCCACAGCTGGCTTTTTTAGTGAGAAATATATCAGGGAAGGGATGCATCCAGCTTTAAATAGCAAGTTTTGGCAGAGTCCACATAGGAATTATTTGTTTAAAAATACTCTTTCTTTGCCAATTTCCCCCATCGAGGTGGGTTTCCATCTTGTTTCAGTGAGTTATAAACCAAGTAGTTAAAGGAGACAAAAGTGATTTTCAAAGTAGCTGCCTTGGCAGCAGGCAATAGGCTGCATAGAGGTTGTGTAAAGGGTAAGCTTCACTTAAGGACTTGTGCAGGGAGCACCCAGATAGCTAATTTGACTGTAATTTTAACAACATGTTAACAATATCTGTGATGTCAAGGCTACGGCCATGGCCATAGCCACGGCAGGACAGAGCAGCAATTTTATTTTTTAAATGATTTTTATTTATTTCAGAGAGGAATGGAGAGAGAGAGAGAGAGAGAGAGAGAGAGAGAGAGAGAGAGAGAAAACGTCAATGATGAGAGAGAATCATGGGTTGGCTGCCTCCTGCATGCACCCCACTGGGGATTGAGCCTGCAATCCATATTCCCTTACCCTGAATCAAACCAGGACTTCCTGGTTCATAAGTTCCGGCTCAAATACTGAACTACGTATTCTCAAAGTGCCAGAACAGTGAAAACAACCCTGGCTGTGTTGGTGCAGTGGTTACAGCATCAGCCCAGGGTGTGATTCCCAGTAAAGGTCAAGCACATTGCTTGAAGGTTTGATCCCCTGCCCTGGTCTGGGCATGTAAGGGAAGCAACCAATCTATACATCTCTTTCAGGTCTATGTTTTTCTCTTGCTTTCTTGGTCTCTCTCTGCCTACACCCTACCCTCACTCTTTAAAAAAATCTATGGAAAAAATACTCTAAGGTGAGAATTAAAATAATAATAATAAAATTGTAAGAAATATAAAGCACTTCCTATATAACAGAACATAGTTGAAATATTTTCAAGTGCACACAGTAAAATATTTCCACGTTTTTGGACATTTGCTATAGCCACTAGTTAATGAAATAATCCATTCTATCTGTAAGATAAAAATAGAAATTCTTTTTTCTTTTTCTTTTTTTAGATCCTTACCCAAGGACATTTTTCAGAAAGTTGAAGGCAGGGGAGAGACCGAGAGAAACATCAATGTGAGAGAGACACATACTTCGGTTGTCTCCTTCTGGGGCCCTGAACAAGGCCCGGGATCCAGCCTGCAACCAAGGAATAGGCCCTTGACCTGAACTGAACCAAAGACACAGTGACACTTCAGTCCGAAATCCTACGCTCAATCCACAGAGCCTGACATGCTAGAGATAAAAATAAAAGTTCTTGATGGACGAAATATATAATAATAAAAATGTAATATTCTAATTAGACCAGAGGTCCTTCCAGACAACCTTCTAGACAAAGGTGGGACTGACAGGGAAGCCTGGGTTCCGGGTGCCAGAGGGAAGCTAATGCTCACAGCCAAGGGGAGGAAGACCTACTCTTGCAGAATTTCAGGCCTCTAGTGTAGATATAAAGACAGCCTGTGAGGGTTACTTAGTTGGGAAATGGGTGACTTAATGAGATTATGTTGGTAGAGGTATATTTAGGGAGATTAGCAAAGGTGTTAATCCTTTTTTTGTTTTTTATTTTTATTATTTTTTTAAATATATTTTATTGATTTTTTTACAGAGAGTAAGGGAGAGAAATAGTCAGAAACATTGATGAGAGAGAAACATCGATCAGCTGCCTCCTGCACATCCCCTACTGGGGATGTGCTCGAAACCAAGGTACATGCCCCCGACCGGAATCAAACCCGGGACCCTTCAGTCTGCAGGGCGATGCTCTATCCACTGAGCCAAACCAGTTTCGGCGGTGTTAATCCTTTTCCCCTTAAAAGAGAGAAGTTCTATGAAGAACTCTCAAATCCTATCACTTGGAATAAATGGGTGTGGTCTTTACAGACTCAATATAAAGAGCCAAGGTCACTGTTTCCAGAACACAGGGAGTGTGCTTGGAGCTTACCTGGTTGGGGAGACTTCTGAGAGCTACTGCCATCAGGCTTGGAAGGCTTGATCCCTGAGTTGACCTCTTTGTATTAATACTTCTCAAGCAACTATTGGTGAGTTTTCATTAATCAACAAACTGAAGTTGTTTCTATAAAATCACATTGTTCCATTACTGTTTTTTTCAGTATGTGCTTTGTAATTAATATGATGACTAATTTTAGTTCTCTTATTTTATACTAGAGGCCTGGTGCATGAAATGTGTGCAGGGGTAGGGTCCCTAGGCCTGGCTGGCAATCAGGACCAATCTGTGGGGTGACCAGCATGGTGATTGGATGGCCCCCACTGACACTCACCTTGGCTGGCCTAGCACTGCTGCCTGCTCGCTGGCCCCACTCCCCCCTGCCACCACCAGTCACCTCCCTCTGCAGGGTGAACAGTGGGGTGATCCAGGGGCCCCCACTAGCACCCACCTTGCCTGGCCTGGGGCCTGCTGGCTGGGGGCAAGTCATGCGTTGAGTGTCTGGCCCCTGGTGGTCAGTGTGCGTCATAGTGACTGTTCTACTGGTTGTTCCTGCCTTTGGCCAATTTGCATATTAGGCTTTTATTATCTACACTAATAAAAGAGAAACGTGCAAATTGACCTTTGTTATGCCCACCAGCCAATCAGGGGCAAGTATGCAAATTAACCCAACAAAGATAGTGGTTAATTTGCATCCACAGGCCTGAAGCAAAGACTGAAGACAGCATAGAAGGAAGCCAAGCAGTGGAGAAGGGAGGGAGCGAGGCAGCGGAGATGGGAGGGAGGGAGGAAGTGGAGAAGGGAGTGGAATAGGGATTCTCTGCTTCGCCTGAGAAGGAAGAAGAATGGGGAAGAAAAGGCATGGGCATGTTACATGGAGGGTGAGCATACCAAGAGATTTTTTTTTTTAAACTAAAGAAAAGTGAAGAAAAAAAAAAGTACAATCTTAAAAGAAATATAACTAATGCCATTGTAAATGGGGGAATTCTTAGAAGAATTCTCTTTAAAATCATAGATAAGAGCAAGGACAGTCATTACGACAGCTTCTGTACAATATTGTCCTGGAAGTCCTAGCTGGCACAATTTATAAAATGATGGCTGGGGAGAAGAGAAAAGAAATTAGAGGATTGGAAAAAAAACCACCCTGTTTCTTTTAGAATATTGGTAGAAGATTACTATATTATATAAAAACATTATATACCAACAAATCATTGGAAGAAAACAGGAAAGAAGTAGGAAAATGTGTGCCATGCCAGCATGGCCAAGGGTGAACCTGAGGAGGGGAGGTGAAGGATTGAAGAAGACAGACTAGACAATACAGCTGTGGCCTGGTGGATCTCCTGTGCCTGGATTAGGACACAAAAGACCCAGCCTGCTAGTCGCTGCTTTATTTTATAGTCTGATTAAAACAAGGGTAGATTAACATGTTTGAAAATGTTCTTGTTTTGGCAACACTTGAGGTACCTCTCACTGCACATTAGCTACTTAGGAAGGAATTAGGGAGGGCTACTAGGTCAGGCTTAATTATGCTAGGAGAGCTCTGCCCTCCAGGCTGGGACTTGTCAGGTCAGGTCAGCCAGAGGCTTGACCCTAAAGCTGCTCTCTACAAAAACATATTTAAGATTAAAATATTTTTGAAAGCTACAAAATCCCAAGTACTTATGACACTTGAATTTATCACAGTTCTTCCCACCTAGTGATCCACACCTTAACACACCCTAATTGCCCTTAAGCTGTCTTCCAAAGCCACTCCCTTATACTAGCCTAAATTTACATTTCACTATACCCATTTCCCCTTTTTTTCCTTCATAGCATTACCCCACATTGTAATTAAAATTCCTGTAGCTATTTTTGCTTTGCTCCCTGACTACAGCCTTCATGAGGGTAGGAATGATGTATGTCTTGATTATTCATGGCTGCTCCTTGGTACTTAGCACAAGTTGTAAATAAATAAGCAATGAAATAGCCATACCTATTTTGGGTTAACGGTTATATCATCAGCCCTCAGACTGAAGGGTCTCCAGTTTAATTCTGGTTAAGGGCAAGTACCTCAGTTGCAGGCTCAATCCACCAGATGTGGGCCGAATGCTGGAGTCAACCAATCAATGTGTCTATCTCACTGCAATGTTTTTCCCTCTCTCCCTCTCCCCGCTTCTTTCCATTCTCTCTAAAAGTCAATGGAAATATGTCCTCGGGTAGGGATTAACAAAAACAAAATAATTCTTAGGTGATATGATTTTATACTAATTCTGATGTATAGACATTTAGATAGACAGGCAGGTCGTTAGGGCTGGTTTGTTGCAAAATCAGTGACTCTTGATTAGGTTATTTAGGGAGATTAGCTAAGGTGTGAATTAATCCTATCTAAAGATCTCTGAAATATAATCCTTAGAAGAAATAGGTGTGGCCTTTAGAGACACAATATAAGGACACTCAGGGAGCCCAACACAGTCTTCTCCAGAACAGACTGTCTTTAGAACTCACCTGATTGGGGAGACTTCTGGAAGAGACTGCCACCACACATAAAGGCTTGATCCCTGAGCTGACTTCTTCCTATTTTTCCTGCTACAGAAAGCACTGGAGACCCTGGATCTGCTCCTTAGGTGAGTGCACAATTGGCCATATTGGGGTTTCTACAACTTTCCTAAAGAAAAACAAAAGAATTCCTAATTTCAATTAATCACCAAACTGAGTTTGTTTCTATCAAGTAACGTTGCTTGCCATCTTAGTGCAAATGATTCCCTGTGTGTTTGGCATCCTGTTTTTGGTAAATGTATTGGAATGAATATGGTTAATTTTAGTTATCTTATATATTCCTTACTTGTTCCTATGTATTATAAGGACTTAGAAAGTAGTGCCAGGTATCTTGGTGGATTAATACATGGCATAGATTTAAAAACATGTTTTAGGAATATTTGAATCTACATCTACACATTAAATTCTGTACATGTCTGTATACATGAAAGAGATGACATTTACAATATATAACCAGATTATAATTTCAGTGATTTTAGGAGAATACTGTTTTAAAGTGGCATAAATGTCTGAAGAAACATGAGTTTTCTGACTTAGATTTTAAAGAAGGTAGGTTATGATTGGGCAGGCAGAAAGTGACACTGGGCATATAAGAAATATGAGGAGTTTGGGGGACATCTATTTAACTAATAAGGACATGAGGACCCAGTTTTAAGTGAAATGCATTTTTAAAAGCATGCTTTATTGTTTGGTGCTGACTATTATTTTTTATTTTTTTTTAACTATTGTTATTTTAAATATGTTTTTATTGATTTCAGATAGGAAGGGAGAGTGAGAGAGAGATAGAAACATTAATGATGAGAGGGAATCATTGATGGGCTGCCTCTTGCATACCCTCTACTGGAGATCAAGCCCACAACATGAGCATGTGCCCTTGACTAGAATTGAACCTGAGACCCTTCAGTCAGCAGGCCGAGGCTCTATCTACTGAGCCAAACCAGCTAGGGCGATGCTGATTATTATTATTAGTAGTAGCAGGGAAAACGGCAGAGGTGCTAGCCTCCATTGAGCAACCTCGGTTCTTGAGTTCTGGCTAAGAGAAGAATTTGGAGGCAAGACTCAAACTATAAGAGAAAGTTTATTTAATAAGTCACAGTGGTAGATGATATGAGCCATAAAAGAATTGTGCTCAGAAAAAAAGTTGCCGCAAAAAAAGAAAAGAAGGGTTCTTTGACATTAGTGGAGAGAGAGAGAGAGAGAGAGGGAGGCACCTTGGGAAATAAAAGAGGGGGAGAGGTTTGGGCTTACTCCAGAGGGGGGAGGTTAAGAGGGAGGTATAGACAGAGAAAGAAAAAGAGAGAGCAGTCTCTGGGGAAAGAAGGGGGTGGAGAAAGGCCATGCTGTGCTCCATAAAGAGATCTATGCTGGTCCTCCATCTTGAGGGGTTTTATTTTATTTTTTGTTAATCCTCCCTCAAGGATATATTTTCCATTTGTTTAATTAATTACTTACTTAACTAATTAATTTATTAGAGGCCCGATGCACGAAACTGCGTGCAATAGTAGGCCTTCCTTTCCCCGAATCCAGGACCCAGGCTTCCCTCTGGTCCCTGGCAGGCACCGGAGACCTGGGCTTCCCTCTCAGCCCAGCTTCATTCAGAAGGACAGAAGGATGTCTGTAAGGATGTCCAGTCTAATTAGCATATTATGCTTTCATTATTACAGATTTTTACATTGAGTGGAAGGAAGGGTAAGAGATGGAGAGAGAAACATCAATGGGAGAGAGACACATAAATCGGTTGGTTGCCTCCAGCATGAGCCCTGACTGGCAGCCTGGATTAGGCCTGCAACCAAGACATGTGCCCTTGACCAGAATGGAACCTGAGACCTTTCAGCCTGAGGCTGAGGCCTGAACCACTGAACCAAACTGACTAGGTACTGAGGGCTTTTATATGAGATCAGGAGAGGTTCTCAATATAATATTTACCTACTTTCCCACTGTCTCCTCAGGGTCCTGGTCTCCACTGATTGGTTGGCACAGGGGAGGGGTCATTAGTCATTGCAGCTGGTCCTGGTGTTAGCCATGGCTTCACTCTGCTTGATTTTGTTGCTTTTCTGGGCCTGGAGCTGAGACACAGCTGAGGCCTAGATGTCATCTCTAGGGCTTAATGCTTAAGGGAGTGGTAGAACAAGGGCTTGTAGTTTTTGCCCCATTGCTGGGCACCCAGGGTTCTCACCCTGGTGACCCTATGCAACTGGTCCATGGGTCCTGCTCTTCTCATGCCTATCCACCTACTACAATTATGATTACATCCATAATCTTACCATTATCTTATCACAAGTAGTGCTTGATAATCGTTATTGAAGACTTCAAATAAAACTATTCTCTTTAATTTTTTGTTTCTTTGATTAATTGATATGGCAAATAAAGAGAAGAGGGCTAATAAAGCACATTGGTGCCAGAAACTATCATTGTCTCACTAATAGTAAGATGTGGACAGGAAACCCGGAAGGCTGGTCAACAACCTTAACTGCTCTGAAAGGTCAGAGCTAATCACTCACTGTTTAGCTGAAACATTGTTAGATGAAGCAGCCTCCACCTGTTTGTCTTATGTAAATTTCTGATATTGGAATTTCCTGCCTAAAGGCTATGGGTGTATCCCATAGTCTCAATGAAAAGGGATTTCAAGGCCAGAGCAGGGTGAAGTCCTCTCTTGGGCTCCCGCCTTGCCCCCAATATTCTGAAATTAATACTTATCTAAGTCTCTTTCATTAGTGTTCGGCCTGTGAGAGTCTGTGAGATTCTGATGATTTTGACAATGTTTAGTTTCTTCTTCATTTCTCTTAAGGTATCCCCATACTGTTTTGTATAAATCAAAAAAGTTGCCAGGCCAGAGTTGTTCAGTTGGTTAAATAGAGCAACATCCCATGTACTAGGACAGTGGTCAGCAAAACTCATTAGTCAACAGAGCCAAATATCAACAGTACAATGATTGAAATTTCTGTTGAGAGCCAAATTTTTTAAACTTAAACTAATTCTAACACCACTTCTACAAAATAGACATGCTCAGGCTGTGTTTTTTTTGTATAAGAGACACACTCAAGGTGCCAAAGAGCCGCATGTGGATCGAAAGCCACAGTTTGCCAACCACTGCACTAGGAGAGCCCCAATTTGATTCCTGGCCAGGACATATACCCAGGTTGTGGTCTCAATCTCCATTGGGACATGTGCAGGAGGCCACCAGTCAATGTTTCTCTCTCATTAATGCTTCTCTCTCTCTCATCCTCTCTCTGAAATCATTTTTTTTAAAGCACATGTAACAAAAGGAAATATATCAGTTGGATTCCATCAAATGTTTTGGGATGTGGATTCTGATTGAGATGAAAAATCACATCCAAGGTGAAATGCCTGACAATTGCATAATAATGAAAATTAGCTCAATGACTGGCATTGAGTGTTAGATAAAATATTAGAGCATGCAGGACCCAGAACTTGGAATTGTAAATTATTCAAAATACCTGAAACTCAACCTATTTGGAGAAAATAAGACCTCAGCAAATTGAGGTTCTTTCTTAAGCAGAAGAAAAGGGTGTAGGAGGTGGATAGTGTTGTTTAGAAAGCCAAGAATAGTGTCAACAGGTTGTTGGAGCTTTCCTGTGTCTGCTTTCTGTTTGTGTCACATGCCTATCAAGCTTACTTCTGCTCTGGACACACTGTTATTGAGTCACAACCTGAGTCACATTTTGCTTAGATCTTTGTATCCCCAGGGCAGAAGAATAAACTTCCGTTTTCTTTTCTCAGAAAAATGGACTCAGACATCATAGAAAAGTTGCAGAAACAACTCACCTGTGCCATCTGCATGAATTACTTTATAGACCCAGTCACCATGGGCTGTGGGCACAGCTTCTGTTGTTCGTGTCTCTATGTATCCGGGGAGAAAGCAGAAAGCCCTACTTGTCTCATGTGCAGGAAACCATCAGAGCAGAAAATCTTCAAAACCAATATTACCCTGCAAAATCTGGTGTCCATCGCCAGAAAAGGCAGTCTGCAGCAATTCCTGAGCTCTGAGGACAATAGGTGTGGGCTGCACCAGGAGACAAAGCAGATCTTCTGTGAAGATGACAGGAGCCTGCTCTGTTTGCACTGCTCCAGCTCTCAGGAGCACGAGGCCCACAGACACTGCTCCTTGGAAGAGGCTGCTGAGGAACACAGGGTGAGTGGTGCCCCTCAGAGTCACCTTGAATGCTAGAGGAGAGTATAGCAAAGAGATGAGGGTTCAATCTTCTCCTCCTTAAGTGTATTGATACCTATTTAAGAACCATTAAGAAGCTGTGAGGAAATGCACTGGTTTACCTGTGTTCATGGAAATTGCATTTAATGGGAGAGTAATTAAGTTAATGATCCTCATTACTTTGATGATGCAGCATTGTACTCAAGGCACTGGAAAGCTCTCATGGAAGAGTCAGTGGTGTGAAAACTACAAATGCAGCAAGGATTTTCTATGGGGTGCATATTTGCTAACACTGATAAAGATGTAGGAGAAAATACAGTGGGATTTGGAGCAGATTATCACTAGCTCCAAATTCTGACCAACTGAGAAGTAGTTGTGCTAAGTAAAATCTTGATCAGTTTCTCTAGACAAATTTCTATGTTGTATCGGGTGGTTCTTCAAGCTAAAACCTAAAATGTATCATTAGTGAGGGCAAATAGGGAAAAATCATGATCCTTCTCTACTTAAAGTACTTTTGTCTAATATCCCTTGATTAATGCCTTCATTTAGGATCTGAAACCTAAATGTATTTGCTTCTCTGGTGCTAAAATTCAATTTATTTTATTTTTTTACAGAAGAAGCTCTCCAACCAAATGACATCTTTATGGGAAAAGATTCAAGAAATTCAAAAAGCTTTCAGTAAAAATTGCAGAATACCTGTCTATTGGATGGTAAGTATGACATTGCATTTTCCTGTGAATCAGGCTGACATAGACATGACAGGAAACGGACCTGAGAACAGCAATTTAAGGTGTGTGCCTACCATTGTGAGAAGTAAGCATGCAGAAGCTAGAGAATAATATTGCTTTAAGTAGAAGAAAATATAACATGTGAAACTGAAAGAAAAATGAGGAAAAGAAGTAAAGAATAGAAAGAACTGAGACTGGAGAGAGGGCGTGAATCCATAACTTTTGGGAGAGAATGCACAATGGAATAATTATAGTTCTTTAGAACAAAAAAACAATATAGGAGCCTGTGGTCTTAGATGGAGGACAGTAGCCCATCCATAGAGAAAAGGGCGGCAGAGAAAAGGGCCAGGGGGATGGATGTCAGTTTGAGGGCAGGTGGTGAGGATTTCAGGGAGGTCTTTTCTGGTGGCTTCAAATCCATGGGGAAAGGCAATGCTGTGCTCCATAAGGAGCTGTGCTGGGTCCTCAGGCAGTGCAGTAGGGAGGTTTTGTCACCAGAGATGAATTTACTGACACAGAGACCAGAATGTTGCATGTAATGACCATAAACATCTGTAGCTGGCCTGCAGTTTTGAGAAAGGAGTGTAAAAGAAATTATGAGTGAGAAGCTTTTCTCTAGTTCCTTCAGGCACTCATGCAGTGGGAGGAGGTGTTTTGAGGAAAGGGAAGGATTAAGGCTGTTGGTATAGCTTATTACAATGGAACATAAATGAAGGAAAGAAGAATAACCTGAATTTAGGGTGGTGAAACTTATTGGTAGAGAACAGCATCGGTGAACGAGATGCTGTTTAAGTGGTGGAGGGTAAGGTCAGCCCTTGTATGTGATCTAGGAAATCTATCTCTCTGCAGGCTTATCTCTATAAACGCCAAGATGAAACCAGAGCTTTTTATGAGACACTCCAGATGGTTCTCCGAGAGGAAGACACACAAAATTTAGAGACACTTATTGAGGAAGGGTCAACGTTTTCTGAGCAACTGAAGAAATGTCAAGCCGAAGTGATTGAAAAGAGGATAAGCACAATTCTATATCCTGATTGTGAACAAAAGGATTTTTATGAATGTTCAGCTGAATGATGATGCCACCAGCAAGATTAATTTCCTCTTCCTCCTGACAGGAGTGAGCAGGTGCAGCAGCACATGCCTCAGCCTCTGCAGCCAGAACTCACTGCACATCCCATCACTGGACTGATGGACAGGCTCAACCGCTTCCGAGGTGAGTGTCACCCCAATGGGGGACCACCTGGCGGGGTCCTTCAGTTGGGATATGTTGTGTGTGACCTTTTCTCCTTCCTTAAGCTTTCATCTTGCACAAGAAAATAGTCTTCAAAGTGGCATCTATAGTCCTATGTAGTTATGGGGTCGCTATAATAACGGAAAATGATAGGTCTGACTCAGGCCTTATCAATAACTTGTAAATTTGATGTTATTTATATTATGATAAAAAGTACATGCACGAAAAAGGGTCCCACTGAACCCTATAAATAGCACATAAAATATCAGTTGTTGACTGATCCATAGAAAACTATATCAGTTCAAGGTATTCCAAATAACTGCAGTGAATTAGATTTCTAAAATATTTTCCTTAAATAATTATAGTAATTGGGATATAATGTGGGTTGCAATTGATATAATGTGAATTAATCGTCATTGTGAAAAAACCTAGTTGTAGAAACCAAGAATTTATGAATATGACAATAAAATAACTTGGTGGTCAATGCGCCTATATGTAGAGCTCAACGGGAAACCTATCCCTGGGAGTTTAATCTATGAGAAAGGAAGATTAAATTTTTAGGTGGAACCAGTTATGAAAGGCAGCCTATCCTTCATAGGAAATCATACCTAAGAAGGCCTTTATGTTTCTTCTTTAATGTCAACTTGCTTACTTAACTGCAGTATCATCAGCGGGTGTAGCACCATATCCTGAGCGAGTCATCTCCATTTATTTAGACTAAAATTATTTTTCTCCTCAAGGAGTGGGAGAGGTAAGATTTATTGTTATGTACTTGGTGGTACTGCCCAGGTGTCCAGCTTATAAAAAGTAACCAGCCAGAAGTAGACATGACCTTCTTCACTTTTATGATAGCCTATTTTTAGGAGGTCTTAGATATTTGTTTCTTTAGGAGATAAGTTGGCATCATTTGAATCCAATATTTTCCATTCAAACCTAGTGTTGGAACTTTTTTTTCCCAGTGAGACACTAAGGTGTCCCTTTCTCTCATACACAATTTTATTTTCAACAGTGATTTTTTTTTTTAATCCTCACCCAAGGATATTCTTTTCATTGATTTTCAGAGGAGCTTGGAAGGGAGGGAGGAGGGGGAGAGAGAGAGACCGAGAAAACCAGACAAGAGAGACACATATGGAATGGTTGCCTCCCACATGCACCCCATGTTCACCATGGCAGAGATGAACCTGCAGCCAGAGCACATGCCCATGTGCCGGAAACAAATCAGTTTCACTAAAAGAGAGATGTTGACAGGAAGCCAGGAAGGCTGGTCAACAACCTTAATTGCTCTAACCACTCACCCTTTAGTTGAGATATTGTTAGCTGAAGCAGCTTCCACCTTGGTTTGTCCCATTAAGTTTTTTGTTATTTCCTGCCTAAGGGCTACATGTATATTTCTGTTTATCTTGACTAAGATGTTTTCCCCAAAGCCTCAAATAAAAGGGATGGCAGAGCCAGAGCAGTTGTCAGTTCTCCCACTAGAGGTGGACTACCGCCTGGCCCCCCATTTCGCCAAATTGAATTTCTTCAAGTCTCCTTTCATTTGTGTGCGGCCCTTCTCCAGAACTCGAACCCTGAACCGGAACCCTGGACCACGCGGGACGTGGAAAGGGATTCCTACACCCATGATCAGGAATCAAACCCTCCACCCTTTCATCCAGAGGCAAATCCTCTAACCTCTGAGAAAAACTGCCGAGAGCTTAACATTGATTTTGACTGGAATATTCTCTTTTCTTCACAGTGGAAGTTTCCTTCAATGGTGAAATAACCCATGGCAATATAACGTTGTTTGATGACGTGAGAAGTCTGAAGTTTATGCCTGATAGTCCACATGTGCCTCTGGATTCTGGAGCATCTAACTGTTTTCCTGCATGGGGAGCCCAGGTCTTCAACTCTGGCAAACATTATTGGGAGGTGGATGTGCCCACGTCCTGGGACTGGGCTGTAGGGGTCTGTAAGGATTCCTGGATGAAGAATGACACATTGACTGAATGTAAGGACACATTTCTTCTTATACATGTGAAGGATGATAATCAAACGACTCTCTGGACCACTGCCCCGATGGCTCGTCAGTACATACAGAAACCTCTGGGCAGGGTTGGTGTGTTCCTTGATGTTGACAATGGAAGTGTAAGTTTTGTGGATGTTGTGAGGTGTTCTCTCATCAAGCATTCCTTCATTTCGTGTTTCCCATTTGAGAGGTGCATAGGTGACCCGGGCAATAACAATTTCAGACCTTTCAGTTCACTGGACACACGTGGATAGGGCCTGGGATCTCAGTTGTGAGGGAACTCTTTTAAGGTGAAGCCTATCAATGATAGTTTATTGTCTTTTATGCTTCTTCTACTTTAATGTAACCTCTTTTTAGCGTTATTCAGTAGAAAGAGAACGTGAAATGTAAAATTGTGTTATTTTCATTTTTTTGGTCATTAAAAATCATGCCTTAAGGCTTTTTTTCAGAATATATATACACTGTGGTTTTTCACTTGTTTTGTGAACTTGCTGGAGTCACGAAAATGTATATCAGTGTGAGATTACTACTCATGGTCCGAATCCAGGAATGCAGGGTCTGCACTTGCTGGACATCCTTGGTTACCTATCATGCCATGTCAGCCTGCAACTTCTTCCCCTTGGTCTGGTCACTCCTACAGGTTCACTTACCATCAGGGGAAAACTGAGCTGACAAGGAAGTTACCACTGACTTTCAGGACTTGGATAGACCTTCAATTTAGAGAACCCAGAATAGCTGGTCTTTTTTTCCCTCCTCAACACTATAAATGACTATGGCTAAAGGAAGGAAGTGCCTTGTATTCACAGCTGGGTCCTCAGAAGCTAACACATTGGCTAGGGCAGTGGTCGGCAAACTCATTAGTCAACAGAGCAAATATCAACAGTACAACTATTGAAATTTATTTTGAAAGCCAAATTTTTTAAACTTAAACTCCTTCTAATGCCACTTCTTCAAAATAGACTCGCCCAGGCCGTGCTATTTTGTGGAAGAGCCACACTCATGGGGCCAAAGAACCGCATGTGGCTCGTGAGCCGCAGTTTGCCGACCACGGGGCTAGGGCATCAGGGGTACTTAGCGAATCTTTGGAGGGGTACATTAGTAAATTACCTTACTTGAAAGGAGTTTTGCTATAAATTTTCAGGATTTGAAAGTTGATCTTAAAAATAGTTTAAACCCCATTGATTTTTCCCATGTGTGATAAAATGGTATTTGTGTGTATGAGACAGCCACTATAGAATCTCTATTATGATAGGGACTAGGGTGTGTGTGTGTGTGTGTGTGTGTGTGTGTGTGTGTGTGTGTGTGTTACAACCTGGGCAGTCATACGTCATTGTTAATTCAGTTAGCATCATCACCTGGGCCATTACTGATGGAATGGAAGACAGAAGACCAAAATGCACACATAAGCTCCCTTCTATCTCTCCCCACACATCCGTTTGTTTTTTGAATTGTTCTTCTCCCACAATAAATAGCAAATTCATCACTGCATTTCCTGAATATATTGTTAGAAATTAATCGATGATTAGCTAAATCAAGGTAATTTTTTAGACTAAAAAAAAAAAGACTCAAATTCAGCAAAGAGCTTACATTTATGGAACTCATGCCATGTGATTTTCCTGTAAATGTGCTTTCTGTGTTTTATATATGGACTCTTAATCCAATATTTATGATAAAGAAATGAAGTCAGATGGTGCTGCTATTGAGTAGTGATTTGAACTAAGGCAATAAGTAATCTCTAATGTCTGTGCCCCTACCATTGCTATGTGTTGCATCTCAAAAATACACATTTCTAAGGAGAAAATGCAGAAAACGAACCAACCTTCCAATGACTGTTGGTTAGAGTCAGAATACCTAATGCAAGGAAAGAGTTTATTCTAAGACCTAATATAGAATAAATCCTAAATAAATATGTACTGCCAATATTTACATTTTTTCATTCTTTTTATAAAAATATATTTTTATTGATTTCAGAGAGGAAGGGAGAGGGAAAGAGAGATAGAAACATCATTGATTGGCTGCCTTCTGCATGTCCTATACTGGGGATCGAGCCCTAGCCCAGTGCCCTGACCAAGAATGGAACTGTGACCTCCTGGTTCATAGGCTGACACTCAAGAACTGAACCACACAAGCTGGGCAGGAGGTATATTGCTTTTTTTATTTTTTAATATATTTTATTGATTTTTTTTTTTTTTTACAGAGATGAAGAGAGAGGGATAGAGAGTTAGAAACATCAATGAGAAAGAAACATCAATCAGCTGCCTCCTGCACACCCCGTACTGGGGATGGGCCCTCAACCAAGGTACATGCCCTTGACCTGAGTCCAAAGTGGAACCCTTGAGTCCAGAGGCCTATGCTCTATCCACTGAGCCAAACTGGTTAGGGTGGTATATTTCTTAAAGAGCAATCTTTTTTATTTACTTTTTCTTTAATTAATTTTAAATATATTTTGAATTGATTTTAGAGAGAGAAGGGAGGGGAGAGAGCTGCACTCCCACCAGGGATTGAACCCACAACCTGAGTATGTGTCCTAACCAGGAATTGAACCAGAGACCCTTTTGTTCAGAGGTCAATACTCTAACCAACTGAGCTACACTGGCCAGGCCCACCCTTCTGGGTTTTCAATACATGGTTTGGGGCTATTTGTAATGAAATTGAATTGTCAAATAGTAAATTTTTAATGATTTAGATCCAGTTTATATTCAAGGCAAAACATATTTATATTTTAGTCAACTAACTATAAAATATTTATATTTTTATCAGATAATTGAAATTTAATTTATATTCAGTCCAACATATATTCAATTGCAAAAACAAATTCCAGTTGAAATAAATACTTAAATGTAAAGAATACAAGTATGACATCAGAGGAAAACAGGTGTGGTTTAATAAGTCTAGATGAATTAGGACCTACAAAACCTAAAAGTTGAAAAAATCACAAAGTAAATGATGTGAAAACAGCATACTAGGAAAAATATTTTCAATATTTATAAGAAAGTGTTTCCATAATTATCTTTTTTTTTTGGCTGGGAATCACATTCCCAAGATGCCCCCCAAATTTTTTTCATCCCCCCCCCCCTCTTCACTCATGCCCTCACCCCCCTGCTATCTGTGTCCACTGGTTAGGCTTATATGCATGCATACAAGTCCTTTGGTTGATTTCTCCCCCTTACACCCACCCTCCCCTACCTTCCCTCTGAGGTTTGACAGTCTGGTCAATGCTTCCCTGTCTCTGGATCTGCTTTTGTTCATCAGTTTATATTATTCATTATTTTCCATACATGAGTGAGATCATGTGATATTTATCTTTCTCTGACTGGCTTATTTCACTTAGCATAATGCTCTCCAGTTCCATCCATGTTGTTGCAAATGGTAGGAATTCCTTCTTTTTTAGTGTAGCATATTATTCCATTGTGTAGATGTAACACTATTTTTAATTCAATCATCTGCTGGTGGGCACTTAGGCTGTTTCCAAATCTTAGCTATGGTAAATTGTGCTGCTATGAACATAGGGGTGCATATATCCTTTCGGATAGATTTTTCTAGCTTCTTGGGACATATTCCTGGAAGTGGTATTATTGGATCAAATGGGAGTTCCATTTTCAGTTTTTTGAGGAAACTCCATACTGTTCTCCAAAGTGACTGCACCAATCTGCATTCCCACCAGCAGTGCACGAGGGTTCCTTTTTCTCCACATCCTCATCAACATTTGTCATTTATTGATTGTTGATGATAGCCATTCTGACAGGTGTGAGATGGTATTGCATTGTCGTTTTGATTTGCATCTCTCGGATAGTTAGTGACTTTGAGCATGTTTTCATGTCTCTTGGCCTTCCTTCTGTCTTCTTTAGAAAAGTTTCTATTTAGGTCCCTTGACCATTTTTTGATTGGATTGTTTATCTTCCTTTTGTTGTATGAGTTCCCTGTAAATGTTGAAGATTAAACCCTTATCTGTGATAACATTGGCAAATATGTTCTCCCATACAGTGGGCTTTCTTGTTGTTTTGTTGACGGTTTCTTTTGCTGTGCACAAGATTTTTATTTTGATGTAGTCCCATTTGATTATTTTCTCTTTAGTTTCCATTGCCCCAGGAGCAGTATCAGTGAAGAAGTTCCTTTGGCAGATGTCTGAGATATTGCTGCCTGTGGATTCCTCTTGTATTTTTATGGTTTCCCGTCTTATGTTTAAGTCCTGTATCCATTTTGAGTTTATTTTTGTGTATGGTGTAAGTTGGTGATCTAGTTTCATTTTTTTGCATGTATCTGTCCAATTTTCCCAACACCATTTATTGAAGAGACTGTCGTGACTCCATTGTATGTTCATGCCTCCTTTGTCAAATATTAATTGGGCACAGTGGTTTGGATCGATTTCTGGGTTCTCTATTCTATTCCATTGATCTATATGTCTGTTCTTGTGCCAGTACCAGGCTGTTTTGAGAACAGTGGCTTTGTAATACAGCTTGATATCTGGTATAGAGATCCCACCTACTTTGTTCTTCTTTCTCAGGATTGCTGCAGCTATTAGGGGTCTTTTTTAATTCCAGATGAATTTTTGGAGAGTTTGTTCTATGTCTGTGAAATATGCCGTTAGTATTTTAATGGGGATTGCATTGAATCTATAGATTGCTTTGGGTGGTATGGACATTTTGATGATGTTGATTCTATAAATCCATGAGCACAGTATGTTCTTCCATCTGTCTATATCTTCCTCTATATCTTTTTTTTTCAGTGTCCTGTAGTTTTTTGCATATAGATCTTTTATCTCTTTAGTTAACTTTATCCCTAGGTATCTTAATTTTTTTGGTATGATGGTAAATGAGATTGCTTTTTTAGTCTCTCTTTCTGTAAGTTCACTATTGGTGTATAGAAATGCTGTAAGTTTCTTGGCATTAATTTTGTATCCTGCTACCTTGTCAAATTCATTTAGTAAGTTTAATAATTTTTTGATGGAGTCTTTAGGGTTTTCTATGTACCTTATCATGTGGGATGCTGGTTTTGAAATCTGGCTTCTCTGACACTTGTCTGCAATGAGGGCAGTGCATTGGAGTCTGGGCCACATCCCAGCTGAGGCACAGGCAGGGATGGCAAAAGCTGTGCCCGCAGTCTGAGGTGACCGGGTGTAGGAACTAGTTCATACAGACGGAGCAGGTCAGTTCATTCCACAAGGCTTGCAAGGTGTGTGACTCCATGTTTCTGTAATCACAATAAAAGAAAGAATGAGAGAGGGAGAGACAGAAAGTCCATCTTCTTTCCAGATGAGGAAAGAAAGGCCTTTGGATAAAAGCACGTCTGCTTGAGTTTGATTTACCTATTAAATAGATATCCAACCTACCCACTAATTTCCCTCCAATACAAGCCTAGACATAGCAAATCTAGACAGCTTGGGTTTGTGCTATGAGAAAATGAGACAGTAGGGTCCTCAGCATTCTTTTTGTTTAAAATAAACAATGATCCCTGGCAACTGGGACTGAGTTGAGTGGAGCTTTTCCAGGGCAATGGGTTCCATACCCAGTCAGGGAACACAGCCAGGCTGGCGGTTTGATGTTTGGTCAGGATGCCTACGGGAGGCAGCCAATGGACGTTTCTCCCTGTCTCTCTTTCTCTTTCCTGGTCACTCTTTTCCTCCTTCTCTCCCTCACTTTTTCTTCTCTAAAGTCAATTAAAGTATTTAATTAAATAAACAATGATCTAGGCCTTGCCTGGGTAGCTTAGTTGGTTAGAATGTTATCAGGACTTGCCAACGTTTTGGGTTTGATCCCCCATCAGGGCACATACAAGAATTAACCAGTGAAACAAATCCCTCTCTCCCTCTCTCTCTCCCTTCCTTCCTATTTCTCTAAAATCAATACATTTTAAAAAATAAAATTAACAATGATCTCAATCATAACTAACTTACTTGGACAAGCTAATTGGTCCAGAAGTGCACATACAGACTATTAATTAATGAACCGATCTCTCTCTCTCTGACTCCAAGACTGTAAGATATACACCCTTCATCTCTATGCCAATAGTCTCTACCTGTCTGGCCTCCATACTGACAAAGCAAACATATTGGATTAACATGGCTCCCTAATGTATTCTTTTCGATTTTGACTTTGAACTCCTTAAAATAGAAAAATAATTTATGCTTGAATTTTAATAGCAAAGCTCTTCCTTTAAAAAACTATAAATAGTAAAAATATTTTGTTACTTGTAGTTCAGAAAAAAATTTTTTTTCCAAGTCAATTTAGTCCATCATAATATCTCCACATTTTGAACATCAAAGTTACAGTGTTAATTAGCAACAAATAATGGATTGATTAAAAAAAATAAAGTAATGCATGCTATTGAGGCTCAGTTGGGTGGAGCATCATCTGGTACACCAAACGGTGGTGGATTCGATTCCTGGTTAGGGATAAGTTTATATTTTGGTTTTCACACCCAGTCAGGGTGCATGCTAGAGACAGTGAATCTCTGTTTCTCACTCATCTCTCTCTCCACCTGCCTCTCTCTCTCTCTCTCTCCCCCCCCTTAACTCTCAGGAATCAATTTAAAAACAAAAAACAAACATAAAAACCCTGGCATGTAATTTCTACACTAGAAAATCCAGGGTGCAGTTAATGGAAGTATTGCTGGTTCATCTTTATTTCTGATAGTCTCCCATTGTGTCCAATGCTACTTCTTGGGTAGCCTTAGAGTTGGTCAAATCTATTTCAGAGTTTTCAAATGTAGCCTGGAAATGGAAAGTTTTAAGGAAATAGCAAATAAGACCTTTACAAGGATTTTCTAATTAAATGATACGTTTGTATTTCAACTTGATGTGTATAAAGATACTTACATGCATACATTATGTTGAACGTTTTATGTAGTTTATGATTTTCATAATTGGACAAAAATAGAAAAATCTCTTTTAAGACCTAAAGCAAATCCAGTAGCAATATGGTAGTAAAATAATCAAGTAATTTATTATAACAAATATCAATATATTACAAGTGCTCTAATCACAGATATTTTTAATATTGATGTCATTTAAATTAATGAGGAAATCTACTTGTTTGCTTGGAGAAGATCCAAGCACTCCAATAGGTAAATTGAAGGTATTTGCATAATAGAATGTAGGCATGAAGGTATTTACTCTAAATTCCATACTCACCAGTCTCCTATGAGCCGTCTCACCACTGGAAGTTCTGTAGATATCCAGGTCAGTAGGAACTCTCTGTGCTCAACTGGCAGCTCCAAGTTTAGTCAGTCTACCCTACAGAAGTGAAGTGGCTTCTGCACAGATGGTTCTTTTATATCATTCCACTCACCTAAGGCCACACCCACTTGCTGAGATTGGCTTAAGTTTTCAAAAGAAAGTGACCAGCCTGAATAGATTACACAGATAGTATTAAGATTGCTACTTAGGTTTACAATGAATAGAAAACAACACTTGGTGGCTGGCACCAACAGAATGTAAATGTGTTTTGTGGTAAGACCTATGAAACTTTCCAATATGCAATATTGTTTTATTCACTGTAGTTACCACCTTATAGATGCTGTAGAAAATCATTTTTAAGAGAGGTGCCATGGTACCTGTATTTTGTTGAAACTTTTCACAAGTTAACAAATAATGTAGTAGGTTTCATGTCTTCAGAAGGAGGGGGAGGGTGTTTGGGTGGGAAGACCTTAAAGAACTTGTATGCCTACATGCATAAACCATCGACACAAAATATAGGGTGCTGAAGGCCAGGGGGAGGGTAGAGGGGGTGAGTTAGGAAGAGTCAATGGGAGGAAAAAGGGGGAGATCAATGTAAGCAAATAGAAAAAGAAGTTTCACTTTTCAGTAAAAATCAATTCTGTGAGAGTCTGTCCCCATAATTGCACAAAAAGTAGTGGAATCTCATTTTAGGCCTAAAAACATCTAGTAATATGTGGTACTAAAATAAAAAAAAAACATCAAATATCTTATTATAACAAATACATTACAATTGCTCTAATCACAGATAATTTAAATATTGATGTCACTTTAATTAACTAGAAAATCAACTTGTCTACTTAGAGAAGATTCAAGCACTCCCATAGGTAAATTGAAAGCATTTGTGGGCATGAAGATATTTTCTTTTATTTTTTTTTAATATGTTTTTTTATTGATTTCAGAGAGGAAAGGAGAGGGAGAGAGATAGAAACATCAATGATGAGAGAATCATTGATTGGCTGCCTCCTGCACGCCCCCCACTGGGGATAGAGCCCGCAACCTGGGCATGTGCCCTTGACTGGAATCGAACCTGGGACCCTTCAGTCCGCAGGCTGCTTGACTGGAATTGAACCTGGGACCTTTCAGTCCACAGGCTGCTTGACTGGAATCGAACCTGGGACCTTTCAGTCCACAGGCTGCTTGACTGGAATCGAACCTGGGACCTTTCAGTCCACAGGCTGACACTCTATCCACTGAGCCAAACCAGCTAGGGCAAGATATTTTCTCTAAATCATATGCCACAGAATCTACTAGGAGTGATCTCACCTCTGTAAGTTCTGGCAGCTCCAAATGTGGTCAGACTACCCTGGAGAAGTGGCCTCTGGAGAGATGTGGCTTTTATATGATCCCATCCAGGTAAGGCCACACTCACTTGCTGAGATTGGCTTATGTTTTCAGGGCAGGGGAGGGTGGGTGGGTGGGAAGAAATTAAAGAACTTGTTTGCATATTTGAATAACCCAGGACATGGACAATAGGATGTTGAGGGCATGGTGAGGGTAGTGGGGGCAAGCTAGAAGGTGTCAATGGTGAGAAAAGGAGACATATGTAATACTTTCAACAATAAAGAATTATTTTAAAAATAATATAAATAATAAAATAATAAATAAATTAGAAAAGGAGGTGACATGGCTAATTAGGTTACACAGAAGACTGGTAGGTTTACAATGTATAGAAAGCAACATTTGGGCCCCTGACTGGTTTGTCTGAATGGATAGAGTATTGGCCTGGGGATTAAAGGGTCCCAGGTTCCATTCTGGCCAAGGGCACAAGTCAAGGTTTCTAGCTTGGTCTCCAGCAGGGGGCATGCAGGAGGCAGGTGATCAATAATTCTCTCCCATCATTGATGTTGGAAGGAAGGAAGGAAGGAAGGAAGGAAGGAAGGAAGGAAGGAAGGAAGGAAGGAAGGAAGGGAGGAAGGAAGGAAGGAAGGAAGGAAGAGAGGGAGGGAGGGAGGGAGGGAAGGAGGGAGGGAAGGAGGGAGGAAGGAAGGAAGAAGGAAAGAAACCATAGCAGAAATTATGGAATGTCATTTCTGAGATTAGATTATAAAGACTAAGTACTAGTAGTTCCTTCTTGCAAGCTTGCTTGCTCTCTTGGGATCATTTGCTCCTGGGGAAGCCTGTTTCGGTGTCATGAAGCAGCCCCATGGAAAGGGCGAGGTTAGTGAGCTTGGAAACAGACATTCTCCCCAAACCAGACAGCCTTTAAAATGACTGCAACCCCAATCAATACACTGACTGCAGTCTTGTGAGACATCCTGAACCAGAACCACCCAGCTAAGCTGTTTTCAAACTCCTGATCCACAGGAAGAAAACTGAGAGACAATACATGCTACTTCTGTTTAAAGCTTGTAGGTGAAAGATAACTGATACAGTATTTGACAGAGAAAGGATTTAAACCCAGGCTCCTGAGGTTACACTCTTCTCTACAGAAGAAGTCCTCAACATGAAGATAGTAAACTTTTTGTCTCAAAAGTTGAAAAGTGAAGAAATATATATGCAATGATAAAACAAGTATGCCCACCATATAAACTTAAAAAATATTATGATCTTTCTTTTATTTAGATAATTTTTAAGATAAGAGAAATACAATATTACAAACAAGGCTGAATTTACTACATATTGCCTTCATAGCAGTTACAACTTCAGTTTTCTCCTACCACAGCAGAACAAGAAGAATGAGAATGCTGACATTCTCAGGGTCATAATAGTGATACCTACAGATGATGAAGAAGTTGGTCCTTGAAATGAATAGCTATTAAAGGAAATTATTGTGGTAAATACTATTATGTGACTAAGCAAACTCTTTAAAAAATATTTTTTATTTAATAGTCACAGGGATGCAAAGTAAAGCATAGAGAATATAGTCAATAAGCTTACCTAATAAAAGAGAAACATGCAAATTAACCATCACTCCGCTATGCCCACAGCCAATCAGAGTGAGTATGCAAATTAACCCAACAAAGATGGAGGTTAATTTGCATATGCAAGCGTGGAGCAGCCAGGAGGGGTGTGATGCCTGCTATGAGGGGAAGGGGGGCAGCAGAGGGAGCTACAGGAGCGGTGCTCTGGCCAGAAGCGAGGAGGTGCTGGCTACCCAGCTGCCGGGGAGTGGGGACATGCCGGCTCCTGGGCGGCTGGGAGTGAAGCCAGGGGAAGGAAGGCCTATTCTTGCACGAATATCATGCAACAGGCCTCTAGTACTATAATAACTATGTATGGTGCCAGATGGGTATTGGAAATATCAGAGGAACACTTTGCAAAGTAAACATCAGGGGAACACTATGCTGGACACCTGAAACTAATACACAACTAAGTGAATATAAACATTAATTGAAAAATTTAAAATTTAAAAAAAGATAGGGTTGAGGCTTTTCACAGTGCAAGATCTGACGACTCAATCAAATCTTAACTATATTTGTTGACCTTTACTCAAACCACACCTATTGGCATACTTTGAGTAAACTGTATAGGGAGTAGATATAATGTTGTTTATGTGTCTATGTATTTGTTGTATAGGGCTGTGGTAATCTGAAAATATATGTATAGACTGCTTGCATTCAAGTTACCCCAATCTAACCTTCTACCAAGGTTTCCTTACAACTTCATTTTCCTGACATTTACAATTCCCTTTGTTTAATATATAAAATCAAGTGTCTTGGATATCATTTAGGTTTGTATATCTTTATTTGTTATAGCTGGATTCCTCTGTAAATTTCTTTTTAAGTATCATCAGATATAAGTTATACACGGTTATCATTATTATTCAGATTACCATATTATTTTATTGCATAAATATATTTTATCTTCATGATTAAATGTTACTTATCAAAACAGAAATGGGTTTTTAGAAGCCAGAGGCAATTTTAATTTGTAAAACAAGTTCAACTTGACAAGAAGTTATATACTCCCACATTATGTCTCAGATTTTTTTTGTCTCAATCAGATGGCTGAATACAAAGATAATAAAGAAATCAAAGTCTGATGATCTGACAACATCATAATGAAGAAATAAAGTGGTAAAATTATAATGCAAGAGAATTTCTGTTTTAAAAAGCATGGTATTTATTTGGTAACTAAAGGATCTGGAGCCCTGGCCAGTGTGGCTCAGTTGGTTGAGTGATGTCCATCCTGTGCACTGAAAGGTCACTGGTTTGATTCTGGTCAGGACACATGCCCAGGTTGTGGGTTTGATCCTCAGTCATCACTCATGTTTCTATCTCTCTCTCTCTCTCCCTTTTAAATCAATAAAAACATATTAAAAGTAAAAATAAAAGATCTGGAACACAACTTAATTACCAATGCAGAACATTGATATTTGGACCACAACCATGATTTTGTTGTAATTTAGCAATTTGGGAGAAATCATAATGGATGTATGGCTAATTCTCCAGACTGCCTATGTTCTACCACAATGAGATCTTTACTGTCAAAAGTAGATTCCTACAATATGCTTTAGAATAAGTGTTGTACTGTCAAATGATTGTGGGAAATGCTCAACATCATAATGACCTCCAGAATATCTAAGTCTCTACTATCACAACTAAAATCTGATCATTCTAAAGCAAATAAAACTATTTAAATTGACCCAGAATTTCCAAGCTTTTTTAAAATATATATATATTTTATTGATTTTTACAGAGAGGAAGGGAGAGGGATAGAGAGTTAGAAACATCAATGACAGAGAAACATCTATCAGCTGCCTCCTGCACACCCCCCACTGGGGATGTGCCCGCAACCAAGGTACATGCCCTTGACCGGAATCGAACTTGGGACCCTTCAGTCTGCAGGCCGACGCTCTATCCACTGAGCCAAACCAGTTAGGGCTCCAAGCTTATTTATCTTGGGATGCTTTTTAACCAATAATCTCTATTAACATCCTGCTACCTGGTTTTCCTGTAGCACATTTTTGGAAATGTTCAATTAGATCTAAGGAAATAAGATGAGGTCATATAATCTAACTTCCCAAGAACTGGCTCCTCTGATTTGTGCATTGGACTCTATTTTTATATCTAGACAAAAAAGTAATCATACATTTTAATAATGTATCTTTTGGCAAAATAATATATGCCATTTTAAAATTATACTCCCAATGTCCCCTCCATGAAGAATAAAACAGCAACAATAAAATACTATATAATTTTGGACCAGAGCAGCCTAGAAGCCTCACCCCGAGAAGGAGTGAGCACGGCTTCCGCGGGCTCATGCCAGGGGCACTTCTAGACACTCGAAAAAAAAAAATACTATATAATTTAACATTAGAAAGATTTATCTGTTTGTGAGCTCATATATTTTCTTTTAACAAAACTAAAGTGTTTGGTTTAGAATTTAGAAAAATGAGCACCTAATTAAATGTACTATTTCAATAATACCCCAGGAATTTTGACATCTATTTCTCTACTTTTAATCAGTTTATTTTTTAATATGCATCTTTGATATTATGTTTAGTTTCGACAGACTGTCTCACATCCTTTCACAAAAGCAGCTAGTCAGTACACTTATATATATTTTATGATATTTTTCTAAATAAGAATTGCTCACTTGAGTTGTATCTATATATTTAATGAATTTAAAAATGCTACTGCATACAGTTCAAAATCACTTGGTCTGTGCTATCAAGAGAACTAACTTCTAGATATAAAAATAATTAGAATTTAACTGAAACATTTGTTAACCTTTCTGAGCTACCAATTCTTCATCTGCAAAATTAGAGTAATAAGGAGACCTACCTCATAGGTTATCAGAATTAACCCATGAATAAACCTGTGAATGTATAGATATTAATTACTTCCCCAAATTACCAGTCATGTCTTTGTGGCTCAAGTCACAGCAAGAATCGTTTTTCAGAGCTGACACCACTGCTATCGCACCCCATTTCTCAGTTTCCTCTAAACTAAAAAAATATATTTTCTTCTCTCTTTCTTATACCCAGGTATAAGGTTTATCTGTGGTGAAATGTCATGATGAAACTAACAAATCCAATTTTTTAAGAACTCTGAATTATATATATATAATTCTCCTAACACCTTTTGCTATTATTGGAAGATTGGATGGGTATAGTGAATATATGAAAAGGAATAAAAAATAATAGAACTTTTCAGACTATGAACTATGCCAATTTTAATAGTCATACCCTTCCTAGTTTTTGGATTCTTGTGTCTAAAGTACTGCATTCCTTGATCCTTGAGATAACAGCCCAAGAAGTCTAAATTTACATACCATTCATGTTATTATCAATCAGTGACTTTTTACACAGAAAACTAAAGTGTGCTTTCTTCTTAACTGTTTTCCTGTCCACTTAATGGAAGATATCCAATTCTCAATCCTGGCTTTCTGGAAGGGCTAGAATCATTAAAGAACTTGCTGAAATGACCTAAATCAGGCAGAGAATTGAGAATGAAATCCGAAGTTGTTGAGTGGGGGGTTTTTTGTTTGTTTGTTTTGCATTATCCTGAAGTATTTTTTATTAAATGTATTGGGGTGACATTGGTTAAGAGGATCATATAGGTTTCAAGTGTACATTGTCTATGATACATGATCGGTATATTGCAATGCACTGGGTGTCTACCACCTAAAGTCAAATCATCTTCTGTCACTAAGTATTTGGCTCCCTTTACTCCCCACAACCCACCTAACCCCTCCCTCTGGTATCCACCATTCTGTTGTCTGTGTCTATGAGTTTCAGTTTTATATCCTACATATAAGTGAAATCTAATGGTTCTTAGCTTTTTCTGACTGATATATTTCACTTAGCATACTATTCTCAAGATCTATCCATGTTGTCACAATTGGCAGTATTCATGTCATCTTTTCTTATGGCTGGGTAGTATTCCACTGTATATATGTTCCACATCTTCTTTATCCAATCCTCTATTGCACTTTCAATGTCTCCATGCCTTGACCACTGTGAATAATGGAGCAATGAACATACAGGTGGCTCTATCATTGCAAATAAATGATTTTGATTTTCTAGGGTAGATACCCAGGAGTGGGATTGCTGGGTCATAGGGTAACTCTATTCATACTTTTTTGAGGAGCCTCCATTCTGCTTCTATATTAGCTGTACCATTCTACCTTCATGATAACCTAAATCAGGAGGACTGAAAATGAAATCCAAACTCTTGATATCCATGGTGTTTTAGATCTGACTGCCTGTATTTTAGAGAAAGGTTTCTAGTTTGGCTAAATTGAAGTAAAATGAGGCTTAAGGGAGTCACTGCTTATGAGTTCTCCTAAATATTGTAATATGCATCTGGCATGTTTGGAAACTTTTTAGAATTTCCCCCCTATGAGTGCTATTAGTTAGTGAAGTGAAAATCTTTCCAACTTGATCTTCTTGGTGATTTATTTACCCCTAAGAAACATGGTTGATGAGGCTGTATGTGGCAAAGCCTGTATTCCACTTTTTAAAAAGGCAGAGAATTTGCATGGTTGGGATACATAACTCTTTCTGAGTATTTAAATCCCCTGCTTCTATGTGGGAAAGCCCATAAAAGACATGTAGAAATTGAGTGAATTGGGCCCAATGGTGCTCTGTTGCTCTGTCATGCATAATAATACAATATCATTTATCTTGGTTTTTCCTTATAACAGAAGCAATATATTTAAGGGACTCCCGGGTATACAGAAAGAAATGAGGTTTGTGTTTTTATGCCTTTAAAAATACTCTCAAAAGCTAATTTGAAGAAAACAAAACTTAAGTTTATCTTTTACAGGTGAATATCATCAATTGTTCCTGATAAACTCTAAAAATAAGACATATTTTTGTTGTTTTAAAAAAATATTTTTGGGGTAAAACTATGTGGACTTAGAGGGCTACATCCACAAATTAAAAATACAAAAACTATTTATTAAGAACGTATTTTGAGCAAAGCCATTTCCAAGGACACCTTTTAGAAAATAGAGATAATCCTGATATATTTATGACCATGTGGACCCTGAGAAAGAAGATACCTAGAAGGACTCCTGGTGGTTAAATGAGCTCAAATTTAACAGCAGAGACTAGCAGCCATTTCTAAAAAGGTGCCCCTCATGCAAACTGCACTTCAGTGAGAAACCTATATTGAACTGCCTGCCTATACTGTGTTCCTGACATCAGAGCCAGCCCTTAAAAAGGGTTACTGGAATTATATTTCAACCAGTAAGACTGAGCCTTTCTCCTTCCAAAGCTGTATAGCTATGTCACCATCAGCATCTTCACCAACCAATCAAAGCAGCTCCATTCTAACCAATCAGGACGGTGTTGTTGTTTTTCTGTACAAGTCAACTGAGAGGATTTGGAATCCTCATTTGCACAAAGACAGACCAATCAGTGACTAGAGGTAGGGACTTCTGTCTATATAAGTCAACTCCCTTCTGGCTCAGAGAACATTCTTTCCCTTTCCACTGAAGACTGTGTTTTCCTGTCTCGAGCTGAAAGACTGAAGATGAAACACCAAAGATGCCTTGTAGACAGAACAGGGTAGAGCAGAGCAAAACAGTGCTGTCTAGCCCAAGAGGGGCCAGGCCCCAGGACCACATCACCCCAAGGCCACCATGCCCAAGACCTACCTCACAGCCCTGCTGCTTCACAACTGAGCTATAACACTGTTGAGCTATTTCACAGCCATGCTGTTCTCATACTGGTATTATACCACAATTGAGCTATTTGCACTAAATAAAGTTTCCTTCTTTGACGCACCCCAAATTGGGGATTCCTGTTGGCATTGAATTGGCACCAATGACCATTAGTTGGCCTCATCAAGGGTTGCATATGATAGCAGGAGACATGAGATAAGAAGATAACAAGCATGACAGAAGGTGTTAAGTGTTTTATTCAAAATTTAAGAATGAATGGTGCTGAAAAAGACAGGACACAAAATTAGTAGGGCCATTTTAATTTTACCAGTTTTCTTAAATCTGATTTGGAAATAGCCCAACTTAATTTTTGAGAGTTAGAGTAACAATGGAATGCAGTCATTGCTGTAGGTGCTCACTGAGCCCCAGGCGTATTAGCCACCAGGCTCATAATTATTATGCCCTTTGATTCTTGCAACAACCCCTCCAAGAAATTATGTTGTATTTGACAAATGTAGAAATAGATTAACAGCAATCAAGCAGTTGATTCATGCTTACTGAGTGACAAAATAAAAAATGGAGCCTGGACTCTTAAATCGCACATTTTTTCACTGTCTTGCCCCCTTACTAGGAATTTCTGTTTAGGGAAAAATATAACAATTTTATATATTATTTAATTCAAAGATTAAGTGACAGTTTCTGTCAAAAGAGCCCACATATAAAGTAAAGAAACTGTCACTGAGAAGGCTAAAAAGGGCTATTTCCAATGTAACCCTGATATTTGAGGGATAGCAATTGGAATCCATGCCAGCAAGTTCAGTATACATTCTTGATAACCTATAATTAAGTCACTGCCTCCTTCCCAGATACTAGTCTTGCAGAACCTGTTACAGAGGCCATAAAACTGTGAACAGTACACTGCCCCGGAGGGAGGGTTATTAACACTGGTGCCAGGCCAGACCATCAGATATGGCCTGGAGACCCCCAACATCTGGGGGCCTTCTTGCAAGGCCTGCGAAAAGGACCGAAGCATAATCCATATTTGCAGGACAAAGACCACAGGGAGATATAAAAAGAAGCCCCCTGCATGTTTATGCACTCAGATTTGGAAAGTTATTCCCTGAGTCCGCCGGCGTATTAAAGTGTCCCTCCTTTTCTTTAAAGCGTCACTTGGTTTTTCTTTGGTTTTCTGCAACATCATAGTTAACCCTTTGCACTCACTTGCTTTTTTCTCGATTCCTTTATTCTACTCGGGATTTAATTTTTTAAATACCCCAGATTTTACAAAGCGCGGCAGTAGAATAAAAAACTGAAGTTTCTTTTCATACAAACTTATTTATTTGGATTTTTTTATATTTCAAATTATTGATACATTCAAAGAGTATAAAAAGAGCTGCTACTGATGCTAACCGTGTCGAGTCACACTCAACATCCCGAGTGCAAAAGGTTAATTATAAAAGAATGTAAAATTTTATTGTATTCATAAAACATTTATGAAAACAATAAGGTCAAAAGATGCACTTATATATAGACTCTAATGAAAAAACAAACCAACTGGTGAACAAAATAGACCCAGAGGCACAGAAGCATGCAACAGACTGACAGATCTCAGAGGAGAAGGGGATGAAGGTGACTGGCACTGGATAAAAAAAGGTGAAGAGATTAGTCAAATAATGTATATACACAGCCTATGGAAACAGCAGTACGGTGAATGCTGGGGGGTGAGAAGGGGCTGGGTGGAGGTGGGCAGAGTGGGGATGGGGACATATTTAATAGGATCAACAACAAAAATCAGGAAAAAAAGAAGAAGCAATAGGAAGTATTTGGCACATGTGTGGAAGACAAATTCTTAATCTTTTCTTATTTTTTTCATAATGTTTTCTTCATCTTTTCTCATTTTTTCATGGGGAAAAGAATTTCAGTTAATTTTGTTCAGGTATAAGTAAATTCCTAGATTGACACAAGACAGGTATTTTCTTGAAAGAAATAGGAAAATAGCAATTTGCAAATGCAGGTGAGTAGTACTTGGGCCATGGCTTTCTTGTAAATTGTACAACATAGCAGTGTTCTAAATATTTCTGAAAATAGAGTGCTTATTTATATAAAGTAAAACTGAAACTTGCATGCCTACCTAAAATGATTCCATTTGGGAGCACAATTTGATACAATTGAATTAATGGAACTTAATACAAAAATAGAAAGAATTAACGAGCAAAGGAATCTGTACGTCTAACTAGATCCCAGATTAAACCTACACTGGAAATTAGATGTGTCTGAGTATGATCAAGAAAATGTGTGCAGTTGTTCTCCTGAAAAAACTCATCCCAAAAGAAGAGATGTGACAAGCATAACATACATTCTCTTAAAGCAGTGATGGCGAACCTATGACACGCGTGTCAGCACTGACACGTGTAGCCATTTCTGATGACACGCGGCCGCTGAGGCGGCCGCTGAGGCAGCCACATTCCGAGGATGAAACATTAGCTGCTCCTAAGGATGAAACATTTGCGACTAGAGTCTTGGACTCTAACTCCAAGACTCTAGTCGCAAATGTTTCATCCTCCCCTATTAGACACTCTGTGCCAGAGGTCTGTAGGCCAAAACAACAGAAGTCCGGCACAGAGCGTCTAGTTCTGGGACTTCTGGTTAAGCCGGGATCTTTGCCCTCACTTCCGCCACCGAACAGGGAGCAGTGGAACGCAGCGGGGGACGCATCTCTGGGGCCCTGCCATTACCAGTAACCAAATAACAGTTAACCACAGCAACCATTATCTACTGTTCTGGGGTGTCATGGATTTCTAATCCATCATTACTGAGATAAGTGAGGGGGAGGCAAGGGTTTGTGGCGTGCTATGGGTGCCATTTCCCGCCATTAGAAATAGCGCCAGCCATTTTAATTCACATAAGCAGACTCCATTTCACCACTATTACTGTTGTGCATCCTTATTAACCCCTATTTCTGCTTATTAACCCTGCCCTTTCCTAAAAGACAGTTATATGCACCATTTTGTGGTTAGTTAGGCTAGTTAACCCTTAACTGCCTGCAGGCCTAACAAGCTATCTATAATTCTATCTTTTGTCACTGCCCCCCTGATGGAGAACCCAAAAAATAAAAAACTAAGGTTAAGTAAAGGAAGTGGTAGTAGTAGTGGCTGACCCTTTCAAGAGACATGGACCGAGATGTATGGCTTTATAGAAAAAAATGGCAGATCATTTTGTGTTCTATGTACTGAAACGGTAGTAAGCAGAACGTGGAATATAAGTAGACATTTTGAAACTAATCATTCCCAGCTCTTGGAAAAACGTGAGGATGAAAGGAAGGAATACATTTCCAGGCAGCTACACCTTTATAAGAGCCAATCTAATTCCATCCTTAAATTTATGAAAGGCTCTACAAATTTAACATCTGCAAGTTTGAGCATTGCTCACTCTATAGCTCAGCATGGAAAAGTGCTCAGTGAGGGAGAATTTATTAAATAAACTCTCCTAAGATGTGCACCAGTTCTATTTCACGATATGCAGAGTAAAGATGCAATTATTAAGAGAATATCTGAGTTACCACTCAGTATAAATATCATAAAAGACCAAATAATGAGACTGAATACAAACGTACAACATCAATTAAAGAGAGACATAAGGAAGTGTAAATATTTTTTGATCTCTCTTGATGAAACTACTGATGTCACATCACATGCTCAGTTGGCCATTATTGGTCGATATTCTGATGGTCTCACAATGAGAGAAGAGTTGATAAAGTTAGTATCAGTGTCAACAAGTAAATCAGGAAGCGAAATATGTAAGGTTGTCATACAAACATTTTGTGACCTAAGCATTGATGTCTCTAAAGTTGTGTCAGTGACAACAGATGGGGAACCAAATATGGTGGGGGAAAAAGTCGGATTTGTCAAATTGTTTACAGAAGCTATTGGACATCCGATTGTGC
The DNA here is from genome assembly GCF_951640355.1 of Cnephaeus nilssonii. NCBI lineage: Eukaryota > Metazoa > Chordata > Mammalia > Chiroptera > Vespertilionidae > Cnephaeus > Cnephaeus nilssonii. The sequence goes on from NC_137084.1 coordinate 57,017,634, forward strand.
CTTTTCATTGTATTATCCATCAGGAGGCTTTATGTGCCAAGGCAGGATTCACCGACTTAAACGACTTAATATCAGTTGTTACAAAAATAGTTAATTTAATAGCTGCTCGTCCCCTTCACAAGAGAGAATTATATTACAATACTATTTTTGTGTTCTATGAAAATTTTTGTTGCTCCATATAGACCAAATTTTTAATCAAGAAACGCCCCCTTTCCCCACCCCTCCCCTGTCAATGGTGTCCCGCTTTACCAATGTTAAAATCTGGTCACCTTAATCTTATATGAAAACTGCTGTTTGAAATTTTAACCCTGCTGTTTGGCTTCTGTAAATTCTTGCTTGTTAAGACCGATTTTAATCCTTTTTGATCTTAGAGATAAAACTTTGCACAGTAAAATTTTACCTCCTGGCTCTTAACCACTTCTTCGATCCTATCATTCTTGACATACAGATAAGAAAAGACCTCCGGACTGATAAATTTGAAGGCTAAGAAGAGAAAATGAAAAATAGATTGTACAGGCTGAGAACAAATTATGAGTAGTTGGCACCTTAACACAGTGTATTACCAACTAGCATAAAGGCAGTTGAAACTGCCCGAGCATGAGAAGACTGTGAGAGATCTTATCTGCATAAAAGAAGATGTACATTGAAATGGATATTTCCCAGCCCTTGGGATGAGCAGGTGATATGCTTTAGTTCCATCTGCGCTGCATATACCAGGAAGGGCATCATTGTCTATGTCTGACATCTGTTCTGATTGGCTGATGCTCATAAAATAGCAGTTGTTAGGTTATTACATGTCTTAAAGATCATTCCAGAGCTCTAGCTTGGGACGATCTTGGTGTTGGTCTGGAGTGGGCACTTACGGTATTTCCCTGCCTGCTTTTCTCTCACAATCTGGGCATACTGCAATTTATACTGATTCTTCTAAGCTTCCATCAACTGATTTTGGAAAAATTACTTTTAAGTCTTTTTTTTTTTTTTCCAATTCCAAACTATCGTTGAGACCCACATCCCAAAAATAAACTGCCTGGAGGAAAGGCAGTAAATGATTATTTTTTATATATATCTAGAACTGAGACCAGAAATATACTAAAATGTTCAATAAATATGCATTGGAATAATTGGCAGCGGCCAACGGGGCAGGGTGGCTGGACCATGCATGCGCTCTGCTGCCCACGTGACACTCTGCCGCCTGCGCTGCTGCCTGCTGGTGCCCGCTGCATCTAATTTATTTTATGAAACGTTATATTAGAACGATCTATTCATACTATGGCTTATAAAAGTAATTGGTTCATTTTTACTGCTGTATAGTATTCAGTGTTCTGATTCATCTGCAATGTATTTATCCATTCTCTTGTTGATGGACATTTGTGTTACTTCCACTTTAGAGCCATTATAAACAACTAGTGGCCCGATGCACGAAATTCGTGCACGGGGAGGGGGTGGTCCCTCAGCCTGGCCTGCATCCTCTCCAATCTGGGACCCCTGTGGGATCGGGCCTAAACCTGCAGTTGGACAAACCCCTTGCAATGTGGGACTACTGGCTCCTAACCGCTCACCTGCCTGCCTGCTTGATCTCCCATAACCACTCTGCCTGCTGGCCTGCTTGCCCCCAACTGCACCCTCCTGCCAGCCTGATCACCCCCAACTGGCCTCCCCTCCTGGCCTGATCACCCCTAACTGCCTCTGCCTTGGCCCCGCCAACATGGCTTTGTCCAGAAGGACATCTGGAAGGTCTCATGGTCTAATTAGCATATTACCCTTTTATTAATATAGATAGGGTATGACATACTGCCATAACTATAACATATCTACCAGTATTACCCTATGAGAATACATACTTCATCCAATAGGAAGGCATCTAATACATTACATTGTATATGTTGTAAGTAGTAGGAAATACTGTATTCGTAGCAATGATATATACCATGTGACTTCCCTTCCTCATGTGGGAATGGTTCCCCAGTTCTTTTGACGTTTCCTGGCCCCTAATGTATTTTTTTTGTCATTCAGTGTAACTTCATTTACTGTTTATTGCACATGATTTGAGGTCTTTAATTTCTAACCACAAAAGATTCAAAGGACTATTTTTTCCATGAAGTTTAACATTAACATTAGTGAATTCGTGTATTCATGTGTTTTTATTGTAAACATCTGAATTATTCACATTGTCATAGATCCTGAACTCATAAGCGTGGACCATGCACAGGCTGGCAGCAAGCCAGGAAGCTACTCTGCAAGCAAACAGATACTCTGCATAAGGAGAAAAGTCATAGCACAACATTTAATGTCCAACCTGAGTCACCTCAGAATGTTATATATGTTGACTTCTTAATTCATATAGTATTGGGAACTCAACTGCTTGGTTGGTGGCGGGGTTGACCTGGTTTTGGGAGGATTATTCCTGAAATAATTAAGGAAAAGAGGGCTCAATCTTTCTTCTTGGTTGCTTGCTCCTCCCCAGCACCTTCATCTTTCTTCTCGTCCTCAGCTTCTTGGGCATCTTCTCCTTCACCTCCTTCTTCCTCCTTTGCGTCCTCAAATTCTTCCTTGGCACCCTTTTCCTCTTCCTCTCCTTCCTCTTCCTCAGCCTCTTCCTTCTCCTTTTCCTCCTCTTCAGCTTCTCCTTCAAAAGGGGGTTCATCCTTAGCTTCCTCGGCTTTTGCAGCCTCAATGGTCTCCTCCACCTCGATCTGCTCCTCCTGGACGTGGCTGGTGTATTAAGAAGGGAAGGAGTGAGCAGACATCAAGTAGGAGCTAGTCTGTAAACCACGGTAGGCAGATCACCAAAGACCTGGGAACTCTGGTAGTAGCTGCTGGCTATGCTTCCCATGCTGGTGAAACTGAGCCAGTCTCCTCGCCTTCCAAGAGTTACCTGTAAGCTGCAATGTCAATATCCAAAACTATCTTCACATTGAAGAGGTCCTGGTATTCTTTTAAATATCCTGCTATTTCACTCTTTGTGGTTCTCAACTCATTTTCTAATTTGTTGATTGTGTCCTGCATAGCACTAACGTCAGAGTTCTGCTTATCTTCCAGCTCTTGCAGCTGCTTTCCCAGCACTTTGTTCATGCCCCAGCTTGCTTCAATCTCCAGGGTCTTGGCCTTGAGCAGTTTCTGGCCCGCACCACGTAGGTGCTCTTGGCAGTGCTCTCTGTCAGCATGGTGAAGCGGCTCTTGTACCATTCTTCAGCATTCTGCATGTTCTTGGCAGCCAGCTTCTCATACTGGGTGCGGATGTCCTTGAGCATAGCGGAGAGGTCGGACTTGGAGAACACGTCCATTTCCACGGAGATCTGAGCATACTGGACATGCATCTTCTTCAGAAAGGCGATTTTGTCCATCAGGCTTTCGATGCACTTTTCCAGCTCAGTGCTGGCAAGAGCCGCCTCATCTGCACCTTTGCTCACCTCCATCAGCCAGCTCTCTGCATCCTCATGGTTCAGCACCTCTTCCTGGTAGCTCGCCTGCAGGTTGTTCCCAGCCACTTCAGAGCCCCGGTGCCTCCTAACTGCCCACTTCCCTCTCCTCTCCAGGGACAGGGTGTGGTGGGGCAGGGCACAGGCATTGCATTTTCATTAAAATGTTCAACCCTGGCCTGCTCCACCGGTGTCCTCAGGTGGCCCGGGGCAGACAGTGATCCCGGAGACCCTGGCCACCTCCGCCTACAGAGCCCGCAGGCAAAGTCAGGCACTGACCACGCTACCTGCCCAGTCCCGATTGCACCCTGGACCCCGTGGGTGACATCAGGTGCTATCCATGCCACCTGCCCGGTCCTGATCACTGCCTAGACCCAGCGGGCAGTGTCAGGTGTTGTCCATGCCGCCTGCCTGGTCCTGATAGCTCCCTGGATCCCACAGACAGCATCAGGCACTGCCTGCTAGAACTGCCTAGTCCCGATCACCACCTGCACCCCGCAGGTGATGTCAGGTGCTATCCATGCTGCCTGCCAGGTCCCGATCGCCCCCTGGACCTCACGGACAGCTGCCATGCTTAGTCCCGATGGCTTCCCAGTCCCACGGGTGATGTCAGGCACTGTCCGCTGGGCCTGCCCAGTCACGATTACCGCCTGGACCCTGCGGACAGCGTCAGGTGCTGCCTGCCGAGTCTGCCCGGTCACTATCATGGCCTGGACCTTGTGGGTGACATCAGGTGCTGCCCACCAGGCCTGCCGGGTTCATGGTGGCCTGGACCGTTCGGGCTAAGTCAGGCAGCGCTGGCTTGCCTCCTTTCTCCGCCCACCTGCCCTGCTTGCCTCCCTTCTCCGCCCACCCCGCCTGCTTGCCTTGCTTCTCCGAAGCTTCGCTCCCTTCTGCAGGCTTGGCTTCTTTCTATGCTGTCTTGATATGCAAATTAACCACCATCTTGGTTGGGTTGATTTGCATACTCACTCTGATTGGCTGGTGGGCGTGGCTTGGGCAAAGCGAAGGTGCAGTCAATTTGCATATTACACTATTATTAGGTAGGATGCCGTTATTTACATTATTGAACATACATTTTGGTGAAAGCACACCTTAGTTGAGCATATATCTTAAATAGAATTTTTGCATACATATATTTAGCTTTAATACTTATTGCCAACACATTCTCTCAAAGAGATTGTGCCAAACCAGGTAGAAAAGCACAGTTTATTTTGTATTTTAACATCACTTGCTGTTGCTATCTTTCCCAATATGTACAGGGATTTACTGTGTTTTTTATTTGAATTTCCCTAAAAACAGCTATGATTTGTCTTGTGTTCTCAAAATTCATATGCTGAAATTATAAGCCCTAGTACTCAGAATACTACATTATTTGGAGTCATTGCAGGGTCATTGCAAATGTAATTAGTTAAAATAAGGTCATACTAGAGTAAGGGTGACTCCTAATCCAAAATAACTTGTGTTCTTAATTTAAGAGGGATGAAGGTATAATTTGGATACAGACACAAAGGAGAATGCCATGTGAACATTGGAGTTTTGCTGCCACAAACCAAGGAATGTCAAAGATGACCAACATATTAGTAGAAACTATAAGAGAAACATGGAACAAATGCTCCCTCACAGCCCTTGGAAGAAGTAAACATCACTGATAACTTGATTTAGCCTCTGAAATGTCAGAATAAATTTCTGTGGTTTTAAGTCTGCCAGTTTGTGGTCCTTTCTTATAGCAACTCTAGTAAAGAAATATAATGACTAATTTTAGTTTGTATTTCCTTGTTTACTAACGTTAGCATTTGGATATTCTACTTTATGACATGCCTTCTGACTTCTTTATTGATTGAGTACTAAGGATATGTTAGCTATTTGGCTAAAAGTTGACTTTCAGTTATATATTTAAATATCTTCTTTGCAGTAATTTTTTTTTCTGTTTTTTTTTTGTGCTTTGCAGTAAATTTTTTTACTCCCTTAATGATATACCGAATTTTGATATAATATTATTTATTAGTGTTTGCCTTATGTTTGCTTCTCTTTATATTTCTATTTTTATTATTATTTTTAATAAATTTTTGTTGATTTCAGAGAGGACGGGAGAAGGATACAGAAATAGAAATATCAATTATGAGAGAGAATCATTGATTGGCTGCCTTCTGCATGCCCTGCACTAGGGATTGAGCCAGCAACCCGGGCATGTGTCCTGATGGGAAATTGAACCGTGACTTCCTGGGTCATAGGTCAATGCTCAACCACTGAGACACACTGGCTGGGCAATTGTAGACCATTTAAATCTTGATAAAAGAGACTCCAAGAGTTAAGTTTTTTCTATTTTAAATGGTTATTTGAAAACACTTTTTAGCTCCATAACTTTATTTTTATTTTTTAAAATATATTTTTATTGATTTCAGAGAGGAAGTGAGAGGGAGAGAGAGATAGAAACATCAGTGATGAAAGAGAATCATTGATTGGCTACCTCCTGCACACCCCATACTGGGGATCAAGCCTGTAACACAGGCATGTGCCCTGACCAGGAACGGAACTAATTAATTTGGAAATATTGGGGGCCAGGCGGGAACCCAACTCAAGGGGAAGGACTCCACCCCGCTCTTGTCTTGCTATCCCTTTTATTAAGACTATGGGATACACCCTTAAATCTTGGTTAGTGTCACCTTTTCTATTTAAATCTTGGTTAGTGTGAGTACACCTTTTGAAAATGAATATGTCCCTTACATTTTCGAGTTTATGACCACAAAGTTGTTTGACTTGGAATACATATCTGCTTTAGAGGAGAGAGAAATTAAAGTGTTAGAGAAGAGATATAAATAGAAGTAGTCTTGCAATTAATAGTGTTGCATTGAGAATGTATTCCTAAATTCCTCTATTTTATCAACAGCAAGGCCAGAAAAGCTAGACCACACAGTTGTATATAAGAAATAACAAAACAAAAAAAAGAAGAAAGAAAGCCAGGAGGCTTGCTCATATGACTCAAGGAAAAATTACAGGAACAATGTGAGAGAGAGGTGATGTGTTGATTTTTAATAAGTTCACAACCTGATTTCTCTTCATTTGCCTTTAGCTTAAAAGGAGAACTTGTATAGACAAGGGAGTGGAATTAAAGCAAAGAGTAGACCTTGTATATTCCACCCCTAGTTGGGTTTCTGGAAGGAGATTGCATGGCTTCTCAATACAATCTTTGGCAGCAGTCATGGTCAGGAGAGGGAAACTTGGAGGATCAGTCTATCTCCCTAATTGCTCGTATGATGTAAACAGCCAAGCAATTTTCTGAGAAGTATGACAGAGGATATTGTGAAAGTTGGATTTTGCCTTCTTTGTCAATTTAGCTAGTCATTTTCTAGTCAAGCCATGTTTTTCCCCACCTATGATCATTAATTAAAATTTCTAGGAATTCTCCCATAAGAATAGAATTGCATTACTAACAGAAGTTGGTTCACACTCATTGCTGGTCCAACTTAATGTTCTTATATATATTGTATATGTTTAGTTAAGTATTTTCATGCATGCAACAAGTACAAGTGAATCCACCAGACATTTTAATCTACATCTAAACGTATGTTCTTGTCTATCTTTCCCATTACCTTGTTTTCTCTTACTTGATATATTCTTATCTTTCTAAAGTCAGTGTTCATCATTCAGCTTTCCTCTTTATACTGTTTTATACATTTGAATATTTCCCAAGAAGTATATAGTTATTAATTGTTGCATAAAATGCAACTGATTTTTTTTCAATTTTAGTTATGTTCACTTTATTAAAAGCATCGTGTTGGAGCTGTGTGTGGGTGGGTTTCATTAAATATTATTCTGTTGAGCTTCATCCATATTGGGATTGTTACCATAGTTAATTTTTTTTACCACTTTATGATAATCCATTGTGTGAATACACCATAGTTCATTTGTGTTCTCATTATGAATACTTGGAGAGTTTCCCATTTTTTTCCTATTGTGAACAAAATTGCTATGAACATTGTTGCACATGGCTTCTATTGTACACAGGCAAGAGTTTATTCTGTATAAATTTAGGAGTAGAATTATTTCCTTATAATATATGCCCTAGCCCTAACCCTCCCCCTAACCCTAACCATAACCCTAACCCTAAACTGAACCCTAACCCTGTGTTCAGCCTTAGGAGATAATGCTAAACTATCTTGAATATATTTGCATCTGAGTAAGATATTCTGTTTGGCCATATATACTCTAACATTTCATATTGTCACATAGTTTTTATCAATTGAATAATGTATGAGGGCACCTCATTATGATATTGATTTAAATTTCCCTGATTTCTAATAATTTTGCTTCTTATATTTCTTCTTCAGCAAAATTCCTATTCATATACTTTGCCTTTTTTTTGTTTAAGTAGTTTTCTTTTTCTTACCAATTTGTACCTATTTTTAAAATATGCTTGATGCTATTCCTTTTGGTTGTGAAAATTGTAAATATATTCCACAATTTGTAATTTGTCCTTTTACTCTTTTTTTTCTGGTATTAAACTAATAAAGAATGCAAACTCCAGCTTTATCAATCATTTCTATTTTATTTCAAGGATTAATGTTAACATGGTGAGACTTTGAAAAGCATCTTGATTATACTGTGCTTTACCCATCTTGCATCAATATTTCTGTACACTCTGATTTTACTTTTACTTTCTAGTAGAAACATTAAGACAGCGTCATAGGCATGATCAAATGTCCCTAATGGCATCCAATGGGGCAAGTTCCAGCATATCCAATAATGGTTTATTATAATCAGAAGGTCTCTAACCAAAAATATATATTGATCCATATGTCCTTAATATTCAGATAAGTCTATTGCTACTGTGTGGAAACTGAATAGAGGGCATAACAAATTAAAATAAAATGAATCACAAAACTGTGCAGAATATTATCAGAGTACTTAACAGGCCATATTGTAATTACCTCTTTACCTGTTTGTCTTCCTCATCAAAATAAACTCCTTGAAAGTAGAGGTTGTATCATTTCAAGAGAATCATCAAATCCTAGTGAGGGCCTGGCACTCTGTAGAGACCTTTTCACTAAATAAATTAATTCATGCAATTATCATATGTGATGTTATATATATACTAGAAGCCCGGTGCATGAAATTCGTGAACGGAGGGGGGTTGTCCCTCAGCCCAGCCTGTACCCTCTCCAATCTGGGATCCTGGTGGGATCGGGCCTAAACGGGCAGTCGGACATCCCTCTCACAATCCAGGACTGCTGGCTCCCAACTGCTTGGCTGCCTGCCTTCCTAATTGCCCCTAACTGCTTCTGCCTGCCAGCCTGATCACCCCCTAACCGACTCCGCTGCCAGCCTGTTTGCCCCCAACTTCCCTCCTCTGCTGGCCTGGTCACCCCTAACTGCCCTCTCCTGCAGGGTTGATCACCTCCAACTGCCCTCCCTTGCAAGCCTGGTCCCTCTCAACTGCCTTCCCTTGCAGGCCTGGTCCCTCTCAACTGCCCTCCCTTGCAGGCCGGGTGCCTCCAAACTGCCCTCTCCTGCTGGCCATCTTGTAGTGGCCATCTTGTGTCCACATGGGGGCAGGATCTTTGACCACATGGGGGCAGACATATTGTGTGTTGGAGTGATGGTCAATCTGCATATTACTTTTTTATTAGATAGGATAGAGGCCTGGTGCAGGAGTGGGGGCCAGCTGGTTTGCCCTGAAGGGTGTCCCAGATCAGGGTGGGGGTTCCCTTGGGGCATGGGGTGGCCTGAGCGAGGGGCCTGTGGTGGTTTGCAGGCCAGCCACGCCCCCTGGCAACCCAAGCGGAGGCCCTGGTATCTAGAATTTATTTTCCTTCTACAATTGAAACTTTGTAGCCTGGAGCAGAGCCAAGCCTGCTATTCTCTCCACCGCCTGCAGCCATTTCTGTGGCAGTTAATTCACCTTCTATAATTGAAACTTTGTAGCCTTAAGCCGAGGCTGGGCCCGGACAGGGTGTTCGGAAAGCTTTGCTTCCCCTGTTGCCGGGAGCAACCCTGGCCTGCTCTCTCCAGCTCTGTGGCTGCCACCATTCTGTTTGAATTTGTTTACCTTCTACAATTGAAACTTTGTAGCTTGAGTGGAGGCTTAGGCCTGCAACGGCTATGGAAAGCTTGGCTTGCTCTGTTACCTGGGAAACCTTGCTCTCTGTGGCTGTAGCCATCTTGATTGGGTTAATTTGCATAGTTGCTCTGATTGGCTTGTGGGCGTGGCTTGTGGGTGTGGCTTGTGAGTGTGTCGATGGTACGGTCAATTTGCATATTACCTTTTTATTAGGTAGGATTTTTAAATGTAAGAAATTGGTTTGAAAGTTATAAAAATAGTAATTTTGAAGAAGTAGCAAAATACAGTGCTTCCTCAAAGTGAAATTGAAAGCAACGTTTCTGGTTGGAGAGTATATATTTATATGCAATGTAAATACAGTGTTCTCACACATATTTGAGGATGTAATATGCTATTATTCCTGAAGAGTAGCCTTGAGAATCATTTCTCTCTTCTTTAACAGAACTCTCCTTAATTAACCTGATTATTGTTCCCATTCCATTTCAGAATTGCATTCTCCATCTCTCAAATATAGGAGCTATCACAATGCTCTGAATAGTTCCCAGCTTGGCCACTCTGCTTTGGCAACACTTTCTTCTACAAGAAGTAAGGATTTAGGTCGAGATAATTCAGCCAACAGCACAAGAGTGGATGGTCACATACATGTACACACTGACGAGCAGTAGAGAGGAAAGGGATGGATTGGTTAAAAGGCACCAAGGAGCCTCAGATAAAATGATTGGATGGTAGACCCAAAAATGATGAAAGTAAATACCACCACCAACTTCACAAGAACAATATAATAATGAGAATGGAAGCCACATAACCCAGGCAATATCAGGTCCTTTGGATCATTTGTTTCTCAGCCAGGGCTAACCCTCTAGCTTAAAAAATGTTTTATATATTACTAGAGGCCTGATGCACAAAATTTGTGCAAGAGTAGGCCTTCCTTCCCCCAGATGCTGGCACTAGCTTCCCTCTCCTACTGGGGACCCGTGCTTCCTTCCAGCCACGAGCAGGCACCAGGACCCGGGCTTCCCTCGCAGCCCCGGCTTTAACCAGGTCATCTAGAAGGATGTCTGGAAGGATGTCTGGTCTAATTAGCACATTACACTTTAATTATTATATTTTATATAGTATTAATTTTATATTTTATATAGTATTACTATCTTATTAATTCTTATGTCCTCCTTAAGGAAACCTAATAATGGGTGTTTTAATGAGGGAGTCTATCTTAGCCATATCATTAGTAGTAAAAGATGATCCAAAAGTTTTTCTTAGATTACATATAGGAATGACTACAGCAATTAAGTTATTATGGAAATCTCCAGTATCATGAGGAAAGACAAAATAGTGTACCATACATCATATGACCAGGGTTTACACACTTTTATCCTGCTCACTCCTTTATTTATTAAGTACATCACTAAATTCTCTAGGATTATAAGCCCTACATTTATAATTTAGGTCAAGAAACTTTGAAGGAAAAGACAAATGGTAAGCAAAGAGCACAAAATAAAAATAATAATTCAGGTGATAGAGAGCTATTCAAACATGAAGGTAAAAATGCCTTCTCAAAGAAACCTTGTGACAAGATAAAAATGAGGGGACACTTGACAGAGTCCAGTGCTAAGTTATAAATGAATAACATTGAGAAAAGTAGAAGAGCCTGGAAGTAACAAAATACTTTGAAAACATAATTTTTAACGACATCTATGGTTTTATAGTTTATTTATATTGAGATTACTGGAGTCATGTTGGTTACAAAATATAAGTTTTAAGGGTACAATTCTATAATACATCATCTCTATTGTGTTCACCACCCCAAGTGCACTCTCTTTCCACAACTATTTATAATAGTGTGCTGGTGATAGCATTGGAAAATATTGCCTATCATTACATGAGGTAAGACCCAGAGGCAGGGCCTACTGGGCATAAGGAAGACAGAAGGCTACGTCATGGCCAGGTTCTAATGTAACTGCTAAGGTTTGGAAGTAAATACATATTGCTCTTAAGGGAGGAGGCATAGTCTGTGGTGAGTGGGATGTAGAATGGAAAAAGTCTATAGAGTTCAAACCCTGTTCAGAGCCTAGCTGTTTCCAGAAGACATAGCTGGAGGCCTAGAACAAGCCTGGAAATGAGACCTTCTGGCTGGACAAGAAAACAATTCATGACAAGAGACAGAGGCTCCCTCTTTTCCAAAGCCTCTGGGGCCATGATAAGGAAAAGCGTAGCCAAAGAGAAAATGGCTTGTGGTAAAAATGTAGGAGACTATTCCCCATAGTGGGCGGTACTCGATAAATGATAAGAGTTGTGTGTAATTTTCAAATCCACATATATACACCAATATGTACCTCACATATATCTCATGTTTATACATTAGTTAAATAGAGCTGCCAATAGCATATATATAACAATACCACTTTCTGTGAGACAAGCATGCTTCTAAGCCTAATTTTCTCAGGTATTGCTTAGCCTAACCACTGGAGATAATTAACAATGTGTTTATCCTACACATAAAATAATTGCCTTTTTTCATTCAAGTCACTATCCTCTAGTTTAGATATGAAGTAAACAATTTAAAAAATTCAAGTTAATGGTAGTGTTTCCATTGGATAAAGGAATCACTCTGGCCAGTGGATGTGGCGGCCCTGCAGTCCTGTGAATACTAGCTGGGTGCCTAGAGTGCACTGATGTCATGCACTGGTCATAGAACACCGCTGAAACCATGGTGATGACTTGCATCATAACTGCCCTGATGGTGTCCTAAGCACTGGTCAGAACAGTAATTTGGTGAGAGGAGAGGTCTCTCAAGCGTCTTATTATTGATAGTAATTTGTTTATATTGATTGTATTTGTTAATTTGATTCTTTGTCATCACCAACTGACACACTGAGAGCAGAGTTTGGGGGAGAAAGGTATCTGATTGAAAGAGTTGAACCATGAAGCATAAAAAGAAACAGAAACATCTGGAAGGCAAGTATTTCATCAAAACTTCAAGGATGTCAAGAGGTATGTGTTATGCACATTCTCAGGGCATAGGGTAACCACGTACTGTTTTCTAAAGAAAGAGAGAGAGAATTCCTAGTTTTGATGATGGAGGGAGAGAGTGAGCGAGGGAGGAAGGAAGAGGGAGGATGGGAAGAGAGAGGAAGGGGAGCGAGGGGTGGGTGGGAGAGAGAAGAAGAGAGAGAATGAAGAGAAGGGGAGAAAGAAAAGAAAGGAGGGGAAGAGAGAGAGGGTGGTGGGAGGGAGGGAGGGAGAGAGAGACATTGAGAGACAGAGATGTATGTGTGCATATTGAGGGCCCAGGGAGTCTGAGAGTAAACTCAGATGCCCGGGTCCTTGTCACTGTGATTTAGGACGTGTGCTACCTGTACCTTGTCCCTCTGGGTTACTCTGTTAGAGACATATTGGTTGATTAGTATAATATTTCTTAGAAAATGTATTTCCCTGTATTTGATTTCTGCCTAAAGGCGTTGGTAAAGTAAATGTTATTAGTTATCTAATAGTATATTCTCCTGTTAATCAAGAAGAAAGTCTGGCTCTTAGAGGTGAGGAATAAATTGGGGGGGGGTGGACTTTGAACACATAAACTCATTGTGTAGGGATGAGAGTTTAATGTCAGATAGAAATTATTTACGCAGGGCTAAAAAAAATTTGTTTTAGATTATGAAGATGTAAATGTGGGCCTCTTATGTGAGATGTAAGAAAAAATGGGGTACACACATGCAACACACACACACACACACACACACACACACACACACACAAATAAAATGACCATTAATAATGATGGTTAAATTAAGGAGAAAGTTTGGTTCTTTCTGAAAAATGGAAAACTGGAATATTTTGGTTACTATGGAGATTACAAGTAAACAAGTAACCAGATATGGAAGAACCGTTGGTCAGGGGTGGGAGGGAGACGGATTGGAGCCAGCCCCAAAGTTCCAATGGTAGCTCACATTCCTCAGGGGAACTGGTATTTCCAACTTGGTTGGGATTTCTGCATCCTCCAGGGTACCTTTGGAAAAGGCTGACTTCATTTCACTTTCAAAAAATAATTGAACATATTTAGAGATGTTATTGAGCATAAACTATGAGACAAGCAAATGTACATTCACACCTTTTCACATATACACACACATATAGAATATAAATAAGCCAGGGAAAATATATCTTAATGTAACATAATTGTCCACTAATTATGTACCTGGCTCACTTTTTTCCCTCTCAAAAACACCTTATATCTCTACTTGGAGTAGATTAGGCTTTAGTGACTAAGACACAAATGAATCTATCTCTTGCTTACATGCCAAATCAGCATATAGGTGCAGACTACTAGGGCAAGTCTCCTCCATGGGATAATTCATGGACCTGAGCTGATGTAAACTTTATTATTAACATGCAGCTTTCAAGTAGACCCAGGATATCAACATCCCAGTCATCTAGGAAAGGGCGGAGCCGAGAGGGGCACATGGGAGGTTTGTATGGTGATGCCTGGAATTGGCACTTGTCGTTTCCATTCATTTTCTATTGCCCAAACATAATCACATGGTCAGAACTACCTTCAAGGGAAGCTGGTAAATATAACATAGTTGTATGTCCAGGTAGGAATGAGACAGCAGCCTCTGTTCCATATAACCTTCTTTGTGCAATCCTAGTCACCCATGATACTTTTTAAAAAATATATTTTATTGATTTTTTACAGAGAGGAAGGGAGAGGGATAGAGAGAAATATCGATGAGAAAGAAACATTGATCAGCTGCCTCTTGCACACCTCGTACCGGGGATGTGCCCACAACCCAGGTACATGCCCTTGACTGGAATTGAACCTGGGACCTTTCAGTCGGCAGGCCGACACTCTATCCACTGAGCCAAACCGGTTAGGGCTCCCATGATACTTATTGACACAATAAATATTGCTGTGCATTTAATATTTTCATAGGAATCGTATTACAATATCTGTGAAGGTGGAGGCAGTGTGTGGTCACTGAACTTGGCACATAGTAGACACTTTTATCATTATTATTATTAATTTTTATTGCTTTACATATTTTAACTTTATTTATCGTTTGTACTAATACAGATGTTGTCATTGCCCAAATCCCTTAAGTCTTGCCCACCTGCCCCCGTACCCACTCCCCCTTTCCTGTGGCCATCACAACACTGTTTTCTGTGTCTATAGACTATGCATATGTGCTCTTTGGCTAATCCCTTTACCTTCTCTCATCCCATCTCCCCGCTCCTCCTCTGTGAGAGGTACCAGTCTATTCTATGTGTCCATGCCTCTGTTTCTCATTTGTTTGTCAGTTTGTTTTGTTCATTAGATACCACATATAAGTGAGATCGTATGGTATTTGTCTTTCTTTAAATGGCTTATATCATTTAGCACATTAATCTCCAGGATCATCTATACTGTCATTAAAGGTAGGATTTCCTTCTTTATAATGGCCACATATATTTTATTACGTAAATGTACCACATATTTTTTTAAATTCATCTGCTGATGTGAACTTGGGATGTTTCCAGATCTTGGCTATTGTAAATAATGCTGCAGGGAACAATAGTGCATTAGGGTGCCCTTTTCTCCACATCCTCACCAGCACTGGTTGTTTGTTGATTTATTAATGGTTGTCATTATGGCAGGTATGAGGTGATACCTCGCTGTGATTTTTTTAAATTGATTTTTAGACTAAGAGGGAGAGAGAGAGAGAGAGAGAGAGAGAGAGAGAGGAGAGAAACATCGATAAACTGCCTGCTGCTTGATCCCCAAACCAGCATGAAACCCCCAAAATGGGTATGTGTCCTAACCAGGAATCAAATCCAACCAACTGAGCCACACCAGCCAGGGCTCACTGTGGTGACTCTGTGCATTTCTCTGATGATTAGTAATGTTGAGCATTTTTTATATGTCTATTGGCCATCTGTATGTCCTCTTTAGAAAAGTGTATATTCAGGAATTTTGCTTTTTTTTAATTGGGTGGTTCTTCTCCTGGTGTTGAGTTTTATAACTTATTTATATATTTTGGAAACTAAACCTTTTATGATGTATCATGGACAGATATATTCTCCAATAGAGTGGGTTCTCTTCATTTTGCTGATGGTTTCTTTTGTTATGCAGAACCTTTGTGTTTGGTTAATGGGCAGATAAATAAACAAATAACTAACATGGACCACTCCTCTATTGTTTTTAATTTTTCAGCAAAGCTGAATTTACAAGAATATGCTTTGCAGCATATAAATAAGGCAGGGGCTCTAACTGAGGGCCAGAAAGCATGGGCGCCTACTTCTTCCTCTGATGATTTATCCTGCATCCCATCTAAGGACAAGCTAAATGGTGCTGTAAGGGGGGACTATTGAATAGGATGCAAAGGGAGGGTGGGATCTAGACAGAACTCCGAGTTGAGCTAAGTGGTTCTACCCCTTAGTGGACACAACAAGGCTGCACAGTACAAACCTCAAATGCTTCTGCATCTTCTTTAATGTAATCATCAGGGGAAGGAATATATTCCAAGGGAAAAACACTGAAAAGGAATGGAACAAGTCCAAGGAGATCACTGGAGAACAGTGTTCTATTTGAGGGTATAATGGGAGAAGGGCTAAGTGAAGAGAGTTTTAATCAGAGAAACTAAGAAGAATATGTCCTTATGAGCCAGACAAGGGCATGTCATGTTACCAGGAACATGTGAAAGCACCAACAACTTAAAACACACCAAAAATGGTAGGCTCCCCCAAAACTGAACTTTGGATGGAGTAGGGATATCCAGTTGAAGACCCCATCACATCCATATATTTTCATAGACCATGCTTTCACATTCAGACCCCTTTGCACTCACTGTCCCATCATTCATTTCATTGAAATCATCCACATGCATCTGAATTCCCCACGCTCTATACCATACAAAGAGTTATAATTTATCTGACTCCTAACACACTAGATTGGTATCCCTGTTTTTAAATTTTAGGTAAACAGAAGTGCACAATATATATTTTGTGTCTGGTTCCTTTCCCTCTTTGTTATATTTGTGATATTCATCCATGTAGCATTTGACTTTAGTTTTTTCAGTCTTGGTATCTGTATAGCATTGCATGAATATAATTTCTTCATTAATTATACTTTTCTGAGCATTTTGGTTGCCTTGTGTCTGAATTACATGAAAAGGTGATGTTCTGGGCATTGGATTGCAAGTATTTTTCAGTATGGACACATTTCTACTTGGTGAATGCTGAAGAGCTGGACCACTGGGCCTAAGGTGCCATATTCTATCTTAACCCCTTCAGAACTCAATCCTTCATACTTCCAACTTCTAAGGCAATCACATGTTATTGGCCTCCTAATTTACACACTCTTTTTTATACTCTTTGCCATCTTTTTTAAAGCAAAGGTACTCTTTCTCTTATACACCTTCATTTTCACATCTTCACATTCTTTAATTATGCCCTCACATTTTGCAATTCCACTAGTTTCAAAGAGAACATTCTCAGTAATAAAATTCCATATGTAAACCACATGATATGAAAAACACACAAATCCTTCATTATAGGAAATGCAATATACACACATAACTATGTGCTGAACTAAAACACAAAGAGCACATATACCATCCTCAGTCACAAAAAGCCCAACCCATATTCAGATTTGCAAACGCCAAATCAATCACACATTAAACCTTAACCCAGTGTTAACCAACACATTATAAACTTAAACACCACACACATTACCGTCACCATAGCATTTTGCTACAAATATGAATAATACACATAGCATACACATTCATGAGACATGGTGATAATAATGAGAATTGGGCTTATTGAAACTGGGACAGTGACGTAATAATATAAAATAATTTCTTCAAAAATAAAAATTCATCTTTTTGTATCTCTGTCTGTATAGGAATATCACTATAGGTAGCAATATATTGTAAATATATGGGTACATGCAGAATGCTTCATGAAACTCACACCACATACTTCCAAATTGTACACTTTTTCATGAGGAAATTGGGTTGATACCCAACGTTTAGTTCTTGCACACTGTCTTTCAGACATGATATTAAGTTGTTGATAATCCACATAGATCTCCAGAAATATCACATACAAAATACCCAATCCCATTGACATCCACCAAACATACCATATAATAACTATTTACTAATAGTTTGGAGTAAATGGAATTTTAAGTGTGATAGTCACTTTTATTTCTGTGAGAGCAAGTGTCATTTGAAGTGAGTATGCCTGACATGTAATATCCACTCAACATGTAGTTGTTGAATTGACACAGACCTCAGAAAATGCCTCATGTCAATGTTCTTCTTTATTCCATTGCCCAGGACCATGCAACACCCAAGAGGACACGCCTCAGCGTCCGTCACCTGTGGAGGCCACAGCCTGTAGTCAGGCAGCAGGAGAAAGGCCTGACTTCTCTAAATGTTTCATCTGTGTCTTCTCCCCATTGAAGCGTCCCAGTCGTGATCAGGATGGTAAGGAATACACAAAGATGGGATCTGAGCTTGGTCATGAGATGTAGCTCAATTCTTCAGGCTATTCTCTACTTAGTTCACTTTCCTCTCAAAACCAGGAAAGGGCTTCAGGGCAGAAGGACTAGTACTAATTCCTCTGCAGAGGGACAAGTAGGGAGTGTGCCTTCCAGAACTGGGCAAAGTCTTTCAGCACAAATCCCCAACAAACAGCACTGGGACAGCTGTGGGTGAGGTAGAAGACCATGCCAAGAGGTATAAGAAAGTTTAATTAGAACCTAAGAATCAAATGAGTACAAACAAAGATTCTCACAAACTCACACTTCTGTCCTCTTTCATACCCAGTTAGGCTCCATGCTCCTCCTTTTCCCTAGTTCTCTCATATACACAGGCCTTCCCCCTCTCTAGCAGCATTACCTAGAAACACTCTTGTCTTCATTTCTTCAAACAATCATTTTCAGACTCACCCATTTACACATTAATTCTATAAATAATCCACACAGGTAACCTAACATGCCCTGAAAGAAATGAAATTTCATCTGTTGTGTCTCTAACCATATGGCTCTTCAGTGACCAGGCCTTCAGTCCTTCATAGAGCTGAACATTCCGAAAGTGCACACACATGTCCTCTAACATGCTCCCTCTCAAAATCTCAAATAAGAACAGGTACCACTCCTGCACATGTTCACATGTGCTGTCACACTACATAGCAAAGATGCATACCCTCAGTCACCATCCTCTTTTACAGACATGGAAAACACTCACAGATAAGTCCCAGAATATGCATACCACTTGGCAAAAACTTGCACACAAACTACATTCTCATTCGCACATTGTTATACCATGTAATCACATCAAACAAAGTAACCCACACACAGGATTCTGAAATAAAATATATACATGAACTTTCACTCCACATGCTCACATAGGTCATGGCCATCTTAACTCCTACCACCTTCACACACATCTTCTAGTTTTCTTATGTTTGAAAATTCTTCCTGAGCCATTTCGACAATCGCATCAAAATATTGCCTGTCCTGGAACCTTTAACATGCCTGCATCCCAGTCAGCTAGGAAGCAGAAGAGCCCGGAGGAGCACAAAGGAGGATTGTATGGTGATGCCTGGAAGTGGAACCTGTCATTTCCCTTCATTTCCTATTGTAGAAATGTAATCTCATGGTCAGGACTACCTGCAAGAGAAGCTAATAAATACAACATAGTAGTATGTCCAGGTTGAAAGGAGACAGCAGTCACTGTCCATTTTCAAAGAACTCTTTGTGCAAACCCAGTCTCCCATGACATATATTGACACAATAAATATTTCTGTGCATTCAATATTTTCATAGGAATCATATTACACTATCAATGAAGATGAAGGCCATGTGTGCTCACTGAACATGGCACATAGTAGACTCTCCTTGTTTGTTAAATGGACAGATAAATACACAAATAACAAGCATCGACTATATATTATTTTTATTTAATTTCTCAGCAAAGCTGAACATACATAAGATGCTTCACAGCACAGAACAAGGCAGTGGCCCTAACTCAAGGCCAGAAAGCATGCAAGGCCTCTTCTTCAGACAGTTTATCCTGCATCTCTTCTAAAGATAAGCTAAATGGTGCTGCTAAAGAGGGACTATCAAATAGGATGCAAAGGGAGGTTGGGATCTAGACAGAATCCAGGGTTGAGCTGAATAGTTCTGCCTATTAGTCAACACAAGGATGCCAAGGGCAAAAACAGGAATGCTTCTGCATCCTCTTCAATAGGATCAACAGTGTAAGCAATACATTCCAAGGGAAAAACAAGTAATAGGACTGGAGCAAGCCCAAGGAGATCAGTGGAAAACAGTATTCTATTTGAGGAAATAGTGGGAAAGGGACTATCAGAGAAACATGGAAGAATATTTTTATATGAGCTGGAAAAGGGCATGTTGTGTTACCAGAAATATATGAAGCACTAATAACTTAACATAGGTCCAAAGTGGTAGGATTCTCCAGAACTGAACTTGAGGTAGAGTGTAGAGATAACCAAGCAAAGATCCCATCATATCTCTATATTTTCATAGACAATCTTTCCCATTCCCATTCATTCCATATCAAACTCCTATGAACTCACTTTCCCCATCATCTATCCTATCTAATAAAAAAGAAACATGCAAATTGACCGTACCTCCACTATAACCACAAGCCACGCCCACCAGCAAATCAGGAGAGAGTATGCAAATTAATCCACCAAGATGGTGGTGGCCATGGAGCTGGAGCCAGCAGTAGGCTTGGGTTGCCCTGGCAATGGAGGAAGCCAAGCTTCCCGCCCGCCCTGGCCAGCCCTGGACTCCACTCAAGGCTACAAAGTTTCAATTATAAAAGATAAATTAATCCCAGATACTTGCTTCCAGCCAGCCCTGGCCTCCGCTCAAGGAGGCGCTTAAAAAAAAAAATAAAGGAGGGTCTGGGAGCCTGGGTCACCGGGGGGGTGATCAGGCCAGGAGGGGACGGCAGTTGTGGGTGATCAGGCTGGTGTGTGACGGGGCCGTTGGGGGTAAATAGACCAGCAGGGGGGCCAGTTGGGAGTGAGCAGGCCGTCAGTGGGGGTCAGTTGGAGGTTATTAGGACAGCGGGGGGTGGGGAAGTTTGGAGTGAGCAAGCTAGCAGGGGAGCAGTTGGGGGTGAGCAGGCCAGTGGGAAGGGAAGGTGGTGGCGAGGAGGTCAGCAGGGGTAGAAGTTGGGGGTGAGCAGGCCAGCAGGCAGAGTGGTTAGGGGCAATCAGGCATGCAGGTGAGCGGCTGGAGCCAGCAGTCCCGAATTGTGAGAGGGCTGTCCAACTGCCGGTTTAGGCCCCATCCCTGTAAACCAGCAGTAGGACATCCTTTGAGGGGTCCCAGATTAGAGAGGGTGCAGGCTGGGCTGAGGAACACCCATCCCCCTGTGCATGAATTTCATGCACCGGGCCACTTATAATATTCCACAAGGATCGAAATTCCGTACCATGCAGAGAGTTATAATTTCTCTGACTCCTAAGACCCTAGATTAATATCCCTGTTTTTGAATTTTATGGAAATATAGAGGCACAATAATACTTTGTGTCTAGTTACTTTCACTCATTACTATATTTGTGTAATTTATCCACGTTATACCTGATGTATATCATTCATGAATATTATTTCTTCATTGATTATACTTTTCTGATCATTCAGGTTGCTTTGACTTGGAACTACTTGAAAATGTGATGTTCTGGGCAATCTATTACATTTACTGTATTGTTCAATATGGACACAATTCTATGTGGTGAATGCTACAATTAGACTATTAGGCCATAGGGACCATATTCTATTTTAACCTTCTCAAAAGTCAATCTTTCACATTTCACTTCCTAATGTAATTTCTTGTTATAGCATACTTAATCCTACATAATAAAGATTAATTAAGCTAATATGCAAATTGTCATCACACCCTCACTCCCTTGCACCAGTGCCAGGGGACCTGAGGCCGGGCCGGGAGACCTGAGACCGCACCCCTCCGCCTGGCAGGGCTTGACGCGGGACCTGAGGCTGCGCCCCCTACACAGTGCCGGGCTGGGTGAACTGAGGCTGCACCCCCCACACAGTGCCGGGCTGGGTGAACTGAGGCTGCGCCCCCCACCCGGTGCCTGGTTTGGGGACCTAAAGCTGCAACCCTCACCCTGCGGGTCTTGACGGGGGTGCGGCTGGCCGGGTTTGGGTCTCGGGTTTGGTGTGAGCGGGTGCACGGGGACTTGACTCTGAGTCCCGAGGCATGCCCCAGACTCTGACAGGAGGGAGATTTTCATATACATTTTACTCATTTTCTTTCATCTCTGACACTTATATTATAGAGAAAGGGCAAATAGCAATATTAAAATATTTCTCTAATAAATTCCCTTTTAATGTGCACACATTTCATGCACTGGGCCACTAGTATTCCAGAATATTCTCTGCCATTATTTTCAAAGCACAGGTATTCTTTCTCTTATACACCTTCATTTGCACATCTCCACATTCTATAATTATTCTCTCACATTTTGGAAATACACTAACTGCTCTAGTCTCAAAGAGAACATTCTTAGTAATAACATTCCTTTTCTAAACAACATAATATATAAAGCACATAATTATTATTTATAATTCAATCTACACACATAAATATGTGCTGAACTCACAGACACAAAAAGCACACATGCCCTCCTTAGTCACACAAAGCTCATCCCACATTTACATTTGCAACACCAAATTAATAACACATTATACCTCAACCCGGTTTTAACCAACACATTATAAACTTAAACATCAAGTACATTACAATTCACCATGGCATTTTCTAAAAATGTGAATAATACTATAACACACACAGTCATGGGACATGATGATAAAAAGTGAATTAAGGAGCAGTGAGCTTGGCTAAGATTGAAACGGACAGTGACATAATAGTGAATAATTTCTTCAAAAATAAAACTTTATCCTTTTACAGCTCTGTCTGTATATCTATATCAGTATAGAG
Organism: Cnephaeus nilssonii; assembly: GCF_951640355.1. Classification (NCBI taxonomy): domain Eukaryota; kingdom Metazoa; phylum Chordata; class Mammalia; order Chiroptera; family Vespertilionidae; genus Cnephaeus; species Cnephaeus nilssonii. The sequence goes on from NC_137084.1 coordinate 57,040,088, forward strand.
AACAATGTAAATATATGGGTATTCATTAAGAACTTAATGAAAGTCACACTATATATCTCCTGAATGCACAATTTTTCATAAGAAATTGAGTTGATATCCACCTTTTAATCCTTGCATACTGTCTTTCAGGCATGATACAAAGTTGTTGATAATCTATATAGATAGATCTCCAGAAATATCACATGCAAGATACCCAATCCCACTGACATCCACCAAACACACCATTTAATAAGAGTTTACTTATCATTTGGAGTAAATATAATTTTAAATAGGAAAGTTAACTTAATTTCTGTGAGAACAAGTAACAAGTGAAATGATCATGCCTGATGGGTAAAGTCCACTCAACATGTGGTTTTTAAATTGACAAAAACCCCAGAAAAAGCCTCATCTAAGTGTACTTTTTTATTCCATTTCCCAGGAACATGCAACACCAAAGATGATGCACCTCTCCCCAAGTCACCTGAGGAGAGCCCATCCTGTAGTCAGACAACAGGAGAAAAGTCTGCCTTCTCAGAACATCTTGTTGGTGTGTCCACCCCATCCAAGCGTCCCCGTCCTGATGAGGATGGTAAGGAATACACAGGTGGGATCTGAGTTTGGTCAAGAGATGTAGCTCAGTTCCTCAGTCTAGTCTCTGTTAGTTCACTCTCCCCTCAAAAACAGGAAAGGGGCTTTAGGGCAGAAGGACCAGTACCAAGGCTTCTGCAGAGGGACAAGTAGGGAGTGTGCCTTCCAGAACTGGGCTAAGTCCTTCAGCACAAATCCCATGCAGCACTGGGACAGCTATTGCTGAGGTAGAGCACAGTGCGGACATGTGCATGGGATTTACTCAGAACCTGCCCCTCAGATGAGCACAAACACAGATCTTCACACCTGGACACATCTGTCCTCCTTCATAGCAGGTAAGGCCCCATTTCTGCTGCTTTTCCCTTGTTCTCTCATATACACAGGCTTTCACTCTTCATCTGTCTTTCCCATTCTCTAGCAGCTTTACGGAGTATACGCTTACCTTCATTTCATCACATAATCATTATCAGATTCACCCATGCACAGGCTAATTCCATAAGTAATCCACATCCCCTCACATGGATAACCTTTTTAGATCAAAGTCTAATAAAGTTATATGCCCTGAAGAAAATTTACTTTCATCCGTTGCCTTTCTAATCTATATGGCACTTCAGATAGCAGGCCTTCAAACTTCACTGGACTGAACATTCTGAGATCATATACACACCTCCCGTAATACTCTCAGTTTCACAGTCTTAGAGTAAGAACATGTACCAGTCCTGCACCATTCACATGTGCTGTCATGCCACATTGCAAACATGCACACACTCATTCCCCCATCCCCATTATCAACATGGAAAACACTCAACAGAAATATTCTAATACATACATACAATTTCAAAAACACTTGCATACAAAACTACATCCGCATTCCCACATTGTTATACCAGGTAAACACCTCAAAGTATCCCACACACTGAATTCTGAAATATAATCTGTGCATGGACTTTCACTCCACATTCTCATGTGGACATCTTAACCGCTGTAGCCTTCACACGCCTAGTCTACGTTTCTTATGTTGGAAATTTTCAACCACATCGAAAAGTTTCCTGTACTGGAGCCTTTGAGAAGCCTGCATTCCAGTCAGTTAGGAAACAGAAGAGCACATAGGGGCACTTACAAGGTTTGTATGGCAAAGCCTGAAATGGCACATGTCATTCCATTCATTCTCCATTGTAGAAATGTAATCTCATGGTCAGAACTACCTGCAAGGGTAGCTCACAAAGATAAGCTAGTTGTATGTCCAGGTTGAAAGAAGACAGCAATCTCTGTTCCAATTTCAAAGAAGCCACTTTGAACAAACCCAGTTACCCAGGACCTATATTGGCACAATAACTACTTCTGTGCACTAAATATTTTCATAGGAACCACATTACACTATCCACCCAGGCTGTGTGTGCTCAGTGAATGTGGTACCTAGTAGACTCCTTGACTAATGGACAGATGAATACACAAATAACAATCATGGACTGCATATCTGTGATTTTTATTTAATTTCTCAGCAAAACTGATTTCACGAGAAGGTGCTTTGCAGCGCAGACACAAGGCAAAGGCCCTAACTCAACGTCAGAAAGCATGGAAGGCCGCTTCTTCAGAAAGCATCTCTTCGAAAGACAAGGGAAATGATGCTGGTAAGGAGGGACTATTGAGTAGGATGCAAAGGTAGGTGGGATCTGGACAGAACCCGGAGTTGAGCTGAGCGTTTCTGCCCATTAATCAACAATAGGCTGCCCAGTACAAACAGATACTCCAGTGATTCTGCATTTTCTCAGTGGGATCAGCATAGAAGCAATACTTTCCAAGAAAAAACATTGAAAACAGCTGGAGTGAGCCCAAGGAGATCAGTGGAGAACAGTGTTCTGTTTGAGGAAATAAAGAAAGAGGGCCTAAGGGGATGAGAGTTTTATCAGAGAAACATGGAAGAATATGTTCCTGTGAGCTGGCCAAGGGCATGTCATATTACCAGGAACCTGAGAAGCACTAACTTATCAAAGGCCCAATGTGGTAGGATCCTCAATTACTGAACTTGAGGTAGAGTGCAGAGATACCCAGGCAAAGACACCATCACATCCATGTATTTTCATAGCCAGTGTTTCCCATTCACATTCATCCCATATAAGATCCCTTTGCTGTCACTGTCCCCATCATTCATTTCCCTACAATCTCCCACATACATCTAAATTCTCCATGCTGGATTTTTGTCCATACCATGCAAACAGGTCTAATTTCTCTGACTCCTAAGACCCTAGATTAGTATCCTTGTTTTACATTTTATGGAAATAGAAGGGCACAATATATCCTTTGTGTCAGGCTGCTATCACTAATCACTATGTTTGTGGAAGTTATCCATGTTGTGTATGACGTTAATTTTGTTCCTTTTTGGTACATGTATATCATTGCACGAATATTATATTTTCAGTGACTATAATTATCTGATCATTAGGGTTGCTTTCAGTCTGAACTGCTTGAAAAAGTGATGTTGTGGGTATTCTATTGCAGGTATTTTTCACTATGGACACATTTCTATTTGGTGAATGCTTAAGAGTTAGACTGCTGGGCCTTCCTTCCCATATTCTATCTTACTCCCTTCAGAACTCAATCTTTCATACTTTTAATTTCTAATGCAATCACGTGTTACCACACACCTAATGTTACACATCCTTCTCTGAACTCTATGCAATTTTTTTTCAAAGCACGGGTATTATTTCTTTTATATGCCTTCATTTTCACATCCCCTTTCATTATTCCCTCACATTTTGCAAATACACTAACTGCGCTCAGTCTCAAAGAGTATATTCTCAGTGATAACATTCCTTATCTAAACAACATAATATATAAAGCACACAAATATATCATTATTGATAATGCAATCTACATACATAAATGTGTTCTGAACTAACACACAGACAGAAAACACACACAACCTTAACCTTTTCAGTCACACAAAGTTCATTCCATATTCACATTAGCAAACGCCAAATCAACCTTACATTAAACCTTAACCCAGTTTTAACCAACACATTGTGCATTTAAACAGCAAGCACATTACATTCAAATAACACTTTGATACCTAATCTCACTGATATTCACAAAACACACCATTTAGCAAGTTTACTTATAGTTTGGAGTGAATGGAATTTGAAACGGAAAACCCGTACTAATTTCTATGAGAAGAGTTGTCATGTAGTAATGATGCCTCACATGTCATGTCCACTCAACATGTAATTTTTGAATTGACACAGACCTTGGCAAATGCCTCATCTCAATGTTCTATTTTATTTCATTGCCAAGGTCACTGCATCAGCCAAGACAACGTGCCTCAGCCTGAGTCACCCGTGGAGGCCCCAGCATGTAGTCAGGCAACAGGAGAAAAGTCTGCCTTCTCAGAACATCTTGTCGGTGTGTCCACCCCATCCAAGCGTCTCCGTCCTGATGAGGATGGTAAGGAATACACAGGTGGGATCTGAGTTTGGTCAAGGGATTTAGCTCAGTTCCTCAGTCTAGTCTCTATTAGTTCACTTTCCCCTCAAAAACAGGAAAGGGGCTTTAGGGCAGAAGGACCAGTACTAAGGCTTCTGCAGAGGGACAAGTAGGGAGTGTGCCTTCCAGAACTGGGCTAAGTCCTTCAGCACAAATCCCATGCAGCACTGGGACAGCTGTGGCTGAGGTAGAGCACAGTGCTGACATGTGCATGGGAGTTTACTCAGAACCTGCCCCTCAGATGAGCACAAACTCAGGTCTTCACACTCTGACACATGTGTCCTCCTTCATAGCAGGTAAGGCCCCATTTCTGCTGCTTTTCCCTGTTCTCCCATATACTCAGGCCTTCCCTCCTCATCTGTCTTTCCCATTGTCTAGCAGCTTTACCAGGTGCACTCTTACCTCTATTCCTTCACACAATCACTTTCATACTCACCCATTTACACACTAATTCCATAAATAATCTACATCCACTATATTTGTTTAATTTATCCATGTTGTGTATGGCATTAATTTTGTTCCTTTTTGGTTCATGTATATCATTGCATGAATATTATATTTTCATTGACTATAATTATCTGATCATTAGGGTTGCTTTCAGTCTGAACTGCTTGAAGAAGTGATGTTGTGGGCATTCTATTGCATGTATTTTTCACTATGGACACATTTCTATTTGGTGAATGCTTAAGAGTTAGACTGCTAGGCCTTCCTTCCCATATTTTATCTTAATCCCTTCAGAACTCAATCTCTTTAGGTCAAACTCACATAGATAATCTGTTTAGGTCAAACTCACGTACCCTAAAGGATAGGAACTTTCATCTCTGTGCCCCTAACTAACCATATCACTTCATCCACCAGGCCTGAGACCTTCATAGAGGTGAACACTCTGAGAGCACATACACACCTCCCCTAACACTCTCAATCTCACTGTCTCACAGTAAAAACATGTACCCCTCCTGCACTGTTCACATGCGCTTTCACACCACATAACAAACATGCACTCACCCATTTGCCATCCTCTTTTAGCAACGTGGAACACTTCCCAGATAAGTCCAAGAATAAACATACAACTCTCCATGAACATACTAATCATCCTCATTCTTACTGTTATACCATGTAAGTACCTCAAATATAGCACACCACACATAGAATTCTGAAGTATCACATGTATATCTATTTTCACTTCACATGGTCACATATTGCATTTGTACCTTCACTCCTACAGTCCTTACATATATTTTCTAATTTTTTTATGTTTCAAATTTTCTTTCCTAGAAATCAAGGAAATGCCTGTATCTCAGCACTTGGAGCAAACGAAGGACTCTTCTGACTATTTACATACCTACATTCCTTCCCGTGTGGTTAAAAATAACGAGCCCTTTCTGTCCCCAGCACATGGGACAGATGTAAGGCTCATGAAAATTTACTATATGCGTGTACAATTGAAAAGGGGTGTGGCCGTCTTATTCCAGACAAAGGAAGGGTTGGTGCCTCCCTCAAAAAAGGTCAAAATGGAAGAAATGACCTATCTTGGAAAGGTCCATAAAGATGTCCCTTTCTCTCACATGTCTGAGAAGAAACACCTAATTTCCTGTGAGCCAATGTTAGACAGCAGAGCCCAGGAGAAAAGGGGGGAAGCTGACAGTCCAGCACAGCCACCAGCTCTGGACGGGTATCCCAGTGCTAAGACGCCTGAGTGGCTGGTGGCCCTGGACAGTGGGTTCAGGTGCATGGCCTGCTGCAGGGTCTTCCCCAGCTTAGAAGTCCTCCAGGAGCATGTGGAGTGCGGGGTCAGGGAGGGCTTCAGCTGCCATGTTTTCCACAGGGCCATGGCTCATCTAAAGTACAAAGAGCGTATGAGGAAGAAGAAGGAGAAAAAAAAAAGCAACGTTTAGATTCCAGAAGGAAAAACATTTTGGCATGAAGACAAACTTGTACAACTAAGTAGACTGTTTTTCAGCTCCTAAAAGAGAGGAAGTGAAGGTTAGACTCCACTGAGGAGGCTTCATTCCCTTCGAGCAGACATAGTATCCAACCTTTTTACTCATATCTACCACCACCATCTCCACACCCCTACCAGCTGTGCCAGCAGACAGCCCCTTGTAATACCATCCACCACTTTCCTGAGGGACAAGAAGGCAGACCACACCATCCCAGATACTGCCTTTCCTCTATCCAAGTTTATTATATACCATCCTTGATGCATGTTTGATGCAAAAGACTGTAAACACTATAAAATTTTGATAGTATAGATTGTAATTCCCCTCCCCTGTACCCACCCCCACTTTTCCATGAAATTGGTCTTTGTTAAAAATTTTTACATATTTTTCTATATCCCTTTCTTTAAATGAAGATATACCTTTTTCCAATATCTCCCTCTGATGTATTCACCCTCACAATTATTTGGCTGGAAGACAGACATTATGGAGGTATAAAAAGGTACTGCATGGATGAAAGCAAAAGCAACTATAATCCACCTCTAACCGTCTATGAACTTGTGGAAACACAGGTGCATATACACTTCTTATACATACATATCCATAGGGAAGGATGGAGCACACAATGAAAAATTAGAAGATACTTTAATATTTATATTAATATATGTGTATATATACAGGTTGCTAAAATGTCATAGTGCATATTTAAGGTTAATAACTTTAGAAGGGTGAGAGCTACCAACTTGAAAAACACTTTCCATTTTTATTTACATGCATGTCATTTATACTTACTTGACTTTGTACATTTTTAACTGTCAATGTTAATTTTTCTCTGCTATCTTCAGAGGGTAAGAAAAAATGAAAATTCAAAAAGTATTATTTCTAATTCCCAAAACTATAAGGGAGAATGAAAATTAAAATAGATCTACTTTTAAATGATCTTTAAAATTTGTAGCTTTTACCCTTTTGAAATTATTAAAGCTTAAACCTGTACTATGATATTTTGGATACCTTTATGTATTCATATTAGATTTTGTGCTGCATCCTTCCCCATAAAAACACATGTATAAGAACTATATATGCACCCATGTGTCCACAAGTACATAGAAGCTAAAAGATGGATTACAGTTGCTGTTGTTTTCATCTGAGTATTTTTTACTTCTTCCTTTGAAAAGAGGCTCTGTTTTCTGCCAAATATGTGGGCAATTCAGACTAGTCAAGTGAAGTCATTACTTCTCTGCCTTCCTGTCATCATCCGACCCAGTTATCCCAAGTAAACATCTATCCCTGACCAATCTGTACTGATAACTTGGAAGGTAAAACAGGAGAGAGAGAGAGATTGGGGTGGTGGTGGTGGTGGTGGTAGTGGTGGTGGTGAGTTATCCTTTGTTTACAATTTAAAGTTTATCCACTCTTAAAAAAAAAAGTTTTTCCACTCTTCAATTCCTCTCTTTTGAAAGATCGGGCTGTTTAAACTGTGACTTGAAGTCATTAAGCCTCAGCACTAACTCTTCAATAAGTTCTTGGTGTTTTTTGTTTTTTTTTCTCAATTAGCCTAAGCCATTGCCTGTTGTTTGTAACATGTTCTTTAATTAATTAGTTTTAACATAATAATTTCTTCCATTTGAATAGCTGAAATGACATAACCTAGAAAGGAGGAAGACATTATATTCCTCTGACTTCATATTGAAACACTAAGGGATATACTGGTAGCCAGCACATATAGTATGTCCTTGATTAATTAGGAAAGTGCATTTAGCATAGTAGCCAACATTTTTATGCACATCTACCACCACAATCTCTACAACCATCCCAGCAATATGAGCAGAGGGCCCCTTTTAATACCACCTAGCACTTTCCTGAGGAAGAAGGCAGACCACACATTCTATATACTGTCCTACCCTCTATCCAACTTTATTATACCCCCTACATATGCCATCCATGAATACCAGCTAGATGCAAAAGACTGTAAGCACCTTAGAAATTTAATAATACAGATTGTAATGTCCCTCCCCTCTACTCAGCCCTCATATTTCTATGAAAGTGTTTTGTTAAGATAGCATGTACTGGAGCCTAGAATATATTTGAAAAGTAACATATATTGATCTGTTCCATAGGGAATTTTGTTAAATGAGTAAAGCAAATAAAATTTCTTACATGCTACCAATTCCATTTTTGGCATTCACTATTTGTCCTTATTTTCTATATGATGGCTAATAAGTCTATTATCTCTATATGTTACACTAAGTTATTTCCCCCATTTTCTAAAAAAAAAAAAGCATGTATATATCCTGTTGAGATTCAAAATCCTCTCTATGCTTGTCATCCTTTTCTGCCTCATTCAGGTATACCTAATACTAAGTACACTATAAAATACGTCTTAAAAAGTCTAGTACTTTCTAGAGTCTACCCAAGAATTATTCCAGTATCTAAAACTATGTTTTGTATAATAAGGATAGCTTTTAATTTTCTACAAGTTAAAAATTGAGGACACTGAAAAAAACATTTTCCCTTATTATTGAGTTGTGCCTTTGTTTTAAATTCATAGTAATTTTATATTGTATATTTTTATTTATTCATAGCATAGTAATGTTTTGAAAGTTTTCTCTTGAAGATAGTGACTTAGAAAGAGTTTACTATTTTTATTAATTTTTAAAAATTATATTTTTATTGATCTCAGAGAGGAAGGGAGAGGGAGAGATAGATGAAGATAGAGTGACGTGGAAAGAGTTTGCTATTTTTTATTACTTTTAAAAAAATATTTTTATTGATTTCAGAGCGGAAGGGAGAGGAAGAGATAGAAATGTCAAAGATCAGAGAGAATCCTAGATCAGCTGCCTGCTGCACCTCTTTCCCTCCCTGGGGATGGAGCCTGCAACCAGGTCATGTGCCCTGATCAGGAATGGAACAGTGACCTCCTGTTCATAGGTCAACACTCAAAGACTAAGCCACACATGCCAGGCAGAAATGAGTTATTTTTTTGTAATTTTTAATATTTTTATTGAATATTTTGGGTTGACATTGGTTAATAAAACAATACAGGTGTCAAGTGTTCTATAACTCAATAAAACATCATCTGCATATTGATCACCCAAACTAAAGTCACTTTTTGTCACCATTTATTCCTTCCTTACTACCTTTAATCTCCCCCTTATTCCATCCACCTCCTTATTTTATCTGGCCCCCAACCACCCAGCTGTCAATCTGATCTATGTAGCTGTGCTTCTGTTTCTATTTTGTTTGTTAAATGTTCTGTTCATTAGATTCTACATCTAAGTGAGATCATATGGCATTTGTTTTTCTCTGATGGACTTATTTCACTTAGTGTAATAATCTCCATTTCCATCCATGTCGTTGCAAAAGGTAAGATTTTCTTCTTTTATATGCCTGAGTGGTATCTCATTGTGTAAATGTACCAAAGGTTTTTTATCTAACCATCTACTGAAGGGCACTTGGGCTGCTTCCAAATCTTGGCTATTGTTAATAATACTGCAATGAAGATGGGGGTGCATATATTCTTTTGAATCAGTGTTTCAGGTTTCCTTGGATATATTACCAGAAGTGGAATTGCTGGGTCATAAGGTAGAATGCTCAAGGGAGTGGGAATAGAGGGAACATACATCAATATAATAATGACCATATATGACAGCTCACATCCTACTCAATGTGCAAAAACTAAGTGTTTCCCTGAATATCAGGAATAAGAGAGTGATGTCTGCTTTTAATACTCTTAATTAGCACAGCCCTGGAAGTTCTAGCCACAGCAATCAGACTAGTAAAAGAAATAAAAAGCATCCAAATTGGAAAGAAGAAGTAAAGCTATTATTTGTAGATGACATGATACTATATTCTGAAAACCATAGACACCACCAAAAAACTACTAGAAGTGATAAATGAATTCAATAAAGTAGCAGGCTACAAAATTAATATTCAGAAATTTTGGCATTTTTATACACCAGTAATGAACTATCAGAAAGAGAAATTAAGAAACAATCCCATTTACAATTGCAAATAATAATAATGTACCTAGGAATAAATTTAACTAAGGAGGTAAAAGACCTGTATTTGGAAAATTATAATATACTAAAGAAATTGAGGGAGATACAAATAATACATCTATTTTAAATTTAAAACCTAGAAGTCTGAGCAACCTTGGCCTTTGGTAAGAAAAGGGGATTTCTCTGCCAGCCACAAAGATTAAGATATGCACCCAACAGCCTTGGCTGATGTGTTCAGTGATTAGAGCAGTGGTCGGCAAACTCATTAGTCAACAGAGTCAAATATCAACAGTACAACAATTGAAATTTCTTTTGAGAGCCGAAAACTGACTTCTGCGCATGGGCCACGAAGTTTCAATTGTACTATACGTGTGCGCCCGCATGTGGTATTTTGTGGAAGAGCCACACTCAAGCAGCCAAAGAGCCACATGTGGCTCGAGAGCCGCAGTTTGCTGACCACAGGATTAGAGTATTGGCACACCCACCCAAGGGTAATCGGTTGGATTACCAGTCAGGAGCATGTGTCTGGGTTGTGGGTTCCCTCCTTTCCTTCCACTTTCTGTAAAAAGCAATGGAAAAAATATAATCAGGTGAGCATTAAAAATAAAAAAGATATGCACCTATACATAACAAAATGAGATGGCTGTTAGATAAGATTTTATTATTTTGAAATGTATCGGGGTGGCATTGGTTAAAAAGATCATAGAGGTTTCAAGTGTACATTTCTATAATACATGATCATTGTATGCCCAACACCCAAACTGAAATAATCTGTCACCATATACTTGACCCCCTTTACCCTTTTCTACCCCCTCTCCTACTTCCCTTCCCTCTGGTAAGCACCATACTGTTGTCTGTATCTGTGAGTTTTTGTTTTTCTTATTTGCTTATTTGTTGCTTTAAGTTTTATATCCCAATTTGTGTAAAGTCATGTGGCTCTTAACTTTTTCTGTCTTATTTTGCTTAAGCATGATATTCTTAAGGCCCACCCATGATGTCACTAATGGTAGTTTTTAATAAAAGTGTAAATTATGAATGACCTTAAAAACAAACCAAAAGGAGACTATGTTTCTGTGAAACAGGCAGGAGCACCTTACTGGAATGACATAAGCTAGTAGAGGAAAAGACAAAGAGAACCAATTTTGAAGTACCACAGTAGGCCAGAATAATTGTTTTTAAGTAGCCTTAAACTAAGTTTCCATGTAATGGGTAAATTGTAATTATTAAAACTAATGAAATATCAAAAGTATAAGTAATGTGTTCTAAACTGAAATTGGTGAGAATTGAATTAAAAATACTATATGTAGAAGAAAAATGAATGAAAAGAAATGATAATGTCCAATATATCACATATATAAATCTATAAACTTAAATAAGATGGAAAAGAACACATAAACGTAACAGATCAGGATAATAGTATTCTTAATATTATTATTTTTTAGTGTTGTCTTTGAATAAGGAACACTTGAAGGCTAATATATGTAATTCAACTTGACAAAAACTTCTGTGTCTCAATCAATGTAAAGAATTTATATAAAAACAAATTAAAATGAAATAAAAAACTCTAAATTAATATGATAATGCTAAATAAAATGTTAAACATTTGACATTAATTTTACCACTTAATGGGCAAAAGAGAATAGTATGAAATATGTATTCAGATTAGGTGAATTAATGATAATATATAATAAAAATTCTGACTATCTGTGCTCAAAGATAAAGGTGGTTTGTGCAATCAAATTAGAACTCTTTTTATTAAAAAATGATTTAATAGGCTTTATGTTTTAGAGTAGCTTCAGGTTTACAGCAAAATTAAATGGAAGGTACAGAGATTTCTCATATATCCCATCTCCACACTTGCATAGTCTCCACCATGATATACGTCCTCCATCAGAGTAGTACATTTCTTAGAAATGATGACTGTACACTGATGCCTCTTAGTCATCCAGAGTCCATAGTTTAACCTTGGGTTCACTCTTGATATTGTGTATGTCATGGGTTTGGACAAATATATGACATGTATCCAACATGATAGTGTCGTATGGAGTAGTTTTACTGTTCTAAAAACCCTCTGTGCTCTGCTTATTCATCCCTTCCCTCCTCTATCCCCTGGAAATCATTGATATTTTTACTGTTGCCATAATTTGCCTTTTCCAGAATGTCATATATTTGAAATTAAACAGGGTGTAGCCTTTTCAGATGGACTTCTTTCACTTAGTAATAGGCATTTGTTTTCTTCATGTCTTTTCATAACAATAGCTCATTTCTTTTTAGTGCTGTATATTTCAATGTCAAGGGTTTATTTGGCCATTCACTGACAGAAGGACGTCTTGTTTGCTTCCAAGTTTTGGCAATTATAAATAAAGCTGCTATAAACATCCATGTTCAGGGTTTTTGTGTGAACATAAGTTTTCAACTCCTTTGGTAAACACCACGGAGTATGATTATTGGTAAGAGTATGTTTAGTTTCGTGAGAAACCATCAAGTTGTCTCCAAAGTGAGAATTATTTTTTTAACAACCTGAGTGAGAAGATTTCTAACATCTCCATGGTTCATTAAGAACAATGCTGGCAATTAATAAAAAAACAAAACAATTAAAATGTCTCACTTGAATTTCACTACGCAATCCTACATAATAAAAAGGTAATATGTAAATTACCAGCACTCTGCTACGCCCACAATTGGGCCAGTGGGAGGCACAGGGGGTGGGACTCGGGGTGGCCGGGGTGGTGATTGGGCCGGCAGGACGCTGAGCTCGCGTCACCAGCGGCAGCGCGAGCTCAGCCTCTGCGCCATGGCTGTGCTGCGGCACAGAAGGGGCCTCTGGGACAGCGAGCCGGGCGTTTGGAGGCCCCGGCTGACGAGGCGGTGCGGGCGGGCGGGTGGGCAGCGCAGCTCCCTGGGGAGGAGTCCGGCGGCAGTTGGGCCGCAGGAGTGCGCGGCGGTGTCCGCAGAGGACACGGGTTTCCGCCCAGCCCTGGCCGGCAGAGGGAGGGCTCATGAGGGAGCCGGAAGGCAGAGGAGGCGGCGGCGGCCCCAGCCTTCCTGGGTGGGAGGCGAAGGCAAGACCCCAGCCTGGGCTCCGGCCGCCGGAGGACCACGCCCTCGCCCTAGGGGCCCAGGGACTTCGGAGCTGCCGGCCACACCAGGTCCCTACCAGCGGACAGACAGCCTACACGTGCATGATTTAATCATGCACTGGGCCTCTAGTTCTTTTTATAAAAAAGACTTATGGAGATCAAAAAATTAAACTTCAACATTTTCCCAAAGAATAACCCATTTCAGAAAGTGGTGGAATATTTTATATTACTCATGCAGAGAAGTCTACAACTTAGAACTTATTTTCTTGTTTCAAACATATAGATCTATAATTCAAAGGTTTTTCAATGAATATTATAAAGGGTTTACATCTATATGAACAATGTGAAATGAACAATTGAATTTCACAAACTGAGAACAAATATTATATTGACATACCGAGAAGTTACAATTCAACTCATAATTTGGTTTATGAACTACATCTGTAACTTATTGGAAGGGTTTAACACAAATTATGAATTGAGCCCTTTCATTTGTCTCATTATTGCTATATATGATATATTTCCTAGTGGCAGAGCAAACTGAGTCAAGTGTGTTTAAAACAGATACTACTCCCTCCCCACCCACCCCCACCCCCCCGCCATGGACTGCCAGACAAACTTATTTTCATCCTAAAAGACAAATGTTACCTCCTTAGTGAAGATTTCTGGGACCTTTTTTTCCTTGCATCCTCCATCTGTACTTCCAGAACAATAAGTACAGAGTTCTGTACTTGCTGCATTATTCGGGTTGTTTGCCAGCTTGTTGTTCTGTGCTCCTTGAGAGCACCTCTGCACCTAGCAATCTCTATGAAATGCTTGTGCAATGAGCAGGGAGAAAAGTGAATAATACATTTTGCTGTGTTATGACCTGACAAATAAATAGTGAAGATCCAAGATTTTCAAAACCACATAATTGGTTTTCTGATTGCAAAGACTCTTAACTTTCTGAATGAATAGTAACTGAAAGTGACTTCTTAAGAACTATCCATCAAACAGATTTTCCTGCATAGCATTCAAATTTTTCACTATCGGTTTAATGTATCATCTATTATAAAACATTCTTTATTTGTTCCACTGCTTTATGGCATACCATGTATTTTTTCATAGTATTATCTCCTTCATGAAATGCTTTAAAAAAAGTCTCTTTCTCATTTCTTTACCAACTAAATTTTGATATCCTAGAATGACTTGGCTTCTCTCTCTCTTTATTTTATTGATTTTAGAGAGAGGAAGAGAGAAGAAGAAAGAGATAGAAACATCAATGATGAGAGAGAATCTTCCATCGGCTGCCTCCTGCACACCCCACACTAGGGATCAAGCCCTCACCCAGGCATGGACCCTGATCAGAAATCAAACTGTGACATTCTAGTTCATGGGTAGATGCTCTACCACTGAGCACACCAGCCTGATGAACTTGGCTTCTCTCTAAGAAAAAGTCCCACTTGCCCACAGGCTGTGCCCAATGCTTTACCCAGAACTCAATAATTGTTCCTGTTATTCATTTATATAAATGGACTATAAATTTAGCATCCAGAAAAATCAAACAAAACTATTTGAAAAGAAAGCATTTCTACAAAAACTTAACTCTCTTAAAAATATGAATACACACACACACACACACACACACACACACACACACACACACGTGCTTCCTGACTTACAATAGGATCACAAACCAAGTTGAAAAAAGTTATATTAAAAAAACATTGAATACTATAAGCTATAGTATCAGTCGTTTACCCTTCTGATCACATGCATCACCACAGAGTATCATACCATAGATTGCCAGCCCAGGAAAAGGTCAAAATTCAAAATTTGGAGTATGGTTTCCATGAAATTGCTTTCATACTATAGTAAAGTTAAAAAATTATCTCTTAAAATTGTAAGTCATGCCCTAGCTGGTTTGGCTCAGTGAATAGAGTGTCAGCCTGTGGACTTAAGGATCTTGGGTTCGATTCCAGTCAAGGGTACATGCCCAGGTTGTGGGTTTGATCCCCAGTAGGGGGCGTGCAGGAGGCAGCCAATAAATGATTCTCATCATTGATATTTCTATCTCCCTTTCCTTCTCCCTTCCTCTCTGAAATCAATAATATATATACACTGAGTGGCCAGATTATTATGATCTCTGAATGCATAATAATCTGGCCACTCAGTGTATATCCTATATAATAAAAGGCTAATATGCAAATTGTCCCCTCAACCAGGAGTTGGCAGGTCGACCAACCGCCCATGTCCCCTCTCCCTGGCCATGCTGGTCTGACCCCACCCATGCACGAATTTGTGCACTGGGGATCTATATATGTTAAAAAACTGTAAGTCATGAACTGTCTGTATATATACACATACATATACATGGAAATAAAGGATTAAAATTGTTTTCTCCTTATTTGCTTTGGTTACTTAAGAAATGTAGGAATGTTTTCTTCTAATGAAGGTGTATATGAGATAAAGTTTACAGAGAGAGTTGTTTGTTTCTGGTGGGAGTTATTGACTAAATTGCTGGTAAGAAACAGCTTGTGTATTAAATCTTCACTGAAATATTGAGGTCAAAATCTCCCCAGACTTTCTCTGGATAAACTTCACTAAGTCCTCTGACTATATTTAGATTTAGCAGCTATTGTAAATTTACATGGAGCATGAAAAGCATTATACTCTTTAAGATGCCTGTTGTATATCACATTTTGCAGTTAAAAAATGACATTTTGCCAGGTCCAAACATAGAGGTGACCCTTAAATTTCAAAACCGAGTTGTGGAGGATGAAGTCTAGTAATTGCTTTGATATTTTTTTACAAAGATTTTACTATTGCCAAGCGACTTATTCTAAACGGCACAAAACTAAGGTGAGGGGTGGTATGATATCAGGAAAAATAAAACATAGAGTACAATTCTCCAAAACCAAAATATAAAGATTATAATCTCTGAAGGCTTTGAAAAAAAGTTGACAAAGTAAAACATAGGGTAAAGTCATGGAAAAATAAAAGATCCTTTTATTTCATCAGTATGCATAGAAGCAGAAGATCAGACTGTAAGGATTCTTAGAAAGAATGCAATACCATCCTCAATTTACAGGTAAGAACACTGAGGACAAGGAAAAGTAAGAATATCCCCAAGGGCATAGGAGCAGAAATAAAAGAGCAACATTTTAAGGCCTTGAAATTAGTGTCAAATGTAAAAACAGTTGTAATACCTAGCTTAGGTCTTGGCACAGTGTAGGCCTCCAAAACACTTTCATTCTCTTATTCCTTCCCTTCACCTGTTCACTGCTGTGAAGGGCATTGTAACACAGTGACTAAGAAGGGTGGGATTTCACAAGCCGGAATTCCTGGGAATGTAATTAGTGTTCTGTCACCCAAGAGAAGGGAAACCTGTAGGTGCCTCGGATTCCTCATGTGTAAATAAGTATTGAAACATGACTTCCATCATAGTGTTACTGGGAAAATTAAGTTAATAAACGCAAACATGCTTAGACGAATACCTGACACATAGAACATGCTAATGAAGTTTACCTATTAATATAATAATAATTATTATTATTATTATTATGATACTAGAGGCCCGGTGCACGAAATTTGTGCACGGAGGAGGGGCTGTCCCTCAGCCCAGCCTGTACCCTCTCCAATCTGGGACCCCTCGAGGGATGTCTGACTGCCCGTTTAGGCCCGATTCTGATGAGATCGGGCCTAAACGGGCAGTCGGACATCCCTCTCACAATCCAGGACTGCTGGCTCCTGACTGCTCGCCTGCCAGCCTTCCTGATTGCCCCTAACCGCTTCTGCCTGCCAGCCTGATCACCCCCTAACCACTCTGCTGCCAGCCTGATTGATGCCTAACTGCTCCCCTGCCAGCCTGTTTGCCCCCAACTTCCCACCTCTGCCAGCCTGGTCACCCCTAACTGCCCTCCCCTGCAGGGTT
Organism: Cnephaeus nilssonii; assembly: GCF_951640355.1. NCBI lineage: Eukaryota > Metazoa > Chordata > Mammalia > Chiroptera > Vespertilionidae > Cnephaeus > Cnephaeus nilssonii. The sequence continues at coordinate 57,057,063 of NC_137084.1, forward strand.
GATCACCTCCAACTGCCCTCCCTTGCAGGTCTGGTCCCTGTAAACTGCCCTCCCTTGCAGGCCGGGTGCGTCCCAACTGCCCTCCCCTGCTGGCCATCTTGTGGTAGCCATCTTGTGTCCACATGGGGGCAGGATCTTTGACCACATGGGGGCAGCCATCTTGTGTGTTGGAGTGATGGTGAATCTGCATATTACTCTTTTATTAGATAGGATAGAGGCCTGGTGCATGGGTGGGGGCCAGCTGGTTTGCCCTGAAGGGTGTCCCAGATCAGGATGGGGGTTCCCTTGGGGCATGGGGCGGTCTGAGTGAGGGGCCTGTGGTGGTTTTTTGCAGGCCAGCCACGCCCCCTGGCGACCCAAGCGGAGGCCCTGGTATCTGGAATTTATTTACCTTCTACAATTGAAACTTTGTAGCCTGGAGCGGAGCCAAGCCCCCTGCTCACTCCGTGGCCAGCAGCCATTTCTGTTGGTGTTAATTCACCTTCTATAATTGAAACTTTGTAGCCTTAAGCAAAGGCTTGGGCCCAGCCAGGGTGTGTGGAAAGCTTTGCTTCCTCCGTTGCCGGGGGCAACCCTGGCCTGGTCTCTCCAGCTCCGTGGCTGCCACCATTTCTATTTGGGTTTGTTTACCTTCTATAATTGAAACTTTGTAGCTTGAGTGGAGGCTTAGGCCTGGCAAGGGCAGGCGGAAAGCTTGGCTTCCTCCGTTGCCTGGGAAACCTTGCTCTCTGTGGCTGTAGCCATCTTGGTTGGGTGCACGGGTGGGGGCCAGTTGGTTTACCCCTAATTTGCATATCTGCTCCTGATTGGCTGGTGGGTGTGGCTTGTGGGCATGGCTTGTGGGTGTAGTGGAGTTAGGGTCAATTTGCACATTACTCTTTTATTAGGTAGGATACCACCTTGATATTTACCTATTTATACAGTGTCCAGTACCCTTTTTTGTGGCCTGTTTCTCACACTGAAATAAATGTTAAGGATATTTATCAGTTCCTTCTTAGCAATACATACCAAAGACATAATCTAAGTTGTCAAGTTGCAATAAAAACCTGAAGATGTTGTGATAAATAAATTAATCTAATATTTACAGTTGCTAATGGTTTAATATATTTCACCTGCAAGATACAGTTTTCATTTTAAGATTTATTTTAATTATTTATAGTTACAGAAATGTATAGAGAAATACAGGATACTGTGTAGAATCAATAAATCTATATTTTGATATAAGTTAGGATCTTGCTTTTTCCATTTTCAAGTAAAACTATTATAAGTAGACAATTAACAATTTAAACTGAAGATTCTGATACAGGACTTCTACCCAAATATAACAATATTTGACCAATCTCTAGATTATAAAAATGATATTCAATATGATTAAACTAACAGGTTTATAAAATAAAAAATATTCTTAATTGGGGGTACAATTGGGGGTACAAAAGTCCTTTTGTATACTTTGTTTATTTTCATAAGTGTACGTGTGTCTGTGTGTGTGTGTGTAGTCAAACACATTATTTTCATGTATAGTCAAACACATGCACAAGGAAAAGTAACAGAGCTAATTCATTCTGGGGAGTTAACTTTAAAACATATTTATTTTTCTAGGTATAACAATATGAAAGTTCATAATGTTTATATTTTAATCGCTCTTTCATTGAAATTCTTTTTCAGAAATATTCTCATCGTCTCTGAAGGCAGTAGGGAAACAACTGTGTGATAAATCCATGGACACAGACAATAGTGTGGTGAAGGCCTGGACAGGGTGGGAACTCGGTGAAGGGGAGCAATGGGGGGGAAAAAAGGAGGAGATCTTTAATACTCTCAACACTAAAGATAAAATAAAATAATGAAAGTTTAGGCTGCATTTCTAATCATTTCAGAGAGTCCACTTTTTCCTTATATTCTGTTAAAAATATTTTCTTCATCTACAAAGAGAAAAAGCAAAGTAAATGGAGGTCCTTACTGGTTTTTACCCTTTATGTACTTACCACCTATAACCAATGTTGTTTCTGCCTGCAAACTACTAAGTGACAGCAAGAATAAGACTCCCTCTGAAATGTTATTAAGCTTTAAAAACCACACCAAATAACTTCAGTGACAAATCCCAAGTCATATTAAAGGGACAGGCCTGAAAGTTTCTATTAAACCTTTCTGTATGCATTAACATGTCTAGAAAAGTCTGCATTCTTTTGGATGGAAAGTAGGGAGAGAGATGACTGGCTAAGGAATTTAGGAAGCAACTAGTAGCAGTGTCTACTTAATCACAATCTAGAATAAAAGAGACTTTAGATAATGGATGTTGATTGTTCCCATCTCACTGGTGAAATGATTGCTTTCTTAGCCAGGAGCTGCAAATTTGTAATCATAAAATTTCTATATTTTCAAATAGTTTTCACCATGCTTAGAACTTAATTATATCCTCACTTCCCATGATCTGACTCTCAATTCCAATAATTACAGGCTGTTGTTGTTCCTTGTGATTAAGCCCCTAGCTAGTCAGGCAAACACTGATATTCTAGACTTTATGAGAGCTACATTTCCCACTGTATATTCTTAAGAGACATACGCTTTTCTTCAGAACTCTTGAGTCCTTGGTTAAGGTGAGTGGACCTCTGGAAAAATGCTGTTCTCAGTTTATGGATAAACATGTTTTGAGTCAGAACCAATATGATGGTACACTCAGTTATGGGACAGTCACTGCTCTTTCTCAGGAGACCCAAGATATCCACATTAACTGAATGATTGCTTGTCAATTATTTGTTTTTAAAGTGCTACACTGTGAAACAATGATGTCTCAAGTGTGGAAATCTAGCTGCAAAAATGTCAGTAATAACAATAATAGTAATAATAACCAGGAGTTGAATATTTACTAAGGGTTTTACTGGAATTATTTCATTTTAATCTCCTGACAGTCTTATGAGGAGAGTCTTATTGTTGTTGTTGTTGTTTTATTCTCATTTTTCTTTCTGATGAGGACATTGAAACCAAAAAGATATAAACTAATTTGCCAAAGTCAAACAGCTAAATGAGAGAGGTCAGAGGTGAAAACCAGGCAGTTTGACTGACAAGGGCTTTACTGAGTCACCAAGCTCTATGGATTTGTTTTGTTTGCTAAGAAGGAAAACACACTTAAGATAATGACTTGCTCATCTTATTCAGCACCCGTCACAGAACTCTGAATCTGGAAACTTGATAAATATTAGTTGGATTGAGTCAAAAAGCATGCTGAAGCCGGTTTGGCTCAGTGGATAGAGCGTCGGCCTGCGGACTCAAAGGTCCCAAGTTCGATTCCGGTCAAGGGCATGTGCCTTGGTTGTGGGCACATCCCCAGTAGGGGGTGTGCAGGAGGCAGCTGGTGGATGTTTCTCTCTCATCAATGTTTCTAACTCTCTATCCCTCTCTCTTCTTCTCTGTGAAAAATCAATAAAATATATTTTTTAAAAAAAAGCATTCAAGATCTTTAGGTCTATGAACTCTGAATTGAGAAAGCTGACTAAACCAACAATACTTTAAATAAAAAATAAGTTCCACTAAGATTTTTATGCCCATCAAAGGAACCAAATAGTTATGGTACTAAATCCTGATGTCTAATAAGCATTTTCCAGCAAGGTACAGTGTTTATCTATTCCTTTTATAGAAAGTAGTAACTATATTTGCATTAAATGAGCTTTTAAAAAGGATTTTGAGTTGCTTTCAATGCTCCTAAATCTCATTAATGTGTCTACATACATTTTATCTTGTCTCTTGATAATTTAATAGACCATTTTAGATAACCTGGGTATAAATTGTCCACCCCATTTTCAAAAGAAAAGAATATAAACATTTATCTATTAGGAGATAATAGGGTGTTATTTTCTTAAACAAGATTGACAGTTCTACCAGATAATTATTTCATAAAGAAAGAACACCAAAAACTATTCCAAAATTAAATTATTTCTAATAGATTCCTCCTAATATTAAGTATTAATATTAATTTAATTTTGATGGTGCTCTTATCATGGTGTGGACTTTGCATACAATTTATCTGTTAGGACTGGAAGTTCGATAGGCCTCTTTGGGAACTTAACTGAGGTAGATGTATGGCTAAAACAACCTCAATGTTTTTTGTTCAAATTGAAAGTACTCCTGTCCATGTGTTATATGACATAGAATTTTATAACTTTTATCATAAATTCATGTGTACATTTAAGCAGACGCTAGCATATTACTTAAGGGGAATACTAACCCTATTCTTTTTACCTCTGCATAAGCATGGTCTTCTATTCAGCACAAGCCTTTGCTGGCCTCCAGCTTTCATGAACAACTCCAGTCAGTCATCACATCTTATTCAAGACTCAGTAGAGAGAAACTGCCTTTAAAGTGAATGTCTTAAAAACATTTTATGTTTTACTTTTTCAGATCAGCACAAGGGTAAGACGGGCATTCTGTCCAGCATTACTTACGTTAATTTCACTTTGATGTTATGGCACTAGCTCAGACTGGAGGTCAGAATAAGAACCTTTCCCAGTGTGGCTCAGATGGTTTGACATTATCCCAAGTACTGAAAGGTTGCCTGTTCGATTCCAGGTCAGGACACATGCCCAGGTTGTGGGCTTGGTCCCCAGGAGGGGCATGCAGGAGGTAGCCAATCGATGTTACGCTTTCACATCAATATTTCTCTCTCCCTCTTCTTTCCTCTCTCTAAAAATTGTAAAAATGATAATAAAAATAAATGTTATCATTATATTAGTACTTAAATATGTTGTGGATTTCTGGGGGGGGGGAGAGTAGGAATCTATCTCTTTTTTTAAGGGTCCCCTCCTTATTGCCCCCCTCTCCAAGCTTACGGAAAAACCCAAAGCCTGGGCGTGTCTGGTAGCAGAGCCAGCATCTGGGGAAACCTCTATGGTTACCCTTTGGCTTTGGCAATGCCAACAGGGAGGGCGCAAGGGGAGGCAGTCAGCTAACTCTACCTGCACAAGACATGGCACTATATGGGATATAAGGGGAGGAGGTGCCAGATGCCAGCTCTTCTCTGGGATTTGCTGGAGACAGGAGTGTTTTGCAGGAGGTGACAACCAGGGGGTGCTGACTTGTGTTTTGCAGGAGGTGACAACCAGGGGGTGCTGCCTAGCTTGAGGCCTGGAACAGTGCATGCCATTCCCTTGCTGGTGACCATCACTCCTCTCCTGCTGCTAACTACAGGTGCCATCCTCCACATCTCATATTTGATTTTCTTACTTGCAACACATTTTGTTAGGCCACTAGGATAAATTCCCTCCAGTTGCAACAACAAATGAGAATATTTTTTAGCCTGCCCGCAGTGGCTCAGTGGCTGAATATCAGACTATGAACCAGGAGGTCACAGTTTGATTCCCAATCAGGGCACATGCCCGGGTTGTGGGCTTGATCCCCAGTGGGGTCGTTGTAGGAGGCAGCCGGTCAATGATTTTCTCTCATCATTGATGTTTCTATCTCTCCCTCTCCCTTCCTCACTGAAATCAATAAAAATATTTAAAAAATAATAATTTTTTGAGCAATCACTTTGTTTATATCTTATAGACACTGTGGACTTTATGCCTGTACAGGTTTCTCCCTTTTTGACTGCCTGTGAGAATGTGGAAGCTTGATTTTTGGCGCATACGGGTCATTATGGCACGATTTTGAAGCATTACTCCAGACTTCATTTTAAACAGCCATAAGATTTTTAAAATTACTAGCTTTAATTTTTGCAATATTGTATGTCATGCACTCATTTAAAGTGACATTTTTCCTGAATATGTACATAGGATATAAGTAAAGTCAAGTGCCATCATGACCTTATTTACAATCTGCCTAATGATCTGACCCCCAGTTTCATCAGTCTAAACTCTCTAACCTCAACCCCTGCAATAGCTGTGCATTCTTTCTGAGGACTCTAGATACATTTTCCATGATGCTTTCTGAAATGACTACCAAAAGGTAAAAAAAAGATTCATGATCACAGGCCACCTGTAAACTGTTGAGCTTCACTCTCATTTGGTAGATGTTAATTCTGAGGGAGAAGGCTAGAGAAGGAGAGTTGGTCATTAGCAGGCTGAAAAGAGATTTCTGAGACAACTTGGTGAGCTAAGTACATTATGCTCAGACTGAAAACTACATATTCTGCAGACAAATTCAGAGAGAAGCACAGTACAGTGTACAGATAATGTGATGTAGAATAGTGTACCTGAATCCTATATAATTTTGTTAACCAGTGTCACGCCAAAAAATTCAATACAAGAGAGAAAAGAAGAAGAAGAAAAAGAGCCTTGGCTGGGTGGCTCAGCTGGTTGAAGTGTTGTACAACAAAAGGTTGCAGGTTTGATCCGTGGTCAGGATACATACCTAGGTTGCAGGTTCAATCCCTGGTCAGGGCACATCCAGGAGGAAACTAAATTATGTATCACATCAATGTTTTATTCTCTCTCTCTCTCTCTCTCTCTCTCTCTCTCTCTCTCTCTCTCTCTCTCTCTCTCCCCTCTCTCTAAACATATCCTCGAGTGAAGAATAAGGAAACAAAGAAAAGAAAGAGAAGCAAAAGTCCTCAGAACATGGGTACCATTACTTATCAGTACTCACACACAAGCCTGATGAAATTATGACACAGTGTTCAGAAGGAAGAAAGGAAGGAAGGAAGGAAGGAAGAAAGGAAGGAAGGAAGGAAGGAAGGAAGGAAGGAAGGAAGGAAGGAAGGAAGGAAGGAAGGAAGGAAGGAAGGAAGGAAAGGGAAGGGAAGAAGGAAGAAACAGTTGGGGCATACACCCTAACAGAATATAAATGGAGAGGGAGTGGGAGAGAGAAACATCAATGATGAGAGGGTCATTGATTGGCTACCTCCTGCAAGTCCCACAATGGGGATCCAGCTCACAATCTCATCATGGGCCTGACCAGTAATTGAACCCTGATCTCTTGCTTCATAGGTTGATGCTCAACCACTGAGCCATGCAAAATAAATCTCACTTTTTAAAAATTATTGAAAACAAATCCATCAAAGCCACATACACTAGAAAGAGGTGAAGTACCTGCCCTCTTTCTATATATATATAGGATTGTAAAGGAATGTAAGGGTCATTGGCCAGCAAATGATCCCAAAATTAATTCTGGCATAATTTTCTCAGACATTCCTCAACATGTTGCATGTCACCTATGGAAGCATATAGAGGAAGAAATTTTACTTTTCAGCAAAAATCAAATAATTCTGAGAGAGGCTGCACTGCTGTAGTGCTGTTACATGGTGCTGTCCCTTACAGGGACTAGTCCAACAATCACTTGCACTACTGTTTCCTGGATTATTGATTATGTGACACAGAATTTTAAAATTCTATAATCCTGCAATCTCATTACTACCTAAATAATAAGTATAGTAACTAGCCTGGCTGGTGTGACTCACTGGTTGAGCTTTGACCCATGAACCAAGAGGTCAAGTTTGATTCCAGGTCAGGGCACATGCCTGGCATTAAGGTTTGATCCAGGTAGAGGGATTATAAGAAACAGCTGATCGATGATTATCTCTCATCATTGATGTGTGTGTGTTTCTCTTTCTTCCTTTCTCTGAAATCAATAAGAAAACATATTTACATAAATAAATATAGTAAGTAAGCCATCATAGAATACCAAATAAGAAAGGAATCTCAGGTTCAGTCATCTGCTCTTTGTTTTCTTTTTCAGTTGTGCACAGCAGATTCCTCTTCCTTATTTGAGCTGTTAAGATTTTTTTATTTCTCTGCATGCATTCATTTTTTTCTACTGACCTATAATCTCCAGATTCTAGGAGATTTGTCTTACCATTGAAGACTGGGTTTGGGGAAGGAGAATTGAGAAGTTACTATGGTACCTAGCAAAACTTAGTTATATTGGTTTAGTTACTATATTTATTGATTTATTATTTATTTTTATAAATTTATTTTTTACTGATTTCAGAGAGAGGAAGGAAAAGGGTGAAAGAGATAGAAACATCAATAATGAGAGAGAATCATGAATAGGCTGGGTCTTACAAGCCCCCACTGAGGACCGAGCCAGCATCTCAGGTATGTGGTCTGACCAGGATTCTAACTGTGACCATGGGCAGCCTGCCCACAGAATTATTTGATTTTTTGCTGAAAAATGAAACTTCTTCCTCTATATGTTTACATAGAGGACTGGCAACATGCTGAGGAATGTCTGACATAAATTTTTCCAGAATTAATTTTGGGATCATTGCTGGTCAATGACCCTTACCTTAATTTACAATCCTATTCATTGAGTAAGAGGGCAAGTACTTTACCTCTTTCTAGAAAATGTGGGTTTTGGTGGATTTATCATTCATTTTTCAATAAATTTTAAAAAGTGAGTTTTATTTAGATTTTCACGTTTCAACTTTCCAGGAAAGTTAGATTATTTTCGTTTCACATATTTATAAAAATCAGACCTAAATTCCCAAACATTTTATAATTTAGGGAAACAACTTACATGGCGGGGGAATCAGTGATTTGTTAAACTGTGATAGGTGCCAACAAAATACAGCTCTCATGGCACCTCTGTTAAACATAATTTTCTACAGCATCTATAAGATGGTGACGATAGCTAATAATATTGTACTTGAAAGTTTCATGCCCCTTACTGCAAAATACATTTACATTCTGTTAGGATGAAAGCCCCCAAATGTTGTTTTCTGTGTGTTGTAAACCAATCAGCCATCCTACTACTATCTGTAATCTATTCAGGTTAAGGCTGGTTACTTCCTTTTGAAGACATAATCCAATGTCAGCAAGTGGGTGTGGCCTTACCTGGGTGGAATCATATAAAAGGCACATCTGTGCAGATGCCAATTCATTCCTTCTCCAGGGTAGACTGACTGAAGTTGGAGCTGCCAGTTGAGCACAGAGATTTCCTATTGACACTGATAGCGACAGAACTTCCACAGGTGGGATCATTCTTAGGACACACTGGTGAGTATGGAATTTAGAGTAAATATATTCATGCCTACTTTCTCTTATTACAAACACTTTCAGTTTACCTGTTGGAGTGCTTGCATCTTCTCTAAGTAGACAAGTACATTTCCTTGTTAATTGAAATGAAATCAATATCTGTGATTAGAGCAATTGTAATATATGGATATTTATTGTAGTAAACTATCTGAATATTTTTTATTTTAGTACCATATTGCTACTAGGTTTTTTAGTTCTTAAAAGAGATTTCTCTAGTTTTTATACAATTATGAAAATCATAAACACCTAAAATATTCATCATAATATATGCATGTTAGTGTCTTCATACACCTTAACCTAAAAAGTGTTCAATTAGTTAGGAAACCATGTAAAGGTTCTATATGCTATTTTCTGTTTTTTAAGGCTCATGTGTCCAGTTTCTGATTTTTTTTCCCCTTAACAGGCATATTTTTATTTTTAAGTACATTTTTATTGATTTCAGAGAAGAAGAGAGAGGGAGAGAGAAATAGAATATCAACGATGAGAGAGAAACATTGGTTAGCTGCCTCCTGTATGCCCCCCACTGGGAATCAAGCCCCCAGCCAGGCATGTGCCCTGACCTCCTTGATCAGAGGTTAATGCTCATCCACTGAGCCATGCAGGCCTGGCTAATTAGTGTTTCAAAAGGAAAGGGGGAAATAATCCCAGTGGGGAAACCAACCAATCAACCAAAACAACCAGCAAGCAAATCCCAAACCAAATCTCTTAGGCCCTTTTGGTCCTGACTCTTATTCCTGTTGCCTTGCTGAGCAGGACTGAGACAATTTAAACAGCCATCCCAGAGATGAGAGGATTTCTAGGTAGGAGGGAAAGACTAAATGGGCACTGAAGGGAAGGTCCTATATTCAAATACAGTAACATTAGAAATAAAATCAGATGTAGGAGCAGTAATGGGAGTAGAATGTGGAAATATTTTCCAAGTGGATGTTGTTTAAAATCTATGCCAAGGGTGAGAGAAGTAAATAGATAATTGCTGGAAATTCCAACGGAAATTAATCTAATCAATGAAGTGACTGTCTGTCTTCCTCACTACAGCAACCTAATTAGGGTGGAGCATCAGGGATCCCCATATCAATGTGTCCCAACATCCAGATTCTTTCTGTTTGGAGGCATTTGAAGTTGGCTGGAAAACTCAGAAGGTTACAGCTGGTTTTGGGTACAACAGCCCAGAGAACACAGAACTCCTGACCCGACTGGATGGGTGTTCCTATGAGATCAATGATACAATCTTAGGGTGAGCACACACTTGTAATTAAGTGAGTTCTCACTTCCTTCCTTAATATACATAAATAAATGCATATATAGTAATTTAATTTGTCAGTAGGCTTAAAGTTCTCTTAAGAAAATGTAATTTGCCTAGTTAATTAAATTATGTAATTACTTATAGTTTACTCTTGAGCTATAGAATTTTAATCTCTTATTGCTTTGACATTTACATAATTATTTTTTATATTATATTCATTGTACATACAAATTGTGATACCTAGAGGGAAAGTCCTATATTTCCAGTTTTTTATAGTTGGCCTGAAACCTAAAGCTTAATTGGAAAAACTTGTAGAACAGCAAACGTGACAGATGCTTAAGGATGAAGAAAAGTTAACCAAATACAGTTGTAAATATTCCATAATTCTTATTCACTCCTTGGCAGTTGAAGGGAGAATCAATATTGTTCTTTAGAAAGCATTCATTCCCCTGCACTCCAGATAATCTATAAATTCACCATTTACTCCAGGTTCAAGATTCACTCATAGAAAAAAGCCACACTGAAATGCAAGTCTTCTTAGCCTGTTTCATTTTATGTAAAGCCTGTACCTTCGGTCACAGACACCTGAGCTGCACTTGGAAGTGGCCACACTCAAGGCACTAGAGAGCAACAGTCCTTTCTCTTTGCTTTTTCTTTTGCTTCTTCCCAGGGCTTTTTTCTTACACTGAGCCTTGAGTAGCCAGTTGTTCTATTTAAGACAGGCCCTGGTGAGATCGGGAAAAGGCAGGCTAGAATGATAGGTGATGTTACTGTTTTAAAAACTGCAAATGTAGCATATGAAAGGTAAACAAAAATTTGCTTCAGAGGTAGGCAGGCCATATTTTTTACTTATTTTGTTAAGGCAATTTAAATGTATGAGGGACATATCCCAAGTGAGTTGTGATTTTCTCATTCATTCTTCTATTTCTCCTCAGATACACAGAACACACACTGCAAAACTTCCAAAATAGCTCAGCTGCTAAGACTTAAGCTTGAAGACTTTTGAGTTTCTGCTGTGGTGTTTGCATAACTGGGTCCTCATAAGTGGCCCAAAGTCCTAGAAATGGCATTGACTAACGGCCAAGACCAATGGCCTAAGGAAGACATTGTGATGTTACTGGACCTCCTGAAGAATAATCTGCCATCCAATGACAACCACACATTCAAAACAACCCAGTCACATATGGACTGGGGAAAAGTAGCTTTTAAAGATTATTCTGGAGAAATGTGCAAACTCAAGTGGTTAGAGATTTCTAGGAAGACAAGAAAGTATCGGACTTTGACAGAATTAGTCCTGGAAGCTAAGGAACATGTTAAAAATTCTAACAAAAGCAAAAAACTCAAGAAACATCCAGACATGCCCAAGCAGCCCCTGACTCCTTACCTTCGCTTCTTCAAGGAGAATCGGCTTGAGTATTCCCAAATGCACCCCAAACTCAAGAACCAGGAACTGACCAAAGTCATGTCTGAGAAATACAAGGAGCTCCCAAAGGAGAGGAAGCTGAAATATATTGAAGATTTCCAGAAAGAGAAACAGGAATATGGGGGGAAACTGGCTCAGTTCAGAAAAGACCACCCTGAGCCCGAGCAGAACTCCAAGACATCTGTTGTCCTCAAAAGGAGCCCAAGCAGAGCCCCCAGGAAGTTTCGGGGAAATGGAAAAGAACTGAAGTCTTCCCCAGAAAATGATTTTCCAAAAAAGATAAAATTCCGTGGAGAGCCCAAGAAGCCCCCCATGAACGAATACCAGAAGTTCCACCAGGATTTGTGGTCCAGTATGGAGCTGCAAGGCCTGCCCCTGAGGGAGCGCATGGTGGAGATTAGCAGACTCTGGCAGCGTGTCCCAAGGAGCCAGAGGGAGCGTTATAAGCAGCAGGCTGAGGAGCTGCAGAAACAGTACAAGGTGGACCTGGAGCACTGGCTCAAGAGTCTGTCTCCTGAAGAGTATGCTGCCTACAGAGAGAGAGCCTCTGGGAAGCGTAAGATCATGAACATGCGTGGAGGCCCGGACCCCAAGATCATCAGGACACATGTGCAGTCTCCATCAACAAGGACTCGGCAAGAAGGGCTTGCACAGAACCAGGGGCAGGCTCCCGGGATGGCATCTTCAGAGACTAATGGGGACCATTCTCATGCGTCACAGGGTTCTGAAGAAAAGAAGGAGCATGAGAAAGAAGCAGAAAGCAGCAGCTCCTCAGACTCCAGCAGTAGCGATGAAGATGACAGCAGCTGCAGCTCATCTTCCTCAGGGGACACCTCTGACTCAGACTCCAACTGAGCTTTGTTCATTCCTAGATGGTGGGACAGAGAACTTCCCAACAGAAGTCTTTGGCATCTGTGTAAACTGAAGGGCTCTTCTCCCTGTCCCTCTTTATATATATAAAACTGCTTTTATTTTATTTTAATTTTTTATTGTATCCTTATTCCCCCATTGTCCCCCTTCCCCCACTCATGCCCCCACTCCCCTGGTGTCTGTGTCCATTGGTAGGCTTATATGCATGCACACAAGTCCTTTGGTTGGTCTCTTCCCTTACCCTCACTCTCCCCTACATTCCCTCTGTGGTTTGAGGGTTTGATCTCCCTGTCCCCTTATTGCTTTGCTTCTTCCTTCCTTTTTCCTACTCCTCCTCAATACAGAGTAGGACAGGTTGGGAAGCAGGGAATTGGGACAGTACTCTCAATATCAGATCCACACACCTGGGAAGAGAGGTTCCTGCTGGGAGAAGAAATATGTGTGAGCCTGTATTGGGTCCGCCCCCTACACCATCAGTACCACTCCCTCTAGGAGCCCCAAGCAATGAAGGATCTTGAAACAAATGGTGAGGTGATTAGGCAGCTGTGGGGGGCACACTGCACTAGTCTGTGCATTTCTGAAGAAAGAAGTTTTGCTTTCCTCATTTTCTGTCTGCCAGAGGTCGTCTGGGGCCACCATGAGCCTGTGACTCCTACATTCTCTGCAAGAACAGCACATCTGGACTCTTACACCACATCTGGTGTGAGAAAGGAGTTGGCCATTCTTAATGTGAGAGTGGGCAGCATCATGTAGCAGGCAATATTTATACATGGATATTTAACTCTGACATTTCTATGAGTGTTTCTTACTAATTTCAAATAGAATTATATTTTTGAATGTTAGCTATTTCATGTGAATGAGTGCCTCCATAGAATAAATGCATTATAATTTGGGGCACTGCTTCTCTAAGTAGTGTCTGCATTTGTTCTTGGCAAAAACCTAAATTTCTTCCTGTTGCTCCAGGTTCAAGTGAATCTCCTATTTAGTGTTCATGGTTGATGCATATATGAATAGATGGATGAATAGAATGATAATTAGATAGATAGATAGTAGATAGAGAGATGATAGACAGAAATAAAAAGATACATGGGTAGCCCTGGCTGCTGTCTTTCAGTGGTTAGAGCATTGGCTGCACACCTAAGGGGCTCAAGTTCAATTCCCGATCAAGGGCAAATACCTTGGTTGCATGTTTGATCCCTGCCCTCAGTTGGGGTGTGTGGGAGAGGCAACCAATGGATTTGTCTCTCATAGGTTTCTCTCTCTTTCTCTAAAAATAAATGGGGGAAAAATACCCTTGGGAGAGGATTATCAACAACAAAAAAAGATATATGGATAGATACATAGATATATACATAGAAAGACATAGACATATAAATATGCACTATTCTGTTCCACTGGTCTATCTGTGAATTATTGTGGTAGTACCACATTGCTTTGATTATTTGGTTTACTGATACGTTTGAAAATCTATTTAAGGCCCTATCATTAGATTCTTTTCCCCTCTATATTTCTGGCTATTTCCATATTGTGTTCTCATGAATATAATCATAATAAAAGTAATTGTATCATTTTTATATGAAAATCATTTAGATAACCAATTATCTTAGTGAATTTTTATTAAGTGTTTTTCTAGATAAAGAGTACATTTTAGAAAATAATGTCAACATTTACATATTTTATCCCTCTAATCCTTTCTCTTTCTAAAAGTGTTGGTTGGAATATTCAGAACAATGTTAAGTAATAACAATGATATGTGCTTATCTTGCTTCTGACTTTCAGACTAAGATTTAAACTTTAAAGGATTTGCAACTATTGAAATTATGCTGATTAATATTACATTTAGAATAAACTATATAACCTATTCATAAAATGCTTATGTATTTATATTATTTTTACTACATAATATGTATTATTATTTAATACATCACTTCTATAAGCTCAATAATATTTTCATTAGCTATATTCATATCAGAAATTGGGTTATTGTATGCCCTAATATTAAACAATCATCATATTCCAGAAATAAACCTGTTTTTTTATTCCATATTGAAAAGGTGACTAGAGGTTAGGCAGATTTTCCAGCCATTCCTATGCTGGGAATGTGATATTTACACAAAGCTTCTGGGTATATTTACTACATTTACTAACTCTTTTTCATAAGCTAGATTTGAGTTGTTGTCCCCACAGTAATGAAAGCTGCTTGGGGGCAGCAGGCTGAGGAAAACAAGACACATTATTACAATAAAACTGGTTCATAAAGCTGAAGGATTTCTCCTCTCTCTTCCCTAGAAATTGAAAAGAAAATGTATTTATGGGAGAGGATCCAGGGAGGGAAGTCTCTCAGAACAGTTCCAGACACCTAGCCTGGGCTCCTTAGCACCTAGTCTCTTTCACTTTGCATAAAATCGGAGAGAAAGTGAATGGTAAGTATCACGGAACCATCTGGGTGTCACGATGTGCATGGTGTCTGACAGTCCAGAGGAAGGAAGCTATCCCTCATGTCTGTGCTACTTGAAGTTCAGGAGGGAAAATGAAGTTGCAGAGTGATTTGGCTTCTACATTTATCCTCTTAACAGATTGGCTCTCATTCATTAGGCATTCCTTTCCTTCAAGGACTGTAAACTCCTGGTTTCCCAACTTGGCCTCTCAGTCTGCTCCACTGCTTTCCCTGTTGTGGGATCTACATATTCTTATTTTAGTCTACATGCTTTTCAGGCATGACCTCACTGTACCCCATGTTTTCAATTATCATTTAAAAAAAAACATATTTTATTGATTTTTTACAAAGAGCAGTGGAGAAGGACAGAGAGTTAGAAACATCGATCAGCTGCCTCCTGCACAATCCCTACTGGGTATGTGCCTGCAACCAAGTACATGCTCTTGACCGGAATCGAACCTGGGACCCTTGAATCCGCAGGCCAACGCTCTAGCCACTGAGCCAAACCGGTTAGGGTGTCAATTATCATTCTTATATCAAGGAGTTCCACATTGATATCTAAGTCCATATGTATAGAAATTCATCCACAGGGAAATAAAAAATTCATAACATCTCAAATAGGGAAGACGAATTTTCGGTGTACAAATGAAGAAGAAAACTAAGAGCAAGTGATGGAACCTGAGATTCCTTCCTTTTTTGAGATTCTATGGTGGCTTAGTTACTATATATATTTATTTTTATAAATATGTTTTCTTCTTGATTTCAGAGACAGGAAGAAAGAGAGAGGGAGAGAGATAGAAACATCAATGATGAAAGAGAATCACCAATCAGCTGTCTCTTACAAGCCTCCTGCTGAGCTCAAGCCAGCATCCTGGGCATGTGCCCTTAACTGGCATGGAACCGTGGCCTCTTAGTTCATAGTTCGATGATCAACCACAGAGTCATATTAGATGGGCAGTACGGGACATTCTTAGACATTCTGATTTCATTTCTTATTCTTACAGGAAAGCTTTCAAATTCTCCATTAAATATGACATTTGCCATAATTGCTTCTAGATCATTTTTATAAGCTTATAAAATTTAATTCCCCTTTTTGTTTGTTAATAAGTATTTAAAATAATGAATGGTCATTGAATTACATTGAGTGATTTTATATTGAATCTAAATAGTCAAATACATATGCATAACATTATTCATAAAATTCTCTTATTATCCATTAACATCTAAATAATTTGCATGTTTGCTCTTTTTTAAAAAATCCACACCTCCAGTTATGTTTGTTTGTTTATTTATTTCCTTTGGAGGAGAGGAAAGGAGAGAGAGAGAGAGAGAGAGAGAGAGAGAGGCAGGGATCCATTGCCTCCTATATGTGCCCTCACCAGGAATTGAACCTGTAACCTTTTGGTGTATGGGATGATGCTCCAATCAACCGAGCCACGTGGCCAGGACTGTATATTTGAACATCTCTCACCCCTTTTAGAAGGATTAGTCTTCTTATGGGTTTATCGATTTAATTCATCTATTCAAAGAGCTAATTTTGTATGCTATTGAGTTTTTCATTGTATTTTCTTTAATTTCAGTATTTTATGCATTATTATTATAAATTTTACTTCTAAATATCTGATATGGATTTTCTTTTCTTAAGCTATCTTGTTAAGATAGGCTTTTTTTCTTTCATAATATAGTCATTTAATAATACAAATTTTCTAGTGCACACCTTACAAAAAGTAATTAAAAACAATTGAAATAAATTTTAATAACATATTTAATCCAATATATCCAAAACTTCATTCCAGCATATAATATCAAAATATTAATGAGATGTTTTACACTAATTTTTTTATTCTACATTATGCATGGGTTTAATTCTTACAACAAAGCCCAGTTAAGACTATTCACATTTCAGGTGACTACCAAAAAAGACAAAACCAAATTAGACAAACCACCCATCTACATGGGAAACAGCTTGTTTTCAAATCCTTACTTGACAGAACAATTTCAAATAGTCTTAGAACCAGAGGGTGGGTAAGGACCCACATTCTCTAAAGTCCAACAGATGGCCACTATCAATGGCCTAATGATGATGGTTTTAGAGGAAAAGTTGTTCCAGTTAGCCAGGCTGGGTGCTTTATTGAGCGTGATCCACTGGCGGATGTAACCTGGCACCATAATGACCACCAGTGAGGCTCTTTATTTTCTGGTAAATATGGAGGACTGGATTTCATTCCTAGGCTCTTTCTTAGAATTTCCACAGACTAGACAGTTTTCTTAACATTCTAGCACTGTGCTACACTTTGAACTGGAGATTAGGTTATTGTAGGTATAAACACAAGTTTAAATCATCCTGATTGGATTAAATAATTGCTTAATTTGTTAAATAAAACAATAACAAACACCTTCAGGTGACTGATAATAAGATCAGTGGGTCTGATGTCATTATTTGGTCTTCCAGTTTTTTCATCCATATAAGTTGACCTCAGATATGACTTCCAATACCCTTCACTCTAAACCTAAAATATATTAACTAGACTAGGTCATTGCATGAATGTTTTTTAAAAATAGATTTTACCTTTTAGGTTTACAGCGAAATTGAGGGGAAGGTACAGAGATTTTTCATATTTCCCCTCCCCCCACACAGGAAACTATAGTGTCACATCATTACCACCCAGAGTGCCTTTACCTAAATTTATAGCTTACATTAGGGTTCACTCTAGATGATGTACATTCTATGGGTTTGGACAATAAATAATGAAATGTAATCACCATAATAGTATCATACAGAATAGTTTCACTGCCCTAAAATCCCTCTATGCTCCACCTGAGTTTATTATTTTATTATAATTATTTTTTAATAATGGAGAATATTTTGTCTTTTCTTTTTTTTTTTTAGGAAAAAAGAGCAAAGTTAATTGAAATTTCAAGCTACATTTTTGAAATCAAAATCAAAATAATGGAGACATACATGAGGATAAAGTGTCAGAGAGTGGCAAGTATTCACAGCCACAGAAACTCCTAGAGACAAGCTCCCTGAGCATGTCTCCCAGGCACCATCAGGTCAAAGCCATTGCTTTGTTCATCCCTTGTCCACAAAAGGACAGCAGAAAGCCAATCATTTCTTTACTTGAAAGTTTTTCACAAACATTAAAAAAAGTTTGTAATGACAACCTGAAGTCCCAGCTGACATTTCTCAACCACATTCTATGTAGTCAGCACCAATGAATGGTGGGTTTGGCATTCAAAAGAGGACCTCACATGTCTTCAGAGGACAGACGGGCAATTATCGCAGGAGCAAGGCATCTGTGGACACATTCAGAGGCTGGCCCTCTCCCTGCTTTTACTTTTTAGTCTTACTTAACCTGAAGGACACACAGGATCAATTCGATAAATGAACTCAGTCAGAGTTAAGGCTAAAAAGTTAGCCTTAAAAGATGAGGGACTGCTCAATACCCCCAAAGCTGTTAAGGCCCTTCAAAATGTAGGTGTATGTGTATATGTATGCCTCACTACACTAACATATAGATCTAGACGATGGGTATATATACGCATGTATGGCTATCTAGAAAAACTGTCATTACTAACCAATCAGAACTTTGTAGGCAGTCATCCCAAAGCCATAATGCCACACAGAGCTGTGCTCAATCCATGCATTGTACCATATTAACCAAAAGAAGGCTGACGGGGCTCACTCTCTCCCATCTGTGGCCCTGCTTTGGCGAGGCAGGGGATGAGAGAGAGGCTGCCTCTGCTTCAAACACAAGAGGCTTCTTCATAGGAACAGTCATTGTCAGGTGAAGCTGTTAAAGATGTCCATGGAAATGAAAAGCCGACCCCCTTATACTTTCAGGAGAAAAGTGGCATCACATGTCAAACTAGCTTTCTCCTTGGCCAGTCACAGCAAAATTCCCCGGGGCCCTGGGAGCCCCCAGGGAGCGGGGGCATTAGAGGCTCACCAGCTTGGGGTGATGAGGTGCCAGGCAACTCAGCCTCCAAAGACCTGCTCTTTGCCAGGGGTCCGTCACTGGAGTAGACCCAGGCGGCCATGTCCTTGGGGCATCTCTTGGCACCAGCTATGCTAGGTGAAAAGTTCTCCAGGTGAGATGAGTTGGAGAGCCAGAAACAAAGTGGGAAGTACCAGGTAGAACAAGTTTAGTGGCTCTGCCCACTCTGAGGGCAGGGCCACTTACCCTGCAGATCCATCAGGGGCCTCAGATGATTGTGGGGCTTCAGGAGCTGGCTTTTCAGGGTCGGATGGGACTGGAACTTCTCCAGCTGCTCCTGGCTGGCCAGAGTCTTCAAGAGGGGGTTCTCACGCTCCAGCTGGGAGTTTTTCTCCACCAGCTCTGGGATCTGCTCCTTCAGGATCTTTGCCTCCTCTCTCACAGCATACAGCAGGTGATTCTTGACCAGGCCTGCTCAATCTTGTTGTCTAAAGCCACCACGCTGGTTCCGGAGGTATGAGCTCCGAAGCTAGCTAGGAATTCCTTCTGGGCTCTGAAGCTTCAGTCCTGCTCCCAGGTGGCACCCAGTGCACAGCCAGCCCTGCTCAGCTCTGCCCACCACACCTCTGCCTCCAGCTGCCTCTGCCTGAGCCTGCAGCAGCTCATTCTCACCAGAATATTTTCCTTATAAGGCAATTAAAAATAAATATTTTCTGATACAAATCATAAACCCTGTGAGTTCTGTCAGAAACTTGACCTTAATTTGAAGTGGTTTATAAGCACTTGGTATGTATATGTTTTAAGATAAAGATCTGCTTTTTTCTGTCCGTGGACATTTTGGGGTATTTTTATTTTTATTGATTTCAGGGAGGAAGGGAAAGGGAGAGATAGAGATAGAGACATCAATGATGAGAGAGAATCATTGATCATCTGCCTCCTGCATGCTCCCTACCGGGACCGAGCCTGCAACCCGGGCAATGTGCCCTTGACCGGAATTGGAATCAAATGTGGGACCCATCTATCCACTGAGCCAAACCGGCTAGGGCTGTCCATGGACTTTTTAAAGTTAAAAACATTTCAAGAAGAATTTTTTTAAAAATATATATATTTTATTGGTTTTTTACAGAGAGGAAGAGAGAGGGATAGAGAGCTAGAAACATCGATGAGAGAGAAACATCGATCAGCTGCCTCTTGCACACCCCCTACTGGGGATGTGCCCGCAACCAAGGTACATGCCCTTGACCTGAATCAAACCTGGGACCTTTCAGTCCGCAGGCTGACGCTCTATCCACTGAGCCAAACCGGTTTCAACTAAAAAAAAAAATTTTGATTGACTTTGAAGATTACTTTAGTACTCAATAGCCGCACCATCTGGAGGAACTGAGTTATATTTTGAATGAAAATGTAAAAACATTGCGGATCATTGGATCAGTATTCTGAAGCACAAATTAGTTGTATAGAAGAGTGAAGGGGGATAAATGGTGATGGAAGGAGACTTGGCTTTGTGCGGTAAGCACACAATACAATATACAGATGACATTATAGAATTTATACTTGTAACCTATATAATTTCATTAACCAATGTCACCCCAATAAGCACAATGACTTTATAGGTCAAAAGTTTGGAAGGGGCTAATTCACTTCCCTGAAGCATTGTCTTAACCTCCTCTAAGTACAAAAAACAAGAAAGAATCAATACATTTTTTATGAAATGGATCAGACTGAGAGGTGTTTACATGGTATAGGGGTCCTTACAACTCTGGGTCAATACATTATGGAGATTAACCCTTTCTGTGACCTCATTCTCACATCCGCCTCCATTATTCTTATTCCATAATACTCTTGACTGTGTATCTAAGCTCGCCACTATATTGCCCTATTATTTTTTTCTCCTCAATATATTTATTTTTATCTTAAGGTTGTGACTGAACTTTAAGAAGAGTAAAGGTCTTAGCTGGTTTGGCTCAGTGGATAGTGTCAGCCTGCAAGCCGAAGGGTCCCAGGTTTGATTCCAAAGGGCACATACCCTAGTTGCATGCTCAATCACCACCAGTAAGGAACATGCAGGAGGCAAACTATCAATGAATTTTATATCTTTGATGTTTCTATCTCTTTCTACCTCTACCTTCCTTTCTGAAATCAATAAAAATATATATATTTTTTTAAAAAGGAGAAGAGTAAAGTTCTTAACAGTATGTATTTTCATTCTATACATTTTGTGGCTTAGTTTCATGTCATTATTCTTTTTCCTTTACTTTCATTTTTTCTGAATACACTTTCACACACCTAAGAAAGGGATGTGGAGATTAATTATTAATGTAAACTTACTTATTTATAAGTGCCTTTAAGATAATTATGAAAACACTTTCTTATAAATATTGGAAATATTTTTCCCAGTATGCTGTTTTCAGATCATTTACTTGTGATTTTTCCAACTTTTAGGTTTTATAGGTCTCAATTCATCTAGACTTATTAAACCACACCTGTATTCCTCTGATGTCATACTTGTATTCTTTACATTTAATTATTTATTTCAACTGGCATTTGTTTTTGCAAGTGAATATATTTTGAACTGAGTATACATTAAATTTCAATTATCTGATGAAAATATAAATATTTCATATTTATTTGACTAAAATATAAATATGTTTTGCCTTGAATATAAACTGGATCTAAATCATTAAAAATATACTATTCGACAATTTAATTTCATTAAAAATAGCCCTAAACCATGTATTGAAAACCCAGAAGGGTGGGCCTGGCCAGTGTAGCTCAGTTGGTTAGAGTATTGACCTCTGAACAAAAGGGTCTCTGGTTCAATTCCTGGTTAGGGCACATACTCAGGTTGTGGGTTCAATCCCTGGTGGGGTGCAGCTCTCTCTCCCCTCCCTTCTCTCTCTAAAATCAATTCAAAATATATTTAAAAATTAATTAAAGAAAAAGTAAATAAAAAAGATTGCTCTTTAAGAAATATACCACCCTAACCAGTTTGGCTCAGTGGATAGAGGATAGGCCTCTGGACTCAAGGGTTCCACTTTTGACTCTGGTCAAGGACATGTACCTTGGTTGAGGGCCCATCCCCAGTACGGGGTGTGCAGGAGGCAGCTGATTGATGTTTCTTTCTCATTGATGTTTCTAACTCTCTATCCCTCTCTCTTTGTCTCTGTAAAAAAAAAAATCAATAAAATATATATATTTTTAAAAAGCAATATACCTCCTGCCCAGCTTGTGTGGCTCAGTTCTTAAGTGTCAATCTATGAACCAGGAGGTCACAGTTCCATTCCTGGTCAGGGCACTGGGCTAGGGCTTGATCCCCAGTATAGAACATGCAGAAGACAGCCAATCAATGATGTTTCTCTCTTTCCCTCTCCCTTCCTCTCTGAAATCAATAAAAATATATTTTTATAAAAAGAATGAAAAAATGTAAATATTGGCAGTACATATTTATTTAGGATTTATTCTATATTAGGTCTTAGAATGAATTCTTTCCTTGCATTAGGTATTCTGACTCTAACCAACAGTCATTGGAAGGTTGGTTCATTTTCTGCATTATTTCTCCTTAGAAATGTGTATTTTTGAGATGCAACACATAGCAATGGTAGGAGCACAGACATTAGAGATTACTTATTGCCTTAGTTCAAATCACTACTCAATAGCAGCACCATCTGACTTCATTTCTTTATCATAAATATTGGATTAAGACTCCATATATAAAATACAGAAAGCACATTTACAGGAAAATCACATGGCATGAGTTCCATAAATGTAAGCTCTTTGCTGAATTTGAGTCTTTTTTTTTTTAGTCTAAAAAATTACCTTGATTTAGCTAATCATCGTTGATTAATTTCTAACAATATATTCAGGAAATGCAGTGGTGAATTTGCTATTTATTGTGGGACAAGAGCAATTCAAACAACAACCAGTGCGTGGAGAGAGATAGAAGGGAGCTTATGTATGCATTTTGGTCTTCTGTCTTCCATTTCATCAGTCATGGCCCAGGTGATGATGCTAACTGAATTAACAATGATGTATGACTGCCCAGGTTGTAACATACACACACACACCCCTAGTCCCTATCATAATAGAGATTCTATAGTGGTTGTCTCACACACACAAATACCATTTTATCACACAAGGGAATAATCAATGGAGTTTAAACTCCATAAAATTTTAAGATAAACTTTCAAATCCTGAAAATTTATAGCAAAACTCCTTTCAAGTAAGGTAATTTACTAATGTACCCCTCCAAAGATTTGCTAAGTGCCCCTGATGCCCTAGCCAATGCGTTCTACTGTTGCGGGGGGGGGGGGGGGGGGGCGGGGGGGGAAGGACAAGTTATTCAAGCTATTCTAGGTTCTCTAAAATGAAGGCCTATCCTAGTCAGAGAAACTTCCTTGTCAGCTCAGTTTCCTCCCCACCCCCCGAGGGTAAGTAAACTTGCAGGAGTGACCAGACCAATGGGAAAAAGTTGCAGACTGACATGGCATGTAGATAACCAGGTATATCCAGCATGTGCAAAACCTGCATTCCTGGATTCAATGATATATATTTTGCACAATGATATATATTTTGGTTACTCCAGCAAGCTCATAAAAGAGGCAAAAAACCACAGTACATATATTCTAGATAAAAAGCCATAAAGCATGATTTTAATGACCAAAAAAAAAAAATTAACACAATTTTACATTTCATCTTATCCTCCTATTGAATAACAATAAAAAGAGGTTACATTAAAGTAGAAGAAGCAAAAAGACAATAATGTATCATTAATAGGCTTCAACTAAAAAGGCTCCCTCACATCAGAGATCCCAGGCACATAAGCAGGTTCATAACTTAGCCCTACCCATGAGTTGCCAGTGAAATGTAAGGTCTGAAATTGTTATTGCACAGGTCACCTATATACTCCTGAAATGGGGAACGCCTAATGAAAGAATGCTTAATGAGAGAACACCTCGCAACATCCACGAAACTTACACTTCTATTGTCAACATCAAGGAACACACCAACCCTCCCCAGAGGTTTCTGTATGTACTGACGAGCCATCGGGGCAGTGGTCCAGAGAGTCGTTTGATTATCATCCTTCACATGTATAAGAAGAAATGTGTCCTTACATTCAGTCAATGTGCCATTCTTTTTCATCCAGGGATCCTCACAGACCCCTACAGCCCAGTCCCAAGACTTGTCCACATACACCTCCCAATAATGTTTGCCAGATTTGAAGACATGGGCTCCCCATGCAGCAAAACAGTTAGATGCTCCAGGATCCCGAGACACATGTGGAAGATCACCCATAAACCTCAGACTTCTCACATCATTAAACAACTGTATATTGTCATGGGTTATTTCACCAGTGAAGGAAACTCCCACTGTGAAGAAAAGAGAATATTCCAGTCAAAATCAATGTTAAGCCCTAGGCAGTTTTTCTCAGTGATAAGAACATCAGCCCATGGACTAAATTTTGTAGTGTTTGATTCCTGATCACGGGCATGTACTCTGGTTGCAGGTTCATCTCTGGCATGGTGGGGGTGCATGTGGGAGGCAATCATTCCATATGTGTCTCTCTTGTCTGGTTTTCTTGGTCTCTCTCTCTCCCTCCTCCCTCCCATCCATGCTCCTCTGAAAATCAATGAAAAGAATATCCTTGGGTGAGGATTTTTAAAAAAACCCAAACAAATCAATGTTGAAAATAAAATTGTCTATGAGAGAAAGGGACACCTTAGTGTCTCACTGAAAAAAGAAAATTCCAACACTAGGTTTGAATGGAAAATATTGGATTCAAATGATGCCAACATATCTTCTAAAGAAACAAATATTTAAGACCTCCTAAAAATAGGCTATCATAAAAGTGAAGAAGGTCATGTCTACTTCTGGCTGGTTACTTTTTATAAGCTGGACACCTGGGCAGTGCCGCCAAGTCCATAGCAATAAATCTTATCTCTCCCACTCCTTCTTGAGGAGAAAAATAATTTTAGTCTAAATAAATGGAGATAACTTGCTCAGGATATGGTGCTACACCAGCTGATGATACTCCAGTTAAGTAAGCAAGGATAGGCTGCCTTTCATAACTGGTTCCACCTAAAAATTTAATCTTCCTTTCTCATAGATTAAACTCCCAGGTATAGGTTTCCCGTTGAGCTCTACGTATAGGCTTATTGACCACCAAATTATTTTATTGTCATATTCATAAACAATGTAGAAACCAGGGTTTCTACAACTAGCTTTTTTAAGAATGGCGATTATTTTTCATAATATCAATTGAATCCCACATTATATATCCAATTACTACAATTATTTAAGGAAAAATAGTTTAGAAATCTAATTCACTGCAGTTATTTGGAATACCTTGAACTGATATCCAGTTTTCTATGGCTCAGTCAACAACTGATGTTTTATGTGATGATATTTATAGGGTTCAGTGGGATCCTTTTGGTGCATGTATTTTTTTAAAAATATATTTTATTGATTTTTTACAGAGAGGAAGGGAGAGGGATAGAGAGCTAGAAACATCGATGAGAGAGAAACATCGACCAGCTGCCTCCTGCACACTCCCTACCGGGGATGTACCCGCAACCAATGTACATGCCCTTGACCGGAATCGAACCTGGGACCTTTCAGTCCGCAGACTGATGCTCTATCCACTGAGCCAAACCGGTTTCGGCTGCATGTATTTTTTTTTATCATCATATAAACAACATCAAATTTACAAGTTATTGATAAGGCCTGAGTCACACCTATCATTTTCCTATATTATAGTGACCCCATAACTACATAGGACTATACATGCCACATTGAAGTCTATTTTCTTGTGTAAGATAAAGTTTAAGAAAGAGGAAAAGGTCACCCACAACATATCCCAACTGAAGGACCCTGCCACGTGGTCCCCCATTGGGGTGACACTCACCTCGGAAGTGGTTGAGCCTGTCCATCAGTCCAGTGATGGGATGTGCAGTGAGTTCTGGCTGCAGAGGCTGAGGCATGTGCACCTGCACCTGCTCACTCCTGTCAGGAGGAAGAGGCAATTAATCCTGCTGGTGGCATCATCATTCAGCTGAACATTCTTCATCAAAATCCTTTTGTTCACAATGGTGATATAGAATTGTGCCATTCTTAGGGAATCTCTCTAACTTTTTTTTTTTTTTTTTTTTTTTTTTTTTGCCAGCTACCAGTCCCATTTCTCAGAGGTACTTGTCTCTCTTACCTCATTCTGGGAAAATCTAGTCTTTGCAATTTCAGTTCCTATTGACTGTGAAATATTAAACCATAAATGACCAGTGTTCCAGAAAAGTCTACATTGAGCCTCACAGCACATACTCCCTCAGCCACAGAAGAGAAAATACTAACTTCTGGTCAAAAGGAACAGGAAGTCCTATTCTGGAAAACATGCATACGTAGATGCACACACAAATAATTGAGAATAATCTGAGAAATTATGTCTTCACTATTTTAGAGGTAGTTGCAATCTCTTTCACATCCCTAATGAGCCCCAGTTAGCATTGAAACCCAAACTCACCTTCTTAGTTTGTCTCCTAGTTCCTGTCAAGAAAGAAAAGAGAAGCTTAGACTTCTTCAGAAATAGGCTATTTTACCAACCAGACTTTGGTTTTGGGGAAGTTCAGAAAAATACTAATCACACCACCTGCAAACTGTCTTATAAATTCATTTTTCTTTTCTTCCCTAAAGATAATACTGATACAACATGTTGTCAGAATCTAAATTCTTTTTCAAATACTTAAAAAATTTTTATTCAAATAGAATTGGTATTCTTTTATAGGTTATATTAATTTCAGGTGTACAATATAGCATGTCAATATTTTTGTATCTTATAGAGTGATCACTTCCACTAATCCTAGTAATTATCTGTCACCATGGGAACTTATCACAATATTTGGTACTGTCTTCCTCTCCCTCTTTCAGCCCCCACTTCTGACAACCATCCTTTTGGTCGATTTTTGTGTTCTTGATGAATTCAGAACACTGAGTATGAAAAAAGAGAACACAAGAATAGTTACTACATTACTCTTATTCTCAGCTTTCTGCATTAGGGTCTTTCCTAAAGCTTGCTCTTAAAGTGTAACATGACCCAAATTAATGGCAAGGGAAACCAATGGTATCACAACAATAGGAAGAAATATATAGGAGCTTTTGCCAAATGTCTCTATATCGCCCACTTGCAGATCAAAATTAAAAGTACTTGAATAAGTTTTTCATCTTCTGTTTAGTAAAGCAAGAAATAAAAGGAGATTTTAAGAAGGAATATGTTCCATAGGGAATTTTCAACATCACAGTTCCATAAAACTTCATTGTTTATAATTAGGCGAGGAATAGCAGCTTATCTATATCATTCCCAATGGGGAGACCCTCTCTACAATAGATGCAGGAGATGAAGACATCAATCTTTGGTACCAAATAAATGAGGGGAATCAAAGTCTTCTGATGATATAAAAAATTCCCAGGCACATGCTCAGTTCCTACCTTGAGCATCTCTTCATCTGGTTTCAGACACATGTCCATGAGCTCATCATACATTGCTCTTAGGCTTATCCTCTTTTCAATCATTTCGGCTTGACATTTCTTCAGTTGCTCAGACAACTTTGACTCTTCATCAATAAGTCTCTCTAAATTTTTTTTGTCTTCCTCGCGGAGAACCAGTTGGAGTGTCTCATAAAAAGCCCTGGTTTCATCTTGGCGTTTATAGAGATAAGCCTGCAGAGAGATAGATTTCTTAGATCACATACAAGGGCTGACCTTACCCTCCACCACTTAAACAGCATCTCATTCACCGATGCTGTTCTCTACCAATAAGTTTCACCACCCTAAATTCAGGTTATTCTTCTTTCCTTCATTTATGTTTCATTCTTATAAGCTATACCAACAGCCTTAATCCTTCCCTTTCCTCAAAACACCTCCTCCCACTTCATGAGTGCCTGAAGGAACTGGAGAAAAGCTTCTCATTCATAATTTCTTTTACATTCTTTTTCTCAAGACTGCAAGCCAGCTATGGACGTTTATGGTCATTATATGCAACATTCTGGTCTCTGCGTCACTAAATTCATCTCTGGTGACAAAACCTCCCTACTCCATTGCCTGAGAACTCAGCACAGCTCTTTATGGAGCACAGCATTGCCTTTCCCCATGCTCTTCTTTCCCCAGGGATTTGAAGCCATCAGAAAAGACCTCCCTGAAATCCTCACCACCTGCCCTCAAACTAACATCCATTCTCCAGGCCCTTTTCTCTGCCGCCCTTTTCTCTATGGATGGGCTACTGTCCTCCATCTAAGACCACAGGCTCCTGTATTGTTTTTTTGTTCTAAAGAACTATAATCATTCCATTGTGCATTCTCTCCCAAAAGTTATGGATTCACACTCTCTCTCCAGTCTCAGTTCTTTCTATTCTTTACTTCTTTTCCTCATTTTTCTTTTAGTTTAACATGTTATATTTTCTTCTACTTAAAGCAATATTATTCTCTAGCTCATGCACTCTCACTTCTCACCATGTAGGCACACACCTTAAATTGCTGTTCTTAGGTCCTCTCCCTGTAATGTCTATGTCAGCCTGATTCACAGGGAAATGCAGTCTCATACTTACCATCCAATAGACAGGTATTCTGCCATCTTTATTGAGAGTTTTTTGAATTTCTTGAATCTTTTCCCATAAAGATCTCATTTGGTTGGAGAGCTTCCTCTGTAAAACAAAATAAATTGAATTTTAGCACCAGAGAAGCAAATACATTTAGGTTTCAGATCCTAAATGAAGGCATTAATCAAGGGATATTAGACAAAAGTACTTTAAGTAGAGAAGGATCATGATTTTTCCCTATTTGCCCTCACTAATGATACATTTTAGGTTTTAGCTTGAAGAACCACCTGATACAACATAGAAATTTGTCTAGAGAAACTGATAAAGATTTTACTTAGCACAACTACTTCTCAGTTGGTCAGAATTTGAAGCTAGTGATACTTGTCTGTTCCAAATTCCACTGTATTTTCTCTGACATCTTTATCAGTGTTAGCAAATATGGTCTCCATTGGAAATCCTTCCAGTATTTGTAGTTTTCACACCACTGACTCTTCCATGAGAGCTTTCCAGTGCCTTGAGTACAATGCTGCATCATCAAAGTAATGATGATCCTTAACTTAATTACTCTCCCATTAAATGCAATGTCCATGAAGACAGGTAAACCAGTGCATTTCCTCACAGCTTAATTAATGGTTCTTAAGTATGTATCAATGCACTTAGGGAGGAGAAGATTGAATCCTCATCTCTTTGCTGTACTCTCCTCCAGCATTCAAGGTGCTCTGAGGGGCACCACTCACCCTGTGTTCCTCAGCAGCCTCTTCCAAGGAGCAGTGTCTGTGGGCCTCGTGCTCCTGAGAGCTGGAGCAGTGCAAACAGAGCAGGCTCCTGTCATCTTCACAGAAGATCTGCTTTGTCTCCTGGTGCAGCTCACACCTATTGTCCACAGAGCTCAGGAATTGCCGCAGACTGGCTTTTCTGGCCATGGACACCAGATTTTGCAGGGTAATATTGGTTTTGAAGATTTTCTGCTCTGATGGTTTCCTGCACACAGGACAACTAGGGCTTTCTGCTTTCTCCCA
This sequence comes from Cnephaeus nilssonii, assembly GCF_951640355.1. Taxonomy (NCBI): domain Eukaryota; kingdom Metazoa; phylum Chordata; class Mammalia; order Chiroptera; family Vespertilionidae; genus Cnephaeus; species Cnephaeus nilssonii. The sequence continues at coordinate 57,086,530 of NC_137084.1, forward strand.
GGATACATAGAGACACGAACAACAGAAGCTGTGCCCACAGCCCATGGTGACTGGGTCTATAAAGTAATTCAGGCAGATGGCACAGGTGAGCTCTTTCTGGAAGTTTTGTGGGAGGGCTGAGTCCATTTTTCTGAGGGAACAAAACAGGAGTTTATTCTTCTGCCCTGGGGATACAAAGATCTAAGGAAAATGTGACTCAGGTTGTGACTCAATAACAGTGTGTCCAGAGCAGAAGTAAGCTTGATAGGCATGTGACACAAACAGAAAGCAGACACAGGAAAGCTCCAACAACCTGTTGACACTATTCTTGGCTTTCTAAACAACACTATCCACCTCCTACACCCTTTTCTTCTGCTTAAGAAAGAACCTCAATTTGCTGAGGTCTTATTTTCTCCAAATAGCTTGAGTTTCAGGTATTTTGAATAATTTACAATTCCAGGTTCTGGGTCCTGCATGCTCTAATATTTTATCTAACACTCAATGCCAGTCATTGACTTAGCTCAAGGTATTTTACTTCAGTTTTCATTATTATGTAATTGTCAGGCACTTCACCTTGGATGTGATTTTTCATCTCAATCAGAATCCACATCCCAAAACATTTGATGGAATCCAACTAATATATTTTCTTTTTTTACATGTGCTTAAAAAATGATTTTTGAGAGAGAATGAGAGAGAGAGAGAAGCATTGATGAGAGAGAAACATTGACTGGTTGCCTCCTGCACATGTCCCAATGGGGATTGAGTCCACAACCTGGGTATATGTCCTGGCCAGGAATCAAATTGGAGATCTCCTAGTGCATGGGATGTTGCTCTATTTAACCAACTGAACCACACTGGCCTGGCAACTTTTTTGATTTATACAAAACAGTATGTGAATACCTTAAGAGTAATGAAGAGGAAACTAAACGTTGTCAAAAATCATCAGAATCTCAGACTCTACTCACATGATTATTCCAACGTGCTTTATTAGCCCTCTTCTCTTTATTAGCAATATCAATTAATCAAAGAAACAAAAAATTAAAGAGAATTGTTTTATTTGAAGTCTTCAATAATGATTATCTAGCACTACTTGTGATAAGATTATGATAAGATTATGGATATAATCATAATTGTGGTAGGTGGATAGGCATGAGAAGAGTTGGACCAGTTGCATAGGGTCACCAGGGTGAGAACCCTGGGTGCCCAGTAATGGGGCAAAAACTACAAGCCCTTGTTCTACCACTCCTTAAAGCATTAAGCCCTAGAGATGGCATCTAGGCCTCAGCTGTGTCTCAGAAAAGCAACAAAACCAAGCAGAGTGAAGCCATGGCTAACACCAGGACCAGCTGCAATGACTAATGACCCCTCCCCTGTGCCAACCAATCAGTGGAGACCAGGACCCTGAGGAGACAGTGGGAAAGTAGGTAAATATTATATTGAGAACCTCTCCTGATCTCATATAAAAGCCCTCAGTACCTAGTCAGTTTGGTTCAGTGGTTCAGGCCTCAGCCTCAGGCTGAAAGGTCTCAGGTTCCATTCTGGTCAAGGGCACATGTCTTGGTTGCAGGCTTAATCCAGGCTGCCAGTCAGGGCTCATGCTGGAGACAACCATCCAACTTATGTGTCTCTCTCCCATTGATGTTTCTCTCTCTCCATCTCTCTTCCTTACTTCCACTCAATATAAATATCTACAATAATAAAAGCTTAATATGCTAATTAGCCTGGACATCCTTCCAAACATCCTTCTCTCCTTCTGGATGAAGCAGGGCTGAGAGGGAAGCCCAGGTCTCAGGTGCCTGCCAGCAAACGGAGGGATGCCTGGGTCCTGGATGCTGGGGGAAGGAAGGCGTAGTATTGCACGCAGTTTCGTGCATCAGGCCTCAAATAAATAAATAAATAAATAAATAAAACAAGTGGAAAAAATATCCTTGAGGGAGGATTAACAAAAAATATAATAAAAGCCCTCAAGATGGAGGACCAGCATAGATCTCTTTATGGAGCACAGAATGGCCTTTCTCCACCCCCTTCATTCCCCAGAGACTGCTCTTTCTTTTTCTTTCTCTCTCTGTAACCCTCTCTTCACCTTCCCGCTCTGGAGTAAGCCCAAACCTCTACCTTCTTTCATTTCCCAAGGTGCCTCCCTCTCTCTCTCTCTCTCCCCACTAATGTCAAAGGACCCTTCTTTTCTTTTTTTGCGGCAACATGTTTTCTGAGCACAATTCTTTTATGGCTCATTTTGTCTACTGCTGTGACTTATTAAATAAACTTTCTCTTATAGTTTGAGTCTTACCTCCGAATTCTTCTCTTAGCCAGAACTCAAGAACTGAGGTTGCTCAATGGAGGCTAGCACCTCTGCCGTTTTCCCTGCTACTAATAATAATAATCAGCACTGCCCTAGATTGTTTGGCTCAGTAGATAAGAGCCTTGGACTGCTAACTGAAGGGTCCCAGGTTCAATTATAGTCAAGGGCACATGCTCAGGTTGTGGACTTGATCCCTAGTATAGGGTGTACAGGAGGCAGCCCATCAATGATTCCCTGTCATCATTGATATTTCTATCTCTCTCTCACTCTACCTTCCTATCTGAAATCAATAAAAACATATTTAAAATAATAATAATCAGCACAAAACAATAAAGCATGCTTTTAAAAATGCATTTCACTTAACACTGGGTCCTCATGTTCTTATTAGTTAAATAGATGTTTCCCAAACTCCTCATATTTCTTATATGTCCAGTGCCAGGCCAATCATTACCTACATTCTTTAAAATATAAGTCAGAAAACTCATGTTTCTTCAGACATTTATTTAACTTTAAAACAATATTCTCCTTAAATCACTGAATGTGTTATCTAGTTATATATATTGTAACTTATACCTCTCACATGTATACAAAGGAGACTGTAATGTGTAATGCATATAGAATCAAACATTTCTTAAACATGTTTTTTAAATCTATGCCATGCATTAATCCACAAGATACCTGAGCACTACTTTCTAAATCCTTATAAACTATAGGAATAAGTAAGGAATATATAAGATAACAAAAATTAATATTCATCCCCAAACAAACATGGAATAATTTTCACTAAGGTGGAAAACAACGTTACTTGATAGAAACAAACTCAGTTTGGTGATTAATTGAAATTAGGAATTCTTTTGTTTTTCTTTAGGAAAGTTGTAGAAACCCCAATATGGCCAATTGTGCACTCACCTAAGGAGCAGATCCAGGGTCTCCAGGGCTTTCTGTAGCAGGAAAAATAGGAAGAGTTCAGCTCAGGGATCAAGCCTTTATGTGTGTTGGCAGTCTCTTCCAGAAGTCTCCCCAGCCAGGTGAGTTCTCAAGACACTCTGTTCTGGAGAAGACTGTGTTGGGCTCCCTGAGTGTCCTTGTAGTGTGTCTCTAAAGGCCACACCTATTTCTTCTAAGGATTATATTTCAGAGGTCTTTAGACAGGATTAATTTCACACCTTAGCTAATCTCTTTAAATAACCTCTATAAACATAATCTAATCAAGAGTCACTGATTTTACAGCAAACCAGCCCTAATGACCTGCCTTTCTATCTAAATGTCTATATATCAGAATTAGTATAAAATCATATCACCTAAGAATTATTTTGTTTTTGTTAATCCCTACCCGAGGACATATTTCCATTGATTTTTAGAGAGAATGGAAAGAAGTGGGGAGAGAAAAACTTCGCAGTGAGATATACAGGTCTGGAGGATTGAGCCTGCAAGGGAGGTACATGCTCTTGACCAGAATTGAACTAGAGACGCTTCAGTCTGAGGGCTGATGCTATAAATCACTGATTTTACAACAAACCAGCTCTCACAGGCTGCATTTTTATCTAAATTTCTATACATCATGGGTTTAATTTAATTTAATTTTTTAAATTTAAATAAGTTTTTATTGATTTCAGAGAGAGTGAGGGAGAGGGAGAGAGATATAGAAACATTGATGAGAAACATCAGTCGTTTGCCTCCTACGTGCCCCATCCTGGGAATTAAGCCTGCAACACAGGAGTCAAACTAGGGACCTCCTGGGACAACACTCAACCACTGAACCATACTGCTGGGGCTGACTTTTATTTATAACTTAATAAAAGATAGAAAAGATTGTTTTATCAATTAGCGATTCTAACAAAGGTCTTTGAAAACATGAAATTATGTTCCCTGAGGTGTCTTTTTTTTTAAATCTTAATCTGTCATGGAAGAGTGCTTTCTTTGACAGATTAACTAGATTTTGTCTTTTTGTTGTTGTTGTTAATCCTCACCCAAGGGTATTTTTTCATTGATTTTTAGAGAGCGTGGAAGGGCGGGGAGAGGGAGGGAGGAAGGGAAGAAAAGAGAGAGAGAGATCAATCGATCGATCAAGATCTGTTGCCTCCTGCATATTTCCACAGAGACCATGTCCAAGGATTGAACCTGGAACCCAGGTATGTGCCCTTAACCAGGAATTGAACTGTAGACACTTTGAGGACCCATGGTCTAACCACTGAGTCTTACATGGGAGGCTGTTATTATTATTTTTTTAATCCTCACCTGAGCATATTTTTCAATTGATTTTTAGAGAGAGTAAAAGTGAGAAAGACAGAGAAATATTGGTGTGAAAGAAACACATCGATTGGTTGCCTCCTGCAGGAGCCAAACCAGGACCTAGGCCAGGGAGGAGCCTGCACCCAAGCCTGCCCTTGACCGAAATCGAACCCGGGATTCTTCGGTCCCCAGGAAGAAGCTCTATTCACTGAGCCAAACCAGATAGGGCAGCTTTTGTCATTTTGAAGGCAATACTTTTAAGAACTTTGGCTCATCACTCCAGTCACCTGATACAGATTGGTCTTTTCGACTTCTAAATCTTTTAAACTTTGGGTGGCTCTGAAATCTGTAAGTATGCCCTTGTTTGTTTGTTGTTTTTTTAAAATATATTTTATTTATTTTTTACAGAGAGGAAGGGGGAGGGATAGAGAGTTAGAAACATCGATCAGCTGCCTCCTGCACACCTACTACTGGGGATGTGCCTGAAACCAAGATACATGCCCTTGACTGGAATCGAACCTGGAACCCTTGAGACACTCTAGCCACTGAGCCAAACTGGTTAGGGCTGTATGCCCTTGTTTTAAAGAGGGACCTTAAAGTCATCATTTTTTGTAGTTAAGAAAATCAGGAAATACCTTTACAACAAGATACGCAGAAAGTCTAGAGAAAGCTGGAAAGGAAGGGCATGTGATTGTGATGTAGAAAAATCAGTAGCAATTGTCAATAGTTTCCTTTAGGACAGCCTTAGGAAAAAGATTCTTCATTCACTGTTTCTTGCTCCCCTACCACTTCACATTCAGCTCACTCAGTTACTCTCCAAGAGGTCTGGGAAACACCCACGACTAACACCGAGGGTGTTAGCCTAATCCTCTTAAGAAGAAAAATCACATTTAAGAAAAGGAAGCAGCCTTCTAGCATCAAAAAAAAGGGGATCACGAAAATTTTGTGGTTGGAATATTAACACAGTCCCAAGAGAGCTACAGTGGAGAAGGAAACATCCCCTCATCAAAGGATCCGAAGAATCTGACCACCCTTTCTCAATAAATCTGTAATAACATCATTCTTCAAATACCAGGTAAGAACATACCATAGAGGCTATTCTTTTTCTCTGACATGCTCTTTAAACACCTATCTGTAATTATATATCAAAATGTGTATATTTTCCTAGGAAATGAGTGGCTGGGCTCTAACTAATTTGCTTGTATTTTTCTTTTATATTATTCCTTATTCAATGTTATGCTTACATTTTGTTTTCATGTGTGTGTTGTTGTTTTTTAATTGAATTTATTTGGGTGACATTGACTAATAGAATTATGTAGGTGTCAGGTATGCAATTCTCTTAATTCATCGTATGCATATTGTGTTATGTGTTAAGCACCCCAAGTCATGTCTCCTTCCAGTACCATTTATCCACCCTTTACTTTCTTATAACTCCACCCACCTCCAGCCCCCTTCACTCTGGCAATCACCATATTGTTGTCTGTGTCTGGAGTCTTTCTTTTGTTTCTTTGCTTAATACCTTCACCCTTCTCACCCTAACCCCCCTCCCATCCGACAGCTGCCAGTCTGTTCTCTGTATCCATGAGTCTGTCTCCACTTTGTTAGTTTATATTGTTCATTAGAGTCCACATGTGATTGAAATCATGTGGTATTTGTCTTTCTTTGACTGGTTTATTTCACAAAATAATACACTTCAGGTCCATCCAAATGTACCACAGCTTTTGTTTTTTTTAAAGGTATTTTTAATTGATTTTTAAAGAAAGAGGATGTGGGGAGAGAGAGAGAGAGAGAGAGAGAGAGAGAGAGAGAGAGAGAGAGAGAGATGAGAGTGACACATGAATCCTACATGGCCTCTACATAAACCTAGGCATGTGCCCTGACTGGAATAGGACCTGTAATCCCTTGGTGCCCATGACAAAGCCCAACCAATTGAGCCACACTTTTCTTAAAAAATATATTTTTATTGATTTCAGATAGGAAGGGAAAGGGAGAGAGACAGAAACATCAGTGATGAGAGAGAATCATTGATAGGCTACGTCTTTAGAATTAGTGTTTTGGGTTTCTTCGGATATATTCCCAGAAATGGAATCACTGGCTCATAAGGCAGTTTCATTTTTAATTGGGCTAGGGGTCTGGTATGTGGTTGGGACCCCTTGCTTCTCAAAGGAGGCCTCCCGTTTAACCCTCACGATTAAAAACAAGCCACAAATGGGTGTTGGACCAGCCTGTTCTGTACCTCCACCCCTCCTACCAGTCTTTATTTGCTTTCTTCTTCACTTCTCTAGTTGTAAGACTTACAATTAGCCAGCTTTCAGGTGGTTCTGAATAATGGTTGTTTTGTATTTTAGTTGTAATTTTGGTGTGTTTGGGAGGTGGTGAGTACCAGCATTGATCTATGCCACCATCTTCCGATGTATCTCAATATTTATGATGTTGAAAAATTATGAACTAGAGAATCTTTAAAAAAAATTTATTTATTGTTTAAAGTATTACATATGTCTCCCTTTCCCCCCATTGACATCTTCCCAGCTGCTCCCACCCCCAGCATATGCCCTCACTCCCTACTGTCTGTGTCCATTGATTATGCTTATATGCATGCATACAAAGTCCTTTGGTTGATCTCCTAACCCCCACCCCCAAACACACCCTCCCCTGCCTTCCCTCTGAGGTTTGACAATCTTTTAGATGCTTCTATGTCTCTGGATCTATTTTTGTTCATCAGTTTATGTTGTTCATTATATTTCACAAATGAGTGAGATCATGTGATATTTATCTTTCTCTGACTGGCTTATTTCGAATTGCATAATGCTCTCCAGGTCCATCCATGCTGTTGTGAATGATAAGAGTTCTTTCTTTTTTACAGCAGTGTCGTATTCCATTGTGTAGATGTACCACAGTTTTTTAATCTACTCATCTGCTGTTTCCAAATCTTAGCTATTATAAATTGTGCTGCTATGAACATAGGGGTGCATATGTCCTTTCTCATTGGTGTTTCTGATTTCTTGGGTTATATTCCTAGCAGTGGGATTACCGGGTCAAATGGGAGTGACATTTTTAATTTTTTTAGGAAACTCTATACTGTTTTCTACAGTGGCTGCACCAGTCTGCATTCCTACCAGCAGTGCACCAGGGTTCCTTTTTTTTCTCCACTTGTTTGTTGATGATAGCCATTCTGACATGTGTGAGATGTTACCTCATTGTCATTTTGATTTGCATCTCTCAGATGACTAGTGACTGACTTATCATATGTTTCTTGGCCTTCTGTATGTCCACTTTCAAAAAGTGTCTATTTAGGTCCTTTGCCAATTTTTTTGATTGGGTTATCTTCCTTTTTTAAAGTTGTATGAGTTCCCTATAAATTTTGGAGATTAAACCCTTATCGGATATAATATTGGCAAATATGTTCTCCCATGCAGTGGGTTCTCTTGTTTTGTTGATGGTTTCTTTTGCTGTGTAAAAGCTTTTTATTTTGATGTATTCCCATTTATTTATTTTCTCCTTAGTCTCTATTGCCCTAGGAGCTGTATTGGTAAAGATATTGGTATGACATATATCTGCTATTTTGCTGCTTATGGACTCTTCTAAGATATCTATCATTTCCCATCTTATGTTTAAGTCCTTTATCTATTTTGAGTTTATTCTTGTGTATGGTGTAAGTTGGTGGTCTAGTTTCATTTTTTTTTGCATGTATCTGTCCAATTTCCCCAGCACCATTTATTGAAAAGACTATCTTGACTCCATTGTATGCTCTTGCTTCCTTTGTCAAATATTAATTGAGCATAATGACTTGGGTCAATTTCTGGGTTCTCTGTTCAGTTCCATTGGTCTATATGTCTGTTTTTGTGCCAGTACCAGGCAGTTTTGAGAACAGTAGATTGATAATATAGTTTGATATCTGGTATTGTGATCCCTCCAACTTTATTCTCTTTTTTTCAGGATTGCTGCAGCTATTCTGGGTCTTTGAACTAGAGAATCTAAACATGGATTAATAATAATACTTTTATTTAGCCAGTAACTATTGAGAACAGGCAATGAGTAGAAGTCATACATAAATGAAAGATATGAGACTAAAATACTGTTAGTTTAAGATATATATACTGTATGCTTCCCTGAAATCACATTAAAGATAGTCTAAATTAATATCAACTAGAGAATTATATATATTTTTATAAAATATACTTTTACTGATTTCAGAGCAGAAGGGAGAGGGAGAGAGAGATAAATACATCAATGATAGGAGAGGATTATGGATTAGCTACTTCTCATGTACCCTCTACTGGGATCAAGCTGGCAACCTGTGCATGTGCCTAGCATCAAACCGTGTCCCCCTGGTTCATAGATCAACATTCAACCACTGAGCCATGAAGTCAGGGTGAGAATGACAGTTTGATTTGAGATTATTGTCACTGTAATTTAAAACATATCTTTTATTCTCTAAATGTTATTCAATACTGTGAATGATACATATGAAAGCATTCTTACATTACAGTGGAACTTTATTTTCAAACTTAATTCATTCTAGAAGGCTGTTTGAGAAACAATTTGGTAAAAAACCATATCACTTTTTCCCATAAGGAAGAATTTTTCCCAGTGAGCCAAAATTAAATTAATCTGTCTCAGACCCCAAATGATTCCCTGTTTTAACCTTTCTTACATGCAGCACATGTCTAATGTACTGCTTATAAATAAGCACTGACTGGTTTGGCTCAGTAGATAGAACGTCGGCCTGCGGACTGAAAGATCCCAGGTTCGATTCTGGTCAAGGGCATGAACCTTGGTTGCAGGCACATCCCCAGTGGAGGTGTGCAGGAGGTAACTGATCGGTGTTTCTCATCGATGTTTCTAACTCTATTCCTCTCCCTTCCTCTCTATAAAAAATCAATAAGATATATATTAAAAAAAATAATAAGCACTTCTTTTCTTAAATTTATCAAACCACCCTGGACCAGCCTTAAACGAATTTTCCCTGTTTCACTGCCTAGAAATGCTATCAACAGCCAAGTGCTTTTTGTTTATCCAATCAACAACAGCTGTTATATCTATTTGGTTGCCTGTGATGGTTCTGTGAGTACTTTCACACCCTTAGCAACATTAGCACTCTTTCCTTTTTTCTTTCTTTTTTAAAACATTTATTTTTGTTTATTTCAGAGAGGAAGAGAGAGGGAGAGATGGAAACATCAATGATAAGAGAGAATCATTGACTAGCTGCCTCCTGCATGCCCCCTCCAGAAATTGAGCCCCAAACCCTGGCATTTGCCCTTAACTGGTTTGGAATCCAGACCCTTCAGTCCCAAGGCTGATGCTCTATCCATTGAGCCAAACCAGCCAGGGCAACATTAGCACTTTGGATGGCCTCTTTATGTTTTAAAATTGTGCTAATTATAGATTTTGGCCAACAACAAAAGCATTCTCTCCTTTGTTTGTTGCCTGAGAGACACTTTGTCACTCTGGGGTATCAGCATGAAAGATTTGTCCCGTTGAAAACAGAAGTTTTGGTTCCACAACCAAGACATTTTTTCTATGAACAGCTTGGTTAAGAAACAAACTGTTTGAGATGGGAGACGAGGTTTGACTGCATTTCATTGCTTATTTATTTACAGCTTGTGCTAGGTACCAAGAAGCAGCCATGATCAAGACAGACCTCATTCCTATCCTCATGAAGGCTATAGTTATGGAGCAAAGCATTGCATAAATAGCTATAGGAATTTTAGTTACAATCTGGGTTAATGCTATGAAGGAAAAAAGGGGAGGGGTACAGTGAAATGTAAACTTAGGCTAGGATAAGGAAGTGGCATTTGAAGACAGCTTGGGGGAAATGAGGGTGTCTTTAGGTATGGATCCTGAAGTACGGGGTGTAACAAGTTCAAGTGACTAAAAAGAGCCGTTGAATCTGGAAGGAATAAGAAACAAAAGTGGAATGCGTTATACAGGTGCCAGAACACTCAGGACTTTGTAGCTTTCAAAAAGTCTTCTTTGTTTTAAATCCTAACTTGAAGACAAAACTTTCTATCAATTTTCAGAGATCGTAGAAGGGAGGTCAGGAGAAGGGGAAAGAGAGAAACACTGATGTGAGAGGAACACATTGACTGGTTGCTTCATGCTTCCTGATCGGGGATGGGGAGATAACGAAAACTCAGTTATCTGTCCTTGAGTGGGAATCAAACTCGAGACCCTTGGTTGGTGGGCTGATGTTCTAACCACTGAAAACACCAGGCAGGGCTTTCAAAATGTCTTTTAATGTTAAAAACATTTTTTTCTGCCTCTTTCCTGTTTTTTATCCCAAAGATTTATTGGTATATAGTTTTTTTTTGTATAATATAGTCATCCCCTACAGATATTCTAACATGAACAGTATTATATTTTTATTTCCAATCATTTCATTTGTTTTCTTTTCTCATCTCCACACCCATCATTTTTATAAATTGTCACAGCTAAGACTATTATACAGAAGCAGTGTTAATGACTATCCTTGTTCTTATCTCTGACTTTAAAGACAATTCTACTAAGAATTCCCCATTTATAATGACATCGGTTATATTTCTTTTAACGTAAAGGAAGGTCTCTACAGTTTCTTTTTGACATATATGAATTGCCAGCATTGCTAGGTTTGGGCTTTGGGACTATTAAGAAAAATAAGGGTGCCCTAGCTGGTTTGGCTCAGTGCATAGATTGTTGGCCTGCAAAATGAAGGGTCTTAGGTTTGATTCCTGTCAAGGGCACATGCCCAGGTTGCAGGATCAATCTTCAGTAGGGGGCATGCAAAAGACAGCTAATCAATGATTCTCTTTCACATTGATGTTTCTCTCTCTCTCTCTCTCTCTCTCTCTCTCTCTCTCTCCCTCCCTCCCTCCCTCTAATAAATCAATAAAAACATATTTAAAAAATAAAAGAAAAATAAGGGTTACTTGAACACAAACACTGTTATGCCAGGACAATTTATCTGATAACATAACCTAGATATCTAAATGACTAATGGGTGGTTAGGTTACACAGGTGAATTTTGGCCATTCTAATATATCTGTAGCCTATTTTACTGTTGTTTTAAAGTCCTTTCCATTTTAGGTATTTCTCTTTCATTATAATATTTTTACCTCCCCCATCCTTTCTTTTATCCTATGCCTGTTGAATGAATTGCTGGTTATTTGTTTGGTTCACTTGTAATTAAGACAAGCTGTGGTAAGACAAATGAAAAGGCATGCTAGGATAGAACTTGAGAGAAATGTTATTTTTTTCTTCTTTCTTTTTCTTTTTCTGCCTTTCTTTAATTTTTAATTTTTTTGAGCTTGAGGATGTTTAATATTGCAAATGAAGCATTTTAAAGTTCATCTTAATTTCATTTCCAGGGTGAGCCAGTTTTCATTTATAAATTAAATTATAGAAGGAACATAGCCTAAGTGGCATGTGATCATCTCATTTATTGCATTGAAGAGTAACTTTTCTATCTCCACAGAAACATAAAATCACACATTTGGACATAATTCACCAGGGGAGTATTGAGAGTAAAGAAGTTTGAGATCCTGCTAAGGTGTTTAAACAGCTAGGACCATACAAGTGACCCAAAGATTTAGAGATGGCATTGTCTAATAGCCAAGATAACTGGTGTGAAGAAGACATTGCACAGCTACTGGAAAGAATGGAAAATAACCTTCCACCCAATGACAATCACACATTCAAAACAACCCAGTCACATATGGACTGGGGAAAAGTAGCTTTTAAAGATTTTTCTGGAGAAATGTGCAAACTCAAATGGTTAGAGAGTTCTTATAAATTGAGAAAGATTCGCACTCTGAAAGAATTAGTCCTGGAAGCTAAGGAACATGTTAAAAATTCCAAAAAAAGCAAAAGGTGCAAGAAACATCCAGACATGCCCAAGCAGCCCCTGACTCCTTACCTCCGCTTCTTCAAGGAGAAGCGGCTCAAGTATTCCCAAATGCACCCCAAACTCAACAACCAGGAGCTGACCAAGGTAATGTCTGAGAAATACAAGAAGCTCCCAGAGGAGATGAAGCTGAAATATATTGAAGATTTCCAGAAAGAGAAACAGGAATATGGGGGGAAATTGGCTCAGTTCAGGAAAGACCACCCTGATCTAGTGCAGAACTCAAAGACCTCTGTTGTCCTCAAAAGGAGCTCAACCAGAGCCCCCAAGAAGTTTCAGGGACATGGGAAAGAACTGAAGTCTTCCCCAGAAAATGATTTTTGGGAGGAGATAAAATTCCGTGGAGAGCCTGAGAAGCCCCCCATGAACGAATACCAGAAGTTCCACCAGGATTTGTGGTCCAGTAGGGAGCTGCAAGGCCTGCCCCTGAGGGAGCGCATGGTGGAGATTAGCAGACGCTGGCAGCGCGTCCCAAGGAGCCAGAGGGAGCGTTATAAGCAGCAGGCTGAGGAGCTGCAGAAACAGTACAAGGTGGATCTGGAGCACTGGCTCAAGAGTCTGTCTCCTGAAGAGTACGCTGCCTACAGAGAGAGAGCCTCTGGGAAGCGTAAGATCATGAACATGCGTGGAGGCCCGGACCCCAAGATCATCAGGACACATGTGCAGTCTCCATCAGCACGGACTCGGCAAGAAGGGCTTGCACAGGAGCAGGAGCTTCAGGCTCCAGGGATGGAGTCATCAGAGACTTCGCAGAGATCCGATGAAAATAAGGAAGATGGCGGAAAGGCAGAAAGCAGTGCGTCCTCAGACTCCAGCAGTGAAGAAATAGATGTAGAATGCGAGGACAGCAACTCTAGCCTCTGACTCTCTCCAACTGAGCTTTGTTCACTTCTAAATGGTGAGATAGAGAATTTCCCAACCATAGTCCTTGGCACTGACACCAAATTAAGGGACTTTTCTCTCTGTCCCTTTTCATTTTCATCTCCCTCTCCTTCCCTCCACAAAAGAAATTAGGTCTAGTTGGAAAGAAGAGATCTTGTGTGGAACATCTGGCTCTCCTCTATACCACAAATCTACCCTCCAGAGAAATTCCATGGAATTAATGCTCTTGAAATAAATAATGAGATGACCAGGCTCTGGAGGGCACACTGGATTGGACTGAGTTTTCTGAGGTGAGAAATTTTACTCTCAACTTCTATCTGATCGAGGCAATAGGGACTCCCCTAAGCCAATGACCTGTGCTTTTGCTCTGTGAAACTGTCTCTCAGGACCCTTGGAACTGGGGAGGGGAAGATTGGATTGGCTGGAGGTAGGATAGTTGCCTTTAAGAAAAATTTTGGGGCCTTAGCCGGTTTGGCTAAGTGGATAGAGTGTTGGCCTATAGACTGAAGGGTCCTGCGTTGGATTCCAGTCAAGGGCACATGCTTGGTTGTGGGCTTGATCCCCAGTAGGAGGCAGGCAGGAGGCATCTGATCAAGGATTCTCTCTCATCCTTGATGTTTCTGTCTCCTGTCTCCCTTCCTCTCTGAAATCAATAAGAATATATTTAAAAAAAGAAAAATATGAAAGTTTTTTGTTTGTTTGTTTGTTTGTTTTTTACCACAGTTGCTATTGTGGACAAAATTATTATTTAGATTAATTTATAAAGTTGGGGAAAAAATAAATTGTCAAGCCCCTGATATCTGTCTCCCTTCTCTCTAAAGTAAAGTATTGGTCTTCCCTGTCTTGTGAGGGGATGGGGCTTGTGGGCAGCACCATTTCTGTATGTATAGTCATGTCTTAGATTTTTCTTATTGGTTTCAAAAATTGGAAATTAAATTTTGTAAACTCCCCCCTTTCATTTCAATTGGGTGCTCATTAAAGTCAGTCCCCTTTGACTCTTGGCACCAATTTTCCAGGCACTGTCTGATTTTATTCTGGTTTCTGTCCCAAACCCTTCCTAATGCTCTATGTGCAAATGAATCACACCCACCCTCCACGCTCCCCCCCCCCCCCTTTTTTTTTTTTTTTGGTTAATTGTCACTCAAGGATATTTTTCCATTGATTTTTAGAGAGAGTAGAAGGGAGGGAAACATTTATGTAAAAGAGACACATAGATTGGTTGCCTCCCCGATGTGTGCTATCGGAGGCCAGGGATCAAGCCTACAATCAAGTATGTGCACTTGACCAGAACTAAACCTGCAACCCTTCAGTCCATGGGCCGACACTCTATCAACTGAGCCAAACCAGCTAAGGCTTTACCGCAAATTTATATGTATGACACTGCATACCTGTATGTGTATGTGTGCATATGTATAACTATTTTATTCCACTAATCTGTCTGAGAATTCATGTACTGGTACCACACTGCCTCATTATTTTGGTTTAGTGACATTAAAGTTTGTTTAAAGCCAGTGCCACCTCGTTATACTTTTTTTTTCTAAACATTTCTGGCTGTTTTCACTTTTTGTTCTTGTTCTTATGGACATTAGCATTGCATAAACAATTGTATTCTTTTGTTTTTTTAATCCTCACCTGAGGATATTTTTTTTTCCCATTGATTTTTTTAGAAAGACTGGAAGAGAGAGAGAAAGACAGAGAGAAATATCTATGTGAGAGAAGCACATCGATTGGTTGCCTCCTTCAGGAGCCTCAACCAGGACATGGCCAGGGAGGAGCCTACAACCCTTGACCTGAATGGAACCTGGGACCCTTTGGTCTACAGGCCAACATTCTATCCACTGAGCCAAACTGGCTAGGGTGCACTTGTGTTCATATATGGAAGCAGTCAGGACTTGAGAGTTTATCTTATTTCTTGATGTCTTAGTAAAATATTTCATTATGTGTTTTATAATTGTACAATTACAGTATGAGAAAATAATAACAACACTTACACTTTTCACACCTCTGCTCATGAATCATGCTTTTAAAGCATACATTTTCAGCATCTACTGCTCTGTGAGCCTTGTCCTAGTTGCACGGGATACAGAAATGAAAGTTACATCTTGGCCACACTCAGTCTTAGCAGGGAGGAAGGACTAGGAAGTGTCATCAGAAAGAGGCAGGAAAGTACAAATATCGGACAAATATATATTAAAATTCTGAATTTTCTATTACAATAAGATGGCATTGGTTAAAATAAGAATCTGTTCACTTATCCATTTCCTCATAGTAAATGATGAACTGGAATAAAATTACAATCAGGATTTTGTGCTTATAAAATGCCTATTTCACAGTTGATTCAGAAGCAAACAAACAAAAAACTAGGTTGATTTCTTCCTTTCTGCCAAATGTGAATGCCACCTTTTCCCCCTCACGGCATTCTCACTCTCCCCTTCTTTGCTTGCAGCTACTCTTTCAACCAAAGGCAGAGGGTCACTAGCTCTTCCTGGCCCCATCCTCTCCATTGACAGCCTGCTCTGTGCAGGATCAGAGCCTAGGGGGAAAGAAAGGACCCTGCTGCCACCTGCCACTCCCTTCCTACTCACTCTTGGGTCTTCTGGCCTGCTCGGGCCTCTCTCCCCAGACCCCCTGACTTAAGGAGGACTCTGGGGCCTTACTGATGAGCAGCAGCCAACTCAGGGAAAAGCATGCAGGGCTGTCACATGGGGTATCAGCAGAGCCAGGAGGCCCCACTAGAGCCCCAGAAGTCTCTGAAGTTCTGGTCTGGACCCAGGGCTCCTCTCCCGCTGTAGGCCTTGCATCCTTGAGTCAAGTCCAATAGTCCTGAGCCTCCAGGGGTCCCCACAGACTCTGCAAAAGCAGATCCGGTTTCTATGCAGACACTTGTACCACCTCCATTCTGAGGCAATCTTTCTTTTTATAGCATCTTGATTGTTGAGAATGTTACAGATGTCTCCCCTTTCCCCCATCCCCTCATTGCCCTCCTCTACCCAGTTCCTGCCCTGCCTCAGGCCTTCATCACTCTTTTGTCTGCGTCCATAGGTAATGCATATACATTATTTAATCTCCACCCACCTCTGCTCCCCGCTCCCTCTGAGATTTCTCAGTCTATTTCATGTTTCCATGCTTGTGGTTCTATTCTATTCATTATTTCATTTTGATTATTAGATTCCGTGTTGGTGTTTTTTTGTGTTTTTTTTTTGATTCAATTGTTGATAGATATGTATTTATTGTTGTTTTATACTTTTTTTTCAGACTAAGTAATTTTTCTGTGTAGGGACAACTCTTAGAATACAACTGGGATTCATCTGTATGGGTAATGGTGTCCTTAAGCTGATACACAGTAATATTTATTTTAAAATTTTAAGTTCCAAACTTCCTAATTAATATACAGAGATTAAATTGTATTATAATTGTTACCATTTTATTTTCATTTCTATATCAAGCATCAATAAATTATACCACTCTTGAGGTGCTTATTTTTCATATTTTTTATCTTTTTTCTTCTTGTTCTCCCTCTTCTTCTTCGAAGACCCTTCAACATTTTATGTAATTCTGATTCAATGGCGATGAACTCCTTTAGCTTTTTCTTTTCTGTGAAGCTATTTATCTGACCTTCAATTCTAAATGATAGATTTGCTGGGTAGAGCAATCTTGGTAGCAGGTCCTTGTTTTTCATCATTTTGAATATTTCTTGCCACTCCCTTCAGGCCTGCAATTTTTTAATATATTTTTTTTTGCCTGCAAATTTTCTGTTGAGAAATCAGCTTACAGCCCTGTGGGCACTCCCTGGCAGGTAAGTAACTGCTTTTCCCTTGCTGCTTTTCAGATCCTCTCTTTGTATTTAACCTTTGGCAATGAGTGCAGTCTGTTAAGGAGCCTCAGGATTCCTTGGCACCGCCAGTCCCTTCTGCACCTGGCCTTTTGTAAGCTCCTGGGCAACCTCTCAATTTACTCCCCAAAGTCCCTCCTTGTCCCTGGGCCATGGCTGCTCCTGAAACTTTCCAGGGCTAGTGGAGCCTAAGGGTTTTGCTCAGTCCCTCTTGAGAGCCAGTCCTTGGGCAATGGGAGCTGTTTCCTCTCACAAGTCCCAGAAACTAGTGTCTCAGGTGTTGCCCCTGCAAGAGCTGGGTTCTCTGTTCCTCTGGCCTCACCTACAGGTAACTTCCCTGCAGGACAGCGTCAGGGAATGGGGTTTACCTGGTTTGCTCCAAGGACACCAGAGGGCCCTGTTCCCCATCTAGACTCTGAACTAGATTTGTTGGAGCAAGGATCCCTCTAGTAGGTAGATACTGGAAGCAGGGACAGTGTAACCTCTTGAACTTGGCCGCCACCTGCCTTGGACCACAGGCTCATTCCTTTGAGCCAGGTTTCAGAGATGCAGGGACCCAGGTCTAACTCCATCTTTATATACTGGATATTTTCCAATAGAGTGACTTGTACATATAATCAAAGATTTTTCCAATAAAAAGAAACAAAGCTAAATTAAACAATATGATTTACATTTTACGAAGGTAACAAAAAATAGTGACAGGGAAATTCATATTAAAATATGAAATAAAAAGAATGCAGAAATCAATTCTTGTTAAGGGGCTAAATAACAATCTTTCTCACCGATAAATTCTAATCAATTTTTGAGAAGTGTAGTTTTTATGTAAAAAGAAAAAAAAAAACAACTTGAAGTATTATCAGTCTTCTTAGATATCTAGAAAAGAAGTTAACTTTATTCCACAAGAACTAAATAATAGAATGATACAGATCAGCATTTTTAAACTGAATATTATTTACATACTACTTGCAAATAACAACCATAACTGTCCAGCCACAGATAGTTCCAGCACCCTAACCTCTTCTCAGTAATCTCCAGGTGGTCTGTCCTCAGGTTGGGTTGGGTGAACCCTAAACTTTAGATGAGATGAGTGGCAGAAGACAATGCTGTAATTCTGGACCACAAATCAGGTCATGGCCCTGGCCGGTTGCTTACCCCCTGGCTCCTCCATTCCGCAGCAACCAGGAAAGGACTATGGAATCTCAGCCACAGCAGAGCTGCTGTGTGTACATGCACATAGTTGTGTGTGTGGAAGGGGACATACTGGGATAGACGAGCTAGAATCCCTTCTCTCCCCCTCTCTCCCACACTACCTAGGGTGTTTGTTTGTTTGTTTTTTCCTAAATGTTTTTTGTTTGTTTTTTTTTTTGTGGCTTAAATTTCAAGGAATTTATTTGTTTCATACAACAGGAAGCCTAGCAGTTGGTGGTCTGAGCTGGTGTGGTGTGTCAGTCAGTGGTGCCTTTAGAGATCTGATTCATTTCATCTTTCTTCCCCCCTCTCCCATCCTTAGCTTGTAGATATTCATCTTCATGCTTGTACTTCATGTCACCAGTTGACTGCTGTAGTCAAGGCCTAAATCTCTTAATAAAGCTTTGTCTTTTTTTAAAATTTCTTTATTGATTAAGGTATCACATATTTGTCCTCATCCCCCCATTCCCAGCCCACACCCCTCCCCACACATGCCCCCACCCCCCTGTTGTCCTTAACCGCTGGTTAGGCTCATATGCTTGCACACACGTCCTTTGGTTGATCTCTCCCCTTTACCCCCACCCTCCCCTACCCTCCCTCTGAGGCCCGACAGTCTGATCCATGCCTCCTTGTTTCTGGGTCTGTTCTTGTCCATCAGTCTATGTTGTTCATTATTTCCCCTAGATGAGTGAGATCATGTGCTATTAGAAATACACTTATAAGAACCGAAAATGAGACAAGCAATAATGGTTATGCTGACAGGCAAATGAATCAGTCTGTAGTCAGTTTCTTTCTGGGCCACCTAAATGTTTTAATAAAACAAAAAGATAACCCATAGACAGGGAGAAAATATTATATATATATATATATATATATATATATATATATATATATGATAAAGGATTTGCATCCAAAGAAGTCTTATAATTCAAAATAAGATAAAAATCCAGTGATCATTGTACAACTTAGAAGACTTGAGTAGGCACTTCACTCAAGAAGATATATGGATGGCTACTAAGGACATTGTCTTAGCCTATTTGTACTTATATAACAAAAAGACTGTAGACTGGGTGGTTTATAAAAACAACATCAATGTATTTCTCACAGTTCTGGGGGCTGAAAAGTCCAAGGCCAATATGTTGGCTGATTCAGTTTTCGGGGAAGGTCTATTTCCTGTTTTATATACAGCTGTCTTCTCCCTCTGTCTTCATCTATTAGAAGAGATGAGAGAGCTTTCGGGAGTCTCTTTCATAAGGGCACTAATCCTACTCATGAGAGTTCCACCCTCATATGCTCATCACCTCCCAAAGGCCCTACATCCAAATGACATTACATTAATGATTAGATTTCAACATGAATTTTGTGGGGACCCAATTATTCAGTCTATACCATACAGGAAAAGATGCTCAATGTCCTTTGGAATACATATGCAAATTAAAACTGCAATGAGGGTTATGAATTGTATGATTAAATGAAATGGTATTTCTAAAAAGGCAAAATTGTAGATACAGAAAGTTGATCATCAGTTGCCTAGAGGTGGGGAATGCATTAGGGATTGACTTTAAAAGAACATGATGGATCTTTTTTGAAGGCTGCAAGTATTCTAAAAGTGGCTGTGATGATGGTTGCACAAAACAAATTTAATAAAAATTTATTAAAGTCATCAAACTGTACATATTAAATGGGTGAATTTATAGTATGCAAATTTTACCTCAAAACATGGCAAAATCATTATTGGTTCCCCAAAGCTTTTTGTTTATGGGGTTATGTCAGCCTATGCCACATTAGAAGTTAAACTGAAAAAATATTTTAAATAATTTAAAATAACATTTATAAAACCACCTAGAAATACAAAGGGCAAATAATGTAAAAATAATTTTGACTTCACAGACCCACAGGGTTCTCAGAACCACACTTTGAGAACCCTTGCAGTGAAGATACATTTTCTGATCATCAACTGGCTGTGGGGACGGCACAGGGAAGGGAAGGGTCCAAAGGAGGGGCTGCCTGGACCCCAGACACCAGGCCTGTACCCTGTTGCTTGATGTCCTGAGCTCTGAAATCCAAGGGCGCTGCATAGCGGCCATCCTGCTGCCCTCCCAGGACATAGCTGGGTGGGCCAAAGGGCTGCAAAGCTATACTCCCTCCTCCCCATACAGACTGCAGGAAGCTACAGCAGCAAGTCCATGGCCTGGACTTCCATCCTTGTGCTGTTGAATGTTGTTTTTTCAACTGTCCATTCCCGTACAACCTAAAGTATCATCTTTAATGAACATTGAGTTAAATTTGAGATTTTCAAAGTATGGTCCTGGGACCAGCAGCAGCAGCAGCTTATAATTTGCTAGCTATGCCAGCTCTCCAGCCCCAGATGCACTGAGTCAAGAATTTCTATGGTTGAGGTGCAGCCACCTGTGTTCTAACAAGACCTGCAGGTGGTTCTGATGCACCTGCTAGGCGAAGGCAGTGTGGATGTTAATCTCTGAAAGGATCCCTTCTCAGAAGGGAAACTCAGCACAGATGGGAAGGGTAGCCTCTTTCTTTCTCCGTCTCCACCCCTTCCTGAATCTGGACCATCTGGGTAGAGAAACAGAGAATCACTTTTGGGTGCTGAGGACCAACGAGATTAGGTAACTGAAGTTCCTTGAGGAGAAGCATCAACTGAAAGTTCAGGGAAAATAAAAAAAGGGGGGATAGTAGAAGAATATCATGTAAGGAAAAATATCCTGTAAGTAAATTACATCTAGAAAATTTTTACTTTAGAAAATTAACTTTCATTGGTAATGCTAACAGCAAGACACACACGGTGTCAAAACAAGCCAAAGGAAAATCATTTGGGCAAAAAATGAAAAAGGATCCCAAGTCAAGTTTATAGAAAATATTCCTTTATTAACTTTTGGTCGAGAATATGTTTGTATATTTTCAGAAAACAACTCCAAGATCATGTGGATTCCTGCAACAGAGAGGAATTGACAGGACTGCTCTAGGCATGAAGATGGAGGAGAAACAGTCCAGAGATGGAAGATGCTGACGACGCCTTGCCATACGAGCAGTCAGCAGCTGTGAGTCGCTGCAGGTTGCCCAGGACCAAACCAGACAGGGTTGGACCTGCATTACCACCATTTGTCCACCATTCAGAACTGAAATATCATTGCTGACATGTACACATAAGGAACTGTTTGACATTGAAATTGGGACTCAAAAGAACTGTTGGCCCAAAAACAAACTCACTACAGACTGATTCATTTGCCTTTCAGCATAACCACTATTGCTTGTCTCATTTTCTGTTCTTATTTGTTTATTTCTAGTATCACATGATCTCACTCATCTAGGGGAAATAATGAACAACATAAACTAATGAACAAAAACAGACCCGGAGACAGGGAAGCATCGATCAGACTGTCAAAGCTCAGAGGGAAGGTAGGGGAGGGTGGGGGAAAGGGGAAGAGATCAACCAAAGGACTTGTATGCATGCATATAAGCCCAACCAGTGGTCACAGACAACAGGGGTGTGGGGGATGCGTGGGGAGGGGTTTGGGATGGGAATGGGGGAATGAGGACAAATATGTAATACCTTAACCAATAAAGAAATTTTTAAAAAATTAAAAAAAAATAAAACAAGATTACCTTGCTTCTGGTTAGTGTTGCTTTTCTCTCCCTGTAGTTTTCCTGATGCCTTTAATAAAGCCTGTAATCAGAGTTCCAGCCTCATCTTTTGACTCGTGTTTGAAAAGAAACAGGACCAGAGTTCAACAAGCATATTAATGTGGACCAGCCTTACCTGAGGTTACCTCGATGGTAACAGTGGTTATTTACAAAGGCTTCAAAAAAGTAGAGCTGGAGTAAGAACAGCCCTCTGTATCTGGAGCAGCCTGGCAGGTTCTGGGCTTTACTTCTGCTAATTAAAGAGGCTTCATTAGTGTTCATTCAAAGGTCTGTGGGTACCACGGCAACAGCAGTCTACCTCCACTCTCCGAACACAGCCATACACACACAGTTTTGCTACTTGCAAAATTTTTAAAACAAAAAAATAACGAATTTTATGAAATGATTTTAACCTATAATACAGAGTTTTGTTAATAAGTTTGTTACTATTTCTTAATTTTTAAAAAATTGTATGTTGCACTGCGGGAAATGTTATTAAGAAAGTTAGCAAAGTCCTGGCCAGTTTGACTCAGTAGATAGAGCGTCAGCCTGCAGACTGAGGGTCCTCGGTTTGTTTTCAGTCGGAGGCATATGCCTGGATTGTGGGCTCCATCCCCAGTAGGGGGTGTACAGGAGGCAGCCAATCAATGATTCTCTCTCGTCAATGTTTCTCTCTTTCTCTCTCTCCCTTCCTCTCTGACAACAATAAAATATATATTAAAAGAAAGTTAGCAAAAACAAAACATGGGGTTACCCTAGCCGGTTTTGCTCAGGGGATTGAGTGTGGGCCTGTGGACTGAAGGGTCCCAGGTTCCATTCTGGTCAAGGGCACATACCTCGGTTGCAGGCTCCTCCCCAACCCGGGCCCTGGTCAGGGTGCATACAGAAGGCAACCAATCAATGTGTTTCTGTCACGTTGATATTTCTGTCTTTCACTCTCTAAAAATCAATGGGAAAATATCCTCAGGTAAGTATAAACAAGAGAAAAAACATGACATTGACTAATAAGGATACATATACATACTGAGAGAAAGATTGAGGAAAAGAGAGCAAGACAGCAACACTATTTACCATAGCTAAGATTTGGAAATAGCCTAAGTACCCATCAGCAGATGAGTGGATAAAAAACTGTGGTACAGCCCTAACCGGTTTGGCTCAGTAGATAGAGCATCTGTCTGGGGACTGAAGGGTCCCAGGTTCGATTCTGGTCAAGGGCATGTACCTTGATTGCGGACACATCCCAAGTGAAGGGTGTGCAGGAGGCAACTGATCGATGTTTCTCTCTCATGGATGTTTCTAACTTTCTATCCCTCTCCCTTCTTCTCTGTAAAAAATCAGTAAGATATATTTTTAAAAAGAACAAAACTGTGGTACATCTACACAATGGAATACTATGCTTCTGTAAAAAGGAAGGATCTCCTACCATTTGCAGCAGCATGGATGGAGCATTATGCTAAGCAAAATAAGTCAGTCGGAGAAAGATAAATATCACATTATCTCACTCATTTGTGGATTATAATGAACAACATAAACTGATGAACAAAAACAGATCCAGAGACAGAGAAACATCATCAGTTGCTCAAAACTCAGAGGGAAGGTAGGGGAAGGTGGGGGTAAAGGGGAGAGATCAACCAAAGGACTTTTATGCATGCATATAAGCATAACCAATGGACACAGGCAACAGGGGGGTGAGGGCATGAGTGGAAGGATGGGGGACTGTGGGGGGATAAGGACACATATGTAATACCTTAATAAGAGAGAGAGAGAGAGAGAGAGAGAGAGAGAATTCCCAGGGAGTAAAATCAGTTGCACTAACCTATTTGGAAAACACGCAGAATGAGAAACATTTCTAGAGATAAATGCTTTTTTAATTCTTACCATTTCCAACAGCATGGATGGAACTGGAGAACATTATACTAAGCAAAATAAGCCAATCAAAGAAAGATAAATATCACATGATCTCACTCATTTGTGGAATATAATGAACTACATAAATTGATTAACAAAAACAGATCCAGAGACAGAGAAGCATCGATCAGACCTTCAAACCTCAGAGGGAAGGTAGGGGAGTGTGGGGGTAAGGGAGAGAGATCAACCAAAGGACATGTATGCATGCATATAAGCCTAACCAATGGACACAAACAGCAGGGGGGTGAGGGCAGGAATGGGGGGGTGGGGGGCAATGGGGGGATAAGGACACATATGCAATACCTTAATCAATAAGGAGAGAGAGAGAGAGAGGAAAAAAAATGAATCTCTGTGGTTGAGGCTCAGCCACCTGTGTTCTAACAAGACCTGGAGGTGATTCCGATGCACCTGCTAGGCCCATGGTCGGCAAACTGCGGCTCGTGAGCCACATGTGGCTCTTTGGCCCCTTGAGTGTGGCTCTTCCACAAAATACCACGGCCTTGGCAAGTCTATTTTGAAGAAGTGGCGTTAGAAGAAGTTTAAGTTTAAAAAATTTGGCTCTCAAAAGAAATTTCAATCGTTGTACTGTTGATATTTGGCTCTGTTGACTAATGAGTTTACCAACCACTGTCTAGGTGAAGTCAGTGTGGATGTTAATCTCTGAAAGGATCCCTTCTCAGAAAGGAACCTCAGCACAGATGGGAAGGGCAGCCTCTTTCTTTCTGTCTCCACCCCTTCCTGAATCTGGACCATCTGGGTAGAGAAACAGAGAATCACTTTTGAGTGCTGAGGGCCAACATGGATCAGGTAACAGGTTCCTTGAGGAGAAGCATCAACTGGATAGGCTAACCCTCCAGGTTTAGGGTTACCATGGAGCTTTATGTATGGCCTCATCCACCACCAAATTACTTTATTGTTATTATTCATAAATTCTTTGTTTCTGCATTTAGCTTTTTTTCACATTTATGATTATTTCTGATTACATCCAATGAAAGACATATTATTAATCTAATTACTAAAAATTTTAAAGCAAATATTTTAAAAATCAATTCACTGTAGTTATTAGAAATCAGAAAATCTTGAACTGATATCCAGTTTTCTATGACTCAGTGAACAACTGAAATTTTAGGTAATATTTCTAGGACTCAGGAAGCCGCTTTTGCACACATGTTTTTCCTTATTATATAAGTCACTTATCAAATATATAAGTATATGATAAGACCTGAATCACATCTATCATTTTCCTATATTTTAGTGACTCCATGACTAAGTAGGATCGTACATGCCAGTTGGCAGGCTTTTCTCCTCTGCAAGATAAAGCTTAAGAAAGAGGAAAAGGTCACCCACAACATATTCTAACTGAAGGACACTCACCTCGGAAGCGGTTGAGCCTGCCCATCAGTCCAGTGATGGGACGTGCAGGGAGTTGTGGCTGCAGAGGCTGAGGCATGTGCAGCTGCACCTGCACACTCCTGTCAGGAGGAAGAGGCAATTAATCCTGCTGGTGGCATCATCATTCAACTGAACATTCTTCATCAAAATCTTTTTGTTCACAATCATGGCATAGAATTGTGCCATTCTTAGGGAATCTCTCTTACTTTTCTTCTTTGCCTGCTACCAGTCCCATTTCTCAGATATACTTGTTTCTATTACCCAATTCTGGGAAAATCTAGTCTTTGCCATTTCAGTTCTTATTGATTGTGAAATATTAAACCATAAATGACCGGTCTTCCAGAAAGATCTGTATTAAGCGTGAAAATACACACATCCCTCAGCCACAGAAGGGAAAATACTAACTTCTGATCAAAAGGAATAGGAAGTCCTATTCTGCCTCGGGGAGGCAACCCATCAATGTTGCTCTCTCACAATGAAGTTTTTTTTTTTTTTTCTCTCTCTCTTTTCTCTACCTTCTTCTCTCTCTAAAATCAATAAACATATTCTTGGATTAAAATAAAAGAGTAGTATCCAAGGTGTTCTTATAGTAAACTCCTACATTAAAATATAAAAACATCCCTAGCTGGTTTGGCTCAGAATTTAGAGCATCAGCCCATGGTTCCATTCCCAATCAAGGTCACACATCTGGCTTGCAGGATTTATCCCTGGCCCTGGTCCCATTTGTAAGGGAGGCTAGCAATCTATGTTTCTCCCTAAGGTTGATGTTTCTCTCTCTCTCTCTCTCTCTCTCTCTCTCTCTCTCTCTCTCTCTCTCTCTCTCTCTTTCTCCCATCTTTCTTGGTCTCTCTCCCCCTCCACCCTGCTTACCACTCTCTCTAAAAATCTATTGAAATAATAATAAAATAATAATAAAATAACAATTGATAGAATTAAATTAATAATAATAAAATTATACCAACAAATAAAGCACTATCTACATAACGGAACATAGTTAAAATGTTTCGAAGTAAACACAGTAAAATATTTCCAAGTTTTTGGACATTTGCTTAAGTCACGAATTAGTAAAATAATCCATTCTGTTTGTAAATTAAAATTAAAAGTTCTTGATGTCCATAAATGTAGATATAAAGACAGTGTGCAAGGGTTGGTTTGCTGGCAAATTGGTGACTTGATGAGATTATGTTAGTAGTGGTATATTTAGGGAGATTAGCAAAGGTGTTGTTAATCTTCCATTTACAAGAGAACAGCTCTGTGGAGAGCTCTCAAATCCCATCACCTGGAAAAAATGAATGTGGTCTTCCGGGACTCCATATAAGGAGCCAAACTCACTCTTTCCAGCACACAGGGAGTGTGCTTGGAGGTTTACCTGGTCAGGAGTCTTCTGAGAGCTACTGCCACCATGTTTGGAAGGCTTGACCCCTGAGCTGACTTCTTTGTATTAACACTTCTTGAGCAAGCATTGGTGAGTTTAATTTATCAGCAAATTGAGGTTGTTTCTACAAAAATCACATTGTTTGCTAACTTAGTAAAAATTATTCCATTAATGATTTGTTTGGTGTTTTGAAATTAATATGATGACTAATTTTACTTCTCTTATTTTATTAATCCTTAGTAGTTCCTAGGACTCAGAAAAGTGGCCAGATATCTTGTAGTTTTGTACATGGTTGTAGATTCTAAAAATATTTAGGAGTATTTGATTCTATATGTAGTACACATTACAACCTACTCGAAACATGATGAATGCTTGTGTACACAAGAGAGATGCTATTCTATAATGTTTAGCGAGATAAGCATTAAATGATTTGAAAAAATTGTTACGTGTTTCAATATTTCACTTTGAAGTGAAATAAATGCTTCTTAAGAAACAGAGTTTTCTGACTTAAAGTTAAATTCAGGATAGTCCAGTGGTCTTCCCACATAAACCTTAACCCAGCTATATCATCTTTAGCAATCATTCCAATAGAATTTCCCACAATCAAGAATATGCACTAAGGATGCATTTTGTAGTATTTTCAGTAGCTTAATAAATAAATAAATAGGAAATGAATATTCTGAAATATGGGTTGCCATTTAATGACATATACTACATGTTATTAGTCTTATTCAACTGACAATATTCTATAGTTATTTGTTTAGTCTGTTATCTTGTATGATTTTAACTAAAGGGTTTTATTAATCATCTAAAGCAAATGTTTGCTTCCATATGCATAGAAAATTCACAGTACTGAATGATATGAAAGTAAAAAAACCCCACAAAAAACAAAAACCTCTCACTGTGATCAATCAAGATCACAGTGAGTGACCTTAGAGGCTAAAATTTCAATTTATTGCTAATATAATTAGAAATATTTATTAACATTATGAATGCATTGTTTTAGAAAAGATACATACATCCAGGGCATTTACTCTGTGGATGGTCTGACATGGTAAACCTAGAATGGAACAAGGAGACCTGTTCTTATATTTCTTAAATTTAAGGTCATATCAACTTATGATAGTTTTTTGATGTGCCAACATGGTTAGGCAGAACTACAAGGACAAAAATGAGAGCAGCAACCTTTTCTTTTTTTTTTTTTTACACACATACCTCTTGCCTAGTTATTCAATCAAAGGCTAAACTACTTGGTGCTGTGAGGAGATAGCAGGTGTAACTGAAGTCCCTTATTTTGACTGTGAGCTAAAGAAATTCTCAGTCCTGACTTCATCAGCGAAAGTCCTCGAAGGAAAGGCATAGACAATCCTGAACAACACTCCAAACATCAAATGGGCCTGTATTGCTCCAGAAATGCCTCACTGACAGTGACAAATGCTTTGTCCCATGACCATTGGGTTCCAGCCTGCTGGTGATTTCTCTTCCTGACTTACTCTACCACAGATCTCACACTTGCTTAACTAGCCCCTATGGTCCTGTAAGCCATTTCTTTGGAATAAATCTGTACATGGATCCATATTACTGGTTCTGCTTCTGTGGTTGAGCCTTGATTGACAGCACTGATAGATCCTTCTTCACTGCTATGACAGTCTTGACCATAAATCTTGTGGTCCATTGGCAAAGAATTCTTATTCTGGGAAATATTAGGCCCTGCCCAGTGTGGCTCAGATGGTTGGACATCTTTCATGCACCAAAAGGTTTCTGATTTGATTCACAGATGTGCCAGGATTTCTGGCTCAATATCAGGTAGGGGGTGTGCAGGAGCCAGCCAATAGATGTTTCTCTCTCTCCCTCTCTGCCTTCCTCTCTTTTTGAAAATCAATAAAAAACATATTTTAAAAAAGAAAATATTAGATAGCCCCTCCCCAAATTTCCTTCCTTTATTTCATTTTCATATAAAAACACATAGATATAGCATACCAAGAAAAATACTGACAGTCCTTCCTCTTTATTTGCATGTTTTGTAGTTGCAAATTTGCTTATTCACTAAAACTTATTTGTAATCCTATAACTAATACTCCTGGTGTTTTCCTAGCCATTCTTGGACTTTCACTTAGTAGGAGAAATTTGAGTCATGTCAATTGA
Organism: Cnephaeus nilssonii; assembly: GCF_951640355.1. NCBI lineage: Eukaryota > Metazoa > Chordata > Mammalia > Chiroptera > Vespertilionidae > Cnephaeus > Cnephaeus nilssonii. The sequence continues at coordinate 57,115,286 of NC_137084.1, forward strand.
ATGTTCCAAGCAGAGTTTGAATCAGGAGAAGCTCATACAGTAAGTGTCTTTTTCTTATTATATTATGCCAGGTTTGGGCATTTTGGTGCTGTTTGTTGGTGACATCGCTATTTAAAACAGCACCCAGCCTTAGTGCCAACGCACTGGCTATGCTTTATGAAGATAATGTATCTGTTAGATAAGCATCCTTAAAGAATGAGCTCTAGTGCTGTTGGCCATGAATTCAATATTAATATATACACAATATATAATAACTAAGATGTCTTTAAATAGAAACACAGATAAACTGAGGTTATGTACTAACTGATGGATGAGCATGCTATGACCAGAGGCTGGAAGGAGACTAACTCTGCATTTCCACAGGAAATAATGCTTCAGTACTTGCTAGTAAAGTATTTGTGCCACTTTGTAGAACATGAATGGGATTTACTATGTGTGTAATATCATCTGTCACATTAGAAAAGAAGTAATTTGTTTTTAGAATGCAATGAAGAATCTACACTTATATAGATAATAAAAGTAATAGATTACCCAATAGAACAATGAGCAATTTTATAAAGAGATTATTTATAGAGAAGAAAAAGAACAAATAAGCAAGAAAAGGTGCTAACATTAATTAACAATGGGAAGAAGGAAATTTGAATCAAAAGAATTATGTTTTATGCATGAGATTGACAAAACTTTTGTAAATTTGATAATAGTTCCCAAATATTGAATAATTAGTGATTTCTCTTAGGTGTTGGAAAGGGGAAGTATTGGGATTTTTAGGGACTGTTCCCTATTGGTCTATCTCAGAGAATGTCTTGTGATATAGATTAGATGGCAGGCGGCGAGAACCTTTTTCTGCCAAGGGCCATTTGCATATTTATAACATCGTTTGAGGGTCATACAAAATTATCAACTTAAAAATTATCCTGCTGCACTTGGTCAAACATTTAAATTACTCACCCCTAGTGCCTTGGCAGGATCAGACAGAATGTTTTGGGGCCTTATATGGACCTAGGGCAGGACTTTCCCCACCTGTGGATTAGAGGATCCCTTTTAGAAATGCCTGCCACTCACACAAACACTCAATAAATATTATTAAAGGAACTTAGGTAATTGTTGAGCATCTGTCCACTATGATATCATTTATGTTTTAGATGCATCATTCAGAGAGTTGTTTTTAGAAACAAAGCTGGATAGTAATTTAATCAATGTGCCAAAATTGAATTGTTAATAGATCATGAACTCCTATTGTCATCTTGCTAAATACCTGAGTTATAATCTAAAGAGGTGGGTGTGGACCTAGCAGGTGTTCTCAGTGGTTGGAGCAATGGCCATTGGACTAGAGTGTCTTGTGTTCTATTATGGTCAAGGAGCTTACCTCAGTTGCAGTTTGGCCCTAGTCTGGGTCCATGCAGGAGGCAATCAATTATTGTGTCTCTCTCATATCTATGTATCTTTCTCTGTGTCTCTCCCCCTCCCTACTCTCTCTAAAATTCAATAGAAAAAATATCCTTTGGTGAGGATTAACAGAATAATAATAATAATAAAAAGATGTGATCTTCAAAGATTTAGTAAAAGGACCTACATGATACAAGTTCATTTCTTTTTAAGGCTACAGACTGCACTTAAACTTGGCTGCCCTGTGCAGACTACTGCAGCCAGTGAGCTCTTCAACTTGAGGTGTGTTTCACAAAATTAGATTTTCACAGAACCCAGAGGTAAGTGAAGGTAAGCCAAGGAAATACCTTCTATTTAGGTGCTAAACATATTTTATCTTTAATCTACTAAGTTATACTATTTGTAACTCATATTCTTACTAAGTACTTTTATGAATCATCAAGGTATAATCTTCTGCTATTTTGTATATATTGTGGTTGTTTGATGTATTGTTATGCCTCAGAAGGTAGTTGCCAAGTATCATATAATTTTATAGCAAAGTATCTAAAAGATCCAGTGTTTGCTGCTATAGGTATGACTGAGTAGTAAACATATGGACTTCATATTAATATATATTTATACATATACATATATGTAATGAGAGTATTAGAAATATCTTATTGTTGAATACTATAAATACTGTCCCTTTATAATTATTAACTTTTATACCTGATTTTAAGTTACTAAGAAAATGACTAGGGCCCTAACTGGTTTGGCTCAGTGGATAGAGCGTCAGCCTGTGGACTGAAGGGTCCAAAATTTTATTCCGGTCAAGGGCATGTACCTTGGTTGCGGGCACATCCCCAGTAGAGGGTGTGTAGGAGGCAGCTGATCGATGTTTCTCTCTCATCGATGTTTCTAACTCTCTATCCCTCTCCCTTCCTCTCTGTAAAAAGTCAATAAAATATATTTATTCGCTTTTTTTTCCAATAAAATATATTTAAAAAATAGGGATACAGATCTAAGGGAAATGAGAAGGCTCACTGAAATACTTATTTTATTTTTTATTTTTTTTTTTAATATTTTTTATTGATTTTTTACAGAGAGGAAGGGAGAGGGATAGAGAGTTAGAAACATCGATGAGAGAGAAACATCAATCAGCTGCCTATGGCACACCTCCCACTGGGGAAGTGCCCACAACCAAGGAACATGCCCTTGACCAGAATCGAACCTGGGACCCTTCAGTCCGCAGGCTGATGCTCTATCCACTGAGCCAAACCAGTTATGGCTGAAATACTTATTTTAGACATCAGACCCCAATTGTTTGACCAATTAAATATATCTCAAGGTATAATTTTCCATATGATGTTGGTTGTCATTTCATTCTAGGCTTACAGCACATCTCCTTAAAGTATGAAAAAGTTCCAATAAACTCTGACTGGACTCTGAACTTAATTGACAATTCTGATCTTTTTACTTTTTATCTTACTCAGAAATGAAAAGTCACCTTAGCGGGTTTGGCTTTGTGGATAGAATATTGGCCCATGGACTGAAGGTCCTGGGTTTGATTCTGGTCAAGGGCATCTACCTCAGTTGCAGGCTCCATCCCTGGCACTGTTCTGGGCTTGTGCATGAAGCAACCCATCAATGGGTCTCTCTCACATCCATGTTTCTCTCTGTGTGTCTCACCTCCTCCCTTCCTCTCTTTCTAAAAATCCATGGAAAAATATCCTTGGGTGAGGATTAAGGAAACAAAACAAAATAAAAGATGCTTTCAAGAGGAAAAAAAAAATAAATGAAAAGTCAACTCCTAGTACTGTGACAGTAAAGTTTGTGCTGCAAATGATTAAATATATTTTAGTTTAAAATTAATCTACTTTTTTAAATTAAAAAAACAAGAAAAATGTTTAAACTTTTAGCCTAAATTTTTATACCAGAAATATGGATTATAGAACATTATAGAGAATAATACTTATAGAACATTCACTTTACTGTTGTAATAATATATGTATATTTTAAAAATATTTCAGTTCAGAGTTTAAACAGAAGTTAATTTAATCCTCAAGAATTCAAAAAAGGCCAATTTCTTTCATAATTTCTTTTCTCTTGAATCTCCATTGGTTCAATTTGTGTTTGTTTCCTTATTTGTTTGTTTTAAAGGAGAGACCTAGGTTTTCTTGAGCTTCTCTCTGAAGTCATTTCATAGAACCATTCTGGCCATCTTCCTCTCAGATTCATGGGCTAAATAGATTTGTGGGATAAATCTCACACTTCTGTATTTACTAACAAGTTATTGAAAAGAAGAATGGGGACAATTCTGATTGATTTAGAACAATTAAGACCAGTAATAAAATGCTATATCTTACATCCTGGAAATGGATACTTGCACACATTTGTATTTGGATAAGGACTAGGAACTGATGTGTAAGGTTATGTGAGCCATCTAGTGAGAACCTTGTCTGTGGTAAAGCCCAAGGACGCTTTCTGAGCTCCAGATTTTCATCTGTGTCATGGCATAAATAGTTTGTTTTGCTTTAGGGAGTATTGCAAAGAGAAAAGAATATAGACATCACTACCCTCATATAACTGTTCAGAAGCCTCTCACCAACCCAGGCCCAGAAATGACCTGTTTCTAATTCTTCCCAGAAACATGGATCGCATCTTGCAAGTCTTCCAGAATGAACTCACCTGCTCCATCTGTGAGAACTGCTTCGTAGACCCCATCACCACAGACTGTGGGCACAGCTTTTGCAGGCCCTGTTTCTACCTCAGCTGGCCGAACAGGTCAGTTCTTGCTCACTGCTCTGAAAGTCAGGAAGAAATGCAGCAGAGAGACTTTCACACAAATGTCTGTCTCAAGCAAATGGTTCTCATTGTCAGACAAGCCCATCTGGGGCAATTCCTGCGCTCTAAGGACAATAGGTGTAGGATACACATGGAGGCAAAGCAGATCTTCTGTGAGGACCAGAGGAGCCTGCTCTGTTTGCACTGCTCTACCTCCCAGGAGCATAGGGCTCACAGACACTGTTCAGTAGAAGAGGCAGTTGAGGAACACAGGGTAAGTGATGCCCTTCTGTAAAGTGGGTATGAAATTCCTGTGGGTCTGTTTCCTTGGTGATTGGAATACTCCATCCAGTTGTTCCTTTCAGAATCTCTGCCCTGGACTTCCTTAGTGTGAAGCCTCCCAGATTTCACAAATATGTGATGTAAACAAGGAAACTCTATGATCCCCTGTTTTCAACGGCTCTGATTTATCACTCTGGGGGCCCTCCCTCTATGAGGGCTAAATGTTACATTCTCCTCTTCATCAGATCTAATCGACCCTTGTGGATCTTTTGCAGGAGAAACTCCTCAAGACAATGTGCTTTTTATGGGAGAAATACTGTGAAAGTTACATAAAGCTGAATGTGGAAACTGTCACAACCAGATCTTGGGAGGTTGGTATTTGCATTTCTCCAACCTGCAGCATGAACTTGGGGTGGTTGGATGAGTGACTTTAAAATAGGAATTTCCTCTGATACTATAGTGTTCTTTGGGATTCGATATGGGAAGGGTGATCAACAGAAAAAGGGTGTTTTCCCTCCATAGATAGATAGTTGGGCTCTTAGTCAGGATTTCTAACAAAATGACAGCTGCCACACAAAGCATGCTGGTTTGTTCCAAGAATTAACAATATTTATCACTTCTACACCAAGAACCACAACAGACTGGAACTTTTCACAGAGTGCCATATGTGGTGGGAGGAGACACTGGGCATAGGAGACATTTGGCAGCCATTGAAAATTTAGGTGAAGCATCTGAGGCAGTATAAACATTAACCCTTTGCACTCACTTGCTTTTTTCTCAATTCCTTTATTCTATTCGGGATTTAATTTTTTAAATACCCCAGATTTTACAAAGCGCGGCAGTAGAATAAAAAACTGGAGTTTCTTTTCATACAAACTTATTTATTTGGATTTTTTTATATTTCAGATTATTGATACATTCAATAATTTAGCTACCGATGCTAACCGTGTCGAGTCACACTCGACATCCGAGTGCAAAAGGTTAATGTGAATACTGTTGGAAAAGTAGTATTTGAAAACAGATGGAAAATTTCAGAGAGAATATCTAATATCTAATCCAATCCAGGGAAACCCTGAACTTATACCAAGTAATTAAATTTGAATCTATATATATATAAACAAATAAGAAACTGAATGACCGAACAACCAAATGACCGGTCGCCCAGTCGCTATCAGGCCCACTGACCACCAAAGGGAAGATGCTCAACGCAGGAGCAGCCTGCTGGTGGTCAATGTGCTCCCATAGCCAACCTCCTGTGGCTGGCCAGCCTCCTGAGGTCTTTCCCCCTGGATGGCAGGCCAGCCTCCTGTGGTCCCTACCCCCAGTTGGTCAACAACCTGTGGTTCCTCCCCCAATCCAGGCAGACGCCATAATCAACCCTGATGGGCGGGTGGTTGCCAATCTCCCACAGTTCCTCCCACCTGCTGGCCAGCTCCCCCGATTGGCCGCTATCACCAGCCAGGCCAAGGGACCCCACTGGTGCATGCATTCATGGGCCTCTAGTAATATATAATGTCTGAAGAGAAAAGTGACAAGATATGAGGGATACATATAAATATGCCAAATATAGATGCTGGTATCTAAATAGAAGAACTTTGAACACATTAGGGGAATTTAAGAATTACTGATTTCCTCAATCTGGTTGGTTATCTTGAAGGTGTGATATCTAATATGAATTTACTCAACACATCCTCTTTAATAAAATGGTAATATGCAAATTAACCATCACTCTGCTACATAAGCCACGCCCACCAGCCAATCAGGGCGAGCATGCAAATTAACCCCAATCCAAGATGGCTACAGCCACAGTGAGCAAGGTTTCCCAGGTAACAGAGCAAGCCAAGCTTTCCATAGCCGTTGCAGGCCTAAGCCTCCACTCAAGCTACAAAGTTTCAATTATAGAAGGTAAACAAATTCAAACAAATGGCGGCAGAATGGAGCTTGAGAGAGCAGGCCAGGGTTGCCGGCGGCAACAGGGGAAGCAAAGCTTTCCGCACACCCTGGCCGGGCTCACCCGCTTAAGGCTACAAAGTTTCAATTGTAGAAGGTGAATTAACTGCCACAGAGATGGCTGCTGCCCCGGAGGGAGCAGCAGGCTTGGCTTCGCTCCAGGCTACAAAGTTTCAATTGTAGAAGGAAAATAAATTCCAGATACCAGGGCCTCCCCTTGGGTTGCCAAGGGGCGTGGCCGACCTGCAAACCACCACAGGCCCCTCGCTCAGGCCGCTCCACGCCCCAAGAGAACCCCACCCTGATCCGGGACACCCTTCAGGGCAAACCAGCTGGCCCCCACCCGTGCACCAGGCCTCTATCCTATCTAATAAAAGAGAAATATACAGATTGGTCATCACTGCAACACACAATATAGCTGCCCCCATGTGGTTAAAGATCCTACCCCCATGTGGACACAAGATGGCCACCACAAGATGGCCAGCAGGAGAGGGCAGTTGGGAGGCACCCGGCCTGCAAGGGAGGGCAGTTGAGAGGGACCAGGCTTGCAAGGGAGGGCAATTGGAGGTGATCAACCCTGCAGGAGAGGGCAGTTAGGGGTGACCAGGCCGGCAGAGGAGGGAAGTTGGGGGCAAACAGGCTGGCAGGGGAGCAGTTAAGCATCAACCAGGCTGGCAGGGGAGTGGTTAGGGGGTGATCAGGCTACCAGGCAGAAGCGGTTAGGGGCAATCAGGAAGGCAGGCAGGCAAGCAGTTGGGAGTCAGCAGTCCTGGATTGTGAGAGGGATGTCCGACTGCCCGTTTAGGCCCGATCCCAGGGATCGGGCCTAAACAGGCAGTCGGACATCCCTCCAGGAGTCCCAGATTGGAGAGGGTACAGGCTGGGCTGAGGGACAACCCCGCGCCGTGCACGAATTTCGTGCACCGGGCTTCTAGTATTTTATAAGCACCTTGTCTGTATCAAATATTGATATAGAAAATGGAGCAGTAAGCAAAGTAGAAACTATCCTTGCCCTGATAAAGCTTACACTCTAAATCAAAGGGTGAATGGTCAACATGTATCTATAATAATAAAAGCGTAATATGCTAATTAGTCCGGATGTCCTTCTGGACAACCTTCTGAATGAAGCCAGGGCTGCAAGGGAAGCCTGGGTCCAGAGTGCCAGAGGGAAGCTGGTGCCAGCAGCCGAGGGAAGGAAGGCCTACTATTGCATGAATTTCATGCATCAGGCCTCTAGTATAGGTATAATACATGATGAGTAATAAGTTCTTTGTAAAATAATAAAGCAGTAAGGAGAAAGAGGAGTGCAGGAGAGTAGGGACTGCAGATGAGGGTTTGAGTTCTAAATAGGATTGATCATCAGAGAAGACCTCACTGAAAATTTCACCTTATGAAAAAGATCTCTGAAGAGGATGGCAACCATAGGGGTATGTAGAGAGAGCCTTCTAGATGGAGAAAATAGCACAGGTGGGTATATTGGGGGCAGTTGAAAACCACCAAGATCTGAGGGAGCATCAGAGTGAACTAGGAAGAGAATGAAAGGAAATATAATCAAAGAGATAATGCGAGTCAGATTGTAAATGAAACCTCCTCAGGATTGGATTAAGCTGGATGAAATGCAAGAGGATGAGCATATCAGTCAGAGGTCACAGCATGTAAAATGGGTTGAAGCAATCTGATCCAAATTTCAGAAATCGGACTAAACAGAGGATCCCTAATCCAATTAATATAAATTTAAACTGCATGTTTTATGAATGAACTGTATTGCCTTCTCACACACATTGCCTGGAAGATAGAAATCACACATTTGTTTTTCTTTATGATTATCTACATTATCCATATGAATGAATTGGATATAATTGGTGTTTAAAAATATATGGAAAAGGAATGAGAAAAATGTGGACTCTGAGACTAGGCAAGATTGAGGGTTAAAAGTTAAATATAATTGATCTTTATAAGGCAATTATATTTAGTAGGAGATGAATGAAAGGGTTCATGTTTTGACTAACTCCATGTCATTGCAGATTTATGTGAGCTCAAAGAGGGAAGGGATCAGAGCTGAATATGATAATTTGCCTCCTTCTCGATATATGGAAGAGCAAAATCATTTAGAGAGATTGCAAAGGGAAGGCAAGGAGATTTTTGAACAACTCAAGGACAGTGAAGCCAGGATGGCACAGAAGAGGGAGCTTTTAAGAGGAATGTATACAGAGCTGAACGAAATGTGCCATAAACCAGATGTAGAGCTGCTCCTGGTAAGAACTCAGAAGTGGGGTGTTGAACATTCACCTGCACTGGCATTCCTTCAGCGGAAATCCATCTCCTCTTTTATGTCATTACTTTCCAACAACCTATTTTCATAACCTCAGTTACTTTGTGGGGAGGGTATTGCTCCTCAATGGAACCCCACAAACTAAAGATCCCTCCTACATTATCCATAAGAAACAAACCTCTGTGGGATGGTAAAAGAATCCTGAGTTAGTTTCCCTCTCTAAAAGTCAATGATATATTTTGGCTTTGTGAAAATTCACAAAAATGGTAGGGGATTTATTGATATTGAGGCTAATTATAGGCATGGCAATATGGGGAGATTTGGGGATCTACACTTGCATTGCTGTCATTTTTGGGTGCACCCACATTGGAAATAGACAAGACGCTGGATACTTAATCATGGTTACAGGAGCTCACAGGGACTCCCCAGCCCTCTTCCCCCTTCACTGGCCCTTGGAAAGTCTCCAGGAATCAGTCTCCAGCAGAACATGAGTTTATGACAATATGGTAAACTGGGAAGAAGAGGTAGATATGTTTCCCAGGAAGAAACAGAGTAGGGAAATAATGACTTCTGGAACTATCTCAAAATTCCCCACCAGGGTGCTGGAGGGACTGAGCAAAAAATAAGAGAAAAAGAAAAAAATAAAATAAGATAAAAAACTAAAAGAAAAAAAAATATTCTCCCTCTGGACCTAGTGGAAGAGTCATTGGTAAAAATCACTAAACCTTTCTATTTTTCTCCACAGGATTTTGGAGACATATTGCACAGGTGAGTCTGTACCTTGATGCCAGCTGGAGCTCTTTCAGAGTTTTCACAGACATCAGGCAAGATATGCTAAAGTGAAGGCAGAACTTATTGGGATCTTGTTTGAATTTTTTTCCTGTATCTATTTTCCCCTCCCCAAGTCCATGTACATGTTTCTTTTCATGGCCATACTGAGTGATTTCATTTGGCAGTTTCTATGGACAAATGGCAAAGACACCCGCCCCCCCCCCATACACACACATAAAAGCAAACAAACAAACAAACAACAAACTGAATAAAGGAAACCCCTTCATTCCCAATTTCCTTTTTAGTTCTCAAAACCCTACATATATGAGGGAGAAGGTGCTAAGTTTTCTGAGTGATGAGAAAGTCGAATACCTTAGAGGCAGAGCTAGTGGAATCTGGGGTGAGAGGTTAGAGGAAATACCCAGCAGTGAGAAAGCCCTGGTGATTTTTTGATCTATACATAGCAGTTGACAGTCCTGAAAAACAGATGAAACAAATTCTCTAAGTAAGAGAACAATGTGAGGCCCCTAGAACCGCTTGCCCCAGGAAGCAGATCGCCTGCCTGGGAAAAGTTTCCCAGCCTCTATGTTGAGAGTGTGCAATAGGCCAACTAGTCTTCAGAAAACCCCATCATTTCCAGACGGGGAGCATTTCAGTGGAATCCAGAATTTCCCTCTTGAATATCCTCAAGGATATAAGAGACTGAGGATCTTTACAAATTCCTAGACAAGATGAAAAAGGGTTAGACTGAATTCTGGTTCAAATGGACTTTCCATTAGACTTGATAGTTAAGGAAATTTGAAGGATAAATATTTGGCAAAGTGATACTTTTGGGTTTTCAAGTAAATGGATTTAAATAATTCTATCGAAGTATCTTAGACATAGAAAAATAGTTTTGTTTGTTGGCTGTAAACACCGTAACTTCCTCTTCCTTCTTGCAGGAGTGAGGCAGTGTGTGTGCACATGCCCCAGCCTGTGAAAGCAGAGCTCACTGCAGTGACCATCCCGGGGATGATTGCAAGGTTCGACTTGTTCAAAGGTAAGGGTAGGCCCATGCGCCATATTTCCATTATCTTAGGACCATGAAGGTAATCTGCCATCTATTATTAAGTATGTTACTATTTTCAGACGTAAGTAGATCATTTGGCTGTATAATCATTTCATAAGGGATCATGTCTTTATAGTCACATTTATAATACCAAGAGTGAAAGGTACTGAAACACAGAAATATGATTCAGACTCATAAATAGTGAGTTTCCTATATGAGCAGTTTAATAAATAAAAAATGAGCAGTTTAATAAATGGAATAATGTTCAGATTTAAGGTTAATTATCTAATTTTATGTGCAAAACTGTACATTTATTCTTTATATATAATTTTCAAATGTTTACAGCAGTTTTTTGTATGATATATAACATATTGGATCTTATTTGGTTTCCTTGTATTTTTTTACAAATGGTCATATAATGTAAAGATTTGAATTAATATGTAAGTTAACAGAAGATTTGTTGATGATAGCCATTCTGAGAGGTGTGAGATGGTACCTCATTGATGTTTTAATTTGCATCTCTCGGATGATTAGTTACTTTAAGCATGACTTCATATGTCTCTTGGCTTTCTGAATGTCCTCTTTTGAAAAGTGTCTATTTAGGTCCTTTGCCCATTCTTCACTGGATTGCTTATCTTCCTTTTGTTAAGTTGTATGAATTCCCTTTAAATGTTGGAGATTAAACCCTTATCGAAGATAACATTGGCAAAATATATTCTCCCATGCAGTGGGCTTTCTTGTTTTTTGTTGATTATTTCTTTTGCTGTGCAGAAGCTTTTTATTTTGATGTAGTCCCATTTGTTTATTTTCTCTTTAGTTTCCATTGCCCTAGGAGCTGTATCAGTAAAGATATATGACAAATGTCTGCTATTTTGCTGCCTATGACTTCTTCTCAAATTTTTATGGTTTCCCACCTTACATTTAAGTCCTTTATCCATTTTGAGTTTATTTTTGTGTATGTTGTAAGTTGGCAGTCTAGTTTCATTTTTTGGCAAGTATCTGTCCAGTACGCTGCTGTAAAAAGAACAAATTCTTACCATTTGCAACAGCATGGATGGAACTGTAGAGCATTATGCTAAGTGAAGTAAGCCAGTCAGTGAAAGATAAACACCACATGATCTCACTCATTTGTGGAATATAAACAACATTATAAACTGTTGAACAAAAATAGATAGAGGCAAAGAAGCATTGAACAGACTGCCAAACTACAGGGGGAAGGTAGGGGAGGGTTCAGGGGGGTAAGAGATCAACTGAAGGACTTGTATACACACATATAAGCATAATCAATAGGCATAAGATACTGGGGAAGGGAGTGAGGGCAAGTACGAGGGTGGGTAGGGGAGGCAGGGGGGAGGTCAATGAGGAACAAAAAGGAGATATATGTACTACTATTTGGAATACATTAAACAATAAATTTTAAAAGAGTTAACAGAAGAATTACTTATAAACAACAAAGTAAAAACACACCAAAATTCAGATTACTCATAATCTGAAGAGGTACATGTTAAATCTCAAAATGCTGACAGCCCGGAGCCAGGTCAGAGGACAGAGGGATTGGTGAGGGGTTTTTCAAACACCATTTTAAGAAACTACTAAAATGGACATAAATTGGATTTTCATTAATTTATCTAGAGAAATGTTTGACTCATGGCAAATCTGTACATCCCTTCCAAAATGATGATGTGATTATTTAGAAGAAATTTTATTCTAATTTTTTACAATGGAAGACAATTCAGAGAATATTAGCATTGGCCATTTTGCTATGAAAAGTGAACTTGGAGACATGAGTCTTTTTGTTCTTAATCCTCACCCAAGGAGACATACACAATTTTTTTTTTTTTTTTATTGATTGAAGAGAGGTATGGAGAGGAATAGTGAGATAGAAACATCAATGATGAGAGAGAGTCATTGATCAGCTGCCTCCTGCATGCCCCCTACTGGGGGTCAAGCCCAGAACCCAGACATATACCCTGACCAGCAATGGAACCTTGACCTCCTGGTTCATATGTCAAGACTCAAACACTGAGCCACACGGGCTGAGCTAAGGATATTTTTTTACATTGATTTTTAGAGACAGTGGAAGGAAGGGAGGGGAGAGAGAGAGGGACACCATGTACCCAGGCAGATGCAGGTGCAGGGGATGGACCTGCAACCCAGGATGTGCCCTGGACTGGAATCAAACCCATTACCCTAAGTTGGTGAGCCAACACTCTGACCACTGAGTCACACCGGACAGGGTGAGATGAGTCTTATATTTGACCCTAAACATTTGAATTTCAAAAAATGTCCAAATGTCTGTTAGGGATTTGTTTGTTCTGCAGATGTATAGGTCATCTCTGTCCTTTATTAAATGTGACAACCAACATTGCTCTTGTTGCTGTGACCTCATAATAAAGTAACATCTTGAAAGAGCAACTTTTGCCTCAGGACTTTTATCTGCAATGGGTCCACATGATTTTTTATTTTCTTTTTGCAGAAATTATCTTTCTGCGGCATAGAAGAACTCATGGTCATGTCTTCCTACAGGGAAGTTTGATAAACCTGAGTGTTGGATGTGATCCTAAAGGTGAACTGTGTATCACCTCACAATCTGAGTGTTTTCTTGACTGGGGTGCTCAGACTTTTACCTCTGGGAGGCATTACTGGGAGATAGAAGTGGGAGACGTTTGGAATTGGGCTTTTGGAGTCTGTAGTGATGATTGGAAAGAGAAGGACAGGATTGTCCAGAAGGGACTCTATCTTCTTGGCTGTGCTAAAACGGACATGCACCACAATGTCTTCACCACCTCCCCACCTGTACTGCAATATGTGCCCAAACCTATAGGTCGAGTAGGGGTATTCCTGGATTATGAAGGTGGAAGTGTGACCTTTGTAAACGTAGCACAAAGTTCCCTTATATGTAGAATCTCCTATTGCTCTTTCTCTCCCAGTCTCAGGCCTATCTTTTGCTGTAGTCACTTCTGTTAAATACATTAGGAATTTTTCAATATCCTGGGGAACTCCAAAAACTATGGAAGGCATTTTCCTGGTCACTATCAAATAAGACAAATATGTTACATGTTTTTGTTTTTAATTTCCTTTTATGTCATGAATACCTATTAACTGTATTATTAAATATGATAACCTTCAAAACATATGTATTGGTTTGTGCTTTACTCAGTTTAGGAAAATCATCACCCATGATGCATTTGTTTTATTTGTGAACTGTCATGAGGAAGTATAACTAGAGATGACAAGGGTGTCTGGAAAGGTAAAATTCAATGCAAGAGAGAAGGCATCATTCATTCTCTTCCCAAACAGACATGGTTGTAGAGACACAATAGCCAAAAATGTAAAATGCACGCACACACGCACACCAATGGCAATTTAGAAATAATTTTCTAATTTATCTTCAGCTAACTATATTCTACATGTTCTTCTCTCAGTTTAATAATCCATAGTTTGAAGCAACATTACTTAATTACCTGTGCTATGCATTCCTTTGTAATTCTTACCACAGTGATACATACTTCAGTGTTATTTATATTCTCTACTACATGGAAATTCACAAGATGATCAGACCAGTACTCTCCTCATCTTCCCTGGTATCTCTGTCTAGAGCTACATTTATTCATACAGTATACTGTCTATGTATGAAGTACTTAATGCTATGTCATAATCTTCATCTCTCCATATGCTCCCTGGCTTTCCCTCTATTAATCTGTGAAGCCCTGTGTCATTTCCCCACACCTATTATCCAATTCACCCTCTCTATAGCTGTGATTAACCTGTTGATTAAACTCTTCAACAAATATTTAGTCTTAATTATTGCATTTAAAAAATTATATAAATTCTATTTTTTCTTCAATATGATAGGAACAGTCTACCGAAATTGTTAGTTGTATGAATACTAATTGGTAATAAGGTTATATTTATATAATTTGAACACTGAGCCCTCTGAAATATAAGGCTACTAACTAAACCAACATCTAAGGGCCCCCTTTAATTTAATCAATTATATGTAATGTATTTTGAATTATGTGCTAATGTAACTAAGATTTTTTTACCTTCTTAACTAAACATCATTATTCATTACCCATTTCATTAAATATATGCTGTGACTCTTCCCTCACATTTGAAATGCTAGCAGGTGAAAGAACACATGGGTGTTTTAAATAAAAAGCTTTCACCATATTTTAACTTTAATATACAATAGTGGTATTTATAGGGTTCTATTACTGAATTTTTTTTGTTTTTCTTTAAGATTTTTATATTGCTTAATTTATAATGTACAAACTGTGCTTCTATAAAAACACACACAAATAAACATTATGAACTAAAAGCTCTCAACTTTCTCGTCACTGGTGGTGTTTAATTCATCTTTTGGTCAAGTGTTTATGCCAATGTAATCTAGAAAAAGTACTGTGGTACTTTTAGTCTCATTAGATTTCTAAAAAGAGTAATTTTATTGTACAAAAACAAAATAATAAAAATAAGTGAAAGTGTGCCGAACAGTGTCAGTTTTTAGCTGAAAGTTGACTTTTACATTATCTGTAAACACCGAACACAGCCATCATAGATGTCCCCGTCCACAGACAGCCTCTCAGTAACGTGAGGCCTTTTTCAGTAATCGGGTCCCCCTCTGGCTGGGGCAATGAAACCCTTAGCACCACCCAGTAGCGGGTGACAGTGCTGAGAAGAAAGGGACACACACCCGGGTTGACCCCTGGAGAATTTCCTGTGGTGGTTTTGCAGCCAGGAGCCATAGCCCCATGCCACCCAGAGACAGGAGTTGGAGGTGCCCAGTTGTTTGATGCTGGCTCCTCCCACTGCAGAACCCAGCAAAGGAACCTGAACTTCATTTCTCTGTGGAGCTGCTGGTAGAGCTGTTGTGTGTAGGGTATAGGGGTTACCCTGAGGACAATCTGGTTGAAATTCCACCTGCTCCGCTGACCCCAATCATCACCAAGAGTTTTGGTCCTTTTTCTCCTCCTGATGCCTGCCTCTCCCATTCTGCTGGGGATCCATTCCCTCCACAGTCGCTGGCTGTGGCCAAGCTGTCCTGTCCGATGAGCTCTTCTGGTCACTATGACTCCAACCCTGATGGTCCTTATTTTATAAGGACACTGTTCTCGATGATCCTTAAGGGCCCTACTGTTCCCTTAGGAATGACAGATGCCTATAGATTAAGGTGACCAGATTTTAACATTGGTAAAGCGGGACACCATTGACCAAGGGGGGGGGGGCGAGGTTCTTTTTTTAAAAAAATATATTTTATTGATTTTTTACAGAGAGGAAGAGAGAGGGATAGAGAGTTAGAAACATCGATGAGAAACATTGATCAGCTGCCTCTTGCACACCCCCTACTGGGGATGTGCCCGCAACCAAGGTACATGTACATGCCCTTGACCGGAATCGATCCTGGGACCCTTGAATCCACAGGCCGACGCTCTATCCACTGAGCCAAACCGGTTTTGGCCCGGGGGGCGGGGGCGGGGGGGTTCTTGATTAAAAATTTGGTCTATATTGTAATCACTTTTGGTTTTTTTAATAAAAGGAAATTCACTTCTTAGATCATCGTTGAATTTGCATCCTCTTTTCTTACTCATTATGTTAAAAATCTAAAAAAATAATTTAAAATTATATTGTAAATTATTATATACATATTGCTTAAAAACACAGTAAGTAGGTACGTAATTACATGAACATATTTTATTGTTAGTTTATAAATTAAATTAATTTGATTGTTATAAAGTAACTATATTTTAAAAATTATTTTAATCCTATATTTCTTTCTAAATAATAACAATACTAACTAAGTATTATTTTTCCTCTGGTGTCACTTTCAAGGCCGGCGCTAGACTTTTTGCCGCCACTATAAAATATAAATAATACGAGTACTGTCTGCTAAATTCAAGAAAATTTATGTATCTATGAAATAAATAAATAAATTACTTACCTAAATTATCTGAATAGCTGATTTGTAATGACATCACTTGTTTAACTAGCTTACTAGCATGCAGTACGATGTGTATTGTCTGAGAGACAGTTACAAAATGTTTTCGTCATTGCCAATCCCAAAAAATGCCATTGTTCATTAAGTCCAAACAATGGTGGTCAAATTCTAACAACTGATCAACAATGCGAACTTTGATAAGCAGTTCTCCATAATCAGTTCTCAACAATTATTTATTATTATTAAAGTTTAACATTATAAAATTAACAAAAATAATATAAAACTCATATCCTGGCTAAATAGCCACATGGCCGCCGAAAACCGTATATTCCCTTCCCGTTCACCCGCTGTTCCCTAGCTTGTTGTGCATTCTTTCCAAAAATCGGGACTTTTTTAAAACGCCGCGGGACGCGGGACAAATTGTTAAAAATCGGGACTGTCCCGCCAAAAGCGGGACGTCTGGTCACCTTACTATAGATGGAGCTGCCCTGGCTGCTGATCCTGGGGAGCTACAGGAGCCCTGTAAGCCCTCTCCCCTTCCCTGGGACTGAGCTGTGTCCACCTCACCACACTTCTCACTCAGCGGGTGGTTTAGGAAACCTGCTTAGAGGCCTCAGTCAGCCAGCCAGAGCAGGACCATGTCCATCTGTATCAGAACAGCCAAGTGGTAACTTCAAAAACTTATATCCACATATTATCTAACCCAACAGCATGGTCGCCTGCAATCTTTCCAATAGAATTTTTCACAAACAAGGATATTCACAAAAGGATGCATTCCATAGCATTTTTCAGTAGCTAAATAAATAAATAGGAAATAACTTAAATGTTCTGAAATCTGGGGTATCATTTTATAAAATATACCACATATAAATAACACAAGATATAAAAATTTCTGTAATTACTGGTTTAGCCCATGATATTTTGTATGTTGTTAATTAATACATTTTATTAATATTCTAAAACAAATGATTCCACAAGACAAGCCAAACCAGTGCCACATAACTCACAGTACTGAATGATATTAAATTAAAAATAAAAACTCACTGATGTCAGTCAGGTTCACAGTGTGTGAGTGATCTTAGAGGTCAAAATCTCGACTTAATACCAATACAATCAGAGGAGTTTATTACTATAATAAACAATTCATTGAGTTTGAGAAACTCTATGTAGGACATTCACTGTGTAGATGATACTGCATGGTAATTCTGTAGCTGAATTTGTTTTTCTTAAATATCATGGCATTTAACCTAGGAAGGTTTCTGACTGCCAAGGTGGCCCAGCAGAAGGAGCATGATGGGACTGAGGGGCAGCCATCTTGAAGCTTAGCCACACCTTCTCTTGGTCATTTAATCTAATTAAGAGCCATGATGAAGGGATTTTGCAGATAGGAGCAAAGTCCTTTATGTTGATTTTTAAAAATATTTTTATTGATTTCAGGGAGGAAGGGAATGGGAGAGGGATAAAAATATCAGTGATGATAGATAATCATTGATCAGCTGCCTCCTGCATGCCCCACACTGGGGATCAATCCTACAACCAGGGCATGTGCCCTGACTAGGGCTTGAACTGTGACCACTAAGCCCTTAGGTTGATTTTAAACTAAAGAGCTCAAACCTGTTTATCTTCATAACTGCATCTTGAGGGGCAGGCTACTAATTCAACCAACACCTAAGGGCCCTCTGTAACCCCATAGACCCTGGAGTGGGGCAGTGGAAGGCCATCCAAACCTCCAGTAGATCCCTTACACAACTCAGCACATGCATCCGAGGCCGGGTTTATTTGTGTGACAGCTGCCATTTTGTAAAATACATAAACTTTTTAAAGTGTAAAATGAGATCACTTTACAGTGAACCCTTGATTTTGTGGAACTTGATTTAATAGACTTAGAATTTAACAGACTAGGTTTCTGGGCTCTACGTCATATGTGAAAGTTAATACCCTGTTATATTTTAAAATATTTTTATTGATTTTCAGAGAGGTAAAGAGAGAGACAGAAACAGCAATGATGAGAATCAAGGATTGGCTGCCTTCTGCATGCCCAAAACTGGACCAGCAACCCACAAATATTCCCTTGACCAGAATCAAACCTGGGACCCTTCAGTCCACAGGCCTACGCTTCATCTACTGAGCCAAACTAGTTATGGCTGCAGCCTGTTAATTTTGAAATGCTTTAAACAAAAAATTGCTTATAATTAAATTAACAGCTTGTTATTTTTTAACTAATCACTGTTATTTTTTAAAAATTTTGGTGAATAGGCTATATGTTGGAAAAAACACTAGACATTTTGCTGACATAAATAAATACTAGATGTCTACAACTATAGTCAACATACTTAAATCCAGGGGTCACTGCTTCTAAACAATGTTCAGCGAATGATTAGCATATGATCACACCACTTCCTGAGCTGTTGTAATTGGTTGTGCTGGCTGATGTTCCCACAGGTGCTAAGCCACATCCCTGCTGTGTGCATTTGTTTACTCCTGGTGACTGTGATTACACACATTCTCTACACCTCTTCAGTATAAATTTAAAATTACTGTAATACATATAGAAAACTTTTCTGTGAAATCAAACTTTTCATACATAGTTATTTTTTTAATTTTCCTTTTTAAAATTCTTACCTGAGGATATTTTTCTATTGATTTTTATTTATTTAATTATTTATTTTTTTAATGCATGTGCTCAGTTCCCAATATGTATTATTGGTTCTTTTTTAAAAAATATATATATATATTTATTGAGTTTTTTACAGAGAGGAAGGGAGAGGGATAGAGAGTTAGAAACATCGATGAGAGAGAACCATCCATCAGCTACCTCTTGCACACCTCCTACTGGGGATGTGCCCGCAACCAAGGTACATGCCCTTGACAGGAATCGAACCTGGGACCCTTCAGTCCGCAGCCCGGCGCTCCATCCACTGAGCCAAACCGGTTATGGCTATTCTATTGATTTTTAGAGTTGAAGAGAGAGAAAAAGACTGAGAGAAACATCGATGTCGGATAAGCACATTGGTTGGTTGCCTCCTGCACGCCCCAGGACCAGGGCCCTGGCCTGGGAGGAGCCTGCAACCAAGGTAAATGCCCTTGACCTGAATGGAAAGCAGGACCCTTTGGTCCACAGGCCAATGCTCAATCCACTGTACCAAAATGGCTTGGGCTGTATACTTAATTTTAATTACATAAACTTTTCTACATAGGTGAAAATGGGTAAGCTAAAAGAATTTTATTTACAAACAGATAGGATGGATTATTTTATTAATTACTGACTATAGAAAATGTCCAAAACTTTGGGAGTATTTTACTGTGTTTACTTGGAAATATATTAACTATGTTCTGTTATGTAGGAAGTGCTTTGTTTGTTGCTATAATTTTATTATTATTATTATTAATATTATTATTATTTTAATTCTCACCTGAGGATATTTTTCCATTGATTTTGAAAGAGTGGAGGGTAGGGAATAGGCAGAGAGAGAAAGAGAGAGATGGAGAGAGAGAAACATAAAATTGAGAGAGACATAGATTTGTTGCCTTGTTTACATGCCCAGAGCAGAGCAAGGCATCAAACATTCAATCAACATGCTTGACCTTTACTGGGAATCACATCCTGGGCTGATGCTCCAACCACTGTGCCCACACAGCCAGGCTGTTTTCATATTTTAATGTAAAAATATCTTGGCCACTACTCTTTTTTTAAAACCTCACCCAATAGTATCTTCATTTATTCTGGATAGAGAGGGAGAGAGAGAGAGAGAGAGAGAGAGATTTATGTGAGAGGGTAAGATTGATAGGTTGCCTCCGGCATTCACCCTAACCAGGGATAGAACCTGAAACCTGTGCCCTGACCAGGAATTAAACTCTTGCCCTGAGATCACAGATAGTACACTCTTGCTCTAAAATTGCTGCTCTGGAGCTTGGAGCATAGCTCAGTGGTTGAGCCTCAACTTATGAATCAGGAGGTTATGGTTCCATTCTGGGTGGATGCACATGCTTGGGTTGCAGGCTTGATCCCTATTGGGAATCATGCAGGATGCAGCCAATCAATCATTCTCTCTCATCACTGATGTTTCTATTTCTCTCTCCTCCTCCATGCCTCTTTGAAATAAAGAAAAAAGAAAAAAACCACTGCTCTATCCTGCTATGGCTATGGCTGTGGCTGTGGTCTTGACATCACAGATATTGTTAACATGTTGTTAAAATTACAAGTCAAATTAGCCATCTGGGGTGCTCCCTGCACCATTCCTTAAAGTCAGTGGTCCGCAAACTCATTAGTCAACAGAACCAAATATCAACAGTACAACGATTGAAATTTCTTTTGAGAGCCAAATTTTTTAAACGTAAACGTCTTCTAACACCACTTCTTCAAAATAGACTTGCACAGGCCATGGTATTTTGTGGAAAGAGCCACACTCAGGGGGCCAAAGAACCACATGTGGCTCGCGAGCTGCAGTTTGCTGACCACGGCCTTAAGTGAAGCTTTCCCTTGACACAACCTCTATCCAACCTGCTGCCTGCTCCCAAAGGCAGCTACTTTGAAAATCACTTTGGTCTCCTTTAACTACTTGGTTTATGACTCACTGTAACATGATGGAAACCCACCTCAATGGGGGGAAATGACAAAGAAAGAATATTTTTATTATTATTTTATTTTTAAATATATTTTATTGATTTTTTACAGAGAGGAAGGGAGAGGGATAGAGAGCTAGAAACATCAATGAGAGAGAAACATCGACCAGCTGCTTCTTGCACACCTCCTACTGGGGATGTGCCCACAACCAATGTACATGCCCTTGACCGGAATCGAACCTGGGACCTTTCAGTCCACAGGCCAACGCTCTATCCACTGAGCCAAACCGGTTTCGGCAGAAAGAATATTTTTAAACGAATAATTTCTATCTGGACTCTGCCAAAACTTCCTATTTAAACCTGGATGCATCCTACCCCTGACATATTTCTCACTAAATAAGCCAGCTGTGGAAATAGAGAGATTTTGTAAGAAACGGGAAAGGTCACCTTGACTGCAAACCTTTGCAAAAAATGCAAATATATACTTAAAGTAGATGGTGTTAGTAAGTTTGTACAGTTATGATTTTTAAAAATAGTCCTTAACTACCAAAGCACAATTACTCTCTCCTGGGGGCCCATAATTGTTCAGAATAAAGCCAAAGGCCATTTTTCCTCCTATTTGTTAACCAATATTACTAGCACCAACTTTTCCTCAGTGAAGTACAAGAATTTTATTTATTAAGGCAATATAAATGACTCCATCCCAGCCAGTGTGGATCAGTGGTTGGGCATCAGCCCATGCCCAAGAGCTCACTGCTTGGATGCCTGGTGAGGGCACTTGCCCAGGGTGTGGGCTCCATATCCAGTGGGGGAGGTGCTGGAGGCAGCCAATCAATGTTTGTCTCTCATCAAAGTTTCTTGTTTATCTCTCTCCGTTCTCTTTGAAATCAATTAAAGCACACACACATAGACACACACACACACACACACACACACACGTAACAGAAAAAAAAAAGATAGTTGGCCCTCCATCAAAATTAAAAGATTAAAAAATAGTTCTGGGATATAATTAAAGTTAAATTGCCTGAACTTATCTGACATAATAAAAATCAAGGTCAAATATCTTGAGCCAAGTGTAGCTGCGATATTAGAGCCTTCAGGTCCCAGCAACTGGAGCTATAGATTTGGGAGAAATACCTGAAACTCAAGCTATTTGGGAAAGGAAGGATGTCAGCAGAAGAGGTGTTGTTCTTTATGCAGAAGAAAAGGGGGTGGGAGGGGGATGGAGTTGGTTAAATAGTTAAGAATGGTTTCCAGCGGTTGTGGGAGCTTCCTGTGTCTGCTTTCCATGTGTGTCACATGCCTACCAAGCCTGTTCTGCTCTAGACACAGAGTCATTGAGTCACACCCTGAGGCACATTTTGCTTAGACCTTTGTGTCTCCAGGGCAGAGGAGTAAACTCCTGATTGTCTTCCCTCAGAAAAAATGGGCTCAGACCTCCCACAAAACTTCCAGAAAGAGCTCACCTGTGCCATCTGCCTGAATCACTGTATAGACCCAGTCACCATGGGCTGTGGGCACAGCTTCTGTTGTTCGTGTCTCTATGTATCCGGGGAGAAAGCTGAAAGCCCTACTTGTCCCATGTGCAGGGAACCATCAGAGCAGAAAAACCTCAAAACCAATATTATCCTGAGAAATCTGGTGTCCATGGCCAGAAAAGCCAGTCTGGGGCAATTCCTGAGCTCTGAGGACGATAGGTGTGGGCTGCACCAGGAGACAAAGCAGATCTTCTGTGAAGATGACAGGAGCCTGCTCTGTTTGCACTGCTCCAGCTCTCAGGAGCACGAGGCCCACAGACACTGCTCCGTGGAAGAGGCTGCTGAGGAACACAGGGTGAGGGGTGCCGCTCAGAGCACCTTGAATGCTGGATGAGAGTACAGCAAAGAGATGAGGATTCAATCTTCTCCTTTCTGACTGTATTGATACATATTTCAGAATCAATAATGACTTTTGAGAAAATGCACTGGTTTACCTGTCTTCATGGATATTGCAATTAAGTATGGAACTTCCATTTGACCCAGTGATCTGACTTCAAGGAATATATCCTAAGAAACCTGAAGCCAGAAAGAATGCATGGTTCATAGCAGCACAGTATACAATAGCTAAGATTCTGAAAATGCCCAAGTGCCCATCAGTAGATGAGTGGATAGAAAAGCAGTGGCACATTTATACCATGGAATATGAGGCAGCAGAAAAAAATAGTAATATTTCTTACACTCTGACACAGCTTGGCGTGTACTGGAGAATAATATACTAAGAAAAATAAGCCATTCAGGAAAGACAAGTATCACATGATCTCACTCATAGGTGGAATCTAATTTATCAAAATAAACTGATGGACAGAGTGATTCCAGAGACATAGAAGCATGAAAAAGAGTGTGGAATCTTGGAGGGAAGGCGCGGGAGGGTCCTGGGTGGGTGATGATCAACCAAAGAACTAGAAGGCATATATGCATAACCCATGGACACAGACAATTGGGTGATGAAGGCCTGGGTCAGGGGTCAGGGTTGGGCTGGAGGGGTTCAATGGGGTATAAAAAGGGACATATTTAATACTTTCAATAATAAAGATGACAAAAGATAGCCATGGTGGCAATAACAGGCACACATATCCTGGGCTTGCCTTTCCCCTTTGTGACCTCTCACCAGGGCCCTGCTTGTTGGGAGTAGGGTTTTCCTGAGCTCCCCTTTTCTGAGGACTGGTTTCCTGATTTGTACCTGGCAAGCTCCAAGTAGAGTGCCTGGGGAGGAGAGAACTCTCCAGGCACCTGCTGTTTCCTGCTCTTCACCTCAGTCAGGCTCAGCGGCCTCTGGGCATTTCTCCCACTCATGCCCTGGTGTCCTGGCAGCTGCATGTTTCTGTGCTGTGGGGCTGAGGGGGGCTAACCTGCGCCCAGGGCTGTGTGGGGAACACAGACCTCCACTCAGAGGCCTCTGCAGGCACTGGTGCCTGCCCATCTCCTGCTCTGAGCTGCTCTTTCCTGTCCACATGAGGCCATAATCACCACCAGCCTCCCAAGGTTTCCTTGTCATCTTACTGGGTTCTTCATATCAGTGCCTTGCCATTGGCTGAGGTATCTCCAGGGTTGGAATAGAGGAGGAACCCTGAGTTCCTTTGCAGCCCACACCTCCACTCACTGCTCCCTGGTACTTCTGAGCTTTCTGCCCAGACCCCACTCACTTCCAGGGAAGTGTTTGCATCCTACAGTTGCCCTCAGGCAACAAGGCTGTGCCACCATATCCATATTTCCCTTCTCCTCTCCAGTCATACCACCCAGTGTGTTTACAGGGTTTTCCTCTGCTTCAGGATTTCTGGGAGTCATGACTAAACAGAAGAACTCTAGTAGTAAACACTGAGAGAACTAAACAAACTGATTCTTTAACTTGACATGGAAGAAAAGAATATGGAAGAATCATCATGAAAATTTTGTAGAGAAAGGACTTGATATATTACTATAGAGCTATACCACATAAAACACTGTAGTATTGGCAAAAATGTATATATGTATTCTCTCTTAGCCTTTACCCTTGGACAATATAATGAGTGCAGTCTCCTGAGGAGCCTCCAAGATTCCTTGGCTCCTCCAGTCCCTTCTACACCTTGGCGTTTTGTAAGCTCCTGGACAACCTCTCATTTTACTCCCTAAAGTCCCTCCTGTCCCTGGGCCATGGCTGCTCCTGAAACTTTCCAGGGCTAGTGGAGCCTAAGGGTTTTGCTCAGTCCCTCTTGAGAGCCAGTCCTTGGGCAATGGGAGCTGTTTCCTCTCACAAGTCCCAGGAACTAGTGTCTGAGGTGTTGCCCCTGAAAGAGCTGGGTTCTCTGTTCCTCTGGCCCCACCTACAGGTAACTCCCCTGCAGGACAGCCTCAGGGAAATGGGGATTTCTCTGATTTGCTGCAAGGTCACCCCCATCTAGGCCTTGAACTGGATTTCTTGGAGCAGGGACCCCACTTGTAGCTAGATGCTGGAACCAGGGACAGTACCTATCCTCTTAAACTTGGCAGTGACCTACCCTGGACCACAGGTTCATTGCCCGTGGGCTAGATTTCAGATATGCACATTACCTTAATGGCTCCGCTGGGATCCAGGGTCTAACTTCAGCTTGATATACTCAATATTTTCCAGTAGATGGACTTGGACATATAATAAAATATTTTTCAAAAATAAAAAAACCAAACACCTTAGCTGGTTTGGTTCAGTGGATAGAGCATTGGATTGCAGAGTGAGTTAGTCTGGGATGCAATACAGGTCAAGGGCACTTCCCTGGGATGCTGGCTCCTCCCAGGCCAGGGTCCTGGTTTGGGCCCATGCAGGAGACAAACAATTGATGTGTTCTCTCACATAGATATTTCTCTGTCTTTTTCTTTCTCTTCCACTCTCTCTAAAAATCAATGGAAAAATATCTTTGTGAATCTCTAAAAAATAAATGCAAACATATCCTCAGGTGAGGATTAAAAATAGGAAAACAAAAAGAGCAACTTGAATTATTACTAGTCCCATTTGATATCAAGAAAAATAGATAACTGTAGTCCACTAGTACTAACTAATAATAGATGACAGATTAGCTTTTTTAAACTGAAAGATTACTTACATTCTATATGCAAATACCACCAACAACCTTCATAACTCTCCAAGCACAGATAGTATCAGCCCCCTAACTTCTTTCAGTAACCTCCAGGTGGCCTGGCCATCCTCAAGTGGGGGTGACAGAACCCTAAGTATAGATGAGATGAATGGCAGTTGACAATGCTGAATTTCTGGACCACAAATCAGGTCACAGCAAGCCAAGACCCTGACAGGTTGCTTCCTCCCTGGCTCATCCATTCTGAAGCAACCAGAAAAGGATTATGGAATCTTAGTCAGAAGAGAGCTGCTGTGTGTACATGCATATGTTTGTGTGTGTGGAGGGGGACATGATTAGATAGACAAGCTGAAATCTATTTCCTGCCCATCATCCTCACACTTCCTAGGGCTTTGGTTCACTTTTTACATGTTTTAATAAAACAAAAGGTAATCCATAGACAGAAAGAAAAATGTTTTTAATACATATATCTCATAAAGGATTTGTATACAAAAAACTCTTACAATTAGAAATAAGACCAAAAATCCAATGATCATTGTGCAATTTAGAGGAGTTGAGTAGGCACTTCACTAAGGAAGATATATGGATGGCTACTAAGGACATTGTCTTAGCCTATTTGTATTTCTATGCCAAAAAGACTGTAGACCTTGTGGTTTATAAACAACATGTATTTCTCACAGTTCTGGGAGATGAAAAGTTCAAGGTCAATATGGTGGCTGATTCAGTTTCTAGGGAAGTCCTATTTCCTGTTTTATACACAGCTGTCTTCTCCTTCAGTTTTGCCAATTTGGAGAGGTGAGGGAGTTTCTTGGAGTCTCCTTCATAAGGCCACTAATCCTATTACTGAGGGCTCCAGCCTCATAAGCTAATCACCACCAAAAGGCCTTTTAAGTTTATCAATAGTTTTAGGGAGTAGGTGATTCATAAAGAATGAAATTGTGATTTACTGATATTCTAAATCCCCTGGAGCTGCCTGGGTTACAATTTTTTATATAAACTCAAGGTCAATGCTTGAAGGAAAGAAATGCTCAGATATATCTTCTTAGACCTTTATACCCTGTTCCTACAACAGTTTATCTCTTCTTTTACACAAATATTCTCCTCCACAATAGGGCAGCAGTTATATGTGTGCTATGTAAATATGAAAGTAATTGAGGTGATAATGCCTACAATACTAGTACTGATTCATTCTTAGTGTGTGATCTGTCTCTCCTTTATTGACTAAAACATCTTCTAAGTGTCCTAGTCAGACACACATTTATAAACCAATTTCTAAATTATATACACATGTAAATGCACAAACATTTTTTAAGTTATTGAATAGTATTTATAGTATTGGTCTGTTTGGTAACATTGGACATAGTTTCAATATTATGTCTTTCAATCCATGAATATTAGGCATTCCCATTTACAGGACTTGTAGTTCTTCTTTTATTTCTTTCAATAGTGTTTAATAGTTTATAAACACAGAATTACATAAATTTTATTAGATTTATTTTTAGGAATTTCAGTTTCTGATCATATAAGATGCATTTTAAATTTCCTTTCCTATTTTTTATTGTTTTGGGGAAATTCACTGATCTCATTTCTTCCTAAGTTCATTAATTATAGAAAATTTCTAATTATGCAATCATGTTCAGCTAATACTATAAATTATCATAGCTTTCTTTCCTCTTTCCTAGGTTTAGATTTATTTCTTTCACATGTCTAATTGCATTAAATAGGAATCTGTCATCGTGTTGAATATACACTGAGTGGCCAGATTATTATGATCTCTGAACCCATAATAATTTAGCCACTCAGTGTATATTCTATATAATAAAAGGCAAATATGCACATTGTCCCCTCAACTAGCAGTTTGACAAGCAGGCAGGCTGGCCAACCACCCATGTCCCCTCCTCCTGGCCAGGCTGGCCAGACCCGACCCATGCACGAATTCACGCACTGGGCCTCTAATATATATATTGACTGGCCAGATTATTGTGCATTCAGAGATCATAATAATCTGGCCACTCAGTGTATGTGGTAACAGCAGAAATTCTGTTGTTTTTTAATATATTTTTATTGATTTCAGATAAGAAGGGAGAGGGAGATAGAAACATCATGATGAGAGGGAATCATTGGTTTTGTGGCACTTGCACACTGCCCACTAGGGATGGAGCCAACAACCCAGACATGTGTCCTGACAGGGAATGAACCTCCTATGACCTCTTATTTCCAGGGCCAATGCTAAATGGCTGAGCAACATCAGAAGGGTCAGTCCAATGTTTTAGAACTTGCCCATGGCAGAGAAGTAGCTATTTCCTGTTTACTGCCAGCCTCATTATTAGCCAAGGCAGGGATTCAAGCCTCTTTAATCCTCTTTAGTCATTGTTTCCTGGGGCCTTTTTCTGGGGAAAGATGAGGGGAGAGGATTTTCAGGTGCAGTCATCTTCTCTTTGTTTTCTTTTTCAGTTGTACACTGCAGATCCCTCCTCCTTATTTGAGCCCTTATGAATTTTTTTATTTCAGTGTGCATATATTTATATTTTTCACTATCCTATAATCTGCAGATTCTAGGGGTTTTGTCTTACCTTTGAAGATTGGATTTGGTGGAGGGAAATTGAGAAGTTACTATGGTACCTAGCAAAACTTAGTTATAATAACTTAGTTATTATATTTATTTATTTTGATAAATATGTGGGTTTTTTTAAAATTGATTTCAGAGAGGAAGGGCAGACAAAGAGAGAGAGAGATCAATAATGACAGATAATGATTAATTGGCTGCCTGCTACAAGCCCCATAAGGCCGTGATCAGCAAACTGTGGCTCAAAAGCCACATGCGGCACTTTGGCCCTTGATGTGGCTCTTCCACAAAATACCACGGCCTGGGCGAGTCTATTTTGAAGAAGTGGTTTTAGAAGAAGTTTAAGTTTAAAAAATTTGGCTTTCAAAAAAAATTTCCATCGCTGTACTGTTGATATTTGGCTCTGTTGACTAATGAGTTTGCCGAACACTGTCCTAAGGGAATCTAGCCTGCATCTCCGGCATGTGCCCTGACCAAGATTCAAACCAAGTCTATCTGTTTCATGGGTGGAGACTCAACCATTCAACCTCACCAGCCAGGCTAGTTGCTATATTTATTATTTGAAGTAGGGATGAGATTGCAGGGCCTGGCTTATAGAGTGGTAAAACACTGTATGACAGAATCAGAAATTAGGAAATAATAGTGCAAGTGAGGGTTGGACAATTCCTGTAAGGGACAGTACTAGGTAGCAGCAGGACAGGAGGGCACACTGCCCACAGAATTAATTGATTTTTGCGGGAAAATGAAACTTTTGCTATAGGCTTACTTAGGTGATTTGCAACATGTTGAGAAATGCTTGAGATAAATTTCTGAGAATTAATTAATTTGGGGATCTTGCTGGTCAATGATCCTTCCGCTGGCTTACAATCCTATACACTGAGTTAGAGGGCAGCAGCTTCACCTTTCTAGGATATGTGGTCTTTGATGGATTTTACATTTGTTTTTCCATAATTTTTAAAAGTTGAGTAACTTAGGTTTTCACTTTTTAAACTTCTAGCAATGTTAATTATTTTCATAGATTTTTAAAAATAGGACTTAAATTCCCAAACATTTGAAAATGTGGGAAATAATTCATATGGAGGTGGCATCAATAACTTGTTAACTTGTGATGGGTTTCAACAAAATGCAGGTAGAATGGCACTTCTGTTAATAATAATTTTCTACAGCATCTATAAGATAGTGACTCTAGTTAGTACTGTATTGCATATTGAAAAGTTTCATGTATCTTACAGCAAAACACATTTACATTCTGTGAGGCTGTCAGCCCCCACGTGTTGTTTTCTTTTTTTTAAAATTTCTTTATTGATTAAGGTGTCACATATTTGTCCTCATCCCCCCATTCCCATCCCACACCCCTCCCCATGGATGCCCCAACCCCCTGTTGAACTTAACCATTGGTTAGGCTCTTATGCATGCACACAAGACCTTTGGTTGATCTCTCCCTTCTCCCCCAACCCTCCCCTATCCTCCCTCTGAGGCCCGATAGTCCGATCGATGCCTCCTTGTTTCTGGTTCTGTTCTTGTTCATCAGACCATGTTGTTCATCATTTCCCCTAGATGAGCGAAATCATGTGTCACTAAAGATATACTTATAAGAATTGAATGTGCGACGAGCAATAATAGTTATGCTGACAGGCAAATGAATCAGTCTGTAGTGAGTTTCTTTCTGGTCCAACAGTTCTTTTGAGACCCAATATCAATGTCCACCAGTTCCTTTTGAGTACATGTTGGCACTGACCCCTCAGCTCTGGATGGTGGACAAATGGTGGTAATGCAGGTCCGACTCCCTCTGGTTTGGTCTCGGCCGGACCCAGGGGCACGGCTTCACCCGGATCCAGGGGCCCACGGCCTCACCCGGACCCGGGGCCAGGCTCACCCGGATCCAGGGGCCCACGGCCTCACCCGGACCCGGGGCCAGGCTCACCCGGGCCTCACCCGGACCCGGGGCCAGGCTCACCCGGATCCAGGGGCCCACGTCCTCACCCGGACCCGGGGCCAGGCTCACCCGGATCCAGGGGCCCACGGCCTCACCCGGACCCGGGACCCAGGCTCACCCGGATCCAGGGGCCCACGGCCTCACCCGGACCCGGGGCCAGGCTCACCCGGATCCAGGGGCCCACGGCCTCACCCGGACCCGGGACCCAGGCTCACCCGGATCCAGGGGCCCACGGCCTCACCCGGACCCGGGACCCAGGCTCACCCGGATCCAGGGGCCCACGGCCTCACCCGGACCCGGGACCCAGGCTCACCCGGATCCAGGGGCCCACGGCCTCACCCGGACCCGGGACCCAGGCTCACCCGGATCCAGGGGCCCACGGCCTCACCCGGACCCGGGACCCAGGCTCACCCGGATCCAGGGGCCCACGGCCTCACCCGGACCCGGGGCCAGGCTCACCTGGATCCAGGGGTCCACGGCCTCACCCGGACCTGGGACCCAGACTCACCCTGACCCGGTTCCCAGCCTCACCCGGACCCAGGGGCGCGCAGCTTCACCCGGATCCGGGACCCAGCGGGGTTTCGTCTTCTTGATCCCAATTCCTGTTGGTCAATTCCATCTCAGTAATTCCTTTGGCCATTTTCTCAGAGCTCCAGGGCAGCCGCCGCAGAACTCGTTGGGCGGCGGGCTCGGCGAAGCTCCGGTGTGCCCGGTGCGCGGCAGCGGGCTGGTCCGGGGTGGCTGCGTCGGCCCTTGGGTCTGCAGCGGTGGCCAGTCACCGAGCGTGCGCACCTGGCCGCTTCCGGGGCGTTGAGATTCTTGAAGGACTCGGAGGTCAGCAAGCGCGGAGTCTCCCACCCCATGTCTCCCAGTGGCTCGTCTGTCCGTGCTCGGCAGCGAGTGGGGCCTTCCCCTCAGCCGGAGACCGCCGGGGGAACTGCGCTGAGCACGTTCCAGGCCGCCACTGTGTCGCCTGAGCCGTAGTTCTTAAAGTGTGATCTTTGGGTCACCGGCATCAGCATCATCCCGAGTACTCCTCTCTTTTATTCTAGTTGTAGAGCATCTGCTCAGTCAGCCCTCCGGTGGTTCTGGATGGTGTCTGCTCTGCTCTCCCGTCGTAGACTCAAAATTGTTGTGGTAGGCAACAATCAGGCTTCCGCCCTATGCCTCCATCTTGGTCTTCCTTTGTATAGTTAAGTCTTGATTGTTGTTGGTGTCGCTGGGAGGAATTGTCCTCCAGGCCAATTGGCCGTGCGGATCCTCTGTGTCTATAAAGAAAGAGTTGCTGTGTAGGAGACAGATTTATGGGCCGGGTCTTGGTGCAGCAAGGCTTTGGCGCTCACTGAGTCTGCCTCTGGAATGTGTCCTTTATGCGAGTGGTTGAAATCTGGTGTCATCTCACACCGACCACTAGATGCCCTCGTTTCTGGGTCTCCAATGGTGTGTAGGTCAGCTACTACCTGAGACCACTCAGCAGGACTTACGGCAAAAACTGCAATTTCCTCCTCCTGTCTGAGCGTCCCTAGAGCAGTCCGACTAGAACCGCAGTTTATCTGGTCAAGCTGCCATAGGGCAGGCCACCCACATGCAAAAGCCGTTGCTTGGAGCCCAGGTGTGCCTGCAAGACGTGCGGGGCGGACCTGCAAAACGAGCGGGGCGGGTCCCAGGGCGGGGCGAGTCTCAGGGCGGGGCGGGGCCTCAGGGTGCCACCAGGCCATGGCGTGGCGAACCGCACTGGCTGCAAGTCTGCTTTTTCTGCTTTCCACGCCTCCAAGCCCCCTCGTTCCGCACTCCAATGCAGCAAACACTGATTGCTGGGCGCACCTCCGCAAGGAAGTCACTCCCACTCTCCGATCCAAAGGCCGAGAGTCCAGCCTCTCCCCGCAGGCGTCTGGGGAGCTAATCTCCCCTAGGGTTGGAACAAAAGCCACAAGTCCCTTCCCCCGACCCACGCGCCTCCGCACCTCAGCTCCTCCAGAGTTCGCTCTTTCCTCTTCTCTCTTAGCTGTAAATCCACCATTCAGCCAGCTCTCCTGTGGTTCTGGGTGGCAGACACTCTGTGCGCGGCGAAGTTCCTTTGTTTAACTTTGAAATTGCTGTGCGCGAAGTTCCTTTGTTTGACTTTGCTGCCTTCTTGGTTCTCCTCTCTCAAAATGGCTAGAGGACTTGAGTGTAAGACAGGAAGTCCTAAGAATCCTCTAAGTCGGTGTTGGCGGTCTCTGGGGCCCCCGAGGATCTCAGTGGGGAGCTGGGCCAGGTCGGTGACGCGGGTGGGCCCGTCTCGCAGAAAGATGGTCTCTTCCTTCACCGAGAGCCGCTGCGCCGAGTCCGCGGCCGCCGCCACAGCAGCTGCCGCGGCGCCCACGAGCTCATGGCCCCGGCTGCGGTGCTGGCTGAAAGGAGCAGCCGCCCGCCCTGGGGAGACGCGAGCAGGAGTCGCCGCGCTCACCAGTCCATCTTTTAGTTGTTTTTCCGAAACTGCCATGCGAGGCAACAGATCAGCCGTTCACCTCCGCCGCCATCTTGGCTTCTCTCCCCACGTGTTGTTTTCTATGTTATAACCCTAATTAGATAACAGACCACAATCTGTATAATCCATTCAAGGTGGTCACTTCCTTTTGTGAATTTCAGCCAATCTCAGCAAGTGGGTGTGGCCTGAAGTAAGGGGAGTCATATAAAGCCCCATCTGTACAGAGCCCACTTCACTTCTCCAGGGTAGACTGACTGAAGTTGGAGCTGCCAGTTCTATGAAGAGAATTCCTACTGACCCTGCTATCGACAGAACTTACAGAGGTGGGAGAACTCATAGTAGACTCTCGTGAGTATGGAATTTAGAATAAATATGTTATTTTTTAAGTAAATATCTCAAAAAATGCCTACTTTATCTTATTACAAATATTTTCAATTTAACTCTCTGGGATCTTCTCTAAGTAGAGAAGTAGATTTCTTAGTTAATTGAAATGACATCAATATTTCAAATATCTGGAATTGGAGCACTTGTAATATATTGATATTTGCTATAATAAGTTATTTCATTATTTTTTTATTTTAGTACCATATTGCTAGTAGGTGTTTTTTAGGTCATAAAAGAGATTTCTCTAATTATGGAAATTATAAAAAACCTAAAATGTTTCACATAATGTATGCTGGTAAGAATCTTCATACTCATTAACCTAAAGTACAAATGAGTCAATTAATGACAAAAAACTCATAAAGGTCCTCTTTGCTATTCCTTTAAAACCTTCAGTTCCAGGCTACATTTGAAAACTTTGAAATAGATCCCCACAGCTGTAAGGCTTCCCAAGAAGTGGCATTGGACACAATGGGAGATTATCAGAGACAAAGATGAACCAGTCATGCTTCTGTCTTCCTCTCTCTCTGAAAGTTAATAAAAATATTTTATTTAAAATAACCTATTAGAATATACCCTCCCCAAATTTCTTTTCTTTGGTTATTTTAACATAAAATCATAAAGATATGGCATACCAGAAAAATACAGTCAGGCCTTCCCCTAACTTTCAGAGTCTGTATTAGAAATTTTTCTTATTCACTGAATTTATTTGTAATCCTAAAACAAATGTTCATGGTGTTTTCCCAGCCATTCTTGGACTTGCACTAAGAAGGAGAAATTTGAGTCCTGCCAATTGAATATTCCAAGCAGAGTTTGAATAAAGAGAAGCTCAAACAGCAAGTAAGTGTCTTTTCCATGGTCTATTATGCCAGGTTTTTGGCATTTGGGTGCCAAAGCACTGGGATATGCCTAATGGAAATAATGTATCTGTTAGATAAGCTTTCTTAAGGAATGAGCTCTAGGGTTATAGGCCATGAATTCAATGTTGATAAATAAACAATATATATTAACTAAGATGTCTTTAAATAGAAATACACATAGAGTAAAATTATGTACTAACTGAAGGATGGACATGCTATGACCAGAGGCTGGAAGGAGACAAACTCTGCCTTTTGGTCAAGAATAATGTATTACTATGAGCTACTACTTAAGAGTGTTTCTGCTATATTATAGAACAGGAAGGGAATTTACTATAAGCTTGTAATATCTATCATTTTAGAAAGTAATTTGTATTTAGAATGCAATGAAAAATCTATACTTACGATAAAAAAGTAATAGAATAGGGAATAAAGTATGAACAATTTTATGAAGATCTTATTTATAGCAAAGAAAATTAAAGAGCAAAGAACAGGAACAGATGATAACTCTAATTTCCAATGGGACGAAAACAATTATGTTCAGAAAAATTATTTTTTACAGATGAGCTTGACAAAATTTTTGTAAATTTGATAAAGAGGCTCAATTATTGGATAATTCTCAATTTCTTTTAAGTGTTGGAAAGAAAAACTAATTGGATTTTTAGGGAGTGTTCCTTGTGGGTCTACGCCCTGGATTATACTGTCATGTAAATACATTAGATTATAGGGGTGATGAACCTTTTTTCTACCAAGGGCCATTTGGATATTTATAACATCATTTGAGGGCATACAAAAAGAACATAAATTATTAACAATTAGCCAGCTACATTTGGTCAAACATATAAATTACCCTTAATGCCTTGGGAGGATCAGACCAAATTATTTTGGGGACCATATATGGGCCTCAGGCAGGACTTCCCCACCTGTGGTTAGAGGATCACTTTAAGAAATTCAGTGGCACTCACAAAAAACTCAGTAAATATTATCAAATGAATCTTAGATATTGTTGGGTATCTGTCTACTACGATAGCATTTTGTTTTATTTATTTTATTTTTATTTCAGAGAAGAAGGGAGAGACATTGAAACATCAATGAAGACAGAGAATCACTGAATGGAACCGAGTCCTCCTGCTTCATAGGTGGACACTCAACCACTGAGCCACACCAGCCAAGCAGCATTTATAGTTTAGATGTATCTTTCAGACAGTTGTTATTAGAAACAACGCCTGGATGTTGTAGAGAGTATGCAGCGTATACAGAAGGACAGTTACCAGCAGCTGTAGGCCCAGCTCTGAGGGATTTCCTATTAGACAAAACAACTTCATCTTCCCACTACTGACTTAACCTGGCTGAAAAGAGAACAGAAATTTCTTCCTCTGACTTAACCATCAAACTTGCAATGTCAAGGGTTCTAAGTCCTCCATCTCTGGCAGAAATGTCCAGTGGCCCTGTAGCTGAGAGCTGGTGCCACACACAGATCCAGGTAGTGAAATTCTCCCAGATGTGGACCATCAGTAACTTTAGCTTTTGCCAGCAGGAAATGGGTGAAGTCATTCAAAGTTCAACCTTTTCATCAGAAGCCAATGATCAACTGAAATGGTGTTTGAGAGTATACCCAAAAGGGCAAGATGAAGAAAGCAAAGATTACCTGTCACTTTATCTGTTTCTGGTCAGTTCTCCAAAGACTATATTACTGGCAAAATTCAAATTGTCCATTCTGAATGACAATGGAGAAGAAATCAAGTCTTTGGAGAGTCGCCATGCATATAGATTTGTACAAGGCAAAGACTGGGGATTCAAGAAATTCATCCAAAGAGATGTTCTCTTGGATGAAGCCTACAGGTTTCTCCCTGATGACAAGCTGACCCTCTTCTGTGAGGTGAGTGTGGTGCAAGATTCCGTCACCATTTCTGGCCAGAATGCCAGGAAGATGGTAAAGGTTCCCGAGTGCCAGCTGGCCGATGAGCTAGGAGGACTTTGGGAGAATTCCTGGTTCACAGACTGTTGTTTTTGTGTGGCTGGCCAGGAAGTCCAGGCTCACAAAGCGATCTTAGCAGCTCGTTCTCCAGTGTTTTGGGCCATGTTTGAACATGCAATGGAGGATAGCAAAAAGAATCCAGTGGAAATAATTGACGTGGAGCCTAGCGTATTTAAGGAAATGATGTGCTTCATTTACACGGGGAAGGCTCCAAACCTGGACACAATGGCTGATGGTTTGCTGGCAGCTGCTGACAAGTATGCCCTGGAGCGTTTGAAGGTCATGTGTGAGGAAGCCCTCAGCAGTCACCTGTCTGTGGAGAATGCTGCAGAAATGCTCACCTTCGCTGACTTCCACAGCGCAGATCAATTGAAAACTCAGGCAGTGGACTTCATCAACTCTCATGCTGAGGATGTTATGGAGACCTCGGGGTGGCAGGCGATGGTGGCATCCCATCCCCACTTGGTGGCTGAGATGTACCGAGCTCTGGCTTCAGCACAGGGCCCCCCATGCAAGCGCCTGAAGCAGTCCTGAGATCCTGCCTGTTGTAAGACTCCCTTGACTTTCCAGTAGTAGAAGCCATAGTTGCTGCCATTGAGCACCAGGTAACAGTACAATCTGTGGAGTTTTTCATCTGCTGTGGGAGGAAGTCTGCATCTCAGCCCCAGATTTTTAGATTTATTATTTTTTAAAGGAATCATATATTTTAATGTAACTTTATTGATTTCCAAGAGGAAGGGAGAGGGAGAGAGAAACATAAATGATGAGAGTGAATCACTATTATGCTGATTCTTGCATGCACCCTACTGGAAATCAAGCCCACAACGGAGGCATGTGCCCTGACCACCAATGGATCACTGACCTCCTGGTTCATAGATTGACACTCACCAACTGAGCAACACTGGTTGGGCTAGGGATACTTTCTTCCATTGATTTTAGAGGGAGTGCAAAGGAGGGAGGGAGAGACAGAGACTCAGAGAAAGAGAAAAAGATGCAATGCCCAGACAGATGCATTGCAAGGGATGGAAACTGCAACCCAGATATGCACCCTTGAGTGGAATCAAACCCCTGACCCTTCATGTCTGAGCCAAAGCTCTAAACACTGAGACAATGGCTATGGTGAGATAAGTCTTATATTGGACTATAACATTTTAATTTTAAAAGATGCTCAAATGTCTGTCTTTAGGGATATGCTTATTCTGCACATGTTTTGGTCATCTCTGCACTTTATTAGATGTGACAACTAAAACTGCTCTTGCTGTTGTGACCTTAAAATAAAGTGATATCTTGAAAGACCACCTTTTGCCTCATGACTTTATTTGCAATGTGTCCACATGATTTCTTTTTCTTTTTTCAGTGACTATCACTTTACAGCCTGGAAGAGCTAATAGTCTTGTCTTCCTTCCTGGAGGTTTGATAAGCCTCTGTGTGGGATGTGGTCCTCACGGTGCACATGTGTCTCTCTTGCATCTGAGTGTTTTCATGACTGGGGTGCTCATACTTTTACCTCTGGGAGACATTTCTGGGAGATAGAAGTGGGAGTCATTTGAACTTGGGCTTCTGGAGTCTGTATTGATGATTTGAAAGAGCAGAATATGAATGTCCAGGAGGGACTCTTTCTTCTGGGCTGTGCTAAAACCCACATCCACTACAATGTCTTCACCACCTCCCCACTTTTACTGCAGTATGTGCCCAAACCTATTGGCATAGTTGGGGTATTCCTGGATCATGAAGGTGGAAGTTTGACCTTTATAAATGTAGCTCAAATTTCCCTTATATGTAGAATCTCTTCTTACACTTTCTCTCCCCGTCTCAGGCCTATCGTTTGTTTTAGAAATATATTAGAAATCTTCCTATATGCTGAGCAAGTCTAATATCTAAGGAATGCATTTTCCTAATACACTATCAATTAAGACAAATATGTTACCTTTTTGTTTTTAGTTTCCTTATGACATAAATATCAGTTTACTGTATTATTAAATACTAGAGGCCCGGTGCACGAAATTCGTGCACGGAGGGGGGTTGTCCCTCAGCCCAGCCTGTACCCTCTCCAATATGGGACCCCTCAAGGGATGTCCGACTGCCCGTTTAGGCCCGATGGGATCGGGCCTAAACGGGCAGTCGAACATCCCTCTCACAATCCAGGACTGCTGGCTCCCAACTGCTTGCCTGCCTGCCTTCCTGATTGCCCCTAACCACTCTGCTGCCAGCCTGTTTGCCCCCAACTTCCCTCCTCTGCCGGCCTGGTCACCCCTAACTGCCCTCTCCTGCAAGGTTGATCACTTCCAACTGCCCTCCCTTGCAGGCCTAG
The DNA here is from genome assembly GCF_951640355.1 of Cnephaeus nilssonii. Classification (NCBI taxonomy): domain Eukaryota; kingdom Metazoa; phylum Chordata; class Mammalia; order Chiroptera; family Vespertilionidae; genus Cnephaeus; species Cnephaeus nilssonii. The sequence goes on from NC_137084.1 coordinate 57,153,337, forward strand.
TCCTTCTCAACTGCCCTCCCTTGCAGGCTGGGTGCCTCCCAACTGCCCTCTCCTGCTGGCCATCTTGTGGTGGCCATCTGTGTCCACATGGGGGCAGGATCTTTGACCACATGGGGACAGCTATATTGTGTGTTGCAGTGATGATCAATCTGTATATTACTCTTTTATTAGATAGGATACCTCCAAAGCACAATGAGTCAGAATCTGAAGGTTTATGTGGCTTCTATTTGGTTTCTAGGACAAAGTTCTTTCCTTTACCCACCACTCACTTCTCTCCTTTTACTCTTGAATGTTAATTTCAACATAATTTTTGTAACACCTCTTGAAAAGGATCCCACCAAGTTTTTGATAGTCCACATGATAAAACTTACAGAATAATACAGCATGAGACTTTCATTCTCTCACTAAGTTCTTCATATAACTGTAATTCCTCAGCCTCTAAAGAATGAAAAAGGAAAATAAAAGTGCCTTCTCTCATTCCAAGGCCTTTCTCAGTCAGGCAACCACAAAAAGAAAGAATGAGCCTACAATTCATGTCATGTAATCTCTATCAGGCATAATTCAAATCAAATCCCATCAGGCAAAGTCTGGGATAATTAAAATGTATAAGAGAACAGTGGTGACCTGGGGGAGAACTTATGAAACCTTGTCTCCTGCTTTTGCTGACTATTCTTTTCGTTATGCTAGACTCCAAGTCCCTATCGGGGACTTGGTCAGGCGGCTGTGGGTGCTAACCCACGCCACCTGGATCCGTGATCCGGGACCTGGGCAGGCGTCTGCGGGTGCTAACCCATGCCGCCTGCCATGGTCCGTGATCCATGATCGTGGACCTGGGCAGCCTGCTGCAGGCATTAACCCACGCCGCCTGCCCTGCTCTGAGATCGATGATCACAGACCTGGGCAGCCGGCTGTGGGCTTTAACCCACGCTGCCTGACCTGGTCCATGATCCCTGATAGGGGCTTTGAGTCAGCTGCCACTGGCGATGGCTGACTCGAAGCCCTTATCCAGGACCTGGTCAGGCGGCTGTGGGCGCTAACCCACGCTGCCTGCCCTCGTCCGAGATCGGTGATGGTGGACCTGGGCAGGCAGCTACGGGCGCTAACCCACGCCGCCTTCCCTGGTCCGTGATCCCTGATCGTGGACCTGGGCAGGCGGCTGCAGGCCTTAACCCACACTGCCTGCCCTGGTCCATAATTGGTGATGGCGGACCTGGGCAGCCGGCTGCAGGCCTTAACCCACACCGCCTGCCCTGGTCCATGATCGGTGATCGTGGACCTGGGCAGCCGGCTGCGGGCCTTAACCCACGCCGCCTGCCCTGGTCCATGATCGGTGATGGTGGACCTGGGCAGCCGGCTGCGGGCGTTAACCCACACTGCCCGCCCAGCTCTGAGATCAGTGATGGACCTGGGCAGGCAGCTGTCCTGGTCCGTGATCGGTGATGGCGGACCTGGGCAGCCGGCTGCGGGCGTTAACCCACGCTGCCTGCCCTGGTCCGTGATCCCTGATCGTGGACCTGGGCAGGTGGCTGCAGGCCTTAATCCACACCGCCAGCCCTGGTCCATGATCGGTGATGGCGGACCTGGGCAGGCGGCTGCAGGCCTTAACCCACACCGCCTGCCCTGGTCCATGATCGGTGATCGTGGACCTGGGCAGCCGGCAGCGGGCCTTAACCCACGCAGCCTGCCCAGCTCTGAGATCAGTGATGGACCTGGGCAGGCAGCTGTCCTGGTCCGTGATCTGAGATCGTGGACCTGGGCAGCCGGCTGCGGGCGTTAACCCACGCCGCCTGCCCTGGTCCGTGATCCCTGATCGTGGACCTGGGCAGGCGGCTGCAGGCCTTAACCCACGCCGCCTGCCCAGCTCTGAGATCAGTGATGGACCTGGGCAGGCAGCTGTCTTGGTCCGTGATCTGAGATCGTGGACCTGGGCAGCCGGCTGCGGGCGTTAACCCACGCCGCCTGCCCAGCTCCGTGATCTATGATCGTGGACCTGGGCAGCCAGCAGCGGGCCTTAACCCACGCCGCCTGCCCAGGTCCGTGATCGGTGATGGCGCCTGCCCAGGTCCGCGATCGGTGATGGCGGACCCGGGCAGGCGGCTGCAGGGGTTAAGGCCCTGCAGCCGCCTGCCCAGGTCCGCGTCCGCGATCGGTGATGGCGGACCCGGGCAGGCTGCTGCAGGGCCTTAACCCCTGCAGGGCCTTAACCCGGGTCCACGTCCGCGATCGGTGATGGCGGACCGGGCAGGAGGCTGCAGGGGTTAAGGCCCTGCAGCCGCCTGCCCGGGTCCGCGTCCCCGGTGATGGCGGACCCGGGCAGGCAGCTGCAGGGCCTTAACCCCTGCAGGGCCTTAACCCGGGTCCGCGTCCCCGATTGGTGATGGCGGACCCAGGCAGGCGGCTGCAGGGGTTAAGGCCCTGCAGCCGCCTGCCCGGGTCCTCGTCCCGGATCGGTGATGGCGACCCGGGCAGCCGGCTGCGGGCCTTAACCCCTGCAGCCGCCTGCCCGGGTCCGCGATAGGTGATGGCGGACCTGGGCAGCCGGAGCTAACCGCCTGCCCCAGTCCACCATCATGGCTTGGATCTCACTGGCATGGGTGCTGCCCTTTCCCCGGCCATCTTTGCTGGTTTAACGTGTATATTTGCTCCTGGTTGGCTGGTGGGCGTGGCTGGTGGGCGTGGCTGGTGGGCGTGGCTTATAGGTGTAGCGAAGGTGCGGTCAATTTGCATATTACTGTTTTATTAGATAGGATGATGTTAACATTCAAAACATAAGTATCACTTTATACTTTACTCAATTTGGGAAAATAGTCATGCATGATGCATGGCTCAGAATATGTTCTCTGGATTTTGCTCTATTTCTAAACTTTCATCAGGAAGTATAATAGTAGATGACAGGGGTGTCTGAAAAAGTAAAATTAAATGCAAGAAGAAGGCTGATTTCATCTAGCATAACATTCTTCAGGTCCATCCCTGCTGCCCCAAAGTTTAAGAGATCCCCTTTTACAGCTACATAGTATTCCATTGTGTAAATGTCCCACACCTTTTTTTTATTTTTTTTATTATTATTTTTTAAATATAGCTTTTTTAAAAAATATATATTTTATTGATTTTTTACAGAGAGGAAGAGAGAGGGATAGAGAGTTAGAAACATCGATGAGAGAGAAACATCGATCAGCTGCCTCTTGCACACCCCCTACTGGGGATGTGCCCGCAACCAAGGTACATGCCCTTGACCAGCATCGAACCAGGGAACCTTGACTCCGCAGGCCAACGCTCTCTCCACGGAGCCAAACCGGTTTCGGTTCACACCTTTTTTTATACACTTGCCTACTGAATGCCACCTGGTCTATTTCCAAATCTTAGTTATTGGGCAATGGAAACTAAGGAGAAAATAGACAAATGGAACTAGGTCAAAATAAAAAGTTTCTGCACAGCAAAAGAATCACCATGAAAATTAAAAAAGAAACCCACCGTATGGGAGAAAATATTTGTCAATGTTACCTCTGATATGGGGTTAATATCTAAATTATATAAAGTGCTCATACAAGTCAACAAAAGGAAGAGAAAAAAATCCAACAAAAATGGGCTGAATGCCCAATTAGATATTTCTTCAGTAGAATGACCAAGTTGTGGTACAATCCTAGCCTGAAATACCTTGAGACAAAATAATAAAAGCAAGTGATACACACAAGGGTGTGAATAGGCCTTGCCAAATACTTTTCTTTAATTCTTTAATTTTAAATATATTTTTATTGATTTTATAGAGGAAGGGAGATGGAGAGAGCGATTGAAGCATCAATAATGAGGGAATCATTTATTGGCTGCCTCATACTCCAACATGCCTCTGACTGGAGATCAAACCTGCAACCTTGGGATATGCCATGACTGGCATAGGTTGACACTCATGCAGTATAGGTTGACACTCAACTACTAAGTCACTCTGGCTGGGCTCACTAACATACTTTTAAACAAAAGAAAGTACACTCTGAAAGGTGTATACTATGTGATTTTATCCATATAAATTTAAAGAAATTATTATAATCAGGGCATATTAATCACCAGCATATGATTACCTTTATGGGAGAGGGGATTAGACTTGGGACAGATTAGGCAATCCTGGGATCTAGAGGTATGAGTATGTTACATTTGTGTTATTAACTAGAACATTCTTTTGACAATTTCTTCACCATTTTTCCATAATATTTAGAACCCTGGCCGAAACCGGTTTGGCTCATTGGACAGAGTGTGGGCCTGCAGACTGAAAGGTCCCAAGTTCGATTCCGGTCAAGGGCACGTACCTTGGTTGCGGGCACATTCCCAGTGGGGATGTGCAGGAGGCAGCTGATCGATGTTTTTCTCTCATTAATGTTTCTATCTCTCTCCCTTCCTCTCTGTAAAAAAATCAATAAAATATATTAAAAAAATAGAAACCATTGGACAGGGAAGGTATAATTTTGGGTCAGTAACATGGAACCGTATCCTTTCACTTTGTTTCCAAACATTATTTCCTTTATGGTTTCCTACCCTATGGATTCCAGACACCTCTAAGGGTATTATTTCCCTAGTTTAATCTATAAAGGAGACACAAACTTGCTTTCATTTAACAATGATTTCTAAGATGTGGGAAGTCAACTCCAATGACCTTTTAACTTTTATCTCACTCTGTGAAAATCATTTATTTTCTTGATTAAATATGAAGATTTATTTTAATTTAAAAAATATGCTCATTTACAATGATACTCATTTCTTTTGTTGTGTCACCTAACATATAAGCTACAGTTGGTAATTTGCTTTTCAACAGAACTCTACACTGTTCAAAGCTTATCACATCATACAATTAATGTTGGTTAGTGAAATTATTTTTAAATTATGCATTCAAAGAGCTACACAGGAAGAGTTTATGAGAGTTAAATATGTACAGGAAGGGGAAATAAAGATATGGAGGTGGATAAAAGAATGAAGACAGATAGAGAAATTGGAAAGAATAGATCCCAGATACCATAGAGTTATGGGGTTTGTTCCTGATTCTGGGCTTTCTGTACTTTTCAAGTTGATAACATCACACACACACACACACACACACACACACACACACACACACACACACACGAATACAGGATAAAAACCAGGCTGCAGCCAGGCCCAACTGCGACCTGCTGGCTGACATCTGTGCCACCTCTCTCTGCTAGGGCCTCTGCAGCATGGCCACCGCCAGGGGGTTCAGATGCTCCTGCAAGTGGAGCAGGGGGAGGGGACACCATTCCAGGTGCTCAGACACATCACCAAGTGCTCCTCCTGGATCCACTCTGAGCCCTGGAGACTCCGAAGGCACTGCACCTGGAGGGAAGGCTAGTGGAAGTGAAGTTTGTCCACGGAGGCAGAGAGCATATTCCACATGTTGAGTGTGTGTTGCAGAACCTGCTTCCTGTCAGTCAGGGGGGCCCTGAAGGCAAGGTTGAGATCTTGATATATGGGCTGCCTTCTTACCAAAAGGATATGTCCAAGATGATCTTGACCTTGGCTTACTGACACAGCCCACTCAAAGTGCAAAGCTGAGAGAACAACGGTGTCCAGGAGACTGAGGCCCAGAGCTCCCCTGGCTGCTGTCCTGGAGGCACAACCCAGAGAGCTCCCAGACACTACCCAGCCAGGTTCCCAGGTTATGAAGGCATTTATGGGCCCTGGAGTGAGAACCAGGCAAGGTTCAAGAGGAAACCCCTATCTAGAGCCCTATGTTCTAGGTCCTGCTTCTGCAGCAGAAACTGGGGAAGGATGGTGTGGGTTGTTCTGTTTTCCCCTCCTGAATTCTACCCGTACCAGGATCAGCATGTTGGGATCTGGTAGTAATTTTGAGGTGTTTTTCCAAAGACTCAGAATTACTTTAGGCAAAATGCAGTGTACTAAAAATTTGGTATGTCTGTCATAAGTACTTCAGGATCATTTAGAATATGTTCTAAATAAACAAATCATTCTGAATCAAGAAAAGTGACTGAAGCACTAGAGAAGGAGAGAAATTTAAAAGAGAAAGCATAGTTGAGATGGTGCTTCTACTGGGGACAGTTCCTGCATCTGGTGTCCTGAGCCTTGTCACTTGAACTTCCATGTACTCCCTTAAATATATTTCCCATTTCATCTTGTAGTATTTCTTTCACCCAGTTATGAAACTTGAAGTAGGAATTGTCTTTGATTCCTCTGAACCCATCATCATTCAAAACTAGTCTCATATCAAGACCTGCAAACATTTGAATTTTTATTTGACTACATCTCCAATCAGTAAACATGAAAGTTATAACAAATGGCATAATCCAAGTCTTAGTTTTTTTATTGTTGATGCTGGTCATGATAATGACAATTTTATAGCTTTTCCTTTAGTGAAAGTAACAGGTGTGTACTTGATAAAATGTCACATACTACTAGAACAATGGATAATGAAAAACAGTGGGTCCCTTGCTTAAGGGAAACATGCAGGAGGCGGTGTGGAGAAGTGGTTTAAAGACCTGAAATTGTGCTACTAGGCATGCATGATCCACTGTTTCTCCCTGGATTATGGACGTGAGCTGCAGTGACCAGACAGGCCTCCTGCCTGTGACCCATGGGCAGTCAAGGACCAATGGCTGAGAGCAACCAAGGATGGGGTTCAGTCCTGAAGGTGTTTTTGCAGCTAGGTCATCATTTGCTCGTTCCTTGGGTAGCCCCTCCAGGTGAATTGCTTTCATCACAGCTTCGCCCTTCCCGGCCCCACAATCCAAAGCTGTGGACACAGAGTGCAGCAGCATTCAATGGTCGTGTAAAAAGTACAGTAAAGTTTGAAATGCGTGCCATGGGAAAATAAAAGAAAAACATGGGTCCCCTATCCCACTTATATGCTTGACCCACCTTTGTTTCTGTTCAGCAGACTAACGTGCTTTCACCTGATCAGTTTTATGTATTACCCATTTACCTCTTACTAGGGAAGATAGGCATTCAGTTTTCTCACATGGCTTCTTCTCTTAGCCTCCAATCACTTAACCTCATCCCATTTTCTCAGTTTATAGCTGCACTGTACTTGAGGATTAGAACACTTTTATTGTTTTCCTCCAGGTACCCATAAGCAATTTACCACACACTCTTCATCTATTCACACATCAGGTGATGTGGCCAAGCTCATTATCCCCTCAGGGCCTGTTCTCTGGCTCCTCTGGGCTCTCTGGTTCTCTCTGCCTGGGGCACAGATCTTGCCTGTGAAATTTTCCTTCACAGAGAAATCTGAGGGTACCTTCATTTATATCCTCTATTGCATCTTATGTTCTCTGGATTTTGTTTCCTCCTCTCTCTTGTTCTTTTAGCAACTTTTTGAAAAAGGTGTATGAAAGCCAAAGACCATGCATGTCTGAAAACATTATCTATGCCACACACAATTCTTCCATAGTTTGGCTAGGCATCAACTTTTGCTTGAAAATTCTGTACCCTCAGAAATTTGAATTCATGGCTGTTTTCCAGCCTTGATGATTGCTATTGAGATTTGGGCCATATGATCCCAGTTCTTTTGTCTCTGATATTTTTTAAAATAAGATTTTGAGTATTTTCTCTTTTTTCTTAGAGAGTAGAAGAGGGAAAGATGGGGGGAGAGAGACAGAGACAGAAAAATATTGATGTGAGAGAGACAGACTAATTTTAAATTTATACTGAATAGCTCTCAAACTCATGTATTCACCAGTCACCAGGAGAAAACAAATGCTCACGGTTGGGGGGTGGCTATGTGCATGTGGAAAATGGGCCAGTCACTTTAAAACTTCTGTAGAAATCAGGCCAGTGACAATAGAACTCATTAATGCGTGGGATACGGTGTGATCTCATGCTCATCATTCCTGGAACATTGTTTAAGAGTGGTGCCACTTGGATTTAAGTATGTAGACTATAGTTGTAGACATGTAATATTTATTAGTGGTGAAATTATTACAGTGTTTTTTCCAACATTTTGTAAAATTTGTCCAAAATAATAGTGAACTAATTACAAAAACATAACATATATATATTCAATTATAATCAAATCTTGGTTAAAAACATTTAAAAATTAACAGGATATTAATTTTCACATATGACACAGGGGCAGGAAATGAGACTTCCAGCCTCTAGAAGAGTGAAAACTAAATTTCTGTTGTTTATAGGCTACCCAGTCTATCATATTTTGCTATAGCAGCTCTAATAGAATCAACCTAATATTTTCTATAAATCTACTGTGAGCTAAGCATTGTATAATCATGAAGCTACTCTCTACTATTATCAGGCCTCATTGTAATTTTATTAGCAGTTTATTAATGTATACTAGTAAATAGGGAAACAGATGATAAAGAGGAAATGATTTTAACCAATGTATTCATATTATAATAGCAACTTCAGAATTTTAATGTATATTTGTCCAATTCCAGTGTTTGTGCCTTTTGTGACCAAAAAATGCTTCCTCTTACTGATTACATTGGTAGTCTTGGCTGCTAGACTGTGAGTGTAATGAAGTCAGAAACTATATCATTCATCTCTGTGAGACACGGCTTCTAAGTCAGGATGTGCTGAATGAATTAGAAAATGCATGCTGTCAATTCACAAGCAGAACCCTAATTGACTCTATGGATCTATCTAGCCTAGGTTATAAGCTGTACCACCACCTCATGGCAAAAAATGACTTCTGTGGTCTGCTGATTTGAAGTAGAAAGAAACATGTCTTAAAACTAGTTTTGTAGATTTAATGTCAAGGGGGAAGACAAGTGACACATTCTGCTAATGAATTTTCCAAATAAGCATACCATGTCATTCATAGGAAACTAAAAGGTCTCCAGGAACTTTGAGAATAAATGCATGTGTTTACACTTAGCCTCCCACTGAAACTGAAAAGAAAGAAGTCTACAGATGATAAGAACATTAGTCTTTGAATGCTAGATCACCTGCATTACTTCTGTACTTTCAATAAAAATCTGCTTTAATATTTATTTTAATAAGAGGAAACAAAAAATATTTTTAGGGGCTGCACTATTTACATAGATAAGATACAACATTCAAAGTCTTGATGTGATAAATAAAAAAATATTTCTCCTACAAAAATTTTTCCTATAGGATAGTGAACATCCAATGCAGTATACAGATGATGTGTTGTGGAATTGTGCACATGAAACCTGTATAATTTTATTAACTAGTGTCACCCCAATAAATTGAATAACAAGGAAAAAAATAAGTGAAGGTATCAATGTGATGAGTTGGAATAAAAATCTAGGTTACATTGAAAAAAAATATTTTTCTACACCAATAGTGAATATATGGACTTTGGGTGATAATGTTATGTCAATGTGGGTTCATTGGCTCTAACACACATACATGCCATGCTGGTGGGAGATGTTGACAATAGAGGAGATTATGCATGAGTGGGAAGAGGAGGTATATGGGAAAACTCTGTACGTGCCATTTAATTTGCTATTAACCTACAACTGCTCCAAAATAAGGTTAATTAAAAATATTTCCCTTTTTTATTTTAATTGTTTACAAATGTATAATCAACTGTAGAATTATACTTTTTCCTTCACTCTTTATTAACTAACTAGAAGCCCGGTACACGAAATTCGTGCATGGAGGGGGTTGTCCCTCAGCCCAGCCTGTACCCTATCCAATCTGGGACTCCTGGAGGGATGTCCGACTGCCCGTTTAGGCCCGATCCTGGTGGGATCGGGCCTAAACGGGCAGTCGGACATCCCTCTCACAATCCAGGACTACTGGCTCCCAACTGCTTGCCTGCCTGCCTTCCTGATTGCCCCTAACCGCTTCTGCCTGACAGCCTGATCACCCCCTAACCACTCCGCTGCCAGCCTGGTTGATGCTTAACTGCTCCCCTGCCAGCCTGTTTGCCCCCAACTTCCCTCCTCTGCCAGCCTGGTCACCCCTAACTGCCCTCTCCTGCAGGGTTGATCACCTCCAAATGCCCTCCCTTGCAGGCCTGGTCCCTCACAACTGCCCTCCCTTGCAGGCCGGGTGCCTCCCAACTGCCCTCTCCTGTTGGCCATCTTGTAGTGGCCATCTTGTGTCCACATGGGGGCAGGATCTTTGACCATATGGGGGCAGACATATTATGTGTTGGAGTGATGGTCAATCTGCATATTACTCTTTTATTAGATAGGATAGAGGCCTGGTGCACAGGTGGGGGCCAGCTGGTTTGCCCTGAAGGGTGTCCTGGATCAGGGTGGGGTTCCTTTGGGGCATGGGATGGCCTGAGCGAGGGACCTGTGGTGGTTTGCAGGCTGGCCACGCCCCCTGGCAACACAAGCGGAAGCCCTGGTATCTGGAATTTATTTTCCTTCTACAATTGAAACTTTGTAGCCTGGAGCGGAGCCAAGCCTGCTGCTCCCTCCGGGGCGGCAGCCATTTCTGTTGCAGTTAATTCACCTTCTACAATTGAAACTTTGTAGCCTTAAGCAGGTGAGCCCAGCCAGGGTGTGCGGAAAGCTTTGCTTCCCCTGTTGCCGCCGGCAACCCTGGCTTGCTCTCTCAAGCTCCGTTCTGCCCCCATTTCTGTTTGAATTTGTTTACCTTCTATAATTGAAACTTTGTAGCTTGAGTGGAGGCTTAGGCCTGCAACTGCTATCGGAAAGCTTGGCTTGCTCTGTTACCTGGGAAACCTTGCTCTCTGTGGCTGTAGCCATCTTGGCTGGGGTTAATTTGCATACTCGCCCTGATTGGCTGGTGGGCATGGCTTGGCTGGTGGGAGTGGTTTATGTAGCGGAGTGATGGTTAATTTGCATATTACCATTTTATTAGAGAGGATTCTGTGTTTAGCAACAAGCAAAGCCTGAAGAAAATTTAACTAGCCAGGATAACTTAGGAAAATTCTCTTAGAGCTTGGCAGGTCCTATGAAACCCCTCCTGAGACTCACATTTCCATTTCTGCTCGTGTGTGGAGAGGGTGGGTCACCTTCACTGTGCTTGTGGAGATGAGGAGGGAACATCACTGAAAGTACAATGAAAAGCATTGGGGCAAGTGGTGATGGGTGGGATCAATGCAGAGAGGATGCTCAAGGAAGGAGCAGGTGATGGGTGGGATCAATGCGGAGAGGATGCTCAAGGAAGGAGCAGGTGATGGGTGGGATCAATGCGGAGAGGATGCTCAAGGAAGGAGCAGGTTTTGATTTGGGATGATTTCTGGTTCTGACTCTTTGAGAATGCTGTTTCAGAGGAAAATTGTACTGGAGATGCCCATGAGATCTTTATGTTGTGAACTGAATTTCGGTGGAGATATATATATGCAAAATGAGGTCATGCCAGAAAAGTGTGGAGATTAAAATGAGAATATGCAGATTCCAACCAGGAAAACAGCAGAGCAGAGTGAGAGACCCCTTCAGAATCCAGGAGTTCAAGCTCCTTGAAGAAAAGGAATGCCTGATGAATGAGAGCCAATCAATAAGTGGATAAGTGCATGAGCCAAATCACTGTGCAACCTCATTTTTCCTCCTGATCTTGCTAGCTCCTTGCGACTCAGTTCAAGCATCACAGCACAAGGGATAGCCACCTTCCTCTGGACTGTCAGACACCATGCACATCATGGCACTCAGATGGTTTTTTGACAGTTAACATTTACTTTCTCTCCAATTTTATGCAAAGTGAAAGAGACTAGGTGCTAAGGAGCCCAGGCTAGGTGTATGGAACTGTTCTAAGAGATTTCCCTCCCTGGATCCTCTCCCATAAATACATTTTCTTTTTATTTTCTAGGAAAGAGAGAGGGAAAAATCCTTCAGGTCTATTGTTATAACTAGTGGCCCAGTGCATGAAATTCATGCATGGGGAGGATGGGGTGTCCCATAGCTCGGCCTTACCCTCTCCAATCTGTGACCGCTCAGTGGATATCCAACTGCTGATTTAGGCCCATAGGGATCAGGCCTAAACCAGCAGACATCCCTCTCATAATCCGGAACCTCTGGCTCTTAACCACTCATCTGACTGCCTGCCTGATTGCTCCTAACCACTCTGCCTGCAAGCCTGATCACCCCCAACTACACCCACTTCCGGTCTGATCACCCCTAACTGCCTGCCCCTGCTGGCGTGCTCACCCCCAGCTGCCACCCCTACCATCCAGCTCACCCCCAATTGCTCCCCTTGCTGGCATGCTCACCCCCAACTGCCCCCCACTGTCCTACTCGCCCCCAATGGTCTCCCTTTCCAGCCTGCTTGCCTCCAACTGCCCCCCTGCTGGCCTGCTCTCTCCCAACTGCCGCCCTGCCAGACTGCTCACCCCCAATTGCCACCCGTTGTTGGCCTGCTCACCCTTAACAGCCTCCACCTGCAATCCTGCTCACACCCAACTACCCCCTTGTTGGAAGCCACCCATTGTCTTCACTAGCAGAGAGGTGTGGACAAGGAACCCGGAAGGCTGGTTAACCTTGAAGCTCTGAAAGGTCAGAGCCAACCTCCCACTGTCTAGTTGAGACAATGATAGCTAAAGCAACCTCCACCTTTTAATCTTATATAAATCCTTGCTGATTGGCTATTACTGGAATTGCCTGCCTAGAGCTATGTGTGGATCCTATAGTATTAAGAGTTGGTCTCCCGCCTGGCCCCCAATATTCCCAAATTAATCTTTTCTAATCGCTTTCATTTGTGTGCGGCCTCCTCCAGAGCCCAAACCCTGAACCAGAACCCTGAACCACGTGGGATGTGAAAGGGGTTCATTACAAACTAGAGCGCAAACATGGGACACTACACCTCCCCACTGGCTGTTCACCCCAACTGTGCCCCCCACCAGCCTGATCATCCCCAACTGCCCTCGTTTCCTAGCCTGATTGCCCCTTACCATCTCTTCCTCGGCCCCACCATGATTGTTTTGTCCAGAAGTTCATCTTGAAGGTCTTCTGGAAGGTCTGGCGGGCTAAATAGCATATTCCCCTTTTATTATTATAGAAGATGTTTCTTGTTTCCCTCAGTCTGCTGCCCCCAGGCAGGTTTCATTACCGTGGGAACAATTCAAACCTAGTTTATGAAAAAGAGTTAGTGAATGTAGTGAATATACCCGGAAGCTTTGTGTAAATGTCACATTCCCAGCATAGGAATGGCTGGAAAATCTGCCTAACCTCTAGTCACCTTTTTAATATAGAATAAGAAAGTGGGTTTATTTCTGGAATATGATGATTGTTTAATATTAGGTCCTACAATTCCTAATGCAAATATATGTAAGGAAAATATTATTGATGAATGATAGAAGTGATGTGTTAAATAATAGTACACATTATGCGGTAAAAACAATAATATAAACATATAGGCATTTTAAGAATAGGTTATATAATTTACTTGTATTGTAACATTAATCAGCATAATTTCAAGAGTTGCAAATTCTTTAAACATGAGTTTGAAAGCCAGAAGCAAGACAGGCACATATGACTGCTATTACTTAACATTGTTCTGAATATTCCAACCAAAATTTTTAGAAAGAGAAAGAATTAGAGGTATAAAATATGTTAATGCTGCCTTTTTTTTGTAAAATGTACTTTATCTATCAAAACAGTTAATAATAGGTCACTAAGATATGTAGTTATCTAAATGCTCAAACCTTAATGGTTTTCATATAAAAATGATACAATTATTTTTATCATGCTTATATTCATGAGAACACAATATGAAAATAGCCAGGAATATACAGGGGGAAAGAATCAAATTTAATTTTACATTAAATAGATTTTCAAACATATCAGTAAACCTAATAATCAAAGCAACATGGTACTGCAACAATAATTCACAGGCAGACCATTAGAACAGAATAGTATATATTTACATGTCTGTATCTTTCTATGTAGCTATCTAGTATCTATCCATATACCTTATTTTGTTTGTTAATCCTCACTCAAGGATATATTTTCCATTGATTTTTAGACAGAGAGAAACATATGTGAGAGACAAATCAATTGGGTGACTCCCAAACACACCCCATCCTTGGGCAGGGATCAAACCTGCAACCCAGGTAGGTTCTCATGATCAGGAATTGAACTCAAGACACTTTGGAGTGCAGGCTAATGATCTAACCACTGATCACCCATAACTGTCCACCCTGCCATCCAGTTCACATGCAATTGCCCCCCTTGTTGGCCTGCTCACCCCCCAACTGAGGACAGCAGCCAGGGATATCCAGGTATTTTTGTATTTCTATCTGTTATCTATCTATGTATCCCTTCATTCATACATCTACCCATACATCCATCAACCCTGAAAGCTAAATAGAAGATTCACTTGAACCTGGAGAAACAGGAAGGAATTTAGGTTTTGCCAAGAAGAAATGCAGACACTACTTGGAGATGCAGTGTCCAAAATTATAAATCATTTATTGCATGCAGGTCCTCATTCAAATAAAAAAGCTAACCTTAGGAAATATAATTCTATTTGAAATTAGTAAGAAAGTCTCATAGAAATGTCAGATTTAAATATCCATATATAAATATTGCCTGCTACATGATGCTGCCCACTCTCACATTAAGAATGGCCAACTCCTTTCTCACACCAGATGAGTGTAAGAGTCCAGATGTGCAGTTCTTGCAGAGAATGTAGGAGTCACAGGCTCATGGTGGCCCCAGACGACCTCTGGCAGACAGAAAATGAGGACAGCAAAACTTCTTTCTTCAGAATACGCAGTCTAGTGCATTCTGCTCTTCACAGCTGCGCAATCATCTCACTGTTTCAAGTTCATTCATTGCTTGAGGGACCTAGGGGGAGTGGTACTGATGGTGTAGGGGGACCCAATAAAGGCTCTGATATATTTTTTCTCCCAGCAGGAACCTCTCTTCTCAGGTGTGTGGACCTGATATTGAGAGTACTGTCCCAATTCCCTGCTTCCCAATCTGTGCTACTCTGTACTGAGGAGAGGGGAAAGGAAATCAGAAGTAAAGCAATAAAAAGGGACAGGGAGAAGAGCCCTTCAGTTTACACAGATGCCAAAGACTTCTGTTGGGAAGTTCTCTGTCCCACCATCTAGGAATGAACAAAGCTCAGTTGGAGTCTGAGTCAGAGGTCTCCCCTGAGGAAGATGAGCTGCAGCTGCTGTCATCTTCATCGCTACTGCTGGAGTCTGAGGAGCTGCTGCTTTCTGCTTTTTCCTCATGCTCCTTCTTTTCTTCAGAACCCCGTGACGCATGAGACTGGTCCCCATTAGTCTCTGAAGATGCCATCCCGGGAGCCTGCCCCTGGTTCTGTGCAAGCCCTTCTTGCCGAGTCCTTGCTGATGGAGATTGCACATGTGTCCTGATGATCTTGGGGTCCGGGCCTCCACGCATGTTCATGATCTTACGCTTCCCAGAGGCTCTCTCTCTGTAGGCAGCATACTCTTCAGGAGACAGACTCTTGAGCCAGTGCTCCAGGTCCACCTTGTACTGTTTCTGCAGCTCCTCAGCCTGCTGCTTATAATGCTCCCTCTGGCTCCTTGGGACGCGCTGCCAGCGTCTGCTAATCTCCACCATGCGCTCCCTCAGGGGCAGGCCTTGCAGCTCCCTACTGGACCACAAATCCTGGTGGAACTTCTGGTATTCGTTCATGGGGGGCTTCTTGGGCTCTCCACGGAATTTTATCTTTTTTGGAAAATCATTTTCTGGGGAAGACTTCAGTTCTTTCCCATGTCCCTGAAACTTCTTGGGGGCTCTGCTTGGGCTCCTTTTGGGGACAACAGATGTCTTGGAGTTCTGCTCGGTCTCAGGGTGGTCTTTCCTGAACTGAGCCAGTTTCTCCTGAAACTCCTGTTTCTCCTTCTGGAAATCTTCCATATATTTCAGCCTCCTCTCCTCTGGGAGCTCCTTGTATTTCTCAGACATGACCTTGGTCAGTTCCTGGTTCTTGAGTTTGGGGTGCATTTGGGAATACTCAAGCCGATTCTCCTTGAAGAAGCGAAGGTAAGGAGTCAGGGGCTGCTTGGGCATGTCTGGATGTTTCTTGAGTTTTTTGCTTTTGTTAGAATTTTTAACATGTTCCTTAGCTTCCAAAACTAATTCTGTCAAAGTCCGATACTTTCTTATCTTCCTAGAAATCTCTAACCACTTGAGTTTGCACATTTCTCCAGAATAACCTTTAAAAGCTACTTTTCCCCAGTCCATATGTGACTGGGTTGTTTTGAATGCATGGTTGTCATTGGATGGCAGATTATTCTTCAGGAGGTCCAGTAACATCACAATGTCTTCCTTAGGCCATTGGCCTTGGACATTATTCAATGCCATTTCGAGGACTTTGGGCCACTTACAAGGTGTGGGTTATGCAAACACCACAGCAGAAACTCAAAAGTCTTCAAACTTAAGACTTAGCAGATGAGCTATTTTGGAAGTTTTGCAGTGTGTGTTCTATATTTCTGAGGAGAAATAGAAGAATGAATAAGAAAATCACAACTCACTTGGAAAATGTCCTTCATACAATTAAATTGCCTTAACAAAATAAAAAAAAAATGACCTGCCTACCTATGAAGCAAAATTTATGTTTACTTTCCATACAATACATTTGTACTGTTCAAAATAGTCATGTTAACTTTCACTCTAGCCTGCCTTTTGCCAGATCTCACCAATATAACAACTGGCTCCTCAAGGCTCAGTGTAAGAGAAAAGCCCTGGGAAGAAGAAAAAAATTAAAATGAAAAGAGAAATGTGGAAAAGGCAGAGGACTGTTGCTCTCTAGTGCCTTGAGTGTGGTCACCTTCTAAGTGCAGCTCAGATTTCTGTGACAGAAGGTACAGAATTTACATAAAATGAAACAAGCTAAGGAGACTTGCATTCCACTGTGGTTTTTTTGTATGAGTGAATCTTGAACCTGGAGTAAATGGTGAATTTATAGATTACCTGGAGTGCAGGGGAATGAATGCTTTCTAATGAACAATATTGATTCTCCCTTCAACTGCCAATGAGTGAATAAGAATTATGGAATATTTACAATTTTATTTGGTTAACTTTCCTTCATCCTTAAGCATCTGTCATTTTTGCTGTTCTACAACAAGTTTTTCCAATTAAGCTTTAGGTTTTATGCAATTATAAAAGTACTGGAAATATAGAATATTCCCTCCCGGTATCCCAATTTGTATGCACAAGGAACATAACATAAAAAAAAAATATGTAAATGTCAAAGCAATAAGAGATTAATATTCTATCACTCAAGTGTAAACTATAAGTAATTACATAATTTTTATTAACTAGGCAAAGTGCATTTTCTTAAGAGAATCTTAAGCCTACCGACAAATTAAATTACTATATATGCATTTATCTTTTTATATAAAAGCCTAAGCGACCGTTATGACCAAATTACTGGTTGACCAGTTGCTATGAGGCACACTGACCACCAGGGGGCAGACACTCAATGCAGGAGCTGCCCCCGGTAGTCAGTGTGCTCCCACAGCCAACCTCCCATGGCCCCTCCCCCTGGCCAGCCAACCCCCTGTGGCCCCTCACCCTAGCCAGCCAACCTCCTATGGCCCCTCCCCCTTTCCCTGGCAAGCCAGCCCCCCAATCAGCCCTGATCAGGGGGCCGGCCAGCCAACTTCCTGTGGCCCCCCCTCACTGGCTGGCCAACCTTCCATGGTCCCTCCCCACAGGCTTTGATGGGGGTGGGGTGGGGCTGCTAGGCCAACCTCCCGCAGTCCCTCCCCATGGCTGGCCGACCTTCACCATGGCCCAGATTGGGAGGGCCAACCAGCCAACCTCCCGGGGTCCCTCCCCCGGGCCGCCTGGCACCCCCATAGGCCTCAATCGCTGGCCAGGGCAAGGGACCCCACCGTGCACGAATTCGTGCACCGGGCTTCTAGTTTATGTATATTAAGGAAAGAAGTGAGAACTCATATACTTACAAGTGTGTGCTCACCTTAAGATTGTATAATTGATCTCATAGGAAAACCCACCCAGTTGGGTCAGGAGTTCTGTGTTTTCTGGGCTCTTGTACCCAAAGGCTGCTGTAACCTTCTGAGTTTTCCAGCCAATTTCCAATGTCTGCAAACAGAATGAATTTGGCTTTTGAGACACAGTGATACGGGGATCCCTGAAGCTCCACCCTAATTAGGTTGCTGTAGTGTGGAAGACAGACAGTCACTTCATTGATTAGATTAATTTCCAAGAATAATCTATTTACTTCTCTAACCCTTGGCATAGATTTTAAACCAAATCCACTTGGCAAATATTTCCACATTTTACTCCCATTCCTGCTTCTACATCTGACTTTATTTGGACATGTATTTGAATATAGGTCCTTCCCTTCAGTGCTCATTGAGTCTTTCCCTCTGATCTAGAACTCCTCTCATCTCTGGGATGGCTGTTTAAATTTCTCAGTCCTGCTCAGGAAGCCAACACGAATAAGATTCAGGACCAAAAGGGCCTAGGAGATTTATTTTGGGTTTTACTTGCTGGTTGTTTTGATTGGTTGGTTCGTTTCCCCACTGGGATTATTTCCCCCTTTCCCTTTGGAACACTAATTAGCCAGGCCAGCATGGCTCAGTGGATGAGCATTAACCTCTGAACCAGGAGGTCAGGGCACATGACTGAGTTGTGGGCTTGATTCCCACCAGTGGGCATGCAGGAGGCAGCCAACAAATGTATCTTTCTCATCGATCTTTCTATTTCTCTCTCCCTCTCCTCTGAAATCAATAAAAATGTACTTAAAAATAAAAATGTGCCTGTTAAGGGGAAAAAAAATCAGAAACTGGACACATGAGCCTTAAAAAATATATAGCAAATAGGACTTTTGCACGGTTTTTCTAACTAATTGAACACTTTTTAGGTTAAGGTATATGAAGACACTAGTATGCATATAGCATGTTGAATATTTTAGGTGTTTATGATTTTCATAATTGCACAAAAACTAGAGAAATCTCTTTTAAGAACTAAAACATCTAGTAGCAATATGGAACTAAAATAAAAAAATAATCAGATAGCTTACTGCAACAAATATCCATATATTACAATTGCTCTAATCACAGATATTGATGTCATTTCAATTAACAAGGAAATCTACTTGTCTACTTAGAGAAAATATAAGCACTCCAACAGGTAAATTGAAAATATTTGTAATAAGAGAAAGAAGGCATGAAGATATTTATTTCAAAAGAAAAAAAAAAGAAATTTACTCTAAATTCCATACTCACCAGTGTGTCCTAAGAATGATCCCACCTGTGGAAGTTCTGTCGCTATCAGTGTCAATAGGAAATCTCTGTGCTCAACTGGCAGCTCCAACTTCAGTCAGTCTACCCTGGAGAAGAAGTGAAGTGGCCTCTGCACAGATGTGCCTTTTATATGATTCCACCCAGGTAAGGCCACACCCACTTGCTGACATTGGATTATGTCTTCAAAAGGAAGTAACCAGCCTGAAGGTAAATAGATTACAGATAGTAGTAAGATGGCTGATTGGTTTACAACACACAGAAAACAACACTTGGGGGCTTTCATCCTAACAGAATGCCAATGTATTTTTCAGTAAGATGCCTGAAACTTTCAAATATAGTATTATTAACTATAGTCACCATCTTATAGATGCTGTAGAAAGTTATGTTTAACAGAGGTGCCATGTTACCTGTATTTTGTTGGCACTTATCACAATTTAACATAATTACTGATTCCCCTGCCATGTAAGTTGTTTCCCTAAATTATGAAATGTTTGGGAATTTAGGTCTGATTTTTATAAATAGATGAAATGAAAATAATCTAACTTTCCTAGAAAGTTGAAACATGAAAATCTAAATGAAACTCACCTTTTAAAATTCATTGAAAAATGAATGCTAAATCCATCAAAGCCCACATTTCCTAGAAAGAGTTGAAGTACCTGCCCTCTTAATGAATAGGATTGTAAATTAAGGTAAGGGTCATTGACCAACCATGATCCTAAAATTCATTCTGGAAAAATTATCTCAGACATTCCTCAACATGTTGCAAGTGATCTACACAAGCATATAGAGGAAGAAGTTTCATTTTTAAGCAAAAATCAAATAATTCTGTGGGCAGGCTGCCCATGGTCACAGTTCAAATCCTGGTTAGGCCACAGACCTGACATGCTGGCTTGGTCCTCAGTAAGGGGCTTGTAGGACACAGCCCATCCATGATTCTCTCTTATTATAGATGTTTCTATCTCATTCACCATTTTTCGTCCTCTCTCTGAAATCAATAAAAAATAAATTTATAAAAATAAATAATAAATCAATAATTATAGTAATTAAACCATCATAACTAAGTTTTGCTGGGTACCAGAGTAACTTCTCAATTCTCCTTCCCCACACCCAGTTTGCAATGGTAAGAAAAATCTCCAAGAATCTGAAGATTATAGGTCAGTAGAAAAGATGAATGCATGCAGAGAAATAAAAAAATCATAACAGCTCAAATAAGGAAGAGGAATCTGTGTACAACTGAAGAAGAAAACAAAGAGCAGAAGACTGAACCTGAGATTCCTTTCTTATTTGATATCCTATGATGGCTTACTTACTATATTTATTTTTGTAAATATGTTTTCTTATTAATTTCAGAGAAAGGAAGAAAGAGACACACACACATCAATGATGAGAGATAATCATCGATCAGCTGTTTCTTCTAATCCCTCTACCGGGGATCAAACCTTAATGCCAGGCATGTGCCCTGACCTGGAATCAAACCCTGACCTCTTGGTTCATGGGTCAAAGCTCAACTAGTGAGTCACACCAGCCAGGCTAGTTACTATACTTATTAGTTAGGTAGTAATGAGATTGCAGGATTATAGAATTTTAAAATTCTGTGTCACATAATCAATAATCCAGGAAACAGTAGTGCAAGTGATTGTTGGACTAGTCCCTGTAAGGGACAGCACCATGTAACAGCACTACAGCAATGCAGCCTCTCACAGAATTATTTGATTTTTGCTGAAAAATGAAACTTCTTTCTCTATATGCTTCCATAGGTGACATGCAACATATTGAGGAATGTCTGAGATAATTTTCCCAGAAAATTGATTTTGCGATCATTTGCTGGTCAGTGACCCTTACATTCATTTACAATCCTATACATTGAGTAAGAGGGCAGGTACTTCACTTCTTTATCGTGTATGTGGCTTTGATGGATTTATAATTTTTTTCAATAATTTTTAGAAAGTGAGATTTATTTTGCCTGGCCGGTATGGCTCAATGGTTGAACATTGACCTATGAAGCAAGAGGTCAGGGTTCAATTACTGGTCAGGCCCATGATGAGGTTGTGAGCTGGATCCCCTTTGTGGGCCTTGCAGGAGGCAGCCAATCAATGACTCTCTCATCATAGATGTTTCTCTCTCCCTCTCCCTCTCCATTCCTCTCTGAAATAAATAAAAGTATATTTTAAAAATAATTTTCTATAGCATCTAAAATAGGGTGTCTATAGTTAATAATACTGTATTGCATATTTGAAAGTTTCAAGCATCTTACTGCAAAGCACATTTATATTCTGTTAGGGTGTATGCCCCCAAGTGTTGTCTTCCTTCTTTTCTTTTCTTTCCTTTCTCCCTTTCTTTTCTTTCCTTTCTCCCTTTCTTTCCTTTCTTTCTCCCTTTCTTTCTTTCTTTCTTTCTTTCTTTCTTTCTTTCTTTCTTTCTTTCTTTCTTTCTTTCTTTCTTTCTTCCTTCCTTCCTTCCTTCCTTCCTTCCTTCCTTCCTTCCTTCCTTCCTTCCTTCCTTCCTTCCTTCTTTCTTTCTTTCTTTCTTTCTTTCTTTCTTTCTTTCTTTCTTTCTTTCTTTCTTTCTTTCTTTCTTTCTTTTTTTCTTTCTTTCTTTCTTCCTTTCACAGCAATATCAATGATGGGAGACAATTATTGATCGCCTGTCTCCTGTCTCCTGCATGTCCCCTGCTGGAGACCAAGCTTGAAACCTTGACATGTGCCCTTGGCCAGAATACAAGGGGAGCCCTTCAATCCCCAGGCCAACACTCTATCCACTCAGCCATACCAGTCAGGGGCCCATATGTTGCTTTCTATACATTGTAAACCTACCCAACCATCTGTGTAACCTGATTAGCCATGTCACTTCCTTATTTAATTTATGGATTACTTTATTATTGATATCATTTTAAAAATAATTCTTTATTGTTGCAAGTATTACATATGTCTCCTTTTCCCACCATTGACACCTTCTAGCATGCCTCCACTATCCTCCTCAGACTCTCAACATCCTATTGTTCATGTCCATGGGTTATGTAAATATGCAAACAAGTTCTTTTTTTTTTTTAAATATATTTTATTGATTTTTCACAGAGAGAAAGGGAGAGGGATAGAGAGCTAGAAACATCGATGAGAGAGATACATCGACCAGCTGCCTCCTGCACACCCCCCACCAGGGATGTGCCCGCAACCAATGTACATGCCCTTGACCGGAATCAAACCTGGGACCTTTCAGTCCGCAGACCAACGCTCTATCCACTGAGCCAAACCGGTTTCGGCGCAAACAAGTTCTTTAATCTCTTCCCACCCACCTACCCTCCCCTGCCCTGAAAACATAAGCCAATCTCAGCAAGTGGGTGTAGCCTTACCTGGATGGGATCCTATAAAAGCTACATCTCTCCAGAGGCCACTTCTCCAGGGTAGACTGACCACATTTGGAGCTGCCAGAACTTACAGAGGTGAGATCACTCCTAGTAGACTCTGTGGCATATGGATTTAGAGTAAAGATCTTCATGCTCACAAATGCTTTCAATTTACCTATTGGCGTGCTTGGATCTTCTCTAAGTAGACAAGTTGATTTCCTAGTAAACTGAAATGACATCAATATTTAAATTATCTGTGATTAGAGCAATTGTAATATTTTTGTTATAATAAGATATTTGATAATTTTTTAAATTTTATTTTAGTACCACATTGCTACTAGACTTTTTAGGCCTAAAAAGAGATTCCTCTGTTTTTTTGTTCAATTATATGGGGGCAGCCTCTCACAGAATTATTGGATTTTTGCTGAAAAATGAAACTTTTTCTCTATTTGCTTACATGGATATCCCTCCCCCCCCTTGACTCTTCCTAGCCCACTCTCTCTACCCTCCTCAGGCCTTCAGCACCCCACATTCTGTGTCCATGGGTTATGCATATATGCATACAAGTTCTTTAATATCTTCCCATCCCCACCCATCCACTTTCTGAAGACATGAAACCTATCACATGATTTGTTAAATTGTGATAGGTTTCAACGAAATAGAGGCAGCATGGTACCTCTATTTAAAATGATTTTCTACAGCCTCTATAAGATGGCAACTATAATTTATGAAAAGGTGTTGCATATTGGAAAGTTTCATGCTTCTTACCATAAAACACATTTACATTCTGTTAGGGTGTCAGCCACAGAGTGTTGTTTTCTATCCTTTGTAAACCTAATTAGCCATCTTAGTAAGATCTGTGTAATCTATTCAGGCTGGTCACTTTCTTTTGAAAACTTAAGCCTATGCCAGCACGTGGGTGTGGCTTTAGGTGAGTGGAATCATATAAATGGGCCATGTGTGCAAGGGCCACTTCACTTCTTCTCCAGAGTAGACTGACTAAGGTTGGAGCTGCCAGGTGAGCTCAGAGAGTTCCTATTGACCCTGATATCCACAGAACTTCCAGAGGTGGGTCCACTCATAGGAGACTCTGGTGAGTATGGAATTTAGAGTAAATACCTTCATATCTACATTCTATTATACAAATATCTTCAATTTACCTACTGGAGTGCTTGGATCTTCTCCAAGCAAACAAGTAGATTTCCTAATTAATTGAAATGACATCAATATTTAAAATATCTGTGATTAGAGCACTTGTAATATATTGATATTTGTTATAATAAATTACTTGATTATTTTTTATTTTACTACCATATTGTTACTGGATTTGTTTTAGGTCATAAAAAAGATTTCTCTATTTTTTGTGCAATTATGAAAATCACAAACTACCTAAAATGTTCAACATAATATATGCATGTATGTATCTTCACACACATTAACCTGAAATACAAATGTGTCAATTAATTAAGAAATTCCTTGTAAAGGTCTTATTTGCTATAAAACTTTCCATTTCGAAGCTACATTTGAAAACTTTGAAGTTGATCTGAACAACTCTAAGGCTACCAAGAAATAGCACTGGACACAATGGGAGACTATCAGAAATAAAGATGAACCAGCAATACTTCCATTAACTGCATCCCTGGAGAGAGAGAGAGAGAGAGAGAGAGAGAGAGAGAGAGAGAGAGAGAGATTGGTTTATTTATTAATAGTCTGTATATGCACCTCTGGACCAATCAGCTTGTCTAAGTAAGTTAGTTATGATTGAGATCATTGTTCATTTTATTTTTCAAAATTTATTGATTTTAGAGAAATTGGTTACCTCCAGCATGGGCCCTAACCAGGATCCTGGCCTGGGAGGAGCCAGGATCCCAGGTAAGTGCCCTTGACCTGAAACACATCCTAGACTAACTCAGGCCACAATCCAATGCTCTATCCACTGAGAAAAATCAGCTAAGGTGCTTGGTTTCTTTTTTTGAAAAATATTTTA
Organism: Cnephaeus nilssonii; assembly: GCF_951640355.1. Lineage (NCBI taxonomy): Eukaryota > Metazoa > Chordata > Mammalia > Chiroptera > Vespertilionidae > Cnephaeus > Cnephaeus nilssonii. The sequence continues at coordinate 57,177,775 of NC_137084.1, forward strand.
TTATATGTCCAAGTCCATCTACTGGAAAATATTGAGTATATCAAGCTGAAGTTAGTCCCTGGATCCCAGCGGAGCCATGGAAGACAATGTGCATCTCTGAAATCTAGCTCAGGGGCAATGAACCTGTGGTCCAGGGTAGGTCGCTGCCAAGTTTCACAGGTTAGGTACTGTCCCTGGTTCCAGCATCTAGCTACAAGTGGGGGCCCTGCTCCAAGAAATCCAGTTGATAGTCCCAGCCCCTAACTTCCTTTCAGTAACCTCCAGGTGGTCTGGCCATCCTCAAGTTGGGGTGGCAGAACCCTAAGTATAGATGAGATGAGTGGCAGTTGACAATGCTGACATTCTGGACCACAAATCAGGTCACTGCAAGCCAAGACCCTGACAGGTTGCTTCTCCTCTGGCTCCTCCATTCTGCAGGAACCAGGAAAGGACTATGGAATCTGAGCCACAGGAGAGCTGCTGTGTGTGCATGCATATGTTTGTGTGTGTGGAGGGGACATGCTCAGATAGACAAGCTGAAATTCCCTGCCCATCATCCCCACACTTACTAGGCTTTGTTTCACTTGTTAAATGTTTCAATAAAACAAAAGGTAACCCATTGATAGAAAGAAAAATATTTAGAATACATACATCTCATAAAGAATTTGCATCCAGCCGAAACCGGTTTGGCTCAGTGGATAGAGCATCGGCCTGTGGACTCAAGGGTCCCGGGTTCGATTCCGGTGAAGGGCATGTACCTTGGTTGCGGGCACATCCCCAGTAGGGGGTGTGCAAGAGGCAGCTGATCGATGTTTCTAACTCTCTATCCCTCTCTCTTCCTCTCTGTAAAAAATCAATAAAATATATTTTTTTAAAAAAAGAATTTGCATCCAAAGAACTCTTACAATTCAAAATAAGACTAAAAATCCAATGATCCTTGTACAATTTAGAGGACTTGAGTAGTTACTTCACTACAGAAGATATATGGATGGCTACTAAGGACATTGTCTTAGCCTATTTGTACTTTTATATCAAAATATGTGACACCTTAATCAATAAAGAAATTTTTAAAAAAAGAATTTAAATTAAAAAAAATTTACAAATTTATAAATAATAAACAGTAACAATGAAAAACAAACAAACAAAAAAGACTACAGACTGTGTGGTTTAAAACATCAATATATTGCCAAAACCGGTTTGGCTTGGTGGATAGAGCGTCGCTCTTCGGACTTAAGGGTCCCAGGTTCGATTCCGGTCAAGGGCATGTAATTGGTTTCGGGCACATCCCCGGTGGGAGGTGTGCAGGAGGCAGCTGGTCGATGTTTCCCTCTCATCGATGTTTCTAGCTCTCTATCCCTCTCCCTTCATCTCTGTAAAAAATAAATAAAATATTAAAAACAAACAAACAAACAAACAAACAAACATCAATATATTTCTCACAGTTCTGGGGGCTGAGAAGTCCAAGGTCAAGATGCTGGCTGATTCAATTTCTGGGCAAGGCCTGTTTCCTGTTTTATACACAGCTGTCTTCTACTTCAGTCTTTATCAATGAGGAGAGGTGAGGGAGCTTTCTGGAGTCTCCTTCATAAGGGCACTAATCCTATTCCTGAGGGCTCCAGCCTCATAAGATAATAACCTGCCAATGGCCTTTTAAGTCCATCAATAGTTTTAGGTAGTAGGTGAAGAGTAAAGAATGAAATTGTGATTTACTGAGATTCTAAATCCCCTGCAGCTGCCTAGTTTAAGATATTTAACATAAACTCAAGGTCATTGCTTGAAGGAAAGAAAAGCTGAGATATATCTTCTCAGACCTTTATACCCTGTTCTTATGACAGTTTATCTCTTCATTTACACAAATATTCTCCCCCACAACTTGGAAGCAGTTATATGTGTGCTATGTAGATATGAAAGTAATTGAGGTGATAATGCCTACAATACTAGTACTAATTCATTCTTAGTGTGTGATCTGTATCTCCATTATTGACAAAAACATCTTCTAAGAGTCCTAGTCAGACACACATTTATAAACCAATTTCTCAATTACAGACACATGTATATGCACTCACATTTTTTAAGCTTTGAATCTTATTTATGGTATTGGTCTGTTTGGTGAGAATGGACATATTTCCATATAATGTCTTTCAAATTATGAACATGGAATATTCCCATTTATAGGACTCATAGTTCTTTCTTTTCTTTCAATAGTGTTTAATACTTTATATACACAGAATCATATGACTTTTATTAGATTTATTTTCAGGAATTTCAGTTTCTGATCATATAAAATGGACTTTAAATTTTCTTTCCTATTTTTTATTGTTTAGAGGAAATTCACTGATCTTATTTCTTCCTAACTTCATGAATTATAGATTTCAGGAAAATTTCTAATTATGCAATCATGTTGAGCTAATAATATTAATTATGATAGCTTTCTATCCTCTTTACTCTTAGAAGATTTCTTCTTTCACCTATCTAATTGCATTGATTAGGTATCCATCATAGTGTTGAAAATACAGTATGTGGTAACAGCTGAAATTCTGTTGTTTTTTAATATATTTTTATTGATTTCAGAGAAGAATGGAGAGGGAGATAGAAACATCAATGATGAGAGGGAATCATTGGTTTTGTGTCACTTGCACACTGCCCACAAACCAGGGATGGAGCCCACAACCCAGGCATGTGTCCTGACAGTGAATGAACCTATGACCTCTTCTTTCCAGGGCCAATGCTAAGTGGCTGAGCAACATCAAAAGGGTCAGTCCAATGTTTTAGAACTTGCCCATGGCAGAGAAGTAGCTATTTCCTGCTTATTGCCTGGCTCATTTTTAGCAAAAGCAGGGATTCCAGCCTCTCTAATCCTCTTTAGTCATTGTTTCCCCGGGCCTTTTTCTGGGGAAAGATGAGGAGGAAGGATTCTCAGGAGCAGTCATCTGCTCTTCCTTTTCTTCTTAATTTTACACAGCAGATCCCTCTTCCTTATTTGAGCTCTTATGAATTTTTTTATTTCTCCGTGCATGCATTTGTTTTCCACTAACCTACAATCTGCAGATTCTAGCAGTTTTGCCTTACCTTTGAAGATTGGGTTTGGTGGAGGGGAATTGAAAAGTTACTATACTACCTAGCAAAACTTGGCAATAATAACTTATTTACTATATTTATTTATTTTGATAAGTGTGTTATTTATTGATTTCATAGAAGAAGGGCAGACAAAGAGAGAAGGTAACATCAAAGTGGACAGGTAATGATTTATTGGCTGCCTCCTACAAGCCCCTTAAGGGAATCTAGCCTGAAATTCTGGCATGGGCCCTGTCCAAGATTCAAACCAAGTCCATCTGGTTCATGGGTGGAGACTCAACCATTCAACCACAACAACCAGGCTAGTTGCTATGTTTATTATTTGAAATAAGAATGAGATTGTAGGGCTTGTGTTATAGAATATTAAAATGCTGTGTGACAGAATCAGAAATCTAGGAAATAATAGTGCAAGTGAGTGTTGGACAAGTTCCTATAAGGGACAGCACAAGGTAACAGCACCACAGGAGGGCACACTGCCCACAGAATTAATTGATTTTTGCGGGAAAATGTAACTTCTGCTATATGTTTACTTGGGTGACTTGCAACATGTTGAGAAATGTGTGAGAAAATTTTCAGAGAATTAATTAATTTGGGGATCTTGCTGGTCAATGACGCTTCTGTTTGTTGGCTTACAATCCTATACCCTGAGTTAGAGGGCAGCAGTTTCACCTCTTTCTAGGATATGTGGTCTTTGCTGGCTTTTACATTTGTCCCATAATTTTTAAAAGTTGAGTTACTTACAGTTTCACTTTTTAAACTTCTAGCAATATTAATTCTTTTCATAGATTTTTAAAAATAGGACTTAAATTCCCAAACATTTGATAATGTGGGAAATAATTCATATGGAGGTGGCATCAATAATTTGTCAAATTGTGATGGGTTTCAACAAAATGCAGGTAGCATGGCACTTCTGTTAATAAAAAGTCTCTACAGCATCTGTAAGATATGACTATAGTTAGTACTGTATTGCATATGAAAAGTTTAATGTATCTTACAGCAAAACACATTTACATTCTGTTAGGGTGTCAGCCCCCAACAGGTGTTGTTTTCTATGTTATAATCCTAATTAGATATCAGACCACAATGTGTATAATCCATTCAAGGTGGTCACTTCCTCTTGTAAATTTTAGCCAATCTCAGCAAGTGGGTGTGGCCTCTTGTAAATTTTAGCCAATCTCAGCAAGTGGGTGTGGCCTTATATTAGTAAGGGGACTAATATAAAAGCCCCATCTGTACAGAGCCCACTTCACTTCTCCAGGGTAGACTGACTGAAGTTGGAGCTCCCAGTTCTATGAAGAGAATTCCTACTGTCCCTGATATTGACGGAACTTACAGAGTTAGGAGAACTCATAGTAGACTCTGGTGAGTATGGTATTTAAAATAAGTATGTTTTTATTTTTTGAGTAAATATCAGGAAAAAAATGCCTACTTTATCTTATTACAAATATTTTCAGCTTACCTCTCTGGGATCTTCTCTAACTAGAGAAGTAGATTTCTTAGTTAGTTGACATGACTTCAATATTTCAAATATCTGGAATTGGAGCACTTGTAATATATTGATATTTGGTATAATAAGTTATTTCATTATTTTTTATTTTAGTACCATATTGCCACTAGGTGTTTTCTAGGTCATCAAAGAGATTTCTCTAATTATGAAAATCATAAAAAACCTAAAATGTTTCACATAATGTATGCATGTCAGAATCTTCATACTCATTAATCTAAAGTACAAATGTGTCAATTAATGAGGAAAAACTCATAAAGTCCTCTTTGCTATTCCTTTAAAACCTTCAGTTTCAGGCTCTATTTGAAAACTGAGAAATAGATCCCAACAGCTGTAAGGCTTCCCAAGAAGTGGCACCGCTCACAATGGGAGACTATCATACGTAAAGATGAACCAGTCATGCTTCCATGAACTGCATCTCAGGATATACTAGTGAGGACCATTACAGTGTTCATATTAAAAAATATATATATTTCCAGGGAGAATTAAGGAGAGAGAGAGAGAGATTGAGGTATTGATGTGTGAGAGAAACAGGAATACATTGCCTCCAGCAAGCACCTTGAATGGGTGTGAAACCCGAAACCACGGCTTATGCCCTGATCCAGAATCTGATGGACAAGCCTTTGGTGTAGGTAATAATGCACCCTTTGGTCCACAGCCCAAGACTCTATCCACTGTGCAGGAGGACGCCAATGTTTCCCTTTTGCCCCTCTGTCTTCCTCTCTCTCTAAAAGTTAATAAAAACATTTTTCTTTAAAATAACCTATTAGGATATCCCCTCCCAAAATGTCTTTCTTTTTTCATTATTTTCATTTAAAATCATTGAAGATATGGCATACCAGAAAAATACCCCCGTTAGTCCTTCCCCTTAGTTACAGATTCTGCATTTGCAAATTTTCTTATTCCGTAAATTTACTTCTGATCCTAAAACTAGTACTCATGGTGTTTTCCTAGCCATTCTTGGAATTGCACTGAGGAGGAGAAATTTGAGTCCCGCCAGTTGAATATTCCAAGCAGAGTTTGAATAAGGAGAAGCTCAAACAGCAAGTAAGTGTCTTTTCCATGGTCTATTATGCCAGGTTTTTGGCATTTGGGTGCTGTTTGTTCGTGACATCACAGTTTAAAACAGCCCCAAACTTAGTGCCAAAGCACTCGGCTATACTTTATGGAGATAATGTATCTGTTAGATAAGCTTTCTTAAGGAATGAGCTCTAGCGCTATTGGCCAGGAATTCAATGTTACTAAATAAACAATATATATTAACTAAGATATCTTTAAATAGAAACACACATAAAACAAGATTATGTACTAACTGATGGATGGGCATGCTATGACCAGAGAGGCAAGTAGGAGACTGACTCTGCCTTTTGGCGAAGAATAATGTTTAAGCACTTGCTAGTACAAAGAGTATTTCTGCTACATTATAGAATATGAAGGGAATTTACTATAAGCTTGTAATATCTGCCATTTTATTCAGAAAGTAATTTGTTTTTAGAATCCAATGAAAAATCTATACCTACAGATAATAAAAGTAATAGATTATGCAATAGAAATATGAAAAATTTTATGAAGAGCTTATTTATGGCAAAGAAAATTAAAGATCAAAGAAACAGGAAAAGATGCTAATTAACAATTGGGAGAAAGCAATTCAATTCACAGGTATTATTTTTTACACATGAGATTGACATGTGACTGCTGAGGGCTTCCTCACACATGACCTTCAAATGCTCCAGGGCATACTTGTCAGCAGCTGCCAGCAAACCATCAGCCATTTTGTCCAGGTTGGGAGCCTTCCCAGTGTAAATGAAGCACATCATTTCCTTAAACACTCCAGGCTCCACGTCAATGATTTCCACCTGATTCTTTTTGCTCTCCTCCATTGCATGTCCAAACATGGCCCTAAACACTGGAGAGCGAGCTGCTAAGATCGCTTTGTGAGCCTGGACTTCCTGGCCAGCCACACAAAAGCAACAGTCTGTGAACCAGGAAATTTGATAAGAGTCCCCAAGTATTGGATAATTCCTGATTTCTTTTAAGTGGTGGAAATGGAACTTAATTGGATTTTTAGGGAGTGTTCCCTCCGGGTCTACTCCAGGGACTATATTGTAGTGTAAATGCATTAGATTATAGGGGTGAGGAAGCTTTTTTCTGCCAAAGGGCCATTTGGATATGTGTAACATCATTTGAGGGCCACACAAAATGAACTGAAATTATTAACAATTAGCCTGCTACACGTGGTCAAACATTTAACTTTCCCCTCTGTCCTTGGGAGGCCAGACCAAGTGACTTTGGGGGCCTTAAATGGACCTCAGGCAGGACTTTCCCACCATTGGATTAGAGGATCACTTTAAGAAATGCTTGAGACTCACAAGAAACTCAATAAATATTAAATGAATCTTAGATATTGTTGGGCATCTGTCTGCTATGATAGCATTTATGTTTTATTTATTTTATTTTTATTTCAGAGAAAGAGAGACATAGAAACATCAATGTAGAGAGAGAGTCACTGAATTGCTGCCTCCTGCAAGACCGACAGTGGGGATCGAGCCTGCAAAGTGGCCATATGCCCTGACCTGGAATGAAACTGAGACCTCCTGCTTCATAAGTGAACGCTCTACCACTGAGCAACACCAGCCAAGCATTTTACATGCAACTTTCAGACAGTTGTTATTAGAAACAACGCCTGGATGTTGTAGAGAGTATGCAGCGAATGCAAGCAAATTACCAGAAGCTGTTCGTCCTGCTCTGAGGGATTTCTTGTTAGACAAGAAAACTTCATCTTCCCACTACTGACTTAACGTGGCTGAAAAGAGAACAGAAATCTTTGTCCTCTGATTTTGGAAATCTTGTTTAACCTTCAAACTTGCAATGTCAAGGGTTCTAAGTCCTCCATCTCTGGCAGAAATGTCCAGTGGCCCTGTAGCTGAGAGCTGGTGCCACACACAGATCCAGGTAGTGAAAACCTCCCACATGTGGACCATCAGTAACTTTAGCTTTTGCAGGCAGGAAATGGGTGAAGTCATTCAAAGTTCAACCTTTTCATCAGAAGCCAATGATCAACTGAAATGGTGTTTGAGAGTATACCCAAAAGGGATAAATGAAGAAAGCAAAAATTACCTGTCACTTTACCTGATACTGCTCAGCTGTCCAAAGAGTGAATTTTGGGCAAAATTCAAATTCTCTATCCTGAATGATAAGGGAGAAGAGACCAAGACTTTGGAGAGTCGCCGTGCATTTAGGTTTGTACAAGGCAAAGACTGGGGGTTCAAAAAATTTATCCCTAGAGATGTTCTCTTGGATGAAGACTACAGGTTTCTCCCTGATGACAAGCTGACCCTCTTCTGTGAGGTGAGTGTGGGGCAAGATTCCGTCACCATTTCTGGCCAGAATCCCAAGAAGATGGTGAAGGTTCCCGAGTGCCAGCTGGCCGATGAGCTAGGAGGACTTTGGGAGAATTCCTGGTTCACAGACTGCTGTTTTTGTGTGGCTGGCCAGGAAGTCCAGGCTCACAAAGCGATCTTAGCAGCTCGCTCTCCAGTGTTTAGGGCCATGTTTGGACACGCAATGGAGGAGAGCAAAAAGAATCGGGTGGAAATCATTGACGTGGAGCCTGGAGTGTTTAAGGAAATGATGTGCTTCATTTACACTGGGAAGGCTCCCAACCTGGACACAATGGCTGATGGTTTGCTGGCAGCTGCTGACAAGTATGCCCTGGAGCGTTTGAAGGTCATGTGTGAGGAAGCCCTCAGCAGTCACCTGTCTGTGGAGAATGCTGCAGAAATGCTCACCTTTGCTGACCTCCACAGCGCAGATCAATTGAAAACTCAGACTGTGGACTTCATCAACTCTCATGCTGAGGATGTCATGGAGACCTCAGGGTGGCAAGCGATGGTGGCATCCCTTCCCCACTTGGTGGCTGAGATGTACCGCTCTCTGGCTTCAGCACAGGGCCCCTGTCTGGGACCCCCACACAAGCGCCTGAAACAGTCCTGAGATCCTGCCTTTGTAAGACTCGCTTGATTTTCCAGAAGCAGAAGCCATAGTTGCTGCCATTGATTTATTATTTTCCTTAAAGAGATCATATTTTTAAATGTATGTTTATTGATTTCAGAGAGGAAGGGAAAGGGAGAGAGTGAGGTACATAACTGATGAGATTGAATCATTGATAAGCTGATTCCTGCATGCACCCTACTGGAAATCAAGCCCACAACGGAGGCATGTGCCCTGACCACCAATGGATCACTGACCTCCTGGTTCATAGATTGACACTCACCAACTGAGCAACACTGGTTGGGCTAAGGATATTTTCTTCCATTAATTTTTAGAGTCAGTGCAAAGGAGGGAGGGAGAGACAGAGACTCAGAGAAAGAGAAGAAGATTCAATGCCCAGACAGATGCATTGCAAAGGGTGGAAACTGCAACCCAGATAAGCACCCTTGAGTGGAATCAAACCCCTGACCCTTCATGTCTGAGCCAAAGCTGTAAACACTGAGACAATGGTCAGGGTGAAATGAGTCTTATATTGGACCATAAACATGTAAATTTCAAAAATGTTCAAATGTGTGTCTTTAGGCATTTGCTTGTTCTCCAGATGTTGTGCTCATCTCTTTATTAGATGTGACAACCAAAACTTCTCTTGGTGTTGTGAACTCATAATAAAGTGACTTTATTTGCAATGTGTCCACATGATTTCTTTTTCTTTTGCAGTGACTCTCACTTTGCAGCCAGGAGGAGCTGATAGTCTTGTCTTCCTACCTGGAGGTTTGATAAGCCTCTGTGAGGGATGAGGTTCTAAAGGAGCACATGTGTTTCTCCTGTATCTGAGTGTTTTTATGACTGGAGTGCTCAGATTTTACCTCTTGGAGACATTACTGGGAGATAGAAGTGGGAGAAATTTGGAATTGGTCTTTTGGAGTCTTTAGTGATGATTGGAAAGAGAAGAATATAAATATCCAGAAGGGACTCCTTCTTCTTGGCTGTGCTAAAACCCACATCCACTACAATTTCTTCACCACCTCCCCATTTTTACTGCAATATATGCCCAAACCTATTGGCTGAGTTGGAATATTCCTGGATCATGAAGGTGACCTTTATAAATGTAGCTCAAAGTTCCCTTATATATAGAATCTCTTCTTGCTCTTTCTTTCCCTGTTTCAGGCCTATCTTTTGCTTTAGTCACTTTTGACTAGAAATAGATTAGGAATCATTCTGTATGCCAGGGAACTCCAGTATATAAGGAAGGCATTTTCCTAACCCACTATCCATTAAGACAACTATGTTATCCATTTTTGTTTTCAGTTTCCTTTTATGTCATGAAAATCCATTTAATGTATTATTAAATATGATGATAACATTCAAAACATAAGTATCAGTTTATGCTTTATTCAGTTTGGGAAAATCATCACCCATGATGCATGCCACGGAATATGTTCTCTGGATTTTGCTCTATTTCTAAACTTTCATAAGGAAGTATAATAATAGATGACATGGGTGTCTGAAAAAGTAAAATTAAATGCAAGAAGTTGGCTGATTTCATGCTGCATAATATTCTCCAGGTCCATTGATGTACTAAATTTTAAAAGATCCCTTTTACAGCTGCATAGTATTCCATTGTGTAAATGTCTCCCAGATGTTTTTTATCCATTTGCGTACTGATGGCTACTTGGGCTATTTCCAAATCTTAGTTATTGGGCATCAGAAACTAAGGAGAAAATAAAAAAAATGGAACTAGGTCAAAATAAAATGTTTCTGCACAGCAAAATAATCACCATCTAAATGAAAAAGGAACCCATGGTATGGGAGAAAATATTTGCAGACATTTCATCTAATATAGGGTTAATATTCAAATTATATAAAGTAGTCATACAAGTCAACAAAAGGAAGAGAAACAATCCAACAAAAATGGACTGAAGCCCTGATTAGACATTTCCCCATGGAATGAGCAAATTGTAGTACAATCATAGAGTGGAATACCATGAGACAAAATAATAAAAACAAAGGCAACACACAGGGCAGTGCATAAATCTCACCAAAATACTTTTCTACAATTCTTTAATTTTAAATATATTTTTATTGATTTCAAAGAGGAAGGGTGAGTAATAGAAGCATCAATGATGAAAGGAAATCATTGCTTGGTTGCCTCTTACTCGTACATGCCTCTGACTGGGGATCCAACTTGCAACCTGGGTATGTGCCATGACTGGGAATTGAACTGTGACCTCCTGGTGTATAGATTGACACTCAAGCACTAAGTCACTCTGGCTGGGCTCACCAAAATACTTTTAAACAAAAGAAAGTACACACCAAAGGGCATATACTATGTGATTTTATTCATATAAATTTAAAGAAATGATCATTAGAATCAGGGCATATTAATCACCAGCATATGATTACCTTTATGGGAGAGGGGATGAGACTTGGGACAGGGTAAGTAATCCTGGGATCTAGAGGTAAGAGTATGTTACATTTGTGTTATGAAATAAAACATTATTTTTGACAATTTCTTCACCATTTTTCCATAATATTTAGAAACCTCTGGACAGGGAAGGTATAATTTTGGGTCAGTAACATGGAACTGTATCCTTTCTTTGTGTTCCCAAACATTATTTCATTTATGGTTTCCTACCTTATGGATTCCAGAGACCTCTAAGGGCATTATTTCCCCAGTCTGATCTATAAAGGAGACACAAACTTGCTTTCAGTTAGCAATGATTTCTAAGATGTGGGAAGTCAGCTCACACATCTTAGAAATCAAAATAAAAAGAAGTGACCTTTTAATTTTTATCCCACTCTGTGAAAAAAAAAACAACACAACACATTTATTTTCCTGATTAAATAAGAAACTTTGCTGAATAGTGAAATTATTTTTAAATTATGCATCCAAACAGCTACCCATAAAGCATGCTATGAGAGTAAAATATTTAGAGGAAGGGGAAATAAAGATATGGAGGGGGATTAAACAATGAAGACACAGACAGAGAAATGGAATGGACAGATCAGAGGTGTCTTAGAGTTTTGGGGCTTGTACCTGATTCTGGGCTTTCTGTATTTTTCAAATTGATAAAATTAAACACACACACACACACACACACACACACACACACACAGAGAGAGAGAGAGAGAGAGAGAGAGAGAGAGACACACATACATGAATACAGAATAAAAAAAACCAGGCTGCAGCCTGGCTCAACTGCGACCTGCTGGCTTATATCTATGCCACCTCTCTCTGCTAGGGCCTCTGCAGCATGGCCACCACCAGGCCGTTCAGATGCTCCTGCAAGTGGAGCAGGGGGAAGGGACACCATTCCAGGTGCTCAGACTCATCACCAAGTGCTCCTCCTGGATCCACTCTGAGCCCTGGAGAGTCCGAAGGCACTTCACCTGGAGGGGTGGCCAGTGGAAGTGAAGTCTGGCCAAGGAGGCAGAGAGCATATTCCACAAGTTGTGTATGTTGCAGAACCTGTTTCCTGTCAGTCAGGGGGACCATGAAGGCTAGGCTGAGATCTTGATATCCGGGTAGCCTTCTTACCAAAAGGATGTGTCCAAGATGATCCTGAACTTGGCTTACTAACACAGCCAACTCAGGGTGCAAAGCTGAGAGACCGAGGCCCAGAGCTCCCTTGGCTGCTGACCAGGTGGCAGCAACCCAGAGAGCTCCCAGACACTACCCAGACAGGTTCCCAGGTTATGAAGGCATTTATTGGCCCTGGAGCGGGAACCAGGCATGGTTCAAGAGGAAACCCCTAACTAGAGCCCTATTGTTCTAGGTCCTGCTTCTGCAGCAGAAATTAGGAAAGGAAGGTGTAGGTTGTTCTGTTTTCCTCTCCTCAATTCTCTCCTTATTAGGATCAGTATGTTGAGATCTGATAGTGATTTTGAGATGTTCTTCTAAAAACTCAGAATTATATATTTTTTATTTTATTTTTTATTACTTTATTGATTAAGGTATCACATATTTGTCATTACCCCCCCCATTCCCATCCCAAACCCCCCCACACGCATGCCCCCATCCCCCTGTTGTCCGTGATCACTGGTTAAGCTCATATGCAAGCACACAAGTCCTTTGGTTGATCTATCTCCCTTGTCCCCACCCTCCCCTACCTTCCCTCTGAGGTCTGACAGTCTGATCAATGCTGTTCTTATTATTCAGTCTATGTTGTTCATCTTTTCCCCTAGATGAGTGAGCTCATGTGATACTAGGAATACACTTATAGGAACCGAAAATGAGACAAGCAATAATGGTTATGCTGAGAGGCAAATGAATCAGTCTATAGTGAGTTTCTTTCTGGGCCAATAGTTCTTTTGAGTCCCGATTTCTATGTCCAACAGTTTGTTTATGTGTACATAACAGCAATGATATTTCAGTTCTGGATGGTGGACAAATGGTGGTAATGCAGGTCCGACCCTCTCTGGTTTGGTCCTGGGCAATCTACAGTGACGCACATCTGCTGACTGCTAGTATGGCAAGGCATGGTCAGCGTCTTCCATCTCTTCTGACTTGATGGCTGGAGCACTCCTGTCAATTCCTCTCTGTTGCAGGAATCCACATGGTCTCGGAGTTGTTTTCTGAAAATATACAAACATATTCTCGACCAAAAGTTAATAAAGGAATATTTTCTATAAATTTGACTTGTGATCCTTTTTCATTTTTTTGCCCAAATGATTTTCCTTTGGCTTGTTTTGACACCATGTATGTTTTACCTGGGTGTCTTGCTGTTAGCATTACAAATGAAAGTTAATTTTCTAAAGTAAAAATTTTCTAGATGTAATTTATTTACAAGATATTTTTCCTTACATGATATTCTTCTACTATCCCCCCTTTTTTGGTTTAAATATTGGGAGGCTTTTGGAAATTTTATGCTGTAATTTTGATAGCTTTTAAATTTTACTTTTTTGCACTAAATTGTGACTGCTTTAGGTTCATTATATGTTACGCAATTTTATCATGAGATGAACTACCAATAAAAATTTTAGTTAACACTTTAGGAACAGCTTTTTTGTCCAGTACAATTGATTTTTCTAGAGTATTTGCTTATTTTGATTGGCCAATTTAAATTAGTCTGAAAACTGGACTATTATTTTACTGTCAAATTTAATACTCTAACAACCATCTTGTTTTACCCTGTAATTATTAGTGGAGAGGATTATTTGCCTTCTTGAGTAGGCCCTGAGCATTCCTGGTGCTAGGCTGGATTTAGATATCATAGACCCCAGGTCCCCGGATCATGGGTGCAAGACATCTCCATCAAGTCTTGTTGCAGTGAGAGGGCATCTGCTGCCGGCCAAGTCTCTGTTACCTGGGTCCCGATTTGAGATGGGCATGTGAAGCTGAACAGCCATGGGGGCAGGAGATCTCCTTCAGCAGGGGTGAGGGTTCAGGCCCCTGCAAACTTGGGAGAATGAAGGTCTGTGCCCCACCTCTGTTGACCCCCAAGTTCTCTCCTGATGGCCCTTATGCGACTGTGCCTGTCTTAGGTTGTTCCTTCCCTGAGGAATCTTACTCGTCTCTGGCTAACCAGCCATCCTCCGGGGCCAAGCAGGGTGATGTGAGGTTTAGTTCTGTCTCCTTGGTCGCCTATGCCGCCATGGTCTCCATGCCCAGCACCTGCCTTGGGATCCCCTCGCCTGCTGGCAGGGTCCCAGCACTGATCACATATCTTGTGGAACCCAGGTTTCTTCTCCAAGGAGGCCCAGCTCACCCCATTGGGCGAGAGACAGATCCATGGTACCAGCCATCACGAGGCTTCAACCTCGGCATGAACAGAAGCTCAGGCAACAGCTATGGACAATTGGATTGTGAGAAGCGGGTCCCTCTTGGCCAAAAGGGCAAGAGGGGCCAATTTAGAATGCTCAGGTGCCTTCCCAGGGGGCCACGGATCATTTAGGATATATTTTAGCTAAATAAATCATTCTGAATCAAGAGAAGTGACTGAAGCACTGGAGAAGGAGAGGAATTTAAAGAAGGGATAGTTGAGATGGTGCTACTACTGCGGACAGTTCCTGCATCTGAGGTGTCCTGAGCCTTGTCACTTGTACTTCCATGTACTCCCTTAAATATATTTCCCATTTCATCTCATGGTATTTCTTTCACCCAGTCATTTAAACTCAAAAGGTAGGAATTGTCTTTGATTCCTCTCAACCCATCATCTTTCAAAACTAATCTCCTATCAAGACCTGCAAACATTTGCATTTTTATTTGACTACATCTCCACTCAGTAAACATGAATGTTATAATAACAAATGGCACAATCCAAGTCTTATATTTTTATTGTTGATTCTGGTCATGATAATGACAATTTATAGCTTTTACTTTTGTGAAAGTAACAGGTATATAATTGGTACAATATCACAATTACTAGAACAATTGATAATGAAAAACTGTGGGTCCCCTGTTTGAGGGAAGCATGCAGGAGGTGGTGTGACGAAGTGAAATTCTTCCACTAGGCTTGTATGATCCACTGTTTCACTCTGGATTGTGGACATGATCTGCAGCCACCAGCCAGGCCTCCTGCCTGTGACCCATGGACAGTCAAGGACCAATGGCTGACAGCCACCAAGGACGGGGTTCAGTCCTGAAGGCGTTTTTGCAGCTGGGTCATCCTTCCCTGGTTCCTTGGGCAGCCCCTCCATGTGAATTGCTTTCTGCACAGCTTCAACCTCCCAGGTCCCACAATCCAAAGCTCTGGACACAGACCCCCGCAGCATTCAATGGTCGTGTAAAAAGTACAATAAAACTTGAAATGCGTGCCATGGAAAAATAAAAGAAAAACATGGGTCCCCTGTCTTAACGTTCATGCTTGACCCGCCTTTGATTCTGTTCAGCAGACTAACGTGCTTTCACCTGATCAGTTTTATGTATTACCCATTTACCTCTTACCAGGGCAGATAGGCATTCAGTTTTCTCACATGGCTTCTTCTCTCAGCCTCCAAATACTTAACCCTCATTCCATTTTCTCAGCTTATAGCTGCACTATACTTGTGGATTAGGACACTTTTATTGTTTTCCTCCAGGTACCCATAAGCAATTTACCACACACTCTTCATCTATTCACACATCAGGTGATGTGGCCAAGCTCATTATCCCCTCAGGGCCTGTTCTCTGGCTCCTCTGGGCTCTCTGGAACATTTTTTAAGATTGGTGCCACTTGGATTTAAGTATGTAGACTATAGTTGTAGACATGTAATATTTATTAGTGGTGAAATTACTACAGTGTTTTTTTTCAACATGTAAAATTTGTTTAAAATAACAGTGAATTAATTATAAAATAATAACCTGTATATCCTATTATAATCAAATCTTATTAAAAACATTTTAAAATTAACAGGATGTTAATTGATATAGGAACAGAAAATTTTATCCATTAAATCTAAAATCAATTAGGTTGAGGTCCCCAAAATGCAGGCTTTATTCTAGTGAAAACCTGGGACAGATTTTCATATTATACTAACCCTGTAATAAGTGGCTGATTGAGGTACTTAAACACTTTTCTGTATTAATTACTGACCAAAATATTCTCACTAACACTACTAGTAAATATGGCACTCTATTTTATTATAAGCTATCTTATAAGAGATGTATTTTGTTCTTTGATTTTTTTGTAGGCAATAAACAAATTCAGCAGCTATCCACTGTATCACAGTGTTTATGAAACTTATGAATTGGTGGAAAAGTTTTATGATCCAACTTTTTAAGTATCACCATGCCGTGGCCCAGGTTGCAGGAGGGATGGTATTTGAACTAGCCAATTCTGTCATGCTCTCTTTCGACTGTCGAGATTATGCCATGGTTTTAAGAAAGTATGCTGACAAAATCTACAACATTTCAATGAAACATCCACAAGAAATGGAAACATACAGTGTGTCCTTTGGTATGCTTCACATTTTCAGAATTCATTATCTGTATGTTTCTGTGAATATCTAAAATATGCTGACCTACCTATTGATTGCTGTTCTATATGATCAAATGTTTTCTTTATGTCTATAAATGCATTTTTATTTCACTCTTGCTTATCTTGTAATATGCCAAATATAAATACCTTGTAAAATACAAAGGTGAATAGCTTACTTTTTTGTTTTCTTTGCTTCAGCTATAGAGCAATACCATTAGGACCTAATTTCTCTTTCAGATTCACTCTTTTCTGCAGTAAAGAACTTTACAGAAATTGCTTCTACGTTCAGCCAAAAACTGGAAGACTTGGATGAAAACAAGTATGTGCTACATCAAGGAGTTCGGTGTTGAAATATCTTTGCAAGTTTTTGCTGCTTCTGTCCCTTCACTCTAAGCATATAGGCTGCCATATCTCTCAAAGAAAGACCCACTTATGACCTCCTGAGTGGCAACTGTGCTGCTGAGAAATGCTGATGCTCCTTCACTGCCAACTCATTAGTGCAAAGTCCCCAGCTGACCATTGAAGGGCCTCCACCGCCTGACCAAAGCCTTCTCCAGCTTTCTCTCTTGTGCTTTCAGTATCTCTCTCTCCATCAGACTTCAGCCAGACTCTTATTCCCGAACACACCTTCTTTCTCCCTCTCCTTAAAGTCATTACCTCCACAAAGAATTCTTTTCTTCACTTCCACGTGGGAAAATTCTATTTATCTGGAATACAAAATATTGTAAAGCCATCATTTTAGGATTAATTCTGTATAAAGTCACAAAAAAACATAATATGAACATAGTTTTAATATGAGGGACATAGTTTTAACACGAAGGATTTTTTAAGGTAGAATTTTGTGGGTAAACATCTATTTTATATTACACACTTTATGATCACACAAATATCAAATCCATGGGGATCAGTGTACAATTACATAGAAAGAGCTCTGCATCGAAAGTTTGCTGGTTTGATACCCAATCAGGGAACATGCCTGGGTTTCAGGCTCCATCCCAGGTAGCAGGAGGCAGAAGATGAATGTCTCCCTCTTTCTCCCCCTTTCCCTCTCTCTCTAAAAATCAATTAAAAATATTTTAAAAACTACATGGAAATATAAGAGTAGATGGTCCAAAAATTAGTAATCTATAAGGATGTATTTGTAATGAAGGATACATATAAGATCAATGGGAAAGAAAGACATACTGAAACATAATGTTGTATAAGTTTCTTTAGCAACTGATAGAAAAGTGAATTCAAAGTCTCACTTCACATTGCATCCAAACATAAGCAACAGGTGTGGAAGAACAGTTTACTAAAATTTAAAAATTTGGAAGTAAAATTTCAAGTTTAGAAGCCACAGGGAAATGACAGTACAACCAGACTTGAGAACAAAGCAATGGTTAATTATATGAAAACTAATGATCAAATACAAAGATAAAAGAGTGGGAAACCTCTTCTGAAGTCCCTGATGGACAGCCTGTCTCCTCACTAATGTCAGAGGATGGGAGAGGGGGAGCTCACGTTGTCCTAAGAGTCCCTGCTCCTTTTCAGCAAATGTGGAAAGAGGGTAATATAACAATTATAATTTTTTTTTTTGAAAATCAATAAAAATTTTTAAAAAAAGACAGGAAACCTCCTTTTCAGCAAATGTGGAAAGGGGGCAATATGATTATAAAAATGTTTTGAAAATTAATAATAAGAAAATCTAAAAGCTCAAAGTTGGAAATACTGCTGGCCATGCCCATTGCCAAGATAAACAAATATAAAACAGGATGCCACCATTACAGAAACAGATATTAATAATATTCAAATTAATTAATAATTCAAAAATACAAATGAAAATAATGTTCTATAATGTGCATTTCAAATTAGTGACTATCTTTTTAGGTATATTTTTATTGATTTCAGAGAGGAATGGAGAGGGAGAGAGAGATAGAAACATCAATGATGAGACAGAATCATTGATCGGCTGCCTCCTGAATACCCCTTACTGGGGAGCAAGACCACAACCCAGGCACATGCCATTGACCAGAATTGAATCCAGGACCTTTCAGTCTGCAGGCCGACGCTCTAACCACGGAGTCAAACCAGCTAGGGCTAAAGTCTTAATAATAACTCTAGAAACACAAGAATTCAATTTCAAAGGCTTTAGAAAGAATTCCTTATGAAGGCATTACTATTACATTATTTTTTAGACTGCTTTTTAGAGTACAGTTGATATCATTTCACCATTTCACCTCTGACCCAGTGCCTGGATAATTGGCCAGAAGTAGCACATGGGATTGTGGATAAATGAGAGTCTCATACTCATATTAATCTAAGTGTAGTAAATAGCACTGGTTTACCATTTAATGAAATGCAGGTTCTTTTACTATTCATGGGAGCAATAAGCCTTTAGATTCCCATTTTCCCCAGACAGAGAAGAGCCACTCAAGTGCCTTTGTCCTAACACCTTCAAGTATTTGTCAGGAGCTAAAACACTGGCTGCAGTATCACCACAGGACTCCTTATCCGATGCCCATAAAAAGGTCTCAGAAGGTGCTTTACTCTGGTCTTTCACGTCCCAAATTTACTTGGCTGGTCACAGGTAGGCAGGTAGAAATGGGGTAAAAATTTTGCAACTCACAATAATTTTGTACCCAAGTAGGCTAAGATTGTTAGTGTAATGCAAGGCAGAAGCACCCGAGCCAGCAGTCTGCTCCAAAGAGGCCTTGCACTCTGAAGTCCTGACAAAAGCCATCCCAGCGGCCTTATGTCTCCAGCCAGGTGTGGGACTGCCCCATGAGCCAAGCTCACAGCAAGGTCACCAGGCTCTGGAGGTCCTTGTCAATGGTGGCTCCCCACTCCTTCAGTGCCCACTTGTGGCATGGCAGCAGTCTCTCCAGCAGGAACCCTGTGAAAGTCAGGAGCGCCAGCACTGGGCCCCAGTTGGGGCCTGGGCAGTGTTGACATAGCTCCTGCATGGCCTGTGCCACCAGCTCCACATGGTTTCTCTGATTTGGGAGATACTGGGTCCAGGAGAGATGTACCTGGGAGGCGATGCGGCACATCAGGGCAGTCACAGGCCTGCACAGCAGCCCCGGGGCAGGGGCAGGCCTCCTGGGGCAGTCTCCAGGCAGTGGGTCATCTGCCAGAGGGTCCGTAACCTCAGCTAGTTCTCCATAGCCTGGTGTCTAATCAGCTCAATATTCATAATTCAATTCCAACTCCCTCCCCTGAGGGTGAGAGTGTGGTGTGTGTGTGTGTGTGTGTGTGTGTGTGTGTGTGTGTTCACGTTAGGAGATAAAAACAACAGGAATAAGAACATAAAGCCAAGCCACAAAGAAGTATAGAATGAAAATGCAGACTGTTATGACCTCTACCTTTGAAATTCAGTCACAACCATTCTAGTAAGATAGAATTATATCTATTACCAGGAGATGCAAACACTGTCATAATAATAAGATTAAAACAATAAGATTTCAAGCTTAGATGCAGAGTCAAGAGGATTATTGAACACGAATAAATTAGAAGGGTGAGAAAAACAGGTCACAGAAAAGATTAATCTCCATAATGTAGTGACCCAGAGTTGAAAGGAGCCCTATACCAAGTAGACACTGCTCAGTCTGACCCATCTCATCGAAAATGTTTTGATTGCGTCTTGTTTTTCATAGTTATAGGAAGTTTAGACAATCTTCAGTGAAGCTCATCGCCCACTGCAAACTTTTGATCTATAAAATCATGTCCTCTGCGATTTCAGAATTTTTCTAACTCACTACAACTATTTTATGCTTCAGGACACTGGTTTCATGACCCACAATGGTTATAGTTTCAGACCAATAACTCAGCACCCATAGACAGTACTGCTATTGAGGAGTAAATATGTCATCAAAGTCATTCAAACTCTTCTTGCTTTGTGACATGTTTCTAACTTTAAAAATGTTCACAAACAAATAAAAACAGTTCTTTTAAATAAAAATTATACATTTCAAGTGCTTATAAACCACTTCAACTTAAAGGACTATTTTTTGACAGAACTCAGAGTTTGTTATTTTCATAAAAAATATTTATTTTTAATTGTCTTATAAAATATTCTCCACTATAAAAAGACTTATAATCAAATAATGAATTCAAGTGCAGCAGAGAGGATTTTTAGGGTAGTGAAATTATTCTATACTAGAGGCCCAGTGCTGAATTCCTGTACCTATGGGATCAGGCGGCCCAGCCCCAATCAAGGTAGATTGGGGCTGGGCTTGTTGGGAGGAGGAGATGGTGGGAGGTTGGCTGGCCCACCCAGATTGGCAAATCATGGCCTGGCGGCTGAGGGGAGGGGCTGTGGGAGATTGGCTGGTGGGCCCTGCCCCCTATTGAGGTGGGGGGGATTATGGCAGGGCTGGCTGGGGGAAGGGCTTCAGGCAATCAGGGTGGTGGGGGTCTATTGGGGGTGGAGTGGGTTGGGGGAGGGCCTGCAGGATGTTGGCTGGTCTTCCCCCACCCGCCATTGGAATGAGGGGGGGCGCTATCAGGGGTGGGCTGTCCAGGGGGAAGGACTGC
The DNA here is from genome assembly GCF_951640355.1 of Cnephaeus nilssonii. Classification (NCBI taxonomy): domain Eukaryota; kingdom Metazoa; phylum Chordata; class Mammalia; order Chiroptera; family Vespertilionidae; genus Cnephaeus; species Cnephaeus nilssonii. Next base: position 57,198,736 of record NC_137084.1, read on the forward strand.
AGGCTGATCAGGGTGTTGAGAGTCCATCAGAGGTAGGGCGGGCCAGATCAGGCTGGTTCACTGGCCACAGTGTGCATCATAGCAACCAGTGGTTCCGGTCCTTATGGTCGTTGGCTTTTTATATATAGATGATACTATTATGAGGATTACATTTCATTATAAATTGTCTAAACCAATACAGCCAGTCCTTGGGTTATGTCAGACTCAATGTACATCGTTTCGTGGTTATGTTGCCATCTTCCATTTATTTATTAAAAAAAAAAAAAAGTTCCGTCATTTCAAGGTATGTACAATGTGCTTTATTTTTTTAAATATATTTTATTGATTTTTTACAGAGAGGAAGGGAGAGGGATAAAGACTTAGAAACATCGTTGAGAGAGAATCATCAATCAGCTGCCTCCTGCACACCTCCTACTGGGGATATGCCCGAAACCAAGGTACATGCCCATGGCCGGAATCGAAACTGGGACCCAAGAAACTCACTACAGACTGATTCATTTGCCTGTCAGCATAACTATTATTGCTCATCTCACATTCAGTTCATATAAGTATATCTCTAGTGACACATGATCTTGCTCATCTAGGGGAAATGATGAACAACATAGACTGATGAACAAGAACAGAACCAGAAACAAGGAGGCATCGATCGGACTATGGGGCCTCAGAGGGAGGATAGGGGAGGGTAGGGGGAGGGGGGAGAGATCAACCAAAGGACTTGTGTGCATGCATATGAGCCTAACCAATGGTTAAGTTCAACAGGGGGTTGGGGCATCCGTGGGGAGGGGTGTGGGATGGGAATGGGGGGATGAGGACATATATGTGACACCTTAATCAATAAAGAAATTTAAAAAAAAAAAAAAAAGAAAGAAAAGAAACTGGGACCCTTCGGTCCCAAGGCTGACGCTCTATTCACTGAGCCAAACCGGTTAGGGTCATATGTGCTTTATGTTTTTTATTATTTATTTACCCCAAGTAAAGGTCAGGAATTGTTATCTTTCTTTTAAATTTTTTTTTTTTTTTTTTTTACTGTTTCACTTCATTACTGCTGTGTATGTGCTCCATGTGAGTGATATAGGTGCTTGTATAGGTGGGTTCCAGCTTATTTGCAAAAATCCCATTCAGTTTCGATGTAGGAATGGATCTCCTATGTAACCCAAGTACCTACTGTAGAATGTACATCACCAAGTGTGAACCTTAAGGTAAACTATGGGTTTACCTATGGGACATTGGGAGATAAAGATGTCATTGTAGGTTCATCAATTGTAACAAATATACCACTCTGATGGGGGATATTCAGAACAGGGTGGGCAGTGGGTATATGGGAAACCTCTATTTTTCCCTCAAATTTGCTATGAACATAAAATTGTTCTAAAAAGTCTATTTGAAGAAGAATCCATGCAAAAGACCTATTATAGTTCAGATAGTTTAGGTTTAGAGTGAAGGGTAATTGAAAGTCCTATGTGGGTATAAAAAATGTAAGATCAAGCAATGGCCTCAAACCAACTGATCTCATTATCTATCACCCTCAGGTATCTGTTGTTTCCATTTTAAACAGATTAAACAATTACGTAAATCTCATCATAACGAGAAACTCCTGTTTGCTCCTACCTTAACCTCATCTCTGGTTGAGAGTATAGTTCAAAACGCTAAGAAAATTGTCTAGTCTTTGGAAATTCTACAGAAGAACCAAGGAATAAAATTCAGTCCTCCACATTTTCCAGAAAACAAAGACCCTCACTGGGGGTTATTAGGATGCCAAGTTATATCCTGCCGTGAATCATGCTCTATAAAGCAACCATGCTGGCTAACTGTGACAAAGTTTCCTCCCAAACTATTACCATAAGACCATTTATATCGGCCTTCTGTGGAATTCAGAGGGTGTGGTTTTCTAACTACCCTCTCTTACTCAGAGTACTTGAAGTTGTTCTGTCAGCTAAGGATTTGAAAACAAGGTGTCCCCCATGAGGATGGGTGATTTGGCTAACTTGGTTTTGTCTAGTTGGGTGGTCACATGCAGATCTTGAGCACTTGAAATGTGAGTAGTCTGAATTGAGCTGTGTTGTAGGGGTAAAATGTGTGCAGAATTTCAAAAACAGTAGGAAAAAAAGTAAAATATCTCATTAATATTTTCAATAGTAATTATATGCTAAAATGATTATGTTTTGGATGTACTGGGTTAAATATATGATTAAAATTTAACAAAATGTTTTTATTATGTGGCAATTAGAAAAAAAAATACATATGAAAAACCCAATGCCTATCTTCCCTAGTAGGGGGTAAATGAGTAATACATAAAACGGATTAGTTGAAAGCACTTTAGTCTGTTGAACAAAATCAAAGGTGGTTCAAGCATGAAAGTGGGATAAGGGACCCATGTTTTTCTTTTATATTTGCATGGCACACATTTCAAATTTTATTCTAGTTTTTACAAGACCATTGAATACTGCTGGGCTCTGTGTCCAGAGCTTTGGATTGCAGGACCTGGAAGGTCGAAGCTGTGCAGAAAGCAATTAACATGGAGGGGCTGCCCAAGAAAACCAGCGAATGATGACCTAGCTGCAAAAATGCCTTCAGGACTGAACCACTCCTGGGTGGCTGTCAGCCATTGGTCTGTGACTGTCCATGGGTCACAGGCAGGAGGCCTGGCTGGTCGCTGCAGCTAATGTCCAAAATTCAGGGAGAAACAATGGATCCTACAAGCCTAGTGGCACAATTTCACGTCTTTAAACCACTTCTCCACACCACTTCCCACATGCTTCCCTCAAACAGGGGACCCACAGTTTTTCATTATCAATTGTTCCAGTAATATGTGACATTTTATGAAGTATATACCTATGGTACTTTCACAAAATCAAAGCTATAAAATTGTCATTATCATGACCTGCATCGACAATAAAACACTGGCTTGGATTATGCCATTTGTTATTATAACATTCATGTTTACTGATTGGAGATGTAGTCAAATAAAAATTCAAATGTTTGCAGGTCTTGATATGAGACTGGTTTTGAATGATGATGGGTTCAGAGGAATCAAAGACAATTCCTACATTTCAAGTTTAATAACTGAGTGAAAGAAATACTACAAGATGAAATGGGAAATATATTTAAGGGAGTACATGGAAGTTCAAGTGACAAGGCTCAGGACACCAGATGCAGGAACTGTCTGCAATAGTAGCAACATCTCAACTATCCCTTCTCCTTTAAATTCCTCACCTTTTCCAGTGCTTCAGTCACTTCTCTTGATTCAGAATGATTTATTTAGCTAAAATATATTCTAAATGATCTGTGCTTTGCCTAAAGCAATTCTAAGTCTTTAGAAGAACACCGCAAAATCACTACCAGATCTCAACTTCCTGATCCTGGTAGGGATAGAATTCAGGAGAGGAAAACAGAACAACCCACACCATCCTTCCCCAGTTTCTGCTGCAGAAGCAGGACCTAGAACATAGGGCTCTAGATAGAGGTTTCCTCTTGAACCTTGCCTGGTTCTCGCTCCAGGGCCCATAAATGCCTTCATAACCTGGGAACCTGTCTGGATAGTGTCTGGAAGCTCTCTGGGGTGCTGCTGCTCAGACAGCAGTCAGGGAGCTCTGGGCCTCTGTCTCTCATCTTTGCACCCTGAGTTGGCTGTGTTAGTAAGCCAAGTTCAGGATCATCTTGGACACATCCTTTTGGCAAGAAGGCCACCCAGATATCAAGATCTCAGCCTCACCTTCAGGGTCCCCCTGACCGACCTGAAGCAGGTTCTGCAACACACACAACTTATGGAATATGCTCTCCACCTCTGTAGCCAGACTTCACTTCCACTAGCCACCCCTCCAGGTGCAGTGCCTTCGGAGTCTCCAGGGCTCAGAGTGGATCCAGGAGGAGCACTTGGTGATGTGTCTGAGCACCTGGAATGGTGTCCCTTCCCCCTGCTCCACTTGCAGGAGCATCTGAACCCCCTGGTGGTGGCCATGCTGCAGAGGCCCTAGCAGAGAGAGGTGGCACAGATGTCAGCCAGCAGGTCGCAGTTGGGCCTGGCTGCAGCCTGGTTTTTATTCTGTGTTTGTGTGTGTGTGTTTTAATTTTATCAATTTGAAAAATACAGAAAGCCCAGAATCAGGCACAAGCCCAAAAACTCTAAGACACCTCAGATCTGTCCTTTCCACTTCTCTTTCTGTGTCTTCATTATTTAATTCCCCTCCAAATCATTATTTCCTTTTCCTCTACATATTTTACTCTCGTAGCATGCTTTACGGGTAGCTGTTTGGATGCATAATTTAAAAATAATTTCACTAACCAACTTTAATTGTATGATGTGATACACTTTGAACAGTGTAGAGTTGTGTTGAAAAGCAAATTACAAACTGTAGCTTATATGATATGCAACACAACAAAGTAATGAGTATCATTGAAAATGAACATATTTTTGAAATTAAAGCCAAGCTTCATATTTAATCAGGAAAATAAATGTTTTTCACAGAGTGAGATAAAAATTAAAAGGTCATTTGGCTGACTTCCCACATCTTAGAAATCATTGTGTCTCCTTTATAGATCAGACTGGGGAAATAATACCCTTAGAGGTCCCTGGAATCCATAAGGTAGGAAACCATAAATGAAATAATGTTTGGGAACATAGTGAAAGGATACGGTTCCATGTTAGTGACCCAAAATGATACCTTCCCTGTCCAGAGGTTTCTAAATATTATGGAAAAATTAGTGGCCTGGTGCACGAAATTTGTGCACGTTAAAAGGGGGACCCTGAGTCAAGTCCCCGCCTTGCCACATGTGCCTCAAAATCAGGTGAGACCCAGACCCGGCTGTTTCCCCCCACATTGGGCTAGATCCAGAACTGGCCAATCCCACCCTTGTCAAGCCCTGCTGGGCAGGGAGTGTAGCCTCAGGTCCCCTGGCCAGGCGCCAGGATGGGGGCAAGGCCTGAGGTCCCCCCTCAAGGGTCCCCAGATGGGGGAAACAGCCTGAGATCCCATGTCAAGCCCCGCCAGGCAGGGGGGGCATAGCCTCAGGTCCCCCGACCCAGCACTGGGGGTGCACCTTGAGATCCCCTGTCAAGCCCCGCTGGGTGGGGTGCATGGCCTGAGGTCCCCTGTCAAGCCCCAACAGGCAGGGGGCGTAGCCTTAGGTCTCCTGGCCTGGTGCTGGGGTAGGCAGTGCGGACTGAGGTCCCCGGCCTGGTACCAGGGTGGGGGGAATGGCCTGAAGTCTCCTGTCAAGCCCCACCTGGTGGGGGGAGCAGCCTGAGGTCCCCTAGCCCAGAACCAGGACGGGAAGCACACCTTGAGGTCTCCTGTCAAGCCCTGCCAGGTGTGGGGGAGGCCTGAGGTCCCCTGTCAAGCCCCAAGGGAGCGGAGGAGGGCATAGCCTCAGGTTCCTGCTGTTTGTTTGTTAAGGCTCCTTATGGGAACTTGGCCTCAGCTAAGGGTGCAGCCTACTTTGTGACAGAGTAATGGTGAATTCCATATTAGCTCTTTATTATATAGGATGGTGAAGAAATTGTCAAAAGAATGTTCTATTTCATAACACAAACGTAACATACTCATACCTCTAGATCCCAAGATTGCCTACCCTGTCCCAAGTCTAATCCCCTCTCCCATAAAGGTAATCATATGCTGGTGATTAATATGCCCTGATTCTAATGATCATTTCTTTAAATTTATATGAATAAAATCACATAGTATATGCCCTTTGGTGTGTACTTTCTTTTGTTTAAAAGTATGTTGGTGATCCCAGCCAGAGTGACTTAGTTCTTGAGTGTCAGTCTATACACCAGGAGGTCACAGTTCAATTCTCAGTCATGGCACATACCCAGGTTGCAAGCTCAAACCCAAGTCAGGGGCATGAAGGAGGCAGCCCATGAATGATTCCCTCTCATCAGTGATGCTTCTATCTCTCACCCTTCCTCTTTAAAATCAATAAAAATATATTTAAAATTAAAGAAAAGTATTTTGGTGAGATGTATGCACTGCCCCGTGTGTTGCCTTTGTTTTTATTATTTTGTTTCATGGTATTCCACTCTAAGATTGTACCACAACTTGCTCATTCCATGGGGAAATGTCTAATCAGGGCTTCAGCCTATTTTTGTTGGATTGTTTCTATTCCTTTTGTTGACTTGTATGACTACTTTATATAATTTAGATATTAACCCCATATCAGAGGTAACATTTGGAAATATTTTCTCCCATACCATGGGTTCCTTTTTCATTTAGATGGTGATTATTTTGCTGTGCAGAAACTTTTTATTTTGACCTAGTTCCATTTTTCTATTTTCTCCTTAGTTTCTGATGCCCAATAACTAAGATTTGGAAACAGCCCAAGTGGCCATCAGTGGGCAAATGGATAAAAAAGCTCTGGGACATTTACACAATGGAATACTATGCAGCTGTAAGAAGGGTTCTCTTAAACTTTGGGGCAGCAGGAATGGACCTGAAGGATATTATGCAACATGAAATCAGCCAACTTCTTGCATTTAATTTTGTTTTTTCAGATACCCCTGTCATCTATTGTTATATTTCCTGATGAAAGTTTAGAAATAGAGCAAAATCCGGAGAACACATCCTATGACATGAATCATGCATGAAGATTTTCCCAAACTGAGTAAAGCACAAACCTATACTAATGTTTTGAATGTTATCATCACATTAGATACTGTAAATGGATTTTCATGACATAAGAGGAAACTAAAAACATAAATGGATAACATAGTTGTCTTAATTGATAGTGTATTAGGAAAATGCCTTCCTTAGATACTGGAGTTCCCCAGCATTAGAATGATTCCTAGCCGAAACCGGTTTGGCTCAGTGGATAGAGCATCGGCCTGCGGACTCAAGGGTCCCAGGTTCGATTCCGGTCAAGGGCATGTACCTTGGTTGCGGGCACATCCCCAGTAGGGGGTGTGCAAGAGGCAGCTGATCGATGTTTCTCTCTCATCGATGTTTCTAACTCTCTATCCCTCTCTCTTCCTCTCTGTAAAAAATCAATAAAATATATTTTTAAAAAAAGAATGATTCCTAATCTATTTCTAGTCAAAAGTGACTAAAGCAAAAGATAGGCCTGAGATAGGGAGAGAAAGAGCAAGAAGAGATTCTACATATAAGGGAACGTTGAGCTACATTTATAAAGGTCACACTTCCACCTTCATAATCCAGTAATACCCCTAGTTGGCCAACAGGTTTGGGCACATACTGCAGTAAAAGTGGGAAGGTGGTGAAGACATTGTAGTGGATATGGGTTTTAGCACAGCCAAGAAGAAAGAGTCCCTTCTGGACAATCATATTCCTCTCTTTCCAATCATAACTACAGACTACAAAAGACCAATTCCAAGTGTCTCCCACTTGTATCTCCCAATAATGCCTCCCAGAGGTAAAAGTCTGAATACCCCAGTCATGAAAACACTCAGATCCAGGAGAGACACATGTGCCCCTAGAGAACCACATCCCACACAGACGTTCATCAAACCTCCAGGTAGGAAGACAAGACTATCAGCTCCTCTTGGCTGCAAAGTGAGAGTCACTGCAAAAGAAAAAGAAATCATGTGGACACATTGCAAATAAAGTCACTTTATTATGAGTTCACAACACCAAGAGAAGTTTTGGTTGTCACCTCTAATAAAGAGATGAGCACAACATCTGTAGAACAAGCAAATCCCTAAAGACACACATTTGAACATTTTTGAAATTTACATGTTTATGGTCCAATATAAGACTCATTTCACCCTGGCCATTGTCTCAGTGTTTACAGCTTTGGCTCAGACATGAAGGGTCAGGGGTTTGATTCCACTCAAGGGTGCTTATCTGGGTTGCAGTTTCCACCCTTTGCAATGCATCTGTCTGGGCATTGAATCTTCTTCTCTTTCTCTGAGTCTCTGTCTCTCCCTCACTCCTTTGCACTCCCTCTAAAATCAATGGAAGAAAGTATCCCTAGCCCAACCAGTGTTGCTCAGTTGGTGAATGTCAAACTATGAACCAGGAGGTCAGTGATCCATTGGTGATCAGGGCACATGCCTCAGTTGTAAGCTTCATTTCCAGTAAGGTGCATACAGAAATCAGCTTACCAGTGATTCACTCTCATCATGTATGTTTCTCTCCCTCTCCCTTCTTCTCTGAAATCAATAAAGATATATTAAAAAATAATACCTATTTAAGGAAAATAATAAAACTAAAAATCTTGGGCTGAGATGCAGTCTTCCCCCCACAGCAGATGAAAAACTCCACATTTTTCCCTGTCTACCTGGTGCTCAATGGCAGCAACTATGGCTTCTGCTTCTGGAAAATCAAGGGAGTCTTACAAAGGCAGGATCTCAGGACAGCTTCAGGCGCTTGCGTGGGGGTCCCAGACAGGGGCCCTGTGCTGAAGCCAGAGAGCGGTACATCTCAGCCACCAAGTGGGGATGGGATGCCACCATCGCTTGCCACCCCGAGGTCTCCAGGACATCCTCAGCATGAGAGTTGATGAAGTCCACAGTCTGAGTTTTCAATTGATCTGCGCTGTGGAGGTCAGCGAAGGTGAGCATTTCTGCAGCATTCTCCACAGACAGGTGACTGCTGAGGGCTTCCTCACACATGACCTTCAAACGCTCCAGGGCATACTTGTCAGCAGCTGCCAGCAAACCATCAGCCATTGTGTCCAGGTTGGGAGCCTTCCCAGTGTAAATGAAGCACATCATTTCCTTAAACACTCCAGGCTCCACATCAATGATTTCCACCCGATTCTTTTTGCTCTCCTCCATTGCATGTCCAAACATGGCCCTAAACACTGGAGAACGAGCTGCTAAGATAGCTTTGTGAGCCTGGACTTCCTGGCCAGCCACACAAAAGCAACAGTCTGTGAACCAGGAATTCTCCCAAAGTCCTCCTAGCTCATCGGCCAGCTGGCACTCGGGAACCTTCACCATCTTCTTGGGATTCTGGCCAGAAATGGTGACGGAATCTTGCCCCACACTCACCTCACAGAAGAAGGTCAGCTTGTCATCAGGGAGAAACCTGTAGTCTTCATCCAAGAGAACATCTCTAGGGATAAATTTTTTGAACCCCCAGTCTTTGCCTTGTACAAACCTAAATGCACGGCGACTCTCCAAAGTCTTGGTCTCTTCTCCCTTATCATTCAGGATAGAGAATTTGAATTTTGCCCAAAATTCACTCTTTGGACAGCTGAGCAGTATTAGGTAAAGTGACAGGTAATCTTTGCTTTCTTCATTTATCCCTTTTGGGTATACTCTCAAACACCATTTCAGTTGATCATTGGCTTCTGATGAAAAGGTTGAACTTTGAATGACTTCACCCATTTCCTGCTGGCAAAAGCTAAAGTTACTGATGGTCCAAATGTGGGAGGTTTTCACTACCTGGATCTGTGTGTGGCACCAGCTCTCAGCTACAGGGCCACTGGACATTTCTGCCAGAGTTGGAGGACTTGGAATCCTTGACATTGCAAGTTTGAAGGTTAAACAAGATTTCCAGTCAGAGGAAAAGATTTCTACTCTCTTTTCAGCCAGGTTAAGTCAGTAATGGAAAGATGAAGTTGTATTGTCTAACAGAAAATCTTTCAGAGCTTGGCCGACAGCTGTTGGTAACTATACTTCTGCATTTGCCTCATACTCTCTTCAACATCCAGACTTTGTTGCTAAATCTTTACAATAACCTTTAAAGCCCTCCATAAGATGACCCTCCCTTACATTTTATCCTCATCTTCTATTATTCCTTTCTTCTCATTCACTCTAAAACATCTAAAACATAAATGCTGCTTGGCTGGCATGACTCAGTGGTTGAGTGTCCACTTATGAAGCAGGAGTCTGGGTTCCAGTTCAGGTCAGGGAATATGGCTGCCTTGCAGGTTTGCTCCCCAGTGTGGCGCTTGCAGGAGGCAGCAATTCAGTGATTCTCTCTATTTATTGATGTTTCTATGTCTCTTTTCCTCTCTGAAATAATAAATAAATAAATAAATACACAAATACATAAATAAATGTTATCATACTAGACAGATGCTCAACAATATCTAAGATTCATTTAATAATATTTATTAAGTTTCTTGTGATTGCCCCACATTTCTTAGAGTGATCTGTTAATCCACAGGTGGGGAAGTCCTGCCTGAGGTCCATATACGGCCCCAAATCATTTGGTCTGGCCTCCCAAGGACAGAGGGGAAAGTTAAATTTCTGACCACGTGTAGCAGGCTAATTGTTAATAATTTCAGTTCATTTTGTGTGGCCCTCAAATGATGTTACACATATCCAAATGGCCCTTTGGCAGAAAAAAGCTTCCTCACCCCTATAATCTAATGCATTTACACTACAATATAGTCCCTGGAGTAGACCCGGAGGGAACACTCCCTAAAAATCCAATTAAGTTCCATTTCCACCACTTAAAAGAAATCAGGAATTATCCAATACTTGGGGACTCTTATCAAATTTCCTGGTTCACAGACTGTTGCTTTTGTGTGGCTGGCCAGGAAGTCCAGGCTCACAAAGCGATCTTAGCAGCTCGCTCTCCAGTGTTTAGGGCCATGTTTGGACATGCAATGGAGGAGAGCAAAAAGAATCAGGTGGAAATCATTGACGTGGAGCCTGGAGTGTTTAAGGAAATGATGTGCTTCATTTACACTGGGAAGGCTCCCAACCTGGACAAAATGGCTGATGGTTTGCTGGCAGCTGCTGACAAGTATGCCCTGGAGCATTTGAAGGTCATGTGTGAGGAAGCCCTCAGCAGTCACATGTCAATCTCATGTGTAAAAAATAATACCTGTGAATTGAATTGCTTTCTCCCAATTGTTAATTAGCATCTTTTCCTGTTTCTTTGATCTTTAATTTTCTTTGCCATAAATAAGCTCTTCATAAAATTTTTCATATTTCTATTGCATAATCTATTACTTTTATTATCTGTAGGTATAGATTTTTCATTGGATTCTAAAAACAAATTACTTTCTGAATAAAATGGCAGATATTACAAGCTTATAGTAAATTCCCTTCACATTCTATAATGTAGCAGAAATACTCTTTGTACTAGCAAGTGCTTAAACATTATTCTTCGCCAAAAGGCAGAGTCAGTCTCCTACTTGCCTCTCTGGTCATAGCATGCCCATCCATCAGTTAGTACATAATCTTGTTTTATGTGTGTTTCTATTTAAAGATATCTTAGTTAATATATATTGTTTATTTAGTAACATTGAATTCCTGGTCAATAGCGCTAGAGCTCATTCCTTAAGGAAGCTTATCTGGCAGATACATTATCTCCATAAAGTATAGCCGAGTGCTTTGGCACTAAGTTTGGGGCTGTTTTAAACTGTGATGTCACGAACAAACAGCACCCAAATGCCAAAAGCCTGGCATAATAGACCATGGAAAAGACACTTACTTGCTGTTTGAGCTTCTCCTTATTCAAACTCTGCTTGGAATATTCAACTGGCGGGACTCAAATTTCTCCTCCTCAGTGCAATTCCAAGAATGGCTAGGAAAACACCATGAGTATTAGTTTTAGGATTAGAAGTAAATTTACGGAATAAGAAAATTTGCAAATGCAGAATCTATAAGTAAGGGGAAGGACTAACAGGGTATTTTTCTGGTATGCCATATCTTCATGATTTTAAATGAAAATAATGAAAAAAGAAAGACATTTTGGGAGGGGATATCCTAATAGGTTATTTTAAAGAAAAATGTTTTTATTAACTTTTAGAGAGAGAGGAAGACAGAGGGGCAAAAGGGAAACATTGGCATCCTCCTTCACAGTGGATAGAGTCTTGGGCTGTGGACCAAAGGGTGAATTATTACCTACACCAAATGCTGGTCCATCAGATTCTGAATCAGGGCACAAGCCCTGGTTTCAGGTTTCACACCCATTCAAGGTGCTTGCTGGAGGCAATGTATTCCCATTTCTCTCACACATCAATACCTCAGTCTCTCTCTCACTCTCTTCTTAATTCTCCCTGGAAATATATATATATATTAATATGAACACTGTAATGGTCCTCACTAGTATATCCTGAGATGCAGTTCATGGAAGCATGACTGGTTCATCTTTACGTCTGATAGTCTCCCATTGTGTCCGGTGCCACTTCTTGGGAAGCCTTACAGCTGTTGGGATCTATTTCTAAGTTTTCAAATAGAGCCTGGAACTGAAGGTTTTAAAGGAATAGCAAAAAGGACTTTATGAGTTTTTCCTCATTAATTGACACATTTGTACTTTAGATTAATGAGTATGAAGATTCTGACATGCATACATTATGTGAAACATTTTAGGTTTTTTATGATTCCCATAATTAGAGGAATCCCTTTTATGACCTAAAAAACACCTAGTGGCAATATGGTACTAAAATAAAAAATAATGAAATAACTTATTATACCAAATATCAATATATTACAAGTGCTCCAATTCCAGATATTTGAAATATTGAAGTCATGTCAACTAACTAAGAAATCTACTTCTCTAGTTAGAGAAGATCCCAGAGAGGTAAGCTGAAAATATTTGTAATAAGATAAAGTAGGCATTTTTTTCTTATATTTACTCAAAAAATAAAAACGTATTTATTCTAAATACCATACTCACCAGAGTCTACTATGAGTTCTCCCAACTCTGTAAGTTCTGTCAATATCAGTTTCAGTAGGAATTCTCTTCATAGAACTGGCAGCTCCAACTTCAGTCAGTCTACCCTGGAGAAGTGAAGTGGGCTCTGTACAGATGGGGCTTTTATATTAGTCCCCTTACTTCAGGCCACACCCACTTGCTGAGATTGGCTAAAATTTACAAAAGGAAGTGACCACCTTGAATGGATTATACAGATTGTGATCTGTTATCTAATTAGGGTTATAACATAGAAAACAACACCTGTTGGGGGCTGACACCCTAACAGAATGTAAATGTGTTTTGCTGTAAGATACATTAAACTTTTCAATATATAATATAGTACTAACTAGAGTCACTATCTTACAGATGTTGTAGAGAATTATTATTAACAGAAGTGCCATGCTACCTGCATTTTGTTGAAACCCATCTCAAGTTAACAATTATTGATGCCACCTCCATATGAATTATTTCCCACATTATCAAATGTTCGGGAATTTAAGTCCTATTTTTAAAAATCTATGAAAATAATTAATATTGCTAGAAGTTTAAAAAGTGAAAATGTAAGTAACTCAACTTTTAAAAATTATGGGACAAATGTAAAAGCCAGCAAAGACCACATATCCTAGAAAGAGGTGAAACTGCTGCCCTCTAACTCAGTGCATAGGATTGTAAGCCAACACACTGAAGCGTCATTGACCAGCAAGATCCCCAAATTAATTAATTCTCTGAAAATTTTCTCACACATTTCTCAACATGTTGCAAGTCACCCAAGTAAACATATAGCAGAAGTTACATTTTCCCGCAAAAATCAATTAATTCTGTGGGCAGTGTGCCCTCCTGTGGTGCTGTTACCTTGTGCTGTCCCTTATAGGAACTTGTCCAACACTCACTTGCACTATTATTTCCTAGATTTCTGATTCTGTCACACAGCATTTTAATATTCTATAACAGAAGCCCTACAATCTCCTTCTTATTTCAAATAATAAATATAGCAACTAGCCTGGTTGTTGTGGTTGAATTGTTGAGTCTCTACCCATGAACCAGATGGACTTGGTTTGAATCTTGGACAGGGCCCATGCCAGAATTTCAGGCTAGATTCCCTTAAGGGGCTTGTAGGAGGCAGCCTATCAATCATTATCTGTCTACTTTGATGTTACCTTCTCTCTTTGTCTGCCCTTCTTCTCTGAAATCAATAAAAAACACATATATAAAAATAAATAAATATAGTAACTAAGTTTTTATTACCAATTTTTGCTAGGTAGCATAGTAACTTTTCAATTCCCCTCCACCAAACCCAATCTTCAAAGGTAAGGCAAAACCCCTAGAATCTGCAGATTGTAGGTTAGTGGAAAACAAATTCATGCACAGAAAAATAAAAAATTCATAAGAGCTCAAATAAGGAAGAGGGATCTGCTGTGTACAATTAAGAAAAGGAAGAGCAGATGACTGCTCCTGAGAATCCTTCCTCCTCATCTTTCCCCAGAAAAAGGCCCGGGGAAACATTGACTAAAGAGGATTAGAGAGGCTGGAATCCCTGCTTTTGCTAAAAATGAGCCTGTCAATAGGCAGGAAATAGCTACTTCTCTGCCATGGGCAAGTTCTAAAACATTGGACTGACCCTTTTGTTGTTGCTCAGCCACTTAGCATTGGCCCTGGAAAGAAGAGGTCATAGGTTCATTCACTGTCAGGACACATGCCTGGGTTGTGGGCTCCATCCCTGGTTTGTGGGCAGTGTGCAAGTGACACAAAACCAATGATTCCCTCTCATCATTGATGTTTCTATCTCTCTCTCCATTCTTCTCTGAAATCAATAAAAATATATTAAGAAACAACAGAATTTCTGATGTTACCACATACTGTATTTTCAACACTATGATGGATTCCTAATCAATGCAATTAGATAGGTGAAAGAAGAAATATTCTAAGAGTAAAGAGGAAAGAAAGCTATTATAATTAATATTATTAGCTCAACATGATTGCATAATTAGAAATTTTCCTGAAATCTATAATTCATGAAGTTAGGAAGAAATAAGATCAGTGAATTTCCTCTAAACAATAAAAAATAGGAAAGGAAATTTAAAGTCCATTTTATATGATCAGAAACTGAAATTCCTGAAAATAAATCTAATAAAAGTCATATGATTCTGTGTATATAAACTATTAAACACTATTGAAAGAAAAGAAAGAAAGAACTCTGAGTCCTGTAAATGGGAATATCCCATAATCATCGATTGAAACACATATATGCTAACTATGGCCAACATTACCAAAGACCAATACTCAAAATAGGATTCAATAACTTAAAAAATGTGTGTGCGCATACATGTGTATGTAATTGAGAAGTTGGATTTTAAATGTGTGTGTGTGACTAGGACTATTATAAGATGTTTTAGTCAATAAAGGAGAGACAGACCACACTAAAAATGAATTACTATTGTAGGCATTATCAACTCAATTACTTTCATATCTACATAGCACACATATAACTACTTTCATATAGTGGGGCTGAATATTTGTGTAAAAGAAAATATAAACTGTCATAGGAACAGGGTATAAAGATATGTCTAAGAAGATATATCTCAGCTTTTTATTCCTTCATGTAGTGACCTTGAGTTTATGTAAGATATCTTAACCTAGGCAGCTGCAGGGGATTTAGAATCTCAGTAAATCACAATTTCATTCTTTACTCTTCACCTACTACCTAAAACTATTGATAGACTTAAAGGGCCATTTGGGAGATGATTATCTTATGAAGCTGGAGCCCTCAGGAATAGGATTAGTGCCCTTATGAAGGAGACTCCAGAAAGCTCCCTCATCTCTCCTAATTGGTAAAGAATGAAGTAGAAGACAGCTGTGTATAAAACAAGAAATAGGCCTTGCCCAGAAACTGAATCAGCCAGCATCTTGACCTTGGACTTCTCAGCCCCCAGAACTGTGAGAAATATATTCATGTTTTAAACCACACAGTCTATAGTCTTTTTGATATAGAAGTACAGATAGGCTAAGACAATGTCCTTAGTAGCCATCCATATATCTTCTTTAGTGAAGTAACTACTCAAGTCCTCTAAATGGTACAAGGATCATTGGATTTTTGGTCTTCTTTTCAATTGTGTTCTTTGGATGCAAATTCTTTATGAGATATAAGTATTCTAAATATTTTTCTTTCTATCAATGGGTTACCTTTTGTTTTTATTAAAACATTTAACAAGTGAAACAAAGCCTAGTAAGTGTGAGGATGATGGGCAGGGAATTTCAGCTTGTCTATCTGAGCATGCCCCCTCCACACACACAAACATACGCATGCACACACAGCAGCTCTCCTGTGGCTCAGATTCCATAGTCCTTTCCTGGTTCCCGCAGAATGGAGGAGCCAGAGCAGAAGCAACCTGTCAGGGTCTTGGCTTGCAGTGACCTGATTTGTGGTCCAGAATGTCAGCATTGTCAACTGCCACTCACCTCATCTATACTTAGGGTTCTGCCACCCCCACTTGAGGATGGCCAGACCACCTGGAGGTTACTGAAAAGTTAGGGGCTGGGACTATCTGTGCCTGGAGAGTTATGAAGGTTGTTGATGGTATTTGCATATAGGATGTTAAATAATCTTTCAGTTTAAAAAGGCGAATCTGTCCTTCTAATATTAGTTAGTGTTTGTGGATTACAATTATCTTTTTTTCTTGATATCTAATGAGACCAGTAATAATTCAAATTGTTATTTTTGTTTCATTTGTTTTTTTTTTAATCCTCACATGAGGATATTTTTGTATTTATTTTTTAGAGAGTCCCAAGGATATTTTTTCCATTGATTTTTAGAGAGAGTGGAAGAGAAAGAAAAAGATAGAGAGAAATATCTATATGAGAGAACACGTCAGTTGATTGCCTCCTGCATGGGCCCCAACCAGGACCCTGGCCTGTGAGGAGCAGCATCCCAGGTAAATGCCCTTGACCTGAATCACATGCCAGACTAACTCAGTCCACAATCCAATGATCTATCCACTGATCCAAACCAGCTATGGTGCTTGGTTTCTTTTTTTGAAAAATATTTTATTATATGTCCAAGTCCATCTACTGGAAAATATTAGTATATCAAGGTGACGTTAGTCCGTGGATCCCAGAGGATCCATGGAAGGGAACGTGCATCTCTGAAATCTAGCTCAGGGGCAATGAACCTGTGGTCCAGGGTAGGTCACTGCCAAGTTTAAGAGGTTAGGTACTGTCCCTGGTTCCAGCATCTAGCTACAAGTGGGGTCCTTGCTCCAAGAAATCCAGTTCAAGGCCTAGATGGGTAACAGGTCCCTCTGTTGTCCTTTCAGCAAACCAGAGAAATCCCCATTTCCCTGAGGCTGTCCTGCAGGGGAGTTACCTGTAGGTGGGGCCAGAGGAACAGAGAAGCCAGCCCTTGCAAGGTCAACACCCCAGACCAGGGGTCCTCAAACTTTTTAAACAGGGGGCCAGTTCACTGTCCCTCAGACCGTTGGAGGGCCGGACTATAGTTTAAAAAAAAACAACTATGAACAAATTCCTGTGCACACTGCACATATCTTATTTTGAAGTAAAAAACAAAACGGCAAAAACACCCGCATGTGGCCCGCGGGCTGTAGTTTGATGACGCCTGCCCCAGACACTATAGCTCCTGGGACTTGTGAGAGGAAACAGCTCCCATTGCTCAAGGACTGGCTCTCAAGAGGGGCTGAGGGAAACCTTAGGCTCCACTAGCCATGGAAAGTTTCAGGAGCAGCCATGGCCCAGGGACAAGGAGGAGCTCTATGGTGTAAAATGAGAGGTTGTCCAGGAGCTTACAAAACACCAGGTGTAGAAGGGACTGGCGGTGCCAAGGAATCCTGAGGTTCCTCAGGAGACTGCACTCATTATAATGCCAAAGGTAAAGGCTAAGAGAGAATCTTTTTTTTTTTATGCCAACACTACAGTGTTTTATGTCCTATAGCTCTACAATAATATATCAAGTCTTTTCTCTACAAAATTTTCATGATGAATCTTCCATATTCTTTTCTTCCAAGTCAAGTTAAAAGTGTGTTTAGTTCTCTCAATGTTTACTATTATAGAACTCCTGTTTAGTCATGAATCTCAGAAATCCTACTAATATGAAGGTAAAGGAGAGGAAAACCCTGTAAACACACTGGGAGGTGTGACTGGAGAGGAGTCCTTATGAGACTGGGAGATTTAGAGAAGTCAATAGGAGACTGTTGGAAATGGAAAGTAGATGAAGGAGCATTAACTAGCCATCCTAGCAAAGGGAGATATGGTGGCACAGCCTTGTTGCCTGAGGGCAACTGTAGGATGCAAACACTTCCCTGGAGGTGCCTGAGGTCAGGGCAGAAAGCTCAGAAGTACCAGGGAGCAGTGAGTGGAGGTGTGGGCTGCAAAGGAACTCAGGGTTCCTCCTCTATTCCAACCCTGGAGATACCTCAGCCAATGGGAAAGCACTGATATGAAGAACCCGGGAAACATGGCCAGGAAGCCTTGGGAGGCTGGTGGTGATGATGGCCTCATGTGGACAGGAAAGAGCAGCTCAGAGCAGGAGATGGGCAGGCACCAGTGCCTGCAGAGGCCTCTGAGTGGAGCTCTGTGTTCCCCACACAGCCCTGGGCGCAGGTTAGCCCCCCTCAGCCCCACAGCACAGGAAAATGTAGCTGCCAGGACACCAGGGCATGAGTGGGAGAAATGCCCAGAGGCCGCTGAGCCTGACTGAGGTGAAGAGCAGGAAACAGCAGGTGCCTGGAGAGTTCTCTCTTCCCCAGGCACTCTACTTGGAGCTTGCCAGATACAAATCAGGAAACCAGTCCTCAGAAAAGGGGAGCTCAGGAAAACCCTACTCTCAGCAAGCAGGACCCTGTCATTGCCACCATGGTTTTCTTTTATCATCTTTACTAGTAGCCCGTTTGCACGAAGATTCGTGCAATAGACCTTCATTCACCTGGCTGCCTGCACCAGTTTTCTGCCGGCACCGGGGACCCAGGCCTTGGCTGTGGCCACCGCCTTCTGCCTTTTTCAGGGTCGGGGCTTGGCCCCGGGCGGTGGCCTTGGGCTCGGCCGCACCCAACGTCCCTGCTACCGATCGCAGGAGCCGACCCCCAGTGGTTTCCTGCGATGGGTGCAGGCTCCGCGCTGGTGCCCAAGGCCCAGAAAGCCTCCGCCCCAGGCTTTCCTGGCCTTGGGCTCAGCCGCACCCAGCGTCCCTGCTACCGATCGCAGGAGCCGACCCCCAGTGGTTTCCTGTGATCGGTGCAGGCTCCCCTCTGGTGCCCGAGGCTTTCCCGGCCTTGGGCTCTGCCACACCCCAACGTCCCTGCAACGGTTTCCTGGTGGGCGTGGCTGGTGGGCGTGGCTTGGGCGTAGCAAAGGTGCGGTCAATTTGCATATTTGTCTATTATAAGGTAAGATTGTTGAAAGTATTAAATATGTCCCTTTTTTATCCCCCATTGAACCCATCCAGCCTGACCACGACCCTTGCCCCAGGCCTTCAGCACCCTATTGTCTGTGCCCATGGGTTATGCATATATGCCTACTAGTTCTTTGTTTGATCACCTGCCACCCACGACCCTCCCCTGCCTTCCCTCTGAGATTCCACACTCTTTCTCAGGCTTCTATATCCCTGGAACAACTCTGTCCATCAGTTTATTTTGATAAATTAGATTCAACATATGAGTGAGATCATGTGATATTTGTCTTCTCTGAATGGCTCATTTTTCTTAGTATATTATACTCCAGTACCCTCCAGGCTGTGTCAAACGGTAAGAGATCCTTCTTTTTTACTGCTGCCTAGTATTCCATGGTATAAATGTGCCGGGTTTTTTTTAACCACTCATCTACTGATGGAAACTTGGGCATTTTCAGAATTTTAGCAATTGTAAATTGTGCTGCTATGAACATAGGTGCATGCATTCTTTCTGGTTTCTGGTTTCTTAGGGTATATTCCTTGAAGTTGGATCACTGGGTCAAATGGCAGTCCCATATTTAACTGCAATGTCCATGAAAAGAGGTAAACCAGTGCATTTTCTCAAAAATCATTATTTATTCTGAAATAGGTATCAATACAGTCAGAAAGGAGAAGATTGAATCCTCATCTCTTTGCTGTACTCTCCTCCCGCATTCAAGGTGCTCTGAGGGGCACCCCTCACCCTGTGTTCCTCAGCAGCCTCTTCCACGGAGCAGTGTCTGTGGGCCTCGTGCTCCTGAGAGCTGGAGCAGTGCAAACAACATGCTCCTGTGGTCTTCACAGAAGATCTGCTTCATTTTCTTGTGCAGCTCACACCTATTGTCCACAGAGCTCAGGAATTGCCACAGACTGGCTTTTCTGGCCATGGACACCAGATTTCTCAAGATAACATTGGTTTTGAGGTTTTTCTGCTCTGATGGTTCACTGCACAGGGGACGACAAGTAGGGCTTTCTGCTTTCTCCCCGGATACATAGAGACACGAACAACAGAAGCTGTGCCCACAGCCCATGGTGACTGGGTCTATACAGTGATTCAGGCAGATGGCACAGGTGAGCTCTTTCTGGAAGTTTTGTGGGAGGTCCGAGTCCATTTTTCTGAGGGAAGAAAGTCAGGAGTTTACTCCTCTGCCCTGGAGACACAAAGGTCTAAGCAAAATGTGCCTCAGGTTGTGACTCAATGACTGTGTCTAGAGCAGAACAGGCTTGGTAGGCATGTGACACACATGGAAAGCAGACACAGGAAAGCTCCCACAACCGGTGGAAACCATTCTTAACTATTTAACCAACTCCATCCCCCTCCCACCCCCTTTTCTTCTGCATAAAGAACAACACCTCTTCTGCTGACATCCTTCCTTTCCCAAATAGCTTGAGTTTCAGGGCATTTCTCCCAAATCTATAGCTCCAGGTGCTGGGTCCTGAAGGCTCTAATACCCCAGCTAACACTTGATGATAGTCACTGGCTTGGCTCAAGATTTTTTACTTTGATTTTCATTACGTCATGTAATTTAATGCAATTTAACTTTAATTATATTCCAGAACTATTTTTTAATCTTTTATTTTTTATGGAGTTCAACTAATCATTTTTTTTTTTTGCTGTTACATGTGTGATGTGTGTGTGTGTGTGTGTGTGTGTGTGTGTTTAATTTATTTCAAAGAGAAGAAGGGAGAGAGACAAAGAAAGAAACATCCATGAGAGATAAACATTGATGGCTGCCTTCTGCACATCCCCCACTGAGGATGGAGCCCACACCCTGGGCAAGTGCCCTCACCAGGCATCCAACCAGTGAGCTTTGGGGTTTGGGTTGATGCCCAACCACTGATCCACACTGGCTGGGATGGAGTCATTTATATTTCCTTAATAAGTAGAATTCTTGTACTTCACTGAGGAAAAGTTGGTGCTAGAAAAATTGGTTAACAAATAGGAGGAAAAAGGGCCTTTGGCTTTATTTTGAACAATTATGGGTCCCTGGGAGAGAGGAATTGTGCTTTTGGAGTTAAAGACTACTTTTTAAAAATCATAACTACAAACTTACTAACATCATCTACTTTAAGTATCTGTATGCATTTCTTATGAAAGTTTTAGAGTCAAGGTAACAATTCCCATTTCTTACAAAATTTCTGTATTTCAACATCTGGCTTATTTAGTGAGAAATATGTCAGGGGTAGGATGCATCCAGGTTTAAATAGCAAGTTATGGTAGAGTCCAGATAAGAATTATTCATTTAAAATATTCTGTCTTTGTCATTTTCCCCCATGCAGGTGGGTTTCCATCATGTTACAGTGAATCATAAACCAAATAGTTAAAGGAGACCAAAGTGATTTTCAAAGTAACTGCCTTTGAGAGCAGGCAGCAGGCTGGATAGAGGTGGTGTCAAGGGAAAGCGTCACTTAAGGACTTGTGCAGGGAGCACCCAGATGGCTAATTTGACTTAATTTTAACAACATGTTAACAATGTCTGTGATGTCAAGAACACGGCCACAGCCAAGTCAGGATAGAGCAGCTATTTTTAATTTATTTATTTCAGAGACGCATGGAGGGGGAGAGAGAGATAGAAACATCAACGATGAGAGAGAATAATTGATTGGCTGCCTCCTGCATGCCTCCCACTGGGGATCAAGCCTGCAACCCAGGCATGTGCCTTCTCCCAGAATGGAACTATGACCTCCTGGTTCATAAGTCGAGACTCAACCACTAAGCTAGGCTCAAAGTTTGCCAGAGCAGTGATTTTAGAGGAAGGGTGTACTATCTGTGATCTCAGGGCAAGAGTTTGATTCCTGGTCAGGGCACATACCCAGGTTTTGGGTTCTATCCTTGGTTAGGGTGAATGCGGGAGGCAACCTATCAATTTTTCTCTCTCACATAAATGTTTCTCTCTCTCTCTCTCTCTCTCTCTCTCTCTCTCTCTCTCTCTCTCTCTTGCATCTCTCTCCAGAATACATAAAAATACTATTGGGTGAGGATTTAAAAATAAAAAGTAGTGGCCAAGGTATTCTGACATTAAAATATGAAAACAGCCCTGGCTTTTTGGGTGCAGTGGTTTGAGACGCAGCCCAGGATTTGATTCCCAGTAAAGGTCAAGCACCTTGATTGAATGTTTGATCCCCTGCCTTGATCTGAGCATGTAAAAAGGCAACCAATCTATGTGTCTCTCTAAAGTTTATGTTTCTCTCTCTTTCTCTGTTGGTCTCTCTCCACCTACACCAAACTCCATTCTTTCAAAACTCAATGGAAAAATATCCCCAGGTGAGAATTAAAATAATAATAATAATAATAATAATAATAATAAAATTATAGCAACAAACAAAGCACTTCCTACATATCAGAACATAGTTAAAATATTTTCAAGTAAACACAGTGAAATATTTCCAAGGTTTTGGACATTTTCTATAGTCACTAATTAATGAAATAATCCATCTTGTCTGTTTGTAAATTAAAAATAAAAGTTCTTTTAGCTAACCTATTTTCACTTATATTGACTAGTTTGTGTAATTAAAATTAAGTATACAGCCTAAGCCATTTTGGTGCAGTGGATAGAGCATCAGCCTGCAGACCAAAGGGTCCTGCTTTCCATTCAGGTCAAGGGCATTTACCTTGGTTGCAGGCTCCTCCCAGGCCTGGGCCCTGGTCCTGGGGCGTGCAGGAGGCAACCAACCAATGTGCTTATCTGACATCGATGTTTCTCTCTGTATTTTCCTCTCTCTTCTACTCTCTCTAAAAATCAATGGAATAATATCCTCAAGTGAGAATTTTAAAAAGGAAAATAAATAAAAATTAAGTATGTATGAAAAGTTTGATTTCACAGAAAAGTTTTCTATGTCTATTAGAATAATTTTAAATTTATACTGAAGAGGTCTAGAAAATGTGTGTAATCATGGTCACCACGAGTAAACAAATGCTCACAGTAGGAATGTGGCTTAGCACCCCTGGGACCATCAGCCAGCACAACCAATTACAGCTCAGGAAGTGGTGTGATCATGTGCTAATCATTCACTGAACATTGTTTAGAAGCAGTGACCTCTGGATTGCAGTATGTTGACTATAGTTGTACACATGTACTATTTATTTATGTCAGCAAAATGTCTAGTGTTTTTTCCAACATATGGCCTATTTCCTAAAATTTGTTAAAAATAACAGGGAATTTGCCAAAACCGGTTTGGCTCAGTGGATAGAGCATCGGCCTGCAGACTCAAGGGTCCCAGGTTCGATTCTGGTCAAGGGCATGTACCTTGGTTGTGGGCACATCCCCAGTAGGGGTTGTGCAAGAGGCAGCTGATCGATGTTTCTAACTTTCTATCCCTCTCTCTTCCTCTGTAAAAAATCAATAAAATATATTTTAAAAAAATAAATAAAAATAAATAAAAAATAACAGGGAATTAGTTGAAAAACAAGCTGTTAATTTTATTATGAGCAATTATTTATTAAAAACCATTTCAAAAGTAACAGGGTGCAGCTCAGTAGATGAAGCATAGGTCTATGGACTGAAGGGTCTCAGGTTCAATTCTCATCAAGGGCACATGTCTGGGTTCAGGCTCAATCCCCTGGGTTCAGTTCGGGGGGTGCAGGAGGCAGCAAATCCATGATTCTCAACTTTTATGTTTCTATCTGTCTCTCCCTCTCTGAAAATCAATAAAAAAATATATTTTTAAATAACAGGGTGTTAATTTTCACATATGACATAGAGCCCAGAAAACTTGTCTGTTAAATTCTAAGTCTATTAAATTAAGGTCCACAAAAGCAAGGGTTTACTGTAAAGAGATTTCATTTTTTTTTAAAATATATTTTATTGATTTTTTACAGAGAGGAAGAGAGAGGGATAGAGAGTCAGAAACATCGATGAGAGAGAAATGTCGATCAGCTGCCTCTTGCACACCCCCTACTGGGGATGTGCCCGCAACCAAGGTACATGCCCTTGACCGGAATCGAACCTGGGACCCTTGAGTCCGAAGGCCGACGCTCTATCCACTGAGCCAAACCGGTTTCGGCAAGAGATTTCATTTTATACTTTCAATTTTCTGTATTTTACAAAATGGCAGCTGTCACACACAAATAAACCCGGCCTAGGATGCATGTGCTCAGTTGTGTAAGGGATCTACTGGAGCTTTGGATGGCCTTCCACTGCCCCATTCCAGGGTCTCAGGTTACAGAGGGCCCTTAGGTGTTGGTTGAATTAGTAGCCTGCCCTTCAGGCAGCAGTTATGTAGATAAACAGGTTTAGGCTCTTCAGTTTAAAATCAATCTAAGGGCTCAGTTGTCACAGTTCAATTCCTGGTCAGGGCACATGCCCTGGTTGCAGGTTTGAGCCCCAATGTGGTGCATGCAGGAGGCAGCTGATCAATGATTATCTATCATCACTGATATTTCTATCTATCTTCTATCCCCTTTCTCTCTGAAATCAATAAAAATATTTTTAAAAATCAACATAAGGGACTTTGCACATATCTGCAAAATCCCTTCATCATGGCTCTTAATTAGATTAAATGACCAAGAGAAGGTGTGGATAAGCTTCAAGATGGCTGCCCCTCAGTCCCATCATGCCCCTGCTGGGCCACCTTGGCAGTCAGAAACCTTCCTAGGTTAAGTGCCATGATATTTAAGAAAAACAAATTCAGCTACAGAATTACCATGCAGTATCATCTACACAGTGAATGTCCTACATAGAGTTTCTCAAATCAGTGAATTGTTTATTATAGTAATAAACACCTCTGATTGTATTGGTAATAAGTTGAGATTTTGACCTCTAAGATCATTCACACACTGTGAACCTGACTGACATCAGTGAGTTTTTATTTTTAATTTAATATCATTCAGTACTGTGAGTTATGTGGCACTGGTTTGGCTTGTCATGTGGAATCATTTGTTTTAGAATATTAATAAAATGTATTAATTAACAACATACAAAATATCATGGACTAAACCAGTAATTACAGAATGTACTAGTATTCATATCTTGGGTTAACAATATGTAGTATAATTTATTAAATGATACCCCAGATTTCAGAACATTTAAGTTATTTCCTATTTATTTATTTAGCTACTGAAAAATGCTACGGAATGCATCCTTTTGTGAATATCCTTGTTTGTGAAAAATTCTATTGGCGAGATTGCTAAAGATGATGTTTCTGGGTTAGATAATATCCTATATAATAAAAGCTTAATATGCTAAGTGTCCAGTCATCTGGTCGTCCATTCAACCAATAAAAGTGTAATATGCTACTGAGATGCTAAGGCTGCTCAACTGCTCGCTATGACATGCACTGACCACCAGGGGTCAGATGCTCTGACCAGTAGGTTAGCTTGCTACTGAGGTCCAGCCAATTGGAACTGAGCGAGACAGGCCAGACACACCTGGGAGCCCTTCGCATTCCAACCTCACATGTCCCTCTCTGGCCACATTTGTGCACCAGTGGGGTACCTCTGCCTGGCCTGTGCCCTCTTGCAATCTGCGACTCCTTGTGGATTTTGGAGAGCTGGTTTTGGCCCAATCCTGGTCAACACAGGAGTTTCCCCCTGGTGGTCAGTGCGTTCCCATAGGGGGAGCTCAGCTCAGCCAGAAGCTGGGCTCAAGGCTGACAAGCGCAGCAGCAGTGGCAGGAGCCTCTCCAGCCTCTTAGGCAGCTCTAAGGATGAGAGGGCCTAAGTCATCAGTCACACATGCCCTCCTGGACTGCGAGAGGGCACAGGCTGGGCTAATAGACACTCCCACACACGAGTGCATGAATTTCATGCACTGGGCCTCTAGTGTAGATATAGGTTTTGAAATTACCACTGGGCTGTCCTGATACAAAAAGAGATGGTCCTGCTCTAGCTGGCAGGTTTCCTAAACCATCCACTGAGTGAGAAGTGTGGTGAGGTGGACACAGCTCAGACCCAAGGAAGGAGAGAGAGGGCTTACAGGGCTCCTGTAGCTCCCCAGGATCAACAGCCAGGGCAGCTCCATCTATAGGCATCTGTCATTCTTATGGGAACAGTGTCCTTATAAAATAAGGACCATCGAGGTTGGAGTCATAGTTACTGGAAGAGCTCAGCGGGCAGGACAGGATGGCCACAGCAAGCAGTCGTAGAGGGAATGGATCCCCCCAGCAGCATGGGAGAGGCAGGCACCAGGAGGAGAGGAAGGACCAAAACTCTTGGTGGTGATGGTGGTTGGGTTCAGAGGAGGAATGGAATTTCAACCAGATTGTCCTCAGGGTAACCCCTATACCCTACACACAACAGCTCTACCAGCAGCTCCACAGAGAAATGAAGTTCAGGTTCCTTTGCTGGGTTCTGCAGTGGGAGGAGCCAGCATCAAACAACTGGGCACCTCCAACTCCTGTCTCTGGGTGGCATGGGGCTATGGCTCCTGGCTGCAAAACTACCACAGGAAATTCTCCAGAGGTCAACCCCGGTGTGTGTCCCTTTCTTCTCAGCACTGTCACCTGCTACTGGGTGGTGCTAAGGGTTTCACTGCCCTAGCCAGAGGGGGACCCGATTACTGAAAAAGGCCTCAAGTTACTGATAGGCTGTCTGTGGATGGGGAGATCTATGATGGCTGTGTTTGGTGTTTACAGATAGTATAAAAATCAACTTTCAGCTAAAAACTGATACTGATCACACTTTCAAGTATTTTTATTATTTTGTTTTTGCACAATAGAAGTACTCCTTTTAGAAATTTAATGAGACTAAAAGTACCACAGTACTTTTTATAGATTAATGACTTTGGCATAAACACTTGACCAAAACATGAATTAAACACCACCAGTGATGAGAATGTTGAGAGCATTTGGTGTTTACTGTTTATTTGTGTGTGTTTTTATAGAAGCACAGTTGGTCCATTACAAATTGAGCAAAATACAATCTTTATAAAAAAATAAAAATTTTCTAATAATAATAGAACCCTATAAAAACCACCATTAGCTATTAAAATTAAAATATGGTAAAAGCTTTTTATTTATAAACACCTATGTATTCTTTGACCTGCTAGTATTTCAAACTTAAAGGAAGAGCCACGGCATATATTCAATGAAATGGATAATGAATAATGATGTTTAGTTAAGAATGTAAAAAATCTTAGTTACATTAGCATATAATTAAAATTACATTACATATATTAATTAAGTTAAAGTGGGCTCTCTAACGTTATAATATGACTGAGGTTACGATGTTCAAATTATATAAATACAATCTTATTTTGAATTTGAGTCTTCATAGAACTAGCAAATTCAGCAGATGGTTCCCATCATATTGAAGATAAAAATAGAATTTACATAAATTTTAAAAATGCAATAATTAAGACTAAATATTTGTTGAAGAGTTTAATCAACAGGTTAATCACAGTTGTAGAGAGTGTGAATTGTATGATAGGTGAGGGAAATAATAGAGGGATTAACAGCTACATTAATAGAGGGAAAGCCAGGAAGTGATATGGAGATATGAAGATGATGATATAGCATTTTGTACTTAACATATAGACAGTATAATGTCTGAATAAATGTACCTCTAGATGGAGATACTAGGGAAGCTGAGAAGAGTACTCGTCTGATCATCCTGTGAATTTCCATCTAGTAGAGAATACGAATAACACTGAAGTATGTATCACTGTGGTGAGAATTACAAAGGAATGCACAGCACAGGTTATTAAGAAACGTTACTTCAAACTATGGATTATTAAACTGAGACAAGAACATGTAGACTATAGTTAGCTGAAGATAAATGAGAAAATTATTTTTAAATTGCCATTGATGTTCGTGTGTGTGTGTGTGTGTGTGTGTGTGTGTGTGTGTGTGTGTGTTTTACATTTTTGCCATTGTGTCTCTACAACCATGTCTGTTTGGAAAGAGAATGAATGATGCCAGCTCTCTTGCATTGAATTTTACCTTTCCAGACACCCCTGTCATTTCTAATTATACTTTCTCATGACAGTTCACAAATAGAGCAAAAAAGAGAAAACTTATTCTATGCCATGCATCATGGGTGATGATTTTCTTAAACTGATTAAAGCACAAACCAATACATATGTTTTGAAAGTTATCATGTTTAATAATACAGTAAATATATATTCAGAATAAAAGGAAATTAAAAACAAAAACTTATAACATATTTATCTTATTTGATAGGGCACCAGGAAAGGGCTTCCTCAGATATTGGTGTTCCGCAGCATATAGAGAGATTCCTAATGTATTTCTAGTCAGAAGTGACTACAGCAAAAGATAGGCCTGAGATGGGGAGAGAAAGAGCAAAAGGCAATTCTACATATAAGGGAACTTTTTGCTACATCCACAAAGGTCACGCTTCTACCTTCATAATCCAGGAATACCCCTACTCGACCTATAGGTTTGGGCACATATTGCAGTAAAGGTGGGGAGGTGGTGAAGACATTGTGGTGCATGTCCGTTTTAGCACAGCCAAGAAGATAGAATGCCTTCTGGAGATGTATATTCTCCTCTATCCAATCATCACAAGAGACTCCTAAAGCCCAATTCCAAGTGTCTCCCACTTCTATCTCCCAGTAATGTCTCCCAGAGGTAAAAGTCTGAGCATCCCTGAAAAGAAAACACTCAGATAGTGGAGAGGTGCATGGTGCACCTTGAGGACCACATCCAACACTCAAGTTTATCAAATCTCCTTGTAGGAAGACATGACCAGGAGTACTTCTATGCTGCATAGTGATAATCACTGCAAAAAGAAAGAAAAAAGAAGAAGAAATCACGTGGACACATTGCAAATAAAAGTCCTGATGCAAAAGTTGCTCTTTCAAGATGTTACTTTATTATGAGGTTACAACAGCAAGAGCAATGTTGGTTGTCACATCTAATGAAGCACAGAGATGACCAATACATGTGCATAACAAACAGATTCCTAATGACAGATATTTGGACATAAGACTCATCTCACCCTGGCCACTGTGACTCAGTGGTCAGAATGTTGGCTCAGGCTCTTAGGGTAATGGGTTTGATTCCAGTCAAGGGGGCATCCTGGGTTGCAGGTTCCATCCCCTGCACCTGCATCTGTCTGGGTTCTTGGAGTCCCTCTCTCTCATTCTCTCTCATTCTCTCTCATTCTCTCTCTCTCTCTCTCTCTCTCTCTCTCTCTCTCTCTCTCTCTCTTTCTCTCTCTCTCTCTCTCTCTCTCTCTCTCTCTCTCTCTCTCTCTCTCTCCTTGTCTTAGTGTTCGAATGTCGACATATGAAACAGGAGGTCAAGGTTCCATTGCAGGTCAGGGCACATGCCTTGGTTGTGGGCTTGATCCCAAGTGGGTGCATGCAAGAGGCGGCTGGTCAATGATTCTCTCTCATCATTGATGTTTCTGTCTCACTCTTCATCTTCCTGCCTCTCTTCAATCAATAATAAATAAATAAATTTTTGTGTATGTCTCCTTGGGTGAGGATTGAGAACAAAAAGACTCATGTCTCCAAGTTCATTTTTCATAGCAAAATGGCCAATGTATAATATTCTCTGAATTGTCTTCCATTGTAAAAGAATTAGAATCAGAAGGAAATTTCTTCTAAATAATCACATCATCATTTTGGAAGGGATATAAAAATTTGCCATGAGTCAAGCATTTCTCTGGATAAATTAATGAAAATCCAATTTATGTCCATTTTATTAGTTTCTTAAAATGCTGTTTGCAAAACCCTTCACCAGTCCCTCTGTCCTGGCTCTGGGCTGTCAGCATTTTGACATTTAACATGTACCTCTTCAGGTTATGAGTAAACTTAATGGTGCTGTGTTCTTACTTCATTGTTTATAAAAATATTTCTTCTATTAACTCTTACATATTAATTAAAATTTTTACATTAAATGACCATTGTAAATAAAATACAAGGAAATAAAATAAGATTCAGTATATTATATATCACACACAAAAAACTTCTGTTAACATTTGAAAATTATATATACTGAATAAATGTACAGTTTTGTACATAAAATTGGATAATTAACCTTAAATCTGAACATTGTTCCATTTATTAAACAGCTCATTTCTGACATCATTCCTTTACCTATAGAAAACTCACTATTTATGAGTCTGAATCATATTTCTGTTTTCATTACCTTTCACTCTTGGTACTATAAATACATTATCCCTTACAAAAGGATTATACAGTCAAATGATCCACTTATGTCTGAAAATAGTAACACACTTAATAAAAGAGGGAAGATTACCTGCATGGTCCTAACAACACATGATAGATTATGGAAATATGGCCTATGGGCCTGTGCTTGCACACTTACCTTTGAAGAAGTTGAAAGTTTCAATCAGCCTCGTGATGGTCCCTACAGTGAGCTCTGGTTTCAGAGGCTGGGGCATGTGCATACACGCTGCCTCACTCCTGCAAGAAGGAAGAGGTGGTTACCATGTTTACAATCAACAAACAAAGCCACTATTTTTTATGTATAAGATACTTCAATAGAATTATTTGAATTCATTAACGTGAAAACCCAAAAGTATCACTTTGCCAAATAATTCTTCTTCATAGTTCCTTGATTTTCAAGTCAAATGGAAAGTCCATTTGAAACAGAATTCAGGAGAAACCAAGATGACAGCATAGGTAAACACCTGAACTTGCTGCCTCGCACAACCACTTTAAAACTACAACTAAAAGGCAAAATGGACATCATCCAGAACCAAAGGAAGGCTGGTTGAGTGGAAATTCTACAACTAGAAGGAAAGAGAAAAGCACACTGAGACTCAGAAGAGGTACGGAAGTAAAGTGCAGAGGTACGGAGGCGTGTACACTGCATGGAAAGGGCTGGCAACTCAGGACACGGCTGTCTTTTTCAATCAATCAGGAGGAAGACACTAGCTCCCCACTGCTCTGAACTCCAGTTACGGGCGAGACTCTGGGAACCCAGAATCATACTGGGAGAAACTGGACTGTCTGGCTTCAGGCGGAACTTGAGGGCGGCTTTCTCTCAGAGGTGCTTGCAGCAATTACCTCAGGACACTGAGACCCAGGGCCTCTTACGGCATGGCTGAGGATCAGCCATTACTGTTTGCTCTGCCCTGAGACCCCGCCCCACCCAAGCTGTGTGCAGAGGCTTTTGCATATGAATGGCCTGGTCCTTTGAAATCTAAAATTACCTAACAAACTGCAGCTGGGTCAGAGAGACCCAGAACTTCCAAAAGAAGGCCCAAGGCCCCACAGCAGCTTGCATTGCTTCACAGCCGGGCTTCATCTGTGCACCTCCAAACCCTAAACAAAGAAGAGGAATCTGCAGATCTTTTCGTATCTCCTGCTGGGTGACCTCAGCAGAGGCTAAATTTACACCTCCTTGGAGATCCAAGAGCCAGTATACCCAGTGGTCAGAGTGGGACCATCCAGTTTACAACTCCTCAGATCTGCACTCAGGGGGCAGACTCAGTAAGCACCAAAGCCGCACTGAAGCAAGTCTTGCCTCATAAGGGTGTCTCCAGCACAGAAGTTCTCCCATCACAGACACAACTGATCCTCACAGCCAATTGGCCTGGTGGTGAATTCCTTCCAACAATCAAGGCTTAACTACAACAATACTGTGCACACAGCCCAAAAAGCAGTGCACCAAAAGTGTCCACCTCAGGTAACTGGGGAGGCTGAGCCACTGGGCCCTATAGGACACCTAGCACACAAAGCCACTCTATCAACTCAGGGAAGCAGCCAAAATGCGGAGACAAAGATAAAAAGGTCACAAATGAAAGAAATGGAGGAAAGCAAACAACTGGAGATAGAGTTCAAAACCATGGTTATAAGGTTTTTCAAGAATCTTCTAGTAACCGCCGATAAGTTTAGTGAGACCCTCGAGGATATGAAAAAGGACCAACTACAAATTAAGCATACACTGACTTAAATAAAGAATAATATACAGAGATCCAAAAGCAGACTAGAGGATTGCAAGAAGCAAGTCAAAGATTTGAAGTACAAAAAAGCAAAAAACACCCAACCAAAAAAGCAAAAAGAATCCAAAAATATGAAGATAGTGTAAGGAGCCTCTGGGACAACTTCAGGAGTACCAACATCCGAATTATGGGGGTGCCAGAAGTAGAGAGAGAGCAAGATATTAAAAAGCTATTTGAAGAAATAATGACAGAAAATTTCCCCCACCTGGTGAAAGAAATAGACTTACAAGTCCAGGAAGTGCAGAGAACCCCAAATAAAAGGAATCCAAAGAGGACCACACCAAGACACATCATAATTAAAATGCCAAGAGCAAAAGACAAAGAGAGAATATTAAAATCAGCAAGAAAAAAAGAGTTAGTTACCTACAAGGGAGTACCCATATGATTGTCAGCTGATTTCTCAGTAGAAATTATGCAGGCCAGACAGGAGTGGCAAGAAATATTCCAAGTGATGAATAGCAAGAACCTACAACCAAGATTAATCTACCCAGCAAAGTTATCATTCAGAATTGAAGGTCAGATAAAGAGCTTCACAAATAAGAAAAAGCTAAAGGAGTTTATCACTGAAACCAGTATTATATGAAATTCTGAAAGGTATTCTTTAAGAAGAGGAAGGAGAAAAAGGTAAAGATAAAAATTATGAACAACAAATACATATCAAGTGAATCTAAAAATCAAGTGAATAAAAAATCTGATGAACAGAATAAACTGGTAAATATAA
The DNA here is from genome assembly GCF_951640355.1 of Cnephaeus nilssonii. Classification (NCBI taxonomy): domain Eukaryota; kingdom Metazoa; phylum Chordata; class Mammalia; order Chiroptera; family Vespertilionidae; genus Cnephaeus; species Cnephaeus nilssonii. The sequence goes on from NC_137084.1 coordinate 57,231,315, forward strand.
TAGAATCAGGGGCATAGAAAGGGAGTGGACTGATAATCTTCTGGGAGAAAGGGGGTGGGGGTGCAGGAAGAGACTGGACAAAAATCATACACCTATGGATGAGGACAGTGGTGGGGAGTAAGGGCAGAGGGTAGGGTGGGAACCAGGTGAAGAGGGGCTATGGGGGTGAAAAGAGGAACAACTGTAATAATCTAAACAATAAAGATTTATTAAAAAACAAAACAAAAAATGAGAATTCAGTCTAACCCTTTCTCATCTTGTCCAGGAATTTGTAAAGATCCTTAGTCTCTTATTTCCTTGAGGATATTCCAAAGGGAAATTCTGGATTCCACTGACATGCTCTCCATCTGGAAATGATGGGGTTCTCTGAAGACTAGTTGGCCTATGGCACACTCTCAACGTAGAGGCTGTGAAACTTTTCCCAGGTAGGGCTATCTGCTTCCTGGAGGCAAGCAGTTCTAGGGGCCTCACCTCGTTCTCATACTTAGCACATTCTCCATAATACATGTGGGATTTTTGAGAACACAAAAGGAAATTGTGAATGAAGGGGTTTCCTTTATTCAGTTTTTTGGTGTTTTTGTTTTTTTGTATGCAATATATCCATTGAAACTGCTGAAAGAAATCACTCAGTATGGCAATGAAAGGAGACATCTACATGGAGTTGGGAGGGGAAAATAGATACAGGAAAAAATCCAATCAAGATCCCAATAAGTTCTGCCTTCACAGTAGCATATCCTGCCTGATGCATGTGAAAACTCTGAAAGAACATCAGCTGATATCAAGGTACAGACTCACCTGTGCAATATGTCTCCAAAATCCTGTGGAGAAAATAGAAAGGTTTAGTGCTTTTTACCAATGACTCTTCCACTAGGTCCATGGGAGATTTTTTTTTTTCATTTAGTTTTTTCTCTTATTTTATTTTTTGCTCTTTATCTTATTTATTTTGCTCAATACCTCCAGCACCCTGGTGGGCAATTTTGAGATAGTTCCAGAAGTCATTATTTCCCTACTGTATTTCCTCCTGGGAAATATATCTACTTCCTCTCCCCAGTTTACCATATTGTCATAAGCTCATGTTCTTCTGGAGGCTGATTCCTGGAGACTTCGATGGGCAAGTGAAGGGGGAAGAGTGCTGGGGAGTCCCTGTGTGCTGCTGTAACCATGATTAAGTATCCAGCGTCTTGTCTATTTCCAATGTGGGTGCACCCAAAAATGAGAGCAATGTAAGTGTAGATCCCCAAGTCTCCCCATAATGCCATGTCTATAATTAGCCTCAATATCAATAAATCCCCTACCATTTTGTGCCCTTTCACAAAGCCAAAATAGATCATTGACATTTAGAGGGGGAATCTAACTCAGGATTCTTTTACCATCCCACAGAGGTTTGTTTCTTATGGATAATGTAGGAGGGATCTTTGGTTTGTGGGGTTCCATTGAGGAACAATACCCTCCCAACAAAGTAATTGAGGTTATCGAAATAGGTTGTTAGAAACAAATGCCATAAAAGAGGAGATGGATTTCTGCTGAAGTAATGCCAGTGCACATGAATGTTCAACACCCCACTTCAGGGTTCTTACCAGGAGCAGCTCTACATCTGGTTTATGGCACATTTCCTTCAGCTCTGTATGCATTCCTCTTAAAAGTTCCCTCTTGTGTTCCATCCTGGCTTTATTGCACTTGAGTTGTTCAAAAATCTCCTTGCCTTCCCTTATCAGTTTCTCTATGTAATATTGCTTTTCCAGATAGAAAACTGGAGGCAGATTATCATATACAGCTCTGACCGCTCTCCCCTTTGAGATTACATAAGTCTGCAATGACATGAAGTTAGTCAAAACATGAACGGTTTCATTCATCTCCCACTGAATCTCATTGGTTCTTCTTTGACTTGCAAAGATCAATTATATTTAAGCTTTAACCCTCAGTCTTGCTTAGGCTCAGTATCCACATTTTCTCATTTCTCTTTTCCATATATTTTTAAACAACCAATTATATCCACTTCATTCATAATGAACCCTTTGATAAGATAACCACAAAGAAAAACAAATGTGTGATTTCTATCTTCCAGCCAATATGTGTGAGAAGGCAACACAGTTCATTCACAAAACATGCAGTTTAAATTTATATTAATTGGCTTAGGTTCCTCTATTTAGTCCGATTTCTGAAATTTGGAGCAGATTACTTCAACCCATTTTATATTCTATGACCTCAGACTGATGTGCTCATTCCCTTGCATTTCATGCAGCTTAATCCTATCCTAAGGAGGTTTCATTTACAATCTGACTCCCATTATGTCTTTGATTATATTTCCTTTCATTCTCTTTATATTTTACTCTGATGCTCCCTCAGATCTTTCAGGCTTTTCAACTGCCCCCAAACACGCCTGCCTGAAATGCCTTTGCATGTGCTATTTTTTCCATCTAGAATGTTTTCTCTACATACCCTTGTGGTTGCCTTCCTCTTCAGAGATCTTTTTTTATAAAGTGAATTTTTCAGTGAGGTCTTCTCTGATGATCGATCCTATTTAGAACTCAAACCCTCATCTGCAATCCCTACCCTCCTGTACTCCTCTTTCTCCTTAATGCCTTATTATTCTACAAAGAACTTATCAGGCATCATGTATTATACCTATATACATGTTGACCATTTGCCCTTTGATTTAGAGTGTAAGGTGTAAGCTTTATCAGGGCAAGGATAGTTTCTACTTTGCTTACTGCTCCATTTTCTAGATCAATATTTGGTACAGACAAGGTGCTCATGAAATATGTGTTGAGTAAATTCACATTAGATATCACATTTTCAAGATAACCATCCAGATTGAGGAAATCAGTTATTCTTAAATTTCCCTAATGTGTTGAAACATCTCCTTCTATTTAGATACCAGGGTCTATAGTTGGCATATTTATATGTATCCCTCATCTCTTGACAATTTTCTCCTCACACATTATATATTACTAGAGGCTAGTGGTCAGGGCCTATTGGAGGAGCTGGCCAGCAGGTGGAATTGACACTGGTAGGTTGGCAAGCTGCCCCTCCCCCGCCTGCCGCCATTGGTGCCGATTGTGGGGGCTGCCTGGCTGGGGGGAGGAATCACAGGTTATAGGCCAGCTAGGGGTAGGGACTGTGGCAGGTTGGCTGGCCAGGGAAGGTTGACTGTGGGAGCATACTGACCACCAGGGGGCACCACCTGTGTTGAGCATCTTCCCTCTGGTGGTCAGAGAGCCTGGTAGCAACTGGGCGACCGGTTGTTTGATTGTTCAGTCCTTCGGTTACGTACATGTTTATATATACAGATTCAAAATTAATTACTTGGTATAAGTTCAGGGTTTCTCTGGATTGGGGACACTGTTCTTTCTACCTAAAATTTTCCATCTGTTTTCAAATAACATTCATATGAATGTTTATACTGCCTCAGATGTATGAATTTTCAATGGCTGCCAAATGTCTTTTATGCCCAGTATTTACCCTCCCCCACCACATATGGCACTCTATGAAGTCTGTTGTGGTTGTTGGTGTAGAAGTGGTAAATATTGTTAAACCTGGGAACAAACCAGCATGCTTTGTGTGGCAGCTGTCATTTTGTTAGAAAGTGACTGAGAGCCCACTATCTATCTATGGAGGGAAAACGCCCTTTTCCTGTTGATCACCCTTCCCATATTGAATCCCAAAGAACACTATAGTGTCAGAGGAAGTTCCTATTTTAAAGTCATTCATCCAATCATCCCATGTTCATGCTGCAGGTTGGAGAAATGCAAATACCAACCGCCCAGGTTTTGGTTGTGACAGTTTCCACATTCAGCTTTCTGTCATTTTCACAACATTTCTCCCATAAAGAGCACATTGTCTTGAGGAGTTTCTCCTGCAAAAGAACCACAAAGGTCAATTAGATCCTATGAAGAGGAGAATGTAACATTTAGACCTCATCGAGGGAGGGCCCTGAGAATGAGTGGTAAGTCAGAGCCATTGAAAATGGGGAATCAGGTTGTGGGGGTTAAGGGAGGTTGAGGGCACATATGTAATACCTTAATCAATAAAGAAATAAACACAGGGAATCATAGAGTTGCCTTGTATTTGTAAAATCTGGGAGACTTCAAACAAAGAATTCCAGGGCAGAAATTGTGATAGGAACACCTGGATGGAGTAATCCAATCCCCAAGGAAACAGACCCACAGGAATTTCATACCCACTTTACAAAAGTGGGTCCTCATGGGCATCACTTACTCTGTGTTCCTCAACCGCCTCTTCTACATAACAGTGTCTGTGAGCCTCATGCCCCCAGGAGGTAGAGCAGTGAGAACAGAACAGGCTCCTCTGGTCCTCACAGAAGATCTGTTTTGCCTCCATGTGTATCCTACACTCATTTTCCATACAGTGCAGGAATTGCCACAGACTGGTTTTTCTGACAATGAGAACCATTTGCTTGAGAGTGACATTTGTATGAAAGTCTCTCTGCTGGATTGCTTTTTGGCATTCAGAGCAGTAAGCAAGAACTGACATATTCTGCCAGTTAAGGTCGAAACAGGGCCTGCAAAAGCTGTGCCCACAGTCTATGGTGATGGGGTCTACGAAGTAGTTCCTGCAGATGGAGCAGGTGAGTTTATTCTGGAAGACTTGCAAGATGCGATCCATGTTTCTGGGAAGAATTAACAATAGGTCATTTCTGGGCCTGTGTTGGCGAGAGACTTCTGAACAGTTATATGAGGGTAGTGATGTCCATGTTTTTTTCTCTTTGCAATACTCACTAAAGCAAGACAACATATTTATGCCAGGACACAGATGAAAATCTGGCGCCCAGAAAGAGTCCTGGGGCTTTACCACAGACGTGGTTCTCACTAGACGGCTTACATAATCCTACACTTCAGTTCCTAGTCCTTATCCAAATACAAATGTGTGCAAGTATCCATTTCCAGGACGTGGGATATAGCATTTTATTACTGGTCTTATTTGTTCTAAATCAATCAGAATTGTACACATTCTTTTTTCAATAACTTGTTAGTGAGTACGGAAGTGTGAGATTTACCCCATAAATCTATTTATCCAATAAATCTGAGAGGAAGATGGTCAGAATGGTTTTATGAAATGACTTCAGAGAGAGGGTCCAGAAAACCTAGCTCTCTCTTTTCAAACAGACAAATAAGGAAACAAACAAACACAAATTGAACCAATTGAGATTCATTAGAAAAGAAATTATGAAAAAAAAGGCCTTTTTGAATTCTTGAGGATTAAATTAACTTCTGTTTATACAAACTCTGAACTGATATATTTTAAAAATATACATATATTATCACTACAACAGTAAAGTCAATGTTCTATAAGTATTATTCTATATAATGTTCTATAATCCATATTTATGGTATAAAAATATAGGCTAAAAGTTTAAGTAAACATTTTTCTTGTGTTTTTTTTTAATACAAAAAAGTAGATTATTTTTAAACTAAAATACATTTAACCATTTGCAGCTACAAACTTTACTTTCACAGTACTAAGAGTTGATTTTTCTTTTCTTTTTTTCTCTTAGAAGCATCTTTTATTTTGTTTGGTTTCCTTAATCCTCACCCCAGGATATCTTTCCATTGATTTTCAGAGAGAGGAGGGGAGAGGGTGAGACACACAGAGAGAATCATGGAATGCAAGAGAGACCCATTGGTTGGTTGCCTCATGCACATGCCCAGAACAGAACCAGGGATGGAGCCTGCAACAGAGGTACATGCCCTTGACCAGAATCAAACCCAGGACCTTCAGTCCATGGGCCAACACTCTATCCACAAAGCCAAACCGGCTATGGTGCTTTTCATTTCCCAATAAGGTAAAAAGTAAAAAGATCAGAATTGTCAATTAAGTTCAGAGTAAAGTCAGAATTTACAGGAACTTTTTCATACTTTAAGGAGATGTACTGTAAGCCTAAAGTGAAATGACAACCAACCTCATATGGAAAATTATACATTCAAATATATTTAATTGGTCAAACAATTGGCGTCTAATGTCTAACATAAGTATCTCAGTGAGCCTTCTCATTTCCCTTAGATCTGTATCCCTAGTCATTTTCTTAATAACTTAAAAGCAGGTATAAAAGTTAAAAGTTATAAAGGGACAGCTTTTACAGTATTTAAGAATAAGATATTTCTAATGCTCTCATGACATATATGTGTATATGTAAATATATATTCATATGACGTCCATATGTTCACTACTCAGCCATACCTATAGCAGCAAACACTGGATCTTTTAGATACTTTGCTATAAAATTACATGTTATTTGACAACTACCTTCTGAGGCATAACAATACATCAAACAACCACAAATATACAAAATAGTAGCAGATTATACCTTGAGGATTCATAACAGTGCTTAGTAAGAATATGAGTTACAAATAGTATAACTTAGTAGGTTAAAGGTAAAATATGTTCAGCACCAGAATAGAAGGTATTTCCTTGACTTAACTTGCACTCACCCCTGGGTTCTGTGAATGGTTTCCACAAGGATTTTTCCAAAACAAATTCTGTGAAACACACCTCAGGCTGAGGAGCTCACTGGCTGCAGTGGTCTGCACAGGGCAGCCACATTTAAGTGCAGTCTGTCTCCTCTAAAAAAAAATGAACTTGTGTTATGTAGGTCCTTTTACTAGAATGATTGAAGATCACATCTTTTTATTATTATTATTATTTTGTTAATTATCACCAGAGGATATATTTTTTCATTGAATTTTAGAGAGAATAGAAGGGAGGGGGAGAGACATATTGATGTAAGAAGAGACATATTGATTGGCTGCCTCCTGCATGCACCTGACTAGGGCCAGACTGCAACTGAGATAAACTCCTTGATGTTAATAGAACAGGAGACCCTTCAGTCCCAGGGTCATTGCTCCAACCACTGAGAAAACCTGCTAGGTCCACACCCACCTCTTTAGATTGTAACTCAGGTATTTAGCAAGATGACAATAGGAATTCATGATCTATTAACAACTCAATTTTGGCCCATTGATTAAATTAAAATCCAGCTTTGTTTCTAAAAACAACTCTCTGAATGATGCATCTAAAACCTAAATGCTATCATAGTGGACAGCTGCTCAACAATGACCTAAGATTTATTTAATAATATTTATTGATTTTTTTTGTGTGTGTGTGTGAGTGGCAAGCATTTCTTAAAGTGAACCTCTAATCCACAGCTGGGGAATGATCTGCCCTAGGTCCATATAAGGCCCCAAAAGCATTCTGTCTGATCCCGCCAAGGCACTAGGGGTGAGTAATTTAAATGTTTGACCAAGTGCAGCAGGATAATTTTTAAGTTGATAATTTTGTATGGCCCTCAAATGATGTTATAAATATGCAAATGGCCCTTGGCAGAAAAAAGATCCCCTCCCCCCTGCAGTCTAATCTATCTACATCACAGGATATGCCCTGGAATAGATTCACAGGGAACACGCTCTAAAAATCCCAATACTTTCCCTTTCCAACACTTAAAAGAAGTCACTAATTATCCAATACTGGGGAACTATTCTCAAATTTACAAAAGTTTTGTCAATCACTTGTGTGAAAAATAATTTTGATTTGAATTTCTTTCTCCCCATTCTTAGAGTTAGCACCCTTTCCTGTTTATTTGTTCTTTTTCTTTTCTGTAAATAAGCTCTTTATAAAATTATTCATTTTTCTATTGGGTAATCTATTACTTTTATTGTCTATAATTATTGATTCTTCATGGCATTCTAAAAATAAATTCCTTCTTAAAGTGACAGATATTACACACATAGTAAATCCCATTCATGTTCTACAAAGTGGCACAAATAACTTTACTAGCAAGTACTGAAGCATTACTCCCTGTGGAAATGCCGAGTTAGTCTCCTTCCAGTCTCTGGTCATAGCATGCTCATCCACCAGTTAATACATAACCTCAGTTTAGCTGTTTCTATTTAAAGACATCTTAGTTAATATATATTGTGTATATATTAACATTGAATTCATGGCCAACAGCACTAGAGCTCATTCCTTAAGAATGCTTATCTAACAGATACATTATCTCCATAAAGCATAGCCAGTGCTTTGGCACTAAGGCTGGGTGCTGTTTTAAATAGCGATGTCATCAACAAACAGCACCAAAATGCCCAAACCTGGCATAATATAATAAGAAAAAGACACTTACTGTATGAGCTTCTCCTGATTCAAACTCTACTTGGAACATTCAATTGACATGACTCAAATTTCTCCTACTAAGTGAAAGTCCAAGAATGGCTAGGAAAACACCATGAGTATTAGTTTTAGGATAACAAATAAGTTTTAGTGAATAAGCAAATTTGCAACTACAGAACATGTAAATAAAGAGGAAGGACTGACTATTTTTCTTGGTATGCTATATATATATATGTGTGTGTGTGTGTTTTTATATTAAAATGAAACAAAGGAAGGAAATTCAGGGAGTGCTATCTAATATTTTCTTTTTTAAAATATTTTTAAATTTATTTTCAAAAAGAGAGGAAAGCAGAGAGGGAGGAGAGAAACATCTCTTGGCTGGCTTCTGCACACCCCTTACCTGGTATTGACCCAGAAACCCGGGCACATCTGTGAATCAAATCAGAAACCTTTTGGTGCATGAATGATGCCCAACTAACTGAATCACATTGGGCAGGGCCTAATATTTCCCAGATAAGAATTCTTTGCCGATGGACCACAGAATTTATGGTCAAGACTGTCACAGCAGTGAAGAAGGATCTATCAGTGCTGCCAATCAAGGCTCAACCCCAGAAGCAGAACCAGAAATATGTACACACATATGAAGAGATCCATGTACAGATTTACTACAAAGAAATGGCTTACAGGACCATAGGGACGAGTTAAGCAAGTGCGAGATCTGTGGTAGAGTAAACCGAAAAGAGAAATCACCAACAGGCTGGAACCCAACAGTCATGGGACAAAGCATTTGTCACTGTCAGTGAGGAGTTTCTGGAGCAATACAGGCCCATTTGATGTTTGGAGATTTGTTCAAGGATTGTCTATGCCTTTCCTTAAAGGACTTTCGCTGATGAAGTCAGGACTTGAGAATTTCTTTAGCTCACAGTCAAAATAAGGGACTTTAGTTACACCTGCTATCTCCTCACAGCACCAAGTAGGTTAGCCTTTGATTGAATAACTAGGCAAGAGGAATGTGTGTTAAAAAAAAAAAAAAAGAGCCGAAACCGGTTTGGCTCAGTGGATAGAGCGTTGGCCTGCGGACTGAAAGGTCCCAGGTTCGATTCCGGTCAAGGGCATGTACATTGGTTGTGGGCACATCCCCGGTAGGGGGTGTGCAGGAGGCAGCTGGTCGATGTTTCTCTCTCATCGATGTTTCTAGCTCTCTATCCCTCTCCCTTCCTCTCTGTAAAAAATCAATAAAATATATTTAAAAAAAAAAAAGAAGAAGTTGCTGCCATCAATTTCATCCTTATAATTCTGCCTAATTGAGTTGGCACATGAAAAACCATCATAAGTTGATATGACCTTAAATTTAAGAAATGTAAGAACAGGTCTCCTTGTTCCATTCTAGGTTTCCCATGTCAACCATCCACAGAGTAAATGCCCTGGATGTACATATCTCCCCCAAACAATACATTGATAATGTTAATAAATATTTCTGATTACATTAGCAATAAATTGAAATTTTAGCCTCAAGGTCACTCACTGTGACCTTGATTGATGTTATGAGGTGTTTTGTTTGTTTGTTTGTTTTACTTTCAGATCATTCAGTACTGAGGATTTTCTATGCATGTGGAAGCAGGCATTTGTTTTAGATGATTAATAAAACCCATTAGTTAAAATCATACAAGATAACAGACCAAACAAGTAATTATAGAATATTGTCAGTTGAATAAGACTAATAACATGTAGTATATATCATTAAATGACAACCCATATTTCAGAACATTCATTTCCTATTCACTTATTTATTGAGCTACTGAAAATACTACAAAATACATCCTTAGTGTATATTCTTGATTGTGGGAAATTCTATTGGAAAGATTGCTAAAGACGATATAGCTGGGTTAAGGGGTATGTGGGAAGACCACTGGATGGTCCTGAATTTTAACTTTAGGTCAGAAAACTCTGTTTCTTAAGAAGCATTTATTTCACTTCAAAGTGAAATATTGAAGAATGTAACTATTTTTTTCAAATCATTGAATGCTTATCTCGCTAAACATAGAATAGGTTCTCTCTTGTGTACACAAGCATTCATCATGTTTCAAGTAGGTTATAATGTGTACTACATATAGAATCAAATACTCCTAAATGTTTTTAGAATCTACAACCATGTACAAAACCACAAGATATCTGGCCGCTATTTTCTGAGTCCTAGAAAATACTAAGGATTAATAAAATAAGGGAACTAAAATTAATCATCATATTAATTCCAAAACACAGACCAAACAAAACAATAATAGAATAATTTTTACTAAGTTGGCAAACAATGTGATTTTATAGAAAAAAACAAAACTCAGTTTGCTGATAAATTAAACTCACCAATGCTTGCTCAAGAAGTATTAATACAAAGAAATTCAGCTCAGGGATCAAGCCTTCCAAGCATGGTGGCAGTAGCTCTCAGAAGACTCCTGACCAGGTAAGCTCCAAGCACACTCTCTGTGTTCTGGAAAGAGTTAGTTTGGCTCCTTATATGGAGTCCCGGAAGGTCACACCCATTTTTTCCAGGTGATGGGATTTGAGAGCTCTCCAGAGAGCTAGTCTCTTCTAAGGGGAAGGAAGGTTAGCAACAGCTTTGCTAATCTCCCTAAATATACCCACACTAACATAATCTCATCAAATCACCAATTTCCCAACAAACCAACCCTCACAGGCTGCATTTATATCTACATTTATGGACATCAAGAAGTTTTAGTTTTAACTTACAAACTGATAGAATGGATTATTTTATTAATTAGTGACTTAAGCAACTATCCAAAAACTTGGAAATATTTTACTGTGTTTTCTTGGAAATATTTTAACTGTGTTCTGTATGTAGACAGTGCTTTATTTGTTGGTATAATTTTATTATTGTTACTATTATTTTAATTCTATTATTTATTATTTTTACAATAGATTTTTAGAGAGAGTGGTGAATAGGGTAGAGGGAGAGAGAGAAAGAGAGAGAGAGAGAGAGAGAGAGAGAGAGAGAGAGAGAGAGAGAGAGAGAGAGAGAAACACCAACCTTAGGGAGACACATAGATAGGTAGCCTCACTTACATACCTGACCAGTGCCAGGGATAAATCCTGCAAGCCAGATATGTGACCTTGATTAGGAATGGAACCATGGGCTGATGCTCTAAACTCTGAGCCAAACCAGCTAAGGATGTTATTTATATTTTAATGTAAGGCTTTAATATAAGAACACCTTGGCCACTGCTCTCTTAATTTAATCCTCACTCAAGAATATGTTTATTGATTCTAGAGTGAGAGGAAGGGAGAGAAAAGAGAGAGAAATAACTTCAATGTGAGAGAGAAACATTGATGGATTGCCTCCCCCAGGCAGAATAGGACTTTCTGTTCCTATTTTCCCTTCTGTGGCTGAGGGGGTATGTGTTGTCAGGCTCAATGCAGACTTTTCTGGAAGACCAGTCATTTATAGTTTAATATTTCACAATCAATAAGAACGGAAATTGCAAAGACTAGATTTTCCCCAAATTGCATAATATAGACAAGTATATCTGAGAAATGGGGCTGGTAGCTGTCAAAGAAGAAAAGTAAGAGAAATTCCCTAAGAATGGCACAATCCTATGCAACAATTGTGAACAAAAGGGTTTTAAGGAAGAATGTTCAGTTGGATGATGATGCCACCAGCAGGATTAATTGCCTCTTCCTCCTGACAGGAGTGAGCAAGTGCAGCTGCACATGCCTTAGCCTCTGCAGCCAGAACTCGCTGCACATCCCATCACTGGACTGATGGACAGGCTCAACCGCTTCTGAGGTGAATGTCACCCCAATGGGGGACCACCTGGCGGGGTCCTTCAGTTAGGATATGTTGTGGGTGACCTTTTCCTTTTGCTAAGCTTTATCTTGCAGAGGAGAAAAGCCTGTAAATGGCATGTATGGTCCTACTTAGTCATGGGGTCACTATAATGTAGTAAAATGATAGCTGTGACTCAAGCCTTATCAAATACTTATACATTTGAGAACTGACTTATATAATAAGCCTAATATGCAAAGTATCCCCTCAGGAGTTCCACTGACCAGGAATTCGATTACTCGCTATGATGTGTGCTGACCACCAGGGGGCGGCACAGAATAAATGGAGGCTCCCCCTACAGTGGCTGGCAGCCTGGGAAGGGAGACCCCAGCTGGCAGCTGGTAGCCAGCAGCCACTAGGGACCCTACCCATGCACAAATTTCATTCACTGGCCCTCAGTCATAAAATAAAAACCCTTCTGTATAATAATTCTGATAGAAAGGCAGCATGGGAAGGCTGGCTTGTTGTAAAATCAGTAATTTATTAATGAGATTATGCTTATAGAGGTATATTTATGAAGATTAGCTAAGGTGTGAAATTAGTCCTATCTAAACACCTCTGAAATTAATTCTTAGAAGAAATGGGTGTGGTCTTTAGAGACTCAATAGAAGGACATCAGGGAGCCCAACTCAATCTTCTCCAGGACAGAAAGAGGGTCTTGGGAAGTCACCCAGCTGAGGAGATTTCTGGAAGAGGCTATGACCACACTTACAGGCTTGATTCCTGAGCTGACCTCTTCCTATTTTTCCTGCTACTGGAGATGCTAAGAATATGCTCCTTGGGAGAGTGCTCAAATGCCCCTTTGGGGTTTCTGCAACTTTCTGTCTTCTCAGCTTGTTAAGAGTTTAATGTCAGGTAAGGCATGTAAAAAGTATAATTATCCAAGATTATTTTCTGAAAACCTAGTAAAGTTTGGCAGGCCCTATGACACTCCTCAAGGAGCTCACATTTTCAGTTGTTTGGTGAGAGGAGAGATCAGTTCACTTTTCAGGAGGAGGTAAGGGAGAGTGCTACTGAATGGAGAATGGAAAGGATTCCGTGTGGTCCTTGCTAAGAAGAAGTATGCTAATTAAGGAGCAGGTTTTGGAAGTGAAATGAATTATAAACATTTTAACAATTTTAGATTGGTATTCAGAAGGAAGTTGTGATGGTATGTAACATCCACCTTAATACAACTGTTAATAAATAAAAGCAAAAGCCATTGATTATTCTAGGAAGTAAGTGCTCCATTATATACATTTATTAAAAGAGAATTTATAAACACATGTGTACATTTAATGTGGCTATGCCATTTATAAAGATACAAAAATTATCTTCCCTTACATTACAATGTGTTCAAAGACAATCATTCATTATCATCCTGCTGCAATTCAGGATATTTATAAATTCCAGAGACCTGGAAGCTCATCAAGTAATTGGCCCAAACAAGTTTTCATGAAGCTTCAAAGCAAAGGAAGGGCTTCAGAGGAGAAGAGAAGGAGGAAGAAACAAAACTGCATATAAGGGAGCCATTGACAGCATCATGGAAGCTCACAGTTCCTTTGTCACAATCCAGAAACACTCCAATGATAACCGGCCCAGAGGACTTTTCACATAATGAATTAAGGATGGGAGGTTAGTGGGGAGATAATCTGGTCATTCATCTTCAATGAAAATAGGAGAAATGCCTCTTCAAAATCCATAATGATATCAGTATCGTCGCTTATGAGGGAATCTTTACAGACTCCCAGAATCCAAATCCAGGAGCATGGCACATCCACCTCCCAGAAATGTCTACCAGAGGTGAAGGTCTGAGTTCCCCAAGGCGCAAAACTCCGCACGCTCTGGAGCTCCCTGGACATGCTGTGAGGGCCAGCTTTAAACAGCACACTCCTCACATCCTCAGAAAGGCTCATGCAGGCAGTAATGGCTTCCTCCAATGCAGAGAGAGGCCAATGCATGGAATTTCCATGGCCTGAGGGGCAGAGTCTCTTCATTTGCTCCTCCTCCAAGGAAATACAAAATAAAGACAGCAAAGAGAGTGCAGACTGGCCCCACTATGAAAAGAAGAAGTCATCACTACCTCTATAGCAAACAGGAGTCCTTCAAATTATACAGAAAAAGAAAAGAGAACCTCTATGTATATCATGAACAGTGTGACTGTGTGAAGCAGAGATTTAGTATTAACCTCAGGTAGTTTGTTGCAGGTCACACCTAAAACCTTTCCTTGCCTTTAGAAATTTCTTCTTGGTTTGATTGTTCTTCATACTATTTAACAAATAGACAGCACTTTGCTATTATGTGGGTAGTTATTGCTGTATAAGCTGCACCTGTTACATTTTTAGGAATCAAAATATTTGCTGGGAATATATATTACACATAAACTAGAAGTTTCTGAAGTTAATGCTTTGGCTTTACATTATCTGATCAGACCCTGCACTCAATCTAAATTCATCCATATCAGCCCTCTGGACCTAACCCTGATGCCTAGGATGAGCCTAATATGTTTGTACCATGGTCACAGATCCTTCTCTTGTCAGTGGTTTTGACATTGATCCAACAGCATTAAAATTATTCTGTTGATGACATTTTCAGTCATTTGTTGCACTTCCTGATATTATAAATAATAAATATTGTTAGTGCAATGCATGATAAATGCACTTGCAATATACAACAGATTTAAAGCCATTGATGTCAGAGTTAAACATTCAAGAGTGGGGTAACTGAATAAACATACAATATTGATGGCTTCACTGAGAACTAAATATTCTATCTCCTCGTGACCACATGGTCAACCTCATTGCTCTTCTCTTCCTCTATGTATACCAAATGTAATTAAAAATAGGTATCTTGCTTGGTATTTTCAATAGCAATCCTTAAGGCTGGAAAACAATGAAGCAATGCATTCAAATTTCTAAAGATACAGAATTTTTAACGAAAAGTTGATGCCCAGCCAAACTATAGAAGAATTGTGTGTGGCATAGATAACCTTTTCAGACATGCATGGTTTTTAGCTTTCGTACACCTTTTTCAAAAAGTTCCTGAAGGAACAAGTAGAACATATACAAGAGAGAAGAAGAAACAAAATCCGGAGAACATACGATTCAATAGAGGAGATAAATGAAGGTACCGTCAGATTTCTCTGTGAAGGGAAATATCACAGGCAGGAGCTGTGTCCCAGGCGGAGAGAACCAGAGAACCCAGAGTAGCCAGAGAACAGACCCCTGAGGGGATAATGAGCTTGGCCACATCACCTGATGTGTTTGGATAGATGAAGAGTGTGTGGTAAATTGCTTATGGGTACCTGGAGGAAAACAATAAAAGTGTTCTAATCCACAAGTATAGTGCAGCTATAAACTGAGAAAATGGGATGAGGATTAAGTGTTTGGAGGCCGAGAGAAGAAGCCATGTGAGAAAACTGAATGCCTATCTGCCCTAGTAAGAGATAAATGGGTAATACATAAAACTGATTAGTTGAAAGTGCTTTAGTCTGCTGAAAAGAATCAAAGGTGGGTCAAGCATGTAATTGGGATAGGGGACCCACGTTTTTCTTTTATTTTTCCATGGCACGCTTTTCAAATTTTATTGTACTTGTTATATGACCATTGAATACTACTGGGCTCTGTGACTAGAGCTTTGGATTGTGGGACCAGGGAGGGCGAGGCTGTGATGAAAGCCCAAGGAATCAGGGAATGATGACCTAGCTGCAAAACCTTCAGGAAAGAACGCTGTCCTTGGGTGCTGTCAGCCATTGGTTCTTGACTGTCCATGGGTCAAGGCAGGAGGCCTGGCTGGTGGCTGCAGCTCAAATCCACAATCCAGGTCCATCACTGGGTCCTACAAGCCTAGTGGCACAATTTCAGGTCTTTAAACCACTTCTCCACTCCATGTCCTGCATGCTTCCCTCAAACAGGGGTCCTCCCATGGTTTTTCATTATCAATTGTTCCAGTAATATGTGACATTTTATGAAGTATATATTTGGTACTTTCACAAAAGCAAAAGCTATAAAATTTTCATTATCGTGATCAGCATCAACAATAAAAAAACTAAGACTTGGGTATGCCATTGGTTATTATAATTTTCATTTACTGATTGGAGATATAATCAAATACAAATTCAAATGTTTGCAGGTCTTGATATGAGACTGGTTTTGAATGATGATGGGTTAAGAGCAGTGGTCAGCAAACTGCAGCTCGCAAGCCAAATATGGCCCCTTGAGATTTTAGCAAAGGCCAGCTTAGGAGTACCCTAATTAAGTTAATAACAATGTACTTACCTATATAGTTTAAGTTTAAAAAATTTAGCTCTCAAAAGAAATTTCAATCGTTGTACTGTTGATATTTGACTCTGTTGACTAATGCGTTTGCCGACCACTGGTTTAGAGGAATCAAAGACGATTCCTACATTTCAAGTTTAAACAACTGGGTGAAAGAAATACCACAAGATGAAATGGGAACTATATTTAAGGAAGTACGTGGAAGTTCAAGTTACAAGGCTCAGGACAACAGATGCAGGAACTGTCCCCCGTAGAAGCACCATCTGAACTATGATTTCTCCTTTAAATTCCTCTCCTTCTCTAGTGCTTCAGTCACTTTTCTTGATTCAGAATGATTTGTTTACTTAGAACATATTCTCAGTATTCCTGAAGTACTTATGACAGACTTACACAATTTTTAGTACACTGCACTTTGCCTAAAGCAATTCTGAGTCTTTGGAAAAACACCTCAAAATCACTACCACATCCCAACTTGCTGATCCTGGAAAGGATAGAATTCAGGAGGGGAAACCAGAGCAACCCACACCATCCTTCCCCAGTTTCTGCTGCAGAAGCAGGACCTAGAACATAGGGCTCTAGATAGGGGTTGCCACTTGACCCTAACCTGGTTCTCACTCCAGGGCCCATAAATGCCTTCATAACCTGGGAACCTGGCCTGGGTAGTGTCTGGGAGCTCTCTGGGGTGCAGCCTCCCCGACAGCAGCCAGGGGAGCTCTGGGCCTCTGTCTCCTGGACAGCCTTGTTCTCTCAGTTTGCACCCTGAGTTGTCTGTGTTAGTAAGCCAAGTTCGTGATTATCTTGGACACATCCTTTTGGTAGGAAGGCCGCCCAAATATCAAGATCTCAGCCTCGCCTTCAGAGTCCCCCTGACTGACTGAAGCAGGTTCTGCAACACATACTCAACGTGTGGAATATGCTCTCCGCCTCTGTGACCAGCTTCACTTCCACTAGCCACCCATCCAGGTGAAGTGCCTTTGGACTCTCCAGGGCTCAGAGTGGATCCAGGAGGAGCGCTAGGTGATGTGTCTGAGCACCTAGAATGGTGTCCCCTACCCCTGCTCCACTTGCAGGAGCATCTGAACCCCCTGGTGGTGGCCATGCTGCAGAGGCCCTAGCAGAGAGAGGTGGCACAGATGTCAGCCAGCAGGTCGCAGTTGGGCCTGGCTGCAGCCTGGTTTTTATTCTGTATTTGTGTGTGTGTGTGTGTGTGTGTGTGTAATGTTATCAACTTGAAAAATACAGAAAGCCCAGAATCTGGTACAAACCCCCAAACTCTATTATATTTGGGATCTATTATTTCCATTTTCTCTATCTGTCTTCATTCTTTATTCTTCCCCTCCATATCTTTATTTCCCCTTCCTGTACTTTTTTTTTACTTTCATAGCATGCTTTCTGTGTAGGTGTTTGGATGCATAATTTAAATATAATTTCACTAACAAACTTTAATTGTATGATGTGGTAAGCTTTGAATTGTGTAGAGTTGTGTTGAAAAGCAAATTACAAACTGTAGCTCATATGTTAGGTGATACAACAAAAGAAATGAGTATCATTGAAAATGAGCATATTTTTGAAATTATACCAAAGCTTCATAATCAGGAAAATAAATGTTTACACAGACTGAGATAAAAATTATAAGGTCATTTGAGCTGACTTCCCACATCTTAGAAATTGTTGTTAACTGAAAGCAATTTTGTGTCTATATATGGATCAAACTGGGGAAATAATGCTCTTAAAGTTCCCTGGAATCCATAAGATAGGAAACCGTAAATGAAATAATGTTTGGCAACACAGTGAAAGGATACGGTGAAAGGATCCATGTTACAGTGAAAGAATCCATGTTACTGACCCAAAAAATATACCTTCCCTGTCCAGAGATTTATAAATATTATGAAAAATGGTGAAAAATTTGTCAAAAGAATGTTCTATTTCATAACACAAATGTAACATACTCATACCTATAGATCCTAGGATTGCTTACCCTTTCCCAAGTCTACTCCCCATCCAATAAAGGTAATCATATGCTGGTGATTAATATGCCCTGATTCTAATGATAATTTCTTTAAATTTATATGAATAAAATAACATAGTAATCAGCCTTCGGTGTGTACTTTCTTTTGTTTAAAAGTATGTTGGTGAGCCCCTCCAGAGTGACTTAGTGGTTGAGTGTTGAGCTATAAATCAGAAAGTCACAGTTTAATTCCCAGTCATGGCACATACCCATGTTGCAGGCTCAAACCCCAGTCAGGGGAATGTAAGTGGCAGCCAATGAATGATTCCCTCTCATCATTGATGCTTCTATCCCTCTCCCTTCCTCTCTGAAATCAATAAAAATATATTTTAAATTAAAGAAATAAAGAAAAGTATTTTGGTGAGTTTTATGCACTCCCCTGTGTGTAGAACTTGTTTTTATTATTGTGTCTCAGAGTATTCCACTATATGATTGTACCACAATATGCTCATTCCACAGGAGAAATGTCTAATTGGGCCTTCAGCCCATTTTATTTTGGATTGTTTCTCTTCCTTTTTTTTTTACTTGTATGAGTCCTTTACATAATTTGGATATTAACCCATATCAGATGTAACATTAGCAAATATGTTCTCCCATACAGTGGGTTTCCTTCTCATTTTGATGGAGATTTCTTTTGCTGTACAGAAACTTTTTACTTTGATGAAGTTCCAATTGTCTATTTTCTCTTTATTTTCCATGGCACAGTAACTAAGATTAGGAAACAGCCCAAGTGCCCATCAGTAGGTGAGTGGATAAAAAGCTGTGGGACATTTTCACAGTGGAACACAACACAGCTATAAAAAGGAATTCCTTACACGTTGGGACAGAATGAATGAACCTGGAGAATATTATGTTACATGGAATAAGCCAACCTCTTGCATTTAATTTTAGCTTTTCCAGACACTCCTGTCATCTATTATCATACTTCCTGATGACAGTTTAAAAATAGAGCAAAATCCAGAGAACCTATTCTATGCCTTGCATCATGGGCGATGATTTTCCTAAAAGGAGTAAAGCACAAACCAATACTTATATTTTGAGTGTTATCATCATATTTAATAATACAGTAAATGAATTTTCATGACATAAAAGGAAACTAAAAACTAAAAAGGATAATATATTTGTCTTAATTGATAGTGTACCAGGAAAATAAATGCCTTCCTTAGATATTGGAGTTCCCTGATATATAGAATGATTCCTAATCTATTTTTAGTCAGAAGTGAATACAACAAAAGATAGGCCTGAGACAGGGAGAGAAAGAGTAAGAAGGGATTCTACATATAAGGGAACTTTGAGCTACATTTATAAAGGTCACACTTCCACCTTCATGGTCCAGGAATACCCCAGCCCGGCCAATAGGTTTGGGCACGTACTGCAGTAAAAGTGGGGAGGTGGTGAAGACATTGTAGTGGATATGGGTTTTAGCATAGCCCAGAAGAAAGAGTCCCTTCTGGACATTCCTATTCTTCTTTTTGCAATCATCACTACAGAGTCCAAAACCAATGAGTCCCTCTCATCATTGATATTTCTATCTCCCTCTCCCTTCTTCTCTCAAATCAATAAAAATATATTAAAAAACAACAAAATGTCTGCTGTTACCACATATATTCAACACTATGATGGATTCCTATTCAATGCAATTAGACAGGTGAAAGAAAGAAATCTTCTAAGAGGAAAGAGGAAAGAAAGATATCATAATTTATATTATTAACACAACATGATTGCATAATTAGAAATTTTCCTGAAATCTATAATTATTGAAGTTAGGAAGAAATGAGATCAATAAATTTCCTCTAAACAATAAAAAATAGAAAAGGAAATTTAAAGTGTATCTTATATGATCAGAAATTGAAATTCCTGAAAACAAATCTAATAAAAGTCATATGATTCTTGTGTATATAAACTATTAAACACCATTGAAAAAAAGAAAGAACTATGAGTGGCTGGGAGTTCACTTATGAAGCAGGAGGTCTCAGGTTCATTCCAGGTCAGGGAATATGGCCACGTTGCAGGCTGGATCCCCACTGTGGGTCTTGCAGGAGGCAGCAATTCTCTCTGTGATTCTCGCTCTTCATTGATGTTTCTATGTCTCTCTTCCTCTCCCTTCTTCTCTGAAATAAAAATAAAATAAATAAAACATAAATGCTATCATAGCAGACAGATGCCCAATAATATCTAAGATTCATTTAATAATATTTATTGAGTTTCTTCTAAGTGGCAGGCATTTCTTAAAGTGATCCTCTAATCCACTGGTGAGGAAGTCCTGCCTGAGGTCCATATAAAGCCCCCCAAATCATTTGGTCTGGCCCTCCCAAGGCATTAGGGGTAATTTAATTGTTTGACCCCATGTAGCAGGCTAATTGTTAATAATTTCAGTTCATTCTGTATGACCTAAAAACCACCTAGTGGCAATATGGTACTAAAATTAAAAAAAAATAATGAAATAACTTATTATAGCAAATATCAATATATTACAAATGCTCCAAATCCAGATATTGGAAATATTGATGTCATTTCAATTAACTAAGAAATCTACTTTTCTACTTAGAGAAGATCCCAGCAATTGGAGAGGTAAACTGAAAATATTTGTAATAAGATAAAGTAGGCATTTTTGAGATATTTACTCAAAAAAATAAAACATATTTATTCTAAAACATATTTATTCCAGAGTCTACTATGGGGGCTCCCACCTCTGTAAATTCTGTTGATATCAGGGTCCATAGGGATTCTCTTCACTCAACTGACAGATCCAACTTCAGTCAGTCTACCCTGGAGAAGTAAAGTGCCTCTGAACAGATGGGCCTTTTATATGACTCCCCTTAGGCCACACCCACTTGCTGAAATTGGCTGAAATCTATAAAAGGATGTAACCATCTTGAATGGATTATACAGATTGTAGTCTGATAGCTAATTAGGATTACAACACAAAGAAAACAACACAAGCGGGCTGATACCTTAACAGAATGTAAATGTGTTTTGCTGTAAGATGCATGAAACTTTTCAATACGCAATACAGTAGTAACTATAGACACTATCTTATAGATGCTGTAGAAAATTAATTTTAACAGAGTTGCCATGCTACCTGTATTTTGTTGAAACGTATCACAAGTTAACAAGTTATTGATGCCCTCGCCATATGAATTATTTCCCACATTATGAATTATTTCCCACATTATCAAATGTTTGGGAATTTAAGTCCTATTTTTTAAAAATCTATGAAAATAATTAACCTTGCAAGAAGTTTAAAAAGAGAAAATCTAAGTAACTCAACTTTTAAAAATTATGGAAAAACAAGTGTAAAAACCATCAAAGACCACATATCCTAGAAAGAGGTGAAGCTGCTGCCTTCTAACTCAGTGTATAGGATTGTAAGCCAACAAACAGAAGTGTCATTGACCAGCAAGATCCCCAAATTAATTAATTCTCAGAAAATTATCTCACACATTTCTCAACATGTTGCAAGTCACCCAAGTAAGTATATAGCAGAAGAAGTTTCATTTTCCCACAAAAAACAATTAATACTGTGGGCAGTGTGACCTCCTGTTGTGCTATTACCTAGTGCTGTCCCTTACAGGAACTTGTCCAGTACTCACACTATTATTTCCTAGATTTCTGATTCTGTCACGCAGCATTTTAATATTCTATAAGCCAGGCCCTGCAATCTCATTCCTACTTCAAATAATAAATATAGCAACTAGTCTGGCTGGTGTGATTGAATGTTTGAGTCTCCACTCATGAATCAGATGGACTTGGTTTGAATCTTGGTCGGGTCACATGCCAGAGTTTCAGGCTAGATTTCCTTAGGGTGCTTGTAGCAGGTAGCCAATTAATCATTATCTGTCCACATTGATGCTACCCTCTATCTCCGTCTGCCCTTCCTGTCTCTGAAATCAATAAACACACACACACACACACACACACACACACACACATATTTATCAAAATAAATAAATATAGTAACTAAGTTATTATAACCAAGTTTTCCTAGGTAGCATAGTAACTTCTCAATTCCCCTCCACCAAAACCAATCTTCAAAGGTAAGTCAAAACCCCTAGAATCTGCAGATTATAGGTTATTGGAACAGATAAATTCATACACAGAGAAATAAAAAAATTGTTAAAGTCAAATAAGTAAGAGGGATCTGCTGTGTACAATTAAGAAGAAAAGGAAGAGCAGATGACTGCACCTGAGAATCCTTCCCCCTCATCTTTCCCCAAAAAAGGCCAGAGGGAAACAATGACTAAAGAGGATTAAAGAGGCTGGAATGCCTGCCTTACAATGAGCTGGGTAATAAGCAAGAAATAGCTACTTCTCTGCCATGTGCAAGTTCTAAAACATTGGACTGATCCTTCTGATGTTGCTCAGCCATTTAGTGAAGTGCCTACTCAAGTCCTCTAAATTGTACAATAATCATTGGATTTTTGGTCTTATTTTGAATTGTAAGAGTCCTTTGGATACAAATCCTTTAACATATATATGTATTAAAATATTGGCCCCAGAAATAAGAGGTCATAGGTACATTCTGTGCCTGGGTTGTGGGCTCCATCCCTAGTGGGCAGTGTGCAAGTGGCACAAAACCAATGAGTCCCTCTCATCATTGATGTTTCTATCTCCCTCTCCCTTCTTCTCTCAAATCAATAAAAATATATTAAAAAACAACAAAATGTCTGCTGTTACCACATATATTCAACACTATGATGGATTCCTATTCAATGCAATTAGACAGGTGAAAGAAAGAAATCTTCTAAGAGGAAAGAGGAAAGAAAGCTATCATAATTTATATTATTAACACAACATGATTGCATAATTAGAAATTTTCCTGAAATCTATAATTATTGAAGTTAGGAAGAAATGAGATCAATAAATTTCCTCTAAACAATAAAAAATAGAAAAGGAAATTTAAAGTGCATCTTATATGATCAGAAACTGAAATTCCTGAAAACAAATCTAATAAAAGTCATATGATTCTGTGTATATAAACTATTAAACACCATTGAAAAAAAGAAAGAACTATGAGTCCTGTAAATGGGAATATCCCATATTCATGGATTGAAGGACATAATATGGTAACTATGTCCATTCTCACCAAACAGACCAATACCATAAATAAGATTCAAAGCTTAAAAAATGTGTGTGCATATACATGTGTATGTAATTGAGAAATTGGTTTATAAATGTGTGTCTGACTAGGACTCTTAGAAGATGTTTTTGTCAATAATGGAGATACAGACCACACACTAAGAATAATTAGTACTACTTTGTAGGCATTATCACCTCAATTACTTTCATATCTACATAGCACACATATAACTGCTGCCATGTTGTGGGGGAGAATATTTGTGTAAAAGAAGAGAAAAACTGTCATAAGAACAGGGTATAAAGGTCTGAGAAGATATATCTTAGCTTTTCTTTCCTTCAAGCTTTAACCTTGAGTTTATGTCAGATATGGTAAACCAGGCAGCTGCAGGGGATTTAGAATCTCAGTAAATTACAATTTCATTCTTTACTCATCACCTACTACCTAAAACTATTGATAGACTTTAAAGGCCTTTGGGAGGTGTTTATCTTATAAGGCTGGAGCCCTTAGAAATAGGATTAGTGCCCTTATGAAGGAGACTCCAGAAAGCTCCCTCACCTCTCTTAATTGGTAAAGACTAAAGGAGAAGACAGCTGTGTATAAAGCAGGAAATAGGCCTTGCCCAGAAACAGAATCAGCCAGCATCTTGACCTTGGCCTTTTCATCTCCCAGAGCTGTGAGAAATACTTTGATGTTGTTCATAAACCACCCAGTCTACAGTCTTTTTGTTATGGAAGTACAAATAGGCTAAGACGATGTCCTTAGTAGCCATCCATATATCTTCTTTAGTGAAGTGCCTACTCAAGTCCTCTAAATTGTACAATGATCATTGGATTTTTGGTCTTCTTTTGAATTGTAAGAGTTCTTTGGATACAAATCATTTAACATATATATGTATTAAAATATTTTTCTTTCTGTCTATCTGTTACCTTTTGTTTTATTAAGACATTTAGAAAGTGAACCAAAGCCCTAGGAAGCATGGGGATGATGGGCAGGGAATAGATTTCACCTTGTCTATCTGAGCATGTCCCCTCCACACATGCAAACATATGCATGTACACACAGCAGCTCTCCTGTGCTGAGATTCCATAGTCCTTTCCTGGTGCTGCAGAATGGAGGAGCCAGGGAGGAAGCAACCTGTCAGGGTCTTGGCTTGCTGTGACCTGAATTGTGGTCCAGAAATTCAGCATTGTCAACTGCCACTCACCTCATCTATACTTAGGGTTCTGCCACCCCAAGTTGAGGATGGCCAGACCACCTGGAGGTTACTGGAAGAAGTTAGGGGACTAGGACTATCTATCTGTGCCTGGAGAGTTATGAACGTTTTGGGTGGTATTTTCATATAGGATGTAAATAATCTCAGTTTAAAAAGGCTAATCTGTCATTCTATTATTAGTTAGTGCTTGTGGATTACAGTTATCTTTTATTCTTGATATCTAATGAGAGTAGTAATAATTCAAGTTGCTGTTTTTGTTTTGTTCCTTTTTAATCCTCACCTGAGGATGTTTTTGCATTTATTTTTAGAGAGTCCCAAGGATATTTTCCACCGATTTTTAGAGAGAGTGGAAGAGAAAGAAAAAGACAGAGAGAAATATCTATGTGAGAGAACACATCAATTGGTTGCCTCCTGCATGGGCCCCAAATAGGACCCTGGCCTGGGAGGAGCCAGAATCCCAGGAAAGTGCCCTTGACCTGAATCACATCCCAGACTAACTCACTCTGCAATCCAATGCTCTATCCACTGAACCAAACCAGCTAAGGTGCTTGGTTTCTTTTTTTTGAAAAATATTTAATTATATGTCCAAGTCCATCTACTGGAAAATATTGGGTATATCAAGCTGAAGTTATTCCCTGGATCCCAGAGGATCCATGGAAGGGAATTTGCATCTCTGAAATCTAGCTCAGGGGCAATGAACCTGTGGTCCAGGATAGGTCGCTGCCAAGTTTAAGAGGTTAGGTACTGTCCCAGGTTCCAGCATCTAGCTACAAGTGGGGTCCCTGCTCCAAGAAATCCAGTTCAAGGCCTAGATGGGGAAAAGACTCCTCTGGTGTCCTTGCAGCAAAGCACAGAAATCCCCATTTCCCTGACGCTGTCCTGCAGGGGAGTTACCTGCAGGTGAGGCCAGAGGAACAGAGAACCCAGCTCTTGCAGGGGCAACACCTCAGACACTAGCTCCTGGGACTTGTGAGAGGAAACAGCTCCCATTGCCCAAGGACTGGCTCTCAAGAGGGACTGAGGAAAACCCTTAGGTTCCACTAGCCCTGGAAAGTTTCAGGAGCAGCCATGGCCCAGAGACAAGAAGGGACTTTAGGGAGTAAAATGAGAGGTTTTCCAGGAGCTTACAATAGGCCAGGTGCAGAAGGGACTGGCGCTGCCAAGGAATCCTCATCTCTTTGCTGTACTCTCCTCCCACATTCAAGGTGCTCTGAGCGGCACCACTCACCCTGTGTTCCTAAGCAGCCTCTTCCACAGAGCAGTGTCTTTGGGCCTCGTGCTCCTGAGAGCTGGAAGAGTGCAAACAGCAGGCTCCTGTGGTCTTCACAGAAGATCTGCTTTGTCTACTTGTGCAGCCCACACCTATTGTCCTCAGAGCTCAGGAATTGCCACAGAATGGCTTTTCTGGCCATGGACACCAGATTTTTCAGAAGAATACTAGGGGTCCAGTGCACAAATTTGTGCACCCTGAAAGGAACTGTGAGTCAGGAGGCTATGGTGGACATCATCCACGCTCCCCCCCAGCTCCTCCCATTGAGGCCTGGGCCCTAGCAGGTGTGAGTACCTGGCAGGATCACAGCAGGTGGGAGCAAAGAATTTTTAATAACCACCAGAGTCTTGTCTCAATGACACTGCCTTTGTCTGGCACCCCCAATCAAATGCTCCACCATCCCTCCATGGCGAATGCCTGCCATGTTACCCACATGTCCCCTAGTGGTCAGCGCATGTGATAGCAACCAGTTGTTCCATTGATTGGTTGTTCCAGTTGTTACACCTTTTGGTCTATTTGCATATTAGCCTTTTATTTTAAAGGACTAGAAGTTGTCCAGGAGCTTACAAAATGCCAGGAGTAGAAGGAAGTGGTGGTACCGAGGAATCCTGGAAGCTCCTCAGGAGACTGCACTTATTATAATGCCAAAGGGTAAAGGCTAAGAAAATCTTTTTTCTTTTTTTTTTCAAACTACAGTGTTTTATGTGCTATAGCTCTTCAGTAATATATCCCTATCTCTACAAAACTTTCATGATGATTCTTCCATATTTTTTTATTCCATGTCAACTTAAAGAATCAGTGTGTTTAGTTCTCTCAATGTTTACTTATTATAAAGGACACAAAGCACCCTCAGCCCAGCCTGCAACCTCTCCAATCTGGTATCCCTGTGGGATTGGGCCTAAACCTGCAGTCAGACATCCCTCTCACAATCCCGGACCACTGGCTCCTAACCACTTGCCTGCCTGCCTGATTGCCCCCTAACTGCTCCCTTGCCAGCCTGATTGACACCTATCTGCTCCTCTGCCTGCCTGATTGGCCCCAACTACCCACCCCTGCTGTCCTGATCACCCCCAAGGATTTTATTAGTATAGATATGACCCTTCACAGAAAATTTTACTAACACTGCTTTACAATAAGGGCTTGAAAATTGAATCATTGGGACCAGACACCAAGATTTCCTTTCTTTGAATAGTTGCCCTTGTCTTTAAGTTGCCCTGAAATTAAAATGAGATAATGACTTAGAAAAGTATAAAAGCACCATATAAAGACAACTGTCTTTTTCATGTACTAAAAACACAATAAAGTGTTAAAATGGAAAACACTATTTTTATTCTCCCCCTTCCTTCCTTTACAGCCTTTATTTAAACTTTGAAATTTATAAAAATTTCACTCCAATTTTTATTTCTTTACATTCAATATTATTTTGTATTGGTTTCAGGTTTTATATTAGTTACAGAATAGTGGTTAGACAACCATATACTTTACAAAGTGTTCCCCGATATTTCCAGTACCCACCTGACATCATACCATCATTAGAACACTATTGACTATATTCCCTATTTAAGTGACAATGGGTTTACAGGTTCCTTCCAGTCTTCCTTTTGTGTTGTTCGCCTTTCCTTTTCTTTCTCACTTCTTCCCTCATTTTCCTTATATAGTATCTCAATTGGTCATCAGAGCTCAGTGAAGGCACTGGGACATGCTTCATCCATTTTACAGACCAGGAAACTGAGGCCAATTCCAGTTGGCTGTGGCACCTGACTGAGCGCACAGGGAGCCCTCTGAGCCATGCTCTCCGCCCTTCCTAAGGGGCAGCCTCTGGGCAAACAGAACAAACCTTTCCATCAGGCTTCCAAGCCTCTTTCTCAAGCACTTCTTCATTGCAGACGCTCCACAATCTTTCCTCTCCCCAGTCCCCTGCCCACATCCTTTACTGCCCTCCCTTCTCCGGAGCAGGGGGTAGGTTTCGCACTCACTGCCTAGGCATGCTTTGACATGGGGAAGGGCGGCGCAGGCTTGCTTTTGGGTCAAGGCAGGAGCAGGAGTTGCTGCCTCTGAAGTGTGAAGGCTGCCTGGGCGAGGCCGGTTAGCACTGGGAGCTTCTCTGAATCACTTCAGTCAGTCCGGTACCCTGCAGTGTGGCACCCCTCCCTGAGGTGTCATGGCCACTCAACCCCCGCCTCAGGGCTGCGGGTCCTTGTCCCTCTGCCTGGGCATTCCTTCCATGCCCCTTGATCCCTGCCCTGGCCCACCTGTGTCTTGGGGCCACTGCAGAACCTCTCTCTCTGCAGGTGAGGCAGATCCCTGCCCGCCAGTCTCCTGCCCCAG
This sequence comes from Cnephaeus nilssonii, assembly GCF_951640355.1. NCBI lineage: Eukaryota > Metazoa > Chordata > Mammalia > Chiroptera > Vespertilionidae > Cnephaeus > Cnephaeus nilssonii. Next base: position 57,259,429 of record NC_137084.1, read on the forward strand.
CCCGAGCCCCCTCTGGTGCACCCTGCCTCGCCAGGTTTTTGCCTTTTATCTATGGCATAAGTGATAGCACACTCCTAGCAAGCCTGGTACCAAGAGGGGCAATGGATCAGTTTTTTGCCCAGAATGTTAGAGGTTGCAGTAGCATTTGCAGATGTTGCCCAGAGCCTGCTAGCGAAGGCAGCGCCTGTGTGGGGTGTCCTCATAGAGGCATGGTGAGGTGCTGCTCGGTGCCCCTTGGAACACCCGCCCCTTGGCCAGCCGCTTTGCCAAAGCTGTGGCACTCGCCCTGGAGCCGCCCCTCAGGCAGCCCCGCAGCCGGGCCTCGTGCCTCTTCTTCCACATATGGCCTTCATCCATCCCTCTCCCATGCAGTGCTTGGGCTCCAGGCCCGAAAGAAAAGAACCAAGACCAAGAAGGACAAAGCCCAAAGGAAGTGAGTCTTGAACCCCCACATCCCATTCTCTGGATTTCCTCCCGCACCTCCTCTCTGTGTCACATCTTGAACAGGCACCCTGTGGCCCAGCCACATCGCCTCTGGGCGGCCTGGTAGAGTCAGTCTCTGTGAATCTGTGGCCAGAGGCCTGGTCTGGGTCTCAGCAACCCCATGCCTGTGATGTTCCCGGGGCCCCACGGGAATGGCTAAGCAGGCCCAGCCGCTCCTCTCCAGGGCGGCATTGTTCCCAGGGCCCCACTGGAGTGACTAGGCAGGCTGGCCACTCCTCCCTGGGCAGTGATGTTCCCAGGGCCCTGCGGGCGTGGCTCGGTGGGCTCACTGCCCCTCCTGGGGCCTGCGATGGACCCAGACCCCGCGGGTGGTGTCTGGCACTGCCCACCCGGCCTCCCCCATACCCCGATGGACCCGGACCTCCAGGGACAAGCCATGGCACTGCTCGTCACACCTGTGTATGCAAATTTACCTGCCATCATTGATGGGTTAATTTGCATACTTGCTCTGATTAGTTGCTGGGTGTAGTGGAGGTATGGTCGATTTGCATGTTTCTCTTTTATTAATGTAGACTAGAGGACCGGTGCATGAAAATTCATGCACTGGAGGGGCAGTCCCTCAGCACAGCCTGCCACTGTCACAGTCCTAGAGCCCTCAGGGGCAGGAGGTAACTGAGCAATCAGGGGAAGGCGATGTACCAACACACCTCTACTGCTGCCACTGCCAGCAGTGCAAGACTTGGCCAGCCCTGGTTACCTGAGCCTCGGGCAGCCCTGGTCGGCCGGGCAGCCATGATCGAGGTTTGCCTGCACCGTGGGCCAGCCCTGTGTGACTAGGGGGCTAAGGGAACTGGGGTCTTTGGAGGCGGGGCTGAGGCGGGTGCTGCCATCTTGTGGCTGTGGGCATCGCCATCTTTGAGGGGGTGACAGCCAATTAGCATATTCCCTCCTTATCGGCTATGGGTGCCACCATCTTTGTGATGGCATGAGGGTCAATTAGCATATTCCCTCTTTATTAAGTAGGAAACTCCTGCCCCAACCTTTTGCAGCAAAGATTCAGGATCTGGAAAAGGGGCCATGCATAAACAAATGCACTAGACAAGAAATATGAATTTAGAAGGCAGAGGGGGCCAGGCTGGAAACCTACCTCTAGTGGGGAAGCTCCCTGACTTCTGGGTCCTGGCGGCTTTTATTCACTTGAACACACATATTCCCTTTAGGAATGCATACAGGCATATCAAAGGTAAATATTAGTAAACAGTAAAAGAATTATCAGGTTAGGGTAGTGGTTGGCAAACTCATTAGTCAACAGAGCCAAATATCAACATACAAGGATTGAAATTTCTTTTGAGAGCCGAAAACCGACTTCTGCACATGGGCCACGAAGTTTCAATCATACTGTACATGTGTGCCCGCACTGGTATTTTTTGGAAGAGCCACATTTAAGGGGCCAAACAGCCACATGTGGCTCGCGAGCTGCATTTGCCAACCACTGGGTTAGGGAATTGCCTTGAACCATTTGACCAATAGCTTGCCAATATTATGCTGATTTTCACCCTTGCTGAATATCGCATTGATATGCTGACTACTGTTGGTATTAGCCTCCAGCAAACTCCTCTGATTGTATTGGTAATAAGATGAGATTTTGACCATTAATAAGATTAAGATCATTCACACACTGTGAACTTGACTGACATCAGTGAGTTTTTATTTTTAATTTCATTCAGTACTGAGAGTTTTGTGTCACTAGTTTGGCTTGTCATTTGGAATCATTTGTTTTAGAATACTAATAAAATGTATTAATTAAAAACATACAAAATATCATGGACTAAACCAGTAATTATAAGATATTTTCATATCTCAGGTATATACTATGTAGTATATTTTATGAAATGATACCCCAGGTTTCAGAACATTTAAGTTATTTTCTGATTTATTTATTCAGCTACTGAAAAATGCTACAAAATGCATCATTTTCTGAATATCCTTGTTTGTGAAAAATCTATTGGAAAGATTGCTATAGATGATATTGCTGGGTAAGATAATATGTGGATATAAGGTTTTGAAGTTACCACTGGGCTGTCCTGCTACAGATGGAGATGGTCCAGCTCTGGCAGGCTGAGGCCTCAGAGCAGGTTTCCTAAACACGCACTGAGTAAGAAGAGTGGTGAGGTGGACACAGCTCAGACACAAGGAAGCCGAGAGAGGGCTTACAGGGCTACTACAGCTCACCAGGATCAACAGCCAGGGCAGCTCCATCTATAGGCATCTGTCATTCTTATGGGAATAGTGGCCTTATAAAATAAGGACCATCGGCGTTGGAGTCATAGTGATCAGAAGAGCTCAGCAGGCAGGACAGGGTGGCCACAGCCAGCGACTGTGGAGGGAATGGATCCCCAGCAGCATGGGAGAGGCAAACATCAGGGTTATAAAAAGGACCAAAACTCTTGGTGGTAACTGGGGTCAGAGGAACGGGTTGAATGTCAACCAGATTGTCCTCAGGGTAACCCCTATACCCTACACACACCAGCTCTACCAGAAGCTCCACAGAGAAATGAAGTTCAGGTTCCTTTGCTGGGTTCTGCAGTGGCAACTGGGCACCTCCAACTCCTGTCTCTGGGTGGCATGGGGCTATGGCTCCTGGCTGCAAAACCACCACAGGAAATTCTCCAGGGGTCAACCCGGGTTTGTGTCCCTTTCTTCTCAGCACTGCCACCTGCTACTGGGTGGTGCTAAGGGTTTCACTGCCCTAGCCAGAGGTGGACCCGATTACTGAAAAAGGCCTCAAGTTACTGATAGGCTGTCTGTGGATGGGGAGATCTATGATGGCTGTGTTGGTGTTTATAGATAATGTAAAAATCAACTTTCAGCTAAAAACTGACACTGATCGGCAAACTTTCACTTATTTTTATTATTTTGTTTTTGCACATTAAAATTACTTCTTTTAGAAATTTAATGAGACTTGAAGTACCACAGTACTTTTTATTTTTTATATTTTTGTAATATTTTTATTGATTTCAGAAAAGAAGGGAGACAGAGAGAGAGAGAGAGAGAGAGAGAGAGAGAGAGTTAGAAACAGCAATGAGAATCATTGATCTGCTGCTTCTCTCCCGACTGGGGATCGATCCCGGAACCCGGGCATGTGTCCTTGACTAGAATCGAACCTGTGACCCTTCAGTCCACAGGCCGATGCTCTATCCACTGAGCAAAACCAGCCAGGGCCCACAGTACTTTTCATAGATTAATGACTTTGGCATAAAGACTTTACCAAAACATGAACTAAACACCATCAGTGACAATAAAGTTGAGAGCTTTTAGTGTATACTGTTTATTTGTGTGTGGGTTTTTTTTTTATAAAAGCACAATTTGTACATTATAAATTAAGCAAAATAATATCTTATAAAAACAAAACCTTTATAGTAATAATAGAACCCTATGAAAACCACCATTAGCTATTAAAATTAAAATATGGTAAAAGCTTTTCATTTATAAACATCCATGCATTCTTTCACCTGATAGTATTTCAAACTTAAGGGAAGAGCCACAGCATATCTTCAATGAAATATGTAATGATATAAATACAATCTTATTTTGAATCAAATTATATAAATACAATCTTATTCTGAATTTGAGTCTTCGTACAACTGACATATTTGGCAGATGGTTCCCATCATATTGAATAAAAAATAGCATTTATATATAATTTTAAAAATGCAATAATTAAGACTATATATTTGCTGAAGAGTTTAATCAACCGGTTAATCACTGCTGTAGAGAGGGTGAATTGTATTATAGGTGTGGGGAAATGACAAGGTTTCATAGCTAGATTAATAGCGGAAAAGCCAGGGAATGAAATGGAGATTATGAAGATGATGATAATAGCATCATGTACTTAACATGTAGACAGTATGGTGTATGAATGAATGTAGCTCTAGATGGAGATACCAAGGAAAATGAGGAGAGTACTGGTCTGATCATCCTGTGAATTTCCATCTAATAGAGAATATGAATAACACTGAAGTATGTATCACTGTGGTGAGAATTACAAAGGAACGCATAGCACAGGTCATTAAGTAATGTTACTTCTCTATGGATTATTAAACTGAGATGAGGACATGTAGACTATAGTTAGCTGAAGATAAATGAGAAAATTATTTCTAAATTGCTATTGGTGTGCATGTGTGTGCGTTTTACATTTTTGCCATTGTGTCTCTACAACCATGTATGCTTGCTCTATTGCATTGAGTTTTGCCTCTGAAAACACCCCTGTCATCTGTAATTATACTTCCTCATGACAGTTCACAAATAAAGCAACAACCCGAGGACTTATTTTATGCCAGGATTCATGGATGATGATTTTCCTAAACTGAGTAAAGCACAAACCAATACATATGTTTTGAAGGTTATCATATTTAATAATACAGTCAATATATATTCAGGAAAAAAGGAAATTAAAAACAAAAACGTGTAACATATTTGTCTTATTTGACAGGGCACCAGGAAAAGTACTTCCTTAGATATTGGCGACCCCCAGGATATAGAGAGATTCCTAATGTATTTCTAGTTGGGAGTGACAACAGCAAAAGATAGCCCTGAGAGTGAAAGAGAAAGAGCAAGAGGAGATTCTACATATAAGGGAACTTTGTGCTACATTTACAAAGGTCACGCTTCTACCTTCATAATCCAGGAATACTCCTACTCGGCCAATAGGTTTGGGCACATATTGCAGTACAGATGGGGAGGTAGTGAAGACACTGTGGTGCATGTTGTTTTTAGTACAGCCAAGAAGATAGAATGCCTTATGGAGATTTATATTATTCTTTATCCAATCATCACAGCAGACTCCTAAAGCCCAATTCCAAGTGTCTCCCACTTCTAACTCCCAGTAATGTTGCCCATAAGTAAAAATACTAGCACCCAAGTAAAGAAAACACTCAGATTTTGGAAAGGGTAATGGTGCACCATAAACACCCCATCCAATATTCAGGCTTATCAAATCTTCTTCTAGGAATTCATGATTGTGAGCTCTTCCATGACACACATTGATAGCCCCTGCAAAAAGAAAAAAAAAAAATCATGTGGATTTTTTTGCAAAAAAAAACATTGCAAATAGAAGTCCTGATGAAAACATTGCTCTATCAAGAAGTTACTTTATTATGAGGTCACAACTACAACAGCAATGTTGGTTGTCACATCTAATAAAGCACCGAGATGACCAGTACATGTGCAGAACAAACAGATCCCTAAGGACAGACATCTCAACATTTTTTGAAATTCAAATGTTTAGGGTCAAATAGAAGACTCATCACATCCACGCCAGTGTGACTCACTGGGTAGAGGGTAGGCTCTGGCACTTGGGATCATGGGTTTGATTCTAATCAAGGGCGCATCCTGGGTTGCAGGTTCCATCCCCTGCATCTGTGTCTGTCTGGGTACTTGTCCCTCTCTCTCATATTTTCTCTCTCTCTCTCTTCCTTCCTCCCTTCTACTTTCTCTAAAGATTAATGAAAAAAATATCCTTAGCTCAGCCCATATGGCTCAGTGTTTGACTGTCAACATATGAACCAGGAGGTCAAGGTTCCATTGCTGGTCAGGGCACCTGGGTTGTGGGCTTGATCCCCAGTAGGGGGCATGCAGGAGGCAGCTCATCAATGATTCTCTCTCATCATTGATGTTTCTATCTCACCCTTCCTCTCCCTGCCTCTCTTCAATCAATAAAAAATAAGGTTGTATATGTCTCCTTGGGTGAGGATTAAGAACAAAAAGACTCATGTCTCCAAGTTCACTTTTCATAGCAAAATGGCCAATGCTAATATTCTCTGAATTGTCTTCCATTGTAAAAAATTAGAATCAGAAGCACATTTCTTCTAAATAATCACATCATCATTGATTATGGAAGGGATGTGAAGATTTGCCATGAGCCAAACATTTCTCTAGATAAATTAATGAAAATCCAATTTATGTCCATTTTAGTAGTTTCTTAAAATGGTGTTTGCAAAACCCTTCACCAGTCTCTCTGTCTTCTGTCCTGGTTCTGGGATATCAGCATTTGGAGATTTAACATGTACCTCTTCAGATTATTAGTAAACTGAATTTTGGTGTGTTTTTATTTTGTTGTTTATAAAAATATCTCTTCTGTTAACACAGACTAATTCAAATTTTTACATTATATGACCATTGTAAAAAAATACAAAGAAACCAAGTATGATCCACTATGTTATATATCACACACACAAAAACTGCTGTTAGCATTTGAAAATTATATATGAATAAATGTACAGTTTTATACATAAAATTGAATAATTGACCTTAAATCTGAACATTGTTTCATTTATTAAACTGTTCATTTCTGACATCATTCCTTTACCCAAAAGAAACTCACTATTTATGAGTTTGAATCATAGTTCTGTTTTTCTCTACCTTTCACTCTTGGTATTATAAATGTGACTGAAAAGACAGGTTCCCTTAGAAAAGGATTATATAGTCAAATGATCCACTTATGTCTGAAAATAGTAACACACTTAATAAAAGAGGGCAGATTACCTGCATGGCCCTAACCACACAGGATAGATAATGGGAATATGGCGCATGGGCCTGTGCTTACTCTGGAAGGGGTTGAACCTTGCAATCATCCCCGGGATGGTCACTGCAGTGAGCTCTGCTTTCACAGGCTGGGGCATGTGCACACACACTGCCTCACTCCTGCAAGAAGGAAGAGGAAGTTACCATGTTTACAGTCAACAAACAAAACCACTATTTTTTAGGTATAAGATACCTCAATAGAATTATTTAAAACTATTAATTTGAAAACCCAAATGTATCACTTTGCCAAGTAATTCTTCTTCATAGTTCCTTAATTTTCAAGTCTAATGGAAAGTCCATTTGAACCAGAATTCAGTCTAACCCTTTCTCATCTTGTCTAGGAATTTGTAAAGATCCTCAGTCTCTTACGTCCTTGAGGATATTCAAGAGGGAAATTCTGTATTCCTCTGAAATGCTCCCTGTCTGGAAATGATGGGGTTCTCTGAAGACTAGCTGGCCTATTGCACACTCTCAACATAGAGGCTGTGAAACTTCTCCCAGGCAGGCGATCTGCTTCCTGGGGCAAGGGGTACAAGGGGCCTCACATCATTCTCATACTTAAAATTTTTTTTCATCTGTTTTTCAGGACTGACAACTGCTATGAATAGATCAACAAATCACCAGGGCTTTCTCACTGCTGGGTATTTCCTCTACCCTCTCACCCCAGATTCCACTAGCTCTGCCTCTAAGGTATTTGATTTTCTCATCACTCAGAAAGCTTAGCACCTTCCCTTCATATGTGTAGGGTTTTGAGAACTAAAAGGGAAATTGGGAATGAGGGCATTTCCTTTATTCTTTTTTTGTTTGGAATTTTTTGGATATTTTTTTCTATTTGTCCATTGAAACTGAAGAATGAAATCACTCAGTATGGTAATGAAAACAGACATTTACATGGAGTTGGGAAAGGGAAAATAGATACATGAAAACATTCTATCAAGATCCCAATGAATGCTGCTTTCACTGTAGCATATCCTGTCTGATGCATGTGAAAACTCTGAAAGAGCACCAGCTGGTATCAAGGTACAGACTCACCTGTGCAATATGTCTCCAAAATTCTGTGGAGAAAAATAGAAAGGTTTAGTGCTTTTTACCAATGACTCTTCCACTAGGTCCATGGGAGATTATTTTTTTCACTTAGGTTTTTCTCTTTTTTTTATTTTTTGCTCTTTCTCTTATTTTTGTTCCATTTCTCCAGAACCCTGGTGGGCAATTTTAAGATAGTTCCAGAAGTTATATCCCTACTCTGTTTCATCCTAGGAAACGTATCTATTTTCTCTTCCCAGTTTACCATATTGTCATAAACTCATGTTCTTCTGGAGAATGATTCCTGGAGACTCTCCAAGGGCCAGTGAAGGGGGAAGAGGGTTGGGGAGTCCCTGTGAGCTCCAGTAACCATGATTAAGTATATAGCGTCTTGTCTATTTCCAATGTGGGTGCACCCAAAAATGACAGCAATGCAAGTGTAGATCCCTAAATCTCCCCATATTGCCATGCTTATAATTAGCCTCAATATCAATAAATCCCCTACCATTCTGTGCCTTTTCCCGAAGCCAAAATATATCATTGACTTTTAGAGGGGGAATCTAACTCAGGATTCTTTTACCATCCCACAGAGGTTTGTTTCTTATGGATAATGTAGGAGGGATCTTTTGTTTGTGGGGTTCCTTGGAGGAGCGATACCCTCCCAACAAAATAACTGAGGCTATGGAAATAGGTTGTTGGAAACAAATGCCATAAAAGAGGAGGTGGGTTTCCGTTGAAAAATGCCTGTGCAGGTGAACATTCAGCACCCCACTTCTGAGTTCTTACCAGGAGCAGCTCTACATCTGGTTTATGGCACATTTCCTTCAGCTCTGTATACATTCCTCTTAAAAGCTGCCTCTTGTGTGCCATGCTGGCTTCACTCTCCCTGAGTTGGTCAAAAATCTCTTTGCCTTCCCTTTGCAGTCTCTCTAAATGTTGATGTTTTTCCAGATGGTAAATTGGAGCCAACGCATCATATTCAGCTCTGATTGCTTCCCCCTTTGAGGTCACATAAATCTGCAATGAGATGGAGATGTTTAGTAAAAACATAAACCCTTTCATTCATCTCCTACTGAATCTCATGGATTCTTCTTTGCCTTATAAAGATCAATTATATTTAACCTTTAACCCTCAGTCTTGTCTAGTCTCAGAATCCACACATTCTCATTCCTCGTTTCTACATATTTTTAATCAACCAATTATATCCACTTCACTCATAAAGAATCCTTTGATAACATAAGCACAAAGAAAAACAAATGTGTGATTTCTATATTCCAGCCAATGGTGTGAGAAGGCAACACAGTTCATTCATAAAACATGCAGCTTAAATTTATATTAATTGGATTAGGGATCCTCTATTTAGCCTGATTTCTGAAATTTGGAACAGATTGCTTCAACCCATTATACATGCTATGACCTCAGACTGATATGCTCATTCCCTTGCATTTCATGCAGCTTAATCCTATCCTACGGAGGTTTCATTTACAATCTGACTCCCATTATCTCTTTGATTTCATTTCCTTTCATTCTCTTCCTAGTTCACTCTGATGCTGCCTCAGATCAACGGCCCCCAATACACCTGCCTGCAACACCTTTGCATGTGCTATTTTCTCCATCTAGAATGCTCTCTACATACCCCTATGGTTGCTGTCCTCTTCAGAGATCTATTTTCATAAGGTGAATTTTTCAGTGAGGTCTTCTCTGATGATCAATCCTATTTAGAACTCAAACCCTCATCTGCAGTCCCTACCCTCCTGTACTCCTCTTTCTCCTTACTGCCTTATTATTCTGCAAAGAATTTATCACTTATCATATGTAATATATATATATATATATATATATATATATATATATATATATATATATATTGACTATTTGCCCTTTGATTTAGAGTGTAACCTTTATCAGGGCAAGAATACTTTCTACTTTGCCTACTGCTCCATTTTCTAGATCATTATTTAATACAGACAAGGTCTTCATAAAATATGTGTTGAGTAAATGCATATTAGATATCACACCTTCAATATAACCATCCAGATTGAGGAAATCTGTTATATTTCCCTAACGTGTTGAAACATCTCCTTCTATTTAGATACCAGGGTCTATATTTGGCATTTTTATATGTATCCCTCATCTCTCATCAATTTTCTCCTCAGACATTATATATATTACCAGAGGCCTGGTGCACAAATTCATGCATGGGTAGGGTCCCTGGGCCTGGCTGGTGATTGGGGCCAGTTGGGGGAGTTGCCCGGCAATTGGAAGAGACTGTGGGAGGTTGGTTGTTAATCCTGGGAACAAACCAGCATGCTTTGTGTGACAACTGTCATTTTGTGAGAAACCCTGGCTAAGAGCTAATGGGGCCAATGGCGGGGGGCTGACCAACCAGGGTTAGGAACCGCAGGTGGTAGGCCACTTGGGGATAAAGTCCACAGGATGTTGGCCTGCTGGCAGGGGGGAGAAACTGTGGGAGGTTGGCTGGCTATCCAAGGGGAGGGGCCACGGGAGGTTGACTGGCCGGCTTCCTCCCCATTTGGGGCTAATCAGGTGGGCCAGCCTGCCAGGGGGAAAACCACAGGAGGATAGCGGGCTGTGGGGGGTTGGCGGTGGAAGTGCACTGAACACCATGGGGTAGATCCTGTGTGGAGCATCTGCCCCCTGGTGGTCAGTGCACATCATAGTGACCGGTCTATGGGTCCTATGGTCAGTTGGTTGCTTAGGCTTTTATATATATAGATTCAAAATTAATTACTTAGGATAAGTTCGGGGTTTCCCTGGATTGAGGACAATGTTCTTTCTTCCTGAAATTTTCAATCAGTTTTCAAATACTACTTTCCCATATTAATGTTTATACTGCCTCAGATGCTTCACTTGAATTTTCAATGGCTGCCAAACATCTCCTAGGCCCAGTATTTACCCCCTCCCTCTACATATGGCACTCTGTGAAATGGCCCAGTATGTTGTGGTTGTTGGTACAAAAGTGGTAAATATTGTTAATCCTTGGAACAAACCAGCATGCTTTGGGTGGCAGCTGTCATTTTGTTAGAAGCCCTGACTAAGAGCCCAACTATCTATCTATGGAGGGAAAACACCCTTTTCCTATTGATCACTCTTCCCATATTGAATCCCAAAGAACACTATAGTGTCAGAGGAAGTTCCTATTTTAAAGTCATTCATCCAACCACCCCAAGTTCATGCTGCAGGTTGGAGAAATGCAAATACCAACCTCCCAAGATCTGGTTGTGACAGATTCCACAATCAGGTTTCTATCATTTTCACAACATTTCTGCCATAAAGAGCACATTGTCTTGAGGAGTTTCTCCTGCAAAAGAACCACATGAGTCAATTAGAGCCGATAAAGAGGAGAATGTAACATTTAGCCCTCATAGAGGAAGGGTCCCCAGAATGAGTGATAAATCAGAGCCATTGAAAACAAGAAATTCAAAGAGTTGCCTTGTTTACATCACATATTTGTGAAATCTGGGAGGCTTCACACTAAGGAATTCCAGGGCAGGTATTCTGAAAGAACACCTGGATGGAGTAATCCCATCCCCAAGGACACAGACCCACAGGAATTTCATACCCACTTTACAGAAGTGGGTCCAAAAGGGCATCACTTACCCTGTGTTGCTCAGCCGCCTCTTCTACTGAACAGTGTCTGTGAGCACCATGCTCCTGAGACGTAGAACAGTGTAAACAGAGCAGGCTCCTCTGATCCTCACAGAAGACTTGCTTTGCCTCCATGTGTATCCCACACCTATTCTCCTTAGAGCGCAGGAAATTCCACAGACGGGCTTGTCTGACAATGAGAACCATTTGCTTGAGAGTGACATTTGTGTGAAAGTCTCTCTGCTGGATTTCTTTCTGGCATTCAGAGCAGCGAGCAAGAACTGACCTGTTCTGCAAGCTGAGGTAGAAACAGGGCCTGCAAAAGCTGTGCCCACAGTCTATGGTGATGGGGTCTACGAAGTAGTTCCTGCAGATGGAGCAGGTGAGTTCATTCTGGAAGACTTGCAAGATGCGATCCATGTTTCTGGGAAGAATTAGAAACAGGTCATTTCTGGGCCTGGGTTGGTGAGAGGCTTCTGAACAGTTATATGAGGGTAGTGATGTCCATGTTTTTTCCTCTTTGCAATACTCACTAAAGCAAGACAACCTATTTATGCCATGACACAGATGAAAATCTGGAGCCCAGAAAGAGTCCTGGGGCTTTACCACAGACGTGGTTCTCACTAGACGGCTTACATAATCCTACACTTCAGTTCCTAGTCCTTATCCAAATACAAATGTGTGCAAGTATCCATTTCCAGGACGTGGGATATAGCATTTTATTACTGGTCTTAATGGTTCAAAATCAATCAGAATTGTCCAATTTCTTTTTAAGTAAATTGTTAGTAAAAATGGAATTGTGAGATTTACCCCATAAATCTATTTAGCCAATAAATCTGAGAGGAAGATGGCCAAAATGATTCTATGAAATGACTTCAGAGAGAGGGTCAAGGAAACCTAGCTCTCTCCTTTAAAACAAGCAAATAAGGAAACAAACAAAACACAAATTGAACCAATTGAGATTCATCAGAAAAGAAATTATGAAATGAATCAGCCTTTTCTAAATTTTTGAGGATTAACATCTGTTTATACAAACTCTGAACTGACATATTTTTAAAAATATACATATATTTTCACTAAACAATAAAGTGAATGTTTTATAAATATTATTCTCTGTAATGTTCTATAGTCCATATTTCTGGTATAAAAATATAGGCTAAAAGTTTAAGTAAACATTTTTCTTATTGTTTTTTTTTAATACAAAAAGTAGATTATTTTTAAACTAAAATATATTTAATCATTTGCATCTACAAACTTTACTTTCACACTACTAGGAGTTGACTTTTCATTTCTTTTTTTTTTCTCTTGGAAGCATCTTTTATTTTGTTTTGTTTCCTTAATCCTCACCCCAGGATATTTTTCCATTGAATTTCAGAGACAGGAAGGGAGGGGGTGAGACACACAGAGAGAATCATGGATGTGAGAGAGACCCATTGATTGGTTGCCTCATGCACATGCCCAGAACAGGACCAGGGATGGAGCCTGCAATATTTCCTGTGGAAATGCAGAGTTAGTCTCCTTCCAGCCTCTGTTCATAGCATGCTCATCCATCAGTTAATACATAACCTCGTTTTATCTGTGTTTCAATTTAAATACATCTTAGTTAATATATATTGTGTATATATTAATATTGAATTCATGGCCAACAGCACTAGAGCTCATTCATTAAGGATGCTTATCTAAAAGATAGATTATTTTCTTAAATCATAAATAGTGCTTTTGTACTAAGGGTGACGGGCATTTTAAACAATGGTGTCATCAACAAACAGCATCAAAATTCCAAAAAACCTGGTATAATAGACCATGGAAAAGACACTTAGTTGCTGTTTGAGCTTCTTCTTATTCAAACTCTGCTTGGAATATTCAACTGGCAGAACTCAAATTTCTCCTCAGTGCAAGTCCAAGAATGGCTAGGAAAACACCAGGAGTATTAGTTATAGGATTACAAATAAGTTTTAGTGAATAAGCAAATTTGCAACTACAGAACCTGCAAATTAAGAGCAAGGACTGACTGTATTTTTCTTGGTATGCTATATATATGTATATATGTTTTTATATGAAAATGAAATAAAGGCAGGAAATTTGGGGAGGGGCTATCTAATATTTTGTTTTTTATTGATTTTCAGGAAGAGAGGAAGGCAGAGAGGAAGAGAGAGAACCATTTCTTAGCTGGCTCCTGCACACCCCCTAACTGGTATTGAGCCAGAAACCCTGGAACATATGTGAATCAAATCATAAACCTTTTGGTGCATGAAAGATGTCCAACCATCTGAGCCACACTGGCAGGGCCTAATATTTCCCAGACAAGATTTCTTTGACAATGGACCACAAGATTTATGGTCAAGACTGTCATAGCAGTGAAGAAGGATCTATCAGTGCTGTCAATCAAGGCTCAACCACAGAAGCAGAACCAGTAATATAGAACCATGTACGGATTTATTACAAAGAAATGGCTTACAGGATCATAGGGGCTAGGTAAGCAAGTGTGAGATCTGTGGTAGTGTAAGTCGGGAAGAGAAATCACCAGCAGGCTGAAACCCAATGGTCATGGGCCAAAGCATTTGTCACTGTCAGTGAGGAGTTTCTGGAGCAATACAGACCCATTTGATGTTTGGAGATTTGTTCAAAGATTGTCTATGCCTTTCCTTAAAGGACTTTCACTGATGAAGTCAGGACTGAGAATTTCTTTAGCTCACAGTCAAAATAAGGGACTTTAGTTACACCTGCTATCTCCTCACAGCACCAAGTAGTTTAGCCCTTGATTGAATAACTAGGGAAGAGGTATGTGTGTTTAAAAAAAAATAAAAAAGCTTGCTGCCCTCATTTCCTTCCTTGTAGTTCTGCCTAACTGAGTCAGCACATAAAAAAACGATCATAAGTTGATATAACAGTAAATTTAAGAAATATAAGAACAGGTCTCCTTGTTCCGTTCTAGGTTTACCATGTAGGACCATCCACAGAATGCCCTGGATGTATCTTCTCTATCTCAATGCATTGATAATGTTAATAAACATTTCTGATTCCACTAGCAATAAATTGAAAATGTAGCCTTTACACTCATTGTGATCTTGATTGATATCAGTGACTTTTTTTTTCTTTCATATCATTCAGTACTGCGATTTTTCTTTACATGTGGAAGCATTTGTTTTAGAATGTTTATAAAACCCATAAGTTAAAAACTTACAAGATAACAAACTATATGAGTAATTATATTATACTAGAGGCCCAGTGCACAAAATTTGTGCATGGAAGGGGGCTCCCTCAGCCCAGCCTGCATGCTCTCTAATCTGGAACCCCTGGCTCCTAACCGCTCTCCTGCCTGTCTGCCTGATTGCCCCTAACTGCCTCTGCTTGCTGGCCTGGTCACCCCTAACTGGTCCCCTCCTGGCCTGGTGGTTGCCCCCTAAATGCCCCCCTGCTTGACAGGACTCCTCCTAACCGTCCCCCTGCCGGCCTGGCCATCGCCTAACTGCTCACATGCTGGCCTGGTCTCCCATAACTGCCTCTGTCTTTGTCTAGAAGGAAGTCGGACTTCCAGAAGATGTCCCATCGCCCCGGTCTAATTAGCATATTACCCTTTTATTAGTATAGATTGTCCATTGAATAACAGACTACTAATATGTTAACTGATATTTCATAACATTTATTTCCTATTCATTAACTTATTGAGCTACTGAAAATACTACAAAATACATCCTTTGTGCATATTCTTGTTTGTGGGAAATTCTATTGAAAAGACTGCTAAAGGTGATATAGCTAGGTTAAAGGGTATGTGGGAAGACCACTGGACTGTCCTGAATTGGAAATTTAAGTTAGAATACTCATGTTTCTTAAGAAACATTTACCTCACTTCAAAGTGCAATATTGAAACTGTAACTATTTTTTCCAATCATTGAATGCTTATCTCACTAAATATTATAGACTGGCATCCCTCTTGTGTAGATAGGCATTCATCATGTTTTGAGTAGGCTGTAATGTGTACTACATATAGAATTAAATATCCTAAAATATTTTTAGAATCTACAACCATGTACAAAACTACAAGATATCTGGCCGCTACTTTGTGTGTCCTAGGAACTACTAAGGATTAATAAAATAAGAAAACTAAAATTAGTCATCACATTAATTCCAAAACACAGACCAAACAAAACAGTAATGGGATCATTTTTACTAAGTTGTCAAACAATGTGATTTTATAGAAGCAACCTCAGTTTGCTGATGAATGAATACTCACCAATGCTTGCTGGAGAAGTATTAATACAAAGAGGTCAGCTCAAGGATCAAGCCTTCCAAGTGTGATGGCAGTAGCTCTCAGAAATCTCCCTGACCAAGTAGGCTCCAAGCACACTCCCTGTGTTCTGGAAACAGTGAGTTTGGCTCCTTATATTGAGTCCCTGAAGACCACTTTCATTTTTTCCAGGTGATGGGATTTGAGAGCTCTCCATAGAGCTGTTATCTTGTAAAAGGAAGATTAGCAACACCTTTGCTAATCTCCCTAAATATACCTCTACTAACATAACCTCATCAAGTCACCAATTTGCCAACAAACCAACCCTCCAACACTGTCTTTATATCTACATTTATGGACATTAAGAACTTTTATTTTTAATTCACAAACAGATACAATGGATTATTTTACTAACTAGTGACTTCAGCAAATATCCAAAAGCTTGGAAATATTTTACTGTGTTTTCTTGGAAATATTTTAACTATGTTCTATTATGTACAAAGTGCTTTATTTGTTGTTATAGTTTTATTATTATTGTTTGAATTCTATTATTTAATATTTTTTCAAAATATTGTAATTGAGAGTGGAGGGTAGGGCGGAGAGATATATAGAGAGAGACCTAGGAAGAGTTAAAGACAGAGAGAGAAAGATAGAGAGAGAGAGAGAGAAAGAGAGAGAGAGAGAGAGAGAGAGAGGATGAGAGAGAGAGACAGACAGACAGAGAGAGAGGAAGAGAGAGAGAGAGAGACATCGACCCGAAGGAAACTTGTTGATTGGTAGCCTCCCTTCATACCCTACCAGGGCCAGGTATAAATCCTGCAAGCCAGATGTGTGACCTAGATTGGGAATGGAACCATGGGCTGACTCTAAACTCTGAGCCAAACCAGCCAGGGATGTTTGTATATTTTAATTAAGACTTTAATATAAGAACACCTTGGCCACTGCTCTTTTATTTTAATCCTCACCCAAGAATATGTTTATTGATTATAGAGAGAGGGGGAGGAAGAGAAATGAAAGAAAATTTCAATGTGAGAGAGAAACATTGATGGGTTGCCTCCCCCATGCAGAATATAACTTCCTGTTCCTTTTGATCAAAAGTTAGTATTTTCCCTTCTGTGGCTGAGGGATGTGTATATTGTCAAACTTAATACAGACCTTTCTGAAAGAACGGTCATTTATGGTTTAATATTTCACAATCAATAAGAACTGAAATGGCAAAGACTAGATTTTCCCAGAATTGGGTAATAGAGACAAGTACATCTGAGAAATGGGGCTGGTAGAAGGCAAAGAAAAGCGAAATTCCCATAGAATGGCCCAATTTTATACCATCATTCTGAACAAAACGGTTTTGAGGAACAATGTTCAGCTGGATGATGATGCCACCAGCAGGATTAATTGCCTCTTCCTCCTGACAGGGTGAGCAGGTGCACCTGCACATGCCTCAGCCTCTGCAGCCACAACTCCCTGCACGTCCCATCACTGGACTGATGGGCAGGGTCAACTGCTTCCGAGGTGAGTGTCACCCCAATGGGGGACCACCTGGCAGGGCCCTTCAGTTGGGATATGTTGTGGGTGACCTTTTCCTTTTGCTTAAGCTTTATCTTGCAGAGGAGAATAACCTGCCTGCCAAGTGGCATGTATGGTCCTACTTAGTCACGGGGTCACTATAATGTAGGAAAATGATAGATGTGACTCAGGCCTTAGCAAATACTTATATATTTGACAAGTGACTTATATAATAAGAAAAAAATATGGATGCAAAGTGACTTCCTGAGTACTAGAAATATCATTACATAAAATTTCAGTAGTTCACTGAGTCATAAAAAATTGGATATCAGTGTAAGATATTCCAATTTCTAATAACTGCAGTGAATCTGTTTTTAAAATATTTTGCTTTAAATTTTTTTAGTAATTGGATTTATAATATGTGTTTCAATGGATGTAATCAGAAATAATCATAAATGTGAAAAAAAGCTAAATGCAGAAACAAAGAATTTATAAATAATAACAATAAAGTTATTTGGTGGTGGATGAGGCCATACATAAAGCTCCATGGTAACCCTAAACCTGGAGGGTTAATGTAGCCAGTTGGTGCTTCTCCTCAAGGAACCTCGATTGCCTAATCCTGTTGGCCTTCAGCACTCAAAAGTGATTCTCTGTTTCTCTACCCAGATGGTCCAGATTCAGGAAGGGGTGGAGACAGAAAGAAAGAGGCTGCCCTTCCCATCTGTGCTGAGTTTCCCTTCTGAGAAGGGATCCTTTCAGAGATTAACATCCACACTGCCTTCGCCTAGCAGGTGCATCATAATCACCTGCAGGTCTTGTTAGAACACAGGTGGCTGAGCCTCAACCACAGAGATTCTTGACTCAGTGCATCTGGGGCTGGAGAGATGGCAGAGCTAGCAAATTATAAGCTGCTGCTGCTGCTGCTGGTCCCGGGACCATACTTTGAAAATCTCAAATTTAACTCAATGTTCATTAAAGATGATACTTTAGGTTGTTCGGGAATGGACAGTAGAAAAACACAGCATTCAATAGCACAAGGATGGAAGTCCAGGCCATGGACTTGCTGCTGTAGCTTCCTGCAGTCTGTGTGGGGAGAAGGGAGTATAAGTTTGCAGCCCATTAGCCCACCCAGCTGTGTCCTGGGGAGGGCAGCAGGATGGCAGCTATGCAGCGCCCTTGGATTTCAGAGCTCAGGACATCAAGCAACAGGGTACAGGCCTGGTGTCTGGGAGTCAAGGCAGCCCCTCCTTTGGACCCTTCCCTTCCCTGTGCTGTCTCCACAGCCAGTAGGTGATTTTCTTCTAGGTATTACTGTATTTCTCTCCTCTTCTTCATAGTCATACTTAGTGTGGTATTGTCTGATACTCTGATTCTGAAAAAATTATCAAGCCTTTAACATTGAACTGGGAATACCTATCATGCCCTTATTATCGTATACGGTGGGACCTTGCTCAACATAGGTTTGAACTGTGAGGGAACTAGTACTCTGATTTTTTTCAATAAATACATAGTTAACCATCTGTATCTGTGGGTTTTGTATCGATCTATGGTCGATCAAAGACAACAATTTTAATCATTGTTTGGAAATGCATGAACTCAGAGGGCTAACTCTATGCATTATTTTATATCATTTTCTATAAGGAACCTGAAAATCCCTGGAATTTGGTATCCTTGGGGTCCCAGAAACATTGCCTCACACATAAGAATGAGGAAGTTTGGGGAGAGTCAAAAGTTAATGTGGATATTTGACAACAAGCCAATTGGACTTTAGCATACTTCTATCCCTGTCCAATAGTCACACACATTTATTACAATTCTGGGCACTAGTTTCTTTCTACATATATATATATATATATATATATATATATATATATATATATATGATTGCTAATATGTTATTAAAACCAATTTTTCTATTTTCCTCTGGGCAGAAACCATTATCATTTACCTAGTTACTTGAATTTATCCAAAAATATATTCTTATTATGTATGAAAATATAAATCTCAACAGAGCACGTTCATTCTTACCTTGAATGTCTGGGTTTTGCTAGCTTCCTGCTTCAGATTGTTTTGCATGTCTCCAGTCATACTCCATAAAAAGCCCATGCTCTTTAGAAGTTTCACCTGCACAATAACCATGAACTTTAGTGCCACCTAAGATGATAAAGTAAGTTTTAACCCCTTATTTCTGGTTAAAGGCAGTTGTTGAAAAAAAAACCTTTCAGTTAGAAAGGAGAGGTCTGATATATTCACATTCATCTGCTTTGATTCTAACATTTGGAATCTCAGAGGAACATATAATAACAAGTTTAGGGATACTCTACAAATAATATCCATTTCTTGAGAAATAGGCAACCAGGTTTTCATGAATCCTGACTCTGAAGAAAAACTTGCATCAGAAGCCAGTGTTCCTGGTGCTAGCCAACTGCCCCACAATAGAAACCAATTCTACATATTTGGACAACATATGTAAGGAAGTCTACCTTAGCAAAGGGAAAACACCACTATGAATATAGTGTCCAAGCTGGTCAACAGCATTGCCCAGATACACTTATAAATGGGAATTTACATTGGAACATTACCACCCCCACTATTTCTTTCTTACCAATTTCCTTATCATCATCCTAGTCTTTCTCTCTCATGTAGGAGCCTACAGCTACCCAATTGCTCATAAGACGTCACCTGCCCTGTATTTCTCAGCAGCCCATTGTGGTGTGCTGTGGCTGTGAGCCACATGGTCCAGGGGATCAGAGCAGAGCCACAGAGCTGGTTCTGTTCAAGTTCACAGAAGAGCCCCTTTGCTGCTTTGAGTGCCACACAGATCTGCTCCTCAGAGCTGTTGACAGAGTCAGCTCTGGCCTGTCTCGCTAGGGAAGCCAGGCTCCTGAGTGGGATGCTGGTTTTGAAATCTGGCTTCTCTGACACTTGTCTGCAATGAGGGCAGTGCATTGGAGTCTGGGCCGCATCCCAGCTGAGGCACAGGCAGGGATGGCAAAAGCTGTGCCCGCAGTCTGAGGTGACCGGGTCTAGGAACTAGTTCATACAGACGGAGCAGGTCAGTTCATTCCACAAGGCTTGCAAGGTGTGTGACTCCATGTTTCTGTAATCACAATAAAAGAAAGAATGAGAGAGGGAGAGACAGAAAGTCCATCTTCTTTCCAGATGAGGAAAGAAAGGCCTTTGGATAAAAGCATGTCTGCTTGAGTTTGATCTTCCTATTAAATAGTTATCTAACCTGCCCATTATGTTCCTTCCAATACAAGCCTAGACATAGCAAAACTAGACAGGTGGGGTTTATGCTAAGATACAAATGAGAAAATCAGAAAGGAGGTTCCTAGGCATCCTTTTTGTTTAAAGTAAACAATGAGCCCAGCAAGTGTGACTGAGTTGATTGGAGCTTTGTCCAGGGCACTGAAAGGTTGTGGGTTCCATACCCAGTCTGGAGACACACCCAGGTTGGGGGTTCAATATTTGGTTGGGATGCCTATGGGAGGCAGCCAATGGATGTTTCGCCCTTTCTCTCTTTCTCTTCCTCTGTCTCTCTTTCCCTCCTTCTCTCCATCACTTTTTCTTTTCTAAAGACAATTAAAATATTTAATTAAATAAACAATGATCTAGGCCTTGCCTGGGTAGCTTAGTTGGTTAGAGTGCTAAACGAACTTGCAAGGTTTCGAGTTTGATGCCCCATTAGGGCACATATAAGAATTAACCAACGAATACATACATAAGTGTAATATATACCTGTTTCTCTCTCTCTCTCTCTCTCTCTCTCTCTCTCTCTCTCTCTCTCTCATCTTTCTCCTTAATTCCCAGGAATTAATTTAAAAAAAAAAGAAAACCCTGGCATGTAATTGATACACTAGAAAATCCAGGGATGCAGTTAATGGAAGTATTGCTGGTTCATCTTTATTTCTGATAGTCTCCCATTGTTTCCAATGCTACATCTTGGTAGCCTTAGAGTTGTTCAGATCAACTTCAAAGTTTTCAAATGTAGCCTCGAAATGGAAAGTTTTAAAGAAATACAAATAGGACCTTTACAAGGATTTTCTAATTAATTGACACATTTGTATTTCAGGTTAATGTGTGTGAAGATACTTACATGCATACATTATGTTGAACATTTTAGGTAGTTTATGATTTTCATAATTGCACAAAAAAATAGAGAAATCATTTTTATGACCTAAGACATATCCAGTAGCAATATTGTAGTACAATTAAAAAAAATCAAGTAATTTATTATAACAAATATAAATATATTGCAAGTGCTCTAATCAGAGATATTTTAAATATGACATCATTTCAATTAATTAGGAAATCTACTTGTTTGCTTGGAGAAGATCCCAGCACTCCAACAGGTAATTTGAAGGTATTTGTATAATAGAATTTAGGCATGAAAGTATTTACTCGAAATTCCATACTCACCAGAGTCTCCTATGAGTGGACCCACTTCTGGAAGTTCTGTGGATAACTGAGCTCAACTGGCAGCTCCAACCTCAGTCAGTCTACTCTGGAGAAGAGTGAAGTGGCCCCTGCACCGATGGGCCTTTTATATGATACCACTCACCTAAAGCCACACCCACGTGCTGGGATAGGCTTAAGTTTCAAAGAAAGTGACCAGCCTGAATAGATTACACAGATCTTACTAAGATGGCTAATTAGGTTTACAAAGGATAGAAAACTACACTCTGTGGCTGACACCCTAACAGAATGTAAATGTGTTTTGTGGTAAGATGCACGAAACTTTCCAATATGCAATACCTTTTCATTAATTACAGTTGCCTTCTTATAGATGCTGTAGAAAATCATTCTTAACAGAGCTGCCATGCTACCTGTATTTCATTGAAACCTATCACAACTTAACAAATCATGTGACAGGCTTCATGTCTTCAGAAGGTGGATGGTTGGGGGGGAGATATTAAAGAACTTGTATGCATATATGCATAACCCATGGACACAGAATATAGGGTGCTGAAGGCCTGAGGAGGGTAGAGGGGGTGGGCTAGAAAGAGTCAATGGGGCGGGGTTTAGGGGATACAATGTAAGCAAATAGAGAAAAAGTTTCATTTTTTAGCAAAAATCAAATAATTCTGTGAGAAGCTGCCCCCTATACTTGAACAAAAAATAGAGGAATCTCTTTTTAGGCCTAAAAAGTCTAGTAGTAATGTGGTACTAAAATAAAATAAGAAATAATCCAATATCTTATTATAACAAATGTATTACAATTGCTCTAATCACAGATAATTTAAATATTGATGTCACTTCAATTAAATAGGAAATCAACTCCTCTACTTAGAGAAGATCCAAGCATTCTAATAGGTAAATTGAAAGCATTTGTGGACATGAAGATCTTTACTCTAAATCCATATGCCACAGAGTCTACTAGGAGTGATCTCACCACTGTAAGTTCTGGCAGCTCCAAATGTGGTCAGTCTACTGTGGAGAAGTGGCATCTGGAGAAATGTGGCTTTTATATGACCCCATCCAGGTAAGGTTACACCCACTTGCTGAGATTGGCTTATGTTTTCAGGGCAGGGGAGGTGGGTGGGTGGGAAGAGATTAAAGAACTTGTTTGCATATTTGAATAACCCAGGACATGGACAATAGGATGTTGAGGGCATGATGAGGGGAGTGGGGGCAAGCTAGAAGGTGAAAATAGTGGGAAAAGGAGACATATGTAATACCTTCAACAATAAAGAATTATTTTTAAAAATAATATCAATAATAAAATAAAGTAGAAAAGGAAATGACATGGCTAATTAGGTTACACAGATGGCTGGTTAGGTTTACAATGTATAGAAAGCAACATTTGGGCCCCTGACTTGTTTGGCTGAATGGATAGAGTGTTGGCCTGGGGATTGAAGGGTCCCTGGTTCCATTCTGGCCAAGGGCACATGTCAAGATTTCCAGCTTGGTCTCTAGCAGGGGACATAATTCTCTCCCATCATTGGTGTTGAAAAAGAGAGAGAGAGAGAGAGAGAGAGAGAGAGAGAGAGAGAGAGAGAGAGAGAGGGAGAATTATTTTTAAAATATATATTTTTTACTTCAGAGAGGAATGTAGAGGGAGTGGGAGAGAGAAACATCAATGATGAGAGAGACATTGATTGGCTGCCTCCTGCAAGTCCCACAATGGGATCCAGCTCACAACCTCGTCATGTGCCTGACCAGGAATTGAAACCTGACCTCTTGCTTCATAGGTCGATGCTCAACCATTGAGCAACTCTGGCTGGGCAAAATAAATCTCACTTTTTAAAAATTATTAAAAACAAATGATAAATTCTTGAAAGCCACATACACTAAAAAGAGGTGAAGTACCTGCCCTCTTACTCAATGTGTAGGATTGTAAATGAATGTAAGGGATATTGATCAGCAAATGATCACAAAATTAATTCTGGGATAATTATCTCAGACATTCCTCAACATGTTGTATATCATCTATGGAAGCATATAGAGGAAGAAGTTTCATTTTTTCAGCAAGAATAAAATAATTCTGTGAGAGGCTGCACTGCTGTAGTGCTGTTACATAGTTCTGCCCCTTACAGGGATTTGTCCAACAATCACTTGCACTACTGTTCCCTGGATTTGTGATTATGTCACACAGAATTTTAAAATTCTATAATCTTGCAATCTCGTTACTACCTAAATAACAAGTATAGTAACTAGCCTGGTTGGGGTGACTCAGTGGTTGAGCTTTGACCCATGAACCAAGAGGTCAAGGTTTGATTCCACCCATGAACCAAGAGGTCAAGGTTTGATTCCAGGTCAGGGCACAAGCCTGGCATTAAGGTTTGATACCCAGAAGAGGGCTTATAAAAAGCAGCTGATCAATGATTCTCTCTCATCTTTGATGTCTCTCTCTCTCTCTCTCTCTCTCTCTCTCTCTCTCCTCTCTCTTCTCTCTCCTCTCTCTCTCTCTCCCTCTCTCTCTCTTCTCTCTCTCTCTCTCTCTCTCTCTCTCTCTCTGCCTCCCTCTCTCTCTTTCTTCCTTTCTCTGTAATCAATAAGAAAACATATTTACAAAAATAAATATAGTAAGCAATCCATCATAGAATATCAAATAAGAAAGGAATCTCAGGTTTAGTCATCTGCTCTTTGTTTTCTTCTTCAGTTGTACACAGTAGATTCCTCTTCCTTATTTGAGCTGTTAAGATTTTTTTTATTTCTCTGCATGTATTCATCTTTTCTACTAACCTATAATCTCCAGGTCTAGGAGATTTGTCTTATCATTGAATACTGGGTTTGGGGAAGTAGAATTGTAAAGTTACCATGGTGCCTAGCAAAACTTATTTATGACAGTTTAGTTATTATATTTATTGATTTATTATTTATTTTTATAAATTTATTTTTATTGATTTCAGAGAGAGGAAGGAAAAGGGTGAAAGAAATAGAAACTTCTATAATGAGAGAGAATCATGGGTAGGCTGTGTGCTATAAGCCCCCTACTGAGGACCAAGCCAGCATCTCAGGTATGTGGCCTGACCAGGATTTCAATTGTGACTATGGACAGCCTGCCCACAGAATTATTTGATTTTTGCTGAAAAATGAAACTTCTTCCTCTATACGCTTACATAGATGACTGGCAACATGTTAAGGAATGTTTGAGATAATTTTCCCAGAATTAATATTGGGTTCATTGCTGGTCAATGACCCTTACCTTAATTTACAATCCTATTCATTGTGTAAGAGGGCAGGTATTTCTCCTCTTTGTAGGAAATGTGGGGTTTGATGGATTTATCATTCATTTTTCAATAAATTTTATAAGGTGAGTTTCATTTAGATTTTCATGTTTCAACTTTCTAGGAAAGTTAGATTATTTTCATTTCATATATTTATAAAAATCAGACCTAAATTTCCCAACATTTTATAGTTTAGGGCAGTGGTCGGCAAACTCATTAGTCAACAGAGCCAAATATCAACAGTACAATTGAAATTTCTTTTGAGAGCCAAATTTTTTAAACTTAAACTTCTTCTAACGCCACTTCTTCAAAATAGATTCACCCAGGCCGTGGTATTTTGTGGAAGAGCCACATTCAAGGGGCCAAAGAGCTGCAGTTTGCTGACCACAGGTTTAGGGAAACAACTTATGTGGTGGGGGTATCAGTGATTTGTTCAATTGTGACAAATGCCAACAAAATACAGGTAGCATGGGACCTCTGTTAAAAATAATTTTCTACAGCATCTATAAGATGGTGACTATCCTAACTAATAAAAGAGAAACATGCAAACTGAATGTACCTCTGCTAGGCTACCAGCCAATAGGAGTGACTATGCAAATTAACACAACCAAGATGGCGAGGCCCATAGTGGCCAGGTGGTGCTGGGGCTGCTGGAGTGGATTGGAGACACAAACCCGCAGGCCTGGCACCCAGCAGCCCCAAGGACCTAGGCAGAGGTGCTGGGGCTGCTGGCGGGGGGTGGGGGGAGGCTGGAGGTGGAAGCAGAGATACAAACCCGGAAGAAACCTGTGGAAAGGGAGATAAACTATCATAACTTTACCTCCCTTTCCACAAGATGAGAGAACTGCCCCTGGATTATTTGGTGATGTGGCCCACACCTTTCTACAAACACAGGGTAATGATATGACCACTCCCAGGAAGGTATTTTGTGGAAGATCCACACTCAAGGGGCCGAAGAGCTGCATGTGGCTCGCAAATTATTTTCTCATTCATTTTTCTATTTCTCCTCAGAAATACAGAGCACGCACTGCAAAACTTCCAAAATAGCTCAGCTGCTAAGACTTAAGCTTGAAGACTTTTGAGTTTCTACTCTGGTGTTTGCATAACTGGGACCTCATAAGTAGCCCAAAGTCCTAGAAATGGCATTGACTAACGGCCAAGACCAATGGCCTAAGGAAGATATTGTGATGTTACTGGACCTCCTGAAGAATAATCTGCCATCCAATGACAAACACTCATTCAAAACAACCCAGTCACATATGGACTGGGGAAAAGTAGTTTTAAAGGTTATTCGGGAGAAATGTGCAAACTCAACTAGTTAGAGATTTCTAGGAAGATAAGAAAGTATCAGACTTTGACAGAATTAGTCCTGGAAGCTAAGAAACATGTTAAAAATTCTTACAAAAGCAAAAAACTCAAGAAACATCCAGACATGCCCAAGCAGCCCCTGACTCCTTACCTTCACTTCTTCAAATGCACCCCAAACTCAACAACCAGCAACTGATCAAGCTCATGTCTGAGAAATACAAGGAGCTCACAGAGGAGAGGAAGCTGAAATATATTGAAGATTTCCAGAAGGAGAAACAGGAGTTTCAGGAGAAACTATCTCAGTTCAGGAAAGACCACCCTGAGTTAGTGCAGAACTCCAAGACATCTGTTGTCCCCAAAAGAAGCCAAAGCAGAGCCCCCAAGAAGTTCCAGAGAACTGGGAAAAAGTGAAGTCTTCCCCAGAAAACTATGTTTCTGAGTTTAAATTCCTTGGAGAGCCCAAGAAGCCCCCCATGAACGAATTCCAGAAGTTCCACCAGGATTTGTGGTCCAGTATGGAGCTGCAAGGCCTGCCCTTGAGGGAGCGCATGGTGGAGATTAGCAGACGCTGGCAGCGCGTCCCAAGGAGCCAGAGGGAGCATTATAAGCAGCAGGCTGAGGAGCTGCAGAAACAGTACAAGGTGGACCTGGAGCACTGGCTCAAGAGTCTGTCTCCTGAAGAGTATGCTGCCTACAGAGAGAGAGCCTCTGGGAAGCGTAAGATCATGAACATGCGTGGAGGCCCGGGACACAAGATCATCAGGACACATGTGCAGTCTCCATCAGCAAGGCTCTGCAAGAAGGGCTTGCACAGGAGCAGGGGCTGCAGGCTCCCAGGATGGCATCTTCAGAGACAAATGGGGACCATTCTCATGCCTCACAGAGATCTGAAGGAAAGAAGGAGCACGAGGAAAAGGCAGAAAGCAGCAGCTCCTCAGACTCCAGCAGTAGCGATGAAGATGACAGCAGCTCCAGCTCATCTTCCTCAGGGGACACCTCTGACTCAGACTCCAACTGAGCTTTGTTCATTCCTAGATGGTGGGACAGAAACTTCCCAACAGAAGTCTTTGGCATCTGTGTAAACTGAAGGGCTCTTCTCCCTGTCCCTTTTTATTGCTTTGCTTCTCACTTTCTTTCCCCTCTCCTCCTCAGTACAGAGTAGCACAGGTTGGGAAGCAGGGAATTGGGACAGTACTCTCAATATCAGGTCCACACACCTGAGAAGAGAGGTTCCTGCTGGGAGAAAAAAAATATGTGTGAGCCTTTCTTTATTGGATCCGCCTACACCAGCAGTACCACTCCCTCTAGGAGCCCCAAGCAATGAATGATCTTGACACAAACAGTGAGGTGATTGGGCAGCTGTGAGGAGCACACTGCACTAGACTGCGAATTTCTGGAGGAAGAAGTTTTGCTTTCCTCATTTTCTGTCTGCCAGAGGTCGTCTGGGGCCACCATGAGCCTGTGACTCCTACATTCTCTGCAAGAACTGTAGCTCTGGACTCTTGCACTCATCTGGTGTGAGAAAGGAGTTGGCCATTCTTAATGTGAGAGTGGGCAGCATCATGTAGCAGGCAATATTTATACATGGATATTTAACTCTGACATTTCTATGAGTGTTTCTTACTAATTTCAAATAAAATTGTATTTTCTAAGGTTAGATTTTTCATTTGAACAAGGGCCGGCATGAGAATAAATGTTTTATAACTTGGGCCATTGCTGCTCCAAGTAGTGTCTGCCTTTGTTCTTGGCAAAACCTAAATTCTTTCCTGTTGCTCCAGGTTCAAGTGAATCTCCTATTTAGCTTTCAGGGTTGATGGGTGGGTGAGTGGATGTAAGAATGAAGGGATAGATAGATAGATGATAGATAGATAGATAGATAGATAGATAGATAGATAGATAGATAAAAATACAAATATATCTGGATAGCTCTGGCTGCTGTCCTCATTGGTTAGAGCACTGGCCTGCACTCCAAAATGTCTTGAGTTCAATTCCTAATCATGAAAACCTACCTGGGTTGCAGGTTTGATCCCTGCCCCAGGATGGGGTGTGTTTGGGAGTCACCCAACTGATTTGTCTCTCACATAGGTTTCTCTCTCTTTAAAAATCAATGGAAAATATATCCTCCTGTGAGGATTAACAAAAAAATATAAGGTATATGCATAGATACATAAATAGATACATAGAAAGAGATAGATGTGCAAATATACTCTATTCTGTTCTACTGGTCTGCCTGTGAATTATTGTTGCAGTACCACATTGCTTTGATTATTTGGTTTATGGATATATTTGAAAATCTATTTAATGTGAGATTAAATTAGATTCTTTCCCCCTGTATATTCCTGGCTATTTCCATATTGTGTTCTCATGAATATAAGCATGATAAAAGTAATCATATAATATTTATATGCAAACCATTAAGGTTTGAGCATTTAGATAACTAGATATCTTAGTGACTTATTATTAAGTGATTTTCTGGATAAAGTACATTTTACAAGATAAAGGCAGCATTAACGTGTTTTATACCTCTAATTCTTTCTCTTTCTAAAAGTGTTGGTTGGAATATTCTTTTTTTTTTCCTTGTTAATTTTTTTAAGTGGTTGGAATATTCAGAACAATGTTAAGTAATAGCAGTCATATGTGCTTGTCTTGCTTCTGGCTTTCAAACTCATGTTTAAAGGATTTGCAACTATTGAAATTATGCTGATTAATATTTCATTTAAAGTAAACTATATAACCTAGTCCTAAAATGCCTATGTGTTTATATTATTGTTTTCACTACATAATGTGTATTATTATTTAACACATCACTTCTATCATTGATCAATAATATTTACCTTACATATATTTGCATCAGGAATTGTATGCCCTAATATTAAACACTCATCATATTCCAGAAATAAACTCACTTTCTTATTCCATATTGAAAAGGTGACTAGAGGTTAGGCAGATTTTCCAACCATTCCTATGCTGGGAATGTGACATTTACACAAAGCTTTTGGGTATATTCACTACATTCACTAACTCTTTTTCATAAACTAGGTTTGAATTGTTTTCCTCACAGTAATGAAACCTGCCTGGGGGCAGGAGGCTGAGGGAAATAAGAAACATCTTCTATACTAATAAAAGGGTAATATGCTAATTAGACTGGGAGACCTCCTGGAAGACCTTCTG
Organism: Cnephaeus nilssonii; assembly: GCF_951640355.1. Lineage (NCBI taxonomy): Eukaryota > Metazoa > Chordata > Mammalia > Chiroptera > Vespertilionidae > Cnephaeus > Cnephaeus nilssonii. The sequence continues at coordinate 57,288,973 of NC_137084.1, forward strand.
GATGTCCTTCTGGAAAAAGCCATGATGGCAGGGCCGAAGCAGAGGTGGTAATCGGTGATCAGGCTAGGAGGGAAGGGCAGTTGGGGGTGAACAGGCCAGCGGGGAGGGGGCAGTTGGAGGTGAGCAGGCTGGCAGGGGGAAGCAGTTGAGGGCAAGCAGGCTGGCGAGGGGGGGCATTTGGGGCTAGTAGGCTGACAGGGGGGACAGTTGGGGGAAAGCAGCCCAGCAGGAGGGTCAGTTTGGGGTGAATAGGCTGGCAGGCAGAGTGGTTTGGAGCAATCAGGCAAGTAGGCAGGTGAGCGGTTAGGAGCCAGCAGTCCCAGATTGTGAGAGGGATGTCTGACTGCCTATTTAGGCCTGATCCCTGTGGGCCTAAACTGGCAGTTGGACATCCCACAAGGGGTCCCAGATTGGAGAGGGTGAGGCCAAGCTGAGGGACACCCCCCACCATCATGCACGAATTTCATGCACTGGGCCTCTAGTTACTACAATAAAGCTGAAGTATTTCTCCCTCTCTCTTTCCTAGAAAATAAAAAGAAAGTGAATTTATGGAAGAGGATCCAGGGAGGGAAATCTCTCAGAACAGTTCCAGATACCTAGCCTGGGATCCTTAACAGATAGTCTCTTTCACTTTGCATAAAATTGGAGAGAAAGTGAAAGTCAATTATCATGGAATCATCTGAGTGCCATGATGTGCATGGTGACTGACAGTCCAGAGGAAGGTGGCTATTCCTGTGCCTGTGATCTCTGAACTGAGTCTCAAGGAGCTAGCAAGATCAGGAGGGAAAATGAGGTTGCAGAGTGATTTGGCTCATGCACTTATCCACTTATTGATTGGCTCTCATTCATCAGGCATTCCTTTCTTCAAGGACCATGAACTCCTGGTTTCCTGAAGGGGTCTCTCAGTCTGTTTTCCCTGTTGGGATCTGCATATTCTCATTTTAGTCTACACACTTTTATGGCATGACCTCATTTTACATCTACATCTCCACAGAAATTCAGTTCACAACGTAAAGATCTCATGGGCCTCTCCAGTACCATTTTCCTCTGAAACAGCATTCTCAAAGTGTCAGAACCAGAAATCATCCCAAATCAAAACCTGCTCCTTCCTTGAGCATCCTCTCCACATTGATCCCACCCATCACCACTTGCCCCAATGCTTTTCATTGTACTTTCAGTGATGTTCCCTCCTCATCTCCACAAGCACAGTGAAGGCGGCACACCCTCTCCACTCACAAGAAGAAATGGAAATGTGAGTCTCAGGAGGGGTTTCATAGGGCCTGCCAAGCTTTCATAAATTATTCTGGCTCTAAATTTTCTTCAGGCTTTGCTTGTTGCTAAACACAGAATGAGTTAATAAAGAGTGAAGGAAAAATTGTAATTCCACGGTCGATGATTATAAATTTGTAATAATTAAAAGACAGAAGGGAAATATTTTTAATTAACCTTATTTTGGAGCAGTTAATAACAAGTTGAATGGAAGTACAGAGTCTTCCCATATTCCTCCTTTCCCCACACATGCATAACCTCCCCTATTGTCAACATCTCCCACCAGCATGGCATGTATGTGTGTTACAGCCGATGAACTCACATTGACATAACATTATCACCCAAACTCCATAGTTTCACTATTGGTGTAGAAAAATATTTTTTTCAATGTAACTTAGAATTTTTATTCCAACTCACCATATTGATCCCTTCACTTAATATTTTTCCTTTTGATGCAATTTATTGGGGTGACAGTAGTTAAAAAATTATACAGGTTTCAGGTGCACAATTCCACAACACATCATCTGTATACCGTATTGTATGTTCACTATCGTGTAGGAAAAAATTTGTAGGAAAATATTTTTAATTTAACACGTCAAGACTTTGAATATGGTATCTTATCTATATACATAGTGCAGACCCTAATTTTTTGTTTCCTCTTATTAAAATAAATATTAAAGCCAATTTAGACATTTTTATTGAAAGAACAGGAGTAATGCACATGACATCTAGCATTCAAAGTAAGACTAATACTCTTATTGTCTGTAGATTTCTTTCTTTTCAGTTTCAGTGGGAGGCTAAGTGTAAACACATGCATTTATTCTCAAAGTCCTTGGAGACCTTTCAGTTTCCTATGAATGACATGGTATGCTTATTTGGAATATTCTTTAGCAGATTGTATCACTTGTCTTCCCTCTTGACATTAAATTTGCAAAATTACGTTTAAGACGTTCTTTCTACTTCAAATCAGCAGAATGCAGAAGTCACTTTTGCCACTAGGTGGTGGTACAGTTTACAACCTAGGCTACATAGATTCATAGAGTCAATTAGGGTTCTGCTTGTGAATTGACAGCATGCATTTTCTGATTCATTCAGCACATCCTGTTTTAGAAGCCATGTCTCATTGCATGGGATACAGAGATGAATGATATAGTTTCTGACTTTATAACACTCACAGTCTAGCAGCGAAGATTGACCAATGTAATCAGTAAGAGGAAGCATTATTTGGTCACAAAAAGCACATACACTGGAATTGAACAAATATATATTAAAATTCTGAAGTTGCTATTATAATAAGAATACATTGGTTAACATAATTATCTCTTTATCATCTCTTTCCCCATTTACTAGTATACATTCATTAACTGCTAATAAAATTACAGTGAGTTCTGATAACAGTAGAGAGTAGCTTCATATTTATACAATGCTTGGCTCACAGTAGATTTATAGAAAATGTTACGTTGATTCTATTAGAGCTGCTATAGCAAAATATGATAGGCTGGGTAGCCTACAAACAATAGAAATTTAGCTTTTACTCTTCTAGAGGCTGGAAGTCTCATTTCCTGTCCCTGTGTCATATGTGAAAATTAATATCCTGTTAATTTTTAAATGTTTTTAACCAAGATTTGATTATGATTGAATGTATAGGTTATTTTTTTGTAATTAGTTCACTGTTATTTTGAACAAATTTTACAAAATGTTGGAAAAATCACTGTAGTAATTTCACCACTAATAAATATTACATGTCTACAACTATAGTCTACATACATAAATCCAACTGGCACCACTCTTAAACAATGTTCCGGGAATGATGAGCACGTGATCACACCACATCCCATGCATTAATGGTTCTGTAGTCACTGGCCTGATTTCTACAGCAGTTAAGTGGTTGGCCCATTTTCCACATGCAGGTAGCCACCCCCTATCCGTGAGCATTTGTTTTCACCTGATGACTGGTGTTTGAGAGCTATTCAGTATAAATTTAAAATTACAGTGTCTCCCTCACATCAATATTTTTCTGTCTCTGTCTCTCTCCCTCCATTTCCCCCCCCTTCCACTCCCTAATAAACAGAGAAGATACTAATAATCTTCTTTTTAAAAATATCAGGGGGAAAAAATATCAGAGACAAAGGAACTGGGATCAATTGGTCCAAAATCTCAACAGCAATCCTGAAGGCTGGAAAACAATGAAGCAATGAATTCAAATTTCTAAGGGTACAGAATTTTCAACCAAAAGTTGATGCCCAGCCAAACTATAGAAGAATTGTGTGTGGCATAGATAATGTTTTCAGACATGCATGGTTTTTAGCTCTCATACACCTTTTTCAAAACGTTCCTGAAGGAACAAGTAGAGCATATACAAGAGAGAGTAGGAAACAAAATCTGAGAACATAAGATGCAATAGAGGAGATAAATGAAGATATCCTCAGATTTCTCTGTGAAGGGAAATATTACAGGCAGGAGCTGGGCCCCAGGCAGAGAGAACCAGAGAACCCAGAGGTCCCTCAGGGGATAATGAGCTCTGCCACATCACCTGATGTGTTTGAATAGATGAAGAGTGTGTGGTAAATTGCTTATGGGTACCTGGAGGAAAACAATAAAAGTGTTCTAATCCACAAGTATAGTGCAGCTATAAGCTGAGAAAATGGGATGAGGTTTAAGTGTTTGGAGGCTGAGAGAAGAAGCCATGTGAGAAAACTGAATGCCTATCTTCCCTAGTAAGAGGTAAATGGGTAATACATAAAACTGATTAGTTGAAAGTGGGTTAGTCTGCTGAAAAGAATCAAAGGTGGGTCAAGCATGTAATTGGGATAGGGGACCCACATTTTTCTTTTATTTTTCCATGGCACGCTTTTCAAATTTTATTGTACTTTTTACATCACCATTGAATACAACTGGGCTCTGTGACCGGAGCTTTGGATTGTGGGACCAGGGAGGGCGAGGCTGTGATGAAAGCCAGGGAATGATGACCTAGCTGCAAAACCTTCAGGAATGAACCCCGTCCTTGGGTGCTGTCAGCCATTGGTTCTTGACTGTCCATGGGTCAAGGCAGGAGGCCTGGCTGGTGGCTGCAGCTCAAATCCACAATCCAGGGCGATCACTGGATCCTACAAGCCTAGTGGCACAATTTCAGGTCTTTAAACCACTTCTCCACTCCATGTCCTGCATGCTTCCCTCAAACAAGGGTCCTCCCATGGTTTTTCATTATCAATTGTTCCAGTAATATGTGACATTTTATGAAGTATATACCTATGGTACTTTCACAAAAGCAAAAGCTATAAAATTTTCATTATCATGACCAGCATCAACAATAAAAAAACTAAGACTTGGATATGCCATTGGTTATTATAACTTTCATGTTTACTGATTGGAGATATAATCAAATACAAATTCAAATGTTTGCAGGTCTTGATATGAGACTGGTTTTGAATGATGATGGGTTAAGAGCAGTGGTCAGCAAACTGCGGCTCACGAGCCAAATGCGGCTCTTTGGCCCCTTGAATTTTTAGCAAAGGCCAGCTTAGGAGTACCCTAATTAAGTTAATAACAATGTACCTACCTATATAGTTTAAGTTTAAAAAATTTAGCTCTCAAAAGAAATTTCAATCGTTGTACTGTTGATATTTGACTCTGTTGACTAATGAGTTTGCCGACCACTGGTTTAGAGGAATCAAAGACGATTCCTACATTTCAAGTTTAAATAACTGGGTGAAAGAAATACCACAAGATGAAATGGAAAATATATTTAAGGGAGTACATGGAAGTTCAAGTGACAAGGCTCAGGACAACAGATGCAGGAACTGTCCCCAGTAGAAGCACCATCTGAACTATGCTTTCTCCTTTAAATTCCTCTCCTTCTCTAGTGCTTCAGTCACTTTTCTTGATTCAGAATGATTTGTTTATTTAAAATATATTCTAAATGTTCCTGAAGTACTTATGACAGACATACCAAATTTTTAATACACTGCATTTTGCCTAAAGCAATTCTGAGTCTTCGGAAAAACACTTCAAAATCACTACCACATCCCATCTTGCTGATCCTGGTAGAGAGAGAATTCAGGAGGGGAAAGCAGAGCAACCCACACCATCCTTCCCCAGTTTCTGCTGCAGAAGCAGGACCTAGAACATAGGGCTCTAGATAGGGGTTTCCTCTTGAACCTTGCCTGGTTCTAGCTCCAGGGCCCATAAATGCCTTCATAACCTGGGAACCTGGCTGGGTAGTGTCTGGGAGCTCTCTGGGTTGTGCCTCCAGGAGAGCAGCCAGGGGAGCTCTGGGCCTCTGTCTCCTGGACAGCGTTGTTCTCTCAGCTTTGCACCCTGAGTGGGCTGTGTCAGTAAGCCAAGGTCAGGATCATCTTGGACTCATCCTTTTGGTAAGAAGGCCGCCCAAATACGAAGATCTCAGCCTCGCCTTCAGGGTACCCCTGACTGACAGAAGCAGGTTCTGCAACACACATTCAATGTGTGCAATATGCTCTCCGCCTCCGTGGACAAACTTCACTTCCACTAGCCACCCCTCCAGGTGAAGTGCCTTCGGACTCTCCAGGGCTCAGAGTGGATCCAGGAGGAGCGCTTGGTGATGTGTCTGAGCACCTGGAATGGTGTCCCCTCCCCCTGCTCCATTTGCAGGAGCATCTGAACTGCCTGGTGGTGGCCATGCTGCAGAGGCCCTAGCAGAGAGAGGTGGCACAGATGTCAGCCAGCAGGTTGCAGTTGGGCCTGGCTGCAGCCTGGTTTTTATCCTGTGTGCGTGTGTGTGTGTGTGTGTGTGTGTGTGTGTGTGTGTGTGTGATGTTATAAACTTGAAAAATACAGAAAGCCCAGAATCTGGTACAAACCCCTAAACTCTATGATATTTGGGATCTATTCTTTCCATTTTCTCTGTCTTCATTCTTTTATCCAACTCCATATCTTTATTTCCCCTTCGTCGACATATTTTACTCTACTAGCATGCTTTCTATGTAGCTATTTGGATGCATAATTTAAATATAATTTCACTAAAAACATTAATTGTATGATGTGATAAGCTTTGAATAGTGTAGAGTGGTGTTGAAAAGCAAATTACTAACGGTAGCTTATATGTTAGGCGATACAACAAAAGAAATGAGTATCATTGAAAATGAGCATATTTTTGACATTAAAGCAACTCTTCATATTTAATCAGGAAAATAAATGTTTTTCACAGAGTGAGGCTAAAGTTGGTCTTTCAAGATGTTGCTTTATTATGAGGTCAGAACAGCAAGAGCAGTTTTGGTTGTCACATCTAATAAAGTGCAAGGATGACCACAACATCTGCAGAACAAGCAAATCCCTAAAGACACACATTTGAACATTTTTGAATTTACATGTTTATGGTCCAATATAAGACTTATCTCACGCTGGCCATTGTCTCAGACTTCAGAGCTTTGGCTCAGACATGAAGGGTCAGGGGTTTGCTTCCACTCAAGGATGCATATCTGGGTTGCAGTTTCCACCCCTTGCAATGCATCTGTCTGGGCATTGCATCTTTTTCTCTTTCTCTGAGTCTCTGTCTCTCTTTCCCTCCCTCCTTTGCACTAAATCTAAAAATCAATGGGAGAAAAATATCCTTAGCCCAGCCAGTGTTGCTCAGTTCGTGAGTGTCGATCTATGAACTAGGAGGTCAAGGATCCATTGGTGTTCAGGGCACATGCCTCGGTTGTGGGCTTGATTTCCATTAGGGTGCATGCAGAAATCAGCTTACCAGCGATTCACTCTCATAACTTATCTTTCTCTCTCCCTCTCCCTTTTTCTCAAAAATCAATAAAAATACATTAAAACATATGATTCCTTTAAAGAAAATAATAAAACTAAAAATCTGGGGCCAAGATGCAGACTTTCTCCCCCCACAGCAGAAGAAACACTTTACAGATTGCGCAGTGTACCTGGTGCTCAATGGCAGCAACTGTGGCTGTTGCTTCTGGAAAGTCAAGGGAGTCTCACAACAGGCAGGATCTCAGGACTGCTTCCGGCGCTTGTCTGGGGGTCCTGAGGGGTTCACCTCAGCCATCAAGTGGGGATGGGACGCCACCATCGCCTGCCACCCAGAGGTCTCCATGACATCCTCAGCATGAGAGTTGATGAAATCCACTGCCTGAGTTTTCAATTGATCTGCGCTGTGGAGGTCAGCCAAGGTGAGCATTTCTGCAGCATTGTCCTCATTCAGGTGACTGCTGAGGGCTTCCTCACACATGACCTTCAAACGCTCCAGGGCATACTTGTCAGCAGCTGCCAGCAAACCATCAGCCATTGTGTCCAGGTTGGGAGCCTTCCCAGTGTAAATGAAGCACATCATTTCCTTAAACACTCCAGGCTCCACGTCAATGATTTCCACCTGATTCTTTTTGCTCTCCTCCATTGCATGTCCAAACATGGCCCTAAACACTGGAGAGCGAGCTGCTAAGATAGCTTTGTGAGCCTGGACTTCCTGGCCAGCCACACAAAAGCAACAGTCTGTGAACCAGGAATTCTCCCAAAGTCCTCCTAGCTCATCGGCCAGCTGGCACTCCGGAACCTTCACCATCTTCTTGGAATTCTGGCCAGAAATGGTGATGGAATCTTGCACCACACTCACCTCACAGAAGAGGGTCAGCTTGTCATCAGGGAGAAACCTGTAGGCTTCATCCAAGAGAACATCTCTAGGGATGAATTTCTTGAATCCCCAGTCTGTGCCTTGTACAAACCTATATGCACGGTGACTCTCCAAAGACTTGGTTTCTTCTCCCTTGTCATTCAGGATGGAGAATTTGAATTTTGCCAAAAATATACTCTTTGGAGAAGTGACTAGAAACAGGTAAAGTGAAAGGTAATTTTTGCTTTCTTCATTTTGCCCTTTTGGGTATACTCTCAAACACCATTTCAGTTGATCATTGGCTTCTGATGAAAAGGTTGAACTTTGAATGACTTCACCTGTTTCCTGCCTGCAAAAGCTAAAGTTACTGATGGTCCACATGTGGGAGAATTTCACTACTTTGATCTGTGTGTGGCACCAGCTCTCAGCTACAGGGCCACTGGACATTTCTGCCAGAGGTGGAGGACTTAGAACCCTTGACATTGCAAGTTTGAAGGTTAAACAAGATTTCCAAAGTCAGAGGACAAAGATTTCTGTTCTCTTTTCAGCCACGTTAAGTCAGTAGTGGGAAGATGAAGTTGTCTTGTCTAACAAGAAATCCCTCAGAGCAGGACGAACAGCTTCTGGTAACTTGCTTGCATTCGCTGCATACTCTCTACAACATCCAGGCATTGTTTCTAATAACAACTGTCTGAAAGTTGCATGTAAAATGCTTGGCTGGTGTTGCTCAGTGGTAGAGCGTTCACTTATGAAGCAGAAGGTCTCAGTTTCATTCCAGGTCAGGGAATATGGCCACTTTGCAGGCTCGATCCCCACTGTGGGTCTTATAGGAGGCAGCAATTCAGTGACTCTCTCTCTTCATTGATGTTTCTATGTCTCTCTTTATCTCCCTTTTTCTCTGAAATAAAAATAAAATAAATAAAACATAAATGCTATCATAGCAGACAGATGCCCAACAATATCTAAGATTCATTTAATAATATTTATTGAGTTTCTTGTGAGTCTCAGGCATTTCTTAAAGTAATCCTCTAATCCAATGGTGGGAAAGTCCTGCCTGAGGCCCATATAAGGCCCCCAAAATCATTTGGTCTGGCCCTCCCAAGGCATTAGGGGTAATTTAAAAGTTTGACCACATGTAACAGGCTAATTGTTAATAATTTCAGTTCATTTTGTATGGCCTTCAAACAATGTTATAAATATCCAAATGGCCCTTGGCAGAAAAAAGGTTCCTCACCCCTGTAATCTAATCAATTTACACTACAGTATAATCCCTAGAGTAGACCCACAGGGAACACTCCCTAAAAATCCAATTACTTTCCCTTTCCAACACTTAAAAGAAATCACGAATAATCCAATACTTGGGAACTCTCATCAAATTTACAAAAAAAATTTGTCAGTCTTACGTGTAAAAAATCATTATTGTGAACACAATTGCTTTCTCCCCATTTGTAATTAGATTTAGCATCTTTTCCAGTTTCTTTGCTCTTTAATTTTCTTTGCAATAAATAAAATTGTTCATGTTTCTATTGCATAATCTATTACTTTTATTAACTCTAAGTATAGATTTTTCATTGCATTCTAAAAACAAATTACTTTCTGACTAAAATTAAAGATATTACACACTTATAGTACATACTAAAACATTATTCTTGGCCAAAAGGCAGAGTTAGTCTCCTTCCAGCCTCTGGTCATAGCATGCCCATCCATCAGCTAGTACATAATCTTGTTTTATGTGTATTTCTATTTAAAGATGTCTTAGTTAATATATATTGTTTATTTATTAACATTGAATTCATGGCCAACAGCCCTAGAGCTCATTTCTTAAGGAAGCTTATCTGACAGAAACATTATCTCCATAAGGCATATCCCAGTGCTTTGGCACTAAGTTTGGGGCTGTTTTAAACAGTTTTGTCACCAAGAAACAGCACCCAAATGCCAAAAACCTGGCATAATAGATCATGGAAAAGACACTTACTTGCTATTTGAGCTTCTCCTTGTTCAAACTCTGCTTGGAATATTCAACCTGCAGGGCTCAAATTTCTCCTTCTCATTGCAAGTCAACTGGCAGATCCAACTTCAGTCAGTCTACCCTGGAGAAGTGAAGTGCCTCTGAACAGATGGGCCTTTTATATGACTCCCCTTAGGCCACACCCACTTGCTGCAATTGGCTGAAATCTATAAAGGTTGTAACCATCTTGAATGGATTATACAGATTGTAGTCTGAGAGCTAATTAGGATTTCAACACAAAGAAAACAACACATGGGGGCTGATACCTTAACAGAATGTAAATGTGTTTTGCTGTAAGATACAGGAAACTTTTCAATAGGCAATACAGTAGTAACTACAGACACTATCTTATTCAGGCGTCCTCAAACTACGGCCCGCGGGCCACATGCGGGTGTTTTTGCCGTTTTGTTTTTTTACTTCAAAATAAGATATGTGCAGTTTGCATAGGAATTTGTTCATAGTTTTTTTTAAACTATAGTCCGGCCCTCCAACGGTCTGAGGGACAGTGAACTGGCACCCTGTTTAAAAAGTTTGAGGACCCCTGTATACTGTAGAAAATTAATTTTAACAGAGTTGCCATGCTACCTGCATTTTGTTGAAATGTATCACAAGTTAACAAGTTATTGATGCCCTCGCCATATGAATTATTTACCACATTATCAAATGTTTGGGAATTTAAGTCCAATTTTAAAAAATCTATGAAAATAATTAACCTTCCAAGAAGTTTAAAAAGTGAAAATCTAAGTAACTCAACTTTAAAAATTATGGGAAAACAAATGTAAAAGCCATCGAAGACCACATATCCTAGAACAGTGGTCGGAAAACTCATTAGTCAACAGAGCCAAATATCAACAGTACAATGACTGAAATTTCTTTTGAGAGCCAAATTTTATAAACTTAAACTATATAGGTATGTAGATTGTTATTAACTTAGTGTACTCCTAAGCTGGCCTTTGCTAAAAACCCAAGGGGCCAGAGAGCCGCATGTGGCTCTCGAGCCGCAGTTTGCCGACCACTGTCCTAGAAAGAGGTGAAATAGCTCTCCTCTAAATCAGTGCATAGGATTGTAAGCCAACGGAAGGGTCATTGACCAGCAAGATCCCCAAATTAATTAATTCTCAGAAAATTATCTCACACATTTCTCAACATGTTTCAAGTCACCACGTAAGCATATCTCAACAGACATTTCATTTCCCAGCAAAAATCAATCAATTCTGTGGGCAGTGTGCCCTCCTGTTGTGCTGTTACCTAGTGCTGTCCCTTACAGGAACTGGTCCAGCACTCACATGCACTATTATTTCCTAGATTTCTGATTCTGTCACACAGCATTTTAATATTCTATAAGTCAGGCCCTGCAATCTCATTCCTACTTCAAATAATAAATACAGCAACTAGCCTGGCTCTTGTGGTTGAATGATTTAGTCTACACCCATAAACCAGATTGACTTGGTTTGAATCTTGGTTAAGGCACATGCCAGAGTTTCAGGCTAGATTTTTTTAGGGGGCTTGTAGGAGGCAGCCAATCAATTATTTTCTGTCAACATCTCTCTCTCTCTCTCTCTTTCTCTCTCTCTGCCCATCTCTCTGAAATCAATTAAAAACACACACACACATATTTATCAAAATAAATAAATATAGTAACTAAGTTATTATAACCAAGTTTTCCTAGGTAGCATAGTAACTTCTCAATTCCCCTCCACCACATCCAGTCTTCTAAGGTAAGGCAAAACCCCTAGAATCTGCAGATTATAGGTTAGTGGAAAAGGTATATGCAGGCACAGAGAAATAAAAAAATTCTCAAAGCTCAAATAAGGAAGAGGGATCTGCTGTGTACAATTAAGAAGAAAAGGAAGAGCAGATGACTGACTGCACCTGAGAATCCTTCCCCCTCATCTTTCCCTGGAAAAGGCCAGAGGAAGACAATCACTAAAGAGGATTAAAGAGGTTGGAATGCCTGCCTTACAATGAGCTTACAAGGAGCTGGGCAATAAGCAGGAAATAGCTACTTCTCTGCCATGGGCAAGTTCTAAAACATTGGACTGACCCTTCTGATGTTGCTCAGCCATTTAGTGAAGTGCCTACTCAAGTCCTCTAAATTGTACAATGATCATTAGATTTTTGGTCTTATTTTGAATTGTAAGAGTTCTTTGGATACAAATCCTTTAACATATATATATATATTAAAATATTGGCCCCAGAAATAAGAGGTCATAGGTACATTCTGTGCCTGGGTTGTGGGCTCCATCCCTACTGGGCAGTGTGCAAGTGGCACAAAACCAATGAGTCCCTCTCATCATTGATGTTTCTATCTCCCTCTCCCTTCTTCTCTCAAATCAATAAAAATATATTAAAAAACAACAAAATGTCTGCTGTTACCACATATATTCAACACTATGATGGATTCCTATTCAATGCAATTAGACAGGTGAAAGAAAGAAATCTTCTAAGAGGAAAGAGGAAAGAAAGATATCATAATTTATATTATTAACACAACATGATTGCATAATTAGAAATTTTCCTGAAATCTATAATTATTGAAGTTAGGAAGAAATGAGATCAGTAAATTTCCTCTAAACTATAAAAAATAGAAAAGAAAATTTAAAGTGCATCTTATATGATCAGAAACTGAAATTCCTGAAAACAAATCTAATAAAAGTCATATGATTCTGTGTATATAAACTATTAAACACCATTGAAAAAAAAGAAAGAACTATGAGTCCTATAAATGGGAATATCCCATATTCATGGATTGAAAGACATAATATGGTAACTATGTCCATTCTCACCAAAGAGACCAATACCATAAATAAGATTCAAAGCTTAAAAAATGTGTGTGCATATACATGTGTATGTAATTGAGAAATTGGTTTATAAATGTGTGTCTGACTAGGACTCTTAGAAGATGTTTTGGAGAGACAGACCAAATACTAAGAATGAATTAATACTAGTTTGTAGGCATTATCACCTCAATTACTTTCATATCTACATAGCACACATATAACTGCTTCCATGTTGTGGGGGAGAATATTTGTTTAAAAGAAGAGATAAACTGTCATAAGAACAGGGTATAAAGGTCTGAGAAGATATATCTCAGCTTTTCTTTCCTTCAAGCAATGACCTTGAATTTATGTAAGATACTAGAGGCCTGGTGCATGAAATTCTTGCACAGGGGGAGAGGGGTGGGGGGTATCACTCAGGCCAGCCTGCACCCTCTCCAATCTGGGACCCCTCTAGGGATAACGGGCAGTTGGACATCCCTCTCAATCCAGGACTGCTGGCTCTCAACTGCTCACCTGCCTGCCTTCCTGATTGCCCCTAACTGCTTCTGCCTGCCAGCCTGATCACCCCCTAACCACTCCCCTGCCAGCCTGATTGATGCCTAACTGCTCCCCTGCCAGCGTGTTTGCCCCTAACTTCCCTCCCCTGCAGGCCTCGTCACCCCTAACTGCCCTCTCCTGCAGGCCTGGTCCCCTCCCAACTGCTCTCCCCTGAAGGCCTGGGTCCCACCCAACTGCCCTTCCCTGCAGGCCCGGGTCCCACCCAACTGCCCTTCCCTGCAGGCCTGGTCACCCCCAACTTCCCTCCTCTGCTGGCCTGGTCACCCCTAACTGCCCTCCCCTGCAGGCTTGATTGCCCCCAACTGCCCTCCCTTGCAGGCCGGGTCCCTCCTAACTGCCCTCCCCTGCTGGCCTTATCACCCACAACTGCTCTCCCCTGCTGGCCATCTTGTGGTGGCCATCTTGTGTCCACAAGGGGGCAGGATCTTTGACCACATGGGGGCAGCCATATTGTGTGCTGGAGTGATGGTCAATCGGCATATTACTCTTTTATTAGATAGGATAGAGGCCTGGTGCACGGGTGGGGGCCAGCTGGTTTGCCCTGAAGGGTACCCCGGATCAGGGTGGGGTTCCCTTGGGGTGTGGGGCAGCCTGGGTGTAGGGCCTGTGGTGGTTTGCAAGCTGGCCACGCCCCCTGGTGACCCAAGCAGATGCCCTGGTATCTGCAATTTATTTACTGTCTACAATTGAAACTTTGTAGCCTGGAACGGAGCCAAGCCTCAGGCTCGCTCCATGGCCGGCAGCCATTTCTTTTGGGGTTAGTGTTCTTCTATAATTGAATCTTTGTAGCCTGGAGTGGAGGCCTAAGCTAGCCAGGGTTGCAGAAGCTTTGCTTCCTCCATTGCCAAGGGAAACTCAAGACTTCCACTCTTTCCAGCTCAGTGGCTGCTGCCATTTCTGTTTGGATTTGTTTACCTTCTATAATTGAAACTTTGTAGCCTTGAATGGAGGCTTAGGCCTGCAATGGCACACGGAAAGCTTGGCTTCCTTTGTTACCGGAGAAACCCAAGCCTCCCTCCTGCTCTCTGTGGCTGTAGCCATCTTGGTTGGGTTTATTTGCATATTTGCTCCTGATTGGCTTGCGGGCATGGCTTGCGGGCATGGCTTGTGGGAGTAGGGGAGTTAGGATCAATTTGCATATTACTCTTTTATTAGGTAGGATGGTAATCCAGGCAGCTGCAGGGGATTTAGAATCTCAGTAAATTACAATTTCATTCTTTACTCATCACCTACTACCTAAAACTATTGATAGACTTTAAAGGCCTTTGAGAGGTGATTATCTTATGAGGCTGGAGCCCTTAGAAATAGGATTAGTGCCCTTATGAAGGAGATTCCAGAAAGCTCCCTCACCTCTCCTAATTGGTAAAGACTAAAGGAGAAGACAGCTGTGTATAAAGCAGGAAATAGGCCTTGCCCAGAAACAGAATCAACCAGCATCTTGACCTTGGCCTTTTCAGCTCCCAGAGCTGTGAGAAATACATTGATGTTGTTCATAAACCACCCAGTCTACAGTCTTTTTGTTATGGAAGTACAAATAGGCTAAGACAATGTCCTTAGTAACCATTCATATATCTTCTTTAGTGAAGTGCCTACTCAAGTCCTCTAAATTGTACAATGATCATTGGATTTTTGGTCTTCTTTTGAATTGTAAGAGTTCTTTGGATACAAATCATTTAACATATATATGTATTAAAATATTTTCTTTCTATCAGTTACCTTTTGTTTTATTAAGACATTTAGAAAGTGAACCAAAGCCCTAGGAAGCATGGGGATGATGGGCAGGGAATAGATTTCACCTTGTCTATCTGAGCATGTCCCCTCCACACACACAAACATATGCATGTACACACAGCAGCTCTCCTGTGCTGAGATTCCATAGTCACCTACTGGTTCTTACAGAATGGAGGAGCCCGGGAGGAAGCAACCTGTCAGGGTCTTGGCTTGCTGTGACCTGAATTGTGGTCCAGAAATTCAGCATTGTCAACTGCCACTCACCTCATCTATACTTAGGGTTATGCCACCCCAACTTGAGGATGGCCAGGCCACCTGGAGGTTACTGAAAGAAGTTAGGGGACTAGGACTATCTGTGCCTGGAGAGTTATGAACGTTTTGGGTGGTATTTTCATATAGGATGTAAATAATCTCAGTTTAAAAAGGCTAATCTGTCATTCTATTATTAGTTAGTGCTTGTAGATTACAATTATCTTTTATTCTTCATATCTAATGAGACTAGTAATAGTTCAAGTTGCCATTTTTGTTTTGTTCCTTTTAAATCCTCACCTGAGAATATTTTTGCATTTATTTTTTAGAGATTCACAAGAATATTTTTCCATTGATTTTTAGAGAGAGTGGAAGAGAAAGAAAAAAAAAAAACAGAGAGAAATATCTATGTGAGAGAACACATCAATTGGTTGCCTTCTGCATGTGCCCTAACCAGTGCCCTGGCCTAGGAGGAGCCAGCATCCCAGGAAAGTGCCCTTGACCTGAATCACATCCCAGACTAACTCAGTCCAAATCCAATGCTCCATCCACTGAACCAAACCAGCTAAGGTGCTTGGTTTCTTTTTTTTTTTTTTTGAAAAATATTTTATCATATGTCCAAGTCCATCTACTGGAAAATATTGGGTTTATCAAGCTGAAGTTAGTCCCTGGATCCCAGAGGATCCATGGAAGGGAACATGCATCTCTGAAATCTAGCTCAGGGGCAATGAACCTGTGGTCCAGGGTAGGTTGTTGCCAAGTTTAAGAGGTTAGGTATTGTCCCTGGTTCCAGCATCTAGCTACAAGTGGGGTCCCTGCTCCAAGAAATCCAGTTTAAGGTCTAGATGGGGAACAGGGCCCTCTGGTGTCCTTGCAGCAAAGCACAGAAATCCCCATTTCCCTGAGTCTGTCCTGCAGGGCAGTTACCTGCAGGTGGGGCCAGAGGATCAGAGAACCCAGTTCATTCAGGGGCAACACCTCAGACAGTAACTCCTGGGACTTGTGAGAGGAAATAGCTCCCATTGCCCAAGGACTGGCTCTCAAGAGGGACTGAACAGAAAACCCTTAGGCTCCACTAGCCCTGGAAAGTTTCAGGAGCAGCCATGGCTCAGGGACAAGGAGGGACTTTAGGGAGTAAAATGAGAGGTTTTCTAGGAGCTTACAATAGGCCAGGTGCAGAAGGGACTGGCGCTGCCAAGGAATCCTCATCTCTTTGCTGTACTCTCCTCCAGCATTCAAGGTGCTCTGAGCGGCACCACTCACCCTGTGTTCCTCAGCAGCCTCTTCCACGGAGCAGTGTCTGTGGGCCTCGTGCTCCTGAGAGCTGGAAGAGTGCAAACAACAGGCTCCTGTGGTCTTCACAGAAGATCTGCTTTGTCTCCTGGTGCAGCCCACACCTATTGTCCTCAAAGCTCAGGAATTGCCGCAGACTGGCTTTTCTGGCCATGGACACCAGATTTTTCAGAAGACTACTAGGGGTCCAGTGCACGAATTTGTGCACTCAGAAAGGAACTGTGAGTCAGGAGGCTATGATGGGCACAGAAGCTGGTCTTGGCCGATCCTCCATGCTTTCTCCCCAGCCCCTCCCACTGCGGCCTGGCCCCTAGCAGGTGTGAGTACCAGGCAGGATCACAGCAGGTGGGAGCAAAGAATTTTCAATAACCATCAGAGTCTTGGCTCAATGACACCACCTTGGTCTGGCATCCCCAATCAAATGCTCCACCATGCCTCCATGGCCAATGCCTGCCATGTTACCCACATGTCCCCTAGTGGTCAGCGCGTGTCATAGCAACCAGTTGTACCATTGATTACTTGTTCCAGTTGTTACACCTTTGGTCTATTTGCATATTAGCCTTTTATTATAGAGGACTAGAGGCCCAGTGCATGAAATTTGTGCACTGGGGAGGGTGTCCCTCAGCCCAGCCTGCACCCTTTCCAATCTGGGACCCCTGTGGGATCGGGCCTAAACCTGCAGTCGGACATCCCTCTCACAATCTGAGACCACTGGCTCCTAACCGCTCACCTGCCTGCCTGATTGTCCCCTAACTACTCCCCTGCCGGCCTGATTGCCCCCAACTACCCTCCCCCGCTGGCTTGATCACCCCCAAACTTTTATTTGTACAGATATGACCCTTCACAGAAAATTTTACTAACCCTGCTTTACAATAAGGGCTTGAAGATTGAAACATTGTACCAGACACCAAGATTTCCTTTCTTTGAATAGTGGAGGGAAAAATTATCTTGTCGTTAAGTTGCCCTGAAATTAAAATGATATAATGACTTAGAAAAGTATAAAAGCACCATTTAAAGACAATTGCCTTTTTTATGTACTAAAAAGAAAATAGAGTGGTAAAATAAAAATAAAAACTATTTTTATTCTCCCCCTATGTTCCTTTACAGCCTTTATTTAAACATTGAAATTTATAAAAATTTCACTCCAATTTTCATTTCTTTACATTCAATATTATTTTGAATTGGTTTCAGGTTTTATATTAGTTACAGAATAGTGGTTATACAATCATATACTTTACAAAGTGTTCCCTGATATTTCCAGTATCCACCTGGCATCATACCATCATTACAACACTATTGACTATATTCCCTATTTAAGTGACAATGGGTTTACAGGTTCCTTCCAGTCTTTCTTTTGTATTTTTCGCCTTTCCTTTTCTATCTCACTTCTTCCCTCATTTTCCTTATATAGTATCTCAATTGGCCATCAGAGCTCAGTGAAAGCACTGGGACACGCTTAATCCATTTTACACACCAGGAAATTGAGTCCAATTCCAGTTCGCTGTGGCACCTGACTGAGCGCACAGGGAGCCCTCTGAGCCATGCTCTCTGCGCTTCCTAAGGGGCAGCCTCTGGGCAAACAGAACAAACCTTTCCATCAGGCTCTGAGCCTCCTTCTCAAGCACCTCTTCATTGTGGAAGCTCTACATTCTTTCCTCTCCCTGTCCCCTGCTCCCATTCTTTACTGCCCCCCTCCCCCTTCTCCGGAGCAGGTGGTAGGCTTCACATTCACCGCCTGGCATGCTCTGCCATGGAGCAGGGCAGCGCGGGCTTGCTTTTGGGTCAAGGCAGGAGCAGGAGTCGCTGCCTCTGAAGTGTGAAGGCTGCCTGAGCAAAGCCGGTTAGCACTGGGCGCTTCTCTGAATCACTTCAGTCAAACGAGTACCTGAATTGTGGCACTCCCCCACTGAGGTGGCACCGCCCGTCAACCCCCACCTCAGGGCTGCAGGTCCTTGCCCCTCTGCCCGGGTGTCTTTCCATGCCCCTTGATCCCTGCCCTGGCTCACCTGTGTCTTGGGGCCATTGCAGAACCTCTCTCTCTGCAGGTGAGGCAGATCCCTGCCTGCCAGTCTCCTGCCCCAGCCCGAGCCCCCTCTGGTGCAGCCCACCTTGCCAGGTTTTTGCCTTTGATCTATGGCATTGGTGACAGCACACTCCCAGCAAGCCTGCTACCCAGAGGCACACAGGGTCAGTTCTTTGCCCAGAATGTTAGAGGTTGCAGTAGCATTTGCAGATGTCGCCCAGAGCCTGCTGGTGAAGGCAGCGCCTGTGTGGGGTGTCCTCATAGAGAGATGGTGAGGCACTGCTCTGCGCCCCTTGGAATGCCCGCCTTTTGGCCAGCCGCTTTGCCAAAGCTGTGGCACTCGCCCTGCAGCCGCCCATCGGGCAGCCCCGCAGCCGGGCCTCGTGCCTCTTCTTCCACATTTGGCCTTCATCCATCCCTCTCTCCTGCAGTGCTTGGGCTCCAGATCTGAAAGAAAAGAACCCAGACCAAGAAGGACAAAGCCCAAAGGAAGTGAGTCTTGAACCCGCACATCCCATTCTCTGGATTTCCTCCTGCACCTCCTCTCTGTGTCACATCTTGAACAGGCACCCTGTGGCCCAGCCACATGGCCACCGGGTGGCCTGGTAGAGTGAGTCTCTGTGAATCTGTGGCCAGAGGCCTGGTCTGGGTCTCAGCAACCCCATGCCTGTGATGTTCCCGGGGCCCCACGGGAATGGCTAAGCAGGCCCAGCCGCTCCTCTCCAGGGCGGCATTGTTCCCAGGGCCCCACTGGACTGACTAGGCAGGCTGGCCACTCCTCCCTTGGACAGCGATGTTCCCAGGGTCTTGTGGGTGTGGCTAGGTGGGTCCACTGCCCCTCCTGGAGCTTGCGATGGACCTAGACCCCACGGGTGGTGTCTGGCGCTGCCCACCCGGCCTCCCCCATCCCCCGATGGACCCGGACCTCCAGGGGCACGCCATGGTACTGCCTGCCGCACCTGTGTATGCAAATTTACCTGCCATCTTTGATGGGTTAATTTGCATACTTGCTCTGATTGGTTGGTGGGTGTAGCAGAGGTATGGTCGATTTGCATGTTTCACTTTTATTAATGTAGGCTAGAGGACTGGTGCATGAAAATTCATGCACTGGAAGGGCAGTCCCTCAGCACAGCCTGCCCCTGTCACAGTCCTGGAGACCTCAGGGGCGGGAGGCAACTCAGCCATCAGGGGAAGGCGATTTCCTATCACACCTCTGCTGCTGCCACTGCCAGCAGTGCAAGGCTCGGCCAGCCCTGGTTACCTGAGCCTCGGGCGGCCCTGGGCAGCTGGGAAGCCACCATCCGAGGCTTGCCTGCACCTTGGGCCAGCCCTGTGTGACTAGGGGGCTAAGGGAGCTGGGGGACTTTGGAGGCGGGGCTGAGGAAAATGGGTGCCGCCATCTTGTGGCTGTGGGCACCGCCATCTTTGAGGGGGTGACAGCCAATTAGCATATTCCCTCCTTAACGGCTGTGGGTGCCATCATCTTTGTGATGGCATGAGGGTCAATTAGCATACTCCCTCTTTATTAAGTAGGAAACTCCTGCCCCAACCTTTTGCAGCAAAGATTCAGGATCTGGAAAAAGGGCCATGCATAAACAAATGCACTAGACAAGAAATATGAATTTAGAAGGCATGCGGGGCCAGGCTGGAAACCTACCTCTAGTGGGGAAGCTCCCTGACTTCTGGGTCCTGGCTGCTTTTATTCACTTGAACACACATCTGCCCTTTAGGAATGCATACAGGCATATCAAAGGTAAATATTAGTAAATAGTAAAATAATTATCAGGTTAGGGTAGTGGTCTGCAAACTCATTAGTCAACAGAGCCAAATATCAACAGTACAACGATTGAAATTTCGTTTGAGAGCCAAAAACCGACTTTTGTGCATGGGCCATGAAGCTTCAATCATACTGTACATGCGCGCCTGCACCTGGTATTTTGTGGAAGAGCCACACTCAAGGGGCCAAAGAGCCACATGTGGTTCGCGAGCCGCAGTTTGTCAACCACTGGGTTAGGGAATTGCCTTGAGCCATTTAGCTAACAGCTGGGCAATATTATCCTGATTTTCAGCTTTTCTGAATATTGCATTGATATGCTGACTGCTGTTGGTATTAGCCTCCAATAAACTCCTCTGATTGTATTGATAATAAGATGAGATTTTGGCCCTGACCAGTTTGGCTCAGTTGATAGAGTGTTGGCCTGGGGACTGAAGTGTCCCAGGTTCAATTCTGCTCAAGGGCATGTACCTTGGTTTCGGGCATATCCCCAGTAGGGGGTGTGCAGGAGGCAGCTGATTGATGTGTCTCTCTCATCTATGTTTCTAACTCTCTATCCCTCTCCATTCCTCTCTGTAAAAATTCAATAAAAAATATTTTTTTAAAAAAAGATGAGATTTTGACCTCTAAGATCATTCACACACTGTGAACTTGACTGACATCATTGAGTTTTTGTTTTTAATTTAATATCATTCAGTACTGTCAGTTTTGTGTCACTAGTTTGGCTTATCATTTGGAATCATTTCTTTTAGAATACTAATAAAACATATTAATTTTATAACATACAAAATATCATGGACTAAACCAGTAATTATAAGATATTTTCATATCTCAGGTATATACTATGTGGTATATTTTATGAAATGATACCTCAGGTTTCAGAACATTTAAGTTACTTCCGATTTATTTATGCAGCTACTGAAAAATGCTACAAAATGCATTCTTTTCTGAATATCCTTGTTTGTGAAAAATCTATTGGAAAGATTGCTATAGATGATATTGCTGGGTAAGATAATATGTGGATATAAGGTTTTGAAGTTACCACTGGGCTGTCCTGCTACAGATGGAGATGGTCCAGCTACAGATGGAGATGGTCCAGCTCTGGCAGGCTGAGGCCTCAGAGCAGGTTTCCTAAACACGCACTGAGTAAGAAGAGTGGTGAGGTAGACACAGCTCAGACACAAGGAAGCGGAGAGAGGGCTTACAGGGCTACTACAGCTCACCAGGATCAACAGCCAGGGAAGCTCCATCTATAGGCATCTGTCATTCTTATGGGAACAGTGTCCTTATAAAATAAGGACCATCGGGGTTGGAGTCATAGTGATCAGAAGAGCTCAGCAGGCAGGACAGGGTGGCCACAGCCAGCGACTGTGGAGGGAATAGATCCCCAGCAGCATGGGACAGGCAGGCATCAGGAGGAGAAAAAGGACCAAAACTCTTGGTGGTGATTGGGGTCAGAGGAGCGGGTTGAATTTCAATCAGAATGTCCTCAGGGTAACCCCTATACCCTACCCACACCAGCTCTACCAGCAGCTCCATAGTGAAATGAAGTTCAAGTTCCTTTGCTGGGTTCTTCAGTGGGAGGAGCCAGCATCAAACAACTGGGCACCTCCAACTCCTGTCTCTGGGTGGCATGGGGCTATGGCTCCTGGCTGCAAAACCACCACAGGAAATTCTCCAGGGGTCAACCCGGGTTTGTGTCCCTTTCTTCTCAGCACTGCCACCTGCTACTGGGTGGTGCTAAGGGTTTCACTGCCCCAGCCAGAGGGGGACCCGATTACTGAAAAAGGCCTCAAGTTACTGAGAGGCTGTCTGTGGATGGGGAGATCTATGATGGCTGTGTTCGGTGTTTACAGATAATATAAAAATCAACTTTCAGCTAACAATTGATACTGATTGGCAAACATTCACTTATTTTTATTATTTTGTTTTTGCACATTAAAATTACTCCTTTTAGAAATTTAATGAGACTTGAAGTACCACAGTACTTTTTATTTTTTATATTTTTGTAATATTTTTATTGATTTCAGAGAAGAAGGGAGAGAGGGAGAGAGAGAGAGAGAGAGAGAGAGAGAGAGAGAGAGAGAGAGAGAGAAACAGCAATGAGAATCATTGATCTGCTGCCTCTCCCCCCACTGGGGATCAAGCCCGCAACCCGGGCATGTGCCCTTGACTAGAATCAAACCTGTGACCCTTCAGTCGCAGGCCGATGCTCTATCCACTGAGCAAAACCAGCCAGGGCCCACAGTACTTTTCATAGATTAATGACTTTGGCATAAAGACTTTACCAAAACATGAACTAACACCATCAGTGATGATAAAGTTGAGAGCTTTTAGTGTATACTGTTTATTTGTGTGTGTGTGTTTTTTTTAAAAAAGCACAGTTTGTACATTATAAATTAAGCAAAATAATATCTTAAAAAAAACACATTTCCGGTAATACTAGAACCCTATAAAAACTACCATTAGCTATTAAAATTAAAATATAGTAAAAGCTTTTCATTTATAAACATCCATGCATTCTTTCACCTGATAGCATTTCAAACTTAAGGGAAGAGCCACAGCATATCTTCAATGAAATGTCTAATGATATAAATACAATCTTATTTTGAATCAAATTATATAAATACAATCTTATTCTGAATTTGAGTCTTCGTACAACTGACATATTTGGCTGATGGTTCCCATCTTATTGAATAAAAAATAGCATCTACACTAATAAAAGAGAAACATGCAAATTGACCATCCCTCTGCTGCACCCACCAGCCAATCAGGAGCAAGTATGCAAATTAACCCAACAAAGATGGTGGCAGCCATGGAGCTGGAGCGAGCAGAAGGCTTGGGTTGCCCCCGGCGATGGAGAAAGACAAGCTTCCAGTCAGCCCTGGCCTCTGCCAGGGAGGAGTGGCTGGGGGCCTGGGTCACTGGGGGCAACCCAGGCTTCCAGCCTGCCCTGGCCTCCGCTCAAGGAGTGGCTGGGGGCCTGGGTCACTCAGGGGCATGGCCAGCCTGAAAATGGCCCTCAGCCCCTTACCCAGGCTGACCACATCTCCAGGGGGTGAGGGTCCCCACTAGGGGGCTTGGCCAGTGTGCAAACAGCCATCAACCCCTCACCCAGGCTGGCCAGGCACCCCAGTGGGGACCCCCACCCTGAAGGGGCTGTGGCCAGCCTGCAAATGGCCCTCAGCCCCTCACCCAGGCTGGCCACACCCCCTCAGCAGGGACCCTCACCCCATGGGGGCATGGCCAGCCTGCAAACCACCACAGGCCCCTCGCCCAGGCCACCCCACACCCCAAGGGAACCTCCACCCTGATCCGTGACACCCTTCAGTGCAAACCAGCAGGCACCCACCCGTGCACCAGGCTTGTATCTATACTAATAAAAGGGTAATATGCTAATTAGACTGGGAGACCTTCCAGGAGACCTTCCGGATGTTCTTCTGGACAAAGCCATGGTGGCAGGGCAGAGGTAGAGGCGGTTAGAGGCCAAGAGGGGAGGGCAGTTGTGGGTGATCAGGCCAGGATGGGACAGCAATGTGCATGATCAGGTTGGTGTGTGTGTGTGGGGGGGGGGGGGGGGCGTTGGGGGTGATCAGGCCGGCGGGAAGGGGGGCAGTTGGGAGTGAGCAGACCAGTAGGGGGGCCAGTTGGGGGTGATCAGGATGGCAAGGGGGGAGCCTTTTGGGGGCGAACAGGCTGGTGGCGGGGGGCAGTTGGGGATGAGCAGGCCAGCAGGCAGAATGGTTAGGGGCAATCAGGCATGCAGGCAGATGAGAAGTTAGGAGCCAGCAGTCCCGGATTGCAAGAGGATGTCCAACTGCTGGTTTAGGCCCGATTCCTGTAAACCAGCTGTAAGACATCCTTTGAGGGGTCCCAGATTGGAGAGGGTGCAGGCCGGGCTGAGGGACACACACACGTGCATGAATTTCATGCACTGGGTCACTAGTTTATATATAATTTTTAAAATGCAATAATTAAGACTAAATATTTGTTGAAGAGTTTAATCAACAGGTTAATCACTGCTGTAGAGAGGGTGAATTGTATTATAGGTGTGGGGAAATGACAAGGTTTCACAGCTAGATTAATAGCGGAAAAGCCAGGGAATGAAATGGAGATTATGAAGATGATGATAATAGCATCATGTACTTAACATGTAGACAGTATGGTGTATGAATGAATGTAGCTCTAGACAGAGATACTAAGGAAGATGAGGAGAGTACTGGTCTGATCATCCTGTGAATTTCCATCTACTAGAGAATATGAATAACAGTGAAGTATGTATCACTGTGGTGAGAATTACAAAGGAATGCACAGCACAGGTTATTAAGTAATGTTACTTCTCTATGGATTATTAAAATGAGACGAGAACATGTAGACTATAGTTAGCTGAAGATAAATGAGAAAATTATTTCTAAATTGCCATTGGGGCACGCACGCGCAAGTGTGTGTCTTGCATTTTTGCCACTGTGTCTCTACAACCATGTATGCCTGCTTTCTTGCATTGAGTTTTACCTCTGCAAACACCCCTGTCATCTGTCATTATACTTCCTCATGACAGTTCACAAATAAAGCAACAACCCGAGGACTTATTTTATGCCATGCTTCATGGATGATGATTTTCCTAAACTGAGTAAACCACAAATCAATACATATGTTTTGAAGGTTATCATATTTAATAATACAGCTAATAGATATTCAGGACAAAAAAAGGAAATTAAAAACAAAAACATATAACATAATTGTCTTATTTGATAGGGCACCAGTAAAAGGGCTTCCTTAGATACTGGCGACGCCCAGGATAGAGAGAGATTCCTAATGTATTTCTAGTCGGGAGTGACAACAGCAAAAGATAGGCCTGAGACGGGGAGAGAAAGAGCAAGAGGAGATTCTACATAGAAAGGAACTTTTTGCTACATTTATAAAGGTCACGCTTCTTGCTTCATAATCCAGGAGTACTCCCACTCGGCCAATAGGTTTGGGCACATATTGCAGTAAAAGTGGGGAGGTGGTGAAGACACTGTGGTGCATGTCATTTTTAGTACAGCCAAGAAGATAGAATGCCTTCTGGAGGTTTCTATTACCCTCTACCCAATCATCACAGGAGATTCCTAAAGCCCAATTCCAAAGGTCTCCCACTTCTAACTCCCAGTAATGTTGCCCATAGGTAAAAATACTAGCACCCCAGTAAAGAAAACACTGAGATTTTGGAAAGGTAAATGGTACACCTTGAACACCACATCCAATACTCAGGCTTATCAAATCTCCTTGTAGGAAGTTATGAGCGCGAGTGGTTCCATGATGCAGAGCGATAACCTCTGCAAAAAGAAAAAAAAAAAAATCATGGGGACACATTGCAAATAGAAGTCCTGATGAAAACATTGCTCTATCAAGAAGTTACTTTATTATGAGGTCACAACTACAACAGCAATGTTGGTTGTCACATCTAATAAAGCACTGAGATGACCAATACATGTGCAGAACAAACAGATCCCTAAGGACAGACATCTCAACATTTTTTGAAATTCAAATGTTTAGGGTCAAATAGAAGACTCATCACATCCACGCCAGTGTGACTCACTGGGTAGAGGGTAGGCTCTGGCACTTGGGATCATGGGTTTGATTCTAGTCAAGGGCGCAACCTGGGTTGCAGGTTCCATCCCCTGCATCTGTGTCTGTCTGGGTACTTGTTGTCCCTCTCTCTCATATTTTCTCTCTCTCTCTCTTCCTTCCTCCCTTCTACTTTCTCTAAAGATTAATGAAAAAAAATATCCTTAGCTCAGCCCATATGGCTCAGTGTTTGACTGTCAACATATGAACCAGGAGGTCATGGTTCCATTGCTGGTCAGGGCACCTGGGTTGTGGGCTTGATCCCCAGTAGGGGGCATGCAGGAGGCAGCTCATCAATGATTCTCTCTCATCATTGATGTTTCTATCTCACCCTTCCTCTCCCTGCCTCTCTTCAATCAATAAAAAATAAGGTTGTATATGTCTCCTTGGGTGAGGATTAAGAACAAAAAGACTCATGTCTCCAAGTTCACTTTTCATAGCAAAATGGCCAATGCATAATATTCCTTGAATTGTCTTCCATTGTAAAAAATTAGAATCAGAAGAACATTTCTTTTAAATAATCACATCATCATTGATTATGGAAGGGATATGCAGATTTGCCATGAGTCAAACATTTCTCTAGATAAATTAATGAAAATCCAATTTATGTCCATTTTAGTTGTTTCTTAAAATGGTGTTTGCAAAACCCTTCACCAGTCTCTCTGTCTTCTGTCCTGGCTCTGGGATGTCAGCATTCGATTTAACATGTACCTCTTCAGATAATGAGTAAACTGAATTTTGGTGTGTTTTTATTTGGGTGTTTGTAAAAATATCTCTTCTGTTCACACTGACTAATTCAAATTTTTATATTATATGACCATTGTAAAAAAAATACAAAGAAACCAAGTATGATCCAGTATGTTATATATCACACAAAAAAACAGCTGTTAGCATTTGAAAATTATATATGAATAAAAAGTTATACATAAAATTAAATCATTAACCTTAAATCTGAACATTGTTTCATTTATTAAACTGTTCATTTCTGACATCATTCCTTTACCCAAAAGAAAAGTACTATTTATGAGTCTGAATCATATTTCTGTTTTTCACTACCTTTCACTCTTGCTATTATAAATGTGACTGTAAAGACATGTTCCCTTACAAAAGGATTATACAGTCAAATGATCCACTTATGTCTGAAAATAGTAACACACTTAATAAAAGAGGGCAGATTACCTGCATGGCCCTAACCACACAGGATAGATAATGGATATGGCCCATGGGCCTGTGCTTACTGTGGAAGGGGTTGAACCTTGCAATCATCCCCGGGATGATCACTGCAGTGAGCTCTGCTTTCACAGGCTGGGGCATGTGCACACACACTGCCTCACTCCTGCAAGAAGGAAGAGAAAGTTACCGTGTTTACAGTCAACAAACAAAACCACTATTTTTTAGGTAGAACATACTTCAATAGAATTATTTAAATCCATTAATTTGAAAATCCAAAACTATCACTTTGCCAAATAATTCTTCATAGTTCCTTAATTTTCAAGTCTAATGGAAAGTCCATTTGAACCAGAATTCAGTCTAACCCTTTCGCATCTTGTCTAGGAATTTGTAAAGATCCTCAGTCTCTTATATCCTTGAGGATATTCAAGAGGGAAATTCTGTATTCCTCTGAAATGCTCCCCGTCTGGAAATGATGGGGTTCTCTGAAGACTAGTTGGCTTAGTGCACACTCTCAACATAGAGGCTGGGAAACTTTTCCCAGGAGGGCGATCTGCTTCCTGGGGCAAGGGGTTCTAGGGGCCTCACATCATTCTCATACTTAGAAAATTTTTTTCATCTGTTTTTCAGGACTGTCAACTGCTATGAATAGATCAACAAATCACCAGGGCTTTCTCACTGCTGGGTATTTCCTCTACCCTCTCACCCCAGATTCCACTAGCTCTGCCTCTAAGGTATTTGACTTTCTCATCACTCAGAAAACTTAGCACCTTCTCCCTCATATATGTAGGGTTTTGAGAACTAAAAAGGAAATTGGGAGTGAGGGCGTTACCTTTAGTCAGTTTTTTTGGAGTTTTTTGGATTTTTTTTTTCAATTTGTCCATTGAAACTGCAGAATGAAATCATTCAGTATGGCAATGAAAACAGACATCTACACGGAGTTGGGAAGGGGAAAATAGATACAGGAAAACATTCTATCAAGATCCCAATAAGATCTGCCTTCACTGTAGCATATCTTGTCTGATGCATGTGAAAACTCTGAAAGAGCACCAGCTGGTATCAAGGTACAGACTCACCTTTGCAATATGTCTCCAAAATTCTGTGGAGAAAAATAGAAAGGTTTAGTGCTTTTTACCAATGACTTTTCCACTACGTCCATGGGAGATTTTTTTTTTTTACTTAGTTTTTTCTCTTTTTTTATTTTTTACTCTTTCTCTTATTTTTGTTCCATTCCTCCAGAAACCTGGTGGGCAATTTTAAGATAGTTCCAGAAGTTATATCCCTACTCTGTTTCATCCTGAGAAACCTATCTATTTCCCCTTCCCAGTTTACCATATTGTCATAAACAATGTTCTGCTGGAGACTGATTCCTGGAGACTCTCCAAGGGCCAGTGAAGGGGGAAGAGGGCTGGGGAGTCCCTATGTGCTCCTGTAACCATGATTAAGTATCCAGCATCTTGTCTATTTCCAATGTGGGTGCACCCAAAAATGACAACAATGCAAGTGGAGATTCCTAAATCTCCCCATATTGCCATGCCTATAATTAGCCTCAATACTAATACATTTTGTGCCTTTTCCCGAAGCCAAAATATATCATTGACTTTTAGAGGGGGAATCTAACTCAGGATTCTTTTACCATCCCACAGAGGTTTGTTTCTTATGGATAGTGTAGGAGGGATCTTTTGTTTGTGGGGTTCCTTGGAGGAGCGATACCCTCCCAACAAAATGACTGAGGGTATGGAAATAGGTTGTTGGAAACAAATGCCATAAAAGAGGAGGTGGATTTCCGCAGAAGGAATGCCAGTGCAGGTGAATGTTCAACACCCTACTTCAGAGTTCTTACCAGGAGCAGCTCTACATCTGGTTTATGGCACATTTCCTTCAGCTCTGTATACATTCCTCTTAAAAGCTGCCTCTTGTGTGCCATGCTGGCTTCACTGTTCTGGAGTTGGTCAAAAATCTCCTTGCCTTCCCTTTGCAGTCTCTCTAAATGATGATGTTTTTCCTCATGGTAAATTTGAGCCAACTCATCATATTCAGCTCTGATTGCTTCCCCCTTTGAGATCACATAAATCTGCAATGAGATGGAGATGTTTAGTAAAAACATAAACCCTTTCATTCATCTCCTACTGAATCTCATGGATTCTTTTTTCCCTTATAAAGATCAATTATATTTAACCTTTAACCCTCAGTCTTGTCTGGTCTCAGAATCCACATGTTCTCATTCCTCTTTTCCATATATTTTAATCAACCAATTATATCCACTTCACTCATAAAGAATCCTTTGGTAAGATAACCACAAAGAAAAGCAAATGTGTGATTTCTATATTCCAGCCAATGGTGTGAGAAGGCAACACAGTTCATTCATAAAACATGCAGTTTAAATTTATATTAATTGGATTAGGGATCCTCTATTTAGCCTGATTTCTGAAATTTGGATCAGATTGCTTCAACCCATTTTACATGCTGTGACCTCAGACTGATATGCTCATTCCCTTGCATTTCATCCAGCTTAATCCAATCCTGAGGAGGTTTCATTTACAATCTGACTCGCATTATCTCTTTGATTTTATTTCCTTTCATTATCTTCCTAGTTCACTCTGATGCTGCCTCAGATCTTTGTTGTTTTCAACGGCCCCCAATACACCTGCCTGCAACACCTTTGCATGTGCTATTTTGTCCATCTAGAATGCTCTCTACATACTCCTATGGTTGCTGTCCTCTTCAGAGATCTATTTTCATAAGGTGAAATTTTCAGTGAGGTCTTCTCTGATGATCAATCCTATTTAGAACTCAAACCCTCATCTGCAGTCCCTACCCTGTACTCCTCTTTCTCCTTACTGCTTTATTATTCTACAAAGAACTTATCACTTATCATATGTTATACATATATATATGTATATATATATATATACATATATATGTATATGTATGTATATATATATATATATATATATATATATATATATATAGACTATTTGCCCTTTGATTTAGTGTGTAAGCTTTATCAGGGCAAGAATACTTTCTATTTTGCTTACTGTTCTATTTTCTAGATCATTATTTGATACAGACAAGGTGTTTATAAAATATGTGTTGAGTAAATTCCTATTAGATATCACACCTTCAAGATAACCATCCAGATTGCAGAAATCTGTTATTCTTATATTTCCCTAACGTGTTGAAACATCTCCTTCTATATAGATACCAGGGTCTATATTTGGCATGTTTATATGTATCCCTCATCTCTCATCAATTTTCTCCTCAGACATTATATATATTACTAGAGGCCTGGTGCACAAATTCATGCATGGGTAGGGTCCTTGGGCCTGGCTGGTGATTGGGGCCAATTGGCGGAGTTGCCTGGCAATTGGAAGGGACTGTGGGAGGTTGGCTGGGAGGTTGGTTGTTAATCCTGGGAACAAACCAGCATGCTTTGTGTGACAGCTGTCATTTTGTGAGAAACCCTGACTAAGAGCCAATGGGGCCAATGGCAGGGGGCTGACCAACCAGGGTTAGGAACCACAGGTGGTAGGCCACTTGGGGGTAGGGTCCACAGGATGTTGGCCTGCTGGCAGGGGGGAGAAACTGTGGGAGGTTGGCTTGCTGTGGGGGGGTTGGCGATGGGAGTGCATTGAACACCAGGGGGCAGTTCCTGTGTTGAGCATCTGCCCCCTGGTGTTCAGTGCACATCATAGTGACCGATCTATGGGTCCTATGGTCAGTTGGTTGCTTAGGCTTTTATATATATAGATTCAAATTTAATTACTTAGGATAAGTTCAGGATTTCCCTGGATTGATGACAATGTTCTTTCTTCCTGAAATTTTCAATCTGTTTTCAAATACTACTTTCCACATTAATGTTTATACTGCCTCAGATGCTTCTCCTGAATTTTCAATGGCTGCAAAACATCTACGCCCAGTATTTTCCCCCTCCCTCCATATATGGCACTCTGTGAAATGGCCCAGTCTGTTGTGGTTCTTGGTACACAAATGATAAATATTGTTTATCCGGGGAACAAACCAGCATGCTTTGTGTGACAGTTGTCATTTTGTTAGAAGCCCTGACTAAGACCCCAACTATCTATCTATGGAGGAAAACACCCTTTTCCTGTTGATCACCCTTCCCATATTGAATCCCAAAGAACATTATAGTGTCAGAGGAAGTTCCTATTTTAAAGTCATTCATCCAACCACCCCATGTTCATGCTGCAGGTTGGAGAAATGCAAATACCAACCTCCCAAGATCTGGTTGTCACAGATTCCACAATCAGGTTTCTATCATTTTCACAACATTTCTCCCATAAAGAGCACATTGTCTTGAGGAGTTTCTCCTGTAAAAGAACAACAAGAATCAATTAGAGCCAATGAAGAGGACAATGTAACATTTAGTGCTCATAGAGGGAGGGCCTACAGAATGAGTGATAAATCAGAACCATGGAAAACAGGAAATCATAGAGTTGCCTTGTTTACATCACATATTTGTGAAATCTGGGAGGCTTCACACTAAGGAATTCCAGGGCAGAGATTCTGAAAGAACACCTGGATGGAGTAATCCCATCCCCAAGGAAACAGACCCACAGGAATTTCATACCCACTTTACAGAAGTGGGTCCAAAAGGGCATCACTTACCCTGTGTTGCTCAGCCGCCTCTTCTACTGAACAGTGTCTGTGAGCACCATGCTCCTGAGACGTAGAGCAGTGTAAACAGAGCAGGCTCCTCTGATCCTCACAGAAGACCTGCTTTGCCTCCATGTGTATCCCACACCTATTCTCCTTAGAGCGCAGGAAATTCCACAGACTGGCTTGTCTGACAGTGAGAACCATTTGCTTGAGAGTGACATTTGTGTGGAAATCTTTCTGCTTGATTGCTTTCTGGCATTCAGAGCAGCGAGCAAGAACTGACCTGTTTGGCAAGTTGAGGTAGAAACAGGGCCTGCAAAAGCTGTGCCCACATTCTATGGTGATGGGGTCTACGAAGCAGTTCCTGCAGATGGAACAGGTGAGTTCATTCTGGAAGATTTGCAAGATGCGATCCATGTTTCTGGGAAGAATTAGCAACAGGTCATTTCTGGGCCTGGGTTGGTAAGAGGCTTCTGAACAGTTATATGAGGGTAGTGATGTCCATGTTTTTTTCTCTTTGCAATACTCACTAAAGCAAGACAACCTATTTATGCCATGACACAGATGAAAATCTGGAGCTCAGAAAGCATCCTTGGGCTTTACCACAGACAATGTTCTCACTAGATGGCTAACATAATCTTACACATTCAGTTCCTAGTCCTTATCCAAATACAAATGTGTGCAAGTATCCATTTCCAGGACGTGGGATATAGCCTTTTATTACTGGTCTTTAATTGTTCTAAATCAATCAGAATTGCCCAATTCGGTTTTCAGGCCAGCCAAGCCCCAATGGGGTGAGGGTCCATACTGGGGGAGGGGGTGAATGGCCAGCCTGGGTGAGGAGCTGAGGGCTGTTTTCAGGCTGGCCACACCCCCTTCAGGGTGGGGGTCCCCGCTGGGGTGCCTGACCAGCCTGGGTGCAGAGCAGATGGCTGTTTTCAGACTGGACAAGCCCCCCAGTGGGGACCCTCACCCCATGTGGGGAGCAGGTGGCCAGCCTGGGTGAGGGGCTGATGGCTGTTTGCAGACTGGCCATGCCCCCCAGCAACACAAGCCCCCAGCTCCTCCTTTTTTTAATTTTTTTCATTGCCTCCTTGAGCAGAGGCCAGGGCAGTTGGGAAACAGATATTGGGATTTATTTATCTTCCATAATTGAAACTTTGTAGCCTTGAGGAGAGGCCAGGGCCGGCCAGGGCAAGTGGGCGGAAAGCATTGCTTCCTCCATTGCCAAGGGCAACTCAAGCCTCCTGCTCACTCCAGCTCCATGGCCCCTGCCATATTTGCTGGGATAATTTGCATACTCACTCTGATTGGCTGGTGGGCATAGAGGAGGTACAGTCAATTTGCATGTTTCTTTTATTAGATTAGATTATTTTGTTAATCCACACCAGAGGATATTTTTTTCCATTAAATTTTAGAGAGAGTAGAAGGGAGAGGGAGATACACAGAGAGAGATACACTGAGGTGAGAGAGACACATTAATTGGTTGCCTACTGAATGCACCACAACTAGGGCCAGACTGCAACTGAGATAAGCTCCTTCACCTTAATAGAACAGGAGACCCTTTGGTCCCAAGGCCATTGCTCTAACCACCAAGAAAACCTGCTAGGTCCACACCCACCTCTTTAGATTGTAACTCTCAAGTATGTAGCAAGATGACAATAGGAATTCATGATCTATTAACAACTCAATTTTGGGCCCATTGATCAAATTAATATACAGCTTTGTTTCTAAAAACAACTCTCTGAATGATGCATTTAAAACATAAATGCTATTACAGTAGACAGATGCTCAACAATTACCTAAGATTTATTTAATAATATTTATTGAGTGTTTGTGTGAGTGTCAGGCATTTCTTAAAGTGATCCGCTAATCCACAGGTGGGGAAAGTCCTGCCCTAGGTCCATATAAGGCCCCAAAAGCATTCTGTCTGATCCTGGCAAGGCACTAGGGGTGAGTAATTTAAATGTTTGACCAAGTACAGCAGGATAATTTTTAAGTTGATAATTTTGTATGGCCCTCAAATGATGTTATAAATATGCAAATGACCCTTGGCAGAAAAAAGTCCTCCTCGCCCCTGCAGTCTAATCTATCTATATCACAGGATATGCCCAGGAATGGACCAATGGGAAACCCTTCCTAAAAATCCCAATACTTTCCCTTTCCAACACCTAAGAGAAATCACTAATTATCCAATACTCTCGAACAATTACCAAATTTACAAATGTTTTGTCAATCTCATGCATAAAAAATAATCATTTGATTTGAATTTCTTTCTCATTGTTAATAATGTTAGCACCTTTTCCTATTTATTTGTTCTTTTTCTTTACTATAAATAAGCACTTTATAAAATTATTCATTTTTCTACCAGGTAATCTATTACTTTTATTATCTATAAGTATTGATTCTTCATTGCATTCTAAAAACAAATTACTTCCTTTTTAAAGTGACAGATATTAAACACATAGTAAATCCCAATCATGTTCTACAAAGTGACACAAACACTTTACTAGCAAGTACTGAAGCATTATTCCCTGTGGAAATGAAGAGTTAGTCTCCGTCCAGCCTCTGGTCATAGCATGCTCATCCATCAGTTAATACATAACCTTGGTTTATCTGTGTTTCCATTTAAAGACATCTTAGTTAATATATATTGTGTATGTATTAATATTGAATTCATGGCAAACAGCACTTGAGCTCATTCATTAAGGATACTTATCTAACAGATAGATTATTTCCTTAAATCATAGCTAGTGCTTTGGTACTAAGGCTGGGGGGCATTTTAAACAATGGTGTAATCAACAAACAGCATCAAAATGCCAAAAACCTGGCATAATAGACCATGGAAAAGACACTTACTTGCTGTTTGAGCTTCTCCTTATTCAAACTCTGCTTGGAATATTCAACTGGTGGGACTCAAAATTCTCCTTCTCAGTGCAAGTCCAAGAATGGCTAGGAAATCACTATGAGTATTAGTTATAGGATTACAAATAAGTTTTAGTGAATAAGCAAATTTGCAACTACAGAACCTGCAAATTAAGAGGAAGGACTAACTGTATTTTTCTGGGTATGCTATATCTATATGTTTTTATAAGAAAATGAAATAAAGGCAGGAAATTTGGGGAGGGGCTACATAATATTTTGTTTTTTATTGATTTTCAGGAAGAGAGGAAGGCAGAGAGGGAGAGAGAGAACCATCTCTTACCTGGCTCTTGCACACCCCCCACCTGGTATTTAGCCAGAAACCCAGGCACATATGTGAATCAAATCATAAACCTTTTGGTGTATGTAAAGATGTCCAACCATCTGAGCCACACTAGGCAGGGCCTAATATTTCCCAGACAAGAGTTCTTTGCCAATGGACCACAAGATTTATGGTCAAGACTGTCATAGCAGTGAAGAAGAATCTATCAGTGCTGTCAATCAAGGCTCAACCACAGAAGCAGAACCTGTAATATGGATCCATGTACAGATTTATTCCAAAGAAATGGCTTACAGGACCATAGGGGCTAGTTAAGCAAGTGTGAGATCTGTGGTAGGCTAAGTCGGGAAGAGAAATCACCAGCAGGCTGGAACCCAATGCTCATGGGACAAAGCATTTGTCACGTCAGTGAGGTATTTCTGGAGAAAAAGGCCCATTTGATGTTTGGAGATTTGTTCAAAGATTGTCTATGCCTTCCCTTGAAGGACTTTTGTTGGTGAAGTCAAGACTTGAGAATTTCTTTAGCGCACAGTCAAAATAAGGGACTTTAGTTACACCTGCTATCTTCTCACAGCACCAAGTAGTTTAGCCTTTGATTGAATAACTAGGCAAGAGGTATGTGTGTTTAAAAAAAAAAAAAAGCTTGCTACCCTCATTTCCTTCCTTGTAGTTCTGCCTAACTGAGTCAGCACATAAAAAAACTATCATAAGTTGATATGACAATAAATTTTAAAAATATAAGAACAGGTCTCCTTGTTCCATTCTAGGTTTACCATGTAGGACCATCCACAGAATGCCCTGGATGTATCTTCTCTAACTCAATGCATTGATAATGTTAATAAATATTTCTGATTCCACTAGCAATAAATTGAAAATGTAGCCTCTACATTCATTGTGATCTTGATTGATATCATTGACTTTTGTTTTTCTTTCATATCATTCAGTACTGTGGTTTTTCTTTACATGTGGAAGCAAGCATTTGTTTTAGAATGTTAATAAAACCCATTAGTTAAAAACTTACAAGATAACATAAACTATATGAGTAATTATAGTATACTAGAGGCCCAGTGCACAAAATTTGTGAATAAAAGGGGGCTCCCTCAGCCCAGCCTACACACTCTCCAATCTGGAACAACCATCTGAGCCACACTAGGCAGGGCCTAATATTTCCCAGACAAGAGTTCAATTGCCAATGGACCTAACCGCTCTACTGCCTGTCTGCCTGATTACCCCTAACTGCCTCTGCTTGCCGGCCTGGTCACCCCTAACTGGTCCCCTGCTGGCCTAGTTGTTGCCCACTAAATGCCCCCCTGCCGGACTGGACTCCTCCTAACCGCCCCCCTGCCAGCCTGGCCATCCCCTAACTGCTCACATGCTGGCCTGGTTTCCCATAACTGCCTCTGCCTTGGCCCTGCCACCATGGCTTTGTCTGGAAGGAAGTCAGATGTCCAGAAGATGTCCCATCGCCCCGGTCTAATTAGCATATTACACTTTTATTAGTATAGATTGTCCATTGAATAACAGACTACTAATATGTTAACTGATATTTCATAACATTTATTTCCTATTCACTTACTTATTGAGCTATTGAAAATACTACAAAATACATCCTTTGTACATATTCTTGTTTGTGGGAAATTCTATTGAAAAGATTGCTAAAGGTGATATAGCTAGGTTAAAGGGTATGTGGGAAGAACACTGGACTGTCCTGAATTGGAAATTTAAGTCACAATACTCATGTTCCTTAAAAAACATTTACCTCACTTCAAAGTGCATACTGAAACATGTAACTATTTTTTCAAATCATTGAATGCTTATCTCACTAAATATTATAGACTAGCATCCCTCTTGTATACATAGGCATTCATCATGTTTTGAGTAGGCTGTAATGTGTACTATATATAGAATTAAATACTCCTAAAATTTTTTAGAGTCTACAACCATGTACAAAACTACAAGATATCTGGCCACTACTTTGTGTGTCCTAGGAACTACTAAGGATTAATAAAATAAGAGAAGTAAAATTGGTCATCATATTAATTCCAAAACACAGACCAAACAAAACAGTAATGGGATCATTTTTACTAAGTTGGCAAACAATGTGATTTTATAGAAACAACCTCAGTTTGCTGATGAATGAATACTCACCAATGCTGGCTGGAGAAGTATTAATACAAAGAGGTCAGCTCAA
This sequence comes from Cnephaeus nilssonii, assembly GCF_951640355.1. Taxonomy (NCBI): domain Eukaryota; kingdom Metazoa; phylum Chordata; class Mammalia; order Chiroptera; family Vespertilionidae; genus Cnephaeus; species Cnephaeus nilssonii. Next base: position 57,326,037 of record NC_137084.1, read on the forward strand.
GGATCAAGCCTTCCAAGTGTGATGGCAGTACCTCTCAGAAGTCTCCCTGACCCTGTAAGCTCCAAGCACACTCCCTGTATTCTGGAAAGAGTGAGTTTGGCTCCTTATATGGAGTCCCTGAAGACCACACCCATTTTTTCCAGGTGATGGGATTTCAGAGCTCTCCATAGAGCTAGTCTCTTCTAAGGGGAAGTAAGATTAGCAACACCTTTTCTAATCTCCCTAAATATACCTCTACTAACATAACCTCATCAAGTCACCCGATTCCCAACAAACCAACCCTCGCACACTGTCTTTATATCTACTTTTATGGACATTAAGAACTTTTATTTTTAATTCATAAACAGATATAAGAGATTATTTTACTAATTAGTGACTTCAGCAAATATCCAAAAGCTTGGAAATAATTTACTGTGTTTTCTTGGAAATATTTTAACTATGTTCTGTTATGTAGAAATTGCTTCATTTGTTGCTATAGTTTTATTATTATTGTTTGAATTCTATTATTTTTTTTCAAAATATTTTTATTGAGAGTGGAGGGTAGGGTGGAGGGAGAGAGAGACCTAGGAAGAGATAAAGAGAGAGAGAAATAGAGCAAGAGAGAGCAAGAGAGAGAGAGAGAGAGACATTGACCCAAGGGAGACTTATTGATTGGTAGCCTCCCTTCATACCCTACCAGGGCCAGGTATAAATCCTGCAAGCCAGATGTGTGACCTAGATTGGGAATGGAACCATGGGCTGACTCTAAACTCTGAGCCAAACCAGCCAGGGATGTTTGTATATTTTAATTAAGACTTTAATATAAGAACACCTTGGCAACTGCTCTTTTATTGTAATCCTCATCCAAGACTATGTTTATTAATTATAGAGAGAGCGGAAGGGAGAGAAAAGAGATAGAGAAAAAAATTTCAATGTGAGAGAGAAACATTGATGGGTTGCCTTCCCCATGCAGAATATAACTTCCTGTTCCTTTTGATTAGAAGTTAGTATTTTCTCTTCTGTGGCTGAGGGATGTGTGTATTGTCACGCTTAATACAGACCTTTCTGGGGAAAAAAAGGTCATTTATGGTTTAATATTTCACAATCAATAAGAACTGAAATGGCAAACAGTAGATTTTCCCAGAACTGGGTAATAAAGACAAGTACATCTGAGAAATGGGGCTGGTAGAAGGCAAAGAAAAGCGAAATTCCCATAGAATGGCCCAATTTTATACCATCATTCTGAACAGAACGATTTTGAGGAACAATGTTCAGCTGGATGATGATGCCACCAGCAGGATTAATTGCCTCTTCCTCCTGACAGGGTGAGCAGGTGCACCTGCACATGCCTCAGCCTCTGCAGCCACAACTCCCTGCACATCCCATCACTGGACTGATGGGCAGGGTCAACCGCTTCCGAGGTGAGTGTCACCCCAATGGGGGACCACCTGCCGGGGTCCTTCAGTTGGGATATGTTGTGGGTGACCTTTTCCTTTTGCTTAAGCTTTATCTTGCAGAGGAGAATAGCCTGCCTGCCAAGTGGCATGTATGGTCCTACTTAGTCACGGGGTCACTATAATGTAGGAAAATGATAGATGTGACTCAGGCCTTATCAAATACTTATATATTTGACAAGTGACTTATATAATAAGAAAAAATATGGATGCAAAAGTGACTTCCTGAGTCCTAGAAATATCATTACATAAAATTTCAGTAGTTCACTGAGTCATAAAAAATTGGATATCAGTTTAAGATATTCCAATTTCTAATAACTGCAGTGAATCTGTTTTTAAAATATTTTGCTTTAATTTTTTTAGTAATTGGATTTATAATATGTGTTTCAATGGATGTAATCAGAAATAATCATAAAGGTGAAAAAAAGCTAAATTCAGAAATAAAGAATTTATGAATAATAACAATAAAGTAATTTGGTGGTGGATGAGGCCATACATAAAGCTCCATGGTAACCCTAAACCTGGAGGGTTAATGTAGCCAGTTGGTGCTTCTCCTCAAGGAACCTCGATTGCCTAATCCTGTTGGCCCTCAGCACTCAAAAGTGATTCTCTGTTTCTCTACCCAGATGGTCCAGATTCAGGAAGGGGTGGAGACAGAAAGAAAGAGGCTGCCCTTCCCATCTGTGCTGAGTTTCCCTTCTGAGAAAGGGATCCTTTCAGAGATTAACGTCCACACTGCCTTCGCCTAGCAGGTGCATCAGAATCACCTGCAGGTCATGTTAGAACACAGGTGGCTGAGCCTCCACCATAGAGATTCTTGACTCAGTGCATCTGGGGCTGGAGAGCTGGCAGAGCTAGCAAATTATAAGCTGCTGCTTCTGGTGCTGGTCCCAGGACCATTGTTTGAAAATCTCAAAATTAAATCAATGTTTATTAAAGATGATACTTTAGGTTCTGTGGGAATGAAAAGTAGAAAAAATAACATTCATTTGCACAAGGGTGGAAGTCCAGGCCGTGGACTTGCTGCTGTAGCTTCCTGCAGTCTGTGTGGGGAGAAGGGAGTATAGCTTTGCAGCCCTTTGGCCCACCCAGCTATGTCCTGGGAGGGCAGCAGGATGGCTGCTATGCAGCGCCCTTGGATTTCAGAGCTCAGGACATCAAGCAACAGGGCACAGGCCTGGTGTCTGGGGGTCCAGGCAGCCTTACCTTTGGACCCTTCCCTTCCCTGTGCCACCCCCACTGCCAATAGTTGATTTTCTTCTAGGTATTACTGTATTTCTCTCCTCTACTTCATAGTCACACTTAGTGTGGTATTGTCTGATACTCTGCTTCTGAAAAAATTATCAAGCCTTTAAGGTTGAACTGGGAATACCTATCATGCCCTTATTATCACATATGGTGAGATCTTGCTCAACATAGGTTTGAACTATGAGGGAATGAGTACTCTGGTGTTTTTTGTTGTTGTTTTTTTTTTTTTTCCAATAAAAACACAGTTGACCATCTTTATCTGTGGGTTTCCTATCCACCTATGGTGGATCAAAGATAACAATTTTAATCATTGTTTGGAAATGCATGAACTCAGAGGGCTAACTATATGCATTCTTTTATATCATTTACTATAAGGAACCTGAAAATCCCCGGAATTTGGTATCAATTGGGGTCCTAGAAACATTGCCTCACAGATAAGAATGAGGAAGTTTGGGGAGAGTCAAAGTTATATGTAGATATTTGACAACAAGCCAATGGGACTATAGCATACTTCTATCCCATTCCAATAATCACATTTATTACAATTCTGGGCACTAGTTTCTTTTGGCTGGTATATATATATATATATATATATATATATATATATATATATATATGATTGCTAATATGTTATTAAAACCACTTTTTTTCCTCTGAGCAGAAACCATTATCATTTACCTGGTTACTTGAATTTAACCAAAGATACATTTTTATCAATATGCATGAAAAAATAAATGTCAACAGAGCATATTCATTCTTACCTTGAGTGTCTGGGTTTTGCTAGCTTCCTGCTTCAAATTGTTTTGCATGTCTCCAATCATACTCCATAAAAATCCCATGCTCTTTAGAAGTTTCACCTGCACAATAACAATGAACTTTAGTGCCACCTAAGATGATAATGTAAGTTTTAACCCCTTATTTCTGGTTAAAGGCAGTTGTTGAAAAACACTTTCAGTTAGAAAGGAGAGGTCTGATATATTCACATACATCTGCTTTGATTCTAACGTTTGGAATCTCAGAGGAACATATAATAACAAGTTTGGGAATTCTCTACAAATTATATCCATTTCTTGAGAAATGGGCAACCAGGTTTTCATGAATCCTGACTCTGAAGAAAAACTTGCATCAGAAGCCAGTGTTCCTGGTGCTAGCCAACTGCCCCACAATAGCACCAATTCTACATATTTGGACAACATATGTAAGGAAGTCTACCTTAGCAAAGGGAAAACACCACTATGATTATAGTGTCCAAGCTGGTCAACAGCATTGCCCAGATACACTTATAAATGGGAATTTACATTGGAACATTACCACCCCCACTATTTCTTTCTTACCAATTTCCTTATCATCATCCTAGTCTTTCTCTCTCATGTAGGAGCCTACAGCTACCCAATTGCTCATAAGACGTCACCTGCCCTGTATTTCTCAGCAGCCCATTGTGGTGTACTGTGGCTGTGAGCCACATGGTCCAGGGGATCAGAGCAGAGTCCACAGAGCTGGTTCTGTTCAAATTCACAGAAGAGCCCCTTTGCTGCTTTGAGTGCCACACAGATCTGCTCCTCAGAGCTGTTGACAGAGTCAGCTCTGGCCTGTCTCTCTAGGGAAGCCAGGCTCCTGAGTAGGATGCTGGTTTTGAAATCTGGCTTCTCTGAGACTTGTCTGCAATGAGGGCAGTGCATTGGAGTCTGGGCCACACCACACCTGAGGCACAGGCAGGGATGGCAAAAGCTGTGCCCACAGTCTGAGGTGACCGGCTGTAGGAACTAGTTCATACAGACGGAGCAGGTCAGTTCATTCCACAAGGCTTGCAAGGTGTGTGACTCCATGTTTCTGTAATCACAATAAAAGAAGGAATGAGAGAGGGAGAGACAGAAAGTCCATTTTCTTTCCAGATGAGGAAAGAAAGGCCTTTGGATAAAAGCATGTCTGCTTGAGTTTGATCTTCCTATTAAATAGTTATCTAACCTGCCCATTATGTTCCCTCCAATACAAGCCTAGACATAGCAAAACTAGACAGGTGGGGTTTATGCTAAGATACAAATGAGAAAATCAGAAAGGAGGTTCCTAGGCATCCTTTTTGTTTAAAGTAAACAATGAGCCCAGCAAGTGTGACTGAGTTGATTGGAGCTTTGTCCAGGGCAGTGAAAGGTTGTGGGTTCCATACCCAGTCAGGGCACACACCCAGGTTGGGGGTTCAATATTTGGTTGGGATGAGTATGGGAGGCAGCCAATGGATGTTTCTCCCTCTCTCTCTTTCTCTTCCCCTCTCTTTCCTCCCTTCTCTGCCTCACTTTTCCTTCTCTAAAGTCAATTAAAATATTTAATGAAATAAACAATGATCTAGGCCTTTCCTGGATAGGTTAGTTGGTTAGACTGTTAACAGGACTTGCCAAGGTTGCAGGTTTGATCCCCAGTCAGGGCACATATAAGAATTAACCAAGGAATACATACATAAGTGAAACATATGCTTCTCTCTCTCTCTCTTTCTCTCTCTCCCTCCACTCTTTCTCTAAAATCAATAAATTTTAAAAAATAAAATGAACAATGATCTCAATCATAACTAACTTACTTAGACAAGTGGACTGGTCCAGAAGTGCATATACAGACTATTAATGAATGAACCAATCTCTCTCTCAGATTCCAAGACTGTAAAATATACACCCTTCATCTCTATGTCAGTAGTCTCTATGTGTCTGGCCTCCATACTGACAAAGCAAACTGATTGGATTAACATGGCTACCTTAATCTAATCGTTTTCAATTTTTTTAAAAATATATATTTTATTGATTTTTTACAGAGGGGAAGAGAGGGCTAGAGAGCTAGAAACATTGATGAGAGAGAAACATCGATCAGCTGCCTCCTGCACACCCCCTACTGGGGATGTGCAGGCAACCAAGGTACATGCCCTTGACAAAAATCAAATCAGGGTCCTTTAAGTCCCCAGGCCGAAGCTCTATCCACTGAGGCAAAGAGGTTAGGGTATCTTTTTCAGTTTTAACGTTGAACTCCTTAAACTACAAACAGAATTTTATCTTTGAACTTTAATAGCAAAACCTTCCTTTAAAAAAACATAAATAGTAAAAATATTTTCTTACTTATAATTCAGAAAAAAAATTTTTCCAAGTCAATTTAGTTCATCATAATACCTCCACATTTCTAACAGGTGAATGTCCAAGCTGCAATGATAATTAGCAACAAGTAATGAGTTGATTAAAAAAAAATGATGCCATGCCATTGTGGTTCAGTGGGGTTGAGCATCATCTGGTACACCAATTGGTGGTGGATGAGATTCCTGGTCAGGGATATGCACATATTTTGGTTTTCACCACCCAATTCTCTCTCTCTCTCTCTCTCTCTCTCTCTCTCTCTCTCTCTCTCTCCCTTAACTCTCAGGAATTAATTTTTAAAAAATACACAAGAAAACCCTGGCATGTAATTTCTATACTATAAAATCCAGTGATGCAGTTAATGGAAGTATTGCTGGTTTATCTTTATTTCTGATAATATAAATGTAAAATTACTGTGTCTCTCTCATATCAATAGTTTTCTGTCCCTATCTCTTTTCCCTCTCATTTCCCCATTCCACTCTCTAGAAAAAGAGAAGATACTAATAATCTTCTTTTTAAAAATATCAGAGACAAAGTAACTGGGATCAGATGGCCCAAAGTCTCAACAGCAATCCTGAGGCTGGAAAACAATGAAGCGATGAATTCAAATTTCTGAGGGTACAGAATTTTCAACCAAAATTTGATGCCTAGCCAAACTATGGAAGAATTGTGTGTGGCACAGATAACGTTTTCAGACATGCATGGTCCTTAGCTTTCATAGACCTTTTTCAAAAAGAAGAATGTTCTCCAAAACCAGTACAGCATATACAAGAGAGAGGAGAAAACAAAATCTGAGAACAGAAGATGTATTGAAGGAGATAAATGAAGGTATCCTCAGATTTCTTTGTGAAGGAAAATTTCATAGGCAGGAGCTGTGTCCCAGGCAGAGAGAACCCGAGAACAGGCCCTGAGGGGATAATGAGCTTGGCCACATCACCTGATGTGTTTGAATAGATGAAGAGTGTGTGGTAAATTGCTTATGGGTACCTGGAGGGAAACAATAAAAGTGTCCTAATTCACAATTATACTGCAGCTATAAGCTGAGAAAATGGGATGAGGGTTAAGTATTTGGAGGCTGAGAGAAGAGGCCAGGTGAGAAAACTGAATGCCTAACTTCCCTGGTTAGAGGTAAATGGGTAATACATAAAACTGATCAATTGAAAGTGCGTTAGTCTGCTGAACAGAATCATAGGTGGGTCAAGCATGTAAGTGGGATAGGGGACCCACATTTTTTTCTTACATTTTTGCATGGCACACATTTCAAATTTTATTGTACTTTTTACATGACCATTGAATACTGCTGGGGTCTGTGTCCAGAGCAGGGGTCCTCAAAGTTTTTAAACAGGGGGCCAGTTCACTGTCCCTCAGAGAGAAGGAGAGGAGTTGGAGAGTGCAGCGCACATTCCACACATGCGCACTGCGGGCACGGGACAAGTCAGCTGCTAAGCAGGACATGCAGCGGCGGCAAAAACACCCGGCAGGCCGGATAAATGTCCTCGGTGGGCCGCATGTGGCCCGCGGGCCGTAGTTTGAGGACCCCTGGTCCAGAGCTTTGGATTGCAGGACCAGGAAGGGCTAAGCTGTGCAGAAAGCAATTCACATGGAGGGGCTGCCCAAAGAAACCAAGGAAGGATGACCTAGCTGCAAAAATACCTTCAGGACTGAACCCCGTCCTTGGTGGCTCTCGGCCATTGGTCCTTGACTGTCCATGGGTCACAGGCAGGAGGCCTGGCTGGTGGCTGCTGCTCACGTCCACAATCCAGGGCGATCACTGGATCCTACAAGCCTAGTGGCACAATTTCAGGTCTTTAAACCACTTCTCCACACCGCCTCCCCCATGCTTCCCTCAAATAAGGGACCCACAGTTTTTCATTATCAATTGTTCTAGTAATATGTGACATTTTATCAAGTATATGCCTATGGTACTTTCACAAAAGGAAAAGCTATAAAATTGTCATTATCCTTACCAGCATCCACAATAAAAAAAAAAAAAACTAAGACTTGGGTTATGCCATTTGTTATTATAACATTCATGTTTACTGATTGGAGATGTAGTCAAATAAAAATTCAAATGTTTGCAGGTCTTGATATAAGACTGGTTTTGAATGATGATGGGTTCAGAGGAATCAAAGACAATTCCTACATTTCAAGTTTAATAACTGGGTGAAAGAAATACCACAAGATGAAATGGGAAATATATTTAAAGGAGTACATGGAAATACAAGTGACAAGGCTCAGGACACCAGATGCAGGAACTGTCTGCAATAGTAGCAACATCTCAACTATCCCTTCTCCTTTAAATTCCTCACCTTCTCCAGTGCTTCAGTCACTTCTCTTGATTCAGAATGATGTGTTTAAAACATATTGTAAATGTTCCTGAAGTACTTATGACAGACTTACACAATTTTTAGTACACTGCATTTTGCCTAAAGTAATTCTGAGTCTTCAGAAAAACACCTCAAAATCACTACCAGATCCCAACTTGATGATTCTGGTAGGGTCAGAATTCAGGAGGGGAAAGCAGAAACCACACCATCCTTTCCCAGTTTCTGTTGCAGAAGCAGGACCTAGAACAATAGGGCTCTAGATAGGGGTTGCCAATTGACCCTAACCTGGTTCTCGCTCCAGGGCTCATAAATGCCTTCATAACCGCCGGAGCTCTCTGTAGTAGTGTCTGGGAGCTCTCTGGAGTGCTGTTTCCCTGACACCAGCCAGGGGAGCTCTGGGCCTCTGTCTCCTGGACAGCCTTGTTCTCTCAGTTTGCACCCTGAGTTGGCTGTGATAGTAAGCCAAGGTCAGGATCATCTTGGACACATACTGTGGTAAGAAGGCCGCCCAAATATCAAGATCTCAGCCTTGTCTTCATTTTCCCCCTGACTGACAGGAAACAGGTTTTACAACACACACTCAACGTGTGGAATATGCTCTCCGCCTCCGTGGACAAACTTCAGGTGAAGTTCCTTCGGACTCTCCAGGGCTCAGAGTGGACCCAGGAGGAGCGCTTGGTGATGTGTCTGAGCACCTGGAATGGTGTCCCCTCCCCCTGCTCCACTTGCAGGAGCATCTGAACCGCCTGGTGGTGGCCATGCTGCAGAGGCCCTAGCAGAGAGAGGTGGCATAGATGTCAGCCAGCAGGTCGCAGTTGGGCCTGGCTGCAGCCTGGTTTTTATCCTGTATCCGTGTGTGTGTGTGTGTGTGTGTGTGTGTGTGTGTAATGTTATCAACTTGAAAAATACAGAAAGCCCAGAATCTGGTACAAACCCCCAAACTCTATGATATTTGGGATCTATTCTTTCCATTTTCTCTGTCTTCATTCTTTTATCCAACTCCATATCTTTATTTCCCCTTCCTCTACATATTTTACTCTACTAGCGTGCTTTCTATGTAGCTCTTTGTATGCATAATTTAAATATAATTTCACTAACCAAATTTAGTTGTATGATGTGATAAGCTTTGAATAGTGTAGAGTTGTGTTAAAAAGCAAATTACAAACTGTAGCTTATATGTTAGGCGACACAACAAAAGAAATAAGTATCATTGAAAATGAGCATATTTGTTAAATTATACCAAAGCTTAATATTTAATCAGGAAAATAATGTTTTTCACAGACTAAGATAAAAATTAAAAGGTTATTGGAGCTGACTTTGCACATCTTAGAAATTGCTGTTATCTAAAAGCAATTTTGTGTCTATATATGGATCAAACTGGGGAAATAATGCTCTTAGAGTTCCCTGGAATCCATAAGGTAGGAAACTATAAATGAAATAATGTTTGGGAATAAAGTGAAAGGATACAGTTCCATGTTACCGACACAAAAATATACCTTCTCTGTCCAGAGATTTATAAATATTATGGGAAAATGGTGAAGAAATTACCAAAAGAATCTTCTATTTCATAACACAAATGTAACATACTCATTCCTCTAGATCCTAGGATTGCCTACCCTGTCCCAAGTCTAATCCCCTTCCCATAAAGGTAATCATATGCTGGTGATTAATATGTCCTGATTCTAATGACCATTAGAATGACCATTTCTATGACCATTTCTTTAAATATATATAAATAAAATTCTATGACCATTTCTATGAATTCTATGACCATTTCTTTAAATATATATAAATAAAATCATATAGTAACTACTCTTTGGTGTACTTTTCTTTGTTTAAAAGTATGTTGGTGAGTCACACCAGAGTGACTTAGTGGTTGAGTGTCAACCTATAAACCTGGAGGTCACAGTTCAATTCCCAGTCATGGCACATACCCAGGTTGCAGGCTCAAACCCTAGTCAGGGACATGAAGGAGGCAGCCAATGAATGATTCCCTCTCATCATTGATACTTCTATCTCTCCCTCTCTCTTCCTCTCTGAAATGAATAAAAATATATTTAAAATTGAAGAAATAAAGAAAAATATTTTGGTGAGATTTATGCACTGCCGTATGTGTTGCATTTATTTTTATTATTTTGTCTCAGAGTATTCCACTATATGATTGTACCATGATATGCTCATTCCACAGGAGAAATGTCTAATAAGGCCTTCTGCCCATTTTTGTTGGATTGTTTTTCTTCCTTTTGTTGAATTGTATGAGTACTTTAGATAATTTGCATATAAACCCCATATCAGATGAACATTAGCAAATATGTTCTCCCATACAGCGGATTCCCTATTCATTTTGATGGTGATTTATTTTGCTGTGCAGAAGCTTTTTATTTTGATGAAGTTCCATATATCTACTTTTCCTTTATTTCCATGGCATAATAACTAAGATTTGGAAACAGCTCAAATCCCTAATAGTAAGTGAATGAATAAAAAAACTGTGGGACATTTACACAATGGAACGCTACACAGCTGTAAAAAGCAATATCTTACACGTTAGGATAGCATGAATAAACCTGGAGAATGTTATGCTACATGGAATAAGCCAACCTCTTGAATTTAATTTTGCCTTTTTCAGTTACCCCTGTCATCTATTATCATACTTTCTGATGACAGTTTAGAAATAGACAAAATCCAGAGAACATATTCTATACCATGAATCATGGGTGATGATTTTCCCAAATGGAGTAAAGCACAAACAAATTCTTTGAAAATTTTTCTAAATTTAAATGTTTAAGGTCTAATATAAGATTTATCTCACCCTGGCCATCATCTCAGTGTCCAGAGCTTTGGCTCACACATGAAGGGTCAGGGTTTGATTCCACTCACGGGTGCATAATTGGGTTGCAGTTTCCATCCCTTGAAATTCATCTGTCTGGGCATTGCATCTTTTTCTCTTTCTCTGAGTCTCTGTCTCTGTCTTTCCCTCCCTCCTTTGCACACCTCTAATATCAATGGAAGGAAAAATCCTTAGCCCAGGTAGTGTTGCTCAGTGGATGAGTGTCAATCTATGAACCAGGAGGTCAAGGATCCATTGGTGGTCAGTACACATGCCTCGGTTGTGGGTGCATGCAGGAATCAGCTTCTCAGTGATTCAGTCTCATAACTTACGTTTATCTCTCTCTCACCCTCTCCCTTCCTCTTTGTAGTCAATAAAGATACATTTAAAATTATGATTTCTTTAAGGAAAATAATAAAACGAAAAATCTGGGGCTGGGATGCAGACTTCCCCCCACAGCAGACAAATACTCCACAGATTGCACTGTCTACTTGGTCCTCAATGGCAGCAACTATGGCTTCTGCTTCTGGAAAATCAAGCGAGTCTTACAAAGGCAGGATCTCAGGACAGCTTCAGGCGCTTGCGTGGGGGTCCCAGACAGGGGCCCTGTGCTGAAGCCAGAGAGCGGTACATCTCAGCCACCAAGTGAGGATGGGATGCCACCATCGCCTGCCACCCCGAGGTCTCCAGGACATCCTCAGCATGAGAGTTAATGAAATCCACTGCCTGCGTTTTCAATTGATCTGCGCTGTGGAGGTCAGCCAAGTTGAGCATTTCTGCAGCATTCTCCACAGACAGGTGACTGCTGAGGGCTTCCTCACACATGACCTTCAAACGCTCCAGGGCATACTTGTCAGCAGCTGCCAGCAAACCATCACCCATTGTGTCCAGGTTGGGAGCCTTCCCCGTGTAAATGAAGCACATCATTTCCTTAAACACTCCAGGCTCTATGTCAATTATTTCCACCCGATTCTTTTTGCTCTCCTCCATTGTATGTCCAAACATGGCCCTAAACACTGGAGAGCGAGCTGCTAAGATAGCTTTGTGAGCCTGGACTTCCTGGCCAGCAACTCACACACAACCAGGAATTCTCCCAAAGTCCTCCTATCTCATCGGCCAGCTGGCACTCCGGAACCTTCACCATCTTCATGGCATTCTGGCCAGAAATGGTGACGGAATCTTGCACCACGCTCACCTCACAGAAGAGGGTCATCTTGCCATCAGGGAGAAACCTGTAGTCTTCATCCATGAGAAAACCTCTAAGGATAAATTTCTTGAATCTCCAGTCTTTGCCTTGTACTGAAAGAATAATAAAGAGTTTTTTCAAAAGCTGTTTTATCTCACCCCCCCCCCCCCCAAGGTCTCTCCCCCTGTGCTGGTAAAGCTGAGTGTGTATTTTATCTCAACTCCTCAAGGTCCCTCTCCCAGTGATGGGAACAAGACCATTAAAAGCTGTGTGTCTTATCTCAACTCAAAGAATAAACAGAGCAGTGTTGTTCAGACAGACAGAGAAACACAGAATATGAGATTACCAGGTGGGATTATTGTTGCCCTATCATAAAATATGTAACTAACAGCTCCCCTTTGGAATTTCCCGGCAGCTTTGGTCCCCTTTTCCTCCCTCTCGTGTGTGACCCCTCCCAACGTGTAGTTTTTGCCTTTATAAGCCTGTAAAATTTCCCACTGTTCTGTTCAACTCCTCTGCTCCTGCATGAGTTACGAGTTGAGCCCCAGCATGCTGGAATAAAGCCTCTTGCTGTTTGCATCAAGTGACGCCTCCTGCGGTTGATTGGGGTTGCCGTCAATTCGGGGGACAGAGTAAGGGTCTCCTTTTGGGGGTCTTACATTACAAACTAATATGCCTGGTGACTCTCCGAAGATTTGGTTTCTTATCCCTTGTCATTCAAGATAGAGAATTTGAATTTTGCCAAAAATATACTCTTTGGAGAACTGACCAGAAACAGGTAAAGTGAAAGGTAATGTTTGCTTTCTTCATCTAGCCCTTTTGGGTATACTTTCAAACACCATTTCAGTTGATCATTGGCTTCTGATGAAAAGGTTGAACTTTGAATGACTTCATCAATTTCCTGCCAGCAAAAGCTACTGATGGTCCACATGTGGGAGAATTTCACTACCTGGGTCTGTATGTGACACCAGCTCTCTTCTAATGGGCCTCCCGACATTCCTGACAGAGGTAGAGGACTTGGAACCCTTGACATTGCAAGTTTGAAGGTTAAAGAAGATTTCCAAAGTGAGAGGAAAAGATTTCTATTCTCTTTTCAGCCACGTTAAGTCAGTAGTGGGAAGATGAAGTTGTCTAATAAGAAATCCATCAGGGTAGGACCTACAGCTGCTGGTAACTGTCCTTTTGCATTCGCTTCATACTCTCTAAAACATTCAGTTTTTGTTTCTGAAAACAACTGTCTGAATGATGCATCTATAACATAAATGCTGCTTGACTGGTGTGGCTCAGTGGTTGAGCACCCCCCATGTGGAGGTCACGGTTCCATTCCAGCTCAGGGCTTATGGCCACATTCCAGGCTTGATCCCCAGTGTGTGGCTTGCAGGAGGCAGCAATTCAGTGATTCTTCTTTCATTGATGTTTCTATGTCTCTCTTTCTCTCCCTTTTTCTCTGAAATAAAATAAATAAAACATAAATGCTATCATAGCAGACAGATGCCCAACAATATCTAAGATTCATTTAATAATGCTTATTGAGTTTCTTGTGAGTCTCAGGCATTTCTTAATGTGATTCTCTAATCCACAGGTGGGGAACGTCCTGCCTATGGTCCATATAAGGCCCCCAAAATCATTGTGTCAGGCCCTCCCAAGGCATTAGCAGTAAGTTAAATGTTTGACCAAATGTAGCAGACTAATCCTAATAGATAAAAACCCAGGGTCCACACATCCAAACAACCAAAGGCTCAAAGGACTGGAAGTCAGTCCTGCAATCAGTGTGTGGTTGCCATGGCGACCCAGCACTGACTGCCAAACAGGCTGTAGATCAGGCCCAGATAGAGGCCTGGAGAGAGAAGCAGGGTCTGCTCTGTAGCCTCTGTGGCAGCTGTGGGTCAGCCCTTGCTTCTCTCTTTCTCTCCAGGCCTGGCCCACAGCTGCACCTCTCTTTCTCTCTGTGCCTCTGCAGGGGCTGATGATCAGCCACACCTCTCTGATCAGGTCTGGAGATAGGCCCGGAAATGCTGACTGGCATAGAAACTGACAAATCAGAACCTAATCTGGATGAACTGCAAAGGCAGAACCTAAGGTGGGGGCTGAGGAGGGGTTTTAAGGGCAACAGCTGTTTGGTGTAAGGTGTAAGAAAGTGGTTCAATTTTTTAATGACCAGTTCGGGAGTATAGTGCATATCACTGGCTATGAGTCCAGATATAGGGGTTATGTATTTTTGTCTACCAAGAGCATCTCCTCCTGCTGAAAAGGCTCCCCTCCCCATTTAAGCAATCCTATCGTATATAATCTATATATTCTAATAAAAGGATAATATGCTAATTAGACCAGTTCATCTGGCCATCTTCCAGAGGTCTAACTTCCTTCCAGACAAAGCCATGGTGTCGGAGGCCAAGGCAGAGGTAGTAGGGATGATCAGGCCAGCAAGGGAGAGCAGTTAGGGGCAAGATCAAGCAGACAGGGGAGGGCGGTTGGGGGCGAGATCACGCTGGGAAGGGAGGGCAGTTGGGGGTGACCAGGCCAGCAGAGGAGGGCCATTGGGGGTGAGATCAGGCCTGCAGAAGAGATCAGTTGGGGGCAAGATCAGGCTGGCAGGGGAGGGCACCTAGGGGTGATCAGGCAGGCAGGCAGAGGCAGTTAGGGGTGATGAGGCAGTCAGGCAGGTGAGTGGTTAGGAGCCAGGGGTCCCAGATTGTGAGAGGGATGTTCAACAGCCAGTTTAGGCCCAATCCAAGGGCTCCCCAATTGGAGAGGGTGCAGGCTGAGCTGAGGGAACCCCCCATGCACAAATTTCATTCCCGGGCCACTAATTTATGAAATAATCTACTCTGTTTGTAACTTAAGAATAAAAGTTATTTTAATTTACCTGTTTTCACCTATGTCAACTAGTTTGTGTAATTAAAATTAAGTATACAGCCCTAGCTGTATTGGCCCAGTGGATAGAGTGTCGGTCTATGAACCAAATGGTCCTGCTTTTCATTCAGGTCAAGGGCATTTACCTTGGTTGCAGGCTCCTCCCAGGCCAGGGCCCTGGTCCTGGGGCATGCAGGAGGCAACCAACCAATGTGCTTCTCTGACATCAATGTTTCTCTCTGTCTTTTCCTCTCTCTTCCACTCTCTCTAAAAATCAATGGAATAATATCCTCAAGTGAGAATTTTAAAAAGAAAATAAATAAAAAATAACTATATATGAAAAGTTTGATTTCACAGAAAAGTTTTCTATATGTATTACAATAATTTTAAATTTATACTGTAGAGGTCTAGAAAATGTATGTAATCATCGTCACCACGACTAAACAAATGCACACAGCAGGGATATGGCTTAGCACCAATGGGACCATCAGCCAGCACAACCAATTACAGCTCAGGAAGTGGTATGATCATGTACTAATCATTCACTGAACATTGTTTAGAAGCAGTGACCCCTAGATTTCAGTATGTTGACTATAGTTGTAGAAATGTAATATTTATGTCAGCAAAATTTCTAGTGTTTTTTCCACCATATGTCCTATTCGCTAAAATTTTTAAAGATAACAATGATTTAGTTAACAAACAACAACTACCTGTTAATTTAATTATACGCAATTATTTGTTAAAATCATGTCAAAATTAACAGGCTGCAGCCCTAGCTGGTTTGGCTCAGTGGATAAAGCATAGTTCTGTGGACTAAAGGGTCCTGGGTTCCATTCTGGTCAAGGACACAGGTCTGGGTTCAGGTTCTATCCACAGTTCGAGGCTTGCAGAAGGCAGCCAATCCATGATTCTCATTATTGATGTTTCTATCTCTCTCCCTCTCTGAAAATCAATAAAAAGACTGCCAGACCTCAGAGGGAAAGTAGGGGAGGGTGGAGGGGGTCACGGACAATAGGGGGGTGGGGCATACATGGGGAGGGGTTTGGGATGAGAATGAGGGGATGAGGACAAATATGTGATACCTTACTCAATAAAGAAATTTAAAAAATAAATATTAAAAAAGAAAAATATATTTAAAAAAATAACATAGTGTTAATTTTTACATATGACATAGAGCCCAGAAAATTTGTCTGTTAAATTCTAAGTCTATTAAATCAAGGTCCACAAAATCAAGGGCTCACTGTAAAGTGATTTCATTTTATACTTTCAATTTTCTGTATTTTACAAAATGGCAGCTGTCACACACAAATACACCCGGCTTTGGATGCATGTGCTGAGTTGTGTAAGGGATCTACTGGAGCTTTGGATGGCCTTCCACTGCCCCACTCCAGGGTCTGTGGGGTTACAGAGGGCCCTTAGGTGTTGGTTTCATTAGCAGCCTGCCCCTCAGGCAGCAGTTATGAAGAACCGGGCTCTTCAGGGCTCAGTGGTCACAGCTCAAATCCTGGTCAGGGCAGGTGGACTAAAACAGTAATTACAGAATATACTAGTATTCATATCTTGGGTTAATAATATGTGGTGTATTTTAGGAAATGATACCCCAGATTTCAGAACATTTAAGTTATTTCCTATGTATTTATACAGCTATTGAAAAATACCACCAAATAGCCGGAACCGGTTTGGCTCAGTGGATAGAGCGTCAGCATGCGGACTCAAGGGTCCCAGGTTCGATTCCGGTCAAGGGCATGTACCTTGGTTGCAGGCACATCCCCAGTAGGGGGTGTGCAAGAGGCAGCTGATCGATGTTTCTCTCTCATCGATGTTTCTAACTTTCTATCCCTCTCTCTTCCTCTCTGTAAGAAATCAATAAAATATATTTAAAAAAAAAGAAAAATACCACCAAATACATTCTTTTGTGAATATCCCTGTTTGTGAAAAATTCTACTGGAAAGATTGCTAGAGATGATATTGCTGGGTCAGATAATATATGGATATAAGGTTTTGAAGTTACTACTGGGCTGTCCTGATACAGATGGAGATAGTCCTGTGCTGGCTGGTGTGGAGAGTGACTACAGTGTTTGGACAGGCTCAAGCTTGGGACTAATGAGAGAGCACAGTCCTCTCATGGCCACGGGCAAGTCCCAGCTTGGAGGGCAAACCCTCCAGCACAATTATAGCCAACAGCTATAGTTGTAAGCTTGAACCAATGGTCCAAACATGTGGCCCCATGAGTCTGAGTGAGGTGGGCTTGATAGAGTTCAGGTGCATGTAATTGAGTAGACTTGAAACCCATAAGAACGTTGTAACAACGCCCTTACTTTGTCTCGTGGAATATGGCTGCAAAATAATGACTCAGCTTACAGGCTGTGGTGCTGTTGCTAGCTCTCCATGAGAGAGAAGAGTGCACCACCCAAACCCAGCTTTCATTCTCTTGTCTTCTTCAATCCTTCACTGCCCCCTCTCAGGCTCACCGAACCTGGCTGAGCTGGCTGGGCACAGGCTGGCTGACTGGGACCTCTGAGCAGGTTTCCTAAACCACACACTGAGTGAGAAGTGTGATGAGGTGGACACAGCTCAAACCCAAGGAAGAGGGGAGAGGGCTTACAGGGCTCCTGCAGCTCCGAAGGATCAACAGCAAGGGCAGATCCATTTATAGGCATCTGTCATTCTTATGGGAACAGTGTCCTTATAAAATATGGACCATCGAGGTTGTAGTCATAATGACCAGAAGAGCTATGCGGGCAGGACACCTTGGCCACAGCCAGCAATGGTGGAGGGAATGGATCCCCAGCAGAATGGGAGAGGCAGGCACCAAGAGGAGAAAAAGAACCAAAACACTTGGTGGTGATTGGGGTCAGAGGAGGGGGTGAAATTTCAATCAGAATGTCCTCAGGGTAACCCCTATACCCTACCCACAACAGCTCTACCAGCAGCTCCACAGAGAAATGAAGTTAAGTTCCTTTGCTGGGTTCTGCAGTGGGAGGAGCCAGCATCAAACAACTGGGCACCTCCAACTCCTGTCTCTGGGTGGCATGGGGCTATGGCTCCTGGCTGCAAAACCACCACAGGAAATTCTCCAGGGGTCAACCCGGGTGTATGTCCCTTTCTTCTCAGCACTGTCACCTGCTACTGGGTGGTAGCTAAGGGTTTCATTGCCCCAGCCAGAGGGGGACCCGATTACTGAAAAAGGCCTCACGTTACTGAGAGGCTGTCTGTGGATAGGGAGATCTATGATGGCTGTGTTTGGTGTTTACAGATAATATAAAAATCAACTTTCAGCTAAAAACTGACACTGATCGGCACACTTTCAAGTATTTTTATTATTTCGTTTTTGCACAATAAAATTACTCCGTTTAGAAATTTAATGACACTAAAAATACCACAATACTTTTTATAGATTAATGACTTTGGCATAAACACTTGACCAAAACATGAATTAGATAGCCACCAGTGACGAGAAAGTTGATAGCTTTTAGTGTATACTGTTCATTTGTGTGTGTTTTCATAGAAGCACAGTTTATACATTATAAATTAAGCAATATAAAATGTTAAATTAAAAAAAAAATTCCAGCCCTGGCTGGTTTGGCTCAGTGGATAAAGCATCGGCCTGCGGACTCAAGGGTCCCAGGTTCGATTCTGGTCAAGGGCATGTACCTTGGTTGCGGGCACATCCCCAGTAGGGGGTGTGCAGGAGGCAGCTGATTGATGTTTCTCTCTCATCAATGTTTCTGACTCTCTCTCCCTCTTCCTTCCTCTCTGTAAAAAATCAATAAAATATATTTTTTAAAAAATTCCAGTCATAATAGAATCCAGTAAAAACCACCACTAGCTATTAAAATTAAAATATGGTAAAAGCTTTTTATTTATAAACACCCATGTATTCTTTCCCCTGCTAGTATTTCAAATGTAAGAGAAGAGCCTCAGCATATCCTCAATGAAATGGGTAATAAATAATGATGTTAATTAAGAGTGTAAAAAATCTTAGTTATATTAGCACATAATTAAAAATACATTACATATAATTAGTGAAAGTGGGATCTCTAACATAATATGACTGAGGTCACGATGTTCAAATTATATAAATACAATCTTATTTTGAATTTGAGTCTTCATTCAACTAACAAATTCAGCAGATGGTTTCCATCATATTGAAGAAAAATAGAATTTATATAAATTTTTTAAATGTAATAATTAAGACTAAATATTTGTTGAAGAGTTTAATCAACAGGTTAATCACAGCTGTAGAGAGGGTGAATTGTAGGATAGGTGTGGGGAAATGACACAGGGCTTCACAGCTAGACTAATAGAGCGAAAGCCTGGGAGTGATATTGAGATATGAAGATGATGATATAGCATTAGGTACTTAACATATGGACAGTATCCTATCTAATAAAGAGGGAATATACTAATTGACCATCATGCCTTCACAGGGATGGCGGCACCCACAGCCAATAAGGAGAGAATATGCTAATTGACTGTCACGTCCTCAAAGATGGCAAAGCCCACAGCCACAAGATGGCACCTAGTCCCCTCAGGCCTGCCAGGGCAGCAAGCGCGTGGCACAGCTGGGCCCACCCCCATGTGGCCCAGCTGCACTGCACCTGCCTCCAGAGTGCCCTGGTTCCCTCACCCCGCTAAGGAGCCCAGGGCCAGCCTGAGACAGGCAAACCTCAGGTAACCAGAACCAGCTGAGGCATGTGCTGCCAGCAGTGGCAGCAGCAGAGATGTGATGGGGGCATTGCCTTCCCCTGATCACCAGGTCAACTCCCACCCCTGAGGGCTCCCGGACTGTGAGCGGAGGCAGGCCAGGCTGAGGGAGCCCCTCCAGTGCATGAATTTTCATGCACCGGGCCTCTAGTAGTGTATGAATAAATGTATCTCTAGACGAAGATACCAAGGAAGATGAGGAGAATACTGGTCTGATCATCCTGTTAAATTCCATCTAGTACAGAATACGAATAACACTGAAGTATGTATCAATGTGGTGAGAATTACAAAGGAATGCACAGCACAGGTTATTAAGTAACATTACTTCAAACTATGGATTATTAAACTGAGACAAGAACATGTAGAATATAGTTAGCTGAAGATAAATTAGAAAATAATTTCTAAATTGCCATTGGTGCATGTGTGTGTGTGTGTGTGTGTGTGTGTGTGTGTGTGTTATATTTCTGCCATTGTGTCTCTACAACCATGTCTGTTTGGAAAGAGAATGAATGATGCCAGCTCCCTTGCATTGAAGTTTACTTTTCTAGACACCACTGCCATCTCTAATTATACTTCCTCATGACAGTTCACAAATAAAGCAAAAAAGAGTAAACTCATTCTATGCCATGCTTCATGGATGATGATTTTCCTAAACTGAGAAAAGCACAAACCAATACATAGTTTTGAAGGTTTTCATGTTTAATTATACAGTAAGTAGATATTCAGGACAACAAGGAAACAAAAAACAAAAATGTATAACATATTTATCTTATTTGATAGGGCACCAGGAAAAGGACTTCCTTAGATATTGGAGGGCCCCAGCATATAGAGAGATTCCTAATGTATTTCTAGTCAGAAGTGACTACAGCAAAAGATAGGCCTGAGACGGGGAGAGAAAGAGCAATAGGAGATTCTACGTATAAGGGAACTTTGCGCTACGTTTACAAAGGTCACACTTCTATCTTCATAATCCAGGAATACCCCTACTCGACCTATAGGTTTGGGCACATATTGCAGTAAAAGTGGGCAGGTGGTGAAGACATTGTGGTGCATGTCCGTTTTAGCACAGCCAAGAAGATAGAATGCCTTATGGAGATTTATATTCATCATTATCCAATCATCACAAGAGACTCCTAAAGCCCAATTCCAAATGTCTCCCACTTCTATCTCCCAGTAATGTCTCCCAGTGGTAAAAGTCTGAGTATTCCAGTAAAAAAAACACTCAGATTGCGGAAAGGCACATGGTGCACCTTGAATAATACATCCAATACTCAGGCTTATCACATCTCCCTGTAGGAAGACATGACTGTGAGTTCTTCCAAAAACCAGAGAGGTAGCCTCTGCAAAAAGAAAAAAAATCACGTGGACACATTGTAAATAGAAGTCCTGATGAATACATCGCTCTTCCAAGATTTTACTTTATTATGAGGTCAAAACAGCAAGAGCAGTGTTGGTTATCACCTCTAATAAAGCACAGAGATGACCAATACATGTGCAGAACAAACAGATCCCTAACAACAGATTTGATTTTTTGAAATTCAAATGTTTAGGGTCAAATATAAGATTGATGTCACCCTGGCCAGTGTGACTGTGGTCAGAGTGTTGGCTCAGACACTTAGGGGAATGGGTTTGATTACAGTCAAGGGTGCATACCTGGGTTGCAGGTTCCATACTCTGCACCTGCATCTCTCTGGGTACTTGGTGTCCCTCTCTCTTATTCTCTCTCTCTCTCTCTCTCTCTCTCTCTCTCTCTCACTTTGTGGCTTAGGGAGTGTCGACATATGAACCAGGAGGTCAAGGTTCCATTGCTGGTCAGGACACATGACTGGGTGTGGGCTTGATCCCCAGAAGGTGGCATGAAGGAGGCAGCTCATCAATGACTCTCTCTCATTATTGATGTTTCTATCTCACCCTTCCTCTCCCTGCCTCTCTTCAATCAATAAAAAATAAGGTTGTATATATCTCCTTGGGTGAGGATTAAGAACAAAAACACTCATTTCTCCAAGTTCACTTTTCATAGCAAAATGGCCAATGCATAATATTCTCTGAATTGTCTTCCATTGTAAAAAAATAGAATCAGAAGCACATTTCTTCTAAATAATCACATCATGATTTTGGAAGGGATGTGAAGATTTGCCATGACTCAAGCATTTCTCTGGATAAATTAATGAAAATCCAATTTATGTCCATTTTAGTAGTTTCTTAAAATGGTGTTTGCAAAACCCTTCACCAGTCCCTCTGTCCTCTGTCCTGGCTCTGGGCTGTCAGCATTTTGAGATTTACCATGTACCTCTTCAGATTATGAGTAAACTGAATGGTGCTGTGTTTTTACTTCGTTGTTTATAAAAATATTTCTTCTATTAACTCCTACATATTAATTCAAATTTTTGCATTATATGACCATTGAAAATAAAAATACAAAACCAAATAAGATCCAGTATATTATATATCACACAAAAGTGCTGTTAGCATTTGAAAATTATACTGAATAAATGTACAGTTTTGTATATAACATTGGATAATTAACCTTAAATCTGAACATTGTTACATTTATTAAACTGTTCATTTCTGACATCATTCCTTTACCTATAGGAAACTCACTATTTATGAGTCTGAATCATATTTCTGTTTTCACTATCTTTCACTCTTGGCATTATAAATGTAAAGACATGTCCCTTTTCGGATGGATTATACAGTCAAATGATTCACTTATGTCTGAAAGGAGTAACACACTTAATAGAAGAGGGCAGATTACCTGCATGGCCCTAACAACACAGGATAGATAATGGAAATATGGTGCATGGGCCTGCGCTTACCTTTGAACAAGTTGAACCTTGTCATCATCTCTGGAATGGTCACTGCAGTGAGCTCTGCTTTCACAGGCTGGGGCATGTGCACACACACTGCCTCACTCCTGCAAGAAGGAAGAGGAAGATATCATGTTTACAGTCAACAAATAAACCACTATTTTTATGTATAAGATACTTCAATAGAATTATTTAAATCCATTAATTTGAAAATTCAAAAATATCACTTTGCCAACTAATTCTTCTTCATAGTTCCTTAATTTTCAAGTCTAATGGAAAGCCCATTTGAACCAGAATTCAGTCTAACCCTTTCTCATCTTGTCTAGGAATTTGTAAAGATCCTCAGTCTCTTATGTCCTTGAGGATATTCAAGAGAGAAATTCTGGATTCCACGGAAATGCTCCCCGTCTGGAAATGATGGGGTCCTCTGAAGACTAGTTGGCCTATTGCACACTCTCAATGTAAAGGCTGTGAAACTTTTCCCAGGAGGGCGATCTGCTTCCTGGGGCAAGGGGTTCGAGGGGCCTCACATCTTTCTCTTACTTAGAGAATGTGTTTCATCTGTTTTCAGGACTGTCAACTGCTATGAATAGATCAACAAACCACCAGGGCTTTCTCACTGCTGGGTATTTCCTCTACCCTCTCACCCCAGATTCCACTAGCTCTGCCTCTAAGGTATTTGACTTTCTCATCACTCAGAAAACTTAGCACCTTCCCTTCATATGTGTAAAATTTTGAGAACTAAAAGGGAAATTGGGAATGAAGAGGTTTCCTTTATTCAGTTTTTTGGTGTTTGTTTTTGTTTGTTTATTTTATTTGTTTGTTTATTTTTATTTTACTTTTGCAATTTATCCTTTGAAACTGCCAAATGAAATCACTCACTATATCAATCAAAAGATACATCTACATGGAGTTGGGAAGGGGAAAATAGATACAGGAAAAAAAATTCAATCAAGATCCCAATAAGTTCTGCCTTCACAGTAGCATATCCTGCCTGATGTCTGTGAAAACTCTGAAAGAGCACCAGCTGGTATCAAGGTACAGACTCACCTGTGCAATATGTCTCCAAAATCCTGTGGAGAAAAATAGAAAGATTTAGTGCTTTTTACCAATGACTCTTCCACTAGGTCCATGGAAGATTATATTTTTCATTTAGTTTCTTTCTCTTATTTTATTTTTTGCTCTTTATCTTATTTATTTTCTGCTCAGTCTCTCCAGAATTCTGGTGGGCAATTTTGAGATTATTTCCCTCTTCTGTTTCATCCTGGGAAACATATCTACTTTCTACTTCCTCTCCCCAGTTTACCATATTGTCATAAACTCATGTTCTGCTGGAGACTTGATTCCTGAAGACTTTCCATGGGCAAGTGAAGGGGGAAGAGGGCTGGGGAATCCCTGTGTGCTGCTGTAACCATGATTAAGTATCCAGCATCTTATCTATTTCCAATGTGGGTGCACCCAAAAATGACAGCAATGCAAGTGTAGATCCCCAAATCTCCCCATATTGCCATGCTTATAATTAGCCTCAATATCAATAAACCCCCTACCATTTTGTGCCCTTTCACAAAGCCAAAATATATCATTGACTTTTAGAAGGGGAATCTAACTCAGGATTCTTTTTACCATCCCACATAGTTTTGTTTCTTATGGATAATACTGGTGGCCTGGTGCACGAAATTCATGCACGGGTTGGGGGGGGGTGTCCCTCAGCCCAGCCTGCACCCTCTCCAATCTGGGACCCCTCATGAGATGTCCGACTGCCCATTTAGGCCCGATCCTACTGGGATCGGGCCTAAATGGGCAGTTGGACATCCCTCTCACAATCCAGGACACTGGCTCCAAATTGCTCGCCTGCCTGCCTTCCTGATTGCCCCTAACTGCTTTTGCCTGCCAGCCTGATCACCCCCTAACCACTCCCATTCCAGCCTGATTGATGCCTAACTGGTCCCCTGCCAGCCTGTTTGCCCCCAACTTCCCTCCTCTGCTGGCCTGGTCACCCCTAACTGCCCTCCCATGCAGGGTTGATCACCCCCAACTGCCCTCCTTTGCAGGCCTGGTCCCTCTCAACTGCCCTCCCTTGCAGGCCTGGTGCCTCCCAACTGCCCTCCTCTGTTGGCCATCTTGTGGTGGCCATCCGGTGTCCACATGGGGGCAGGATCTTTGACCACATGGGGGCAGCCATCTTGTGTGTTGGAGTGATGGTCAATCTGCATATGACTCTTTTATTAGATAGGATAAGAGGAATCTTTGGTTTGTGGGGTTCCTTGCAGGAGCAATATCCTCTCAACAAAGTAACTGAGGCTATGGAAATAGGTTGTTGGAAAAAAATGCCATAAAAGAGGAGATGGATTTCCGCAGAAGGAATGATAGTGCATGTGAATGTTCAACACCCTACTTCTGAGTTCTTACCAGGAGCAGCTCTACATCTGGTTTATGGTACATTTCCTTCAGCTCTGTATACATTCCTCTTAAAAGCTCCCTCTTCTGTGCCATCCTGGCTTCACTGTCCTTGAGTTGGTAAAAAATCTCCTTGCCTTCCCTTTGCAGTCTCTCTAAATGATGATGCTCTTTCATATAGAAAAATGGAGCCAACTGATCATATTCAGCTCTGATCGCTTCACCCTTTGAGGTCACGTAAACCTACAATGACATGGAGTTAGTCAAAATATGAACCCTTTCATTCATCTCCTACTGAATCTCATTCATTCTTCTTTGCCTTATAAAGATCAATTATATTTAACCCTCAGTCTTGCCTAGGCTCAGAATCCACATTTTCTCAATCCTCTTTTATATATATTTTTAAACAACCAATTATATCCACTTCATTCATAATGAAGCCTTTGATAAGATACCCATAAAGAAAAGCAAATGTGTGATTTCTTATCTCCCAGCCAATATGTGTAAGTCAACAGAGCTCATCCATAAAGCATGCAGTTTAAATTTATATTAATTGGATTAGGGTTCCTCTGTTTAGCTTGGTTTCTGAAATTTGGAGCAAATTACTTCAACCCATTTTACAAGCTGTGACCTCAGACTGATATGCTCATCACCTTGCATTTCATCCAGCTTAATCCTATCCTAAGGAGGTTTCTTTTACAATCTGACTCCTATTATCTCTTTGATTTTATTTCCTTTCATTCTTTTCCTAATTCACTCTGATGCCCCTCAGATCTTTGTGGTTTTCAACTGCCCCCAATACACCTGCCTGCAATACCTTTGCATGTGCTATTTTCTCCATCTAGAATGCTCTCTCTACATACCCTTATGGTTGCCTTCCTCTTCAGAAATTTTTTTAAATTACTTTATTGATTAAGGTCTTCTCTGATGATTGATCCTATTTAGAACTCAAACCCTCATCTGCAGTCCCTACCCTCCCATACTCCTCTTTCTCCTTACTGCTTTATTATTCAACAAAGAATTTATCACTTATCATGTTATACCTATATATATGTTGACTATTCGCCATTTGATTTAGAGTGTAAGCTTTTTCAGGGCAAGGATAGTTTCTACTTTGCTTACTGCTCTATTTTCTAGATCAATTTTGATACAGACAAGGTGCTCATGAAATATGTGTTGAGTAAATTCATATTAGATATCACACCTTCAAGATAAACATCCAAATTCAGGAAATTCATTATTCTTAAATTCCCCTAAAGTGTTAAAACATCTCCTTTTATTTAGATACCAGGGTCTATATTTGGCATGTTTATATGTATCCTTCATCTCTTGTCACTTTTCTCCTCAGACATTATATATTACTAGAGGGCCGGTGTACGAATTTGTGCACAGGTGGGGGTCCCTTGGCCGGGTTGGTGATCTGGGCCAATTAGGGGAGTTTGCTGGCAGGTTGAAGGAACTGTGGGAGGTTAGCCAGCTGCCCCTGCATTGGGGCCAATTGGAGGGTGGCTGCCCAGCCAGGGTATGGAACCACAGGTGGTTGGCCAGCTGGGGGTAGGGACCATGGGAGGTTAGCCTGCTGGCTGGGGGAGAAACCACAGGAGGTTGGCTGGCAAGCCAGGGGAAGGTGCCATGGGAGATTGACTGCTGACCTTCTCCCTGATTAGGGCTGATCAGGTGGGCCAGCCAGCCAACCAGCAGGATGAACCTCAGGAGGTTGGTAGGCCACAGGAGGTTGGCTGTGGGAGCACACTCCACACCAGGGGGCAGCTCCTGTGTTGAGCGTCTGTGCCTTTGTGGTTAGTGCATATCATAGTGACCAGTCAACCGGTCCTATGGTCATTTAGTCGCTTAGGCTTTTATATATAGAGATTCAAAATTAATTACTTGGGGTAAGTTCAGGGTTTCTCTGGATTGGTGACATTGTTCATTCTTCCTGACATTTTCCATCTGTTTTCAAAAATTGCTTTTCCAACAACATTCACATTAATGTTTATAACGCCTCAGATCCTTCATCTGAATTTTCAATGGCTGCCAAATGTCTCCTATGCCCAGTATTTACCCCCACCCTCCACATATGGTACTCTGTGGAATGGCCCAGTCTGTTGTGACTGTTGGTGTGGAAGTGATAAATATTGTTTATCCTGTGAACAAACCAGCATGCTTTGTGTGACAGCTGTCATTTTATTAGAAACCCTCACAAAAAGCCCAACTATCTATCTATGGATGGAAAATACCCTTTTCCTGTTGATCACCCTTCCCATATTGAATCCCAAAGAACATTATTGTGTCAGGAAGTTCCTATTTTAAAGTCATTCATCCAACCACCCCATATTCATGCTATAGGTTGGAGAAATGCAAATACCCACCTCCCAAGATCTGGATGTGACAGTTTCCACATTCAGGTTTCTGTCATTTTCACAACATTTCTCCCATAAAGAGCACATTGTCTTGAGGAGTTTCTCCTGCAAAAAAACCCCACAAGGGTCAATTAGATCCTATGAAGAGGAGAATGAACATTTAGCCCTCAGAGAGGGTGGGCCCCCAGAATGAGTGATAAATCAGAACCATGGAAAACAGGAAATCATAGAGTTGCCTTGTTTACATCACATATTTGTCAAATTGGGGAGACTTCACCCTAAGGAATTCCAGGGCAGAGATTCTGAAAGAAAAAACTGGATGGAGTAATCCCATCCCCAAGGAAACAGACCCACAGGATTTCATACCCACTTTACAGAAGTGGGTCCAAAAGGGCATCACTTACCCTGTGTTGCTCAGCCGCCTCTTCTACTGAACCATGTCTGTGAGCCTCATGCTCCTGGGAGGTAGAGCAGTGCAAACAGAGCTGGCTCCTCTGGTCCTCACAGAAGATCTGCTTTGCCTCCATGTGTATCCCACACCTATTGTCCCTAGAGCGCAGGAATTGCCACAGACGGGCTTGTCTGACAATGAGAACCATTTGCTTGAGACAGACATTTGTGTGAAAGTCTCTCGGCTGGATTGCTTTCTGGCATTCAGAGCAGCAAGCAAGAACTGACCTGTTTGGCAAGCTGAGGTAGAAACAGGGCCTGCAAAAGCTGTGCCCACAGTCTATGGTGATGGGGTCTATGAAGTAGTTCCTGCAGATGGAGCAGATGAGTTTATTCTGGAAGACTTGCAAGATGCGATCCATGTTTCTGGGAAGAATTAGCAACAGGTCATTTCTGGGCATGGGTTGGTGAGAGGCTTCTGAACAGTTATATGAGGGTAGTGATGTCTATATTCTTTTCTCTTTGCAATACTCACTAAAGCAAGACAACCTATTTATGCCATGACACAGATGAAAATCTGGAGCTCAGAAAGCGTCCTTGGGCTTTACCACAGACGTGGTTCTCACTAGACGGCTTACATAATCCTACACTTCAGTTCCTAGTCCTTATCCAAATACAAACGTGTGCAAGTATCCATTTCCAGGACGTGGGATATAGCATTTTATTACTGGTCTTATTTGTTCTAAATCAATCAAAATTGTCCAATTTCTTTTTTTAATAACTTGTTAGTAAATACAGAAGTGTGAGATTTACCCCATAAATCTATTTAGCCAATAAATCTGAGAGGAAGATGGCCAGAATGATTCTATGAAATGACTTCAGAGAGGGTCAAGGAAACCTAGCTCTCTCCTTTGAAACAAACAAATAAGGAAACAAACATATACAAATTGAACCAATTGAGATTCATCATATAAGAAATTATGAAAGAAATCAGGCCTTTTCTGAATTCTTGAGGATTAACTTCTGTTTATACAAACTCTGAACTGACATATTTTTAAAATATAAATATATCATCATTACAACAATAAAGTGAATGTTCTATAAGTGTCATTCTCTATAATGCTCTATAATCCATATTTCTGATATAAAAATATAGGCTAAAAGTTTAAGTAAAGATTTTTCTTTTTTTAATACAAAAAATAGATTTTAAACTAAAATATATTTAATAATTCGCATCTGCAAACTTTACTTTCATAGTACTAGGAGTTGAGTTTTCATTTCCTCTTTTTTCTCTTGGAAGCATCTTTTAATTTGTTTTGTTTCCTTAACCCTCACCCCAGGATATCTTTCCATTGAATTTCAGAGAGAGAAAGGGAGGGGGTGAGACACACAGAGAGAAAAATGGATGTGAGAGAGACCCATTGGTTGGTTGCCTCATGCACATGCCCAGAACAGGACCAGGGATGGAGCCTGCAACTGAGGTACATGACCTTGACCAGAATCAAACCCAGGACCTTCAGTCCACGGGCCAACACTCTATCCACAAAGCCAAACTGGCTATGGTGCTTTTCATTTCTGAATAAGGTAAAAAGTAAAAAGATCAGAATTGTCAATTAAGTTCAGAGTCAAGTCAGAATTTACAGGAACTTTTTCATACTTTAAGGAGATGTACTGTAAGCCTAAAGTGAAATGATAACCAACATCATATGGAAAATTGTACCTTGAAATACATTTAATTGGTCAAACAATTGTGGTTTGATGTCTAAAATAAGTATTTCACTGAGCCTTCTCATTTCCCTTAGATCTGTATCCCTAGTCATTTTCTTAATAACTTAAAGTCAGGTATAAAACTTAAAAATTATAAAGGGACATTATTACAGTTTTCAACAATAAGATATTTCTAATACTCTCATTACATATATGTATATGTATAACTATATATTAATATGAAGTCCATATGTTTGCTACTCAGCAATAACTATAGCAGCAAACCCTGGATCTTTTCGATACTTTGCTATAAAATTACATGTTATTTGACAACTACCTTCTGAGGCATAAAAAACACCAAACAACCATAAAATATACAGAATAGCAGATTATACTTTGGTAATTCATAAAAGTGCTTAGTAAGAATATGAGTTACAAATAGTATAACTTAGTAGATTAAAGATAAAATATGTTTAGCACCTAAATAGAAGGTATTTCCTTGACTTAACTTGTACTCACCTTGGGTTCTGTGAATGATTTCCCCAAGGATTTCTCTGAAACTAATTCTGTGAAACACACCTCAGGCTGAGGAGCTCACTGGCTGCAGTGGTCTGCACAGGGCAGCCACATTTAAGTGCAGTCTGTCTCCTCTAAAAAAAATGAACTTGTGTCATGTAGGTCCTTTGACTAAAATGTTTGAAGATCACATCTTTTTATTATTATTATTGTTTTGTTAATCCTCACCAGAGGATATTTTATTGCATTGAATTTTAGAGAGAGTAGAAGGGAAGGGGAGAGACACAGAGAGAGATACACTGAGGTGAGAGAGACACATTAATTGGTTGCCTCCTGAATGCACCCAAACTAGGGCCAGAAGGCAACTGAGGTAAGCCCCTTGACCTTAATAGAACAGGAGACTTTTTGGTCCTAGGGCCATTGCTCCAACCACTGAGAAAACCTGCTAGGTCCACACCCTCTTTAGATTGTAACTCTCAGGTATTTAGCAAGATGACCATAGGAGTTCATGATCTATTAACAACTCAATTTTGGCCCATTGATTAAATTAAAATCCAGCTTTGTTTCTAAAAACAACTCTCTGAATTATGATTCAAAAACATAAATGCTATCAGAGATGCTATCACAGATGCTAAACAATTACCTATGATTCACTTAATAATACTTATTGATTTTTTGAGTGAGTGGTAGGCATTTCTTAAAGCAATCCTCCTGCCCTAGGTCCATATTAGGCCCCAAAAGCATTCTGTCTGATCTCGCCAAGCCACTAGGGGTGAGTAATTTAAATGTTCGACCAAGTACAGCAGGATAATTTTTAAGCTGATAATTTTGTATAGCCCTCAAATGAGGTTATAAATATGCAAATGGTCCTTGGCAGAAAAAAGTCCCCCCTCCCTTCAGTCTAATCTATGGACATCACAGAATAGACCAATAGGGAACAGTCCCTAAAAATCCAAATATTTTCCCTTTCTGAGACGTAAAAGTAATCACTAATTATCCAATACTTGGGAACTATTATCAAATTTACAAAAGTTTTGTCAATCTCATGTTTAAAACATAATTCTTTTGATTTGAATTTCTTTCTCCCCATTATTAGAGTCAGCACCTTTGCTGTTTATTTGCTTTTTTCTTCCCTATAAATAAGCACTTTATAAAATTGTTCATTTTTCTATTGGGTAATCTATTACTTGTATTATCTACAAGTATAGAATCTTCATTGTATTCTAAAAACAAATCACTTCCTTTTTAAAGTGACAGATATTACACACATAGTAAATCCCATTCATGTTCTACAAAGTGACACAAACACTTTACTAGCAAGTACTGAAGCATTATTCCCTGTGGAAATGAAGAGTTAGTCTCCGTCCAGCCTCTGTTCATAGCATGCCCATCCATTTGTTAGTACATAACCTCTTTTTATCTGTGTTTCTATTTAAAGATATCATATTTAATATATATTGTGTATATATTAATATTGAATTCATAGCCAACAGCGCTAGAGCTCATTCCATAAGGAGGCTTATCTAACAGATACATTATCTCCATAAAGCATAGCCAAGTGCTTTGGCAGTAAGGCTGGGGGCCATTTTAAACAGCGATGTCACCAACAAACAGCACCAAAATGCCAAAAACTTGGCATAATATACATTGGAAAAGAAACTTACTGTATGAGCTTCTCCTTATTCAAACTCTGCTTGGAATATTCAATTAGCAGGACTCAAATTTCTACTCAGTGCAAGTCCAAGAATGGCTAGGAAATCACCATGAGTATTATAGGATTACAAATTAAGTTTTAGTGAATAAGCAAATTTGCAACTACAGAACATGCAAATAAAGAGGAAGGACTGTCAGTATTTTTCTTGGTATGCTATATCTATGTGTTTTTATATGAAAATAAAATAAAGGCAGGAAATTTGGCGAGTGGCTATCTAATATATTTTTTTAATATGTTCTTTATTTTCAGGAGGAGAGGAAGGCAGAGAGGGAGAGCGAGAACCATCTCTTGGCTGGCTCCTGCACACCCCCCACCTGGTATTGAGCCAGAAATCCGGGCACGTCTGTGAATGAAATCATCTGTGAATCAAGTCTTGGGGTATGGAATGATGCCCAACCAACTGAACCACACTGGGCAGAGCCTAAAGATGAGAATGCTTTGCCGATGGACCACAAGATTTATGGTCAAGACTGTCATAGCAGTGAAGAAGGATCTATCAGTGCTGTCAATCAAGGCTCAACCACAGAAGCAGAACCAGTAATATAGAACCATGTACAGATTTATTACAAAGAAATGGCTTACAGGATCATAGGGGCTGGTAAGCAAGTGTGAGATCTGTGGTAGAGTAAGTCGGGAAGAGAAATCACCAGCAGGCTGGAACCCAACGGTCATGGGACAAAGCATTTGTCACTGTCAGTGAGGCGTTTCTGGAGCAATACGGGCCCATTTGATGTTTGGAGATTTGTTCAAAGATTGTCTATGCCTTTTCTTAAAGGACTTTCACTGATGAAGTCAGGACTCAGAATTTCTTTAGCTCACAGTCAAAATAAGGGACTTTAGTTACACCTGCTATCTCCTCACAGCACCAAGTAGGTTAGCCTTTGATTGAATAACTAGGCAACAGGTATGTGTGTTCCAAAAAAAAAAGCTTGCTGCCCTCATTTCCTTCCTTGTAGTTCTGCCTAACTGAGTCAGCACATAAAAAAACTATCATAAGTTGATATAACAGTAAATTTAAAAAATATAAGAACAGGTCTCCTTGTTCCGGTCTAGGTTTACCATGTAGGACCATCCACAGAATGCCCTGGATGTATCTTCTCTAACTCAATGCATTGATAATGTTAATAAACATTTCTGATTCCACTAGCAATAAATTGAAATTTAAGCCTCTACACTCATTGTGATCTTAATTGATATCAGTGAGGTATTTTTTTCTTTCAGATCATTCAGTACAGTGGTTTTTCTTTGCATGTGGAAGCAAGAATTTGTTTAGGATGTCAATAAAACCCACTATTTAAAAACTTAAAAGATAATACAGACTATATGAGTAATTATAGTATATTGTCCCTTGAATAACAGACTACTAATATGTTAACCGATATTTCATAACATTTAGTTCATATTCATTTACTTATTGAGCTACTGAAACTATTACAAAATACATCCTTTGTGCATATTCTTATTTGTGGGAAATTGTATTGGAAAGATTGCTAAAGGCGATATAGCAGGGTTAAAGGGTATGTGGGAAGACCAGGGGACTGTCCTGAATTAGAAATTTAAGTCAGAATACTCTTGTTTCTTAAGAAACATTTCACTTCAAAGTGCAATATTGAAACATGTAACTATTTTTTTCAAATCATAGAATGCTTATCTCGCTAAATATTTGTTATAGAATAGCATCCCTCTTGTGTACACAGGCATTCATCATGTTTTGAGTAGGCTGTAATGTGTACTATATATAGAATTAAATACTCC
This sequence comes from Cnephaeus nilssonii, assembly GCF_951640355.1. Classification (NCBI taxonomy): domain Eukaryota; kingdom Metazoa; phylum Chordata; class Mammalia; order Chiroptera; family Vespertilionidae; genus Cnephaeus; species Cnephaeus nilssonii. The sequence goes on from NC_137084.1 coordinate 57,359,371, forward strand.
TAAAATTTTTTTAAAAATCTACAACCATGTACAAAATTACAAGATATCTGGCTGCTACTTTGTGTGTCCTAGGAACTGCTAAGGATTAATAAAATAAGAGAACTAAAATTAGTCATCATATTAATTCCAAAACACAGACCAAACAAAACAGTAATGGGATCATTTTTTACTAAGTTGGAAAACAATGTGATTTTCTAGAAACAACCTCAATTTGCTGATGAATGAAAACTCACCAATGCTTGCTGAAGAAGTACAAAGAGGTCAGCTCAAGGATCAAGCCTTCCAAGTGTGATGGCAGTAGCTCTCAGAAGTCTCTGGACCAGGTAAGCTCCAAGCACACACCCTGTGTTCTGGAGTGAGTTTGGCTCCTTATATGGAGTCCCTGAAGACCACACCCATTTTTTCCAGGTGATGGGATTTGAGAGCTCTACTTAGAGCTAGTCTCTTCTAAGCGGAAGGAAGATTAGCAACACCTTTGCTAATCTCCCTAAATATGCCTCTACTAACATAATCTCTTCAAGTCCCCAATTTCCCAACACACCAACCCTAGCACACTGTGTTTATATGTACATTTATGGACATTAAGAACTTTTATTTTTAACTTACAAACAGATAGAATGGATTATTTTACAAATTAGTTACTTTAGCAAATGTCCAAAAGCTTGGAAATATTTTACTGTGTTTACTTGGAAATATTTTAACTATGTTCTGTTATGTAGAAAGTGCTTTATTTGTTGCTATAATTTTATTATTATCGTTTGAATTCTATTATTTATTATTTTATTATCATTTTTCATTTTTTTCATTTTTTATTATGGTATTATATGTGTACATATCTTACCATTGCCCCCCCACCCCACTCCCATACATGCCCTCACCCCCCTTTCAATAGATTTTTATTGAGAGTGGAGGATAGGGCGGCGGAGGGAGAGAGAAACCTCGGAAGAGATAAAGAGTGAGAGAGAAAGAGCAAGAGTGAGATGGCGACATATTGGTAAGGGAGGCCACCAATATGTCGACCAGAGGGAGACATATTGGTGGCCTCCCTTATATATTCTACTAGGGCCAGGGATAAATCCTGCAAGCCAGATATGTGACCTAGATTGGGAATGGAACCATGGACTGACTCTAAACTCAAACCAGCCAGGGATGTTTGCATATTTTAATGTAAGATTTTAATGTAAAAACACGTTGGCCACTACTCTTTTATTTTAATCCTCACCCAAGAATATGTTTATTAATTATAAAGCAAGGGGAAGGAAGAGAAAAGAGAAAAAATTTCAATGTGAGAGAGAAAAATTGATGAGTTGCCTCCCCATGCAGAATATAACTTCCTGTTCCTTTTGATCAGAAGTTAGTATTTTCCCTTCTGTGGCTGAGGGATGTGTGTATTGTCACTCTTAATACAGACCTTTCGGGAAGACTGGTCATTTACGGTTTAATATTTCACAATCAATAAGAACTGAAATTGCAAAGACTAGATTTTCCCAAAATTGCATAATATAGACAAGTATATCTGAGAAATGGGGCTGGTAACAGGCAAAGAAGAAAAGTAAGAGAGATTCCCTAAGAATGGCACAATCCTATGCCACAATTGTGAACAAAAGGATTTGAGGAAGAATGTTCAGCTGAATGATGATGCCACCAGCAGGATTAATTGCGTCTTCCTCCTGACAGGAGTAGCAGGTGCAGCTGCACATGCCTCAGCCTCTGCAGCCACAACTCCCTGCATGTCCCATCACTGGACTGATGGGCAGGGTCAACCGCTTCCGAGGTGAGTGTCACCTGGCGGGGTCCTTCAGATAGAATATGTTGTGGGTGACCTTTTTCTCTTTCTTGAGCTTTATCTTGTAGAGGAGAATAGCCAGAAAATGGTATGTATGGTCCTATTTAGTCATCGGTACACTATAATATAGGAAAATGATAGATGTGACTCAGGCCTTAACAAATACTTATATATTTGACAAGTGACTTACATAATAACAACAAAAAATGTGTCCAAAAGGGGCTTCCTGAGTCCTAGAAATATCATTACATAAAATTTCAGTAGTTCACTGAGTCATAGAAAACTGAATATCAGTTCAAGATATTCCAATTTCTAATAATTACAGTGAATAGATTTTTAAAAATATTTTGCTTTAAAGTTTTTAGTAATTGAATATATAATATGTGTTTCAATGGATATAATCAGAAATAATCATAAATGTGAAAAAAGCTAAATGCAGAAACAATGAATTTATGAATAATAACAATAAAGTAATTTGGTGGTGGATGAGGCCATACATAAAGCTCCATGGTAAACCTAAACCTGGAGGGTTAATGTAGCCAGTTGGTGCTTCTCCTCAAGGAACCTCGATTGCCTAATCCAGTGGTCGGCAAACTCATTAGTCAACAGAGCCAAATATCAACAGTACAACAATTTAAATTTCTTTTGTGAGCCAAATTTTTTAAACTTAAACTATATATGTAGGTACATTGTTATTAACTTAATTAGGGTACTCCTAAGCTGGCCTTTGCTAAAAACTCAAGGGGCCAAAGAGCCGCATGTGGCTCGAGAGCCGAGGTTTGCCGACCACTGGCCTAATCCTGTTGGCCCTCAGTACTCAAAAGTGATTCTCTGTTTCTCTACCCAGATGGTCCAGATTCAGGAAGGGGTGGAGACAGAAAGAAAGAGGCTGCCCTTCCCATCTGTGCTGAGTTTCCCTTCTGAGAAGGGATCCTTTCAGAGATTAACATCCACACTGACATCGCCTAGCAGGTGCATCAGAATTCCCTGCAGGTCTTGTTAGAACACAGGTGGCTGAGCCTCAACCACAGAGATTTTTTGTGGTTGAGGCTCAGCCACTCAGTGCGTCTGGGGCTGGAGAGCTGGCATAGCTAGCAAATTATAAGCTGCTGCTGCTGCTGCTGGTCCCGGGACCATACTTTGAAAATCTCAAATTTAACTCAATGTTCATTAAAGATGATACTTTAGGTTGTACGGGACTTGAAAATTGAAAACAACATTCAATAGCACAAGGATGGAAGTCCAGGCCGTGGACTTGCTGCTGTAGCTTCCTGCAGTCTGTGTGGGGAGAAGGGAGTATAGCTTTGCAGCCCTTTGGCCCACCCAGCTGTGTCCTGGGAGGGCAGCAGGATGGCTGCTATGCAGGGCCCTTGGATTTCAGAGCTCAGGACATCAAGCAACAGGGTACAGGCCTGGTGTCTGGGGTCCAGGCAGCCCCTCCTTTGGACCCTTCCCTTCCCTGTGCCGTCCCCACAGCCAGTAGGTGATCAGAAAATGTATCCTCACTGCAAGGATTCTCAAAGTGTGGTTCTGAGAACACTGGGGTTCTGTGAAGTCAAAATTATTTTTATATTATATGCCCTTTGGATTTCTAGGTGGTTTTATAAATGTTATTTCAAATTATTTTTAAATTATATATTTTTAAAATTGTCAGTATGTTCTAATATGGCATAGCATGACAATCCCATAAACAAAATTGTTTGTTATGGGGGATCCCATTATTATTTTGCCAGCTTAACTGAGGTAAAATTTACACACCATAAAATTCAACCCCTTAATATGTACAGTACTAACTTCCAGTTGTGACAACTAAAAATTGAGGTTTCCAGACCTCAATAAATACCATTGAGGGGCGAAAAATCATCCAATGAGACTACTGCACTAGTTAAAGGAAAAAAATAAATATGAGAGATGGAAAAGATCCTTAAAATAATTTAGATATCTAACTAGTTTTTAAAATCTTATAATCTAGAATATATAAGGTAATAAATAAGATAGTAGAAAACTTGCTTATGAATTACTTCAAACAATTAAAAATGAAAATGCCTTATGACCCAGCAATTATACTTCTGGGAATATATCTGAAGAGGCCTAAAACACTAATTGGAAAGAATATATGCACCCCTATGTTCATTGTACCTTTATTTACAACTAGTGGCCTGGTACACGAAATTCATGCATGGGGGGTGTCCTTCAGTCTCTCCTGCACCCTCTCCAATCTGGGACTCCTAGTGTGATATCCAACTGCTGGTTTAGGCCCAATCCCACAGGGCATCCCTCTCACAATCTTTGACCAATGACTCCTAACCACTCACCTGCCTGCCTGTCTGATTGCCCCTAACCACTCTACCTGCTGTCCTGATCCCCCCCAATTGCCCCCCCTGCTGTCCTGCTTGCCCCCAACTTCTCCTCCCAGCTGGCCTGCTTGTCCCCAACTACCACCCCTGCTGGCCTGCTAGCCACCAACTGCACCCCCTCTTGCTGTCTGATCACCCCCTACTGCCCTCCCCTCCTAGCCTGATCGCTCCTATCCACCTCTGCCTTGGCCCTGCCACCATGGCTTTGTCCTGAAGGACATCCAGAAGGTCTCACTATCTAATTAGCATATTACCCTTCTATTAGTATAGATAGATGCATGGTGCACAGGTGGGGCCAGGCTGGTCTGCCCTGAAGAGTGTTCCGGATGAGGATGGGGGTCCCCTTGGGCAGAGGGGCCGGCCTGGACGAGAGGCCTGGGGCAGTTTTCAGGCCAGCCATGTGGCCTTCAGGTTGAGGGTCCCCGCTGGGGGACATGGCCAGCCTGGGTGAGAGGCTAAGGACCATTTGCATGCCAGCCATGCCCCGATTGGGGTGAGGGTCCCGGATGGGAGTGTGGCCAGCCTAGGCAAGTGGGTGATGGCTGCTTGCAGGCCGTCCACGTCCCCATTGGGGTGAGGGTACCCACTGAAGGGTGTGGCCTACCTGGGCAAGGAGCTGAAGGCCATTTACAGGCTGGCCACACCCCCATTGGAGTAAGGGTCCCTGCTGGGATGCGTGGCCAGCCTTGGTGAGGGGCTGTGGACTGTTTGGGGGCAGTTCATAGGCCTGCCAAGCCCCAGGCTTTGTCTGGAAGGACATCTGGAAGGTCTCCAAAAGGTCACCTGGACTAATTAGCATATTACTCTTTTATTAGTATAGATAGCCAAGATTTGGTAGAAGCCCAGCACAAGTGCCAATCAGTGGATAAAAAAGGGGTGGTACAGCCCTGGAGGGTGTGACTCAGTTGGTTAAGCATTGTCCTGGGTACCAAGGGGTTACAGGTTCAATTCCCAGTCAGGGCACATCCCTAGGTTTCTAGCTGGATCCTCAGTAGGGGGAATGTAGGATTCATAGGTCACTCTCACATTGATGTTTCTCTCTCTCCTTATCCCTTCCTCTCTCTTTAAAAATCAATTTAAAAATCTAAGGAAAAAAAAAAAAGCTGTGTTACATTTACACAATGGAATACCAGTAATCTTGTAAAACAAGTAAATCTTACCTTTTGAGACAGCATGGATGGACCTGAAGATTATTATGCAGGAAATAAAGCCAGTCAGAGAAAAACAAGCACCATATGATTTCACTTATATATGGACTCTAATGAACAAAATAAACTAACAAAGTGGAGGCAGCCTCATAGATACAGAGAACAGATTGACAGCTGTCAGAGAGGAGAGGGGTGAATGAGAAGGGTGAACAGATTAAGCAAAGAAAAAAAAGAAAGATTCATGGGCACAGACAGAAGTATGGTGATTGCCAGAGTAAAGTGGTGGGGGGAGGTAGAAGAAGGTAAAGGGGGGATGCATAGTGATGGAAGGAGACTTGACTTGGAGGGATGAACACACAGTACAATATACCAGTACATACAATGTATAATAGAATTGTGTACCTGAAACCTACATAATTTTATTAATAACATCACCCCAATAAATTCAGTCAAAAAAATAAAAAAATGTAAGACTAACATTGAGTAAGTAATAATATAAACTAAAAATACAGGCAAATTAGTCCTGCCACTCATTTTCTAGGAAAAAATACACATTTTTAAAAAATCTTTATGTTCCTTTATTGGAGCAAGAACTGTGGGAGGTTAGCCAGCTGCCCCTGCATTGGGGCCAATTGGAGGGTGGCTGCCCAGCCAGGGTAAGGAACCACAGGTGGTTGGCCAGCTGGGGGTAGGGACTATGGAAGGTTAGCCTGCTGGCTGGGGGAGAAACCACAGGAGGTGGGCTGGCAAGCCAGGGGAAGGTGCCACGGGAGATTGACTGCTGACCTTCTCCCTGATTAGGGCTGATCAGGGATGCATAGTGATGGAAGGAGACTTGACTTTGAGTGGTGAACACACAGTACAATATACTAGTACATACAATGTATTATAGATTGCTTACCTGAAACCTAAATAATTTTATTAATCAACATCACCCCAATAAATTCAGTTAAAAAAATAAAAACAAAATGTAAGACTAACATTGAATAAGTAATAACATAAATGAAACATACAAGCAAATTAGTCCTGGCATGCATTTTCTAGGAAAAAAATATACATTTTGATATATACGTAATTACAGTTAGGTGTTTAAAGAGAATGTTAGAGTATGGCCTGTGTGGTTCAGTGGTTGAGCCTTGACTTATGAACCAGGAAGTCAGGATTTAATTCCCTGTCATGGCATAAGCCTGGGTTGCAGGCTGGACCCCATGAGGGAGTGTGCAGGAGGCAGCCCATCAATGATTTCCTCTCATCATTGATCCTTCTATCTCTCTCCCACTTCCTCTCCCTTCCTCTCTGAAATCAATATATATATATGTATTTTAAAGAGGATGTTAGGGAAACTACTGGGTGGTAGCTAAGGGTTTCATTGCCCTAGCCAGAGGTGGACCAGATTACTGAAAAAGGCCTCAAGTTACTGAGAGGCTGTCTGTGAATGGGGACATCTATGATGGCTGTGTTTGGTGTTTACAGATAATATAAAAATCAACTTTCAGTAAAAAACTGATACTGATCGTCACATTCACTTATTTTTATTATTTTGTTTTTCACAACAAAATTACTCTTTTTAGAAATCTAATGAGACTAAAAGTACCACAGTACCTTTTATAGAATGACTTTGGCATAAACACTTGACCAAAACATGAATTAAACACCACCAGTGATGAGAAAGGTAAGAGCTTTTAGTATTTACTGTTTGTGTATGTTTTTATAGAAGCACAGTTTGTACATTATAAATTATGCAAAATAAAATCTTAAAACAAGAAATTTCCAGTAATAGAACCCTGTAAAATCCACCATTAGCTATTAAAATTAAAATATGGTAAAAGCTTTTTATTTAAAAACACCCATGCCTTCTTTCCCCTGCTGGTATTTCAAATGTAAGGGAAGAGCCTCAGCATATCCTCAATGAAATGGGTGATGAATAATGATGTTTAGTTAAGAATGTAAAAAGTCTTTACATATAATTAAGTTAAAGTGGGCTCTCTGATAGAGTTCTCAATGTTGGAATTATATAGATACAATCTTATTTTGATTTTGAATCTTCATACAACTAACAAATTCAGAAGGTAGTTACCATCATATTGAATAAAAAATAGAATTTATATAAATTTTTAAAATGCAATAATTAAGACTAAATAATTGTTGAAGAGTTTAATCAACAGGTTAATCACAGCTGTAGAGAGGGTGGATTGTAGGATAGGTGTGGGGAAACGACACAGGGCTTCACAGCTAGACTAATAGAGCGAAAGCCTGGGAGTGATATTGAGATATGAAGATGATGATATAGCATTAGGTACTTAACATATGGACAGTATCCTATCTAATAAAGAGGGAAAATGCTAATTGACCATCATGCCCTCACAAGGATGGCAGCGCTCACAGCCAATAAGGAGGGAATATGATAATTGACTGTCACACCCTCAAAGATGGCAAAGCCCACATCCACAAGATGGCAACTAGTCCCCTCAGCCCTACCAGGACAGCAAGGACGTGGCATAGCTGGGCCCACCCCCATGTCGTCTAGCTGCTCTGAGCCTGCCTCCAGAGTTCCCTGGTCCCCTCACCCACCTAGGTACCCAGGGCCAGCCTGAGGCACAGGCAAGCCTCAGGTAACCAGAATTGGCCAAAGCATATGCTGACAGCAGTGGCAGCAGCAGAGATGTGATGGGTGCATTGCCTTCCCCTGATCGCCAGGTCGACTCCTGCCCCTGAGGGCTCCCAGACTATGAGAGGGGACAGGCCAGGCTGAGGCACCCCCCTCCAGTGCATGAATTTTCATGCACTGGGCCTCTAGTAGTGTATTAATAAATGTAGCTATAGAAAGAGATACTAGGCAAGATGAGGACAGTATTGGTCTGAACATCCTATGAATTTCTGTCTAGAACAGAATACAAATAACACTGAAGTATATATCACTGTGATGAGAATTACAAAGGAATGCACAGCACAGGTTATTAAGTAACATTACTTCAAACTATGGATTATTAAACTGAGAGAACATGTGGAATAGAGTTAGCTGAAGATAAATTAGAAAATAATTTCTAAATTGCCATTGGTGTTCGTGTGTGTGTGTGTGTGTGTGTGTGTGTGTGTGTGTGTGTGTGTGTGTGTTTTATATTTTTGCCATTGTGTCTCTACAACCATGTCTGTTTGGGAAGAGAATGAATGATGCCAGCTCCCTTGCATTGAATTTTACTTTTCCAGACACCGCTGCCATCTCTAATTATACTTCCTCATGACAGTTCACAAATAAAGCAAAAAAAAGAGTAAACCTATTCTATGCCATGCACCGTGGGTGGTGATTTTCCTAAACTGAGTAAACCACAAACCAATACATATGTTTTGAAGGTTATCATATTTAATAATACAGTACATAGATATTCAGGACAAAAAAGGAAGTGAAAAACAAAAACATATAACATAATTGCCTGATTTGATAGGGCACCAGGAATAGGGCTTCTTAGATATTGGCGTTCCCCAGGATATAGAAAGATTCCTAATGTATTTCTAATCAGAAGTGACTACAGCAAAAGATAGGCCTGAGACGGGGAGAGAAAGAGCAAGAGGAGATTTTACATATAAGGGAACTTTTTGCTACATTCACAAAGGTCACACTTCTATCTTCATAATCCAGGAATACCCCTACTTGACCTATAGGTTTGGGCACATATTGCAGTAAAAGTGGGCAGGTGGTGAAGACATTGTGGTGCATGTCCGTTTCAGCACAGCCAAGAAGATAGAATGCCTTCTGGAGATGTATATTCTCCTCTATCCAATCATCACAAGTGACTCCTAAAGCCCAATTCCTAATGTCTCCCACATTTATCTCCCAGTAATGTCTCCCAGTGGTAAAAGTCTGAGTACACCAGTAAAGAAAACACTCAGATTGTGGAAAGTCACATGGTGCACCTTGAATCGTACATCCAATATTCAGGTTTATCAAATCTCCCTGTAGGAAGACATGACTGTGAGTTCTTGCAAGACACAGAGTGGTAGTCTCTGCAAAAAGAAAAAAAAAATCGGGTGGACACATTGCAAATAGAAGTCCTAATGGAAAAGTTGCTCTTTTAAGATGTTACTTTATTATGAGGTCACTAGAACAAGAGCAGTGTTGGTTCTCACATCTAATAAAGCACAGAGATGTCCAATACATGTGCAGCAAACAGATCCCTAACCACAGACATTTGAACATTTTTTGAAATTCAAATGTTTAGTGTCAAATATAAGATTCATGTCACCCTAGCCAGTGTGACTGTGGGCAGAGTGTTGGCTCAGGCACTTAGGGGAATGGGTTTGATTATAGTCAAGGGCGCATCCTGGGTTGCAGTTTCCATCTCCTGCACCTGCATTTTTCTGGGTATTTGGTATTACTCTCTCTTATTCTCTCTCTCTCTCTCTCTCTCTCTCTCTCTCTCTCTCTCTCTCTCACCTTGTGGCTCATTGTTTGAGTGTAGACATATAAACCAGGAGGTCAAGCTTCCATTGCTGGTCAGGGCACACGCCTGGGTTGTGGGCTTGATCCCCAGTGGGGGCATGCAGGAGGCAGCTTATCAATGATTCTTTCTCATCATTGATGTTTCTATCTCACCCTTCCTCTCCCTGCCTCTCTTCAATCAATAAAATAAAATTTGTATGTATCTCCTTGGGTGAGGATTAAGAACAAAAAGACTCATGTCTCCAAGTTCACTTTTCATAGCAAAATGGCCAATGCATAATATTTTCTGAATTGTCTTCCATTTTAAAAAAATTAGAATCAGACGATCATTTCTTCTAAATAATAACATCGTCATTTTGGAAGGAATGTGAAGATTTGCCATGAGTCAAGCATTTCTCTAGATAAATTAATGAAAATCCAATTTATGTCCATTGTAGTAGTTTGTTAAAATGGTGTTTGCAAACCTCTTCACTAGTCCCTCTGTCCTCTGTCCTGACTCTGGGCTGACAGCATTTTGAGATTTAACATGTACCTCTTCAGATTATGAGTAAACTGAATTTTGGTTTGTTTTTACTTTGTTGTTTATAAAAATATTTCTTCTATTAACTCTTACATATTAATTCAAATTTTTACATTATATGACCATCCTATCTAATAAAAGCATAATATGCAAATTGACTGTCACTCCAACACACAAGATGGCCACTAAAAGATGGCAGGCAGGGGAGGGCAGATATGGGCAATCAGGCCAGCAGGGGAGGGGAGTTGGGAGGGACCAGGCCTGCAAGGAAGGGCAGTTAGGGGTGACCTGGCCAGCAGTGGAGGGCAGTTAGGGGGAACCAGCCCTGGAGGGGAGGGCAGTTAGGGGTGATCAGGCCGGCAGGGGAGCAGTTAGGTGTCAATCAGGCTGGCAGTGAATAGTTAGGGGGTTATCAGGCTGGCAGCAGAAGCGGTTAGGGGCAATCATGCAGGCAGGCAAGTGTTTGGGAGCCAGCAGTTCTGGATTGTGAGAGGGATGTCCGACTGCCCGTTTACACCCGGGCGTAAACAGGCAGTCAGATATCCCTCGAGGGGTCCCAGATTGGAGAGGGTGCAGGCTGGACTAAGGGACACACACCCCCATGCATGAATTTCATGCACCAGGCCTCTAGTTGTAAATAAAAATACAAGGAAACCGAATAATGTCCAGTATATTATATATCACACAAAAAATGTTGTTAGCATTTGAAAATTATATATACTGAATAAATATACAGTTTTGCACATAAAATTGGATAATTAAGCTTAAATCAGAACATTATTCCATTTATTAAACTGTTGATTACTGACATCATTCCTTTATCTATAGGAAACTCACTATTTATGAGTCTGAATCATATTTCTGTTTTCACTACCTTTCACTCTTGGTATTATAAATGTAAAGACATGTCCCCTTACGGATGGATTATATAGTAAAATGATTCACTTATGTCTGAAAAGAGTAACACACTTAATAGAAGAGGGCAGATTACCTGCATGGCCCTAACAACACAGGATAGATAATGGAAATATGGCGCATGGGCCTGCGCTTACCTTTGAATAAGCTGAACCTTGCAATCATCCCCGGGATGATCACTGTAGTGAGCTCTGCTTTCACAGGCTGGGGCATGTGCACACACACTGCCTCACTCCTGCAAGAAGGAAGAGAAAGTTACCATGTTTAGAGTCAACAAACAAAACCACTATTTTCATGTATAAGATACTTCAATAGAATTATTTAAATCCATTAATTTGAAAACCTAAAAGTATCACTTTGCCAAAAAATTCTTCTACATAGTTCCTTGATTTTCAAGTCTAATGGAAAGTCCATTTGAACCAGAATTCAGTCTAACTTTATCTCATCTTGTCTAGGAATTTGTAAAGATCCTCAGTCTCTTACGTCCTTGAGGATATTCAAGAGGGAAATTCTGGATTCCACGGAAATGCTCCCCGTCTGGAAATGATGGGGTTCTCTGAACACTAGTTGTCCTATTGCACACTCTCAACATAGAGGCTGGGAAACTTTTCCCAGGCAGGGGGATCTGCTTCCTAGGGCAAGCGGTTCTAGGGGCCTCACATTGTTCTCTTAGAGAATGTGTTTCATCTGTTTTTCAGGACTGTCAACTGTATGAATAGATCAACAAACCACCAGGGCTTTCTCACTGCTGGGTATTTCCTCTACCCTCTCACCCCAGATTCCACTAGCTCTGCCTCTAAGGTATTCGACTTTCTCATCACTCAGAAAATTTAGCACCTTCCCTTCATATGTGTAGGGTTTTGAGAACTAAAAGGGAAATTGGGAATGAAGAGGTTTCCTTTATTCAGTTTTTTGGTGTTTTTGTTTGCAATTTGTCCATTGAAACTGCTGAACGAAATCACTAAGTATGGCCATAAAAAGAGACATTTATATGGAGTTGGGGAGGGGGAAATAGATACAGGAAAAAAATTCAATCAAGATCCCAATAAGTTCTGCCTTCACTGTAGCATATCCTGCCTGATGTCTGTGAAAACTCTGAAAGAACATCAGCTGGTATCAAGGTACAGACTCACCTGTGCAATATGTCTCCAAAATCCTGTGGAGAAAATAGAAAGGCTTAGTGCTTTTTACCAATGACTCTTCCACTAGGTCCATGGGAGATTTTTTTCATTTAGTTTTTTTCTCTTATTTTATTTTATGCTCTTTCTCTTATTTTCTGCTCAATCCCTCCAGAACCCTGGTGGGTAATTTTGAGATAGTTACAGAAGTTATTATTTTCCTCCTCTGTTTCTTCCTGGGAAACATATCTACCTCCTCTTCCCAGTTTACCATATTATCATAAGTTCATGTCCTGCTCGAGACTGATTCCAGTAGACTTTCCATGGGCAAGTGAAGAAGGAATAGGGCAGGGGAATCCCTGTGCGCTCCTGTAACCATTGATTAAGAATCTGGCGTCTTTTCTATTTCCAATGTGGGTGCCCACAAAAATGACAGCAATGCATGTGTAGATTCCCAAATCTCCCCATATTGCCATGTATATAAGTATATCATTGACTTTTAGAGGGGGAATCTAACTCAGGATTCCTTTACCATCCTACAGAGTTTTGTTTCTTATGGATAATGTAGGAGGGATCTTTGGTTTGTGGGGTTCCTTGGAGGAGCAATACCTTCCCAACAAAGTAACTGAGTTTATGGAAACAGGTTGTTGGAAACAAATGCCATAAAAGAGGAAATGGATTTCCGCTGAAGGAATGACAGTGCATGTGAACATTGAACACCCCACTTCTGAGTTCTTACCAGGAGCAGCTCTACATCTGGTTTACGGCACATTTCCTTCAGCTCTGTATACATTCCTCTTAAAAGCTCCCTCTTGTGTGCCATGCTGGCTTCACTTGCCTTGAGTTGGTTAAAAATATCTGCCCCTTCCCTTTGCAGTCTAACTAAATGATGATGCTCTTCCAGAGGGAGAAATAGAGGCAACTGATCATATTTAGCACTGATCGCTTCCTGAGTTGAGATCACATAAATCTGCAATGATATGGAGTTAGTCAAAACATGAACCTTTTCATTCATCTCCTACTGAATCTCATTCATACTTCTTTGCCTTATAAAGATCAATTATATTTAACCTTTAACCCTCAGTCTTGCCTAGTCTCAATCCACATGTTCTCATTCCTCTTTTCCATATAATTTTAACCAATTATATCCACTTCATTCATAATGAAGCCTTTGATAAGATAACCATAAAAAAAAACAAATGTGTGATTTCTATCTTCCAGCCAATATGTGTGAGAACACAACACAGTTCATCCATAAAACATGCAGTTTAAATTTATATTATTTGGATTAGAATCCTCTATTTAGCCTGGTTTCTGAAATTTGGATCAGATTGCTTCAACCCATTTTACATGCTGTGACCTCAGACTGATATGCTCATCCCCTTGCATTTCATCCAGCTTAATCCTATCCTGAGGAGGTTTCATTTACAATCTGACTCCCATCATCTCTTTGATTTTATTTCCTTTCATTCTCCTCCTAATTCATCCTGAGGCTCCTTCAGATTTTTCTGGCTTTTCAACTGCCCCCAATATGCCTGCCTGCAATACCTTTGCATGTGCTATTTTCTCCATCTAGAATGCTCTCTCTACATACCCTTGTGGTTGCCTTCCTCTTCAGAGATTTTTTTTTATAAGGTGAAATTTTCAGTGAGGTCTTTTCTGATATTAATCCTATTTAGAACTCAAACCCTCATCTGCCAACCCTACCCTTCTATACCCCTCTTTCTCCTTACTGCTTTATTATTCTACTCCTTACTGCTTTATTATTCTACAAAGAACCTATCATGCATCATATATTATACCTATATACATGTTGACCATCCGCCCTTTGATTTAGAGTGTTAGCTTTATTAGGGCAAGGATACTTTCAGCTTTGCTTACTGCTCTATTTTCTAGATCAATTTTGATATAGACAAGGTGCTCATAAAATCTGTGTTGAGTAAATTCATATTATATATCACACCTTCAAGATAAATATCCAGATTAAGGAAATCCGTTATTCTTAAATTCTCCTAAATTCTCCTAAAGTGTTGAAACATCTCCTTCTATTTAGATGCCAGGGTCTATATTTGGCATGTTTATATGTATCCCTCATCTCTCATCACTTTTCTCCTCAGACATTATACATTACTAGAGGGCAGGTGTAGGAATTCATGCACAGGTGGGGTCCCTTGGCCTGGATGATGATCCAGGCCAATTGGGGGAGCTTGCCGTCAGATGGTAGGAACTGAGGTAGGTTAGCCAGCCACCCTCCCCATTGGGGCAGAACGGAGGGGGGCTTCCCAGCCAGGGTTAGGAACCACAGGTGGTTGGCCAGCTGGCTAGGGGGAGAAACCGCAGGAGGTTGGCTGGCCAGCCAGGGGGAGAGGTCACGGGAGCCCACTCAACACCAACAGCAGCTTCTGTGTTAAGTGTGTGCCCCCTTGTGGTTAGTGCATATCATAACAACCAGTCTACCAGTCCTACATGGTTTGGTCGCTTAGGCTTTTATATATATAGATTCAAAATTAATTTCTTGGGGTAAGTTCAGGGTTTCCTTGAATCGGGGACACTGTTCTTTCTTCCTGAAAATTTCCATCTGTTTTCAAATACTACTTTTCCAACAGCATTCATATTAATGTTTATACTGCCTCAGATCCTTCATCTGAATTTTCAATGGCTGCCAAATATCCCCTATGCCCTGAATTTACCCCCTTCCTCCAAATATGGCACTCTGTGAAATGTCCCAGTCTGTTGTGGTTCTTGGTGTAGAATTAATATTATTTATCCGGGGAACAAACCAGCATGCTTTGTGTGACAGCTGTCATTTTATTAGAAAGTGACTGAGAGCCCAACTATCTATCTATGGAGGGAAAACACCCTTTTCCTGTTGATCACCCTTCCCATATTGAATCATAAGAACATTATAGTGTCAAAGGAAGTTCCTATTTTAAAGTCATTCATCCAACCACCCCATATTCATGCTGTAGGTTGGAGAAATGCAAATACCAACCTCCCAAGAACAGATTGTGACAGTTTCCACATTCAGTTTTCTGTCATTTTCACAACATTTCTCCCACAAAGAGCACATTGTCTTGAGGAGTTTCTCCTGCAAAAGAACCACAAGAGTCAATTAGAGCCAGTGAAGAGTTCAATGTAACATTTAGCCCTCGAAGAGGGAGGGCTCACAGAATGAGTGATAAATTAGAGCCATTGAAAACAGGGAATCATCATAGAATTGCCTTGTTTACATCACATATTTGTCAAATCAGGGAGACTTCACACTAAGGAATTCTAGGGCAGAGATTCTGAAAGAACACCTGGATGGAGTAATCCCATCCCCAAGGACACAGACCCACAGGAATTTCATACCCATTTTACAGAAGTGGGTCCAAAAGGGCATCACTTACCCTGTGTTGCTCAGCCGCCTCTTCTACTGAACAGTGTCTGTGAGCCTCATGCCCCTGGGAGGTAGAGCAGTGCAAACAGAGCAGGCTCCTCTGGTCCTCACAGAAGATCTGCTTTGCCTCCATGTGTATCCTACACCTATTGTCCTTAGAGCGCAGGAAATGCCACAGACTGGCTTGTCTGACAGTGAGAACCATTTGCTTGAGACAGACATTTGTGTGAAAGTCTCTCTGCTGGATTGCTTTCTGGCATTCAGAGCAGCGAGCAAGAACTGACCTGTTTGGCAAGCTGAGGTAGAAACAGGGCCTGCAAAAGCTGTGCCCACATTCTATGGTGATGGGGTCTATAAAGTAGTTCCTGCAGATGGAGCAGATGAGTTCATTCTGGAAGAGTTGCAAGATGCCATCCATGTTTCTGGGAAGAATTAGCAACAGGTCATTTCTGGGCCTGGGTTGGTAAGAGGCTTCTGATGGTATGAGGGTAGTGATGTCCATATGTTTTTCTCTTTGCAATACTCAAAGCAAGACAACCTATTTATGCCAGGACACAGATGAAAATCTGGAGCCCAGAAAGAGTCCTTCGTCTTCACAGCAGACATAATTCTGACTAGATGGCTCACATAATCCTACACATCAGTTCCTAGTCCTTATCCAAATACAAATGTGTGCAAGTATCCATTTCCAGAACATTGGGATATAGCATTTTATTACTGGTCTTAATTGTTCTAAATCAATCAGAATTGTCCCCATTCTTCTTTTCAATAACTAGTTAGTGAGTATGGAAGTGTGAGATTTACCCCATAAATCTATTTATCCAATAAATCTGAGAGGAAGATGGCCAGAATGATTCTATGAAATGACTTCAGAGAGAAGGTCAAGGAAACCTAGCTCTCTCCTTTGAAACAAACAAATAAGGAAACAAACAAATTAAACCAATGGAGATTCATTAGAAAAGAAACAGGCTTTTTTTGAATTCTTGAGGGTTAAATTATCTTCTGTTTATACAAACTCTGAACTGACATATTTTTAAATAAACATATTATCACTACAATAGTAAAGTGAATGTTCTATAAGTATTATTCTCTATGATGTTCTATAATCCATATTTCTGGTATAAAAATATAGGCTAAAAGTTTAAGATTTTTCTTGTGTGTTTTTTTAATATGAAAAGTATATTAATTTTAAACTAAAATATATATAGTCATTTGAATCTACTAACTTTACTTTCACAGTACTAAAAATTAACTTTTTATTTCTTTTTTTTTTTTTCTCTTGGAAGCATCTTTTATTTTGTTTTGTTTCCTTAATCCTCACCCCAGGATATCTTTCCATTGATTTTCAGAGAGAGGAAGGGAGAGGGTGAGACACACAGAGAGAAAAATGGATGTGAGAGAGACCCATTGGTTGGTTGCCTCATGCACATGCCCAGAACAGGGCCAGGGATGGAGCCTGCAACCAAGGTACATGCTCTTGAACAGAATCAAACACAGGACCCTTCACTCCACAGGCCAACACTCTATCCACAAAGCCAAACTGGCTAGGGTGCTTTTCATTTCTGAATAAGGTAAAAAGTAAAAAGATCAGAATTGTCAATTAAGTTCAGAGTCCAGTCAGTTTACAGGAACTTTTTCATACTTTAAGATGTACTATAAGCCTAAAGTGAAATGACAACCAGCATCATATGGAAAATTATACCTTGAAATACATTTAGTTGGTCAAACAATTGGGGTCTGATGTCTAAAATAATTATTTCAGTGAGCTTTCTCATTTCCCTTAGACTGTATCCCTAGTCATTTTATTAATAACTTAAAATCAGGTATAAAAGTTAAAAATTATGAAGGGACAGCATTTACAGTATTCAACAATAAATATTTCAAATACTCTCATTACCTATATGTATGTGTAAATGTATATTAATATGAAGTACATATGTTCACTATTCAGCAATACCTATAGAAGCAAATCCTGGATCTTTTACATACTTTGCTATAAAATTACATGTTATTTGACAACTACCTTCTGAGGCATAACAATACATCAAACAACCACAAAATATACAAAATAGCAGCAGATTATACCTTGATGATTCATAAAAGTGCTTAGTAAGAATATGAGTTACAAATAGTATAACTTAGTAGGTTAAAGATAAAATATGTTTATCACCTAAATAGAAGGTATTTCCTTGACTTAACTTGCACTTACCCCTGGCTTCTATCAATGGTTTCCATAAGGATTTTTCCAAAACTAATTCTGTGAAACACACCTCAGGCTGAGGAGCTCACACAGTGCAGCCAAGTTTAAGTCTAGTCTGTCTCCTCTAAAGAAAAGTGAACTTGTGTCATGTAGGTCATTTTACTAGAATCTTTGAAGATCACATCTTTTTATTATTATTATTATTCTGTTAATCCTCACGAAAGGATTTTTTTACATTGAATTTTAGAGTAGGGAGGGGGAGAGACACAGAGAAAGATACATAGATGAGAGAGACACATTAATTGATTGCCTCCTGCATGGACCCAGACTAGGGCCAAACTGCAACTGAGGTAAGCTCCTTGACCATAATAGAACACAAGACACTCTAGTCCAATGGCCATTGCTCCAACCACTGAGAAAATTTGCTAGGTCCACACCCACCTCTTTAGATTGTAACTCTCAGGTATTTAGCAAGATGACAATAGGAGTTCATGATCTATTAACAACTCAATTTTGACCCATTGATTAAATTACTATCCAGCTTTGTTTCTAAAACAACTCTCTGAAGGATGTATCTAAAACATAAATGCTATCATAGTAGACAGATGCTCAACAATTACCTAAGATTTATTTAATAATATTTATTGAGTGTTTGTGTGAGTGGCAGGCATTTCTTAAAGGGATTCTCTAATCCACAGGTGGGGAAAGTCCTGCCCTAGGTCCATATAAGGCCCCAAAAGCATTGTCTGATCCTGCCACGGCACTAGGGGTGAGTAATTTAAATGTTTGACCAAGTACAGCAGGGTAATTTTTTAAGTTGATAATTTTGTATGGCCCTCAAATGATGTTATAAATATGCAAATGGCCCTTGGCAGAAAAAAGTCCTCCCCCCCACCCCCCTGCAGTCTAATCTATCTATATCACAGGATATGCCCTGGAATAGACCAATAGGGAAGACTCCCTAAAAATCCCAATACTTCCCCTTTCCAACACCTAAGAGAAATCACTAATTATCCAATACTCGCGAACAATTATCAAATTTACTAATGTTTTGTCAATCTCATGCATAAAAAATAATTATTTGATTTGAATTTCTCCCCATTGTTAATAAGAGTTAGCACCTTTTCCTGTTTATTTGTTCTTTTTCTTCACTATAAATAAGCACTTTACAAAATTGTTCATTTTTCTACTGGGTAATCTATTACTTTTATTATCTATAAGTATTGATTCTTCATTGCATTCTAAAAACAAATTACTTCCTTTTTAAAGTGACAGATATTACACACATAGTAAATCCCATTCATGTTCTACAAAGTGACACAAACACTTTACTAGCAAGTACTGAAGAATTAAATCCTGTGGAAATGAAGAGTTAGTCTCTGTCCAGCCTCTGGTCATAGCATGCTCATCCATCAGTTAATACATAACCTCAGTTTATCTGTGTTCCTATTTAAAGACATCTTAGTTAATATATATTGTGTATGTATTAATATTGAATTCATGGCCAACAGCACTAGAGCTCATTCCTTAAGGATGCTTATCTAACAGATACATTATCTCCATAAAATATAGCCGAGTGCTTTGGCACTAAGTTTGGGGCCGTTTTAAACAGTGATGGCAAAAACAAACAGCACCAAAATGCCAAAAACCTGGCATAATAGACCATGGAAAAGACACTTACTTGCTGTTTGAGCTTCTCCTTATTCAAACTCTGCTTGGAACATTCAACTGGCGGGACTCAAATTTCTCCTTCTCAGTACTAGTCCAAGAATGCCTAGGAAAACACCATGAGTATTAGTTTTAGGACTACAAATAAGTTTTGGTGAATAAGCAAATTTGCAAGTACAGAACCTGCAAATTAAGAGGAAGGACTGACTGTATTTTTCTTGTAATGCAATATCTATGTGTTTTTATATGAAAATGAAATGAAGGAAGGAAATTTGGGAGGGGGTATCTAATATTTTCTTTTTTTTAACATGTTTTTTATTCTTTTTTTTTTTAACATTTTTTTATTGATTTTCAAAAGAGAGGGAGAGAGAAACATCTCTTGGCTGGCTCCTGCACACCCCCTACCTGGTATTGAGTCAGAAACCTGGGCACATCTGTGAATCAAATCAGAAAGCTTTTGGTGCATGAATGATGCCCAACCAACTGAGCCTTACTGGGCAAGGCCTAATATTTTCCAGATAAGAATTCTCTGCCAATAGACCACAAGATTTACGGTCAAGAGACTGTCATAGCAGTGAAGAAGGATCTATCAAGGCTCAACCACATAAGCAGAACCAGTAATATGGATGCACATATGAAGAAATCCATGTACAGATTTATTACAAAGAAATAGCTTCACGATCATAGGGGCTAGTTAAGCAAGTGTGAGATCTGTGGTGGAGTAAGTCGGGAAGAGAAATCACCAGCAGGCTGGAACCCAATGGTCATGAGACAAAGCATTTGTCACTGTCACTGAGGCATTTCCGGAGCAATACAGACCCATTTGATGTTTGCAGTGTTGTTCAAGGATTGTCTACACCAGTGGTCGCAAACTGCGGCTCGCGAGCCACATGGGGCTCTTTGGCCCCTTGAGTTTTTAGCAAAGGCCAGCTTAGGAGTACCCTAATTAAGTTAATAACAATGTACCTACTTATATAGTTTAAGTTTAAAAAATTAGGCTCTCAAAAGAAATTTCAATCGTTGTAATGTTGATATTTGGCTCTGTTGACTAATGAGTTTGCCAACCACTGGTCTACACCTTTCCTTAAAGGACTTCAGCTGATGAAGTCAGGACTTGAGAATTTCTTTAGCTCACAATCAAAATAAGGGACTTTAGTTACACCTGCTATCTTTTCACAGCACCAAGTAGTTTAGCCTTTGATTGAACAACTAGGCAAGAGGTATGTGTGTTAAAAAAAATCTCCCTCTTTTCCATCCTTGTAGTTCTACCTAACTGAGTCAGCACATAAAAAAACTATCATAAGTTGATATGACCGTAAATTTAAGAAATATAACAACAGGCCTCCTTGTTCCATTCTAGGTTTACCATGTCGGACCATCCACAGAGTAAATGCCCTGGATATATCTTCTCTAACTCAATGCATTGATAATGTTAATATTTTTATTACATTAGCAATAAATTGAAATTTTAGCCTCCAAGGTCACTCACTGTGATCTTGATTAATATCAAGTGAGTTTTTTTTTCTTTCATATCATTTTGTACTGTGGTTTTTCTATGCATGTGGAAGAAAGCATTTGTTTTAGAATGTTAATAAAAACCCATTAGTTAAAAACTTACAAGATAACATAGACTATATGAGTGATAATAGTATATTGCCTATTGAATAACAGACTACTAATATGTTAACCAATATTTCAGAAATTTACTTCCTATTCATTTACTTGTTGAGCTACTGAAAATATTACAAAATACATCCTTTGTGCATATTCTTGTTTGTGGGAAATTCTATTGGAAAGATTACTAAAGGTGATATAGCAGGGTTAAAGGGTATGTGTGAAGACCACTGGACTGTTCTAAATTTTGAACTTAAGTCAGAAAACTCGTGTTTCTTTAGAAATATTTACTTCACTTCAAAGTGCAATATTGAAACATGTAACTATTTTTTCAAATCATTGAATGCTTATCTCACTAAATATTTATTATAGAATAGCATCCCTCTTGTGTACATAGGCATTCATCATGTTTTGAGTAGGCTGTAATGTGTACTATATATAGAATTAAATACTCCTAAATTTTTTTTAGAATCTACAACCATGTACAAAATTACAAGATATCTGGCTGCTACTTCGTGTGTCCTAGGAACTACTAAGGATTAATAAAATAAGAGAACTAAAATAAGTCATCATATTAATTCCAAAACACAGACCAAACAAAACAGTAATGGGATCATTTTTACTGTTGGCAAACAATGTGATTTTTATAGAAGCAACCTCAGTTTGCTGATAAATTAAACTCACCAATGCTTGCTCAAGAAGTATTAATACAAAGCGGTCAACTCAGGGATCAAGCCTTCCAAGCATGGTGGCAGTAGCTCTCAGAAGTCTCCCAGACCAGGTAAGCTCCAAGCACACTCCCTGTGTTCTGGAAAGAGTGAGTTGGCTCCTTATATGGAGTCCCTGAAGACCACATTCATTTTTTCCAGGTGATTGAATTTGAGAGGTCTTCATAGAACTAGTCTCTTCTAAGGGGAAGGAAGATTAGCAACACCTTTGCTAATCTCCCTAAATATACCTCTACTAACATAACCTCATCAAGTCACCCATTTCCCAACAAACCAACCCTTGCACACTGTCTTTATATGTACATTTATGGACATCAAGAACTTTTATTTTTAACTTACAAACAGATAGAATGGATTATTTTTACTAATTAGTGACTTTAGTAAATATCCAAAAGCTTGGAAATATTTTATTGTGTTTATTTGGAAATATTTTAACTATGTCCTGTTATGTAGAAAATGCTTTATTTGTTGCTATAATTTTACTATTATTATTTTGTTTTAATTCTATTATTTTATTATTTTTTCAATAGATTTTTATTGAGAGTGGAGCATAGGGTGGAGGAGGAGAGAGACCAGGGCCAGGGATAAATCCTGCAACCCAGGTGTATGGTATGACCTTCATTGGGAATGGAACCATGGGCTGACTCTATGTGTTTCAATGGGTATAGTCATAAATAATCATAAATGTGAAAAAAGCTAAATGCAGAAACAAAGAATTTATGGGGGGCAATGGTAAGATATGTACTCATATAATACCTTATTAAAAAAATTGGGGGAAAAAAGAATTTATGAATAATAACAATAAAGTAATTTGGTGGTGGATGAGGCCATACATAAAGCTCCATGGTAAACCTAAACCTGGAGAGTAACCTATCCAGTTGCTGCTTCTCCTCAAGGAACCTCGATTGTCTAATCCTGTTGGCCCTCAGTACTCAAAAGTGATTCTCTGTTTCTCTACCCAGATGGTCCAGATTCAGGAAGGGGTGGAGACAGAAAGAAAGAGGCTGCCCTTCCCATCTGTGCTGAGTTTCCCTTCTGAGAAGGGATCCTTTCAGAGATTAACATCCACACTGACATCGCCTAGCAGGTGCATCAGAATCACCTGCAGGTCATGTTAGAACACACGTGGCTGCACCTCAACCACAGAGATTCTTGACTCAGTGCATCTGGGGCTGGAGAGCTGGCATAGCTAGCAAATTATAAGCTGCTGCTGCTGCTGCTGGTCCCGGGACCATACTTTGAAAATCTCAAATTTAACTCAGTGTTCATTAAAGATGATACTTTAGGTTGTACGGGACTTGACAATTGAAAAAAAAACAACATTCAATAGCACAAGGATGGAAGTCCAGGCCGTGGACTTGCTGCTGTAGCTTCCTGCAGTCTGTGTGGGGAGAAGGGAGTATAGCTTTGCAGCCCTTTGGCCCACCCAGCTGTGTCCTGGGAGGGCAGCAGGATGGCCGCTATGCAGGGCCCTTGGATTTCAGAGCTCAGGACATCAAGCAACAGGGTACAGGCCTGGTGTCTGGGGGTCCAGGCAGCCCCTCCTTTGGACCCTTCCCTTCCCTGTGCCGTCCCCACAGCCAGTAGGTGATCAGAAAATGTATCTTCACTGGAACGGTTCTCAAAGTGTGGTTCTGAGAACCCTGTGGGTCTGTGAAGTCAAAATTATTTTTTATATTATATGCCCTTTGGATTTCTAGGTGGTTTTATAAATGTTATTTCAAATTATTTTTAAAATATATATTTTTTAAATTGTCAGTTTATTTTCTAACATGGCATAACATGACATACCCCCGTAAACAAAAATGTTTTGAAGTCCCATAATCATTTTTCCAGCTTAACTAAGGTAAAATGTACACACTATAAAATTCACCCTCTTAATATGTACAGTACTGACTTCCAGTTATGACAACTAAAATGTTTCCAGACCTCAATAGATATCATTGGGAAGGGGGAAATAATCAACCAGTTGAAACTACTGCACTAGTTACAGGGAAACAAAATAAAAATGAGAGATGGATAAGATCCTTAAAATAATTTAGATATTTAACTGGTTTTTAAAATCTTATAATCTAGAGTATATCAGGTAATAAACAAGATAGTAGAAAACTTGCTTATGCAGTTACTTCAAAAAATTAAAAATGAAAATGCCTTATGACCCAGTGATTACACTTCTGGGAATATATCTGAAGAGGCCTACATAATTGGAAAGAACATATGCACCCATATGTTCATTGAAGCGTTATTTACAACTAGAGGCCCAGTGCACGAAATTCGTGCACGGGGGGAGGGTGTGTCCCTCAGCCCAGCCTGCACCCTCTCCAATCTGGGACATCCCTCTCCCAATCCAGGGCTGTTGGCACCCAACCACTTGCCTGCCTGCCTGCCTACCTGATTGGCCCTAACCGCTTCTGCCTGCCAGCCTGATCACACCCTAACCCAGGGGTCCTCAAACTTTTTAAACAGGGGGCTAGTTCACTGTCCCTCAGACCGTTGGAGGGCCGGACTATAGTTTAAAAAAACTATGAACAAATTCCTATGCACACTGCACATATCTTATTTTGAAGTAAAAAAACAAAACGGCAAAAACACCCGCATGTGGCCCGTGGGCCATAGTTTGAGGATGCCTGCCCTGCCAGCCTGATAGATGCCTAACTGCTCCCCTGCTGGCCTGGTCACCCTCAACTCCCCTCCCCTGTAGGTCTGGTTGCCCCTAACTGTCCTCCCCTGCTGGCCTGGTCACCCCCAACTGCCCTCCCCTGCAGGCCTGCTCACTCCCAACTGCCCTCTCCTGCAGGCCTGGTCCCCCTCAACTGCCCTCCCCTGCTGGCCTGGTCCCCCCAAACTGCCCTCCCCTGCAGGCCTGGTCCCCCCTACAGTCCTCCCCTGCAGGCCGGGGTCCCCCCAACTGTCCTCCCCTGCCAACCTGGTCACCCCTAACTGCACTCCCCTGAAGGCCTGGCTCCTCCCAACTGCCCTCTCCTGCTGGCCTGATTGCCCACAACTGCCCTCCCCTGCCAGCCATCTTGTGGCAGATATCTTGTGTCCAAATGGGAGCAGCCATCTTGTGTGTTGGGGTGACGGTCAATTTGCATATTACTCTTTTATTTATCTATTTTCTTCCATTTTCTTATTAAGGTATTATATGTCTACATATCTTACCATTGCCCCCCCCCACCCCACTCCCATACATGCCCTCACCCCCCAATGTTTTTCATCCATTGGTTATGCTTATGTGCATGCATACAAGTCCTTCGGTTGATCTCTTATCTCCCCCACCTCTCCCTAAACTTCCCGCTATAATTTGACAGTCTGTTTGATGCTTTACTGCCTCTGTACCTATCTTTTTGTTCATCAGTTTATAATGTTCTTTATTATCCACAAATGAGTGATATCATGTGGAATTTTTCTTTCATTGACTGGCTTATTTCACTTAGCATAATGTTCTCCAGTTCCATCCAGGTTGCTGCAAATGGTAAGAATTCCTTCTTTTTTATGGCAGCATAGTATTCCATTGTGTAGATGTACCATAGTTTTCTGATCCAGTCTTCTGCTGACGGGCACTTAGGCTGTTTCCAAATCTTAGCTATTGTAAATTGTGCTACTATGAACATAGGGGTGCATATATCCTTTCTGATTGGTGTTTCTAGTTTCTTAGGATATATTCCTAGGAGTGGGATTACTGGGTCAAATGGGAGTTTCATTTTTAATTTTTTGAGGAAAGTCCATACTGTTCTCCACAGTGGCTGCACCAGTCTGCATTCCCACCAGCAGTGCACAAGTGTTCCTTTTTCTCCGCATCCTCGCCAACACTTGTTGTTTGTTGATTTGTTGATAATAGCCATTCTGACAGGTGTGAGATGGTACCACATTGTCGTTTTGATTTGCATCTCTTGGATAATTAGTGACTTTGAGCATGTTTTCATGTGTCTTCTTTTGAAAAGATTCTATTTAGGTCCGTTGCCCATTTTTTTATTGGGTTATTTACTTTCCTTTTATTAAGTTGTATAAGTTACCTATAGCCCAGACCAAGTGCCCATTAGTAGATGAGTGGATAAAAAAAAAGAGTGGCACTGCCCTGGTGGGTGTGACTCAGTTGGTTAAGCATTGTCCTGGGCACCAAGGGGTTGCAGGTTCAATTTCCATCAGGGCATATCCCTAGGTTTCTAGCTGGATCCCCAGTAGGGAGAATATAGGATTCATGTGTCACTCTCACATGTGTCTCTCTCCCTCTCCCTTCCTCTGTCTTTAAAAATCAATTTAAAAATAATAAAAAAATAAAAAAGCTGTGTTACATTTATACAATGGAATACCACTAGGCTTGTAAAACAAGTAAATCCTACCTTTTTCAACAGCCTAGATGGACCTGAAGATCATTCTGCAGGAAATAAAGCCAGTCAAAGAAAAGCAAGTACCATGTAATTTCACTTATATATGGACTCTAGTGAACAAAATAAACTAACAAAGTGGAGACAGACTCGCGGATACAGAGAACAGATTGATAGCTGTCAGAGGGGATGAGTGAGAAGGGTGAAGGATTAAGCAAAGGAGAAAAGAAAGGCTCATGGGCAAAGACAAAAGTATGGTAATTGCCAGAGTAAAGTGGTGGGGGGAGGTAGAAGAAGGTAAAAGGGGGATGCATAGTGATGGAAGGAGACTTGACTTGGGGGGGTGAACACACAGTACAATATACTAGTACATACAATGTATTATAGAATTGCATACCTGAAACCTACATAATTTTATTAATCAATGTCACCCCAATAAATTCAGTTTAAAAATGTAAGACTAGCATTGAATAAGCAATAATATAAACAAAAAACACAGGGGGGGACCAGGCCTGCAGGGGAGGGCAGCAAATCAGTCCTGCCACTCATTTCCTAGGAAAAAATACATATTTGATATATACAGAATTACAGAAAGGTGTTTGAAGAGGATGTTAGAGCCCAGCCAGTGTTGTTCAGTGGTTGAGCCTTGACCTATGAACCTGGAAGTCAAGATTCGATTCTCAGTCAGGGCACAAGCCTGGGTTGCAGGCTGGCTCCCCAGTAGGGGGCATCCAGGAGGAAGCCAATCAATGATTCTCTCTCATCTTTGATGATTCTATCTCTCTCCCCCTCCCTCACCATTCCTCTTTGAATTCAATAAAAGTAATTTGTTAAAAAAGAGGATGTTAGAGAAAAATAATAGCTTCTACAGTTTGTTCTACCTGGTGTTTGAAGAATGATGTTATTACAGATTGATTGAGAAAGGGCTGTCAGATTCTTCAGGTCTAATGTCATGGAAGAGTACTTACCGCTGAGGCGATGTTTCCTTCTCCACTGTAGCTTTCTAGGAACTGTGTTAATAATCCAACCATATGGCTACAAAATTTTCATCATCGCCCTTTTTTGATTCTTGAAGGCTACTTCCTTTTCCTAAATGTGATTTCCCTTCTTCAGAGGATTAGGCTAAAGCACTCAGTGTTAGTGGTGGGTGTTTCCCAGACCTCTTTAGAGATGAGGTGAGGTGAAACAGAATTCCAAGTGGTAGGGGATAAACAGAGTGGCCCTAGCTGGTTTGGCTCAGTGGATAGAGCATCAGTCTCAGACTAAAGGATCCCAGCCAAGGTTGGGGTGTGTGCAGGAGACAACCAATAAATGTGTCTCTCTCACATGAATGTCTCTCTGTCTCTCCCTCTCCCTTCTACTTGCTCTAAAAATCAATAGAAAAATATCCTCAGGTGAAGATTAACAAGGGGGAAAAAAAGAAATACAAAGTGAGTGAATAATTTTTTTCTGAAGACTGGATTGAAGGAAACAGTTGTTACTGATTTCTGTTCGTCATCATAATCACATGTCTTTCCTCTCCAGCTTACTCTAGACTTTCTGCATATCTTGTCTTAAAGGTATTTCCTGATTTTCTTGACTATAAAAATGATGAATTTAAGATACGCTTTAGAACAGGGAATGCACAAGCATTGCTGGTCAGATTTCAGAGCCCCCCAAAGTTTGAAAGGTTAAGAAGTCTCAAAGACCAATCTGTATCAGGTGACAGGAGTGATGGGACAAATAAGTCTTAAAATATTGCCTTCAAAATGACAAAAGCTGCCCTCGCCTGTGTGTCTCAGTGGTTAGAACATGGGCCCCGGAAAGGTCTCAGGTTCAATTCATGGTCAAGGGCCTATACCTGGGTTGCAGGTTCAATCCCAGTCTGTTCAGTATGGGAAGGCACAGGAGACAACCAATCCATGACTGTCTCTCTCACTCTGTCTCTCTCTCTCTCTCTCCCATTCCCTCCCTTCCTTCTTCTCTCCCTCTCCCCCACCTTCCACTCTCTCTAAAAGTCAATGGAAAAAATATCCTCAAGTAAGGATTAACAACAAAACAAGACAAGTCTCTCAAAGAAAGTAGTCCTCCATGACATTAGATTTAAACAAACCTCACAGAAAATATTTTCAAGTTTGTAAAGACATTTGCTAAAATCAATAATGGACAAAATAATCCTTTCTTTAGTTTTGTAAGTTAAAAATAAAAGTCGTGTCCAGCTGGTGTTGCTCAGTGGTTGAACATCATCCCATTCACAAGGAGGTCGCGGTTCCATTACTGGTCAAGGCACACAGGTCAGGTTGCAGACTCACTACCCACCTTGGGGCATTCAAGAGGCAGACATTTGATGTTTCTCTCTCATCAATGTTTCTATCTCTCCCTCTCCCTTAGTCTCTCTGAAAT
This sequence comes from Cnephaeus nilssonii, assembly GCF_951640355.1. NCBI lineage: Eukaryota > Metazoa > Chordata > Mammalia > Chiroptera > Vespertilionidae > Cnephaeus > Cnephaeus nilssonii. Next base: position 57,387,952 of record NC_137084.1, read on the forward strand.
CAATAAAAATATATTTAAATCAAAACCAGTCTATATAAATAAAAGCCTAATACGCAAAGTGTCCCATCTGGAGTTCCACTGACCAGGAGTTTGATCACTCGCTATGATGTGTGCTGACCACCAGGGGGCAGCATGGAATGAAGGAATGCCCCTGGCCAGGTGCTGGCAGCTAGGGAATGGAGGCCCCAGCCAGCAGCTGGAAGCTGACAGCCACTAGGGGCCCTATCTGTGCACAAATTTCAAGTACTGGGACTCTAGTAATAAAATAAAGCCTGATATATAGAAAGTTAGTTAGAAAGGCAGCATGTAAGGGCTGGTTTGTCATAAAACCATTAATTTATTGATGAGATCATGCTTATAGAGGTATATTTAGGGAGATTAGCTAAGGTGTGAAATTAATCCTATGTAAACACCTCTGAAATGTAATCCTTAGAAGAAATGGGTGTGGTCTTTAGAGACTCAATAGAAGGACAACAGGGAGCCCAACTCAATCTTCTCCAGGACAGATAGTGTCCTTGGAAGTCACCCAGCTGAGGAGACTTCTGGAAGAGGCTATGACCACACTTAGAGGCTTGATTCCTGAGCTGACCTCTTCCTATTTTTTCTGCTACTGGAGATGCTAAGAATATGCTCCTTGGGAGAGTGCTCAAATGCCCCTTTGGGGTTTCTGCAACTTTCTGTCTTCTCAGCTTGATAAGAGTTTAATGTCAGGTAAAGCATGAAAAAAGTATAATTATCCAAAATTATTTTCTAAAAACCTAGTAAAGTTTGGCAGGCCCTATGACACTCCTCAAGGAGCTCACATTTTCAGTTGTTTGGTGAGAGGAGAGATCAGGCTCACTTTTCAGGAGGAGGTAAGGGAGAGTGCTACTGAATGGAGAATGAAAGGATTCAGTGTGGTCATTGCTAAGAAGAAGTATGCTAATTAAGGAGCAGGTTTTGGAAGTGAAATGAATTATAAATATTTCAACAATTTTGAATTGATATTCAGAAGGAAGTTGTGATAGTATGTAACATTCACCTTAATACAACTGTTAATAAATAAAAACAAAAGCCATTGATTGTTTCTAGGAAGTACGTGAACCATTATAAACATTTATTAAAAGAGAATTTATAAACACATGTATATATTTAATGTGGCTATGCCATTTTATAAAGATACAAAAATCATCTTCCCTTACATTACAATGTGCTCAAAGACAGTCAGGTATCATCCTGCTGCCATTCAGGATGTTTCATAAATTCCAGAGACCTGGAAGCTCGTCAAGTAATTGGCCCAAACAACTTTTCATGAAGCTTCAAAGCAAAGGAAGGGCTTCAGAGGAGAAGAGAAGCAGGAAGAAACTAAACTGTATATGAGGGAACCATTGGCAGCATCATGGAAGCTCACAGTTCCTTTGTCACAATCCAGAAACACTCCAATGATACCTGGCCCAGAGGCCTTTTCACATAATGAATTAAGGATGGGCGGTGAGTGGGGAGATAATCCTGGTCATTCATCTTCAATGAAAATAGGAGAAATGCCTCTTCAAAATCCATAATGATATCAGTATCGCTTATGAGGGAATCTTTACAGACTCCCAGAATACAAACTGAGGAGCGTGGCACATCCACCTCCCAGCAATGTCTACCAGAGGTGAAGGTCTGAGTTCCCCAAGTCACAAAACTCCACACTCTCTGGGGCTCCCTGGACATGCTGTGAGGGCCAGTTTAAACAGCACACTCCTCACATCCTCAGAAAGGCTCAGGCAGGGAATGAATGCTTTCTGACTCAGGACATTACCCACTGCAGAGAGGTAAAAATCAGGTCAATGAGTTGAATTTGCATGGCCTGAGGGTCAGAGTCTCTTCATTTGTACCCCCCCCCCCTCCAAGGAAATACAAAATCAAGACAGCAAAGACAGTTCAGACTGGCCCCCCCCCCCTAGGAATAGAAAAAGGATAGAAGTCCTTCAAATTATACAGAAAAAGCAAAGAGAACCTCTATGTATATCATGAACAGTGTGATCATGTGAAGCAGAGATTTAGTGATAACCTCGGGTAGTTTGTTGCAGGTCACACCTAAAACCTTTCCTTGCCTTTAGAAATCTCTTCTTGTGTTGATTGTTCTTGGTACTATTTAACAAATAGACAGCACTTTGCTATTATGTGGGTAGTTATTGCAATATAAGCTGGACCTATTACATTTTTAGGAACTAAAATCTTGACTGGGAATACACATTACACATAAACTAGAAGTTTCTGAAGTTAATGCTTTGGCTTTACATTATCAGATCAGACCCTGCACTCAATCTAAATTCATCCATATCAGCCCTCTGGAACTAACCCTGATGCCTAGGATGAGCCTAATATGTTTGTACCATGGTCACAGATCCTTCCCTTGTCAGTGGTTTTGACATTGATCCAACAGCATTAAAATTATTCTGTTGATGACATTTTCAGTCATTTGTTGAACTTCCTGATTTTATAAGTAATGAATATTGTTAGTGCAATGCATGATAAATGCATTTGCAATATACAACAGATTTACAGCCATTGATGTCAGAGTTAAACATTCAAGAGTGGGGTAACTGAATAAACATACAACATTGATGGCTATGTTGAGAACTAAATATTCTATCTCCTTGTGACCACCTGGTCAACCTCATTGCCCTTCTCTTCCTCTATGTATACCAAATGTGATTAAAAATAGGGATCTAGCTTGGTATTTTCAATAATAAGTTGCAAAGTTCAGTCTTGATCATTGTGATATGACTACACAGAGGGAGAGATACTAAATTTGGGAAGTCATGGACTGCATTCATGCCAGAAAAAAATAAAATTAAAATAAAAGAAGAACCTAAAAACCACCAAAGAAATTGAGGCCTGATGCCAAAGGTCTGGCTCTCAACTCTGAACCTATTCAGCAGGTCTAGGAGTCCAGTAAAGCACCATGAGGTGGGCTCTGGATTCACTGGCTGAGGCTTTTGCATCTGCACCAGTTCAGTCCTGTAAACATTGACATCAGTGGCATTTGAGGCCAAAGGTTAGTCACACAACCATTATAAAAATTGGAGCTTTTCATCTAAGATATTTAACCATAATACTCACATTCTGACATAATGGAGCATACACTGTAGTGTACCTTCTTGAGGATATAAAAATTGGTGTCTCTGCACAGATGGGCCTTTTATATGATTCCACTCACCTAAGGCCACACCCACGTGCTGAGATTGGCTTCAAGTTTTCAAAAGGAAGTGACCAGCCTGAAAATTACACAGATCATACTAAGACAGCTAGTTAGGTATAAAAGATAGAAACCAACACTCGGTGGCTGACACCCTAACAGAATGTAAATGTGTTTTGTGGTAAGATGCATGAAACTTTCCAATATGCAACACCTTTTCATTAATTACAGTTGCCATCTTATAAATGCTGTAGAAAATCATTCTTAACAGAGCTGCCATGCTACCTGTATTTTGTTGAAACCTATCACAACTTAACAAATCATGTGACAGGCTTCATGTCTTCAGAAAGTCGGGGAGGGTGGTGGGTGGGAAGAGATTAAAGAACTTGTATGCGTATATGCATAATCCATGGACACAGAATATAGGGTGCTGAAAGCCTGAGGAGGGTGAGGCGGTGGGCTAGGAAGAGTCAATGGAAGGAAAATGGGGGATATCAATGTAAGCAAATAGAGAAAAAGTTTCATTTTTCAGAAAAAAAAACAAATAATTCTGTGAGAGGTTGCCCCCTATAATTGAACAAAAAATAGTGGAATCTCTTTTCAGGCCTAAAAAATGTAGTAGCAATGTGGTACTAAAATTTTTTAAAAAAATCAAATATCTTATAACAAATATCAATATATTACAAGTGCTCTAATCACAACTAATTTAAATACTGATGTCATTTCAATTAACTAGGAAATCAACTTGTATACTTAGAGAAGATCCAAGCACGCCAATAGATAAATTCAAAGCATTTGTGGGCATGAAGATATTTACTCTAAATCCATATGCCACAGAATCTACTAGGAGTGATCTCGCCTCTGTAAGTTCTGGCAGCTCCAAATGTGGTCAGTCTACCCTGGAGAAGTGGCCTCTGGAGAGATGTGGCTTTTATACGATCCCATCCAGGTAGGGCCACACCCATTTGCTGAGATTGGTGGATGTCTTCAGAAGGCAGGGGAGGGAGGGTGGGTGGGTGGTAAGAGATTAAAGAACTTGTTTGCATATTTGCATAACCCAAGGGCATGGACAATAGGATGTTGAGAGTCTGAGGAGGGGAGTGGGGGCACACTAGAAGGGGTCAATGGGAGAAAAAGAAGACATGAAATACTTTCAACAATAAAGGATTATTTTTAAAAATAATGACAAATGCTGGCGAAGATATGGTGAACAAGGAACCCCCATGCACTGCTGGTGGGAATGCAGACTGGTGCAGCCACTGTGGAAAATAGTATGGTGTTTCCTCAAAAAATTAAAAATGGAACTTCTATTTGACCCAGTGATCCCATTGCTAGGAATATATCTCAAGAAACCAGAAATACCAATCAGAAAGGATATATACACCCTTATGTTCATAGCAGCACAATTTACAATAGCTAAGATTTGGAAACAACCTAAGTGCCCATCAGCAAATGAGTGAATTAATAAACTGTGGTACATCTATACAATGGAATATATACTGCTCTAAAAAAGAAAGAACTCTTACCATTCCCAACAGCATGGATGGACCTGGAAAGCATTATGCTAAGCGAAATAAGCCAGTCAGAGAAAGGTAAATATCACATGATCTCACTCATTTGTGGAATATAATGAACAACATAAACTGATGAACAAAAATAGATACAGAGTCACAGAAGCATCAAGCAGACTGTCAAACTTCAGTGGGAAGTCAGGGGGCGAGGGGGGTAAGAGATCAACCAAAGGACTTGTATGCATGCATATAAGCATAACCAATGGACACAGACTCTAAGGGCGAAGGACATGTTGGGGGGGGTGGAGGGGGGTTGGGAGAATGGCTGTGGGGAGGTCAATGAAGAAAAAAGTAAGCATTTGTAATACTACATGTAATACTTTAAACAATAAGCAAAATAATAATAATAAAATAATACATAAAATAAGGAAGTGATACAGCTAATTAGATTACACACATAATAGTAGGATGTCTGGGTAGGTTTGCAATGTATAGAAAGCAACATTTGGGGCCCTAGCTGGTTTGGCTCAGTGGATAGAGTATTGAACATAGGATTGAAGTATCCCAAGATAGATTCAAGGGCATCTGCCAGGATTGTGAGCTTTATCTCCAGTAAGGGGGCGGGGCAGGGGGCAGCTAATAGATGATTCTTTCCTATCATTGATGAAGGAAAGAAGGAAGAAGGAAGGAAGGAAAGAAGGAAGGAAGGAAGGAAGGAAGGAAGGAAGGAAGGAAGGGAGGGAGGGAGGGAGGGAGGGAGGGAGGGAGGGAGGGAGGGAGGGAGGGAGGGAGGAAGAGAGAGAGAGAGAGAGAGAGAGAGAGAGAGAGAGAGAGAGAGAGAGAAAGAAAGAAAACAAAGCTGTGTGTATACACCCTAACTAAATGTGAATGTGTTTTGCAGTAAGATGCTTGAAACTTTCAAATATGCAATACAGTATTAATAACTATGATCACCATCTTATAGATGCTGTGGAACATTATTTTTTAAAATATGTTTTTATTGATTTCAGAGAGGAATGGAGAGAGAGAGGGAGAGGGAGCAGGAGAGGGAGAGGGAGATAGAAACATCAATGATGAGAGAGTCATTGATGGGTGGCATCCTGCAAGACCCACACTGGGGATCCAGCCCACAACCTGGCATGTGCCTGACCAGGAATTGAACCCTGACATCCTGCTTCATAGGTCGATACTCAACCACTGAGTCATGCTGGCAGGGCAAAATCAATCTCACTTTTTAAAAATTACTTAAAACAAATAATATATCCATCAAAGCCCACATATCCTAGAAAGAGGTGAAGTACCTGTCCTCTTACTCAATGTATAGGATTGTAAATTAAGGTAAGGTTCATTGACCAGCAATGATCCCAAAATTAATTCTGGAAAAATTATCTCAAACATTTATCAACATGGTGCATGTCATCTATGGAAGTATATAGAGGAAGAAGTTTCATTTTTCAGCAAAAATCAAATAATTCCGTGAGAGGCTGCACCCCTGTAGTGCTGTTACATGGTGCTGTCCCTTACAGGGACTTGTCCAACAATCACTTGCACTACTGTTTCCTAGATTTGTGATTATGTCACACAGAATTTTAAAATTCTATAACCCTGCAATCTCATTACTACCTAAATAATAAGTATAGTAATTAGCCTGGCTGGGGTGACTCAGTGGTGCAGCATCGACCCATGAAACAGGAGGTCAAAGTTTGATTCAAGGTCAGGGCACATGTCTGGCATTCAGGCTCCACCTCCAGTAGAAAGCTTATAAGAAGCCGATGATCAATGATTCTATCTCATCATTGATGTGCCTATCTCTCTCTCTCTGAAATCAATAAGAAAACATATTTACAAAAATCAATCAGTAAATAAATATAGTAACTAAGTTACATAGAACCTCAAATAAGAAAGGAATCTCAGGTTCAGTCATCTGCTCTTAGTTTCCTTCTTCAGGTGTACACAGCAGATTCCTCTTCCTTATTTGATATGTTATATATTTTTTATTTTTCTGTGCATATATTCATCTTTTTTACTAACCTATAATCCCCAGATTTCAGGGGATTTGTCTTACCATTAAAGACTGGGTTTCAGGAAGGAGAATCAAGAAGTTACTATGGTACCTAGCAAAACTTATTTATGATGGTTTAGTTATTTACTGACTTATGATATATTTTTATAAATTTATTTTTTATTTATTTCAGAAAGGAAGAAAGAGAGGGAAAGAGATAGAAACATCAATGAAGAGAGAGAATCATGGATGGGCTGTGTCCTAAAAATAAAAATCCCCTACAAGCCAGAATCTCAGGTATGTGGCCTGAGCAGGATTCCAACTGTGACCATGGGCAACCTGCCCACAGAATTATTTGATTTTTGCTGTAAAATGAAACTTCTTCCTCTATACGCTTACGTAGATAGACGACTTGCAACATGTTGAGAAATGTTTGAGATAATTTTCCCAGAATTAATTTTGGGATCATTGCTGGTCAATGACACTTACCTTAATTTACAATCCTATTCATTCAGTAAGAGGGCAGGTACTTCACCTCTTTCTAGGAAATGTGGGCTTTGATGGATTTAGCATTCATTTTTCAATAAATTTTAAAAGGTGAGTTTCATTTAGATTTTCTCTTTTCAAGTTTCCAGCAAGGTTAGATTATTTTCATTTCATCTATTTATAAAAATCAGACCTAAATTCCCAAACATTTTATAGTTTAGGGAAACAACTTACCTGGTGGGGGTAATCAGTGATTTGTTAAACTGTGATAGGTGCCAACAAAATACTGGTAACATGGCACCTCTGTTAAACATAATTTTCTACAGCATCTATAAGATGGTGACTATAGTTAGTAATATTGTACTTGAAAGTTTTATGCCTTTTTTACCGCAAAATACATTTATATTTTGTTAGGATGAAAGCAGCCAAATGTTGTTTTCTATGTGTTGTAAACCTAATCAGCCATCCTACTACTATCTGTAATCTATACAGGTTCAGGCTGGTTACTTCCATTTGAAGACATAATCCAATCTCGTCAAGTAGGTGTGGCCTTACCTGGATGGAATCATATAAAAGGCACATCTGTGCAAAGGCCACTTGACTTCTTCCCCAGGGTAAACTGACTGAAGTTGGAGCTCCGTTTTTAGCACAGAGATTTCCTATTGACACTGATAGCAACAGAACTTCCAGAGGTGGGACCATTCTTAGTACACACTGGTGAGTATGGAATTTAGAGTAAATATATTCATGCCTACTTTCTCTTATTACAAATATTTTCAATTTACCTGTTGGAGTGCTTGCATCTTCTCTAAGTAGACAAGCAGATTTCCTAGTTAATTGAATTGACATCAGTATCTGTGATTGGAGCAATTGTAGTATATGGATATATATTATAATAAATTAACTGATAATATTTTATTTTAGTACCATATCACTAGGGTTTTTAGTTTTTAAAAGGTATTTCTCTAGTTTTTGAGCAGTTATGAAAATCATAAACCACCTAAAATATTCAACATAATGTATGTATGTTAGTGTCTTCATACATCTTAACCTAAAAGTAAATGTGTTCAATTAGTTAGAAAACCCTTGTAAAGGTCCTATTTGCTATTTCCTTTTTTTTTTTTTTTTTTAAGGCTCATGTGACTGGTTTCTGATTTTTTTTCTTTTCTTTTTTTTTAAAATATATTTTATTGATTTTTTACAGAAAGGAAGAGAGAGGGATAGAGAGTTAGAAACATCGATGAGAGAGAAACATCGATCAGCTGCCTCTTGCACACCCCCTACTGGGGATGTGCCCGCAACCAAGGTACATGCCCTTGACCGGAATCGAACCTGGGACCCTTGAGTCCGCAGGCCGATGCTCTATCCACTGAGCCAAACCGGTTTTGGCTGATTTTTTTTTTCTTAACAGGCACTTTTTTATTTTTTATTTTTAAGTATATTTTTATTGATTTCAGAGAGGGGTAGAGAGAGATAGAAAAAAAAAAATCAATGATGAGAGAGAAACTTTGGTTGGCTGTCTCCTGCATGCCCCCCACTGGGGATCAAGCTCACAACCCAGGCATGTGCCCTAACCTCCTGGTTCATAGGTTAATGCTCAACCACTGAGCCATGCTGGCCAGCCCATTTCTTTTTCAAAAGGAAAGGGGGAAATAATCTCAGTGGGGACACAAACAAATAAACCAAAACAACCAGCAAGCAAAACCCAAACCAAATCTCTTAGGCCCTTTTGGTCCTGAATCTTATTCGTGTTGGCTTCCTGAGCAGGACTGAGACAATTTAAACAGCCATCCCAGAGATGAGAGGATTTCAAGTTCTAGACCAGAGGGAAAGACTAAATTAGCACTGAAGGGAAGGACCTATATTCAAATACAGGACCATTCAAAATAAAGTCAGATGTAGGAGCAGGAATGGAAATAGAATATGAAAATATTTGCTATATGGATGTTGTTTAAAATCAATGCCAAGGATGAATTACAAAGGGGAAGAAGGGTAAATAGATTATTCCTGGAAATTCCAAAGGAAATGAATCGGAGATCCCTGTATACTAGTAAATGTGTCTCAAAAGCCAGATTCATTGTATTTGGAGGCATTTGAAGTTGGCTGAAAACTCAGAAGGTTAAGGCTGCCTTTGGATACAAGAGCCCAGAGAACACAAAACTCCTGACCCAACTGAGTTGGGGTTCCTATAAGCATTGATGTAATCAATTATACAATCGTAAGATTTGTACACGCTTGTAAGTAAATGAGTTCTTACTTCTTTGATTAGAATAAATAAATAAGTACATATATAGTTAATTTAACAATCAGTAGGCCTAAAACTGTATTAAGAAAATGTAGTTACATAATGAAAATTATGTAATTACTTTTAGTTTACTCTTGAGCTAGAGAATTCTAATCTGTTATTGTTTAGACATTTACATAATTATTTTTAAGTTATGTTCCTTGTGCATACAAATTGTGATATCTAGAGGAAAAGTTCTATATTTCAGGTACTTTTATAATTGGCATGAAACCTGAAGTTTAATTGTAAAACCTTGTTGTAAAACAGTAAAAGTGACAGATGCTTAAGGATGAAGAAAAGTTAACCGTATAAAATTGTAAATATTTCATAATTCTTATTCACTCCTTGACATTTGAGGAGAGAACCAATATGATTCATTAGAAATCATTCATTCCCCTGAACTCCAGATAATCTACAAATTCGACATTTACTCCAGGTTCAAGATTCACTCATAGAAAAAGGTCACAGTGGAATGCAAGTCTCCTTAGCCTGTTTCATTTTATGTAAAACCTGTACCTTCTGTCACAGACACCTGAGCTTCACTTAGAAGGTGACCACACTCAAGGCAGTAGAGAGCAACAGTCCTCTGCCTTTTGAACATTTCTCTTTTCATTTTAAATATTTTTTCTTCCCAGGGCTTTTCTCTTACACTGAGCCTTGAGGAGCCAGTTGTTCTATTTAACAAAGGCCCTGAGGAGATCTGGCAAAAGGCAGGCTAGAATGAAAAGTGATGTGACTATTTTGAAAAGTGCAAATGTAGCATGGAATGTAAACATAAATTTAGCTTCAGAGTTAGGCACTTTTTTGTTTATTTTGTTAAGGCAATTTAATTGTATGAGGGACATATCCTGAGTTATGATTTTCTCATTCATTCTTCTATTTCTCCTCAGAAATATAGAACACGCACTGCAAAACTTCCAAAATAGCTCACCTGCTAACTCTTCAGCGTGAAGACTTTTAAGTTTTTGCTGCGGTGTTTGCATAACCCACACCTTGTAAGTGGCCCAAAGTCCTCGAAATGGCATTGACTAACGGCCAAGACCAATGGCCTAAGGAAGACATTATGATGTTACTGGACCTCCTGAAGAATAATCTGCCATCCAATGACAAACGCTCATTCAAAACAACCCAGTCACATATGGACTGGGGAAAAGTAGCTTTTAAAGGTTATTCTGGAGAAATGTGCAAACTCAAGTGGTCAGAGATTTCTAGGAAGATAAGAAAGTATCGGACTTTGACAGAATTAGTCCTGGACGCTAAGGAACATGTTAAAAATACTAAAAGCAAAAAACTCAAGAAACATCCAGACATGCCCAAGCAGCCCCTGACTCCTTACCTTCGCTTCTTCAAGGAGAAACGGCTTGAGTATTCCCAAATGCACCCCAAACTCAAGAACCAGGAACTGACTAAGGTCATGTCTGAGAAATACAAGGAGCTCCCAGAGAAGAGGAAGCTGAAATATATTCAAGATTTCCAGAAGGAGAAACAGGAGTTTCAGGAGAAACTGGCTCAGTTCAGGAAAGACCACCCTGAACTAGTGCAGAACTCCAAGACATCTGTTGTCCCCAAAGGGAGCCGAAGCAGAGCCCCCAAGAAATTTCAGAGAAATAGGAAAAAAGTGAAGACTTCCCCAAAAACCTATTTTCCTAAGTTTAAATTCCGTGGAGAGCCCAAGAAGCCCCCCATGAACGAATTCCAGAAGTTCCACCAGGATTTGTGGCCCAGTAGGGAGCTGAAAGGCCTGTCCCTGAGGGAGCGCATGATAGAAATTTGTAGACGCTGGCAGCGCATCTCAAAGAGCCAGAGGGAGCATTATAAGCAGCAGGCTGAGGAGCTGCAGAAACAGTACAAGGTGGACCTGGAGCACTGGCTCGAGAGTCTGTCTCCTGAAGAGTACGCTGCCTACAGACAGAGCACCTCTGGGAAGTGTAAGATCATGAACATGCGTGGAGGCCTGGACCCGAAGATCATCAGGACACGTGTGCAGTCTCCATCAGCAAGGACTCGGCAAGAAGGGCTTGCACAGGAGCAGGGGCTGCAGGCTCCCAGGATGGCATCATCCGAGACAAATGGGGACCGTTCTCATGCCTCACGGAGATCTGAAGGAAAGAAGGAGCACGAGGAAAAGGCAGAAAGCAGCAGCTCCTCAGACTCCAGCAGTAGCGATGAAGATGACAGCAGCTCCAGCTCATCTTCCTCAGGGGACACCTCTGACTCAGACTCCAACTGAGCTTTGTTCATTCCTAGATGGTGGGACAGAGAACTTCCCAACAGAAGTCTTTGGCATCTGTGTAAACTGAAGGGCTCTTCTCCCTGTCCCTTTTTATTGCTTTGCTTCTCGCTTCCTTTCCCCTCTCCTCCTCAGTACAGAGTAGCACAGGTTAGGAAGCAGGGAATTGGGACAGTACTCTCAATATCAGGTCCACACACCTGGGAAGAGAGGTTCCTGCTGGGAGAAAAATATAAATGTGAACCTGTATTGGGTTCCCCCGTCAGTACCACTCCCCCTAGGATCTCCATGCAAGGAAGGATCTTGACACAGGCAGTGAGGTGATTGGGCAGCTGTGAGGAGCACACTGCACTAGAATGCATATTTCTGAAGGAAGAAGTTTTGCTTTCCTCATTTTCTGTCTGCCAGAGGTCGTCTGGGGCCACCATGAGCCTGTGACTCCTACATTCTCTGCAAGAACTGCACATCTGGACTCTTACACCACATCTGGTGTGAGAATGGAGTTGGCCATTCTTAATGTGAGAGTGGGCAGCATCATGTAGCAGGCAATATTTATACATGGATATTTAACTCTGACATTTCTTTGAGTGTTTCTTACTAATTTCAAATAGAATTATATTTCCTAAGCTTGCTTTTTCATTTGAACCAGGGCCTGCATGGAATAAATGTTTTATAATTTGGGCCATTGCTGCTCCAAGTAGTGTCTGCCTTTGTTCTTGGCAAAGCCTAAATTCTTTCCTGTTGCTCCAGGTTCAAGTGAATCTCCTATTTAGTTTTCAGGGTTGATGGATGTGTGAGTGGATTTATGAATGAAGGGATAGATAGATGATAGATAGATAGATAGATAGATAGATAGATAGATAGATAGATAGATACATACATACATACATACATACATACATACATACATACATATATACATACACAAATATACGTGGATAGCCCAGGCTGCTGTTCTTTGTGATTAGAGCATTGGCCTGCACTCCAGAGGGTCTTGAGTTCAATTCCTGATCAAGAGCACCTACCTGGGTTGTAGGTTTGATCCCTGCCCCAGGATGTTTGGGAGGTGTGTTTGGAAGGCAAACAACTGATTTGTCTCTCACATGGGTTTCTCTCTCTCTAAAAATCAATGGGAAAAAATATCCTCTGGTGAGGATTAAAAGCAAAAAATAAAGTATATAGATAGATACATAGAAAGATACAGACATGTAAATATACTCTATTCTATTCTACTGGTCTGCCTGTGAATTATTGTTGCAGTACCACATTGCTTTGATTATTTCATTTACTGATATATTTGAAAATCTATTTAATGCGAGATTAAATTAGGTTCTTTCCCCCTGTACTAGTATATTCCTGGCTATTTCCATTTTGTGTTCTCATGAATATAAGCATGATAAAAGTAATTGTATCATTTTAATATGAAAACCATTAAGGTTTGGGCATTTAGATAATTACATATCTTAGTGAATTATTATTAAGTGTCTTTATAAATAAACAATACATTCTAGAAAATAACGGCAGCTTTAACATATTTATACCTCTAATCCTTTCTCTTTATAAAAGTGTTCATTGGAATACTCAAGAACAATGTTAAGTAATAGCAGTCATATGTGCCTGTCTTGCTTCTGACTTTTAAACTCATGTTTAAAGGATTTGCAATTATTGAAATTATGCTGATTAATATTCCACTTAAAGTAAATTATATAACCTGTTCAGAAAATGCCTATGTATGTATATTATAGTTTTCACTGAATAATGTGTATTACTATTTAACACATCACTTCTATCATGGATCAATAATATTATCCTTACATACATTTGTATCAGGAATTGGGTTATTGTATGAACTAATATTAAATACTCATCATATTCCAGAAATAAACCTGCTTTTTTATTCCATATTGCAAAGGTGACTAGAGGTTAGGCAGATTTTCCAGCCATTCCTATGCTGGGAATGTGACATTTACACAAAGCTTCTGGGTATATTCACTACATTCACTAACTCTTTTTCATAAACTAGGTTTGAATTGTTGTTCCCACAGTAATGAAAGCTGCCTGGGGGCAGCAGGCTGAGGGAAACAGGACACATTATTATAATAAAGCTGGTTCATAAAGATGAAGGATTTCCCCTCTTTCTTTCCTAAAAATTGAAAAAAAACACAAATATGTATTTATGGAAGAGGATCCAGGGAGGGAAATCTCTTAGAACAGTTCCAAATACCTAGCCTGGGCTCCTTAGCACCTAGTCTCTTTCACTTTGCATAAAATCATATTCCCTGATGCTTAACATTCATAAAGTGAATGTTAAGTATCAGGGAACCATCTGAATGCCATGATGTGCATGGTGTCTGACAGTCCAGAGGAAGGTGGCTATTCCTGTGCCTGTGATGCTTGAACTGGGTCTCAAGGAGCTAGCAAGTTCAGGAGGGAAAATGAGGTTGCAGAGTGATTTGGTTCATGTACTTACCCACTTATTGATTGGCTCTCACTCATCAGGCATTCCTTTTCTTCAAGGACCATTAATTCCTGGTTTCCTGATGGGCCTCTCAGTCTGTTCTATTGCTTTCCCTGTTGGGATCTGCATATTCTCATTTTAGTCTACACACTTTTCTGGCAAGACTTCATTTTACATCTATATCGCCACAGAAACTCAGTTCACAACGTAAAGATCTCATGGGCCTCTCCAGTACCATTTTCCTCTGAAACAGCATTCTCAAAGTGTCAGAACCAGAAATCATCCCAAATCAAAACCTGCTCCTTCCTTGAGCATCCTCTCCGCATTGATCCCACCCATCACCACTTGCCCCAATGCTTTTCATTGTACTTTCAGTGATGTTCCCTCCTCATCTCCACAAGCACAGTGAAGGCGACACACCCTCTCCACACACGAGCAGAAATGGAAATGTGAGTCTCAGGAGGGGTTTCATAGGGCCTGCCAAGCTCTCAGAGAATTTTCCTGAATTATCCTGGCTAGTTAAATTTTCTTTAGGCTTTGCTTGTGGCTAAACACAGAATGAGTTATAGAGTGAAGGAAAAAGTGTAATTCTACAGTTGATGATTATAAATTTGTAGACAATTGAAAGGAGGAAAATATATTTAATTAACCTTATTTTTTGGGTCAGTTGTAGGTTAATAGCAAATTGAATGGCAAGTACAGAGTTTTCCCATATACCTCCTCTCCCCACACATGCATAACCTCCCCTATTATCAACATCCCCCACCAACATGATATGTATGTCTGTTTCAGCCGATGAACCCACATTGACATAACATTATCACCCAAAGTCCATAGTTTTCACTATTGGTGTAGAAAAATAATATTTTCTTCGCCCTGGCCGGTTTGGCTCTGTGGATAGAGCATCAATCTGCAGACTCAAGGGTCCAGGTTTGATTCCAGTCAAGGGCATATGCCCTGGTTGTGGGCTCAGTCCCCAGTAGGGGGCATGCAGGAGGCAGCTGATCAATGATTCCCTTTCATCATTTATATTTCTATCTCTCTCTTCTTTTCCCTTCCTCTCTGAAATCAATAAAAATATATTTAAAAAAATATTTTTTTCAATGTAACTTACATTTTTATTCCAACTCACCATATTGATCCCTTCATTTTTTTCTTTTTATTCAATTTGTTGGGGTGATACTGGTTAATAAAATTATACAGGTTTCAAGTGCACAATTCAACAACACATCATCTGTATACAGCATTGTATGTTCACTATTCTGTAGGAAAATTTTTTGTAGGAAAATATTTTTAATTTAGCACGTCAAGACTTTGAATGTTGTATCTTATCTATATATATAGAGCAGACCTAAAAACATTTTTGTTTCCTCTTATGAAAACAAATATTAAAGCATATTTAGAGATTTTTATTGAAAGAACAAAAGTAATGCACGTGACATCTGGCATTCAAAGAAAGACTAATACTCTTATTGTCTGTAGATTTCTTTCTTTTCAGTTTCAGTGGGATGCTAAGTGTAAACACATTCATTTATTCTCAAAGTTCCTGGAGATCTTTCAATTTCCTATGAATGGCATGGTATGCTTATTTGGAAAATTCTTTAGGAGAATGTGTCACTTGTCTTCCCTCTTGACAATAAATTTGCAAAATTAGCTTTAAGACGTTTCTTTCTACTTCAAATCAGCAGATTGCAGAAGTCTTTTGCCACTAGGTGGTGGTACAGTTTATAACCTAGGCTAGATAGATTCATAGAGTCAATTAGGGCTCTGCTTGTGAATTGAAAGCATGCATTTTCTAATTCATTCAGCACCTCCAGTTTTGGAAGCCATGTCTCCTTGCATGAGTTACAGAGATGAACGTTATAGTTTCTGACTTCATAACACTCACAGTCTAGCAGCAAAGACTGACCAATGTAATCAGTAAGAGGAAGCATTATTTGGTCACAAAAAGCACAAACACTGGAATTGAACAAATACACATTAAAATTCTGAAGTTGCTATTATAAAAAGAATACATTGGTTAACATACTTACCTCTTTATCATCTGTTTCTCCATCTATACATTCATAAACTGGTAACAAAATTACAGTTAGGTATGATAACAGTAGAGATTAAGCTTAATGTTTATACAATGCTTGGCTCACAGTAGATTTATAGAAAATGTTAGGTTGATTCTATTGGGGCTGCTATAGCAAAATATGATAGACTGGGTAGCCTATAAACAACATAAATTTAGCTTTCACTCTTCTAGAGGCTGGAAGTCTCAGATCAGGGTGCCTACATGGCTGGCTGATGGCTCTGTTTCCAGGTGCAGACTTCTTGTATCCTTACTTGGCAAGGGATCTCTCTGAAGCTTGTATAAGGCACTCATCCCATCTCAGAAGGCTCCACTCCCATGACTTATGCACTTTTCAAAGACTCCCACTTCCAATGCCATCACATCGGGTATTATGGTTCAATACATGAAGTTTGGGGCCACACAACCGTTAAGATCATAGTACTTAGCTTCTTTTATTCCTTGATTTCATCCATCTTCCAAATTTCTCCTTTACTGAGTTCCAACAAGAAAACATTAAGTAATACATATTATATAGCAAGATGATTTACATGAAAATACATTTAATGAAATTATAATATACAGGCCATGATAACCTATAATCTTGCTGGAATTTGGTTTCAACTCTGTCCAAAGCATCATTCCAGAAATTTAGAAAAGTAGTCCCATTGCTATATAGATAGATTTCTATAAAATAATAGTAGGAGATCCATGGTGCAATGGAAAATGATAGCAGTACAGCACACTTTTTGAAATATAAAAATTTTACTGAAAGAAAATAATTCCTGAATTTGTTTTTAAACAAACAGGGATGTTTTTTTTTGTTTGTTTGTTTGTTTGTTTGTTTTTGTGGGGAGGAGAGGTAGTGGAAGTAGCGTTCAGATAGAGGTAACATCATGGCCAAAAATTCAGAGTGAAGGTGGGCATGATGTCTTGAAGAACAACTTCCACAATTCCTTCATCCTGGTTCTCACTCACACACAACCCCTACAAACTACTAAAAACCCTGGTATTCAGGCTGGAGGCATTCTTCATGTATTCATATGTTCCTAAAAGTTATACTTAGGGCTCTGGCCTCTGTGTGCTAGCGTTGGCTCATGCACCACAGCTCCTGCATTGTTCAGAATGCAAGGGACACAGAATGACTCAGAATCTAACAGCTCACACGCGTTATTAGACCCCCCTGCAGGCCTGCCCATTACTGAACTCTCTCCCCCAGTCAGCCAGTGCCAGTGGCCAATTCCCTGGCGTACACACCACCGGAAGTGAGTGTTTATGGGGAATGAACGCAGGCCTTGAGCGCAAATAGCCCACAGCGTGAACAACAGTGAAGAGGGGTGACATCTGAGGGGTAAGCGTCCCTGCATCCCTCACTTCCTTGTGTCCATAACCCACTCTTGAGGCAGAGGCAGCTATGCCAAGCCTCGTGCAGGCCAGGAACCCTGTTGGGCCCCTCCCTCCTCCACGGCATGCATGCCCACCAGAGCCAACCTTACAACAGACACAACCCATGCTGGGAGTCCTCGCAGGGTGGAGCCCCTCCCCCATCTTCTGCACCAGAACACATGTGCGTGCATCATGGCGCAAGGCACCCCCTCTTTCCCTTCCCCCACCCCCATCTTCTGCACCAGAACAGGAAAAGGCTGAGGAACAGGAGAGGAAAGAACTGGAGGAGGTCGGGGGCTTCCTGCCAAGCTTCTCCAGCAAGGCCTCCTCATCAGGAACCTCCATGGCTGTGCGTGGTTCAGACCAGGGCGTGTGCAATGAGCACTTAGGATCTTAACGGCGCAATCCATGCTATGGATCAGCCCTCCCTCAGGAAGGGATTTGGAGAGGTCTACCTGAGCACATGTCCTCAAATTGGGGCAAGTGCCTTTGTGTCGTCCGCAGGGCGTTTCGGTGGTTTCTAAAAGCAGTCGTCCTTTCTCCTAGCAAGTCTGAAAGTTTCATTAAACAATTCGGGCCATGAAATGTAGACCTGGGAAACACGAGATACTTTCCCCTGACTCCATCCCGCAAGTTTTTCCAAACACATTTACTGTATTAGAATATTTTTTGCGTTTATTTCTTTAGTGCATAGAGGTTTTTCAATAAATGTTGGTTTGCAGATGTTTCTATTGTAAGGTTGCTGTTATAACATGGATCAAGACTTGACTGGACTAATTTCTGTTCACGTAGCAGGTAGTATGGGAAGAATTTCACCCTCTCCTCCCTTCTTTTTCTCTATCATGTGCAGAATTTGTATTATATTGGAGTCTTTTTCAGTGAATGTTCACGGTCCTTTACCCTACCGACCGTAGGCAGTCTGCTGCTCCAGCAGGGAGTGAAGCTTGTCTCCCCAGGGATTTGGTTGCAATCCTCCGAAGTTGTCACCCCTCATCTCCCTTGACCACTTTCCTAACAATCCTCTCCTCTCACAGCACAAAACACAATTGCTCTTTCATGTCATTTTGATGGTGATTACCAGACATTTATGCACAATATGAAAATAAGTATCAAACAAGTTTGTTAAGGGGTGCTAGCTACTATGAGTCACACGCAGATGGAACATGGGCAATGATGAGCTGATCTTTCAAAGAGCGAGGTGTACGTCACAGGCAGGAATCTTGGAAGCCTCTGAACAGGGCTTCCAGGCTCTGACGGGCAAGCTGGGCTGTAGGTGGACGCAGGTTTCTGAGAAAGAGGGCTGGGCATGGTGGCTAGAGACCTGGCTTTGTCTCAGAGTGCACGTGGGTCTCGTCTCATGGGTAGTGGAATTTTAACAACTTGGGGCAAACCAGGACCTTGCGATGTTAAGCCCTGTAACACGTGGAATCACGAGATTTTCCGCCTTTCTGGCCCTTACGTCTATCTTTTCCCCCATGGAACTTAGACATTCTGTACTGTATGACGATGGCTCTCACAAATTCCATATCTACCAAAGAACAACGTGCATATGTCACGTGTGTGTGCAGTTGTGTTTAGTGGTGGAGCCAAGATGCACACCGGAGTCTTTTTTACTTAAAGTTCTCCTTATACAGGGAGTAGCTAATAGGAGCCTAATAAGTTACTTGTCCGGTAGATAAAACAGAGGATGCCAGTGAAATGTCAATTTCAGAGAACAGCAAACAAATTTACAGTAAAGCTATGTTCCAAGTACAGTGTGGACCCAATTACCCTAAAAACCAATTCATTGTGTATCTGAAATCCAAATTCCATTGGGTGTCTATTATTTACTAGATTGGGCCACCTATTCTTTCATTAAAATCATTCAAAATGTACTTTGAATTTTAAGGAACTGTAGAATTTCATGTTGTAAGAATCTAGACTCCAGAAATAAAGAGGAGTCACGTTACCAGTACAGAGACAATCATTATGGTATACCCTAAGTAAAATTACATGTAAAATAAATATATTGAGACATATATTCTTTTTAACCAGAGAAAAAAGTCAAGAGCATTTTTTAAAAAATAGTTTGCATTTGCTTTTAGTTGCATAATACATCTCTGAAAAGATTGAAAGGAAACAGATAACAGTGGCATTCTGTGGGTAAGAAGACTGTGCTGCCAGGGCAAAGAGGCAAGAGCAAGGTGCGTCACCATATTTTCCTTTTTGTGCAATTACACTGTAAACTATGCAAGGCATTGCTTGTTTAATATATCACATTAAAATAATCCAAAAGGTCAAAAAGTAAACATTGAACAATGGAATACTCTGAGAAAAAAAGAGTAGTGATTTCTGGTCTTAGCCGTGTAGGCTACGGGGCCTTCCCCTGATGGACTGGAGCAAAGGGGATCATTTGTAAGGCTGGGCCGGCTGCATTCTGCAGAGCTCCCAGCACAGGACTGCTCCCCAAAGAATGATGTGCACACAGCACCCCAACAGGCTGGATCTGCTGAGTCAACCTGAGTTTCACACACTGGGTTCCGTGTGGCCCCAAGTTCTTTAGGTTTGCATTTTGTTCAGAAAGTGTAGTCTGTGTTGAAGTAAGCCAAGAGCCAGCTGGGAAGCAGGTTGAGGGACCCAAACTAGGCTGATGGATCAAGAACTGAGATAAAGGGAACATTAAGTAAAGCTTTTGTGCCGTGAATCTAAAAAACCAACGTATAAATGGCCGAAAGAAGCACACACCAATTGTGTCATCGCTTAAAATCTGAAAGGAGATGCTGGTTCTTGCCTACCTGCCAGAGCCCTCCATGGAATGTCTTCCTCCCCCCGCCAACCCCACCCAGGCCACCTAACCCTTCGCCCCTCCCCCGATGCAGAATGTCTGGAATTCTACGTTCTGACATTTAAATTCAACCTGTTCCTTCACTGGATCCTGAGTGTCTGTTGGAGCAGATCACCTCTTGGACCTGGACTTGAATTCTCTCGTTCTCTCTCAGCCGTGGTCAGTGCCTCAGCCTTCAGGAATGGCTTCAGAAGGAGGTAAGCCTATAGGTTGGAGTGGGAGTTGGGGTTGATTAGTGACCATGATGTCCCTCAACATGTGGGATTAAAACGTGATACTTCCACTGGAGAAACATTGTTCGGACTGAAGTAGGGGAAGGAGAGAGCACTTGACCTCCAAGGACCTTTCACCAGGGGAGCCTGGGAGTCCATGGAAACCTGTGACTAGAGAAGAGGGCTCCTCAGAGGAGGGTCAGATGACTCAGGGGAAATGCCTGGGTGTGGAGGCAGCAGGCACACGGATTCTTTCCAGAGGGCAGACTAGAAAGAATACATGCTACTTCCACATGTATATAGAGAATAGTGGGCTATGTCATGGTGGTGGCACAGGGAGGGTCACAGGAAAGCCTAGGTCTGTGTCCTGTTCTTCAGGCACCTGGAGCTCTCCCACAATATCTAAGGGATTTCAATTTAAGATACCGGAGCTCCTGGGGCGAGGTAGTCCCAGCCAGAGAGTTGTCCAGCGCTGTCTGTGGCAAAGTTCACAATGAAATGTCCGCCCTGAGGGCTGGGCTGGAAGGTACTCCCGCTGCTGCAGCCCAGGTTCCTCCACTGCTTCCAGCCCAGAGCTCCCTTCTGAGCCCAGGGAGCTGCTTGTTGTCCTGGACTCCACAGGGGCAGGGCAGCCGGGTAACTCCCACCAACATAGGGCTCAGTTCCCTGAGTTGTCCTGGATTGCTCCCCCTCTGTGGCAAGTCAGTTCTTCAGACCTACTTCCTCTTGTTGTGTATCTTATGGCACATCTTCTGTCCTGTCTTTATTTTTATTTTTTAAAATATATTTTTATTGATTTCAGAGAAGAAGAAAGGGGGAGGGAGTGATAGAAATATCAATGATGAGAGAGAATCATTGATGGGCTGCTCCACATTGGGGATTGAGCCCACAACCCGGGTATGTGCCCTGACCGCGAGTCCAACCATGACCTCTTGGTTCCTAGGTTGATCCTCAACCACTGAGCACCACAGGTCAGGCTCCCCTGCCTTTTATCTTTGAGATGAGTGGTTTTCTCATAGTCCGCATCCCTGCTTCATAGACCGAGAACAAACATGGAACGTGGTTGTTTTTCTCTCGGAACATCTGTCAAGGCAGATTCCTTTTTAAAGGGGGCAAGGGGATTAGCACAGAAGCAGGAAGATGATCTGTATCATTAGTAAATGTTTTAGGACACCAGTCCTGACTAATTAGGAGCATATGATGTATACCTAAGAAGCGACTGAACAGGGTAGTGGTGGGCGGGGGGGGGGGGGGGGCTTGGAGAATCAGGGGCTCTGCACATCCTCACATTTGATTCTTTTGGATGCTTCCCTCAGACCTCTCGCCTCCCATGGTAACATGGCTTCAGAGGTTCTGACCCAGTCGCACCAATGTTACTGTCCCCCCAATACTGTCCTCACTATCACGTGCTCAGGGGGTGGAAGCTAGAGTCCCTCAAGCTCCCTCCTCTTTCCTCTGCCACAGTGTGCATTGTCAGGGAGGCTGTACCCAGGGACCAGAGTGTCCACAGCCCCCAGCAGCCCCAGGAGACCAAGGCACCCAAGGATATTCCCCCTGAGGCTGTGAAAGAGAACATGGATGACAAGGATGGGCTGGTGGGGCTGGCCCAACCAGCCATGGGGGAGCCAAGTGGAGAAAGGGAAGAGGACAGAATGGAGTCACAGCAGGAAGAGCATGTGTTCTACCTGGACCCAGATATGCTGAGATACATCGACAAGCTGTTCTTCCAGGAAGACTTGGTCAACAAGGTGGGTTGGCTCTGAGCTCTGAGGTCTACAAGATTCCAGAGTGTGGCACTCCAGCACCCAGACCTGGGTTCTGCCCAGTCAGATTGGATTAAGCTCTGTTCTTTGTTCCTGAGCTGGGTGCGTGCATGGGTGATGGGTGTGTGGGTGTGTCTCTGTGTGCATGTGTGTATGTTGTGTGTGTGGTGTGTGCTTTCAGTGTGTATATGTGGGTGTGCCCTTGTGTTTGTATGTATATATGTTCCTCTGTGTGTGTGTGTTTGGAGCTGATGACCATGAATAGTAAAACACTCACCTTGTGCAAGAGGAGAGGGTGGGTCTTTGCTTTTCTACTTTTCCTCCAGGTCCTGCTTACACCTTCTTCCTTCTGTTCCAGGTGGAGGAGGTCATTCAATCCCGATTCGTGGCACAATTACTTTCCTCGGATACACAGTTGGATCTCGTGGCTCTAGCTAAGGAGTTGTTGGAGCTGGAGGAAGGACTCGCTCTTATCTGGGTGAGCCAGGGAACTTTAAAAGATGGGAGGGGAGCTTCAGGTGAGCCATGGGAGGGATGGATAGATGCCAGTGAGTTAGAGGAGGAAGGGTCCCTATGTGAGTCATGGAAGGAGAGACTCCAGGTAAACCAGGACAAAGAGCAGCTCAGAAAAGGGGCGCACCTGACTCTGTCCACCCCAGTGCTGCCTGTAGGCATGACATACCCAGGAGCCAGCTCTGTGGTGGGTGAAGTGCAGGAGGACAAGGAGGAGAGAATTGTAGAGAGAAAAGGACGATGGGAAGGAGGGGATGGGGGTGGGGCAGAAAGGGAGAGAAGGACACAAAGCTGGGAATATGGCAGAAGGATACAGAGGAGAGCCACATGTCTGTTTGGGATTTGAATCACGGTGTCCCCCCTTTCACTCCTTCCCCAACACCATTGTCCCATCACCCACACTCCCCCTCCTCTCACACATGTGTGCAGAGTATGTCACTGTCCCCCTTTTCCTCCCAGCTGTTAGAGAAGCTGCACCTGGCTGAAGAGGAGGAGGAGGAGGAGGAGGAGGAGGAGCAGGCACCCCAGAGTGATGGTGCACTCCAATCTGACTCCAGTCCTTCTGAGCCTGTGGCCAGCCAAGGTGCCCAGAGAGATGACCACGGCCCCCAGCTGGAGGTCAATGCCAAAGCCTGCCCACCGGATGACTTCAAGGATGGTCAAAGGCCTGGTCATGCAGATGCCCAGCTGGCCAGGCCCCAAGCCTTTGCTGTCCCTTCAGAAAGTCAGGAGTGCCCACCCCTCGGGGCTCTAGCCCCCCCCTCTGCTCCCCAGGATCTCAAGCACACTGATTCTGACCTGGGACCCGGGGATGCCGCCATTCCCAGGCAGACCTCTCCTGTCAGGGGGGGCCGCAGGCCAGTGGACAAGTCCAGTGAGAAGGAGGAGAACCTCCCCGACCTGGTCTTGTCCTCTCCTAAGAGCCTGTCGCCCAGCGCGCTCTCTCTGAGTCCTGTCCCGGCCTCGGGCCTTGCCTGCCCTGGAGGTCGAGGGACCCGGAAAGCTGCCCAGTCCCAGCCTCCAAAGAGAAAGTGTGAGCAGTCTGTCGCAGGGAGGGGGAGGAAGAGGAAGAGGTACAGCAGCCAGCGTGGAGCAGTCGGGGGCCCCTCCCGCCCCCAGTCAGGCGGCCCACACTAAATGTGTGACCTGGCTGTGCCCCAGAGGAGCCCAGGGCTCCTTCTCATCCCAAAGATGATTCTGGCTGTTCTAGAGATGTGGGAGGGTGGGAGGCAGGGAGGGAGGGCGGGGCTGTTAGGGTGGGGGTGGGCTTGGGGGGGGTGGGGGTAGGAACAGCACCTTTGGGACATTGTATTTCAGTTATGAATAAAGATAGTAGTGTTTGAAAATGCACGGAGGCCATTGTCTTTGTCTCTGTACTCGAGTCTGCGCTGCTCCTCGGAGAGGGGACCCAAGAGGAAGGGAATGTGGGAGGTCAGGGCGCTATGGATTCACAGGTGAGCCTCAGTCCCTGCTTCCAGATTGAGATGGATCTCCTTCTGCCTGCTCCTGACAGCACACAGCTCTCTGATCCCCAGGGACCCCTCCCGTCATCACTTCTACTCCCAAGGCCAGACTGAACGAGGGGCCTCCCCGAAGCAGTCAGACAATGGGGCCCAGCGATTCTCAGCTCCTCCAGCGTTTCCTGTGTGGGTGGCCTGACCCTAGACCAAAAGGCTTGGCCCCAGGTGACAGGCTGTCTGCCTCTGTGCCTCCTTACAGGGAAGCATCCTTTAGTCTCAATGGGATGATCGAATGTGGAGGGAGGTGGAGGGGTGAGGCTCGAACAAGGGGGTGACAAGAGAGTAATGGTGACAAGCCCGTTAAAGGTGTGGACTCAGGAAATGACAGTGAGGCGGGGGGGGGGGGGGGGGCGGGTGAGGTAGGATGCCACATTCCTGTCTGGATTTCTGTGTGGGAGACTCTTGTCCAACTGAGGGAGGAGGATACATCTGGTGTGGCTCGGGGACTAGGCTCAGGGACAACGGGTCTTCAAGGCCACCACACAATACTGTTCCTCCTTTTACAACCATGGCTGGACTCATGTGTGAATAGATGCCAACATAGATTCCTATTCCCGTGGGGGGGGGGGGAAGTCCTAACAAACTGAGACACAGTTTCACAAGCACAGCAGGACCAGCAGGGGCGGTAGGGGAAGAGTTGCACATGGCTCCAGGTCTGGTGGGAGCTGCAGATCCAGGCTGAGGGAGGGGGGCTCAGTCGCCTTGCTGTGGGCACAAGTACAGACCCCACAGTCAAAGCAGAGGATCTGAACCCCAGATGTAAGAGCGAGGTGAGCAAACAATAAGGAGCAGGAGCTAAACCGAGGAGACACCCTGTCTCCAGAACTGCCTTGTCCCAGACCTGGCCCTCACCCGCTTCCTTCCCAGCCAATGCCTCTTCCCCGTATTTAAGTTCTGATTCCTTTCCTGGGCTCAGGTTGTGTCAGGACCACTGAGCCTCCCGGAGCATGGTCTCTACTCCACCCTCCCCGCATGCAAAGCTGTGCCCAGGGCAGTGGTCCAGCAGCATCAGCGATGGGATGAGGCTAACTCTGTCCAGTTCCAAAGGTGGCCTGGCTCTCATCCCGGACCCCAGTGCCAAACCCCTAGGAACATGCTGCCCTTGCCCCTCGGGGTGCTCCCAGACTCCCCTCTCTGCCAACAGGAAGAAATCAAGTCTGGACCAAGCTGTGAGAGGGACACGTCCCCTGTGAGAGGGACACGTTTCCAATCTTTGTCTCCTCCAGCATCAGCACAAGCCTCTCTGCTCCCCCAGCCCTGCCAAGCATAGTACCCACGTGGGATCGCTGGGTGTGCTGAAGTGGTGAACTGGGTCCTTGCTCCTTCAGATCCTTCCCCGCGGTCAGGTACCAAGCCTTCCAGTCCAAAGATTTCCTTTCCACAATTGCTCTAGGATTTATCTGGATTAATGTCTGTCTGCCCAAAGACTAGAGGATTCATCACAGCAAGGATTTTGTTTTTTAATTTTTTTTAAGATTATATATTTAGGATCTATAATAGTGACAAGCATATAGGGACTACCTGTTAAAAATGTGTTGAATGAAGGAATGAATATATAATATGCAGTGTCGCATTATCCCAGACTGGCAAGAAAATGAAAATTTCTGATATCAAGTACTGGCAAAGTTGTGCAGTAAATATTGTTCTTAAATGGCACTGGTGAAAAGTATAATATGGAATGCTCATCTGGGGAAACATTATATGGTAAAAGTGAGCCCTATGTTCAGGCCCTATGAACTAGTGGTATATATCTGCAAGTTGTGTATCTTTGTGTTAGGCAGAATGATTCTCCCCCTACCCCCCGACAAAAGATGTCCCCACCCTGATTCCCAGAACCTGTGAACATGTTACCTTAAATGGGGAAAGGGACTCTGCAAATGGGATTATGATGCAAGACCTTGAGATGGAGAAGTTATCCTGAATTATCTTGGTGGGCTCAGTCCAACCCCAGGTGCAGAGGATCGGAGAGACGGCAGCATGAGGAAGAGTTGGTCTGCCATTGCTGGCTTCCCAGTTCAAGGTGGGAGTCACAGGCCAGGGGAAGTGACTGGACTCTAAGCTGGGAACAACCATCAGCTTACAATCAGGAAAGACTTCAGTCTTAAAACCGCAAGGAACTGAATACTGCCAGTGCCCCAAATGAGCAGGAGGTGGATTCACCCAGAGCCTCAGAAAGAAACACGACCTACCAATACCTTGATTTTAGTTCAGTAAGAGCCATACCAGACTTCTGGCCCCCAAACCTCTAAGATAATAAATCTGTGTTCTTTTAAGCCACTAAGTTTGTGGTAAATTGTGATGGCAGAAAAAGAAAACGAATACAACCATAGAGGAAGACTTGCATGTGTCCTATAAAAATACAGCAGAATTTTTGTATTAGCAATGTCCAGTGTAGATCAATCTGAAACAATGAGATGGTAATCAAAGTCACTGATGTATAATGTATGCTGCTTATGAGATGCAACATCATAGAAAATATGAATAAAGTACACACAACAAAAGAATTTCAGGAAAATAATTTTATTTTAAAAAGGAAATCACGCCTTGGCCAGTGTGGCTGAGTTGAATGTTGACCCATACATCAGAAGGCCTCAGGTCCGATTCCTGGTGAGGGCACATGCCCAGGTTGCAGGCTCGATCCCCAGTAAGGAGTATGCAGGAGGCAACCAATGGATGTTTCTTTCTCTCTCCCTCCCTCTCTCTCTCTAAAAATCAGTCAAACATATTAAAAAATAAAAAGGAAATTACAAAAAACATGATGAATTCTATTTTGTATAACATTTAAAAACCTGCCAAATGAGCAAAATTACTGTATTAAAATATTAAAAAATAAAAACCAAAAATAGCAAAATGGTAATAAAGCACACGGAATTCAATGCTCACAGTTGGGAAGGTAAAAGAAGATGTAAGCAGCAAAGTCCACACAGGTGACTTCAAAACCAGTCATGAAAACGGAGCTCTTAAATTACTAGGCGGCTGGAGACTCAGGTGTTTATTGTGTGGTTCTACATACATTACAAACATTTCATTATATTCTTCTGTTTCTATTTAATACTTAAATTAGCATAACAAACAATGTTAAAAGCAATGCACACACATTTCAACTATTTTTGTATCAAATTTTATAAAAATTGCATAATTATAATCTTGGTATATAATCAGTCTTACAATGCTTAAAACATGGATACTCAGAACAGTTCCCCTAGCCTAGGTGTACATTACGTTGTGTTTCTGGAGTAACCTAATGCTCTCACCTGGCTTCCATCGCCTGATTCTACCTTACATGGACCCAGCCCCATTAACAACTTGGGGAGGTGTCCCTAAACACTACTAGGAGAACCTGTGGCCCTGAAAACAATCTGAGATGAAGCAAGAGCCTCATATACCTGTGGGGGGAAAATATTGCAAATGTATTTAGTACAGTTGTGCAGTATTGATTTTAGTTCAGTAAAAGAGCCACAAAGTAGATTAAACCTACAAAAATAATAACAAATTAAACCTAAAAAAATAATTGTAGGCTTCCTCACATTAAGCCTACCCCTGTCCCAGCCCAGGGGAATAGAAGGTAATAGGCAGGTTTTCCAGCCTGTTCAGGATGCCACAGTCACTGCAGAGAAACCCAATCCCCGGATCTCTACCAAAGGGTCATTCCATATGGATCAAGGTATATGTCTCACTCACATTCTGGAGAGATTATTAGTCTGGAATCAGACAAAGTATCTAAAATACAATTGCAGTATCACAGCCTCCCTAACAAGCAAAATATGACCATCAAGGATATGACAGCTAAAGCTAAGTCTGATGCTTTCCATTGTGGCCACAGCAACATCACAGTTGCTAGCAGCTCTGTGAGCAGCTCTGTGAGAATCAGCCATGAATTTCCCAGGATCACACTTGATTTCAGCAGCAGAACAAGGACATTGTCACTGGAAATAACTTGCTTCATGGTAATGTCATCACTAAGTACCCAACGTTGGCTCTTTCCTCTCAGATGCTCCTATTTTCTCCTTTCACTCACTATTATCATTTCTGTGTCTGATTATGTAAAAAGGTCTTCTTTGCATGTTTGAATACACTCACGCTGTGCTGTAAACACCTCCAGCTGTGTAAGTGTGAACACATGAGAAAATGTGTCGTGTGTTTACCCACTGCTCTGTGACTCCATGAGCATAAAGAGGAGACATCCTTTTGGTATATATATTGCCCCCCGCCCCCCTTTTACTTTTCACTTTTCTCAAATAGTAGATCTCTTACATTCAGCATAGAATTGAGTTTTGTGTTTTAATTGGACAATATCCTTTTGCTTTTCATAAGAGAATTAAGTGCATTGACTTCGATTAATGTGAATTCTGTTGACTTTTATTTGGGGGTCTGGTATTTTACACTGTGTGTTACATGCATATATGTGTCTTGCACTATCTTATTTGCATTTGTTGCTTCTGTTTTACTGTTGAAATATTTAGGCAGGTTGGCTCTTTGTTCTGATGGCTGTCTGATATACTTCCCTACACTCGTCACTTCCTTTAGACCAGGGGTCCTCAAACTTTTTAAAAAGGGGGCCAGTTCACTGTCCCTCAGACCGTTGGAGGGCCAGACTATAGTTTAAAAAAAAACTATGAGCAAATTCCTATGCACACTGCACATATCTTATTTTGAAGTAAAAAAAAAAAAAACAAAAAGGCAAAAACACCCGCATGTGGCCCGCGGGCTGTAGTTTGAGGACGCCTGCACAGCAGTTAACTGTCTCCAGACAATGTTCCTTGGACTCTCTTTCTTCCCCTCCCATGTTCTCCTTCATCCTCCAGTTTGATATAATACCAACATGAAGTGTCTCCCTTGGCAGCAGTAAATATGCCTGCGCTTGCACAAACAACTCTTTGATTCCCAGGCATTAGAGATGGACCAGTCAGAAACCTTATTCTACAGAATGCCTTCTCTTCCTCCTTTTCTCCCACTTTTCATCCTTCTATCATTTCATTGTCAGACCACCTGACATTGCACTCCTTTCCTTCAGCTGGATCCTGCACTTGTTGTCTTCTGTGATTTGAAGTTAAATATATTCCAGGCTCCCCATCTCCACACTGAAGGAAGTTGTTTTGCTTTGTTTTTTAATACAGGAGAAAACAATAAAAAAATATATATGCCCATGGACTAGGGGGGCACGAGAGAGAGCCAATGAGGGAATGAGTTTGAATGTGTTCGTTCTGGACTGGGAGGGATAGCACCAAGTATTGGCTCTAACACAGCAGGAAGGATGGTGGAGTATCAACAGGTGAAGTTAATAGCTTTTTACAGGAGGAGGGACGTGCTGCCCCCAATAAAAAGCTGAGCAGACTCAAGCACTGGTGATATTTCAAATCCAAGTGTCGACCCAGCGGTAGGAGTTTGAGGGAGCTTTTTTAGCACTATTTTCCCGAGAAAATATTAGGTACGTTTTGCTGAGCAACTGTCTGTCGTGGGACAGGTCTGAGAAGGAGAATGATTGGATTAGTATCAAGCGTTAGAAGATTTAACTTATTGAGCCAAGGCTTCTATTATTTATTTCACATTCAGGGCTTCTGGTCTTTCTGGAACTTGAAGGTAAGGAAATTACCTGTGCTTGAATTTACTGAGATCTGCCTCCCCGACCCCCCACCCTCCCGCATGTTTAATCTGGACATCTCTTTTCTTGGTCCTTGTCCAACTTTATAACTGACTTTCTGAAGTTACTCCTCAGGAAAGGGCTTTGTTCTGGAAGTGGTTAAATCGGTGAGTTCATGGGGCTGCAGACCACCACGCCGTCTGCTTTTGCCATCCTCTTTCCTAAGGAGCTGGGAGCCTAAAAGCCCTCTGGCCTCAGCTGCTCTCTCCAGGCCGGCCAAGCAGGACTCCCTGAATTGGGGGGAAGGGTGTCTGTTAGCAATTGGATTTCTAAGTTTCACAGCTCTCAGAGCCTTTGGGAACCCCGTGTCCTTTCCTTGTGTCCTCTGGGACAGGTGGTGATTCCTGTGAGTCTTTGTGGTTTAGCTCTACTTGCTCAGTGTGGGGCTCACAGGGCAGGGCGGGGGGGGGGGGGGCTCACAGGGGTGTGGGGCTCACGGGCTACCACATCACTCTGTGTTCTCATAGGTGCTGCCTTGTTATCCTACTTGCTCTGTCGGGTTTTGTGGCAGATTTGGAGACATTAAAACTTTGCTGCTGCTACTAACACATTGCATAGAATCCCTATGTTATGTTTAATGTACGTATGGTTTGAACCTGTCCTTTTAATCAAAGTTATTTGACAAAAATATGGAAGACAGCCTCCTTATATTTCTACCTTTGCAAAAATACCCGATTTTTAATTGAGATTATATGAGAACAACATAAATGACCCAAAAAACAAACCCATCACCCATTCATTATGAACTGAAATACTACGCAGGTGTTAAGAATGAGGGAATTAATAAAATTAACATGGAAATAACTACACTAAATTAAGTAATTTATACTTTTTGAATAACATCATTTCGTTCAACTTAGTTTTTTGATAATGTATGTGTGTGTGTGTGTGTGTGTGTGTGTGCGCGTGTGCGCGCGCGTGCTTTTATTATGTGTGTGAACTCACGGAACCACCAACACAATCAGGATTCAGAATATTACCATATAAGGATCCTTTGTCTTATCCTTTGTAGCCACAGCCAACTCTCTCATTCTTTCTGTGTTTAGCCTCTGGAAACTACTGCTCTGATAAGTATCTATATGATTTTGGCATTTCAGGAATTTTTTAATAAATAGGATTGTGCGGTATGAAACCTTTGGAGATTGACTTTTAAAACCCAGCATAGTTCCCTTAGGAATCCATCCAAGTTTTGCCTGTATTTATACTTTGTTCCTTTTTATTGCTGAGTAGAGTTTCATGGTTTGGTTTGTTTGATCTTTCACCCACTGAAGGACATTTGAGTGGTTTCCAAGTTAGGGATATTATGAATACAAACTATACACACTCATATATATGTGTTTGTGTGAACATGAACCCATTTTATATCTCTAGGATAAATGCCCAAGAGTTCAATTGCTGAGCTGTGTGTTTAGCAAATACTTAGTTTTGTAAGGAACTTCCACATTCTCTTCCTTGCCAGCATCTGGTTTTGTCACTGTTTTTTGTTTTAGCTATTCTGATAGATGTATAGTTATATCTCATTGTGGTTTCAATGTGCATTTCCCTATTTGCTAATGATATTGAATATATTTTCCTGTGCTTGTTATTATGAATATCTGTTAGCATTCTCAGTAAAATGCCTATTTATTCAAGTCTTTGGCCTATTTTCTAATTAGATAGCTTGTTACTTTTCACTGTTAATTCTCTCCGTATTTTACCTGTAAGTTCTTTGTAAGGTACCTGGTATGCAAATTACTCCCTCCCCCCTCCCTCCCCCCCAGGTCTGAAAGTTGTCTTTTCATCCTTTATGGGTCTTTCTTGGGGCAAATTCTTTTACTTTGATGAAATCTAATTTTACAAATGTTTTTATCTTTGTGAAAAATTACTACCTCAACCCAGGTCCAAGGATAGCTCTATGTTTTTTTTATAAAAGTTTTATAGTTTTACAGTCTCTGATCCATTTGAATTTTTGTTTTAGCTGTGAATTTAGTCAAAGCTCATTTTCCTGCCTATGGATCTAATTGTCCCAGCTGGCTATCCTGTCTCCTTCAATTGCTTATGCATCCTTTTAAAAATAAGGTATATTGTGTGTATTCTTTACTTTTTAACAACAACAACAAAAACCCAAACCCTTAATATTCACCAATTATGGAATGTTAACATTTTTTTAGAGGGGATAATTCTAAAATTAGAATAAAATACCTTCACATGTCAAATTGGTTAATATGCATGGCACTATTTCCTTTAAACATATTAAAATGAAAACAACTCAAACCACTAAAATTACCCAACCATAAGTAATAAAAATATGTTAAGTCAAATTGCTTAATTCTATGCATTTGAATGTGTTCAGAAAAGTCTATTTTAACCATAAGTAAGCAATATGTTTGTTTGTTTGTGAGGCTGGAGTTGACAAACTACTGCCATCTTGTGCAAATACTGTCCATTTCAGGTTATTATGAAAAGAAATGAGGGTGTGTCATTCTTGCAAAAGCCGTTTTCTGCTTCCTCAACTCCTCAAATGTGATGCAAATTTAGAGAGCCCCGTTTTCCCTTTCTTAAAACACAGTTGTAGATATTTGTATCAGTGTACTATTGTGTTTGTGGTAATATATTTAAATATATTTTTGGTAATATATTTGAGTAGTTTAATTTGTTAAATAATTTGTGTCAGATAATTTTTGATTAAAACTACAAACCAAGCAGGGAAGCAGGGTGTTTTGTGTGTGTTTTTTTTCTTTGAAAAATTAAAGTGGATTCTAACAGTTATGTAAAAGCTTTTGGCAGCTATGAAGCTGAGGAGGTCCCGGCCTCCTGGAGGACTTTGGGTCTCACTGTTCTCCTAGCCCTTGTACCCTTCCCATAAGCCCCTTGTAGGGACACACAAAATTCCTCCCACCTTCTAACCTTTTCTGACTGGGCTAATGATCAAATTAAAATGAGGTCTATTAACGTAAGAAAGTGACCAAAGCTAATTGATATGTGTAGTTGAGAGTGCCATGAGAATAGGCCAAGGACACATTGGGCAGTGGAGGCTTGTATTCCACCTGGAACCAAGGAGAAGGGGGTTTGTGGTTTGGGACTTAAAAGGGCAGAAAGGCAAGTCATAGGGAGGAAGAAAAGCAAGTGTTTGGTAAATGTCTTCTGGGCTATTGTAACACTAGGGCACAGAGAGGAATTGAATCAAAAGGGCCTTGCTAGGTTTTTTCCTGGCTATCTATCACACACTAGCTCATTTCAAATGGTAGCTATCTGTGATGATATCTCCCTCCTGGAGCAGTAAAGGGGAAGGTCAAAGGGTTTTCCTGAGTCTTTTTTTTTTATATATAAATATGTTATTTATTTCAGAGAGGAAGAGAGGAGAGAAAGAAACATCAACGATGAGAGAGAATCATTGATCTTGAGCTGCTGCCTCCCTCCTGCCCCACACTGGGGACTGAGCCTGCAACCCAGGCATGTGCCCTTGACCAGAATCGAACCCGGGACTCTTCAGTCCGCAGGCCGACACTCTCCCCACTGAGCCAAACTGGCTAGGGCCTGAGTCTTTCTTTTCTTAAAAATAACCAGCTTAAAAGAATCAATATCCCAAAGAGGCATATTTAGGGGTAGCAAACTCTGCTCTTCCTCCCCTGCCCCTTGATAAAATGGTTTTATCCCAGGAGGAGGGGGGAGGGCGGGGAAGTTATATAAAAATATAAGTGTTGCCCAGCCAGCGTGGCTCAGTGGTTGAGCATTGACGTATGAACCTGGAGGTCACAGTTCAATTCCTGGTTGGGGCACATGCCCAGCAGGAGGTAGCTGATTGATGATTCTCTCTCATCATTGATGTTTCTATGTCTCTATCCCTCTCCCTTTGTCTCTGAAATCAATAAAAAAATATATTTTAAAAAACAACTAAAAGTGTTAAAAAGATTCCAGTTAATCCTGAACACATTTTGACAGATGTGTACTCAAGATATCGATGTATTTTAAGAACTTGAGTCCCATTGGAGTTTGTGTGTTTTCTAGACCAGAATCTCTGCAAATGGAAGTACATTTAGGTCACCTGGGTACTTCGCCAAACTACAGATCCTTAATGAGGGAGGCCTGAGGGTGCCCCCAGGTAATGCTGATGCTGCTGACCTTTGACCAAACTTTGAGTAACAAGGTTATAGGCTAGTGGTTTGCAGCTCTAGCTAAATATTCACCTATGGATCTCTTAATTATGCCAGTCCCTGGAATCAAAACAATTAAGTTAGAATCCTTGGGATTAGGCTCCAGTCACTGGCATGTTTAAAGTGCAGTCATTATGTTCTAAAACAGAGAGATCCAATGTGTAGGGAGAAGCTGGCAACTCTTAAATTAAAAACGACAAGGATTAGTTCTGTCTCTGTCCTACTCTTGAAAAAAATGAACTTCAAATTTGGGACAGAGGTAGAAACCAAACCAAAATAATCCTGAAAAACACCCAACACCAGAGGACATTGGTAAACATTTGCATATAACATGACCCGTATTCCATGAGGTCAGTTTCCTCAGAATATTAGGAGTAAAGTCTAACAGTGCTCACTTTGGCAGCACATATACTAAAATTGGAATGATAGAGAAGATTAGCATGGCCCCTAAGCAAGGATGACATGCAAATTCGTGAAGTATTCCATATTTAAAAGAAAAAAAAAAAAGTCAAGTCTAACAAATAAGTCTAAAGCTATCCTGTTAACTGGTTCAAAGTCCTTGTGCCTGATGCTTTGAAAGGCCAAAACTCAAAATGTCAGAGTTTGGAGCAAAGGAAGGTTTACTGATTGAGAAGGTGGGAGATTTAATGGTGCCTCAAATACATTTTAAGAAAGTACAGAGTGCAGACTTCTTTAACATCAAGGGAAGGGGGAGTGGCAAGAAGTGATTGATGAACCAAGGGGGCACTGATTTTGAGATTTATCTATGTTGTTATGTACTTGAATTTTTATTGCAGAAATAATATCCTTTGAATGGATATACCATAGTTTGGTTAATCATTTACCTGTTTATGGAAATCTCAGTGGTTTTTCACTTTGGGGATATAACAAATAAAGCTGCAATGAACAGTCATGTACAAATCTTTGAATGGACATGTGCTTTGATTTCTCTTGAGTAATACTTTGGAGTGAAATGGCTGAACCATAAACTATCTCTGCTTTTTGACAGCACCCGGTTTGAGCAAATCCCCATTTCCTTAGACCCTCACTCAAATTCCTCAACCAAAGCGCAAATCCTATGTGTGTGCTTTTTCTAATATACTATTACTGAGACATCTCATGGTTCCCCATTGTAAGTGTGTTTCCTCATTGAAGAAAGTCAGAAACTCACTCCAATTGTAGGTGTGTTCCTGGTGAGCTTGGACTGAACTGCCTTTCCAGGTTGTTTTTTTTCTACTTCTCTAAATTGCCTAATTTATTGGCAAGAAAGTTGTTTATAATATATTCTTACTCTTTATTTACTGTCTGTAGAATCTATACTAATGTCACCTTTTTAATTTCTATATTGGTCATTTGTATCTTCTCCCCCTTTTTTCCTGATTAGTCTGACTAGTGTATTGATCTAATCAAAGATTTGGGTTTTGTTGATTTTCTCAATTGTTTTTGTTTTCTAGATCACTGATTTCTGCTCAGATTGTTAATTCTGAGCTTTGGCTTACTTTGGGTTTAGTTTCTTTCTTCCTTTCTTTTTTTCTTTTTCTTTCTTTCTTTCTTTCTTTTTGGCTCCTGGGTTCTTGGGGTGAAATCTGAAGTCACTGACTTGAGACATTCCTTCTTTTCTAATATCGAGATTTTAGTGCAATAAATTTCCCCCTTAAATGTTGCTTTACTGTCATACCATAGATTTTGATATGTTTCATTTTAATTGAGTTTAAAACACCTTGTTATATCTTTTTACATTTTTTCTTTGAATCATAGGTTATTTAGAAATATATTATTTAGTTTCCAAATAATTTGGAATTTCTTCATTATTGCTTTCTAATTTAATTTTCAGAAAATATGTTTTGTGTGAATTTTCATCATGTCAAAGTTGTTTTCAATTAGTTTTATGGCCTAAAATATGGGCTATCTTGCTAAATGTGCATAATTGAAAAGAATGCTTAAACTGCTGTTATGGGGTGGTATGTTGTTAATTACTCAAGTTGGTTGATAGAGTTGCTCCATCTTCTATATCTTTATTAACTTAATTATTGACAGAGATGTATCAAAATATTTGATTATAATTATGGATTTTTTATTTCTTCTTGCAGTTCTATTATTGTTTGTCTCATCTATTTTAAAGGTCTTCTCTCAGTGAATCAATGTTTGCAATCATTGTGTTCTTTTGATGAGTTGACCATTTTATTCCTATTTACTATAATAAAAGAATTGGAAAAAACTTTTACTGATATGGCAGAAAACACAATAAAATAAAAAATTTAATATTTTTTGCCATAACCCAAAATATAATATATATACTAAAAAGTAAAATGTACTTATCTCTGCCAATTTTTTTGTTATTAAATATAGTTTCTCTGATACATCAAAAGGCAGACTCGTTATTTTTTGGCTTAGTGTTATCAAGTTACATGTTGTTGTTTTTTATCCTTTTACTCTTTAGCCAACTTATCTTTATATTTAAAGTACATTTCTCCTTATAGGTATATATAGGTTAAACTTTAATTATTTTTTGTATGTCTTACTTTACATATATTGTAAATTCCACACTACACTGGTATTATCTTTCTTTAAACAGTAAGATACTTTTTAAAGAGATTTGAATATAAAAATGATTAATTGCTGCCAGTGTGGTTCAGTGGTTAGAGCATTGGCCCATGCACCAGAAAGTGCATGCTTCCTGCATGCCCACACTGGGGATCAAACCTGCAACCCAGGCATGTGCCCTGACTGGGAATCAAACCATGATCTCCTGGTTCATGGGTAGATGCTCAATCACTGAGCCATGCTGGCCAGGCTATCCTATTCTTCAGTATATAAGTTACACTTAGATTTTGGTTCCAGCTTAAAGGATTTTTATAAAACATCTTAATGACATTCTTATTTATGGAAAGAGACTTCAGGGGGAATAAACAAAATGTCTATGTTGGTTAGAGAGATTTAGTTTCGTTGTGGAAGGATGACCTGTGTTTCAGGAATTAGGACAGAATGTTGTTTAAAATTTTGGTCTTTGTGAAAGTCAGAGAGTATTCAGAGAACCAGTTATTTCACATTCTTTGGATCACGCCATGGTTCTCTTAATCTGTCTCTTCTTCCCGTGATCCCGTCCTACGTGCAAACCAGCATCTACAATAACTTCACCGCTTTAAGCAAGAGCAGGAAGGTTTTGGATGACCTGAAAATCTCTTTCACTTGCTCACTAACAGCCTTGCTTTCTGGCTCAATGAAAAATAAGGCATTCTGCATGAAAGCTGGTAGGAATAGGAGCTTGGCAAGTACCTGGCAGACTTTCTCAGGATGGTCTGAGGTTTACAGAGAAGAGAATAAGCACTGAATTCCAAATAATGGCAGTGCAGTTTAGGGAACCACTGGGCCGATCTTTATTGTGGAGATGGCCTGCAGAATAGGAAATACGTTGCTGTTGTCATGCGTTATATTGGCCTTGGTCATTCTAGCTGGCCAGGAAGAGCTAGCAGTTAAAGTATCTCAGCTCACTAGAGTAAAAACATGAAATACTTTCAGTTTTTCTAATAACTGCCTCTAATTATACAATTTGAATACTGTTTCCCTACTGTTTGCTTTGTTAGGGACCCTGGGACAACACTGTGGAAGGAGGCCAGGAACGTCCTTGGCCATTTGCCACTTACCAATGCCGCCTCCATCTGCAGGCACGTGGAGGTAGTACCCTGCCACTGGGAGAGCACAGTAAGTAGCACAGGCCTCCCTTTGGGATTGTCTGGTTCTTTGTGATGCTGGTGACCGCTGCTGATGTGGTGGTTTCCTGGTCTCTGTGCATTGGGTTGCCATGTGTTTCCTTCCCTCAAAGGGAGGCAAGATTCAAAAGCTAGATCAAGTAGGTTTGGTTGCCAGCTTCCAGAAGTCTTCAGTCTCATTGTTTTTAAGTTTAATGAGAAAGCTTTGAAGGGTTTTAATAATACCCCGATCTGGGAGAAAACTCTACTACATCAGAGGTGGTCTATATATGAGCAAGAGTGGGGCCAGAGACCACTGAGGCGGGGAGGCTGTTACAGAAGTCTAGATTAGAGATGATTGTGCCTGAGATTAGAGGGATCCTGGTGAAACAGCTGGATTCAAGCAGAGCCAATAGAACTTACTGGTTCGTTGGATACAAGGTGTGAATGAAAACAAAGAGTGAAGGACTGGAGGTGCCCCCACATCTACAAAGCAGGCATTACAGTAATGTCAGGAGGTGGGAGAGCTGCTTGGTGCTCAACTGGGGGCAAAGATGAGAATAGAAAGCAAATGATATAATCAAAGGTGAAGAACGTCAAAAGAAAATACATAGTAAAAGACTATTGGCAGAGAAAGGTTCCATCTTTCCTCCCGGACCCCACAAGTCCCTGTGAAACTCACCTCCACTTCCCCCATGAAGTGGAAGTTTATCTGGTTTTAGGGAAACTGGTCTCATCAAGTGAGAGTGGGGGCCAGGTAAGATGGAACAGAAAGGGGACTATTAGAAGCAAGATCAAGAATCTAGAGATTTATTCAAATTCCAATGTTACTGAAAGGCCTCAGGGACTGAGAATGCAAATGACGCCAGAGATGAAAGAGCTGGAAGGTAAAGCATGAGGGGCCCCTGACCATAGCTCTATCTGATAAAAGCCACCATGGAAAAGAGACTGAGGGCAACATGCTGATAAGGAATGAAAAACATTGAGCAAGAAAATTTAGTTGAAAGGCCAACCCGTAGAACTTACCATTGCCAAGTTTCCGCCAGGAATGTGAGCATCATGGGACTCACGTCCCGTGTCAACAGGAGGACACGGGTGGCGGTCTTCTCTCTGTTTTATAGTTTAACTTGGTGGGTCTTCACTAATTTACACACTTACTGTTGAGTAGAGTAATTGTGACATCAGAAGGAAAACACCCAATCATGGTTTTGTGCTTTTCTTTTGAAATTTCTTCTCACTTTTATTAGTCTTGTACCCTTTAGTCACCATCTATACTTGTGTCTTACTTCTCACCTGCTTGATAGATTGTGGTATATTGTACAATGTACTAACATGCTAACATCTTCAAATTTCAAATGGATTTTGGAACCTTGTGACCTAAGGTTTAGAAATATTCAACTGGAACATATCTCTTCTCATGACTCTCGGCCATGTTAACACCAATCTTTCACTTTTTCAGAAAGGGGACACTGATGTCTGCATGGACAGATCATCATCATGTCACCTTGTGACATCATTCATGTCTGTATCATGTCTGTATCCCTGCAGTGAGCATCTCTGTGATCCCTCTCTTATGAAAGAAATGGCAACATCTTCAAACAAAATATGAACCTTGACACAGTTAAACATCATTTCTTCTTTATGAAATCTTAACTACCGGTATGTTCATTAAGGAATTCACCTATATTGCTTTATTAGGCTATGAATCACACTTGGTTTTCAAATCTCCTGTGACCCAGTTGATGGAATTTTAACTTGAAAGTTACAAGAGGGCCTCTTTCAGGATGTGAAAATGGGGAAAGATTATGTAAGAGCAATTTATGTTTGTGAACAGAGAAACTAGTTCTGTCATGTGAGAGGCCCACTGAATAATGAGCAGGTCAAGTGTGTTAAGCAGTTTTATTGAGAGTTGCATTTTCTAATACCAAAAGGTTCTTATACACTTTTTGGCTTTAAAGGAAAGATTGAAAGGGGTTGGCATAAATCAACAATGGTGTTTTGTTAAATGTGCTAATAGGAAGCAAATATTGTCCAAAGACAAATAATTAGAAACTGTGAAAGCAGCCTTCTGTTATAAGGTTCATTAAGATAAAATAATGTATCTGTATCTGTATTAACACAAGGCCAAAGATGTGCTGAACCGGCTAAGTGGACATTGTACGATGGATTGGCAAGACAAAGATTGTAAATGCCACCTACTGAGGCAGCGACAGCCTTCACATTTAAGGTAATATTGCTCCATCCCAGAACACTTAGCTTTTTTTAAAAATATATATTTTATTGATTTTTTACAGAGAGGAAGGGAGAGGGATAGAGAGTTAGAAACATGGATGAGAGAGAAACATCGATCAGCTGCCTCCTGCACACCTCCTACTGGGGATGTGCCTGCAACCAAGGTACATGCCCTTGACCAGAATCGAACCTGGGACCCTTGAGTCTGCAGGCCAACATTCTATCCACTGAGCCAAACTGGTTAGGGCTAGAACACTTACCTTTAATTACATATTCAATATTTCTTTTCTCATTGTACCATCAGCTTCCTAAAGGCAAAGATCAGATTCTCAGAATTTTTCACTTCTAGCCGGCTGTAGCCTCTTAAATATTGACTTAAGAATAACCTAACTTCAATTTGGAAAAATTAATCAGCTTAGAAAACTGCTAATTAATACACTAATTTCTTCTATTAACCCAACTTTAGCTATAAAATTGAGATAGGAGTAGGAAAAAACAAATTTCACCAATAACAGTCATTTAAATCACTACTTTCTAACTCTTCTTTCTGGAACAAGCCTTCATCTAGAGATGGTTTTGATCTGCTTTTTGAGAGGAATGTTGCCAAATAACAGTGATCCCATGGGGAGCAGATAGAAAAGGCCAAGAGCCTAGAAATTAAGAAATTATATAATCAATCCTCCAAAGTTATATGTGTAACACATTTTTGTGAATACTGACATATTGTTTGTGGCATTGAGGAGACCCTTGTCGCCCAACTGAAGTATTTTGAAATCAGTTAATTCACTAACAATATTTGGTTCAATGCTAACTATCAGGCCTTTCACAAAAGTGCCAAGAGAAAAACCATCAGATATATTCATCAACAATTACAGTGCCAGAAAAAAGTAATTGTACTCTTCCGGAAACTCCTTAGGAGCAAAGTAAAATGCCTTAACTTTGCTAATGTAAGCTAACAGGCCGAAGTGATAGGCAACAAGCATTTCTCTGAGATCCAAAAGAACATCTATTCAGGAAGCACTGATTTGGGCAGAAACCCAGATAGCGTTCTGATTAGGGGGTGAAGGCAAGGGGTTTTTATGAGCAAGGGAAGGAGAATAATCATATTAATAGAAGGAAGGCATTTCTATTGGTGCTAATAAGCCAAGGAAGAAATTTCTGTAGGGGCAGATAAGCTAAGTTATTGCTTAGCTGTACATAGTGCTGCCGATTCTACAGAATGTCTTTAACTTTCGGTCCTGTCGTCGGAATGTCTGCTTTGCAAACAGTGGTTTGGAATACCATGTTGCTTTGTCCCAGATATTCTGCCCACTTA
The DNA here is from genome assembly GCF_951640355.1 of Cnephaeus nilssonii. Taxonomy (NCBI): domain Eukaryota; kingdom Metazoa; phylum Chordata; class Mammalia; order Chiroptera; family Vespertilionidae; genus Cnephaeus; species Cnephaeus nilssonii. The sequence goes on from NC_137084.1 coordinate 57,429,373, forward strand.
AAACATTTCAAAATTGGAGGAGTGAGACGGGGAAGGCAGTTCCTCTGGGTTGGTGACTCCAGTTCCATTTTAAGGTGGCTCCCTTTACACATAGTTTTTTCAAGTATGTTTTTATTGATTTCTTTTAGAGAGAGAGGAAGGGAAAAAGGATAGAAACGTAGAAACATCGGTGAGAAACATGAGCGATCTGCGATCTGCTGCCTCCTGCATGTCCCCTACTAGGGATCGAGCCTGTAACCCAGGCATGTGCCTGACCAGGGATCCAACCAGTGACCTCTTGGTTCATGGGTCAACACTCAGCCACCAAGAGGCACCAGGCAGGCTGTTGACATATTTTTCACAGCTGAGATCATCAGGGCTTAGAAATGCAGTGGAGATTAGGAGTGAAACCACAGATATACTATCTCTCATAACCCCCTCAGAGGCATTTTTCCTTTGGCTGCAAAATTGCTTTCTGTTGGATATGAGGAATCCAGTTGGGACTTGCTAAATATTGCCTCTAGGGTGAAATGGATGGATTCGGGCGTGCTATTTACAGGGACCTTCATTGTGCAAACTTTCTAAAACACTTTTGTTGTTGTTCAGAAAACTTACTATACTATAAAGACAGAACACTTTTAAAGAGAAGCATCTGTAAATGTGTAGGTCGGGGAGGACAGGGAGGGTGGCATTTGTTGAGACCCTCCTGTCAGTTATGGAGCAAAGCACTTGCAATGGTTAACCTAATTAACTTGAACTTACAGCACTCCAGTGAGGTAGGGAAAACACTCCAGTTCCAGAAGGAACTGAGAATCTGGAGACTTGTCCAGCTAAGGGGGAAACAAAAGAACTCAAACCTATCAGTTGTGATGTTGATGCCTGAAGGAACACGTGTGTGACGGAGCATTTTGGGCCAGCACCCAAAATGCTTCCCAAGTGTGACCCGTTAGAAATTAGGACAGAGAATCTGGGGCAGCAGGGTAATCTACAGGGAAGGAAAAGCAAGTGGGACTTCAGTGCATTTCCAGCTGAAACTCAGCAATTCCTAGAATGGGGGTGGCACAGAGGCAGGTCAGCAGAGTTCTTCAGGTACCCAGCGCTCCCAGGGCAGACTTTGCTGCCTGGAATCAGCAGACTGGAAGTTGCCTGCCAACTGGAACAATGTGTTTCCCTCCCCTGCAGAGCTTTCTCTCTCCCTTGGAGGCCCCCTGGGGGACGAAGGAGCCAGCAGTTGTTGGGAGCAGGTTTTCGCTCCTCTGTGGAGGGACCTGGGGGGCGGAGGCAGGGCCTGGGCCAAGGTCCACAGTGGCCCCGCCCCGCGGGAGCCTGGATGCTCAGCGCGTCCCCACGCGCGCTCTCCTGGTTCCTGTGCACCCTCGAGGCTCCCTACGGCAGCGTGCGCTCCAAGCTCAGCCGCGAAGAGGCCATGGCGAAGTCCAGGGGCCGGCTGTACCTCTGCATGTGCTTGGCTGCCGCGCTGGCCTCTTTCCTGGCAGGATTCATGGTGGGTAAGTGTGCAAACCCCTGCCCCCAGCTCAGCGCAGCTGCTGCTCTGCAGGAAAAAAAAAAACGGGGTTGGGCTGTGCTGGCCTCCTCTGGCCTGCTGAGCTCAGCCTCAGCCCGGGATGGTGAACTCCCTGAGTGTCAGCTAACTGGAAGCCTAACAGAATGCATTGGGCCTTCCTACTAAAGTGTGACCGCAATCCAGATCTATTAAATGTTCCCTGGGTTCAGGGCACTGCTAAGAGCTGTTCAGAGAATTCAGAGCGCTCAGTCTCCGCAGGGACGAACATGGAGGTTTCCGTTACATGCATTATCAATGAGTCAAAGCTAGTAATTAATATGTGCAGCGTTGCAAAAAGTGCCCTTCCACCATCATTGGCTAAATAAAAATTTGTGGAATGCTCCCTGCGTGTCTGGCATGGTGCTAAGAATTAGATCCACCCCCCCCCCCATCCCTCCACCCCCCGCCCTCCAGAACAAGACGAAGGCCCAGGCCTTGATGTCCAACGTGGGGAAAATGAAAAGAACTTCCCTGATATAAACACTCTTTTTAACCAACTCAAAATTGCATTGCACAGCGGAATTGGAAAGTTCCCTGCCTTTAATATGAATATTTCTTACTTAGGGAAGGGCTATTTTTGGCTTCTAGTTTTTATAAAAGTGTAAAGCAAGTGTGTGTGTGTGTGTGTGGTACGTATATGTGTCTATGTGTCTTCTCCTCTCAGGCTGGTTTATTAAGCCTCTCAAAGAAACAACCACTACGCTGCGCTATCATCAGAGTGTGCGGTGGAACCTGATATCTGAGATGAAAGCTGAGAACATTAAATCATTTCTTCGGTAAGTTTGTTTTTGCATATTTGATCTTAATAATAAAGTGTTTAAGATATTGCAGAGTGAGAAGTGTACTGAAACTGGTTGTATCCCTATGGTAATCTTTGTGTAAAGTTAACATGATATCGCATTCATAAAATGCCCCTAAACCACTATTCGGATACAGTCTATTTGTTGCAGGAGTCTTTCTTGCCTAACTTCATCTTCAGACAAAGTTAGCCAATTGCTTTATTAAGAGATGTTTCAACTTCATGTAACTTTGGGCTGCAACTGAATGCTTTTCTTTGTTCCTCAGTCTGTTGGCTTAATCAGCAATGTTATTTAAACATTATATTTTGTCAGGAAGACTTAGCTTGTTGTAAACTCTGATTTAGAGGGAAGGAGGTTAAAGTTTCAGATTAAACCTCTCTCCCATGTTGCAAGTATAAGTAATACAAATCGGACAAAGTGAAAGCAAAAGGATCAGTGCAAATCCACAGGTCTCTAGGCACAAAGAAGAGTGACATTTGAGGGAGCAATTTTGAATTCCTTGAAGGTGATCAGCATGACATTTATTTCTATATTCAGACTCTTTCAAACGATATTGTCATAAGAAATACCCCAGCTTTATTGAAGTACTAGAGGCCCGGTGCATGAAAATTCATGCACTTGAGGAGAGGGGGGGGGTCCCTCATCCCGGCCTGCCCCCTCTCACAGTCCGGAAGCCCTCAGGACGGGAGGCGACCCGGCGATCAGGGGAGGGCAATGCCCCCATCATAACTCTGTTGCTGCCACTGCCGGCAGCACAAGCCTCGGCCAGCCCTGGTTACCTGAGCTTCGGGCAGCCACCATCCGAGGCTTGCCTGTGCCTCGTGCTATGTGCCTGCCACCCCAGTGGGGCTGAGGGGACTGGGCACCACCATCTTGTGGCTGTGGGAGCCGCCATCTTTGAGGCCATGGCAGTCAATTAGCATATTCCCTCCTTATTGGCTGTGGGCACCGCCATCTTTGTGAGGGTGTGAGGGTCAATTAGCATATTCCCTCTTTATTAGATAGGATAGTTTACATAAAAAAAAACTGCTTCCATATAAAGCCTGCAATTTGAGAGTATTGACAGATGTATAATAGACTCAACAAACCACCACCTCAGTCTCAATACAGAAAGTGTACATCATGCCCTTTGCAGTTTACTCCTCCCTTTACCCCTGGCCCTAGACGATCACTGATCAATTTTATGTCACTATGGATTCCTTTGCATTTTCTAGAATTTTATATAGATGGAATCATACAATAAGTGCCCTTTTGTGTTTATCTTCATTTACTCAGCCTGGTGATTTTGGAGTTTATCCAAGTTGTTGCATGCATCAGTAGTTTATTGCTTTTTACTGCTGAGTAGTATTACATTGAATGAATATACCACAATGTGTAGATGATAGACATTTGGGTTATTTCTAGGTTTTTTTATTATTGTGAATAAAGCTGCGATGAGCAAATGTTTGCAAGATTTTGTGTGCACATATGTTTCATCACTTTTGGATTGCTGTTTTTGGATGATAAGCATATGTTTAACAGAAGAAAATGCCAGACTTCCAAAGGGGTTGTACCCCTTTCCATTGCTCTGGATCATGTGTGAATGTACCAGTGCTCCCCATCCTGGCCAGCAGTTAGTATTGTTAGTTGTTTCAATCTTCACCATTCTAATGGATGTAGAGGGGCATCTCATTGTGTGTGTTGTTTGTTTTTTAACAATTAAAAGGCTTTATTGTGAAAAATGAAAATATATCGTCTTCAAAGTCTTCCATTCATAATATTTTACATTTTCTTTTTTGCTTGTTGATTCGTCTCATTCAGAGTTTCACTTTTTCACTAAAATTTCTTCTTCCTTCATTAAGAGAGGTGTCAGTTTCCAACTAAAGAATCAATAATTAATGCTCTCAAAGACTGTGAAGAATTAGCAGCTGCCTCTTTTGTATTTTGAACAGCCTTGTAAACTTTTGGTTTTGATGGATGGGAGGACTCACTGGGCTCATCAAAGAACTTGCAAACTGACCTGCGATCATTTTCTAGTAGAGTATGCAGTCTGACCATATATGGAGCTTTGCAATCTGCTGTATATGTAGTTATCATCCACAATTTTAAGACCACCATGTCTACTTGTCACTGTATATATAGATCATTATGAGGCTGAGATTTATATAATGTGAAAATGGAAGTAATTGTGAGAACTTGCACCTGCCCACAGGGTCATGTGGTAGTCAGGGTCATACCTGGACTTGGTCATTTCCAAGGAGACCTGCAGACAGAGCTGGGGGTCCTGTCATTTCTTTGTCACTGCCATCATCATCACCTGGGACTCACCTGTTTCAGCTCCGTTTGCACTCTGGGCCTGGAGATGCCTTTATGGGTTCAAGGTTGTTCCACCATAAATATCTTAGCTGGCTGACGGTTTGCTTTACATTTGGCAGACTTCATGCATTTAACCTAGTTGCCACTTTGATTTCAGTTCTCCATGGACAAAGCTCTCACAATTGTTCCCATTTTTACATTATAAAAATCTCATTGTGCTTTTAATTTGCACTTTCTGATGTTAAACATCATCTCCATTGCTAATTAGACACTTGTATATCTTCTTTTATAAAGTCTCTCCTTAAATATTTCCCTGTTTTTTAATTGTTTTATTTTCTTATTACTGGATTGTAGGATTTCTTTCTTCTGGATATAATTCCTTTGTCAGACATGTATTGTGAATATTCTGTTCTGTGGTTAGCCTTTTTTATTTACTTAGTAGATTAATGGAGTTTTTGAAAGGCAGAGATTTTTAAGTCCATTTGGCCAATTTTTATGTTTGTTTCATACTCTGTGTGCTGTTGAACTTTGCCTATGATAATTTGGGAAGAATTTCTTCTATCTTTATTTTTTAGAAGTTTTATAATTTTATCTTGCACATTTAGGTCAATTATCCACTTCAACTTAAATTTTGTGTATGGTATGAGATAATAGAGTTTAAAAATATAAATATTAATCTATTCCAACAACATTTTTTTAAAAAGAAAGCAATTTTCTTTCCCCATTAAATTGCCTTGGCATTTTTGTCTAAAGTCACTTGACCATAAAATGTATGTCCTATTTTTGGATTTTATATTTTCTTCTAATGACCTCTTAATTTATATATCTCAATACCACACTGTCTTCTTTAATGTAGTTTAATAGTAAGTCTGAAAGTCAGGTAGAGTTAATCCCATAAAATTTTCTCTTTAAAAATTGCTTTGACTATTTTAAATCATTTGTATTTCCAAATAAATTGTATTTATTTATTTATTTTATAATTTTCAATATTTCAAGAAAAACAATATTAAATGTTACATGCAATAAACATTAATAGTTCAAGAAAAACAATTTTAAATATTAATGTTTATTACATGTAACGTATTTAAAATACTTTTTCTTGAACTATTAATGTTTTACAGATAACATTACATTTCAAGAAAAATTATTTTAAATAGTTACATGCAGTAAACATTAATAGCTCAAGAAAAACTATTTTAATTATAATGTTACATGCAGTAAACATTAATATTTCAAGAAAAAAAGATTTAAAATATAATATTGCCAAAACTGTACTAACATAGTATAATATCACAAAAATTATAGAAAATATTAAAAATATGCAAGTAACAAGATTACTTCTATTCTAAAATATTTTTTTCCTCTGGCTCTATTTTTGTTCATCAGTTTATGTTGTTCATTTTATTCCACAAACGAGTGAGATCATGTGATATCCTCTTGTTGGATCAATCCCTTTAGTATTATGTAGTAACCTTTGTTGTCTCTTGTGATGTCCTTCGTTTTAAAATCTGTTTTGTTGGATATGAGTATTGCTACTCCAGCTTTTTTTTTCTTTTCCATGGAAATTTTCTTTTCCATCCCTTCACTCTCATCCTGTGTGTATCTTTTGTTTTGAGGAGGGTCTCTTACAGACAGCATTCAAAATAAATTTTAAATCAACTTCTCAATTTCTACCAAAAAAAAGCCTACTGGAATTTTGATTAAAATTGCATTTACTCTATAGATAAATTTGGAAAAGAAGTTACATTTTAAAAATACTGAGTCAATCTATTCATTCATTTATCTTGGGGTTGTCCCACAGTTTAACTTTTCACTCATTGAGGGACACTGCCATTTTTTTCAGTTTCGGGGTACTAACATTTATGCACAGGTTTTATGTAACCATAGGCTATCATTTCTCTGAGACAAATGTACAAGAGTGAAAATTGCTAGTTTTAGAAGAGTGCCAAACTCCTGCAGAACATGGCCTATCACTTTATATTCTCAATTAGTGTTGTCACTATTTTAAATTTTCCTCATTCTGAGGTGTGCAAAGTGATACTTCATTGTGGTTTTAATTTGCATTCCCCAAGTGGCTAATTAATTATATTGAACATCTTTTCCTGTACTTATTCACCATCTGTATACACTCTTCACTGAAATGTCTGTTTGTGTCTTTTGCCTATTTCCAGCAAGTTCGTGTTTGTTTTTTCTTTTGAGCTTTGAGAGTTCTTATATTTTCCATATAATAAGTTTTTTGTAAGCTTTGTGGTATATCCTAATATATAAAATCCCAGGGTCTATAACATCCAAACGACCAAAGGCTCCACCCACCAGAAGTCAGTGCTGGGTTGCCATGGCGACCCAGCACTGACTGCCACTGCTGCCAGCTCCCCAACCCAGCACTAACTGCAGAGGGGGCTGTGGATGAGGCCTGAAGAGATGCCCAGGGAGAGAGAAACAGGGTCTGGTCCATAGCCTCCGTAGTAGCTGTTGATCAGCACTTGCCTCTCTCTTTTGCTCCAGGCATGGCCAGTAGCCCTGCCTCTCTTTCTCTCGGGCCTCTGCTGGGGCTGCTGATCAGCCCCGCCTCTCTGATCAGACCTGTTGATAGGCCCGGAGATGCTGACTGGCATAGAAACTGACCAATCAGAACCAAATCTGGGTGAAGTGCGAGGAGCCAATGGCTGCCTAGGAGGCGGAGCTTTTGACACTGAATGGCATAGAAACCAACCAATCAGAACTTAATCTGGGTGAACTTCGAAGGCAGAACCTAAGGTGGGTGTTGAGGAAGGGTTTTAAGGGCAACAGCTGTTTGGTATAAGATGTAAGAAAGCAGTTCAATATTTTAATGACTGCTTTGGCAGTATAGTGCATATGGCTGGCTATCAGTCCAGATATAGGGATTATGTATTTTTGTCTGCCAAGAGCATCTCCTCCTGATGAAAAAGGCTCCTCCCCCCCATTTAAGCAATCCTATCCTATATAATCTATCTATACTACTAAAAGGGTAATATGCTAATTAGACCGGGTCAACCAGCCATCTTCTGGACATCTGACTTCCTTCCGACAAAGCCATGGTGGTGGGGGCTGAGGTAGAGGCCATTAGGGGTTATCAGGCTGGCAGGCGAGGGCAGTTGGGAGCGAGATCAGGCTAGCAGGGGAGGACAGTTGGGGGCAACCATGCCAGCAGGGGAGGGAAGTTGGGGGCAAAATGAGGATGGCAGGGGAGGGCCGTTGAGGACAAGATCAGGCTGGCAGGGGAGGGCCATTGGGGGCAAGATCAGGCTGGCAGGAGAGGGCAGTTTGGGGCAACCAGGCTGGCAGGGAGGGCATTTGGGGGTGAGATCAGGCCAACAAGGGAGGGCAGTTAGGGGTGATCAGCCAGGCAGAGGCAGTTGGCATGATCAGGCCAGCAGGGGAAAGCAGTTGGGAGCAAGATCAGGCTGGCAGGAGAGGGCAGTTATGCGTGATAAGGCAGGCAGGCAGAGGCAGTTAGGGGCGATCAGGCAGGCAGGCAGGGAGATTAGGGGTGACCAGGCAGGCAGGCAGAGGAGTTAGCGGCAATAAGGCAGGAAGGCAGAGGCAGTTAGGGGTGATCAGGCAGGCAGGCAGGCAGGAGTGGTGGGACACCTCCCCAAGGGATGGAGAGGGTGCAGGCTGGGCTGAAGTAACCCCCGCTCCGTGCACAAATTTCGTGCACTGGGCCACTAGTATGTATATATTTTCCCAGTCTGTTATTTGTCCTTTCATAATTAATGGGTCATTTGCAGATCAGAAACTTTTAATTTTAATGTTTAGTTTATCCAGTTTATCAGTTTTTCCTTTTATGGATCATGCTTTTAGGTTCATGTGAGTAGCCCTAGATCCCTTTCCCCCCCTCCCCGCCCCTTCACCCCCACATTGTAATTCATCTAGAGTTAATTTCTACATAAGGTACAATGTTTGATGAGGTTTATTCTTCTGCCTATGGATGTCCAATGTTTCCAGCACCATTTGTTGAAATGTTATTCTTCTTCCATTTAATCACTTTTGCACCTTTGTCAAAAATTAGTTGAATACATTTATGCGAGTCTATTTCTGTGTTTCTATTTTGTTCTATTGATCTATGTGTCTACTTTCTCTAGTACACTGTCTTTACTTAGTTAATTGTATTTGGTTTACATTGGTTAAGAACATTATATAAGTGGTAAGTGTACAATTCTATAATATACCATTTGTGTATTGCATTGTATACTCATCACCCAGAGTCTAGTTTCCTTCAGTCACAATATATTTAACCACTCTTACCCTCTTCATCCTCCCCCAACTCCCCTTCCTCTCTGGTAACCACCATACTGTTGAGTGGCTATGAGTTTTTGTTTGTCCATTTGCTGCTTTCTGTTTTATATCCCATATGGGAGTGAAATCATATGGTTCTTGTCCTTTTCCATCTAACATATTTTACTTAGCATGACACTCTCTAGCTCCATCTATGCTGCTGACATCACTCTGTCCACACTGTCTTGATTATTGAAGCTGTATCATAAACCTTAATGTATAGAATGATTTCTCCCACTTTATTATTTTAAACAATTATTACAGCTATTCTATCTCTTTTGCCTTTTTATATAAAATGCAAAAGAAACTTTTATGTTTAGAAAAGTCCTTGCTGAGATTTTGATAAGAATTGCACTAATCTTATAGAGCTATATGTGGTACTTGTTAGTTTTACTATGTTCAGTCTTCTAATCCATGAATATAATACATCTCTTCAATTATTTAGGCTTTCATTTCTTTTATCAATATTTTATAATTTTCAGGATGCAGGATCCTGCATGTGTATTATTAGATTTTTTTAGATGTGTTTTTTTTTTCCTTTGGAGCAAATTATTAGATGTGGGGTTTTTTTTCCTTTGGAGCAAATGTAAGTCATATGGTGTTTAATTTCAGTTTCCACATGTTTTGTTTTGTTTTTGTTTATATGTAGAAATACTGTTGATTTTTATGTGTTGTTCTTGTATCCTGTGGCTTGTCTAAATTCACATGTTCTATGAGTTTTCTGTAGATGAATTAGGATTTTCTATGTAGACAATCATGCCATTCTTACATAGGGACAATTTTATTTCTCCCTTTCCAAACTGTATGCCTTTTTCTCCTCCTCCTCCTTCTCTTCCTTCTTCTTTGTCTGTGTGTGTGTGTGTGTGTGCACTGACTAAAATTCCAGTACTGTGTTGAATAAAAGTGATGACAGCCAATATCCTTCCCCTGTTTCTATGTCTTGGGGGAAAGCATTCAGAGTTTTACTATTAAATTCAGAGTTTTATGATGTTATCTATAGATTTTTGTGTGGATGCTCTTTATTGAGTTAAGGAAACTCACCTCTATCCCAACATTGCTAAGAATTTTTTTAAATTTTATTTATTGACATTTTTTTTTGAGAAGGGGAGAAAGAGGGGGGTGGACAGGAGGGAGAAAGAAGGAGAAAGAGCAAGAGAAAGGCATTGATTTGTTGTTTAACTTATTTATGCATTCATTGGTTGATTCTTTTATGTGCCCTGACCAGGTATCAAACCCTCAACCTTGGCATATTGGGATGATTCTCTAATCAATTCAGCTATCCAGCCGTGGCAGAAGTTTCCTTGTTTCTTTTTTTAAATCATGAATAAGTATTAAATATTGTCACATGGTTTATCTGCATCAATTTATCTGATCTTATGATATTTCTCTTTTAGCTGGTTAGCAATTCTTTTATTTCTTTAATGATTTTGGGGAGGGGTTCAAATTCTATCAGGAATGACTTTCCAGTCTCCTCTGGGAATGTGAAATTATCTGTTCTTTCTAATTCTGTAAATTTTTATTTTATATGAGACTCATTTATGAGGTATATACACATTAATTTGTTATGTCCTCATGATAGAACTACCCTTTTTCTTTATGAAATGTCCTTCTTTATCTTTGGTAATAATCTCTATCTTTAAATCTATTTTATTTGGTACAAATACTGCCACATAAGCCTTCTTATAGTATATTTACATGGTATGTCTTCTTTCATCCACTTACTTTTAACCTATCATTTTCTTTACAATTAAAATGTACCTTCTAGGAAACTTCATACTATTTCCACAGTGGCTGCACCAATCTGCTTTCCCACCAACAGTGCATGAGCGTTCTCTTTTTTCCACATCCTTGCCAACGCATGTTTGTTCATTTATTGATGATAGCCATTCTGATAGGCTTGAGGTGATATCTCATTGTGGTTTTAATTTGGATAACCTTGAGCCTCTGTGATGACCTTGAGCATCTTTTCTTATGTCTGTTGGCCATCTGTATGTCCTTTTTGGAGAAGTGTCTATTCAGGTCCTTTGCCCATTTTTAAATTGGATTGTATGTCTTCCTAGTGTTGAGTTGTATAAGTTCTTTATAAATTTTGGATAGTAACCCCTTATTTGATGTATCATTGGTAAATATGTTCTCCCATTCAGTGAGTTGTCGTTTTCATTTTGTCGATGGTGCAAAAGCTTTTTAGTTTTATGTGGTCTCATTTGCTTATTTTCTTTTCCTTTGTTTCCCTTGCCAGAGGAGATATATCAGAAAAAAAATATTGCTACAAGAAATGTCTGAGACTTTACTACCTATGTTTTCTTCTAGGATTTTTATGTTTTCATGACTACGTTTAAGTCTAATCCATTTTGAGGGGGTTTTTTTTGTGTGTGTGAGGTGTAAGTTGATGGTCTAGTTTGTGTCCATCAGTAAATGAATGGATAAAAAAGCTGTGGTACATTTACTCTCAGAAATTTGAACTCATGGCTTCAGTGTTTTCTAGCTTTCAAGATAGCTGTTGAGATTTTGGGGCCATTTGATCCCAGTTCCTTTGTGTCTGATATTTCTTAAAGGAAGGTTTTAGTATCTTCTCTTTCTTTTTTAGAGAGTGAGTGGTAGGGAGGGTGGGAGGGGGAGGAGAGAGAAAGAGAGAGAGCGTGAGTGAAACATCATTGATATGATAGAGACACATCAATTGGTTGCCTCCCACACGTGCCCCCAACCGAAGCTGGGGATCGAAACTGCACCCCAGGTATGTGCCCTTTACTAGGAATCAAACCCTCAACCCTTCAATCTAAGGGTCAACAATCTAACCACTGAGCAACACTGGCCAGGGCTTCCTAATTTTCAAAATGGGAACTATGAAAGAGGGATTATGAGAATTCAATGAGATAATCCATGTGAAAGTACCTGGCATATCGTTCCTGGCATATAGTAAGTTTTCAATAAATGTTAATTTTCCTTTTTTGGTTGTCCTCTGGCTGACTAAAAAGCCAATTTACGAAAGTATTATTATTCTACTGATGGGGAAAGGGGTTTGGGAAATAGTTTTAAAATATTACTTAACCTCAAGCAAAATAGATCTCGTTAAGAAGTACATTTGTGAGGTCACGTGAATGTTCCCAATCATTTAAACTCAGAACCAAGAGAACATTGCCCAAACTCAATTCAACAAACCTCTATTGTATAATTCTTAGGTCACAGGCAGGAATTAAGCAGGAGGGACTTTCTCTTTAGATAAACAATTTCATACAAAATGATAAAGCAACAGTATATATAGATATATATACACTGAGTGGCCAGATTATTATGACCACCACATCAGTACTTCGTTGGGCCACCTTTTGCCTTCAATACTGTGGCGATTCTTCTTGGCATTGATTCCACGAGATGTTGAAAGGTGATGCGAGGAATCTGACACCATGCCTGATGAATAGCACTGTCCAGTTCTGTGAGATTTGATGGTTGTGGAACCAGCTGCATGATGGCTCTTTTAACTTTGTCCACAAATGCTCAATTGGATTGAGATCTGGTGATTGTGGGGGCCACCTAAGCAAGGTAAAGTCTCGCTCATGTTCTTGAAACCAGTCCTGCACAATATGAGCACCATGGCATGGCGTGTTGTCTTGTTGGAAGAAGCCATCTCCATTGGGATACGCCATCAACATGATAGGATGAACTTGATCAGCAACTATACTTAGGTATGTTGCGCTATTCAGACATTGTTCCACACGAATTAAAAGGCCCAAATCATGCCAGGAAAACATGCCCCAAACCATAACACTGCCCCCACCAGCTTGAAGGGTTGTACTCATGCATGTGGGGTGCATGCTTTCATGCTGTTTCCGCCAAATTCTCATTCTGCCATCTGCATGATGCAACTGGAAATGTATTCATCAGATCACATGACTTTTTTCCAATGCTCAAACTGTCCAATCCTTGTGTTCCTGTGTGAATTGGAGACGTTTTATCTTGGTAACTGCAGACAGCAAAGGTGTTTGAACAGGCCTTCGGCTTCCATATCCCATACGATGCAGTGTATGGCTAATTTGCCTACAAACGTCAGGTGGTCATAATAATCTGGCCACTCAGTATATATATGTTAAATCTATATATTACGTTAAATAGACTTGCCCAACTGGTCTCTGGCAAACATATTTTTTCAAAATGTCCTTGCTTACTGATGAGCAGCAAGAAGGCATGCCACTGGTATAGAGGCATGATGTTTGTCTAGGGAGAGTTCTCACACCTGAGCCTCTACTGATTGTATGTGTTTACCATGAAATGTGTTCTTTTCCAGGGGAGCATGATGTGAAACCTGTAGCTACACACAAACATTTAAAAACTGGGGTGGAGCAGCCCAACTGGTGTGGCTCCACCAGGAGATCATGGTTCGATTCCCAGTCAGGGCACATGCCCAGGTTTCCGCTTGATCCCCAGTAGGAGACATGCAGGAGGCAGCTGATCAGTGATTCTCTCTCGTCATTAATGTTTCTGTCTCTCTCCCTCTCTCTCCCTTCCTCTCTCTGAAATCAATAAAAACACATTTTAAAAGGAAACAAACTGGAGTGGGGCAGAAAAATAAATTTTCCTCCTACCTTTCCTCCCAGGTCTTCTGGCTAGACTGATAAACTAACATAAGATGGATTAACAGGAGAAAGTAACCAAATTTATTGCATATTTACATGGGGGGTCCCATAAGAATATGGGGTCAGAGGACAGATCCCGCAGTTCAGGCTTGCATTCCACCTGGAGCTAAAGGGAAGGGCATTCGTGGTTTGGGACTTCAAAGGGCAGGAAGGCAAATCACATGGGACTTCAAAGGGCATGAGGGTAAGTCACCTGTATTGGTAAGTACGTATTTTCTGGGCTATTTTAAACAATGGAACACAGAGAGGACTTTGATCAAATGGACCTTGCTAGATTCCTTCCTGTCTATCAGATTTGGCTCATAGCAAACTATGGTTACCTGCGATGATATCTCCCTTCATGATGCAGGTTCTGTGCTTGAATTCCTTTTAGGCAGTAGAGGGAAAGGCCAAACATTTTTTTTCTGAGATGTTTATTTCTTGGAAATAACCAGCTTAAAATAATCAGTACACCAAAAGGCTCATTTTAAGGTGGCCATCTCTGCTCCCCCTCACTGGCACATCGAGAAATGGGTAATGCTAGCTGGGTTTTTTATTTATCTCTAATATAGAAATGATAAGTTAATGCCTAAAGTATGAGGAATGCATCTAGAACAGTTCTTAGGCACATCATCTGAAAAGAGTAGTCGTTAACTCCCCCTTGTGTTCTCTTTTCATTTCAGCTCTTTTACAAAGCTCCCTCATCTGGCGGGAACAGAACAAAATTTGCTGCTTGCCAAGAAAATCCAAACGCAGTGGAAGAAATTTGGACTGGACTCTGCCAAGTTGGTTCATTATGATGTTCTCCTGTCTTACCCTAATGAGACAAATGCCAATTATGTATCAATTGTGGATGAAGATGGCACTGAGGTGATGTAGAATTGTTCGTACTTCTCATACTTTACAACTCCACCTTTTTACATGAATTGGAATGTAGGGTCAAGTAAAGATAAATTTGTTAACAGTGCACTGGAACTCATTTTTTTCTAGAAAAGTTAAGTTGGCAAACTAATTATTCGGTGTTTACTATGTGCCAGGCACAGTGCTAGGCCCTGTGACCAGAATGAAGATGAGGGCATGGTTCCTTTGCTTAAAATAAGGTGATGCAGACATTAGAACATATCATTTCAAATCAACATGGTAAGTGCTATGAAGAGTATGATTGGGTTCTTTATCTACAATGAAAAGGGTCACGTGGCCCAGTGTTGATGTAAGAACATCCAAACCTGTAGATAATTATTATAAGAGTTTATTTGAGTCAAACTGATGTCACATGCCAGGTTGCAACATTTTATGCATTTGAAATTAAGGAGGGAACATAAGATCACATGGAGGTGTGAGAAAACAAAGTGGGGATTGAATTACAGGATAATTAACAAGATTATGAGCTCTCTTGAGGGTGGTTATTTCAAAGGCGTGTTAACCTAAATGCACAGAAACAATGGACAAGGCTTGCTTAAGGCAAAGATCACCTTTTACTAAAAAGTTATATGCCATTTTTACAAAAGATAATCATGGAGAAATATGTAAATGAGCACTGTACTTAAATGGAATAATAAACTTTTTAAAAGAAATCAGCAAATGTTATATGTTTAGGGTGTGACCTGCCCAGTTAGAAATTTATGATCAGATCATCTTGTAAGGTTACTTTCCATAGAACCCCTTTTTTTGTCCATACCTCCCTGTAAGTCAGAGAAGCCTTCCCAAAAGAGTTGATGTGTGAGTCATGAAGATTCTAAAGGTTTAATTAATCATATGAAAAAGCAAGATAAGAGAATTCTAGGTGGATGAGAAAATATTGGCAAAACTGGAGATGTACTAATTTCATATTATTGGGGAATTAAAAGATTTTCTGTATTTCAAGAGTGTAAAATATAAAGCAAGCCATGAAAAAAATAAAGTGAGCCATGATCAGAGATAAATCAGTACACAGTTAACTCCTGAACAACATGGGGTGAGGAGTGCCGACCTACAATCCATGTATAACTTTTGACTCCCCAAAACTTTACAAATAACCTACTGTTGACAGGAAGCCTTACTGGTAACATAAGCAGTCAATTAATGCACATTTTGTATGTTACGTGTATTATATACTATACTAGAGGCCCAGTGCACAAAAATTCTTGCACTCAGGGGGGTCCCTCAACCCAGCCTATGCTCTCTTGCAGTCGGGGACCCCCAGGGGGAGCGGGCCTAAGATGGCAGTCAGACATCCCTCTGGCAGCCCCAGAGCCCTCCTCCTTAGCACTGTAGAGGAGGCGGGAGAGGCTCTCACCACTGCTGCTGCACTGGCCAGCCATGAGCCAGCTTCTGGCTGAGTGGTGCTCCTCTGTGAAAGCGCACTGACCATCAGGAAGCAGCTCCTGCATTGAGCGTCTGCCTCCTGGTGGTCAGTGTGCATCATCGCGACCGATTGTTCTGCTGTTAGGGTCAATTTGCATATTACCCTTTTATTAGAGAGGATTCTTATAATAAAGTAAGCTAGAAAAAAGTTATTAAGAAAATCATAAGAGAAATTACATTTACTGTATTGCACATATTTATTGAAAAATTTCTGCTTATAAGTGGTCCCTTGCAGTTCAAACTTGTGTTGTTCAAGGGTCAAATGTATATGTTTTGGGGGAGGTCATGGAAGGGCTTATACACTGTCCTAAGGAACTAGATATTCAACCTCAGTCAGTGAAACCATTGGCAAGTCCTAGGAAAATGGAAGGGTGTGGTTAGAGAGGCATTTAGATAGTTTGGGCAATCTGCAGGTTAGACCTGGACTAGGAAAGGAGTTAAGGTTGGAGTCTAAGACAATGCAGGTAAAAAAGATGATGAAGCCCTGAATTAGGATGTTAGCAGGAACGAGGAAGAGGGATAGACTTGAGAAATAGTTAGGAAGCAGTATTGGCAGGACTTGACTAGTGATTGGAAGAAGGAGGGGAGGACAGAGTTCGGTTTGATTCCTAGGCGTCTGGTGTGGGTGACTAGCTAGTGATGCTCATAATAGCGGTAGGGAATGCAGAAGTAGACCTGTGATTAGAGAAGATAAATGCAAAGTTAAAGCAGTTGAGTTTGGACAGCCACACTGAAATGTCCATCAGGCCCTTAAATACATGTCTGGAAGGTCGGGCATCATAAGCATATCAGGTATGGGTGAAATTTTAAGTCAATGAAACCTCCCAGGAAGGGAGTATGGAATGAAGCTAGCACTGTACTTCAGATAAAACACAGGGAAACATTATTTAAATGCAGATGAGACACAAATAGAAAGGAATAGGAGAATCATGAGAGTGCCACCTTCGAAGCCTGTTTTTATGCATCATGTGGGAACTTTTAGTTACCTGAAATTGCATGCATATATAGATGTTTCCATGATTTTGAAGACAATAATGATGATAAGGCTCTTTCTTCTTGTTGCCAGTGGAATTTATCTTTTTGATTACAGAACCTAGTTTCAGGATGCTTGATCTTAAGTGTATACTTGGGGCAAGATGCATTATTCCTTAATAGCAATCTAGAAACTTTCTTCCTAATGTCATGTGTTTCATTGCTTGCTAGATTTTTAAAACATCATACATTGAGCCGCCACCAGATGGATATGAGAATGTTACAGATATTGTACCACCATATAATGCTTTCTCAGCCCAAGGCACGCCAGAGGTAAAATAAAAAACATCTTCTTATTCAACTCTTTAAAACTTTCATTGTTATATAAAACCTATATGGAGGACTAAAACCGAAGAGATTAGGAGGACCATGCATGCTGATCTTTGAGGTTCAGTGCTATTCACACACTTGCTAAAAAAAGAACAACAGAAAAAGTAAGAAAATAAATACACAAAAATGAGACCCTAATGACCAAATGACACTTTTTGAAATAAAGAAATGCTAAACATGCCTTTAATTCAGTAAGAGCAATAGATGGTTTTACAAGTTTTTTTCTTTGTTCATAGTCTGACTTTGTTTCAGAATTATAGATGTGATTTTATAGATCAGACTATAGACATTTTAAGATGAACTCCATAGTTGGAAATTAAACATAGCTGGGATTTTAAAATGACTTTTATTTATCCTACTTCCCACAACTCAATGTACACTGGTAGTTTCTTCAAAGTAGGACACGTGGTTTAAAATGTTTTACATATTGTCATTCTTAAACTTTTGAGCATATTGAAATATTTTCTACTTCTGTAAAATTAGCATGGACCTATCTATTGAGCCCAAGCAGGAAAGACAGCATTTGATGATGGAGTGTTGTGGAGCAAACTTATTCTTCGGTTTTCTCTTTAACTATAGCAGTGTTATGTATTGGTTTTTTTTGTTTGTTTTCCCTGCAGGGAGATCTTGTATATGTAAACTATGCTCGTACCGAAGATTTTTTCAAACTAGAAAGAGAAATGGGCATCAACTGCACGGGAAAGATTGTTATTGCCAGATATGGGAAGATCTTCAGGGGAAATAAAGTACTGTGTTATTTGTTTTCCTAGAGTCCTAGAGTGAAGAAGATAAGATATATTCTGTAAATATAGATGAACATCTTATATTGTTTCCAAAATTGCTATATATATATATATATATATATATATATATATATATATATATATATATATATATAAAAAGCAGGCCTGGTGCATGAAATTCGTGCATTGGGAAGAGGGGTTCCCTCAGCCTGGCCTGTGCCCTCTTGCAGTCCAGGATCCCTCAGGGGATGTCCGCCTGCCAGCTTAAGCCCGATCCCTCTCGTAGTCCAGGGCTCTTGCCGTCTGGCACCCCTTGCTCCTTACCTCCTGCCACCGCCGCTGTGCTCTCCAGCTGTGAGCCTGGCTTCTGGGTGAGCAGCACTCCCCCGTGGGAGTGCACTGACCACCAGGGGCACCTACTGCCTTGGGCGTCTGCCCCCTCATGGTCAGTGCACGCCAGAGCAACCAGTTGTTCCGCTGTTTGGTCGATTTGCATATTAGCCTTTCATTATATACTAGAGGTCTGGTGCACGAAATTCATGCATGGGGGAGGTGTCCCTCAGCCCAGCCCGCACCTTCTCCAATATGGGACATCCCTCTCACAATCCAGGATTGCTGGCTCCCAACTGCTTGCCTGCCTGCCTTCCTGATTGCACATAACCGCTTCTGTCTGCCAGCCTGATCACCCTAACCACTCCCCTGCCAGCCTGATTGATGCCTAACTGCTCTCCTGCCAGCCTGGTCACCCCTAACTTCCCTCCTCTGAAGGCCTGGTCCCCCCCTAACTGCCCTCCCCTGCTGGCCATCTTATGGCAGCCATCTTGTATTCACATGGGGGCAGCCATCTTTGACCACATGGGGGCAGCTATCTTGTGTGTTGGAGTGATGGTCAATTTGCATATTATTCTTTTATTAGATAGGATAGGATATAGATAGAGATAGAGATAGCTATTTCCATGGTTGCACAGAAAATCCTGTTTTTATGTTATCTCATATCTAGAAAGAGAAATTATTTTCAATAATTTTATTACCAAAGCAATATTTGCTTTTCCCCCTCTTTTTAAAAAATGTGTTTATTGCTTTTAGAGAGGAAGGGAGAGAAATATTGATGCATCAACATTGATTGGCTGCCTCCTGCATGCACCCTCCTGGGACTTGAGCCTGCAACTTGGACGTGTGCCCAGACTGGGAATTGAACTGGAGACCTGTTGGTGCATGGGTCAATGCACAACCACTGAGAATTACTGGCCAGGCAATATTTGCTTTTTTATTTAATTGAAGGACATTTATATGAATTTTTTTAAAAAGCTTGCCCTGGCCAGTTTGGCTCAGTGTTTAGAGCATCAGCTTGCAGACTGAAGGGTCGCGGGTTCGACTCCCAGTCAAGGGCAGGTACCTCCCTTGAGGGTTTGCTCTCCAACCCTGGTCGAAGCACATGAAGGAGGCAACCAATCTATGTGTCTCTGTCACATCAATGTTTCTCTCTCTCCCCCCTCCTGCCTTTCCACTCTATCTGAAAATCAATGGAAAAAATATCCTTGGGTGAGGATTAAGAAAACAACAAAAAAGCCCAAAAAGCTCTCCTGTATTACCCAACTTCATTGCCCAGCAATAATCTTAACAGCTCTTTCCAGACCTAATTCTGTGAAATATGACTATAAATATGTCTCTATAATGATTTTTTACATATATAATTTTTTTAACAAAGAGGGCACCAGACACTATATATTGTATAACTTTATTTTGTCCCTCAGCAATAACTTGTGGGTATTCCTCCACAGTTAAGTGTATGGGACTCTACATCTCTCTAGCCTGGATTCTAGTCTGGACTTCCTATTCCCTAGGTCCGTGGTCGGCAAACTGTGGCTCGCAAGCCACTTGCGGCTCTTTGGCCCATTGAGTGTGGCTCTTCCACAAAATACCACGGCCTGGGCGAGTCTATTTTGAAGAAGTGGTGTTAGAAGAAGTTGAAGTTTGAAAAATTTGGCTCTCAAAAGAAATTTCAATCGTTGTACTGTTGATATTTGGCTCTGTTGACTAATGAGTTTGCTGACCACTGACCTAGGTCTTTTACTGTAAGCAAATTGCTTAACCTTTCTGTTCCAGTGTTTCCTCATCTATAAAATGGAAATGCTAACAATAATACCAAACTCCTAGAATCCTCGTTAGGATTAAATGACTTGGTGTATGAAAGCACTTCAGATAGTGACTCATACTTAGTAATTTCTATGTAACTGTTTATCAAGCAAATTTCTCATTACTTTAGATGACTACATAATATTTCACAGAATTGATAGCAAATTATTTAACTATTTCTCTGTTGACAGATGCTTGTTGTCTTAAATTTGTTAGAATTACAAATAATTCCATTGTGAACATCTTTGTCTGTGTATTTGAACATTTGTGTGAAGATATTTTTGTAGTATTGATTCCTAGAAGCTGAGTGGCTGATTCATATTGTATATTGTTTAAAACGTTTTATACACACTATCAGATTATCCTTCAAAATAGTTGTAACAGGTTATTCTCTCACTAACATTATATATGAATGGTGTCTGAATGTTATAGTTGATCAAAACTGATCGTTATCTATCTTTTGCTACAATACTTCTGTCAATGAGTAATTTAGTATCTTATAGGGTATATTAGGGGCCCAGTGCACAAATTCGTGCACCTTGAAAGGAACTGTGGACCACGAGGCTGCAGTGGGCACAGGGGTGGGTCTTGTCCCATCCTCTGTGGGGCCAATGCCATCAGTGGGTGTGAGTGGCAGCTGCTGCCCCGATCGCCCCTCAGGAGCAGAGGGAGGTGGAGAAGACCTGAGGGGCAATCAGGGCTGGCAGCCGCTGCTCGTACCCACTGACAGCTCTGAGCGATCAAGAGCAGTGCTGGGTGCCGGCAGTGGGTGCGAGCAGCAACTCTGGCGCCAACTGCGGGTGCAAGTGAGGCCAGGGCCGGCAGTGGGTGTAAGCAGTGGCATTGGTGCCAACAGCAGGTGCGAGAAGCGGCTGCTGGCCCTGATTGCCCCTCAGGAGCAGAGGGAGGTGGAGAAGCCCTGAGGGGCAACTGGGGTCGGCCGCTGCCACTTGAACGCACTAACAGCGCCAAGCAATTGGGGCCTGTGCTGGACGCCAGCAGCAAGTGCGAGCGGGGCTGGCCCCAGCAACAGGTGCAAGCGCCGACGGGGCTGCGGTGCAAGAGAACAAATAATTTTTAGTAACCACCAGAGGCTCACCCTGATGACAGCGACCGGCGTCCTGCCTTGGTCTGGTGCCCCTGCTCACTTGTTCCACCATCCCGCCATGCCTGACGCCCGCAGCATTCTGCACTCTGCCACCTGCTGCCAATGCCTGCCATGTGTTCCGCGTACACCCCCTGGTCATCAGCGCATGTCATAGCAACTGGTTTTTTTAGTTATTCGGTTGTTCTGCCATTCGGTCTATTTGCATAGTAGGGTTTATATGTATATATATATTTTTTCTTATTTGTGGTCAATTTGGATTATTAGGAAAACATTTACAGAAACACTGTGGCCAATTTTTAAACAATATGACTCTTCTGCACATAATTTTAAATTAGTTTAGTTCCACACATATTGTGGAGTGGTTACTCTATGATGTACCAGATTTTGGAGGGTGGATAGTTCTTAAAAATACTCTGTGCCAGTATTCTCTTACATATAGAGTGGGAATGCTAATAATAACACTAATCTCTTAGAATGCCTACCCAGGGGAGAAAAGATATTTAAAAGATCTTAAAATACTTTTATCCATCCTAAAATAGAAATATGTACAAAATATAGAAGTACGAAGAGGGGAGGCATTAATTTTAACTTTTCCTTTTTTTATTTATTTTTAGAGAGAGAGAAAGATTGAAAGATTGAGACAGAGAGAGAAAGGGGGGAGGGGGAGAGAGAGAAAGACAGATAGAGAGAGAGGGAGAGAGGGAGAGAGATACTGAGATTAGTTGTCCCACTTATTTATGCATTTATTGGCTCATTCTTATATGTGCCCTGACTGGGGATCAAAACCGAGTCCTTGGCATATTGAACAAAGCTCTAACCTGCTGAGCTACCCAGCCAGGGCAGGAAACATTAATTTTCCAGTTTTAGGAAGAGTAGGAATGTTTCCCAGAAGTGATAACTTATTTGGAGTTGTGTAGAATAAAGGAGAGTTGTTAGGTCTACTGAGACATTATATTCAAGGCAAAGAGAGCTAAATGAGTAACAGCATGATGAAAAGCAGTGTCTGAATTTGCTTACATTATTAAGGTGGTTTTCGCTTAGATGAACAAGTCCATCATTTGCCATTTGTACGTCATGGACTGCACATTGCCCCTGCAGGTTCACAACGCCATGTCGGCAGGAGCCATAGGCATCATCTTGTACTCAGACCCAGCTGACTACTCTGCCCCTGAGGTACAGCAGTATCCCAAAGGATGGAACCTTCCTGGAACTGCAGCCCAGAGAGGGAACGTGTTAAATCTGAACGGTGCTGGTGATCCGCTCACTCCAGGCTACCCAGCTAAAGGTAAGGGATGAGTCATGGTCTGCCCGTTTCTGCAAAAATAGTACTTGCCCTTAGAAGGCATAGAAGCAAGCATCTACAGGACAACATTAAAGCTGTGTGTAATCATAACTTGGATTGCTCTTGCTAGGAATTCAGACATTTCCCTTGTACTATTTTAGTTGTAAATGTTCATGAGATGTGGACATGGAGAAGGGAAGGTCAGTTCAATTCTCTCTCTACCTTTAGTAGAGAGGAGGTTCAGAAACACAGATCCTCAAATCCAACTCGGATGTAGGGTTTCTGAATTGCCTAGTGATTTTATGCTTCTCTAGATCATACATTTCTATTTTTAAAAATACCAAGGAGACATTTTGTTATTTAATATGTGAAGTATGAAGTTTTGACATCTACTAGCATGTACCCATCTCCACAATCAAATTAGCGAATCTATTTATAACCCAAAAGTTTCCTTGCAGCTCTTTTTTATAAATATATTTTTATTGATTTCAGAGAGGAAGGGAGAAGGAGAGAGAGATAGAATCATTGATTACTGCCTCCTGTATGCTCCAAGTGGGGGAATCGAGCCCGAAACCCAGGCATGTGCCCTGACCTCCTGGTTCATAGGTCAAAGCTTAACCACTGAGCAACACTGGCTGGGCTCCTCTCATCTCTTTGTAATGGCTCCCTCTCAACCCTTCCTGCCCCCTCCCTGCAAACCCCTACATAAACACTGATCTGATTCCTGTCAGCATACTTAGAGTTCCTTGTTACTGATATGTGTCAATAACTCATTCCATTTTTGCTGAGTAGTATTCCATTAAGTAGATATACTAGTTTGTTTATTCATTTACTTGTTGATTGAAATTTGGATTGTTTGCTGTTTTGGGCTATCCTATATAATAAAAGCCTAATATGCAAATTGTCCCCTCGACTGGGAGTTTGACCAGAAGTTTGACCACTCGCTATGACATGCGCTGAGCACCAGGGAGTGGTGTGGAACATGGTCGACATCTGCAACCTCTCACCGGCTACCTGGGGGTGGGGGTGACGGGGACAGAGGTGCGGTGAGAATGTGGGGTGTCCGCCAAGCTTGCTCCCACTCCCCCTGCTAACCTCCCCCAGGACTGGGGCTTGCGTGCCAGGGAAGCCCTCGCACTCAGGTGCCAGGTGCCCATGAGGAGCCCACTCCGGACCTGCGTGGCCTCTTCCAGGTGAGCCGGGCTGCAGCCGCTGGGACCACAGGGGCTGGTTGGGCTTCCCCGTGGGTTTGCACAGGAGCCGGTCTGTGAGGCCAGCTGGGAGAGAGTGCGCTGCCTGCCCAGCTTCCTTGCGGGCCACCACTGAGGCCCATGCTGAGCCCCATCTGGCCACACTCGCAGCATCTCCACATGGGGACTCAGTTGCTGTGACTTAGATGGAGGAGAGAGCGCGGGGGCCCAGGTGCTGCCCAGGGGCCAGAGGTCAGCTGGGACCTGCCCTTCCATGCCAGACACTCGCACTTTGATAGCCGGCCAGGCCTAGGGACACCACCCATGCATGAATTTCGTGCACTGGGCCTCTAGTAATACATAAAGCTGCTCTAAAGAGTTGTATACAAGCCTCTTTGTATGTATGCTTTCATTTCTCTTGAGTAAATACATAGGAATGGAAGGGCTGGGTAATGTGATGGAGGTATATTTAGCATTTAAAGAAAACTTGAAATTGTTTTCCAAAGTGGTTGCACCATTTTATATTCCAGCAGCAGTGTATGAGTGCTCCAGTTGCCACATCCTTATCAACATGCAGTATGATAAATCTTTTTAACATTATATTCTAATAGAAATGTGAGTTCTCCAAGTTATGTTTCTTTTTCAAAGTTTTTGTGAGTATTCCAGGTCAGTTCCATTTGAATTTTAGAACCAGTTTACCAATTTTCACAAAAAAGCCTCCTGGGAGGTTGAAAGACATTGAATTAAATCTATAGATCAGTTTGAGGAGAATTGATATTTTTTAAAAATTTGAATTTTGAGATCCCTGAACCTGGTACAATTCTCCATTTATTTAGGTATTCTTTAATTTCTCTCAATGTGTTTAAAGTTTCACTTTAGAGATCATATATATATATATATATATATATATATATATATTAATTTGCACAGTTATGCATAAGCATTTTATAGTTTTGTTACCTTAAGTTACATTTTAAATTTCAGTTTCCAACTGTATTGCTGGTACATAGAAATACTATTGTATTTTTAGAAGAAATACACTAATATTGTA
Organism: Cnephaeus nilssonii; assembly: GCF_951640355.1. Classification (NCBI taxonomy): domain Eukaryota; kingdom Metazoa; phylum Chordata; class Mammalia; order Chiroptera; family Vespertilionidae; genus Cnephaeus; species Cnephaeus nilssonii. The sequence goes on from NC_137084.1 coordinate 57,454,135, forward strand.
TCCTACAAACATGTTAAACTCACTAATAGAGTTTTTGTAGATTCCATCAGAGTTTTTACATAGATAATCATGTCACTTGCAAATAAAAACAATTTGTTTCCAACCTCAACCTGGATGCCTTTTATTTCTTGTTATTGCCTTACTAGAGGGTCCCTTGGCCTGGCCTGCGAGATCGAGCCAAAACCGGCTCTCTGACATCCCCCGAGGGATCCTGGATTGCAAGAGGGCACAGCCCAGGCCAAAGGACCCCACTGGTGCACAATCAGGGCTGGGGAGGGATGCAGGAGGTTGGCCAGCTGGGGAGGGACCATAGGAGGGCTCCAGGGCATGTCTGGCTCATCTCACTCAGTCCTGATCAGCCGGACCCCAGCAGCAAGGTAACCTACAGGTCAGAGCACCTGCCCCAAATTCATGCATGGTGGGTCCCTCCCCCCGGCTGGCCAGATGGTCAGTGCGCTCCCACAGCCAAACTCCTGTGACTGGCCAACCTCCTGCCTGCAGTTCCTCCCACTGATTGGTCCCATCAGGGCTGGCAGCTCCTGCATTGAGCATCTGCCCTCTGGTGGTAAGTGCATGTAATAGCAACTCGACCAGTTTGGTCATTCTTTCACTTAGGCTTCTATATATACAGATTGCACTGGCTAGTACCTCCAGTACTTAGTTGAAAAAATTTATTACAACAGATATCCTTGCCTTGTTCCTGCCTTAAGGAGAAGTCTTTGTTAAGTATGATACCATCTGTATCTCTGTTTGCTTTTAATTTTTTTTTTTTTCATTGATTTCAGAGAGGGAGAGAGAAACATCAATGATGAGAAAGAATCATTGATTCGCTGCCTCCTGCATGCCCCCTACTGGGGCGGGGGATCAAGCCCACAACCCGGGCATGTGCCCTTGGTCGGAATCGAACCTGAGACCCTTTAGTACTCAGGCCAACGCTCTATCCACTGAGCCAAACTGGGTAGGGCTGTATGTTTTTTTACAGATTGTTTGTCAAATTAAGAAAGTTTACTTCTATGGTAATGTGAGAAGAGTTTTTATCTTAATACATGTATTTAAAAATATTTGCTGGATTTTGTCAAATGCTTTTACTCCATCTATTGAAATCAAATGGTAAGTTATTTATTTTTAAGTTAAATTGTTTTTTTCAATGTTAAACCAACTTTTCCATCCTTGTTGGTTATATTGCATTATCTTTTTATATATTGGTATATTGCTGGATTTGTGCTAAAATTTTGTTAAAATATTAGTCTGTAGTCCTAAGGGATATCAGATTATAGCTTAGTTTTCTTGTAATATCTCGGTCCTCATTTTGTTGTCATTAATGTCCTCATGAAATGAGTTGGCAGCTATCTCATCTTCTTCATTTTTTAATGCAAGAGTTTATAAGAATGGATTTGATTTTGTCTATGAATGTTTGGTAGAATTCCTCAGTAGATCCACCAGGCCTGAAGTTTTGTTAGTAGGAATGCTTTTAACTACAAATTCAATTTCTTTCATAGATATATGGCTATTTAGGTTATCTATTTATTCTTGAGTGAGCTTTGATATTTTGTGTCTTCAAGGATATTTGTCCATTTCATCTGAGTTATTAAATTTATGGGCATAGAGTTGTTCATAATAATCTCTTATTTTTTTGTTTGCAGGTACTAGAGTAATATTTTCTTTACTCCTGATATGAGCAATTTATGTACTATTTTTTCTGATCCATATTGCTAAAGATTTGTTTTATTGATCTTCTCAAAGGACCATCTTTGAGTTTGATTGATAATCTCTATCATTTTTCTGTTTCTCATTTCTTATATTTGTGCGCTGATCTTTCTATCCTATTGCTGACTTTTAATTTATCTTTGTTTTCTAGTTTCTGAAGATAGAATCTGATGTCATTTGTTTGAAACCTTTTTTCTAAATAGGTGTTTCAGTGTTATACAATTCTATTTTGGTTGACAAAGTCCCAAGGTTTTTAAGCCTGATAATATGTTACAACCTTTCTTTAGTGAGAATATTATGTTTGAATAAGATGTTTACCACTTAATCCCAAGATCTCTAGAATTCCCTTTAAATTTTTTATAGTTATTTCTAGTTTCAGAATATGGGAACCATTTTCTAGATATCTGGTTAACTGAAGCTTCTCCAAGGATGCAGGATATCCTTGAGAAAATAAAATATGCTTGTAAAATTCAGGAGAATTGTGTGAAATGTCAAAACAAGTTTGGGAAGCTACAATACCTATAATTGATTTTTAAATTAGAATGTAAATGGTTTAAATAGATCATATTAGTTAAAACAATCATTGATTTGGGCAGAACGTTTAATTTGAAAATAATGTCAAATATATAGCAAATCTGCAATAGTAACAAAAAATATTTTTATACCCCTGGCTCAGATTCTTCAACTGTTTTCATTTTATGCAATTTATTTTTGCAGAGTACACCTTTAGACTTGATGTTGAACAAGGAGTGGGAATACCCCAAATCCCTGTACATCCCATTGGATTTAATGATGCAGAAATATTATTACGGTACAGTTTTCTTGTTGGTTATGAGATTAAGATATTTTGCACTAATGTGTTCATTTATCTTCTAAAATCAATGTGACCTAATTATGTTAAAAGTATCAGATCAAAATAGCTCCTGAAGTAGGAATAACAGAGCACACCTTTCCCCCCACCCCTATAAATGCAGTTTAGTGCCTAAGAAAACATTTTTGCTACAAATGAGTCTCAAAGCAAAACTATGCCCAAAGATAAAAATACTGATTTGAGATTTTTGAAGTAGTTGGATTTTCTTAAATATTCATTTGATATTTGTACTTGACCTGCATTTTAAAAATTATAATGCCCACCACTTGGATATGTGAACTTGGACCATTTACTCAATCTTTCTCTGATTCGGTTCCTTTATCTGTAAAATGAGGACAGAAATAGTTTCACCCTGATAGGATTATTATAAGTAGAAAAGGTCATGCATGTAAAATATCTAAAATATGGTACACATTCTATTAATTTTTGCTGCTATTATATGTATTCTATAATTGATGTTCCTTTTCAAATCTCCTTATATATATTTTAAACATCTGTATAAATAACATTTAGTAATTGCTTTATGAATACCTACTACATAATGAGTGGCTTCTCTATAAATTAATTTCTTCTCCTTAGCACAGTCATGTATTTTATATTTTTAGGATTTCTTGGACCTAAGGCATCCCTACATAAATAAAGTCACAAGTAAGGAGGCCACCGCTTTCCTTCTCTATATATTTTTCCTTAGCTCTTATCACTAATACATGAAATGTTTTGCTTATGTATCTCAGTTATGACTCTCCTTAGACTGTAAGCTCCACAAGGGAAGGGAGTTTGGGCAGTACCTGGCACTTAAGAAATGCTCAATAAGTATCTGTTAAGGGTATGAATGAATATCTCATTATCACACTTCATGATGTTTTTCTAAGAAATAGTGGTGCTCAGCCTTTTTCTGTCTTCTCATTTTCTCCTGGCAGCCACATGGGAGGAACCGCTTCACCAGACGACAGCTGGAAAGGAAGTCTTAATGTGGATTACAATGTCGGGCCGGGCTTCACAGGGCGTGATTCTGTCAGGTAATCTCACTGTGATTTAATAGCCTGGAAAAGCCTTCGGTGTTTAATGGGAAAAGGTCAAGATAACTGTTCTACCAGGTATATTTTGCTTATCATCTTTTTCTCATTTTTTAAAATAATAAATAACTGATCATTTTACATCACTTAAGAAATACATACAGAATCATGTATCAAATTTCTTCATTTAGTGGGAGAAATTTATTTCATAGTCTCAAAAATTGAGACTTTTGAGTTTATAGGTTCAATATTTTAACTTCCCTCTTTACTTTAAGTTTTAAAAACTGTTTCCCTATCACTTTCAAAATGTTATACTAGTATGTGTAAAACACTAGGCTGACTTAAGGGGAAGTAAAGGAGAAAGGAGGCAACATTACTGATCACTTACTGGGTGGGTTAAGTGAATCAAATGGGCAAGCACTAACTATTGTGGGGCTCAATACACTTATTTTAATTATTATTAACACATTACAGCACTGTTGTACAGGAGGAGTGATAATAGAGGACGAGTTCACTGAGCTTAATTTTACAGAAAGAGTTTATTTTCCACTGGATCAAGGCAGGCAGGAAATGCCAGCGAGAGAGATCAGCTTGAACAGAGTAGTAGAAGAGCATGGCATGGTCAGACGTGAAGGAGTCTGATTTGCCTGAAATGCCAAGAGAAAAGGCAATGTCACAGTGATAAATCAGGGAAGATAAAGCTGTTTTTATTAAACCAAGATCACTAGTCAGTCGTGTTTGCTAAGAATTCACATTAACAGTGTGAATTCTTAGAGTGTTTTTTAGTTTTTGTAATTTCTTATTTATTGACTAGGGGCCCAGTGCATGAATTTGTGCACCTTGAAAGGAACTGTGAGCCGCAAGGCTGCGGGTAGGCACAGGGGTGGGTCTCGGCCCCTCTTGTAGTGGCCCCTTGTCCCCTGTCTGCTGGCAGTCCAACTCCCGCCACTGTGGTTCCCACACACTGATGGCGTCGGCCCCACCTGCACCCACTGACGGCGCAGAGTGATTAGGGCTGGCACCAGCGGCAGGTACAAGTGGGACCATCACTGGCAGTGGGTGCAAGAGGCGGCTACCGGCCCCGATCACCCCTCAGGAGCAGGGGGAGGTAGAGAAGCCCTGAGGGATGATCGGGGCCGGCAGCCGCCACTCACACACACTGATGGCGCCAAGCGATCGGGGCTGACGTTGGGCACTGGCAGCAGGTGTGAGTGGCAGCTCCAGTGCCAGCAGTGGGTGCGAGTGAGGCCAGTGCCAGCAGCAGGTGCAAGCGCTGGGCAGGGCCACAGTGCGTGGGAGCAAAGAATTTTCATTAACCTACCAGAGGCTCACCCCAATGACAGCAACCGGTGCCCCTCCTTGGTCTGGTGCCCCTGCTCATCTGTTCCACTATCCCGCCACAGCTGACGCCTGCCATGTTCCGCTCTCTGCCAGCTGCTGCCAACGCCTGCCGTGTTCCACACGTGCCCCCTTGTGGTCAGCGCACATAATAGCAACCAGTTGTTCAGTTCTGCTATTCAGTCTATTTGCATATTAGGGTTTTATCTTACCTTATAATAGAGAAACATGCAAATTGACCGCACCTCCGCTATGCCCACGATTGGGCCGGCAGGAGGCTGGGGGCGGGACTCCGGGTGGCATATTCGCCGTTGAGAAGTTCAAGATGGTGGTGCCAAGTGGCCGGGCCCATGCCGCCGCTCCCGGGGGTCCTTGGGGCGATCGGCACCCCGGGGGGGGCGTGGCCGGGCCCATGCCGCCGCTCCCGGGGGTGCCTGGGGCGATCGGCACCCTGGGGGCGTGGCTGGACCCATGCCGCCGCTCCCCGGGGTGCCTGAAGCGATCGGCACCCCAGGGGGCGTGGCCGGGCCCATCAGCACCCGGGGGGGCGTGGCAGGGCCCATGCCGCCGCTCCCTGGGGTGCCTGGGCCCATCGGCACCCCGGGGGGGCGTGGCCGGACCCATGCCGCCGCTCCCCAGGGTGCCTGGGGCGATCGGCACCCCGGGGGGCGTGGCCGGAGCTATGCCGCCGCTCCCCGGGGTGCCTGGGGCGATCGGCTCCCCGGGGTGGGCGTGGCCGGGCCCATGCCGCCGCTCCCGGGGGTGCCTGGGGCGATCGGCACCCCGGGGGGCGTGGCCGGGCCCATGGGCTCCCCGGGGGGCGTGGCCGGACCCATGCCGCCGCTCCCGGGGGTGCCTGGGGCGATCAGCACCCTGGGGGGCGTGGCCAGGCCCATCGGCACCCCGGGGGGCGTGGCCGGGCCCATGCCGCCGCTCCAGGGGGTGCCTGGGGCGATCGGCACCCCGGGGGGGCGTGGCTGGGCCCATGCCGCCGCTCCCGGGGGGTGCCTGGGGCGATTGGCCACCTAGGGGGGGCGTGTTCGGGCCCCTCCCGCCCCTCCCGCCCCTCCCGGGGGTCCCGGGGTTGATCGTCCACCTGGGAGGGCATGGCCCTGCCCCTCCCACCCCTCCCGGGGGTCCTGGGGGGCGATCGGCCACCCGGGGGGCATGTCCGGGCCCCTCCCGCCCCTCTTGGGGGTCCCGGGGTTGATCGTCCACCTGGGAGGGCGTGGTCCTGCCCCTCCCGCCCCTCCCGGGGGTCTGGGGGTCGATCGGCCACCTGGGGGAGCGTGGCCCGGCCCCTCCCGCCCCTCCCGGGGGTCCCAGGGGCCGAGGCTTTCCGGGCCTTGGGCACCAGCGGGGAGCCTGCACCGATTGCAGGAAACCACTGGGGGTCGGCTCCTGTGATCGGTAGCAGGGACGCTGGGTGCGGCGAGCCCAAGGCCAGGAAAGCCTGGGGTGGAGGCTTTCCCAGCCTTGGGCACCAGTGGGCAGCCTGCACGGATCGCAGGAAACCACTGGGGGTCGGCTCCTGCGATCCTTAGCAAGGATGTTGGGTGCCGCGGAGCCCAAGGCCACCGCCCGGGGCCAAGCCCCGACCCTGAAAAAGGCAGAAGGTGGTGGCCACAGCCAAGGCCTGGGTCCCTGGTGCCGGCAGAAAACTGGTGCAGGCAGCCAGGTGAATGAAGGTCTATTGCACGAATCTTCGTGCAAACGGGCTACTAGTTTATCTAATAAAAGGGTAATATGCAAATGAACCATCACTCCGTCTCAAAGATGGCGGCGCCCATAGCCACAGGATGGCGGCACCCAGTCCTCTCAGCCTCACTGGAGTATTCCAGTCCTGGGGGGTGGGGGGGCGGCTGCTGAGAGCGGGCACCATTCCTGGTGGAATGCTTGCTTCATCACTGTGGCAATGAGGCAAGCATTCCACGCCTGGCTGCGAATTGGCCTCTGGGCCGCAGAGAGCCTCTAGGCAGCAGGTGCAGAGTGGCCAGGCCCCGCAGAGAGCTACTGGCGCACGGATTCGTGCACATGGCTAGTAGTATATATAGATTATTGACCTTAAAGATGGGAAGGGAAAAGAAACATCAATTTGTTGTTCCACTTATTTATGCTTAATTGGTTGCTGCTTCTATGTGTACGGACCCCACAACCTTGGTGTATTGGGATGATGCTCTAACCAAGTAAGCTAGCAGGCCAGGACTAATTATTTTTATTTCAGAACTTTCAAAGTACTAGAAATTCAATTTGCTTATTTTATAGACAGTTTAGAATTTTTTACATAAATGCTTATTTATCTGTATAGCTCAATCAGAACAGAGTTCCTTTGATATATTTTATTATCTAACTAGAGGCCTGGTGCATTAAAATTTCTGCACTTGTGGGAAATTTAGTGCAAGTTAACCCGGCCTGCACCCTCTTGTAGTCTGGGACCCCTCTGGGGAGTCCGCCTGCTGGCTTAGGCCCACTTCCTGGAGGATCGGGCCTAAGCTGGCAGTCAGACATCCCTCTGGAAGCCCGGGTGCCCTCGGGGGATATCCACCTGCCAGCTTAGGTCCATGGGGAGCGGGCCTAAGCCACAGCTGGACATCCTTAGTGCTGCAGAGGAGGCAGGAGAGGCTCCTGCCACAACCACTGTGTTTGTAGCTGTCAGCCCGGCTTGTGGCTGAGCGGAGCTCACCCTGTGGGAGCACACTGACCACCAGGGGGCAGCTCCTGCATTGAGTGCCCCCTGGTGGTCAGTGTGCATCATAATGACCAGTCATTCCTGGTCGTTCTGCCATTAGGGTCAATTTACATATTACCCTTTTATTATATAGGATGTATTAATGTCCTCTAGAGGTAAGAAAAATACACAATGAAAAGTAAAGGCCTTTTTTTTTTTGTTTTGTTTTGTTTTTTATTGATTTTTTACAGAGAGGAAGAGAGAGGGATAGAGAGTTAGAAACATCGATGCGAGAGAAACATCGATCAGCTGCCTCTTGCACACCCCCTACTGGGGATGTGCCCGCAACCAAGGTACATGCCATTAACCGGAATCGAACCTGGGACCCTTGAGTCCGCAAGCCGACGCTCTATCCACTGAGCCAAACCGGTTTCGGCAAGTAAAGGCCTTTTAATTTACAAACAGAAACAGACACAGAGAAAGCAGTAAAGATGAAACTTTAGTTCTACTTTTAGTCCCAGTTCAAGAGAAAACTCAAAAACATAAAAATTCTCTGGTCAACATATCAAAAAGCTGACCTCCTTCAACATGGGCACAGAAGCCTTAATTGATTTGAGCTCAAATGGACAAAACCACAAAATTACTAAAAAACGCATTTTCTGTCAGATCTTATCCTAAAGAGATCTTGATTATCTAATAATCCATTTACAGAAATTACCAAATGACAGGATATGAAATCAAATTCCTAGCCACAGCTGCCACTGGGGAATAACTTATCTGCCATAAGCAAACTAGAAACATAAACAAAACACAATCAGTAGAGAAAAATTTATAGGTATGGTCAGGCAGCAAAGTTAGAACTCTGTTGCTACTTGGACTTACTTCTGAGAGCCAGCGAAAGACGTGTGGGTTGAAGCTGCCCATACCTGGTCTTTGAGGTGAATTCATTGTGCATCTCATTGGAATCCAAAATGATAAAAGATGATTTCTTTTTGAAAAAGTAAAACCACAATTCTTCCACAAATATGAAATGAACATGTGTCCAAAATGGAATAAGGGAACTTGAAAGGAGTTAAAACTGATTCAAAGGAGAATTCAAAGTTTATACCAAAACATCAGCTCATCAGGATGATGAAATGAGTGTACTTAACAGCAGACAAACGCATTTTGTTCATATTGGGAAAGGGAAGTTAGTTAACGTTCACTAGGGAGATTGTGCATTTCAGTGGATATGGATTATCTGCATTACAATCATGTTTCTGTAAGCTAATTACTGTCTCTACAGAGCTGTAAAATTGTCTAAGGACAATAATAGTCAGAGGTAACTCTGATTAGATGAGCTAAGGTCTTAATTTTTCCTTGCAGGAGTATATTTGTTAATTTCACAAATACTTTTTAAAATATTTTTTGATATCAAAGAGGAAGGAAGAGGGAGAGATAGAAATATCAATGATGAGAGAATATCACTGATTGGCTGCCTCCTGCATGGCCCCCCATGAGGACCAAGCAGCAACCCAGGCATATTCCCTGACCAGGAATCAAACTATGACCTCCTGGTTTATAGGTCGATGCTCAACAGGGAACCATTGCTGGCCGGGCAATTTCACAAATATTTATTGAGCATTTTCTCTACCCCAGGCTCCATTCTGGGTACTGGGAATTCAGTAGTAAACAAAACAGGCAAAAATCCCTGCTCTGTGGGGCCTACTAGAGTTCAATTCATTTGGAACATGATGAGTTTGAAGTGATAACAGGAAAAGCATGTGGATATTTAGGCATTTGGAGTCGGTGGTACTAAACACTAAAAAGACATAAAGATGTGGATGAACTCTTGAGAATATGAGCAGATAGCCTCTATTCATTTTCATTAAAATAAATTTTTCTAATGAAAAAAATTAACAGATTTTTTTCTCATTCCTCACTGTTGACTTTCTTAAAATTTCTTCATTTAATGACATAGTATCAATGAATTTGGGTTTCTAATAGATATTAGGCTCATATGTTTAGAAACACATATGAAAACATGTTTCTGTGGGGTTTTTTTGCTATTTTTTAAAAATCTGTATTTTGTTTTCAGAGAGGAAGGGAGAGGGGGAGATAGAAACATGAATGATGAGAATCATTGATCGGCTGCCTCCAGCACACCCCCTACTGGGGATCAAATCTGCAACCAGGGCATGTGCCCTTGATCACAATCGAACCCGGGACCCTTCAGTCCACAGGCCGACACTCTATCCACCAAGCCAAACCAGCTAGGGCTTTGTTATCAATTTTTATCAGCAGCAAAAATAAATCCTTTACTTGATGTCTTAAAATGAAAAAAAAAAAAAACAACACAAAAACACACAAAACACCAACCATTGAAAAGTTTTCCCCCAAAGCATTTTTAGCTGAATATTGCACATAAATTAAATATGCCTTCAGAAGTGCAATATACTTTTGAAGGGGAAAAAAACCACACACACAAAACAGAATCTGCACTTAACAATTTATAGGTTTTGACAGCTTGTTAGTTCTTCCATTCAAAAATGAACCACAAATTACAAACTGCTGGATCTCCACTCCCCACCTCCCTCCCTCCCCTCCTGCTGGCAACCCCTCCATAGGTAAATAGGTAAATTTTGTTCCTTTGTGAAAAGAAGACTCAACATTTTCCCATGTCATTTTGGATTCATGAAATGTGAATGTATTTTTTCCCGTCTTTGATTGATTGTATTTTCCCTTGAATTCTAATTAGGTTTATTATAATTCATGAATGAATATTTAAAAGATTTCCCCAAATCAGAATCAACAGTGATGGCCTGGGAGTTTCATTGTATAGTTGTCTTGTACATATTAACAGGCGCTTCCCCAGTTTCCATTTAATCATAGAGTTTCCCCATTTAATCATAGAGTTTATCATGTTTCTTACTGGCAGCACTGAGCCAGCTCTTTAACTGATACACTACTTCAATAATCTTGAAGAAAACTATTAAACAGCAGAAATTAATGTAAATACAAAGCCACGTGTAAAAAAGACTTATTTGCCCTTAAATACATAATGGCTATATTCCTTATTTTTGTAATTAAGTAGCCTATACTTAACATTTAAAAATGAATACCCAAGACATGTTGAATAATAGACTTCTTTGAATTTTAATTAAATATCAATATAGTTATAGGGAGAAAGAATATAAAATATTGAGTTTTTAAAATCTTACTGTAAGGTGCATGCTTAAGTACTTAGAGGTAAAATGTCATGATGTCTGCAACTTACTTGAAAATGGTTCAACAATATTAACAATTATTTAATTTAGGTTTCGGCTATGTGGGAATTCACTGAACTATTATAATTAGAGAGCTTTTTGTACTTCCGATATATTTCATAATTAAACATTGAAAGAAAGCTTTTAGACATAACGCTCTATGTGAAGTAATTTATTCCTTTTGAAATTCTAGGAAGGTTAAAATGCATGTTCATAACACCAATAAAATTACAAGGATTTACAACGTAATTGGAACTATCAGAGGATCTGTGGAACCTGGTGAGTGAGAATTTTTAAAAACACTTTGTTTTTACAAACTGTTGATTTTTATTTTTATTTTTTGGCTGATATAAAACAACTACATTTGAAAAAAATATTTGTACTAATCTAAAATAAGACTCTCCCTTGTAGCATTAATGTTTTTCTATGGAGGAAACTCAAGCAAGAGGAAATTTAATTTAAAAAGCACATGAATTACAACTATTTATAATGCATTCAAAATTGTAGTTCTTTTGAACACATTCTTTTCCAGACAGGTATGTTATTCTGGGAGGCCATCGGGATTCCTGGGTGTTTGGAGGTATTGACCCAACCACTGGCACAGCTGCTTTACAAGAAATTGCGCAGAGTTTTGGAAAACTGATGAGTAGAGGTAATGTTTCTTTGGTGGGTGAGGACAAAAAGTGACGCACTGATTCTCCTTTATTTTAGGCAGGTGTACCTAACTAACTGTGTGTTAACAATGATTACAGGATGGAGACCTCGGAGAACTATCATTTTCGCCAGCTGGGATGCAGAAGAATTTGGACTTCTGGGATCCACAGAGTGGGCTGAGGTAAGTAAGTTATTTTCTTGATCAACCGGAAACAAAGATCTGTGCCTCAGGCTGTCCACAAATAGATTCACTGCCTAATACGGTTTTAATTTGGAGCAAGTCAAGTCTCAAGAGAACTTAAGAGTTTGTTTTTACTTTCACATCAGTTTGGCAAAACAGAATAACCTCCTAAAATCTCTTAAGTTCAGAAAATAGTCAAGACTAGCGAGCTGTTTCTGACAAGTGAATTGACTTATCTAAAAACTCGTACAGATCCCTAGAGTGACTTTTCAAGTTCTTGATGTTTCCTCAGAATTCTCCTAAGAAAACAAGAGGTTCTATTAAGATGTCTTGACTTTGATTATAATTTCACACGTATAGACTCCATGTAAAATTGCAACCGTATGTATATTTTACCCTTCACAAAAGTGCCAGGTTGTTGAGTATATGATAATTTTGTACATAGAATTACTTTAGTTAACTGCCTTACTTTAGAATTCCTGAGATTTATTTTTTTCTTCAAATATGATTTTCATTTGTGACTGGCTCTTAATGCTTTATCCTTTAGTGTCTCTCCTAGGCCACCTTCTTTCACCTTTTCCCCTTAGCCTCTCTGTCGAGTAACTAAGTTCTTAAATGTACAAGGTAAGCTCATGATTCTTAAAAGGCATGTGCACTATATAAGCACTTATTCTCCCTCCACCTTCCTCTGTGTATCTTTTGTAAGTCCAGATATTTTTATAAGTCCAGATTTTAGAGGGTTGTTGGAACATGTCAAACATTTCTTGGCATTGGCTCTAGTTCTTAAAATGTTTTCCTCCTGACTCATTTTCTCTTAACTTTACTTTAAAACAATATGAATCAAATCAGCATGGGGGTAAAATCACAAACAGTTACCGGTCTATCACTTACCTCTTGATTCCATTTATATCACAAAGTTTTATTATTACACTAGGAGCCCGTTGCACGAAGTTTCGTGCAATAGACTTTTCCTTCACCTGGCTGCCGGCACCAGTTATCCGCCAGCAGCAGTTTTCCTCTGCCCCCCCCCCCCCCACCAGAGCACCTCCCGCCAGCACTATCGGCCACCTCTAGAGGAACTCTGATCGGGAGGCGCTCCGATCGGGCGGGTGGCCAGAGGAAAATTGCTGCTGGCGGAAAACTGGTGCCAGCAGCCACGCAATCGGCCACCCCGAGTTCCACCACCATTGTCTTCCGCAGCGCCGGCCTAAGCAGTGCCGGCCATTTAAGCCGGCGGTAGGAGCGGGGGTCGGGGACTCGCGAGTCCCCGCCCCCCGCTCCTACCGCCAGCCAATCGGCCACCTGGAGTCCCGCCCCCCAGCCTCCCGCTGGCCCAATCGTGGGCGTAGCGGAGTGATGGTAATTAGCATATTACCATTTTATTAGGTATGATTGCTTTTACGAACATGCTTTTTGGAAGTTGACTATTTAGATGAATCAAATTTTATTAAGGTCATTTACATTTAGAAATATGTAATTTCATATGAATACATGTATACATAAATACATGTCTCTAAAATTTTAGCAGCTTAAAATAAAGATCAAAGAAATCTAAGATATAAAATAATATGCTTTGCATTAATTTAAATTCTTGTTGGTTAAAAGACAATTTCAACAGTTTCTAGTTTTCTACCATGTTTTTCAGCATATTTAACAGCACACTTTAAGTAACTAAGAAATCTTCCTTACAAACTCTGACCCTGTATCTCCCCGTAACAGAGGTAACTATGGTGTGGCGTGTGTGGGCAGTGCAGAGAAGTGGCAGTCCTCATTTGTGCCATAACCTCTCACAGCTTTAAATGCTTTTTATTATAGTAAGTTCTTATAAGGTAGTAAGTGAGAGAGAAGGGCGCTCTCGGCATATTCCCGTCTGTGTGTGACATTCATCTTCTCTGCTTAATCTTTCTTGTGGGGGTGTGGAGAGGGAGAAAGTCAGAATCAGTCTTGTGTTTGTCCCAAGGTCCTTCCTTTTCTCCCTCTAGTTTTGTTCTGTCTTCCTCTCATTTTTTTTGTTTGTTTTTTTGTTCATCTTCTAATTAAAAGAATAAATGAAATTTTCTATTTTTCAATGTTTTGGTGCTTCCTTATTTTTCACTTAAAATGATACATTTATTTGGGTATCCATTATCAGTGGATCTCACATCTTCAATGCATATAAGGATTGCCAGGGCACCTTTTGGCAAATACTGATTTCCAGGCCTTGCTTTCAGCAGTTCTTAGTCAGTAGGTCTGGGGTGGGGCCCAGAATCTGGGAGCCTCGCCCCTTCATATTCGGTCTGGTTTAGGGAATCACAGAACCACACATTGAAAGTATTTTTTCTCTGGGCTGCCTCTATTGCTGTAAACAATAAATAGCTACAGCAGCACAATCTTTTTCTTTCTTGTTTTAATTTCATTAATGTTGTCAACCAACCAGTTATCAGCATTTTTCAGAAATTATGGTCGAAGGCAAAGGTATTTGATTCTTAAAAAGTATTTGCAGACCACTTTTATACTAAATTGGTTTATTTTGTTTCCATTCCCACAACTGTAAATACGATGAATTAAATAACAACTTTGCTTCAACTGTAGGAGAATGCAAAAACACTCCAGGAGAGAGGCATCGCTTACGTCAACTCAGATTCATCGATTGAAGGTACATTTAATTTATAACTAAGCTATCGAGCCTTATTTCTTTAGGATATTTACCATTTGGATTCCTATTTAAAACTCCAGTATTAACTACATCCTTCCTATAGAGGTATTAAAAGAATCTGACTAGCCCTAGCTGGTTTGGCTCAAGTGGATAGAGTGTCGGCCTGTGGACTGAAGGGTCCCTGGTTCGATTCTAGCCAAGGGCACATGCCTGGGTTGCGGGCTCGGTCCCCGGAGCGGGGGCGTGCAGGAGGCAGCCGATCAATGATTCTCTCTCATCATTGATGTTTCTATCTCTCCCTCTCCCTTCCTCTCTTAAATCAATAAAAATATATATTTTTAAAAAGAATTTGACTAAAATACTTAAGTGGTTTACAGAATATTTCACATAGAAATACTTTCTAGCCCTAGCCAGTTTGACTCTGGCTAGAGTGTTGGCCCACAGACTGAAGGGTCTTGGGTTTGACCTTGGTCAAGGGCATGTACATTTGTTGCAGGCTCTATCCCCAGCTCTGGTCTCTCTCATATCAATGGTCCTCTCTGTCTGTATCCCTCCCTTCCACTGTATAATGTCTTGCTATATACTAACTGAATGAATGCCACAGCCTTACCATTTATTTGCTGAACACCCTCTAAGAGACACTGTGTTAATGACCCTTACAATATGGTAACTGCTGTCCTAGCCACCAAAGTCCACTTATACCTTCTGTGAAGAGTGCACTGCAGTCTCTCTTGCTCCTGAATAACTACTTCCACCCTATTTACATTTTTGATTGATTGATTTTTAGAGAGAAGGGCGCGCGCGTGCGAGAGAGAGAGAGAGAGAGAGAGAGAGAGAGAGAGGGGGAATCTGTTGTGCCACTTATTTATGCATTCATTGGTTGATTCTTGTGCCCTAACTGGGGACTGAACCCTCAACCTTGGCATATCAGGACAATGCTCTACGAAAGTATCTGGCCAGGGCTCCACCCTATTTTCAATTCCCAGAGAGTGATCCCATTGAAATTTGTTATATATTTATAATTAGAAAATAAAGTTTAAATATAGATTTGAATTTCATTTGAAAGTATTAAAATACTCGGTGCTTTATTTTTCAGGAAATTATACTCTCAGAGTTGACTGTACACCCCTTCTTTACCAATTGGTGTATAAACTGACAAAAGAGGTATATAATTAGATCTGTCTTATGCTTTCTGATGAATGGACTAGCGAATAACACTTTTTTCTTAATTAGCTGTACTTATTTTTAAACTGGTGACAGACATTACTGATTTGTATAAGTAACAAAGCAGAACAAAAATCTCTAATACACTATGTGACATTACAATTAAGATAGTATTGCTAGTGTCTGTTCTAATAAGTTTGTATTGTGTCCACTGAGCTGGAATGGAAAAGCCTTGGTTCAGAGATTGCCTTGGCTACTCATTCATTCCACAAATATTTATTGAGTAGATGCTAGTTATCAGGTCCCATAAAATAAATTATAGCAGCAACGATGATAAAATGACAAGGTCACTGAATCCAAATACTTTGTAATCTAGAGAGGATACAGACCCATAAATGAGGAATTACAGTTCCCTGGAATATTGGATCCTCTATACAATGGAGAACAGTTATGGAAGAGAACCTAAAGTCCCAAGGTAGATGGGGAAGTTGGGAAGCATCAGGGGATGTTTACAGATTAATTAATGCTCAGGCTGTAGAACGGAAGGATGTGAAGGTGAGGGAGAAGGCGTAAGCAGAGGACATAGATCTCTCAAAAGATGTGGAGGATGAAAGAACACACTTCCTGACCCGGAGGTAGCACAGTATGACCTAAGCACAAACTACGTTGTGGGAAGATGGTGAGAAATGGAGCATGACAAATCTACCAAGACTCAGTAGAAAAAGGACTCTCTTCTTCTCCTGTAAGCAGATGATTACAAGCTTATCAACCTCTAATGTGTGTTGTAAGGTGAGGTGGTAGGGAGGGCTGAGTTTAAAATATATATATATATATATATTTATTGATTTCGGAGAGGGAGGGGGACATAGAAACATGTTTCTGCATGCCCCTCACTGGGGATCAAGCCCATAACCTGGGCCTTGACCAGGAATAGAACCATGATCTCCTGGCTCATAGGTTGATACTCAACCAATGAGCAACATTGGCTAGCCTGGGAGGGCTGAGCTTAAGAGAAGAGCCTCCATCTGATAAAAGCAAGAAATGGGACAAGGTGTCCATGCAATGGAGGAGGGACAGCAACTATGACAGTACATATAACGGAGACAGAAAAATCTGACCCAGGGTGTCCAGGACAAACAGACAGGGTTCTGTTTAGTGCTAGACTGAGACGGCCTGATTCTAGACAATAAAGAGAATTTTGCAGGGAATTTGGTCCAAGCAGATTGTAGGAATTGGAGCAGGACTTCAGCTATTGCAAATTGGCAGGAGCTGAGTAGATCCCAGTCAGATGTCTGGAAATGAGCAGAACATCCCTGCAGCTACAGCATGCTAGCGGGGGGGGGGGGGGGGGGGGGGAGGTTGGGATGCTTCTGTGGAGTGCCTAGAATGTACGCTGAAGACCTCCTATGTGGTGATGAGGGAATAACCCACTCTGTATAAAGGCCAGAGAAGACAGCAGAGATGATGTTTAAGTTGAGATGGGCACCATTCTACCCATTTCCATAGGTAAGAAAATTAGGGTTTAAAGCAAGACACCAAAGGTGTCTGAGCTGATAAGTAAGGTCTGCCTTGGGTCCATTTTTGAACAAAGCAGAGCTATAAATGAACAAACTTCAACCAATATGTGTGATAATATGGATCTAAAATAGAGATGGTCAGATTCCACAAGTTCACATTGTTCCAACACATGCCCCTGCTTTTTCTTAGAGTGGAAGAAAAAAAGCAAAGTATAAGTGTGTTTGTAAGGATTCTTTTAACGAGGGTAATAAAAATGTTTATGTATACACAGAGGCTCTTAATATTCCCAAATAGAAATCTGAGATTTGTAAACCTATCAAATCCCAGCTTTATTCAAATATAATCAGACTTTCTAAAATAACATTCCTCCTCACCCACCACCAGGGTTGGTGATAAACTAAGGTTTATAGTGACAGTTTCAAGCTCAGCTTCCTAACCTAATCTGTTGCCTGAGGACTCTGCAATTCTTCCCAGACAAAAACAATTTACTCTAAAGTAAATATATCTAATTCCCTCCCCCAATACTTCCTACCAAAAGGAATCGAAATTGCTGAATGACATTTATTAAAAATATGAATCTCTGTAAAAATGTACTAAAACAAGCAGGAAACTTTATCCTAGTTATTAGGCAAAATTACCAATAGGCAAGCATCATAAACAAGAATTTGGGCTGGATATTTTTCTTCCTATTTCCAAAAGCATATTTTTCTACATCAACATGCGTATAGTTAGAAGTTGATGTTAACATGTGGTTTTATGTTGGCATAAATTTTGTTGCTTCTGCTTCCAATTCCCAGTATTTTCTTTCCAGATCTCCAGTCCCGATGATGGTTTTCAGGGTAAATCTCTTTATGAAAGCTGGTTGGAAAAGGACCCTTCATCTGAAAATACGAACCTTCCTAGGTAAATTACTTGTTTGTATATTTTCTACCACAGGATAGATTATGAATTCCCCTTTGCCCCTTGTGTTCCCCAGGCATGCAATGCTCAGGTGCCTCATCAACAATTTGAGTCAAGACAATCCTACAGGATCCCTCTGTGCAGCCTTTGCTGTGCTGATCAGCCAAAACAGCCAAGTCTTTTAACCCACATTAGAGCAGAGATCTAGTTTCACTAGATTTTAGTCAAAATTATTTTGCTATATTATTAGGCATTATTTTGCATTCTTATGCAAAATTTCACTTAGGTATGTATTGAATACATTAACAATATAGGTATGTATTGAATACATTAACAATATAACTTCAAATGATGAAGTTAAAAAACAAATGGATTATTTCTCAATTTAATGGGCATTATCAATAACTACCAAATTGTTAATCATACCTGTTAACCAACTTTAGACTGTAAGTATTAATGTATTTCTTAGTTCATCTCAGTCATGCAGCAGTTTTCCTAAATTCATTTTATATTTATTTTCTACTTCAATGCTATTTCTAAAAGCAGCAGATGATGTAGCGGTTTATGGCTTCATTCCATATTCCAAATACATCTGTGAAAGTTTAAATGTGTTTCCATTATAAGTGTTTCACATACTTAAATAGAAAAAAAAATTTAAAAGTAGTATATAGTTAGGTTCTGCATGCATATGTAATTTTATATTCTGCTCTATTATGATTTTTCCATGTGATTACATTATTATAGGTAATATATGTGTATAGTGGTTTCTTAATTATATGCAAAGAAATATACTGTAATTAGACTTCCTCATTGTCATTTTCTGATTAGTTCATAATTCTCTGAGGGCAGGAACCATATCTTGTTTTCCCCTCTAAACAAATACCATAAGTGCAGAAAATATGGAAGACAGCAGTCACTAGACTGCGGTCTTTGGTGGCACTGCCAAGCTCTGGTTGTGGTCAATGCAGATGTTTATCACACCAATATCCAGCAGATGGCACCGAAGTGTCTTGGGGTGGTATACCTTTTCCTAAATCCTATAAATGTGCCATTAAATTCCTTCTAATCTTGGGATGGGTTTCACTGCCCCATCTATTTAACTTCATATTATTTATTTATGCATTCTCTCTCTGTATGTGTATTTATATTCTACATCTAGAATTAACAAGCTGGGATCTGGAAGCGATTTTGAAGCTTATTTTCAGAGACTTGGCATTGCTTCAGGCAGAGCCCGCTACACTAAGAATAGGGTAAGCGATTTTATTATTTTGGGTACATAGGACCTCATCCACATCCTTTTTGTTAAGAATTCTGTCATTTTGCTGTTTGGTACAGGCACCGGTGGACATGTGGCCTGTAAAGAATTTCAGGGATAGAGACAGACTGCATGTCCCTTTGCAAATGGATTCGATAGTAATTTGGGTGATTTTGTGATTTTCATTGCCAGAGTTATTCAGTGCAGTAGTAGTTGACCAAATAATGTCTGGGACTTAGCTAGTGACCAATATTAAGCTAGTGATCAATATTAAGTAGTAGTTCACATCCTTTTCCTGACACAGGCATTGTTGGAAAATCTCATGGTCCTAGTCTGGTAGGCTTTGATGTGCTTTTCCTGGAGAAAATGTTCCGGTGGAGAATATTTCTGTTACAAGGAATGCGGCTAAGATTCTTTATTGTTACAGGCCTCTCCACATTCCCATACTGCCTGTCATCTGCGTCCAAGCTCTTGAATAGGCAACAATACAAGTTTCTTTTCATTTTTAACTTGTTCTTGGTTTGCATGATTGCCAAACACATTGATGCAGTGGTCGGCAAACTGCGGCTCGTGAGCCACACGCGGCTCTTTGGCCCCTTGAGTGTGGCTCTTCTACAAAATACCATGGCCTAGGCGAGTCTATTTTGAAGAAGTGGCGTTAGAAGAAGTTTAAGTTTAAAAAATTTGGTTCTCAAAAGAAATTTCAATCGTTGTACTGTTGATATTTGGCTCTGTTGACTAATGAGTTTGCCAACCACTGCATTGATGATATGCAAGTACTTAGGCAAGCAAACGTGTTATATATTGGTTTATCTATGTTATAAATTATCATAAATCACACTGAATCCTAGAGTGAAGAAAGCAAAGCAAAGTATAGCTTTGCAAATTGGCAGGAGCTGAGTAGAGTAGACTTGTCAGATTTTAATAATTTTCAAATCATATCTGCAATATAACGTCTTGCTTGTATAGAATACAACTAAGAATGAAGCAGAATAACTCAAAATAAAGGCATACATTTGTATATCAATACTCATCACACTTAATACATAAATGATGTGCTTTACCTCTTTCATTGCCCTTTCATTTTTATACTCTGTTATCATTCTGAACAATGTTACCTAGTTACTAAAACAATGCAGATTAAAAACAGAATACTAGACAGAAGGATATTGCTTTTAGTCATACTAAAAGAGGAGAAAATGACTGCCTGATAGCAATGAAGATACATAAAAACTTAAGAAAGACCTAAGAAATTTAAAAAATATGTATTTACACAGAATACCACCATGTTTTTATAATGCTAATACTTAAACGGGTTAAATGGCATCTGGTTATGCACTATTTGGGGAGTCAGGGAAGGAGCTTAAATACATCCTTCAGCTACATAGATACTTAACTGCCCAGAACCTTTCATTCCCAATTGTCAAGTGTACTCCTTTGCAACTTGAGTATTAACTCCTTAATCTTATCAGAAATACAGTAAGTAGAATTTTCAAGTCGCAGTATTTTGAATGAAGATTACATGAATTACATAATGGTAACTTTTTTTTTTTTTTACTTCATTGCAATGAAACTCAAGAGTGTCATATAGTTGTATTTTTTCTTCAATCAATTTGAATATGTAATGTTTGTACTTGGTCTCCCCCCACCCTTTCTTTAGAAAACAGATAAATACAGCAGCTACCCGGTATACCATACAATTTATGAGACGTTTGAATTGGTAGAAAATTTTTATGACCCTACATTTAAAAAACAGCTCTCTGTGGCTCAATTACGAGGGGCACTGGTTTATGAGCTTGCAGACTCTCAAATCATTCCTTTCAATATTCAAGACTATGCAAAAGCTTTGAAAAACTATGCAACAAGTATCTACAATTTATCCAAGAAACACGACCAACAATTGAAAGACCACAGAGTATCATTTGGTAAGAAATGACTGAGCAGGTATTCCATAATCTTTAAGTTAGAGGTTTAAGATATTTCGTATCATCAATGTGTGCTATTTCATCCTAGAATTTATCCCTGCCTCACTTATTAGTGTGGCTTCTAGAAACAAATTTAACATCCAGTAAAGACTGTGATTTAATTTGGTATTTGTAGGCTGAATCCATTTTGCTAAAGTTAGTGCTACAATGTTGGTGTTTCCCTGTATTTCTGACTTTAAAATACATTTACTGTTATAAGACTACTCTATAGATGCAGTACACCATCACACAAATATTGGAAAGTAGAGAAAACCAATTCCACTACATATATAATTATTATTGCATATGTCTTTTAACCCTTTGCACTCGCTTGCTTTTTTCTCGATACCTTTATTTTAATGCTAACCGTGTTGAGTCACACTCAACATCCGAGTGCAAAAGGTTAATGTTTGTCTACATGGAGGATTTTTTTTTTTTTACAGTTTTAAGCATTCTTTCCTTGTCCATTTGGCCATTTTGTGGGTGCTGTTCTACAAAACATGGATGAAATAGTGTAGTGTAGTAGCATTGGGTGTGGTTCATATTCACTGTGAGACCTTGGGAAAGTTACTTGAGCCCTCTGTGTGTTGTCAATTTTCTTATGAGTGAAATGGTAAAAAAATATACGATGTTTCCAAGATTGCTGTGGAGATTCAGTTGTTTGACACAGAAACAATGGTGACTGACACTTAGTGCTCATAAATTGTTACCTATTATTACTGGTTTCTTATTCTGAGTATATATTAGCATATAACGTAATTATCAAATTTGTACTGAATGCCTATTGTGTACCAAGTACTGTTATTTCCTGGACTATATATGGATGTTTAAGATAGTCATTGTGCTCAGAGCTTAAAGTCTCATGTGGGGAAGAAGTCAAAATGCAAGGGACAAGTTATTATACACAGAGAGCACTGCTATAGGAGCACAAAGGTCAGGAATGACTTTTGAATATTATTACATAAGAATTAGTATTCTTCAGAAAGTTATGATGAGCAGCAGGTACTAAGATCTAGAAATAAATGAAGCAAAGACAATTTAGAAAACTGTGTTTAGACATGAGACAAAATATAGACATAGCAGGGTCTACAGCAAGATGAATATCCATAGGTCCATGGCTATCCAGCATCCAGTTCTCTACCTAAATGCCCTGATTTCCTCTTGGCAAATTACCTTTTATCCATTTGTATAAGTCAAATTGATAAGAGAAACCACAGTTAGAGTGGAAGGACTCTTTATACAATTGATTCACCTGTTTACCTTCTTAAGGACCTAGTCTGATCTATTAATACCTTGCTCCCCGTATTTCCATCTCAAAAAATTCTTAAAACCTTTCCTATCTTAAAAACATTTCCTTTCCTGATGTGCCCTACTTACTTCACAATCAAAATTTTTCATTTAGTGCCAGGAAAAAAACATAGTCCCTCAACTATTTTAATGAAGGAATGATGGATGGATGGATGGATGACCTACACTCCCCACCTCCAGTTCTTTACCTCCCATTAACCAAACCACTGCACTGTCTTCAAGTTCCTACTATTGTAGTGAAATCGCTCTTGCCAAAATTTCATTTACCTGTGTAACTAAATCCCAGGAACATATTTCAGTTTTCATATATCTTGATTTCTACGCTTCTTTTGAAATTTAAAATTCCTTCTTCAACCCTCTTCGTCCTTAGTGCCCATAATATCTATTATTAGATTTATACATGGTTTAAAACAGCAACAAAAATTAAAGTTTATAGAATATCTAGGGCTAAATAAACCTGGTTTTTAATACTGAATATACTTAAATTGAATGTACTATAGTAGGTCCTCTAATAATGTTGTTTCATTAAAACAGTCTAGTTTTTATCAATTGGCCTATGGTAAAACTGGTTTCATTATATGTTGCCTTGTTTAAAGTTACAGAACCTTGCCTTGTTTAAAGTTACAGAACCTATCAATGATATTGAGAGCTTACTGTCATTAGTAGTGGTGTGAATGATATATGCCCTAGATTCTTGAAAGTTATTTTCTTAAGAACCAATTTAGCCATTTTCTATCTGACACTTTGTCACAATACTTGAAACAATTTCCATGGTTCTGCCAGAAGGATCGGTATAAAAATGGCTTCAATATTATTCAATCATCTCAACCTGGAATGGGAGGGCAGGAAAGCAAACCTCTGAAAGAGGAAGCGCTTGTACTTACTCATTTCCCTCCTGCTTTTCTACTTTGGAAAGATGCCTTATTTTCTGCTGTGCAAAACTTCTCAGAGGCTGCTTCAGATTTCCACAGAAGACTTACAGAAGTGGATCTTAATAAGTAAGTTTCCAATGTAAAGTTCCCCTGCTGTTTTAAAAAGCAACCTAGTCACACACTTAAGCATTCAACACTAAATCACTGCTACTCAAATTATGGGCAGCCTTATCTTTATTTAATACTAGAGGCCTGATGCATGAAATTCATTCAAGAGTAGGCCTTCCTTCCCCTGGCTGCTGGCACTGGTTTCCCTCTGGCCACTGGCAGGCACCCAGGACCCGGGCTTCCCTTGAAGCCCTGGCTTCGTCCTGAAGGATGGAGAGACATCCAGAAGGGTGTCCGGTCTAATTAGCATATTACACTTTTATTATTTAGACTAGAGGCCCGGCGCATGAAAATTCATGCACTGGAGAGGGAGGTCCCTCAGTCCTGCCAGCCCCCTCTCACAGTCCAGGAGCCCTCAGGGGCAGGTGACCTGGCGATGAGGGGAAGGCGACGCCCCATCAAACCTCTGCTGCTGCCACTGCTGGCAGTGCAAGCCTCGGTCGGTCCTGGTTACTTGAGCCTCGGCTGGCCCTGGGCAGCCACCATCCGAGGCTTGCCTGTGCCTCGGGCCGGCCCTGGGTGGCTGAGGAGACTGGGGTACTCCAGAGGCAGGTGCTTGGAGTGGCTGGGCCCGCCTGGGGGCAGGCCTGGCCTTGCTGCTGCCCTGGTGGGGCTAAAGGGACTGGGCGCCACCATCTTTGAGGGCGGGGCAATCAATTAGCATATTCCCTCCTTATTGGCTACGGGCACTGCCATCTTTGAGGGCGGGGCAGTTAATTAGCATATTCCCCCTTTATTAGATAGGATGGTTCCATGGTAAGAGTTGTAATGATCTGTTTCTTGTTCTCAAAGTCCCATGGCAGTGAGAATTGTGAATGACCAGTTGATGCTTCTGGAAAGAGCATTCATCGATCCCCTTGGTTTACCTGGGAGGAAGTTCTACAGGTAAGGAAGCAATGGGTGTTCCACTAAAAAATACTGCTTTCAACTATTGTCATCATGTGAGTGGAAGGTAAATACATGTATCGAGAGGAACATGAAAAAGTTTATGCAAAACAGTATAACTTGTAATATCAGAAAAATTAATTTTATGTTTATTGCTCTGCTGTAGATATAAGTTATGACAGTTAAAAAAGAACTCTTCATAACAAAGTCATAGAATCTTAAAGGGGATCTCATAACTCATGTGGTTCAGCATTCTGCATAAATCTTTTCTATAGGATCTCAGATATAGGCAAACCTCATTTTATTGAGCTTCACACATGTTGCCCTTTTGCTGGTAGAGGGTTTTGCCTTCAATTTGTAAAAAAGACTGCGAAGCTCTCTTTACTGTGATGGTCTGGAATTGAACTTGCAAAATCTCCAAGGTGTGCCTGTATCTAGACATCCAGCCGCTATTTGAATCTTCCAGTGATGGGGTGCTTACTACCTCTTAAGGAAGTTTTTCCTATAAATTTCCCCCCTTTGATTCTGTTCTCCAAAATCAAATAGAATAAATCTAGATCTATTTTTATTTAACATTTTAGGTTTTTGAAGATGGCTCTCATGTTTCCCCTGAAGGAATTGCCTTTTTTCTATCTAGAATTTTTGTTTATAACTAACAACAGGCAAAGGATTAAAATGATATATTGGCTATTTTATTGGTATCAAACAAACATGTTCATATTATTTATGATTTTATAAAAATAGCAGCCATTTACTGAGTGTCTCTCTGAGCTAAATCTTCTATATACCTTAAATCTACAAGCCTATGGGGGGTGAAAACAACTATAATCTCCATTTACCTCTGGGGCACTTGAAGCTTAAAGAAATAATTTGCCCAAGTTATACTTAGTATGTAGCAGAGCTAGACTTGAAAATCCTGTGTTTATTATTAGTTAGATGTTAATACTAATCCTAATATTTCTAAGAAAGGCAACAAACAGCCTTATAGAATAGTTTTCACCATCTTGAGATGAAAACATCCTGGAAGTCACTTACATATGTGTAAGTGAACTAGAATATGGATTTTCTGATTCTAAATGATAGGTATCATTTTCCCCTCTCCCTTTGCTTTGCTATAAAGCTGGCGCTGCCATCTTTTCTCGTCTTACTGGCAGGTGCCATGTTTATGCTCTCCCTCTGTGGAGCTCCAAAGCACTAGTATCTCGTGTTCTGGTATTTATCGCTGCTGCCTAGGGAACAGCCTGGAAGGTTTGGTTCTAGAGGTCTCCACCTGTAAGTTACTACACACCCCCGTCTTCCTGAGAAAGCATATTGAGGTGTTCTCTTTCTGCCTCACTCCAGCATAGTGATTTCTCCCAGAAAGGAGGGTATACCCTTTGTCTGGCACCCCAATTTGTGTAGCTACTGCCAGGGACAACTCTACCTTGCCTGGCTCTGGTGGCTAGTGGGGCTTATGCTGGCAGGTCCCACAGGACTGTAACCAATGGAGAAGTTCTTAAACAGCTCCCACCTTCACTGCATGAGGCCCAGGAGTGCAGTCTTCCAGTGAAAGAGGCCTATAAGCTTATCAACTACAGCCTGAGGGGTAGGTTTCCAATTAAACACACATCTAAGGGTTAACTCTAAACCACACCAGACATGCTCAGTGGCTCGTGCTGTCTCTATGCTTTTCTCTCGTGCTCCAGAATCTCTTATGTGTCTCATGCCCCATTTTTACAAATGAAAATAGTAGTAAAATATGACATCAAAAACATATTGGTGCAGTTGCTTTGAGCGTCGTCCCATACACCAAAAGGTTGTGGATTTGATTCCTGGTCAGGCAGGTATGGGAGGCAACTAACTGATCGATGTTTTTGTCTAAAAATCAAACATATCCCTGAATGAGGATAAAACAAAAACCATAAAATCTGTTTAGAAGGAGAGTAAATACATTTTTTATAAGTATAAATCATTGTATGTTAGCCTCATGGCAGCCACAAAGCAAAACCTACAGTATATACACGAATGAGAAATATAAGCATACCAATAAATAGCCAGCAAACCAATAGCAATGAGTGCATACCAATATTTACTTCAAATGTAAACTTTCCAATCAAAAGACCAAGTGGTGAAGAGTTTAGAAAGACTCACTTGAGAAGGACACACACAAACTAAAACTTATGGAAAAAGATACCCCATACATGTGGAAACCAAAAGAAAACAGAGTAGCTCTACTTATATCAGCCAAGACAGACATCAAGGGCATTATATAATGATAAGAGTCAATACATCAAGAATAAATAACATCTCTCTATATATGTGCACTCAATATAGGAGCAACTATATATATATATATTCAGGGATTTCAAAACCATACTTACATGGATGGATAGATTAACAGACAAAATTAGACTTAAATGATATATATAGATGTATAGAAAACATTCCATCCAAAAGCAACAGAAAACACATTCTTCTTAAGGATAGATGATATATATATATATTAGGCCACAAAACAAGTTTAACACATTTAAAATCTGATTTCCCAACCACAATGGTATGAAACTAGAAATCAATTACAAAACTGGAAAGTTCACAAATAGGTGGAGATTAAAAAACATGCTACAGAACAATTAATAGGCCAATCTAGAAATCAAAGAATACATACCAATCTTCTCAAACTCATTTTATGAATCCAGGACTATCCTGACACCAAAACCAGACAAGGACATCAGAAAAAAACAAAATTGGAGGCTAATATCCTGATGAACATAGGTACAAAAATTCTCATCAAAATATGAGCAAATGAAATTAAAAAATACGTTCAAAGGATTATACACCATGATCAAGTGGTACTTATTCCAGGAATGCCAGGATGGTTTACTATATGCAAATCAATGTGATACACCACATTAACAGGGTAAGTCATATCTCAATAGATGCAGAAAAAGCATTTCACAAAATTCAACATCCATTTGTGATAAAAACTCTCAACATAATAAAAGGCAATATATATATATGTGTGTGTGTGTGTGTGTATACACACACAAGCCTGCTACCATATACTGAGTGGTGAAAAGCTGAAAGCTTTTCAGGAGTAAGGCAAAGATGGCCATTCACACCACTTTTATTCAACATACTATAGAAAACCCTGAAGACTACCAAAACCTGTTAGGACTAAAAAATTCATTAACATTGCAGGGTAAAAAAAAATAAAAATACTAGTATATAAACAATGAACTATTAGAAAAGAATATCCAATTTATAGCTGCAATAAGAATAATGCACTAGAAATAAATTTAAGAATGGAGGTAAAAGACCTGTACAATGAAAACTATAAAATTGAAATAAAGATGACTCAAAGAAATAGTTCATGCTCATGGATGGGGAGATTTGGCATCATTAAAATGTCCATATTTCCTAAAGCAATCTACAAAATGAATGCAATATTTATCAAAACCCCAATGGCATTTTTTCACAGAAATAGAACAGAAAGTGTTCAACTTGTATGGAACAAAAAAAAAAGACCCTGCATAGCCAAAGCAATAAGAACGAAGACAGATGTGTCACACACCCTGATATCAAACCATACTACACAGATACAGCAATCAAAACAGCATGGCTTTGGCAGAAAAACACACAAATCAGAAACAGAAATACACCAGACACATAATACCATATGATCTCTAATATATATTGAATTAAAACAAAACCACACACACACACAAACCAGCTCATAGATACAGAGAACAGACTGGTGGTTGTCAGATGGTGGGGGATGTGCCATAAGGGTGAAGGTGGTTAAAAGTTACAAACTCCCAGTTACAAACTAAGTCATGGGAATGTAATGTACAGCATGATGACTATAGTTAACAATACTGTACTGCATATTTGAAAGTGGCTAAGAGTAAATTTTTACACATATGGGGCAAGTTTAGAGAACTTAGATAATTTGCCAAAGACCACAGAGGTGTTAGATGCCAGGTCAATGATTCAAACAAGGTTTGAATGATGTTTTATAACACTCTCCCTTCACAATTCTCCAGAAGAGGGTAAGTGTACTGAGGAATATCTATGACCTGTATCTCTAATACCTCAACTTGTATATATGTCACCATGTCGATGCTTACAGTGTAGCACTTAATACTCATTTTAGCAAGAAAGAGCCATTTGAAATCATAGCAAGATTTAAAAGCCAAGAGTGATAAAACCTGATGTACTTTTGGAAATCTAAGTAACCTTATAAATTTATCTTTGATCATTAACATTGACTTCATACACCTCCATATTTTTTCATACAGTATTGTCTCATATAGTTTAAAGAAACTGTAGAATTTTAGTGTTGGACAAAATTTCTGATAAAACTGTTTCATTAAATATGTAGCTTGAGCTACTGAGATGAAGTTGGAAATCTACTGCAAAACTTTCCTTCATATGAGAACTTAACTGTATCTTTGTGGGCAACCCATATATAACTGTTTTATCTATGTAGAATGGGCTTCATTATCCTTACCATCTATGATATTTTTGGGGAATAACAAGCTTCTTCAGTATTGCTTTTTAATGGCTGAAGAGTACTGGGAACAACTGTCATTCTTGTTGAAACTCTAAAATGGGCAACACAAAGATAAATTACTGTTTTCAATCTCCTCTCTGTCATTAAATATACCCACATGTATATGTATGTATATGTATATATACATATACATACACACACACACACCCATAAAAGACACATTCTATCACTATGGCAGTCTAGACAGTTAGACAACTAATGCTCCTAACTTAAAAGAATCTAGTTCCATTCCAACCGTATGGGTTGGCAACATGATATGACTTAAGAGACAGATCTTAGCTCCTTTGCTTAAAAGTATACTGTTACATAAGTATCTCAAATCAATTATGACTTTATTTTGGAGTAATAAAAGTGAATGCCAGGAGAGAAAGAATAATGAAAAGGGAACACATTTAAAAAGGCATATAAGGTATATTTGTATAGTTTTCAGCTCAACCTGTCTTATGTGTTTTGTTTTTCCTAATAGGCACATCATATTTGCTCCAAGTAGGCACAACAAATATGCTGGAGAATCATTTCCTGGGATCTATGATGCTATGTTTGATATTGAAAATAAAGCAGACCCACGTTCAGCCTGGACAGAAGTAAAGAAACACATTTCTATTGCAGCCTTTACAATTCAAGCAGCAGCAGAAACACTGAAAGAAGTGGTATAGTAAGGTCAGCCAAGTGGCCATCCATTAAAAATATTACTGGAAGTCTGAAGATAAAATCTGTGTTTATCTTTCTTTTCATATCATGTTTGATTTTAGACTTCCACCTTGTTCATCTGCAAAGTGTGTCCTGGTTCTTTAAAAATGTATAACTTCATCATGTGTGTTATTAACAAAATAAAACCAAAAACTCCGTTCATGTGGCAGAAAGAGACAAAATAACTGAAAATTCCCTAAAATAAAATATGGCAAGGAACTTGAAATCTCAGACATTCTGGTAGAAATTTAAAATGGTATAACCACTTTGGAAAAACAGTTTTGTCAGCTTCTTATAAAGTTAAGCATATACTTACTTTATGACTCCAAAATTCTACTTCTAGGTATTTACTAAAGAGAAAAAGTGAATAAACTTTAGCTTCACCTCTACTGAATAATAAATGTGATAGGTAAAAAAAAAAAATAATTGCCACAAAAACTGTATCAGCACCAGTAAACTTTTATGCAGAGACTACTGAACCAGAATTATGGGTAAATTGACTAAAGCTTGAACAAGCTTGTTCAATTAGCCAAAAAGAGTTGAAAATAAAAATTTAAAAAGCCCTTATAGGCAGGCACACTAACTACAATAAGAAGTGACCATTCAAAGTTTGACTGCAAGAGAAACTTCCCCTGGTACTTTGCTTGCTAACCAACACAACAATAAAATAGTGGGAGTACTTAGTTTAGGGCCAAAGATTTCCTGAATATCTCAATATTAGCAGAGGGTATCTCACTGATTTCCCACAATAACATAACAAATAATGGGATTCAGCAAAAGCAGTTCTGAAAACAAAGTTAAAAGTGATAAATGCACTTATTAAGAAATCAGATCTCAATAATCTAATTTTGTATCTCAAGGAACTAGAAAAAATAACAAATTAACCTCAAAGTTAGATCAGAGTGGAAATGAATGAAATAGGGATCAGAAAAATACAAAGGATCAATGAAACTGAAAGCAGATTCATTGAAAAGATAAAAGCTGATGAGTCTCTAGCAAGACTAAAAATTAGAAATGAAAAAAGAGACTACAATTGATTCTACAGAAATATATCCTATCTAATAAGAGTAATATGCAAATTAACCATCACTCCACGACAAAAATGGTGGCGCCCATTGCCACAAGATGGCGGTGCCCAGTCCTCTCAGCCCCGCCGGAGTCCCCCAGTCTCAGGGAGGGCTGCCACTGACAGCCTGCAGAGTAAGCGGTCTGCCCGAATGCTGCCCAGAGACCCTCCTGACCCTTGATAAGAAACAAAAACAAATTCACTCCCCACATCCGATCCCCTGCCAGCGCCGGCAGCCTGGGCTGGGGTCTCAGCCTGCGAGGGGCGCCGCACCCTGCGTGATCCCCTGCCAGCTCCGACAGCCTGGGGTCTCAACCACTGAGTTACACCAGCCAGGCAGATATGGAGGAATCTTAAATGTTTCTCTTTTTTTGTTTAAATGTATTTTATTGATTTTTTACAGAGAGGAAGGGAAAGGGATAGAGAGCTAGAAACATCTATGAGAGAGAAACATCAATCAGCTGCCTCCTGTACACTCCCCACTGGGTATGTGCCCCCAACCAAGGTACATGCCCTTGACCGGAATCGAACCTGGGACCCTTGAGTCTGCAGGCCATTGCTCCATCCACCTAGCCAAACCAGTTAGGGCTGTCCAATATGTTAAAGAAAAAAAACCCTATCTAATAAAGAGAGAATATGCAGGGGTGGGCATTTGGGGGTGACCGGGTTGTCAGGGGAGGGCAGTTGGGGACGATCGGGCTGGCAGGGGAGTGGTTAGGGGGTGATCAGGCTGTCAGGGAGAAGCGATTAGGGGCAATCAGGCAGGCAGGCAGGCCTGGATTGTGAAAGGGATGTCTGCCTGTTTAGGCCTGATCCCACAGGCAGCTGGGCATCCCCCAAGGGGTCCCAGATTGGAGAGGGTGTAGGTTGGGCTGAGGGACACGCCCCACCCCCCCCAGTGCGCGAATTTTGTGCACCGGGCCTCTGGTAGGACCATAAGAGACTATTATGAAAAATTACATGCTAATTAGATAACCTAGAAGAGATGGATAAAATTCTAGAAACACAACCTAGCAATACTGAATCCCCAAAAATAGAAAACCTGAATAGCCTACATATGGGCAAAGAGATTGAATCAGCAATCAAAAACCTCCCACCACAGAAAACTCCAGGAGACGGCTTTACTGGTGAAGTGTACCAAACATGCAAAAAATTAATACCAATCCTTCTCAAACTCTTCAAAAAATTTGAGCAAGAGGAATTACTTCGAAACTTATTGAGGCCAGCACTGAGAATATCATAAGAAAACTATAGATCAATATCCCTGATGGCTAGAAATATAAGAATTCTCAACAAAGTATCAGCAAACCAAATTCATGAATAAATAGGATTATACACCATGACCAAATGGGATTTATCCCCACAATGCAACATGGTTCTATATATGCAAATCAATAAATGTAACACATTATATTAATAAAATGAAGGATAAACACATATCTGAATTGATGCAAAAAATAGCATTTGACAAAATATAACATTTTTTTAAATGATTAAAACCCTCAGGAAATTGCATATGGAAGAAACACCTCAACATAATAAAGGCCAAAAATGACAAACCCACAGCTAACATAACACTTAATGGAGAAAAAGGCTTTTTCTCTAAGATCAGGAACAGGACAAGGATGCCCACTCCCACTACCTTGATTCAATATAGCATTGGAAGTATTAGCTACAGCAGTTAGGCAATACAATGAAATAAAAGGCATCTAAATAGAAAAGGAAGAAGTAAACCTGTCATTATTTGCATATGATGAGGTTTTAAATACAAATTATCTCAAACAACCAAAAGACTGTTGAAAATAATTTTAGTAAAAATTATTACTAAATACAAAATCAACATACAGAAATCAGTTTCATTTCGATACACTAAAGATGAAACATCTGAAAAAGAAAATGATCCTATTCACAACATCAAAAAAACAATAAAATACTTAGGACTAAACTCAACCAAGAAAGTGAAAAATATAATGAAAACTACATAACTTTGCTGAAAGAAATGAAAGACACACACACACACACACAAAAAGCAAAGATATCCCATGCTTATGGACTGGAAGAATGCTCTATAATGTCATACAACCCAAAGTCATCTACATATTCGATGGAATCCCCATCAAAATACCAATGGCATTCTTCACCGAACAGAAAAAACAACACCACAATCGTTAAATTTTTATGGAACCACAAAAGACCCCCAAATAGCCAAACCAATCCTGAGAAACAAGCTGGAGGTACCACACTTTGTGTGTGACAAAGCTACAGCAATAAAAACAGTATGGTACTAGCAAGACAAATGTAATAAAGTTCAGAATTAATCCCTGCTTATATGGTCAACTAATATTTGACAAGGAACCCAAGAGCGTCCCATGGGGAAAGAGTACTCTGGGAAAATTGTGCTGGGAAAACAGAATAAACTCAAGCAGAGCAATGAAATCGGATCCTTATCTTACACCACACACCAAAATTCAAAATGAAAGACTTAAACATAAGACCTGATACTATAAAACTCCTAGGAGACAACGTTGAGAAGCAGTTTCTTAGCATGGGTATTGGCAAGAATTTATTAGATATGACGACTAAAGTACAAATAACATAAGGAAAAACCAGCAAATGGGACTACATTAAAATTTAAAACTTTTGCACAAAAGAAACATTTAAAAGACAACCTACAAAATGGGAGAAAAAATATTTGTATATACCATATATCTGATAGATTAATAACAAAATATATAAGCTGATAAAGTAAAAAAAAAAAAAAGCCTAATTGGACTCATGCTGCTAGTGTTTTTCAAACTCTATTGTATGTCACAATGAAACACAAAATATACTGCAAATTTTTGGGACATCACACTGGTTCTGATTCAGTAGATCTGATATTAAAGAAAAAATTAGCATTTGTCACAGATTCTGAGATGCTGATACCACTGGTCTAGAACTGATATTTTGATAACCACTGACCTGGCCTAGAAGACAAAAGGAAAAAATTCAAATGATCCTTCGCTATCTGTCCCTAGGTTTACAGTCTTACATGTTTCTTATGTTGCAGACACTCTAATTCATATTAATGGCAAAACCAAAGATAAGTTGATGTTCATTACATCTTATCTAACAGGTAGATATGAATTCCCATCTGAGTTCCATACAAAATACATATCACTATCAAAATGGCAATAGAAAAACATTTTTTTTTCAACTGATGATTTTGACTAGAGACCCTAAGAGTTGCCAAATCACAAATGATGAGTTTATTGTTATAAGCAAAACCATCCATGCAAAAGGACATATTTTATAAATTTATGTGCTAACAAAATATATGAAACTAAAAAATGTGGTCCTGGTGACCGAACACAGTGTTACTAGTTTTCCTTGTCATGTGCCCATGCTTTATGCAACCTATTAATTCAAATGACAAATATAAGCAGCACAGAATAGTGAAGAGCACAGAACACAAAGCCAGGATGCCCGAGTTTGAATTCTCTACTCCACAACTCACTCATTTTGACTTCGGTCAAGTTATTTAACCTGTGCCATAAATCAGTTTTCTCTCCTGTTATATAGTAATAGAACTTACCTGATAGGGTTGTAATGAGGATCAAGTTCATATTCACTGAAGTCCTTAAACAGTGACTGGCCCATCACAAATCCTGCATGTCTTGATATTTACAAAAGCCAATCAACATGCCAAATATTAAAAAATGAGGATACAATGATTGGCCCAAACACAAAGTTATATGCAGTTTATGAGAAGATACAGACACTGACAAATTAATCATAGAAATAAAATATGAAGTATGGAACTGCAAACTGAAATAAACATTGTGAAGGAAAGGATAAGCATTGAAAAAAGCATTAATAGACCCATTTTTTGAGGAGAGAGGTTTCCCTGTTCCCAGGATTAACACCAGTGCTTTTACTCAAATTATCAGCCTTAAAAAAAAGATAATCCATCTGGACAATAGCATAATCAAAAATGAATGGCAAGTTAAATTATTTTGACACAATCTTTAAGTAACGTAAAAATGTTTAAGGCTGGAAGTTTTATTTCATTTTAATAGACATTAAATAACCTTGTAAATTGGAAAACTAAAAAGTCATTAATTAGCATTTAATAAAAATATGCTGTTCAGAAAAACTGTTCTTGAATGAATTACACACAACTAAGAACTACATAAAAACTTAACATCAAACAATAACTACACATAAGAAAATGTTGCAAGCCCAGTATTTTAAGGATAATGCCACATACACAACCCTGTGCGCCTACCCTTACTTAACAAGGCACGCCATGCAGCAATTCCAGATGAGTTTAAGTTGTAAGATACTTGGAACAGTAAGAAAGCAATCAGGTAAAAAACCAACTTCCCAACTACCCAACAAAACAGCAATGAAAATATATGGGGAAAAAGACACAACAACAAAACACAAACAACCCCAAAAAACGAACAACAAAACCTAAAAACAAGACGGACTTAGTTTTTCCATTTTAGAAGTGAGGACAAGAAATTATATAAGCAACAGAATCAAATCAAATACCAAATATGAGTTCTAGATCAAAGTAATTTGTAATGAAACACAAACACTTGTTAATGTTCTGATAACTTGAAAGTACCTGGCTGTTAAAAAAAAAGTTATGAGTACAAACCCAAATGCCCTAAAACTGACATCAGGCCTTGTACATGAGTTTTTAAAAAGTTTATTGTGGGTGTATGCATGACAAGCATTTTTAAACTGGAGAATGACTGATTTTTTAAAAAACCAAGGGGTGGCAGAGCAATAATCCAAAGTCACTTAATGTATTTGCAAGAATTCTCTAAGGTTCTCTTTACCGTAAGATGGCTGAAGAATTGTCTAAAGAAAACCAAACAAAAGTTATACATGATAAAAATTAAAATTGATGGTATAAAATATAAATTATAATAAAATAGATTACAGTCCTTTGCCAGTATATGGTTAGAAGAAGAAGTTACACCTTTGACCTATAAACATTTGTCTATGGTTGACTGATTTCAATTTATATTTTTAATGGTTTATAAATTCCTGGCTTAAATTATTACCAAAACTTAGGATACGTCTCAAGAACTACCATTTAATAGTGTTCCTCTAAAAACGGATGGTCAAAATTAATGGTCTACTTTAGTTAATAGTATTGTATCAAGACTAATTCTGAGTTTTGTAAATGTTTTATGATTATGTAAGATTTTAACAAGAGGAAGATTAACATAACATATAAAAAACTCTGTACTTTTTTTTTACAACTCCTCTGCAAATCTAAACTTACCTGAAAATAAGAGGGTGAAAATAAATAAAAGCTCAACTTCTTAGGACCTTTATACTAGCAAATGTGCTAGGCAAGAAAAATAATTTTTCCCATGATTAGTTTAGCTGTCAAATTAGTTACCAAGTATATAATAAACCTAGCTTTGACTGCTTTGCTATAGTAATTACTCGCAATGCTAAGAAAGACAAGGTATATTTCTAGAGAAACAACTTAATAAAAGTTAAGAATTTTAATTTTTTGAAAGACTGATAAAAAACACATTTTACCTAATTATAAATGTGTTGCTATATGTATGTATGTATGTATGTATGTATGAGTTTAAGAGAAGTATCATTTAGATTTTTATCTGGCCAGCAAATTCAGAGGTTCGTGGAAATGAAGAACAGAAGGGTCACTAATGAAACCAGACTAAAGAGTATGCTGCATCCAAAAATAATACAAAAGTCAGTACTTTGTAACTAACTCTTAGGTGTATAATCCACTTGCTCTAAATAATAGTTCAATCGCACAGAACATAGTAAGGTAATGTTTAGGGGAAAATAGCCTCAAAGAAGGACACATAAAAAAAGGTATATTAACTCATTACCTCAAATCAAAATAATAGCAACCTTTCTCCTAAACCAGTGGTCGGCAAACTGTGGCTCTGTTGACTAATGAGTTTGCCAACCACTGCCCTAAACAATGAAGATTGCATGTGTCCTATTGAACCCAGGTCCTAAGTTATGAAAGCTAAGGTTACAAAATTTAAATACAATTCACTTATATACTCTATTTGGATACCAATTTTACTGCCAAAAATTTCTTGCCACAGTATTTTAGTATCATGAAAGCCTAGTTGCCATATTTTACATCTTTATTTGTAACAGAGCTAAGCCATTTAACAATTACATAACTACATCTAATAGTTATTTATAGAGTGAGATATACCCTTTAACTAAAATTGTATTTCAGCAAATTTTCCATGATAAAAATCCTATTCATCGCAGGGGAGGGGGTAGAGGGGGACAGGGGCGGGGGAAGAACCACTCAAAGGGCTTAGGAAATAATCATTTTAATCTATGCAAGCATAATTCATGCCCCAAAATTCTGCCAGAGTTTTGGCCTTCATAACATTTTTTCATTTTCTTTGTGAGCTCTGCACTACCTCAAAAAGTAATCTATCCTTTAATGGGTTCAATAAACATAAACAATCTAATTCTGTGATACTTATTTAATAAAGTACAATATATAATCAATATTGTATCACCTAGAATTGTCACTGTTCATGAAAGCCTAAAACCAACAATTACACTATTTTTATTTAATATGTAATAGCTGTCATAAAGCAAAGCTCAAATATTTAGTTTTCTGAAACAAGTGTATTTCCATAATGTATTTCTATAATTTTATATAGTTTACCAACAGGAAAGCCAGATATATATATTTAGTTTCTCTTTATATGTAATTAAAAATATTAAGAGGGTATGGCCTATGATTCAGATACAATTTAGCCATCACACCATACCAAGACCTTATAAATAATCAGGAGATATTTAACATTATTGCTTAGTCTTATAAAATGATGAATTTTAAATAAATTCATACCTCTATATTTTTTATTTATCTTTCCTGTATTCTTAAGTGATACTGCCTTGCAAGTAATATAGGTACTGATATAAATTTTTTGCAATTAGTTGCAAATAAATTGTAATTTATTAATCAATGCATATATTCCTCTTTAATTAGTTACTACACTACCTCACAATTAATCCTCCTACAGAAATTAACCGTCCAAGTGGAAAAAAACATTGCAGAGCTTTAACTTTTAAAGAAAGATTTTTCAAGTATTATAGGAACACAAACTCATGAAAAAAATAATTAAAAATTTGACATTCCATCTTGCTTTACTAATTATGGAATAATAGAAAGAGATGTTACTTTATATTTATCTGTTTAACACAATATTATACTAAGAACTACTCTACTTATGAGCTATTTTCTAGCTACTTCAAGTTTGGGACACAACTATAGTTCTATTAGTGAGGAGAAATGAATAATCAATCTTCAAACAAAAAAAAAAAAAAAAAAAAAAAGAAGAAAAGAAAAAAAAGGAGGCATAAAAAGATAAACTGACTTTGGCTTTTAAGAATCTACACTGTTGACCCTGAAATACCAGACAGATTCAACTATAACAGCAAAACAAAAGATTACAGCAGCAAGCCACTACTTCACCACATATTAAGAATTCTGAAATAGGCAATAACTTTTTATTCCCTCTCAATTTATTCTGTTTTATCTTCTTTTTGCTTTTCCTGGTTTTTGGTTGCAGGCAGTTCAAGGCTTGCCCATTGCATTGGTTCAGCTTTTCTCATGGTGATCTCAATCTTTGTTGCAGTCATAGTTACATAACTTCGCTTTACATCAATCACCTGCAAAATATCAAAGAGAATTAAAGTAAACCTGGGTAGTATAGTTAGTCTTACAGGAAAATACTGGTCTTCCCTATTTTAATTATAAAAAATTCCAAGACTCTAATGCTATTTAAATACCTAGATTTCACCTTTTTGGTTAGAATAATTACTAAAGTATTGTCTTTTATTATACAAATGGTATTTTAAATTATGCTGGATTCATAATACTTACACCCCATAATTTCACATTTTGATGAAATTCCTTCTCTCCTTCGAATACAATGTGCACATTTAACTGAAAAAGATATTTATAGAAAGCTGAATAACTGATCAAATCCAAACTCAAGGTTTATGATATAAAACAATGATTATGAAAAATAAGAATATATTGATAAAAATCATTTAAGCCATTTTAACAAACTGCCAATATTGTACTTTTTATTCGAAAAAACCATTAACAGAAAAGAAAAATTATCTGAAATTTCCCATTGAGAGAACGAAGTACCATATTATTTGATACATTTTCTAAGCTACTACAGTGTCTCCAGAATGCTCCAGAACTGTATTATGTAG
Organism: Cnephaeus nilssonii; assembly: GCF_951640355.1. Classification (NCBI taxonomy): domain Eukaryota; kingdom Metazoa; phylum Chordata; class Mammalia; order Chiroptera; family Vespertilionidae; genus Cnephaeus; species Cnephaeus nilssonii. The sequence continues at coordinate 57,493,039 of NC_137084.1, forward strand.
AAATTTTCATTTAAAATAGTTCCTTTAAAAGTAATTTCAAACTATTTTTTTCAAATGGGAAAGATGAAAAGATCTTACCCTAAAGCCAGTTCAAATCAGAACAATTATTACATCAATATAAAGAATAAATGTATAAAGATAATTTTTGCTCAGAGATCTTTAGTGTACTTACCAATGTACTATTTGCTACTACTTGACTAAGTTCTGGAAGTGAATTTTTAGCATATACTGAAATTGTGACTTGACTCCCAGTTTGATGCCAGTCATGTCTACATGGAACAACTTTTTTCCCCTGTAATATAAGACAACCTTTATGAATTTACAAAGCTCCATGTAACTTCTTAAAAAGAGGAATTTTTTAAAGACCTATCTACATGAGAAAAAATTATCATGTAATCACCTTTAATGCTTATTATAAGAGTAAACTTCTAAAGTTGCCATAAAAAAGTTTGAATAGTAAAATATATTATGATACAAAGAACCTTTACAGTTTTATGATTTGAGAATACATGTATTCCTCCTATTTTTTTCTTTTATAGCCATAAGTATTAACATATATTTAAAAATGCAATTTATGAACTCCTACAAAATTGTATCCAATTTTAAAATTAAGTACAGCCATAAAAACATTTTTGAAGACTGAAGTGAAAAAGACATTTGCTTAATGCTATAACCAGACAATATATTAATATCATGCGTAGGAATCTTTGATTTATTTTCTACAAATTGGAATTTGGAAAAAAATAATTGACTACTTACAACTATTTTTTTGTTTGTTTGTTTTAAATATTTTTATTGATTTCAGACAGGAAGGGAGAGGGAGAGAAATAGAAGCATCAATGAGGAGAGAATCATTGATTGGCTGGCTCCTGCAGGCCCCCTACTGGGGATCGAGCCTGCAACTCAGTCATGTGCCCCTGACTAGAATCGAACCTAAAACCTTTAGGCCACAGGCCGATCAATAATCTATCTCCACTGAGCCAAACTGGCTAGGGCACAACTATTTGTTATTGAATAATTATTTTCTTCTCATAAATAACATATAGAAAAAGATGAGAATTTGTGGAAGTAGTATTTTGATTAATTATAATTATGGAAATTATTATCTGCCAGTGGTACATTATTAGCAACTATTTTAAAAAGACAAATTGTGATTTGTTTTATAAATGAGGGTTAGTCAAATAATGCAGGAAACTGTGAGGTACTATAGTTGTAAAAAACAATATTTACATTTTGGTACAATTATGCTAACTGAATTTAAATTACTTTTTTGTTGTTGCCATTAGACCACTGGCTTAGACATTTTATACTTGATATATGTATGCATTAAAAAATAAGAAAAACCCTGGATATATCTCAAAATAACTGAAAACAGGGACTCAAACAGATACATGCATGCCAATATTCATTGTAATATTATTCACAACAGCAAAAAAGTGAACACAACCCAAGTGTCCATCAAGAGGTGAATGAAGAGCCTGGTCAGTGGGTTAGTCATTGAGCATTGATCCATGAACCAGGTTGTCACAGTTTGATTCCCAATTAGGGCACATGCACAGGTTGCAGGCTCGATCCACAATAAGGGGCACGCAGAAGGGCAACCAATTGATGCTTCTCTCTCATCATCAAGGTTTCTATCTTTCTCTCCCTCCCTTCCTCTCTGAAATCAATTTATGACATATGTATTTAAAAAAAAAAAAAAGGGAGAGATGAATGGATAAACAAAGTGTAAGATACATACATACATACACACACACACACACACACAAAGAAAGAAGTATTAAAACATGCTACAGTGTGGATAAGTCTTGGAAATATTATGCCAAGTGTAATAAGCCAGACACAAAAGGACAAATATTGTATGGTTCCACTTATATATCTAGAATATACAAATTTGTAGAAATAAAAAGTAGGTTGAGGTTACCAAGGAACTGGGGAGGCAGCGGAATGGGGAGATATTGATTCAATGGTATAGCATTTCTGTTTGGATCAAAAACTTTTGGGAAAAGATAGCAGTGATGATTGCATAAACATTTGTGAATATACTTCAGGCTACTGAATTTTACACTTAAAATGGCAAATTTTTAAACAATCTGAACTTTTCTTTCACACAATTTTATAATTCTGCTTATTCTTTTCTATAAACAGGAAATATAAAGCTATTTTAATTTACAAAAAAATCTCATCAAGGGTTCTATTCTGAAAACTTTTGCATATAATAAAAAACAACAGTTTATTTTTTTAAATGAAATCTTCAAATTTTTGGACCTAGGAGAAAATACAAGGAGACTTCACTCTTTTGCTAATAAGACACACCTAGAAGTTTTGTGATAGACGAATTATAATTTGACGGATATACAGTGTGGGACAAAAGGTTTATAGTTGTTCATATGAAAATAATACAATAATTAATAAGTAATAATACAAGAATAAATCCTGTGTTTCACACAATCACAACTGTAAACCTACTTTTGTCCCACCCTGTATTTATAATCTCCAACCATGTGTTATTAAAAGGCAGAAAATATAGGATACTCACATGCAGAAGAAATAAATTCCTACAGCAATTTGAAAATTTACAATTACTTTTTAAGTTAAAAGACATATACTGAAAAGGTTTGCCTTGGATTTATTAGTGCCAATGCAGCACATAAATCTAACTACATTACATAATACATTAATAATAGCTCTCAAACACTTATTTAGCAATAAATTGCTTGCTTTCTTACAGCTTACTGGGATTTATTTGGGGGAATTATTTGCAGAGCCCCAAGTCTTTTAAAAAGCTGCCTAGGGAAGTAGGAACTGATGCTTTCTTTTTTCTGTTGATCAATTTCCCTGCAAGCAAAGGCATTCAAAACAATTCCAACAAGTCTGCAATACTCCTCTTTGGCCACCAGATGAAGTGTTTGTGCATCTGTAAATGGCTGAATGAACTTCTAAGAGGCCAAAAGACAATCAGAGGTCTAAATGATCGATAACATCAAAGGAGCAGAAAAGTGATTTTTATTAAAAAAGTGGGAATAAACCACAGAATTACAGAAAAATATCTAAAAATTTTTCCAGGCTTAAGTATTTCATAAAAATGTATATACTGGCATCAATATATACAATGACTATTCTGGTCAAAGGGCATGCTCTGGGAGTTTGACTCAGATTACTTTTAGTTTTTAGGCCCATCAAAACTCTGTGTGAGACAGAGACCAACTTTTATTTTTAATCTAAAGACAGGATAATCTCAAATTTTAAAAAATAACACAGATGAATATGCCTTAATATGTTATCTCGAAAAGGTTACTTACAGCATCTTTTGCCGTCCACATGTGTTTCCCTCTTGTACAGCCCTCTTGGGCTAAGAAAGTATTAAAATCAGAAGTTTTTCTTCTACAACAGCTCCAGTATTTCATCCTTTAAATTATCACAGAAAAATTTCAGAAATAAAATCTCACAACCAATTAAGTCCAGAAGTATCGTAGTGACAAGTGTGATGTAAAAAAATCAGTAAATGTGCAACTTTAGTATCTTAAATCTAAGTAACCAGTTAATATTATCAAGACTAATAATTTTAAAACCATAATGTCATTATAACAATTTTGGATCTTCTAAGTCAGTGGTCGGCAAACTCATTCGTCAACAGAGCCAAATATTAACAGTACGACGATTGAAATTTCTTTGGAGAGCCAAATTTTTTAAACTTAAACTTCTTCTAACGCCATTTCTTCAAAATAGGCTCGCCCAGGCCGTGGTATTTTGTGGAAGAGCCACACTCAAGGGGCCAAAGAGCCGCATGTGGCTCGCGAGCCGCAGTTTGCCGACTATGGTCCTAAGTAATGGTGCTTAAAAACACCACAGAATTACAAATCAGCTTTTCACCGACAGCTCCAGTGTCCTCATGAAGCTACCAAAAAGTGCTATGACCACAGTTTTATAACCTCACATTTTAATAACCCAGGAAAATGAAAACATGCAAACAAACTAAAAACTAACGTCTGCATATCTGTGAAGGTCAATCCCAAAGTATTGGGGTTGTGAATAATGAAACCCACTATTACATACTTGATAAAAATCTAACATTAGAAGACAAAAATTACAGTAAAACTTTGGGCTTGATTTCTGAAGAACAGTGGAAACAGAATGGAAGATTTCAACACAGTTTTTCTATAAACTACAGGACAGTTGAGAGGCTCTCAAACTGTAGACAAGTGTGGGTGTTTGGACACCACAATGTCGGTGTCATTAGTGCCCAAGGTCAAAAATTATAAATGTCCTGCAATGTGCAAAATGGTTCTTCAAACAACAAAAAAACTATTTAGCTCAAATAGGTATCACATCCTATATAATAAAGAGCTAATATCCTAATTAGTCAGGACGGCGGAATGACCTTCTGGCACGACTTTCCGGAATGACCGTGGGCAGGGCCGCGAGGCCACGAGGCAGCTGGGGCTGCGAGGGCGGAGCCCCTTGCACAAATTTCGTGCATCGGGCCTCTATTAAAATGTAAAATAAGGAGAAACATGAGATTTGAGTCACAATGGCCACTTAACTGTAATACTTTTTCATTTTCTCATGATAAAAAGACAAAACCCACATTTCTAGATTATTGTAAAGATTACACAATACAAATAAAAATATCTAATTTACTGCAGGGCAAATAATGTTTAAAGGCATATTAACTTTTCTAACCTCTACCATAAAGTTTTAATAAGTAAATTACCCTTCATGGAAAATAGGTACACCAGAATGATATACACAGACTTCTTCTAGACTCTGTAGACCCTGATATGTCTAAAAGAAATAATAAAAAAAGAAACAATATTAGCTTTATACCTCAAAGTTACATTTCACACATATTTGTAGTATTGGTGACCTCTATGAACTATGAAAATGCTCAAGAAATAACATAACCTAGAATAGTCACAAATTCACCCAGGACATTTCAATAAGAAATGAAAAATGATTACTGTTTGAATATGCTTAAGTTTCAGTCCCCTATGAAAAAGGCAAATAGAAAAGTAGGCAATAGGATGTATTAATATGCTTTCAGACTTTTGAGTATGAAGTCACATCCAAGAATATTGAGGTATTTAAATTTACAGAACAATAATAAAACCAAGAGATTCGGAATCTCATCAGAAATGCAGTTACAGTATGATTTATGTGCATAGTAAAATCTGTTTGGGTATTAGGAATTAATATGGAAAACCTAGTAAGCAATTCTGCAAGTTCTAGAGTGATTTCTTATCCCTACGAAGGGTAAAATGAGCTGCAGACCTATATATATATATCCAGGATTTGTCTGGAAGATCCGGGCCCCATTGCTGCTGTAGGTGAAGGCTCTACAGATGAATTCACAAAAAATTATGTTAATAAAACATAGATGCAGCCAGTAATATATTTTCTCTCTATTTTGGTATTTACTGTAACCACCTACAGTACAGAAAATAAAATTCTGTACATTTACTCTTTTGTAAATCTAAAGTCCTGGGTATGTGTATCTCCTAAAGATATACCATAAGTACATGAAACTCAGTATGCTAGATTCTGAACTTATCACTGTTGCCCCCCAAATCTATTTGTCTTCCCACCTTATTTGATGGCACCATATCAACTCAATCTCCCAAAGCAAAATTCTGTAAGTCCTCTTCAATTTTTCCTCTCCCTCCAATCATATGCAGTCTATCAAAAACTGTCAATTTGACTTAAAAATATCAACTTGACTTGCCAACCTTTCTCATGATCACCACCAGATTTTAGGTAATCTATATATATATATAAAATAGAGAAATACACTAATTAACCGGGACGCTGCAATGGGTCAACTGGCAGGAGGATGTTGTGCACGCAGCGTCGGGGGCGGGGCGGCAGGGGCCTCCTTGTGCCTGCGCTGGGGGAGGGCTGGGGGAGGGCCTGATCAGCAGTGGCCGGGGCTGCTTCAAGGGCCGGAGAGGGAGGCAGGGCCGGACCGGCGACTCGAGAGTGGGCAGCGCTGCGTGATTTCGAATGGCACGCTGCGCTCCTAGTGAGACTATAATAACAGATTCTCACTCAAGGCCTTGAAGTAAGCAGATTTCTTAAACAGGACACAGAAAACACTGGTCACAAAGGAAAAGATTAATGAATTGGATTTATTTTTAAATTTAAGAGCCTCTATAAAAAGCTGTTAAGATAGTGAAAATGTATACTGTCTCTAACAAACAAAACTTTTATCTAAAAAAATATAAAGAATTTCAAAAATCAGTAAGAAAAAGCAAATTTAATAGGAAAATAGGTAAAAGCTTTGGACATTTCACAAAATAGGATATCCAAATGGCCAATAAAAATACAGGCAGGTACTCAATCTCATCACCTAGAAAGTTAAATTAAAACCACAATCAGAACACTACATACCCACCAGAATGGCTAAAATATAAAAGATCGATATTACAAAGTGTTACCAAGGTGCAGAACAAATGAAACCAGTCTAACAAACTGCTGTAGGAGTGTAAATACAACCACTTTGAAAAACTATGCAAAAATATCTGCTAAAGCTGAACATATGCACACTATAATCCAGCAATTCCATATTTAGTCATATCTCTAACAGAAATGTGTACATCTGTTCCAAAAGTCATGCACAAAAATGTTCACAGTATCATTAATCCAAAAATTTAAAGGACAATAGAAAGGATAAATTGATTGGCACATTCAAACAATGGCATATTTCAAAGCAATGAAACTGAACAAACTACAGCTAATGCAACAAAGATCACCCTAATATTTTATTAGGCAAAGACAGAGACAAGGATATTTGTTCTATGATTCTATTTACATTAAGTTCAAAAACAGGCAAAACTCATCTATGTTGATAGAAAACTGTGGTTACCTTTGGAGAGTGAATAATGAGAGGGGACATAAGAAGGGTTCTGCTTTGGAAAATCCCTCAAGCTATCAAACTTGTATTTGCATGTCTTTAAATGTATATTCCAATGAAAAAAGAGTAAAAATTTTCTGTAATAGCCTTCATAACCTAGTCTCACTTTTGAGCATTATAAAAGCCTTTCAGGATCTGGCCCCTATTTCTCTCTTTTAATCTCAACTTTGCATGAGCAAATTCTGTTCCATTATTAACTATTTTTTGTTTTCTGCATGCTACTTTTACCACACCTCTGCTTGGGATATACTAATATATCCTTTTCCTTTCTGTCCATTTACAGAACTATCATTGTTTTTCAAAATTCATCCAGGATACCTTCTTTCTGTGTCTCTTTCTCCACTACCCTACCACTTGCACTGACTCTCCTACCCAAAGAATTATCATTTATCCACTGCTTCTACCTTTGTGAAGACGTTTATATTTCCATCCCTAAATGAGCAAGGTGATCTCAAACTTAACATGAGGATAAACTACAAACCTGCTCCTTGTAACTCATCTTCTTTCTTCATCAATGCTCCACCAATCACCTATCAGGCGTCCTCAAACTACGGCCCGCGGGCCACATGCAGGTGTTTTTGCTGTTTTGTTTTTTTACTTCAAAATAAGATATGTGCAGCGTGCATAGGAATTTGTTCATAGTTTTTTTTTTAAAACTATAGTCCGGCCCTCCAACGGTCTGAGGGACAGTGAACTGGCCCCCTGTTTAAAAAGTTTGAGGACCCCTGATACATGCTAGAGACACAAGCCCCCTTCCTTCACTTCCAGTTCATTAGCAAGTCCTGCTAATAATACTTCAAGATATCATTCATTCTACATGCATTTGCCATGTGCCAGGCACTGCTCTAAGCACTCAAAATACAGCAAAGAGGCAAAACAAATACAATCATTTCCTTCTAAACTTTATATAAGGGAAGGAGGGGAATGGAAAGCTAGATGAAACATTAGCAAAATAAATATGCAAAATAAGTATTATGTCATAAGGTGTGAAGTACTATGGAGAAAAAAAGGAGTGGAAATGTTGGAGGGTATGCAATTTTACATAGAACAGGGCAAGAGGGGGAGGCCTCACTGAGATGTTTGATTACATCCCACATTTAACCACTTCTGAAAAACATATTTCTAGTCTCACTGCCTGGTCTTCCACAATAATATCCTAATTACTTCTCCTTCTTCAAATTCACTCTTGCCCCATTATAATTGCCACTTAGCAGCCAAAGACAAATTTTTTAAACCCCTCCTTGAAACAGATAACAGCTTCCCATTTTACTTAGAATAAAGCCCAAACACCTCATTGTGGCTTTTAAGGACCTCCATAATGTTGCCCACCTCTTTTCCACTACTTACTTACACACCTTTGCCCAAGCCCCACTGACCTTTCTCATAATTCTCTGAATAGACAAGCTCTAAAGCTTCTATACATACTACTCCCGAGGCTACTCCAAGATTTACTTAACTCATCCATACATAATTCAGATTTTTGATTTAGTGTCACTACTTTATAAAAGATTTTTCTTGACATTCTGATTTAAATACCTTCACTCTTTCCTTGTCTTCGTGACTATCTGAATTCATTTTAATTACCTATTTGTTGTTCTTTCCTCTAAACTAGACTATCAGCTTCACAAGGACAGAGATTTCTGCTTTAATTTACTATGTTCCCACCTTAAACAATGTCTGGCACATAGTAAGCTCTCAGTGAGTGCTGACTATATTAGCATTATTTAATCCCATGACTCTATCAGATATGCTCCTCAGACAGTCCCTTATCCATGTTCACAGCCATAGCTCATAGCACAGTGCCCAACATGTAACAGGCACACAAATGTGTGTTGAATTGATTTACAAAATTACACTTTTCCAAAATTAACATTTTACTTCCATGATTCAACACAAATTTTACAATATATACCTTTGTACACCCGCCATTTTTACATGAGGTCCCAATCTTAATTTCATCACTGTCTTCTTCTGAAACAAAAAAAACAAATGAGAAACATTAAAACAGAACACTTTACTATAGTGCCATTCTTAAAAAGTAACCTTTGTTTTATTTTAAAAATAAAACAAATATTTTTAAAAATAATCTAAATACAACAAACATATTAAAATTAAGCATTTTAAGTAACTAAGTTTTCTATGTGACCTTTCAGGTAATGTATTTAAAAAGCTAATAAGCCAACTATTGTGATTAGGTTTTACCGATATCTCTAAAAGGCTATGTGACACATTTCTATTCTTAATACAATATTATATCCAATATCTTAACCTTGTTTGAAAGAGAAATCATGAAAGGGTACTTTTCTCCCATGGGTATCACGTATAGGTCAGGGAATATATTTTACCGAGTGCACAAGGAAACATTTATAATTATCAAAGAAACTTATCTTACTGTTTAAAAATAGTAATGAATTGAAGAAGAAAAATAATTTAATTAACAGGCTCTCATTTTAAATAAACCACATACCCAATCTGTGGTATTACTGGCATTTAAAAAACAAGTTCTTTACTACAATGTGCTACGTATGTATTTTTTATATTTATATTCAGTAAATTATACAGCTCCTTTTGCTTTTAGAAATTGTACGAAAAATAATTGCAACATACAAAACAAAATCTTACCTTTGTTTTTTTCATTCCCAGATGACAGTTTAAGTTTATCAAGTGCTTGTTTTAGGGAGGCAGATACTTTTAATTCCAAATTTGTCATTGGTTCATCTGGGCTGGAGAATTTTAAAATTTTATTACCATCATTGATGTACTAAAATATTTCTTTGTACTAAAAATATATATTTTTAAGAGCTTATGGAAAGAAGCCAAATTATGTGTGAATCAAGATTTTCCCATTATAAATTTTTAAACTGATTTTTAGAGTGAATAAGGGGGAGAGAGAAACATCGATGGGTTGCCTCCTCACAGGGCCCTACCAGGGATTGAACCTGCCTCCTTTTGGTGTATGGGATGACGCTCTAACCAAATGAGCCACACCAGCCAAGGGGAGTTTTTCCAAATAACTGCTATAATGTATTAACATGTCTAAGTTTTTAAAAATATATTTTATTGATTTTTTACAGAGAGGAAGGGAGAGGGAGAGAAAGTTAGAAACATCAATGAGAGACAAACATCAATCAGCTGCCTCTTGCACACTCCCTACTGGGGATGTGCCCGCAACCACGGTACATGCCCTTGACCGTAATCGAACTTGGGACCCTTGAGTCCGCAGGCCAACGCTCTATCCACCGAGCCAAACCAGTCAGGGCAACATGTCTAAGTTTTAACAGAAAAGGTTCTGATATTAAAATATTAAGTCTCAAATAATCATGCTATTGCCAACAGAATGAATTATTAATCAATAGGCTAATGGGAAGAAAATAAAGAGTGGCAATCCAAGTTTGTCAACATGAGTATATCCAAGGAAGGGGCCATGATGTACTTTTATGTTTCATGACTAAGCAAAATGCTGAGTATGTAATAAACAAGCAATAAATATGTACTAAGTGAATCATATTCCTAACTGGTGGAGATAATTCACTTTGTGTGGACACTGGTATATCTTTAAATTCAGATGTATCACCAGGCAATTTTAGTAGAGTTAATAAAACAGTAACAGCATCCCCTAGCATTTCATATGATTAAGTGACGTATGTACGATCTGTTTAAGGCCCATTCAATAGATATTATGACTATTAATAAACTCAGGAATGAAAATATAAAGCCTATTCATTCCACATCCTTAATGAAATGAAACCTCTGATGTAGGAGGCCATTACCAAAGTACATAAAAACCTATATCCTCAAAATCTCTATAATACCACCAAATATAGGATAAAATATTTATCTCACTTCTTCTAAAGTAAAATTAGTAGTAGTCCATTATTTAAAAAAAAATAGTAACTCATATTGACAATTATAGTATTATAAGTACACTGTAATACTTAAGGAGTCATGCCACAATTCTTGTCTTTTTCTGATAATTAAAAAAAAAAACAAACTTTTTAGACTGCCAAGCAAGGCATTTGATAAAGTCTCTCATGATTTTTAATAAGGTGAAGTTGGAATAAAAATCATTTAAGTAGTTTGCTTAAATAAACAAATAATCAAAATGTCTCTTGGGGTTCTTATCTTGGTCTGATATAATTCAATATGCTATAAATTTAAGATCAATAAAGGAAAAGTTGGGAAACCCTAAGTCCATAGAGTAAATAAAATATCAACAGGAGCCATATTTGAGGACAAAGTCCAATTCAGCACTCAAGTGCAACATGAAGAAGACCTGGTGTAACAGTGACACCCAATATGCATGTGTAGGAATATAAAATTGATTCTAGACGAGTATGAAGAATCTATATAATTCTACTGAGCGAAAGTGCTTTAACAGATATCCTATGTAAATCAAATACATTGAAAACTTTAGCAGATATGCTATCTAAATCAAAGTCAGTAATAATGAGATTAATAGTTTCAGGCATCTGAAAGTACTAGTAGAAGATGGCACTAGGCTTCTTCTAAGTGACAAAATAGACAAATAAAAGAGAAACTTTGGCTCAATACAAGGGAAAATCACATACTGATCTAGTAACAATGGACCCCTCTGAAATAAAAGGACATTCTTCTTTACTAGATTTGAAAGGGAACTAAAAATTTTCCTGTCAAGAATGTCCTAAAAGATATTCAAGAAACAGTAGAGAAAATGAGAAGGAAGACCTCTAAGTTATTTTTCAACTCAAACTGATGAAAAGGACAATTCCTTTCCAGAATCTCACTATGCCAGTGAGAAAGACACAAGCCAAGGCACAAGGCGGATGTGTGGCTCCCCCCCAACCATAAGTATGATGGTACAGTGACCAAGTCTGCAATTAAGTTTACTGTGTACATGGCCTCAAGTTGAGGAGGAATAAAAATAAAAGATATATCTAAAGGAAAACCAAATGGTAAAAAAGATGGTGACCTAAACAACTGTTACAAATGCAATTATGCAAAACCATAATACTAGGAACAAATGCTATTATTTAAGTGTGACAAAAATATGCAACTGTAAGACATGTACCTTGGCCTCTTTATTGCTTCTACTGGTTTAGGGGCTTGAATGATGTGCTCCTGAAATTTGGGTTTCAATTCAGATAGTTCTTTCTTCTCAGTAGTCTTGACTTCAGGTTTGACTGGCTCAGGTGGCTTTTCACTATTGTGCCTACCTTTTGTACAGCCCTGTTAGTGAAAGGTATTCATTAAGAGTTACCGTCTCATCTATTTCACATGCCTTGATAGAAATACTATTTTTTAATTCTTTATTAATAAGTCCTCTTCTTCACTTTTATCATACTGACTTATTTTAAGAAACTAAAAGTAAGACTCCAAATTTGCTATTATTTGTAAACTAGAGGCCTGATGCACAGATTCGTGCAATTAAAGGAAATTAGATAGTGGCCGGCAGGACTGGATGAGACCGGCCTGACATGCCCTGGAGCCAACCTCCTACAATCTCTCCCCAGCTGGCCACACCTAGAGTGGTGCCGAGGCTCAAAGGGCGTCTGTGAGGTGAGCGGGGTTGCTTTGGCAGGTGGGGACCCTCAGCCTGGCCTGTGGGGATAGGGCCAAAACCGGCAGTCCAACATCCCCTGAGGGGTCCCAGAGTGCGAGAGGGCACTCTGCAAAGTTGCTGTCACTGGGCAGTTCCTGCATTTAGCGTCTGCCTCCTGGTGGTCAGTGTGCATCATAGCTACCGGCCATTCAGCAGTTGCTTAGCCTTTTATATATATTGATGAGATATTATATTGAATAATGCATTTTTTTAAAAAGCTTCTGAATAACATTTTATAAATATCTACTTAATTCTCTATTAAACATACAGCACAAAATTCTTGTTGATAGGAAACAAATTCTGGAGATCTCACAAAGATAATTCTATAAATTACTTATAAAAAAGGACCTCATTCTGATCCCCAGTTCTGCAACTAACTAGCTTAGCTACATGACTTTGAACAATTAATCTTCTCAAATCTCAGTTTTCTTACCAGTAAAGGAGATAATGGTAAGATATTTTTTGAGAGGACTGAATAAAATGATAGAATACATGGCACATCTGGCAGGTGGCAAACATAGAATAAATGCTAGCTACCTTTTCAATATTCCACTGAGTCATACATACATTTTAACATCTCTGAAATCATAAAATTAATGACAAGTCAATTAAGTAACAGCTTTAGTTTCCTTAAAAAGTATGATCTGCAAGTTAACAGAGCCTCGTCTGAAATCAGATTCCTTAAATCTGGAGCTTCCCAGAATATATACTCTTCAGGAGATAATCTAGAAAAAGAGTAATACTTACTACAATGCTTAAAAAATCAGAAAAATCCGTTGTTCTTCTCCTACAGCAAGACCAACCCTATGAAACATGAGAGGGGAAAAAAAAAAAAAACAGCTGAAAACTGTATTTGCATGAGAACCACAACCCAGTAAAATACTCTACTTGTACTTATCTTCTTGAATCCTGAAGTGACTTGTCTATATATTTATGTATTTCATAATTTTTTAAAAAATAAAGTGAAGTGCTTTATTTAAAAAATCTGGTAAATCACAGAAATAATAATTTAGTTTCTAAATATTGTAGCTGTTCTTCAAAATACGAGTTCTACCTGTCTTCAGAATAACATAGATTAATTAACATAGTAACCTAAGCACTGTTAGATCTTTGAAAGTTAAATAACCTTTTCATTCAGAAGCATAAAAATATAGAAACTGTTATCCACTGTGTACCTTCTAAACGAAATATCAACTGGCTCATCAAAAAATGACTTGCACTTTAATTCCAATGTAGTACAGAGAATGAGGAAATAAAAAGGCAGCAAGACTTTGGAGGCCTGAAATATAGACTAAGGGCCAGCTTTGCACATACCCATCTGGGCCTCACGCCACCTCCTTTCCCCCAAATATATTGAAGAATCTGGTAGTGATTTTTTCACAATATGCATTAAGAGGTGCTTGTTTTTGTTTGTTTTTTTTAAAGAAAAATTTTACACACATTTCCTTTATTTTGAAATGTAATTCTTTTTTATTCTGAATTGAGATATAGATGAAAAGTTACTACAACCTTAAATAAAGGGTTTAAATAGCATTAATAATATAGTCATCAGAGAAGTTATTCCATGCAAGAAAAGGCTTTATTGTCTTAACTATATATGAAGAATTTTATCAAGTATGGTGGCGATACTGGGCTACACAGATGAGATAGACTAGTTGTTCCCAAATGCCAATCTGGGATGCATGGTAGTCCTCAGTAAAATGAGAAAAAATGAAGGATAAATTTAAGTATGTGAGTATAAGGTTCCTGTTGTTTCTTCAGAAGGATTGTCTTTTTCTCTAAAGATACCTCTTCTAATTTGAATATTAAAATTTTCTTTCTTTTGATACTGCAATGTTTAACTTCTTACTTGATCAAGTATAAAACTGGCAACAGTAAACATTATATTGACTTACAAAGTTTGTCTAAAATCGACTGAGCTGTGAAATCCAGTAGTCTTAACAAGTCTAAGTCTTCAAGAAATGTTTATAGAGACAATAATAAACAGTAGGGTTGGAGAAGAGAGAAATAAAAATACTTCAAAGTAAAATCATTAACATTAATTAATCAGAATTAATTAATTTTACTGTTGTTTAGTAAAAAAGAGTGATGAACTGAATGACTGGAAAGTTAGTGATATCTAGCAGGAGCAAGATTGAGAGGCAGGCTATTTTTGGAATAAGAGTCCACTGTTCTGCAGTTGCCAATTACACAAAGAAATGGAAATATGTTGGAGAAGCCATAGAGGTAACATCTGAGGGAGAGGAATGAATTAACAAAATGAGAGAAAGTAGGAAGTCGAAGACTGAGAAGCAAAGTATGACTATGGTTAATAAGTTGGAAGAAAACATCAAGGAAAAGAAAAAAGAAAAACATGCAGTAAGAAAACTAAACTTAGAATAAATGGTAGGCCAGGAAAGCTAAAACATCCCTCACTCCTGGGGAAAAAAAAAAAAAATTCCCACAGAATCACAGTTTCCATCCTTATAAGTTTGTAAAAAGGCTAAAAAAGCCATAAGGAGTCAGGTCTCAAGTTGCCCTACTGAAAGTTTGTTCCGTTTCCCTCACTTAAAACTAACTAGAATAACATAAACTTGCTATTCGCTTGTACATCTTTGTTTATAGTTGGCTATGGAACAGCTAACTGTCAAAAAAGATCCAACTACTCTCTGAAAGGTATATTAGAAATTCAAAGGGGATCAACAGAATTAAACATGCAATGAGATTGCTAATGTTCCTAAGAAGCAGCCACACCTAAAGCCATGTAGCCATGCTGCAACATTTTCTTTTTAAGATATATAATGGGAAATGTACCATATTATCATACATTTTAAAAGGCCAATAAACTCACCATGAAATACCTGGACAAACAACATTCTATTATTTCACTACTTCTCCAGACAAAGAACAGGTGGGAAACAGGTGGCATCTCTTTCCTGTTCACTTTCACTCTGAAGTACATGCTGTCCCGAGATTGGCACCATTAAGTGTTTATGAACAATCTTTCCTAAAACTCAGAGCTGCTCTTATTAGACAGCAGCTGTCTGACAGACTGAGATTAAGATTCAAAACTACTTTCATTTCCCTTCAAAATTAGGAAAGTGAAGAAGTGAAGGTTATAGAAAATGAGTTGGGATAGCAATAACAATTTTATAACTGGAAAAGATCTGCCCCTGCATTTAGTGGAGTACTTGCTTAAATCATCCCAAAATGGTCATTAAGAAAGCAGAATCACAAAAGATGAGAAAATACAGATTTAGTATTACAGCTCTAAATTTACTCTATAAATACAAAGAGGCTGAAATATATCAAGTTCCTACCTTTAATGCATCATGAAAGACTGGTACACCTGGGTGGTATGTGCAAGCATCTGGCCAAAAACAGAGAAGAAAAAAAATACTGCTTTATAATAAAGAAATAACATCATTTCCTTCAGGTGTTAACATTTGGTTGTTGTAGTTGTTAATCCTCACCGGAGGACATTTACTCATTGATTTTTAGAGAGTGGAAGGGAAGGAGGGAGAAAAGGGGAGGGAAGAGAAGGGAGGGAGGGAGAGAGGGGGGAGAGAGACACAGTTGATTGGTTGCCTCAGGGGCAGGGGATTGAGCCTGCAATGAAGTACATGCCCTTAAGGAGAATCAAACCCTCAACACTTCAGTCTGCAGGCCAATGCTCTATCTACTGAACCAAACCTGTTAGTGCTCAGGTGTTAACATTTTATCTTCTTTCCAAATGCAGGTAATACTTTTCCTTAAAAATTCACTAATGCTCAAATATGATGCATGGCACACAGTGCTTAATATAACATTGTATTAAAATAGTAATAAAGTTCTAATTTAGGAGTATGATAGCTATAGATAAAAATAAATGAAGAATTGTTCAAGTATAACAAATTACATTCTGTATTCCTCTAATCTTTGTAGTAAAATTTTAGTACCAAAACTTGAAGCTCCAAGATTTTGACTGTTATCTTTCAATTCTGTTTTTACAAAAATACTGTCAAACTTTAAGATTACCTAAGAGATAATCTTAGGACAGGAATGAATTAACAAAAAGATAGTTTAGAAGAATAGGTTCCACAGTTTAAAAACTGTTGTACTATCTAATTGCTAATTAACTTTCATAAACAGGTGTCAATTCTTAGAAATGAACCTCATTAAAAAGAAGGTGAAGTTCTATAGTCTATTTTCACCGACTGTTATTCTATATTTCCTTATACGTTTCTTCATCACACCACCAATTTTTACCTAACTCATGAAAATGGGCTTTAATACAGTTTGTAGTATGGGCAATTACATTGAAAAAAGCCACATAATAGACAGACACACTTATCAAGCCTAGGAAAAACACAGTTCAGTTCCATACCTGTGTAATCTATAATAATAAAAGCATAATATGCTAATTAGACCAGACAGCTGAACAACCTCTGGAGGAAGCCGGGACTGAGAGGGCCGAGGCAAGCCACCTCAGCTGCAAGCGCCAAGCCCCTTGGACGAATTTCGTGCATTGGGCCTCTAGTTTTTTTAGAAGATGTTTTGCTCAACCTTCATGTCCGTTTGGAATTCAACTGTTACAATCTCTGACTCCTGGTGTTGATTAAATACTGGTACTTATAGAAATCTCTCTATTCCTGCCTTAACAGCCTAATATGGTTTCCTAACTTAGTAACCAGGTGTTATCTAGATACTAAGCTAGCAAACAGAACAAGAAAGTGTCAAGTATTTTCATGGCACAGTAAATAAACCCATGGATTAGAAAGAAGCTATTAATTAAGGGTAGTAAAGGAATTAAGGACTAAAAAAGGAGGTTCAAAGTAGAAATGAATGTGCAGAGGGATATGAAATTGAGAGGGGAATCAAAGTAGTGAATAGAGACTTTTAAAATGCCAAATTTACCAAGAGTCAGGGGCATAAATACATAACAGTAAGAAGCATTATCATAATAATGGTCAGTTTTCGGCAGAATAGCAGCAGCAATGAGTCAGGTCTTAACCATACAACTAGTATGAACAACATCGGAAAATCACCGCTTTCAAAAGCAAGCAACAAATAGATGGACAATGTCCTCTCTAGCCTTTCTGTAGCACTTTTACCAGTTTTTCTCCAAGTAATATTTTATGGGTAAGAAGTTACAACATGGTAGTGGTTAAGAGCCAAGGGCTTTTAACATTGGAACTGACCCGGACTCAAATTCTGGCCTGCCTCTTGGCAGCTGTTTCAATTTTCTCATATATGTGGACTAAATAAAATACTGTTTGTGAAGTGGTGCTTTTTCCACAATAACTGTTTAACATATGCAAGTTACCAGTCAGGTTTCCTTTAAACACTCATTTAGTTAGCTGTGTTTCAAACTGAAATGTTCTATCAGCTTAGAAGAGTCTTGTTATTTAGTCAATACATGTCAGACCTCTCCCATTATACAGAACTTTCTCCTAACATAGTCCACAGTTCACCCTTTGCTCTTGTCTTCTAATCTCTACTCCTTTTTCTTAACTTTCCATTCTATCAATCAACCTACTGGAATATTTATTCTAAGTCTCTAAATCGGGGTGGGAACCTTTTTTCTGCCAAGGGCCATTTGGATATTTATAACATCATTCACGACTTGACAAAATTAGCAACTTAAAAATTAGCCTGCTATATTTGGTCAAACATTTATTTAACTCACCCCTAATGCGTTGGCAGGGCCAGACCAAATGATTTTTCGAGCCTTACACCACCTGCTGAATGCTCCCCACCTCTGCTCTAAATAATCCCCATTTTGCTAAAGCAAAGAACTTTAGGCAACTTGATTGGCGTTCCCAGCTGATTTTGGTACTGCTGATGAGACTGTCCATGCCTCTGGCGTTCCTGTACCCCACCCCCAAACTCTTTTTGTACCATTTGACACACATAGAGCTGACTTCCAAAAAATGGTGTATCTCCTCTTAATTTTAACACCCTATAAATAAACATACTGTCTGGTACAACCAAGCATCAGCCTTTCACCATTACTTAGTATTAAGTTAAAGTAGAACACATGCAGACACTAAAGCAGCTTACCTTTCCCACTCCCCCCCCCACCCCCTCACTGGAGGATATTTTTCCATTGATTTTTAGAGAGTGGGGGAAAGAGAGAAATATCGATGTGAGAGAAACACATCGATTGATTGCCTCCTCCATGAGCCCCACCAGGGCCAGGGCCAGGGCCGAGCCTGCAACCGAGGTACCTGTCCTTGACCGGAATCAAACCTGGGACCCTTCTGTCTGCAGGCCATCGCTCTAGCCCACTGAGCAAACAGGCCTGGCTAGGGCAAGGCAGTTTACTTTTCACATAGGCTACCGATAGCAAAGGGCTTTAAAAGCCCTCACTCCTCAATTATGTCATCACTGAAATCTCACAATTTCCCCCTTGAGTAACAACATTAATGTCATTAAAACATCAAGGACAATCGCTTGAGTACTGTACAAAGATTTATCTTTTCCTTAAGAGTCTTGCCAATGCTCTTATTTTAAATGATGCCACCAACTCACCTGTGCACCAAGATAAATATGTCAGAGATCTCAGAGCCTGGAGATTTAATCTCCTTCACAACGTGAAACCATGTTGCTACCACGTTGAACTCAGCCTCTCTGAATAATACCTACTTCACAGGGTTGTTGTGAAAATTAAAATGAGATAATGCTCTAATGTCTAGCACATAGAAAACATACACTAAGTGCTAGAGCGGAATTTGAATAAGTGTCACCTCAATATTCAAATAATCAAGTCACTTCTTTATCCCATTCGCCAATCAAAATTCAAGTTCATTGATCACTTCCTATTTTTCCTCTAGTCTAGTGACTTTTACTTTACCTCCTTAATGCTACACCTTGGTGTTGTGGAGTTAATTCAATCACTTCTATCCATAACGTGGCACGCTATTTAATTTAATTTGGCTAATCTTCACCGGAGGTTATTTTTCCCATTGATTTTTAGAGAGAGTAGAAGGGAGGGAGGGGGAGACACACATCCCCTGGTTTCCTCCCGCACGCACCCCCCACCCCCACCCCCACCCCCCGACAGGGGCCGGGATGGAACCTGCCACGCAGGTACGTGCCCCTTGACCGGGAATCGAACCCGCGTCCCTTCGGTGCACGGGGCGAGGCTCTAGCCACTGACCCACACCGACCAGGGCGAGAGGGCACGTGATTAACATAGAAAGGCCGGAGCAACAATACCCAACACCACCACGGCTGTACCACCCCCCGGGGCGGGTGTGTCAACACCTGAGATTCAGAATAATGTTCCTCACCGAAGAGCGCACTTACAAAAGTAAGTCTATAACGGGGGGTCTGCCATGCACGCCGCGAGCCGGCTTTCAGACAAATGAACTTCTACACGAATACAACCCGCCCCCCGCCCAGTCCTCCAGCCTCTGTGCGGCTGTCTGTATAGCAAATACATATACACACATACAATGCACACACACACACACAATGCACACACACACATACAATGCACACACACACACACAATCACTGCGAATCAACCGCCCAGGGAGACCAGGAGCGCCTGGCTGCCTCTTGCTTCCTCCAGGAGACGAGGCTGGAGGGAAAGGTGTCCTCAATTCCAGGCGAATTAGAGAGTGAGCGGCCGGGAAACACGTGCAGCCGCGGGGAGAGCCGCCCCCGGGGTGCGGGCGGCGGACCCAGGCTCCCGCCGCGGGGTCCGCGCGCAGGGGAGGCGCTGCCGGGGGGCCCGGGAGGGACCCGATCGGGGGCAGCGGGGCGAAGGCTCGCGGGAGGACCCCGGACGCCGTGGGCCCGCGGGCGCCCCCCGGGAGGCGGGGGAGCGCGGAGCGCAGGCGGGCGCGTTTCCCTCACCGTCGGAATTGCTCTCGGCGTCGAAGCGCTGGCCGCAGCCGCGGTTGTAGCACAGCAGGGCCATCTCCGTGCCCAGCGGTCCGAGCAGGCGCAGCGCCGGGGCCGCAGGGCGGTGCGCGTCCAGCTCCCCGCGCCAGCACCGGTCTGTCGGCGGGGCGGCAGCCGGCTTCCGGAAACGGCCGCTTTCAGGTCAGGAACCTTCGCGAATTTTCCGGTCGCGCAGGCGCAGAGATGGGAGGGGGGGTGGTGGGCGGAGGAAGAGGGAGGGGCGGGGCTTCGTCCGGGGGCGGGACTGCAACGGGTCACGGTCCGGGGCAGACTCTGGCTGGGGGGCGGCGGGGGCTGCAGGCTGGGAGGTGGGCCCAGGTGGTACCGGAGAAACCGGGGTCGCGGAAAGCTGGGGCGGCCGAGGCAGGGACCAGCGTTTCGCAGCCCCTGGTTGGCTCTGGGTGACTCGCGCAGATACTGCCCTCTCACGCTCAAGACTGCAATTACACCCCGTTGTCCATGGTCTCCCCACCGGATGCTTGAGAGTCTCTGCAGAACCGTGCGGGTTTCCTGAGTCCTCCGACTAGGCAGGGCGTGGTTGCTGCGGGATGGGTGAGAGGAGGGGCGGGGACGCTGCCTGTGTGTGCGAGTCCTTCGCCTTCAGTCTGAAGCTCTGAAGAAATGTGGGCCGTGGGAGCGATTTTTACTAACTGGGTCCTTGGGGTCAAGTCGCTGGGAAAATGCAAAGCGCTCAGAGATCAGAGTATCAAAGGAAAGAATGGCTCTAATGCAGTGCAGGCAGTGGTCGCTCTTGCTCTGAGACGCGGGTACCTGTTGCTCTTTCGTGTTAGTTTCCATTTAATTAGTTGGTCAATACATAATTCTTCAACCTTGGCACCTCTAGTAAGATTCCATCAAGGGCATGGTGCATCGCCTAGTAATACTACATTAGCAGGCACGCGCAAGGGACTCTAGCTCCGACTTGTATACCTGCCAAACGCCTTTAGATAACAATATTAAAATAGGAATACCAGTAGTTTTTCAGAAGTACAAAGCTATACCATGTTTTTAGTGATCCCAAGTGTGTTAATGAGAGATCAGCTCATAATTCCGCCTCCCCTCCCCCGCCCCACAATAAAAAAAGACTTCTCATTTTTTCCATGGTCCCCTCCCCTCTTTATATTTACAAATATTATATGTAATGTAGAAGGATCCTGGGTTCCATTCCGGTCAAGGGCACATGCCCGGGTTGTGGGCTCCATTCCCAGTGTGGGGCATGCAGGAGTCAGATCGATCAATGATTCTCTGTCATCATTAATATTTCTATCTCTCCCTCTCTGAAATCAATAAAAAAATATATTTTTTAAAAAAATAAACTTTAAAAAAAAAGTAATGTAGTAATTCCAACCTGGATATATACAATGTTGTATTCTTCACTTAACCTAATATGAGTATTTTTCTATTTTGTTTCGTTATGAATGATGAAGTAATATTCCGTTGGATAACTATTCCTCCTTTAATTTCACCAACTTTCTTTATTGAACACTAGAGGCCCAGTGCACGCTTTCGCTTTCGACCGCGGGGGAGCTGGGTGCCTGTCCGCTGGTGCACTAGGCCTTTCAGAAGCGCGGTGGAGGCTTCTGAAAGGCCTGGTGCCGGAGCAGACAGGCACCCAGCTCCCCGCTTTTGATGGTCCGCAGTGGGACGTGAGCTCGCTGCCCCAGAGGCCCCATGTGTTCCGCAGCACAGCCATAGCGCAGATGCTGAGCTCGCGACCCGCTGGCCCAATTGGCTACCCCGGCCACCCCGAGTCCCGCCCCCTGCGCCTCCCTCTGGCCCAATCATGGGCGTATCGGAGTGATGGTAATTTACATATTACCATCTTATTAGGTAGGATAAGCTTCGATAATCAACTTACTGTATGTTGTTTTTCTTATTTTAGATTACTCCTCAAAATAATTGTTGAGTACAGTACTGGAGTAAAGGGCATAAGCCTTTTAGAATAAGTTAGACATTTTAAAGGTATATAGTGCCAATTATTTCCAAAAGATGATACCAATTTGCAATTTTGCCAGCCATGGATGCAAGGAATAAACCATAGGAATTGGTCTTACACAATTAGAAATGGAGAAACTTAGAAAGTTTTGATTGTGGCCAAATCCATTGTCTGCGTATCCTAGCATTCCTGTAACATTATTAGGATTATTAGCAAATGGTTTTAATATTTGTCAGTTTTTTCAACTATAATTTGTAAAAATCAGAAAATTATAAATGCTTATAATAGATAATTTGAAAATGCAGAGATATGTTAAGAACAAAATGCAGAATGATTCCACCACCCAGCAACAAGTACTAAATCACTAAAATAACTTTTTGATAAATTCATTTTCAAGTGTTGCCGTTGGTTTTTTTATTTTATTTTTTTCTTTTTCAACCCTAGGCACTTGTTGGATTACCAGGTACCAGGAATACAGGAACTGTGGTGGTAACATACATAATTTACATAGCCTTTGAGTCCCATTCCTGATCCCTTCCCCCACCCAACACACATATCTTGACATTATTCCCACGTTTTGAAAGCAGTGCTACAGAGTAGTTAAGAGTGGAGTTTTGGAGTCAGACCAGTATTCAAATCCTAGCTCTATAACATAGAGTTAAAATACTTAAATCTGATCATTTCAGAACATCTCTCTGGGCTTCAATGTTATCTTCTGTAAAAATAATAATTTTGTGTAGACTATGCAATTGTTGCTAGTATTAAAAGCATGTAAATAAATAACTTGTAATACACTTAGTACATTAGCTTGCTCGTGGTAGGAGCTCAATAAATGAAAATGATTTTTTCTTTGAAAATTTCTATGGAAATTGTCTGACTTAATGGTATTCAGTCCTATTGCTGCAAATACCAGTATTTTCTTAAAAAATAGGTGATTCTCTGTTGCCATTGAAGTATTTCCCAATATTTTCTTTTATAAATAATAGTATCACAAAGACATCAAGAAGTATGTACAAAAATGTTCAGAGTAGCATTATTTAATGAAAGACAGAAACTGGAAATAATCCAACTATTAATGAAGTATGAAAAGGTATGCACAAATTAGATACTACACAAAAATGGGAATGAATGAACTACAAATTCAACAAAATGGATGAATTTTGCAAACATAATGTTGAGTGAAAAGACCCAAAGGGAGAAAGAAAACCGTGCTTTGTAAACATTTACATAAATTTCAAAAGCAGGCATAAACAAGCCATTGTGTTTAAGAATGCATACTAACATGATAAAGCCCTAAGTTATTGTCATAAATGCTGGATGATGGTTACTTTTAGGAAGGTTAGAGGAAAGGCGGATGTCTATGAGGTACTGGCATATTTCATTTCTTTATGTGGTGCATGTTCACTTTATAATGATTCATAAAGTAATGCATTTATTTTATGTACTTTTCTGTCTTATTTTTCCCATAGTACAGGAATCTGAGTTCTAGATGCTTATTTAAAATTTCCAGTGGAGCCAAAACCGGTTTGGCTCAGTGGATAGAGTGTCAGCCTGCGGACTGAAAGGTCCCAGGTTTGATTCTGATCAAGGGCACGTACATTGATTGCAGGCACATCCCCAGTGGGAGGTGTGTAGGAGGCAGCTGATCGATGTTTCTCTCTCATCAATGTTTCTAGCTCTCTATCCCTCTCCTTCACTCTCTGTAAAAAATCAATAAAATATATTAAAAAAAATAAAATAAAATTTCCACTGGTAAAATAACTTTTAAATGTTATAGCATAATTTTTTCATATAAAAGACTAGCTTGAGTAATCAAATTAGATACAGATTGGTTGACTACAAAAATAACTTTGAACTCTAACTTATTTACAGTGAAGGGTCTTTGGAAACTAGATGGAAGTAGGTAAACAACCAGGGAACTAAGAAAAAACAAAAACAACCAGTAAACATAACATCATCTACCTTTATCTCAAACCAGAGGAATAGAATAGCCAGCCATGAGCAGTTAACTTGTCAACTTTCACCTTTCTTCCTGATGAATTGTAAGTCTTAAGTCCCATGTAAAATTAATTAACCCTGTCTACAACAGGAAGTCCAATCTCAGAGCTTAAAAAGTAATCTTACCCTAACCTGTTTAGCTCAGAGGATAGAGTGTCACCAGAGAACTGAAGGATCTTGGGTTTGATTCCCAATAAAGGGCACATACCTGGATTCAGGTTGCTCTAGTCAGGGCTCTTGCGTGAGGCAATCTCTCTCTCTCTCTCTCTCTCCACTATTCTCCTCTCTCTCTTTCCCCTCCTCCTCCTTCCCTTCCACTGTCTCTAAAAATTCAATGCGAAAACTATCCTAGCTTGAGGAGTAACCAATAAAAAAAAAAGTAATCTTATGTATTTTGATTACAGGTGACATATTGAACCTCCATTTTCTCCTCAGATCCCACTAAAATTGAAGGTATATATATATATATATATATATATATATATATATATATATATATATATATATATATATACTAGAGGCCCAGTGCATGATTGAATCATGCACGTGTAGGGTCCCCTACACGCTTTCGCTTTCGATCGCGGGGGAGCTGGGTGCCTGGTGCCGGAGCAGACAGGCACCCAGCTCCCCCGCTTTTGATGGTCCGCGGTGGGACGTGAGCTCGCTGCCCCAGGGGCCCCTTCTGTTCCGCAGCACAGCCATGGCGCAGACACTGAACTCGCGCAGATGCTGAGCTCGCACAGAGGCTGAGCTTGCTCAGTGTCCCGCTGGCCCAATCGGCTACCCTGGCCACCCCGAGTTTCGCCCCCTGCGCCTCCCGCTGGCCCAATCGTGGGCGTAGCGGAGTGATGATAATTTACATATTACCATTTTATTAGGTAGGATATATATATATATATATATATATATATATATATATATATATATATATATATCTTCTATAAGGAGGTTTGACTAGGGTACTACAATAGACAAATTATATCAGCAAGTTTTGTTTTGTTTAATTTTGTCTTCATTGTGGTATTAGGAATGTTTGTATTTTTGTTCTAGTGGTTTCCTATGTACTAATACCTTTATAAAATTACCTTTTTCTTTTTCTTACTTAGGCTTTCCTACTCATATTTAACTGACTTGGACTTTTAGCTTCCTATAAACCAGGGATTTTCAACCTTTTTCATCTTGTGGCACATAAACTAATCACTAAAATTCTGTGGCACACCAAAAAATATATACTTTTTTGGCAATCTGACAAAAATAGGTATAATTTGATTCATTCACACTGGACAGCTATTGTTGTGTTGGCTATTATCTTTTTTTTATTTGACAATCTAAAGGAAAAGAGGTCAGTTTCCCTGTCTAAATAGTCAGTTATTGTATTTAAAAAAAAAATTCTTATGCCCTGATCGGTTTGGCTCAGTGGATAGAGCGTCAGCCTGTGGACTCAAAGGTCCCAGGTTCGATTCCGGTCAAGGGCATGTACCTTGGTTGCGGGCACATCCCCAGTAGGGAGTGTGCAGGAGACAGCTGATTGATGTTTCTAACTCTCTATGCCTCTCCCTTCCTCTCTGTAAAAGATCAATAAAATATATTTAAAAAAAAAATTCTTATGGCACACCAGTGTGCCTCTTTCAGTACACAGGTTGAATACTGCTACCATAGTTTATGTATTCTTTTCTTCTTTCCTTCCCTCTCTCACTTTATTTATGTTTTTTTTCTACTTTGTTAAAAAATGTAACATTTACATGTTAGTCTTCCCCTCTGATGCTTAGCTTATTATATAAATATATTTATTATATACATTATATGTTAACATATAAATGCATATTCATCAAATATATGTATTTATTTACTCACAAGAAATATATTAAAAATATATTCACTGCTTACCATTAGTCTTGTGGCCGAAGTTTCCTCATTCTTGTGGTCAGATGAAGTTGGTCTTCCAATAGAATCATCAGGAATACCTTATGAAAACAATATTCTCTGAGTTCTTACATGTTAAAAATAGTTTTTTCTATAGACCTGAAACTTAAAAAAGGACTTAAGTAGATATAAAATCCTTTGTTCATACTTGTTTTCTAAGCATTTTTACAAATATTGCTTCATTATCCTGATTTCTGCATTGTTCTTTGTAAATATTGGACATCTGACATGTGGAATGCTATTGTAAATTCAATTAAAAAGTTCTACATTGAAAATAAAATTACTTGTTTCTATTGTAACAATATGAACACTAGTTTTGTTGGAGCACAACATCATGGCACAGTTTCTTAGCAAATTAAGAAACTTAAGTAAAAATATGCTTGGGATTAGTGGTGGTGGTACACGTATAATTTTATTTACTTAAGCTGCGATGGCATACTAGTTAAAATAGAATCCTAATTGTGAAAATTTGCAAATATTTCCTACATAGAATAACTGAACTGAATTTGTGTGGAGAGCCTATTTTGAATGAAAAACAAAATTAGGTGGAAAAAAAGAAAATAAAACCTCTTCTTGGAAGCACATGTTTACTTTTTGCTTCCCTGTGTCCATCAAACCTTTAGAAATGTCCTGAACTCATTTTGCTATTCTGTAAATCAATATAAATGTCTTGCATATAGTACTGCATATATTTTAAGCGATTCTCCCAAAACTTGGTTACTCTGTTTTTTGAAATAAGCTGAACATCTTTAACCAAAATAGTTCACAAATATGGACTGCTTAAAACTCTCCAGCTTTTGAAGTCCTTAGTGAATTGCAATTTTAAAAACAGATTACAAACAAGAATACATTGAAATGTATCCCTACAACGCCAGGGAGAAAACAAAACAAATAAATAAGGAGGACTAGAGATGATAAGTTTGTACATTGAAAAAGTATACATTTATGTTTATGCTCTTTAGCGCTCACACACACAGTGATCTGAAGAGTTCAACTTTGATAACGTTACCAAATATCCATTATTGGCAGCAATCCCTACAGAACTAATTTATTAAATTCTCACATCAGAATTGTAAAGGACATTTTCTTACAATAAATTCTCATTTGTTTTTACTTTAAAAAAATTCCATTTAAGATGGTATATATATTTGTTTTTTTTTTAAATATATTTTATTGATTTTTACAGAGAGGAAGGGAGAGGGATAGAGAGTTAGAAACATCAAACAGCTGCCTCCTGCACACCTCCAGCTGGGGATGTGCCCACAACCAAGGTACATGCCCTTGACCGGAATCGAACCTGGGTCCTGTCAGTCCTCAGGCCGACGCTCTATCCACTGAGCCAAACCGGTTAGGGCCATATTTGTTTTAATAGCATCACAACAAGGGAGGTGAGAATACTACATATTTTGTTCCCCACCTCACATTCTCTCAACCCACCATTTTACCCCATCATTGTGGATGAACCGGAAAGCATCTCATTCCATCTGCATCACCTACCTTTCCCTCTTCAGTCCCAGGCTTCTCTGGTGCGATTGTGTAAAATGCCTGGTGGAATCCAGTCAGCCTTTCAGGTGCTTATCAAACCTGGAAGTAGGAGGAAGAAACATTTACTGGTGCAACTCTTGCCCAATGACCAGGTGGGGACTGGTGGTATGTGCTCCTGATTCTTTCTCAGGTGGACAATTCTGAGGTGCAGTCTACAAAGCTTCTTAGGGAAATTGGGTCCCAGCTTAACTGCAGTAATAATATTGCTCAATAATATATCCTGGGATTTAATTTTCTTCCTTTCTCTTCCCAGTTTCCCAATCTTCTTTGGAATTAATTTCCTAAAGCAAACTATTTACCAGCTTTTGTCTCCTGCTCTGCTTTTGGAGAGGACCCAAACTGAGACAAACTGAAATATGTGCGTTTTTACTGAATATCTGTTTTTAAAATGAAAGCTCCAAAAGATGAACTTCATCATATTTCAGAAGTTTATAGACTAAATGCTCTATTAATAGAAAAAGGGAGGGCAACTTTATAGTTTGAAAGTTTGAAGCTATTGTGGATCAGGAAGAACGATTTCCTTAGGCAATAATTGCTGGTACTTCCTTAAAATTACATTTCTGTTATTGTCTAAAAGGCCAGCTTTTCTAAACAATTTCCGTTTTCATTAAGCTAGGATCTTTACATCGTACATCTGAAGGCTAAGTGACGTGGTTTGTAGATTTGAATAAAGCAAATTTTTGAAATGTGCTGCTGACTCATTTGTTTGTAGCCCATTTTTATAATTTTGTAAATATAGAAACAATCACTAAAATTTCCAGTTTCTGTGAAATTTCATATGCATGGTTCTAATTTTGGTTTATTCTATACCACATTTTTTTTCTAAAAAGAAATCCCATTTTACTGGTAGTTTTTTCTATATCATACGTTCTTCCAAACAAGAAACTTATGCTGTTTTTTAATAGTGGATAACAAAGAACGTTTTTAAAGACCATCAAGACATACAAACTTACTTTATACGTCCAACTAAAATGTAAGATCCTTAAAAGTGGGTGCTTTAGTCTCTTGGCTCAATATTATATCCTGAATGCTTAGGATAATGACTGACATAAGATAGGCACTCAATAGATATTTGTTGAATACAGTAGATGACTGAATTTATATGTACTCAATAGGGAAAGAGCTAAAAGGTGGAAAATTTACAGTTAAATTATCACAAGTTTTTCTTCAGCCTGTAGCATTTGGAGAAAAACTGAATAAAAAAATTAAATATAGAAATTAATTTAGATATATATTATAATTAATAAAACAATGTTAAACTCCTGAAAGATATCAAAAGTCCCTGTATAATGAAAAGTAACTTGGCATGAAAGCAGCAGAAAGAAGGAATACTTTTTGTCATTTTTTTTTCATTTTTATTGATACCTGAGAGAAAGGGAGAGAGAGAGAGAGAGAGAGAGAGAGAGAGAGAGAGAGAGAGAGAGAGATGGAAACATCAATGATGAGAGAGCATCATTGATTGGCTGCCTCCTGCATGCCCCCTCACTGGGGATCGAGCCTGCAACCTAGGCATGTGCCCTTGACCGGAATCGAACCTGGGACCTTTCAGTCTGCAGGCCGATGCTCTATCCACTGAGCCAAACCGGCTAGGGCAGAAAGAAGGAATACTTTTAAATGTTTAAGGTTAAGTTGAAATGTATTTCTTTTTAAAAAACAAAGTATTTGTCCTGGCCAGTGCTCCCAGTGGTTAGAGCATCGGCCTGGTCACGGAAGGGTCTTGGGTTCGATTCCTAGTCAAGGGCATGTTCCTTGGTTGCAGATTTGATCCTAGTCCCTATTGGGGTAAGTGCAGCAGGCAACCAATTGTTGTGGCTCTCTCACATCTCTCTCTCTCTCCTGCCCCCCTTCCCTCCCTTCCTTCCACTCTCTCTAAAAAAGCAATGAAAAATATATCCTTGGGTGAGGATTAACAAACAAAGTATTTAACTATGGATAATTATGTACTCGGTCTTGCAAAGCTTAAGCATTGTTATGCAATATATCAGTAAATGTTCTTCACCACAAGATGGCAGCAAAGACTTATTTTTGAGTCGTTAGACACCCTCAGTCAATACCAAAAATAATGCATTTTTAAAAGGTATAATGCATAAGGAATGTAGGGAATATACATATACATATTACATATATATGTGTGTGTGTATATATATATATACACTATTCCTTGGAGGTACGTACCACTTCATCAGAAAGGTTTTATCATGGGTGCCTAGAGTTTCTATGACTCTTTATACTTGCCTCCTCTCTTTTAAATTCTCTACTTCTATTGCATTTTGTACACTTCCAGATTAATCTTACATTACAACATGTCACCCCATCACTAAAAAAATTTAAAATAATTTTCTATAAAATACAGAATTTTAAAAAATTATATTATTCACTCAACCAATTTAGTAACTATGCTCTATTTATAAGGCACTGTGATATGTACTAGGAGTAGAATCAAATAGGCACATGAAGTTTTTCATTTTGGGAGTTAATGTAAAGATATAGCTGCACAAAGCACTTACTTAGAAAAAGTCTGATTTGAGGACTGTGGAGGAGCAAAGAGAAGAATGGGGATGAGAAGGGAGTTCAACTGTGAGCTTCCGAGTCTGGGATTCAGGAATAAAATTTAGGTTTGAGAGAACAGTTTGGGAATTATCAACATAAAAGTAAAACTTGAAGAGCATATACATATAAATTGTATATTAATGACTCTTTAATTTTAAAATTTATATACATGATAGCTGCAAAAATATTTTAAAACTATAGACATGATGAATGTAAAATTCACTCATCTTATCTTAACTGCTAACATTTTGATGTATATATTTTCAGACTTATCTCACACATAAACACAACTTATATATGCATAGTCTGAATATCTATCTGTATATATGTAACAGATCATAAATGGGGTCATAATATAATACACATCCTGTTTTTATAACTGCAATTCACTTAAGATATAGTAAAGAAGGGGATGTTGGAGATGACAGCAAATGAGACTGAAAAAGAAAAGCCAGGAAGCTGTATAAGCTTTGGGAGAATAGCCATGTGTGACAAGAACTGAGTGACTTTTAGGAATGGAATAGTTTAGTGTCAAATTCTGCAGAGTGATTAAATGAGAAAATGACTCATTTTCCTGCAAGAAGATTCCTTTGAAAGACAGGATGGTATCTCCATAGAAAGTCTGAATAGAGGAATAGTGTTTATTGATAGATTTATTTAAAGTAGAAGAGATTAAAGCATGAATATAATTTGTGAAAAAGAGCCTGGTAGAGCCCTGGTGGGTATGGCTCATGTGGTTGAGCATCACCCTTGCAAGAAGTTGCAGGTTCCAGAATGCCCAGGTTTTGGGCTCAATCCCCAGTAGGGGGCGTGCAGGAGACAGTCGATCAATGTGATCCATGTTTTTTACCAATGTTTCTCTCTCTCTCTCTCTCTCTCTCTTCTCTCTCTCTCTCTCTCTCTCTCTCTCTCTCTCTCTCTCTCTCTCTCTCTCTCTCTCTCTCTCCCCTTCCCTATGCTTCCTCTCTTTTTAAAGCCAATAAAAAACATATTTCAAAACAAAACAAAACAGAGCCTGGGAGACAAGGAAATCTAAAATGTAAGAAAAGTAAAGAATAAATAATAGAATACTATTCTGAAAATGGTCAGATGTGGTCTAAAACTATGTGAAGCATTTGTTTATACATGGATAAAATGTTTTTGTTTTTTTTTCCTCCAGAGTCTGGAGAAAATTATGTGAAAATTAGTGTAAGTATAGTTAAATATTTAGGTATGGGTGGAGAGTTCATACTCAAGGATCTTCACAAGATGGTCTCCGTCCTTTCTTTGTTAATTCACTTCATGTGGCTTACTTCACATGATTCACATGATTCCACTTGAATTCACATGATTCAAATGGAATTACTTCTTCTTGCCCCACTATGTACCATGATTTCATGTGCTTTGTTTACTGCATTCTCTCCTCCAATCTCTCCTTGTTTAAAGCTTACACATTCTTCAAGGCCCAGAACAAGTTCCACTCCTATGTGGAGACCCCTTACCACATAATCCAGTTCAAGGGCAACTTCTCATTACCTGGAGTTTATAGGAAAACCAGTGAATGTTATCTCTAAAATCAGAACCAGTGTAGAACACTGGAGGGAAATAAAACAAGTGTAAGTGGGATGGAGGTTTAGGGGAGAACCTTCCAGACCTTTCAGGGTCTGACAACATCAGAGAATCGGGACAGTGGAGGGGTTTCTTTGTTTTAATCTGTTTCAGTCATTTTAGAAAATATATTAAGCACTCCTAAAATGAATTCAATCCACTGCTTCTTGAAAGCACAGATTTCACTCTTATTATTAAACTAGAGGCCCAGTGCATGATTGAATCATGCACGTGTAGGGTCCCCTACACGCTTTCGCTTTCGATCGCGGGGGAGCTGGGTGCCTGTCTGCTGGTGCACCAGGCCTTTCAGAAGCCTCCAGCGTGGCAGAGGCTTCTGAAAGGCCTGGTGCCTGAGTGGACAGGCACCCAGCTCCCCCGCTTTTGATGGTCCCTGGTGGGACGTGCGCTCGCTGCCCCAGAGGCCCCTTCTGTGCCGCAGCACAGCCATGGCACAGACGCTGAGCTCGAGCCGCCGCTGGCAATGCGAGCTCAGCGTCTCGCCAGCCCAATCGGCCACCCCGGCCACCCCGAGTCCCGCCCCCCCCGCGCCTCCTGGCCAATTGCAGGCATAGCGAAGGTATGGTCAATTTGCATATTTGTCTATTATTAGGTAGGATGTAAAATGCATATTAGATTTGATTCGTCATTAAGAAATGTTTAATTTTTTGTTTCTGTTTAAGTTTTCCAAGGGCAATTCTAAAATTGTGTTAGTTATTTATATCACAGGTGACTTTTTATCAATATATAAGAAGAATAAAAGCAGTTGGGTATTAATATAATAATAAAAAACAAGGAATGAGAAGAGCCAGGATTTGGATTAAGAAGACCTGACATTTAGTCCAAATGTATAATCTTGGGCATGTCACATGCTTTCTCACCTAAACATAGGTTGTTAGGAGAATCAGTTCAAAAAGTTTCTGTGAAACTGTGTTGTGAACCAAACACTTGCAAAAGTATTAGTAAAGGTGTTTTAGAAGCTTTCTTGTAAAAGTGTGTCATGGTTTTTATTTAAGAAACTTTGTGATATTTAAACTTACAATTATAAGTTTTACAGATTTTGATACCCATATTGACAGCAATTTGGTTTTTATTACTTAGCACAAGTTTGACAATTAAAAGTCCTTCAGCAAATGTTTGTTAAGTTAACAGTGAACAACTGGTAGTATCCTGAATCCTATCAAAACAATTTTATTTTAAGCATAAGAGGTATTTATTATACTTTACAAATATAGATGCAGAATAGTTTGTTCAGTTTTTAGGTAATAGGAATTTAACTTTACATTTTTCTTTTTGCTCATGCACATAAAATATCTTAATCAGAATTATTACAAAATTGATTATTTTTGATGTGAATATATTTGGAGGAATATATGTCATTAGATTAGTTTAATCTGTTGGTCACTTTTCTCTACACTGTTAATCACTCATAATTTTGCCATTTTCATTTTAAACTTACTGAAATTATTTTTGTTAATATATTTTTTCTTATAAATTTTATAACAAGACTAGAGTTCCAGTGCATGAAATTTGTGCATGGGTAGGGTCCCTAGCGGCTGCTGGCTGCTGGTCAGGGCCTCCCTTCCCCGGCTGTCAGCCTGCCCCACCAATCTGATCGCCCCGCCACCGCCCGGCCCATCCTCTGCACCCCTGCCCGGCCCCTCTTGCTGTAGCCCCGGTCCCCTGTCTGCTGGTAGCTCTGCTCCTGACGCTGCTGCTCCCATGCACTGATGGCACTGGCCCTGCTTGCACCTGCTAATGGTGCGGAGCAGTTGGGGCCGGCGCCATCAGTGGGTGTGAGCAGCTGCTGCTGCCCTGATTGCCCTTCAGGAGCAGGGGGAGGTGCGAAGCCCTCAGGGGTGATTGAGGCAGCAGCCACTGCTCGCACCCGTTGACAGTGGTGAGTGATCAGGGCTGGCACCAGATGCTGGCAGCGGGTGTGAGCAGTGGCGCCAGTGCCAGCAGTGGGTGAGAGTGCAGCAGGCACCAGCAGCAGGTGCAAGCCTTGGGGAGGACCGCGGCACATGGGAGCAAAGAATTTTCAGTAACCACCAGAGGCTCGCCCCGATGACAGTGACTGGCACCCCGCCTTGGTCTGGTGCCCCCCACTCACATGCTCCACCATCTCGCTGCGGCCAATGCCCTCCATGTTTTGTGCTCTGCCATCTGCTGCTGAGGCCTGCCATGTTCCACATACGCCCCCTGGTGGTCAGTGCATGTCATAGCGAACGGTTGTTTGGTAGTTCTGAAGTTCGGTCGATTTGCGTATTAGGGTTTTATATAGATAGATTTGATCCATTGTGATTTTTTTGCCTAAAACCTATCTAATAAAAGGGTAATATGCAAATTAACCATCACTCTGTAACAAAGATGGTGGCGCCCTTAGCCACAAGATGACGGCGCCCGGTCCTCTCAGCTCTGCTGGAGTCCCCTAGTTCCGGGGGGTGACCATTGAGAGTGGGCAGCGTGAGTGGCCTGGCAGAATGTTTGCTTCGTTGCCACAGTGCAGATGGTCCTCTGGGCCACAGAGAGCCTCTGGGCATCAGATGCGGAGCGGCCAGGCCCCGCAGAGAGCTACTGGTGCACAGATTCATGCACAGGGCTACTACTAAGATATAATTTATAACATTTTCTTTGGTGACCATTATTTCTACCAGATCCAATGTGTCTGCATCATAGTTTATATGTCATAATGTTACCCTGGGAATTGTATCTATTTGCAAATGTATTTGTCTGGCTTATTTGCACCAATCATACCAAAAATTTAAAGACTGAAAGTTTATATTTATTTGTTGACTAATCATAAAAATCTATATATAGAATGATTGTCTTCAGATGTTTTAAGATTAAACTAATGCCCAGGGCTGGTTTCTTGAATGGATAAGCCAATTTTTCCTTATTTTGTCAATCATTCTATGTCCTAGCAAGGTTTCTAATTCATATTTTACTATATTAATAATGTACCTTTCTTTCCTAAAGTCTGAAAAATGAGTCAGCTTAGTAGATATCATTTAAGTAGACACTGAAAAATCATATTTGGCTAATATCTGTGGGCCTGAATAATATATGCTTAGGCTTTCCTCCATTTCTTTGAAAAAGTGAATACAAATTATTTCATGGAAAATATTATAATAAAATAGTCATTAGTTGGCCAAGAGATAATTTAATGAGGATTTCATAAAAATCAAAGCAGAATGTGTTAAGAGGACTAAAGAGAAATAAGATAACATTGTAATATAATAACAGAAAATTTAAATAAATATAGTTTCAGGGAAAATGTTCTAATATTAAAATCATGCTGTGAAATATGTTCCCATGGGAAGTGTGAACACTTCAGTTATTCAAAACCAGCCAGGAAACAGCATTAAAAAATATACCCTTGGGAGTAATTTTATACAGTGGTTGAGTCGATTAGGAGCCTACGAGGCCTTTACCATACCTACTTGGTATGACTTAAGCAAAATAGCGACTTTCACATAGTACTTGCCATTGGAAAGTAGAAATTAAAAAATAATGTGACTATTGCAGGTAACATGATTCTTTTAATAAAATACAGTTATATTTTACTAAGCTATCAAATATTAGGAGTAATGATTTTCAAAGAATTTTTAAAATAAAAATGTTATGAAGTGTCGTCAGGCTCCATTACATATTTTTATTCACACATATTACTTCTCTGGAAAAATAATTCTATAAGTTGAAAAGTTGAAAAGAAAGAGGGCTAATGAAATGAAAAGAAAAAAAATAAATAATAGGGAAAACAAAAAACATATGTCACACACTCAAGGGGCATCAGGCTTTGATGGGACCAATGCAAGGAGTATTCATATTAAAATAAAAAACAAATCCAGATGTTTCTGCTTTGAATGTGTTAAAGAAGTAAATAATTGCTCTCTCTAGTTTTTATTTTTATTTTTTGGTGAATACACATCTTTTACTGATAGCATTATCATTTTAAAAATCACATGTAAAGAATATTTAATTGGTTTAGCTTTTGAATATCTTTTTCACAATATTTCAGTTCCTTTTTTATTATTGAAAGTAAGTAAATATGCTGAAAGATAATGATGTAAACTACAACTCCAGATACACAGTATTTATGATATTGCATATTCATTAAAAAAATGAAAGTGCAGGGCCCTTTGAAAACAGCAAAAGCCAACTAAATAATGTCTAAATATGTGCATGGCAATGCTTCAGTTGAACTATGTAAATATAATTTCTTAATTTTTATTAATAGCTGAGAACATGGGATCATTCCATTTTTTAATATTCATTACTACATATGACAACACAGCAATTCAGTGCTTACTCTGTTCCAGGCTCTTTACATTAAACTAGAGGCCCAGTGCACAACATTAGTGCACTGGGGGTGGGGGGGTTCCTTCATCCCGGCCTGCTCCCTCTCGCAGTCCAGGACCCCTCAGTGACGGGGAGCGGGCCTAAGCAGGCAGGCGGACATCCCCCAAGGGGTCCTTAGTGCTGCTGCAGAGGTGGAAGAGGCTCCCGCCACCACCGCTGCACTCTTCAGCCATGAGCCTGGCTTCTGGCTGAGTTGCGCTCCCCCTGTGGGAGCACACTGACCACCAGGCAGCTCCTGCATTGAGCATCTGTCCCCTGGTAGTCAGTGCGTTTTATAGCGACTGGTCATTCTGCTGTTCAGTCGATTTACATATTAGGGTTTTATTATATAGGATAGTCCTCACAGAAACTGAGATGGGTAGGTACTTTATTAACCCAGTTTTTCAGATTAGGAAAACAAGACATAGAGGAGTTAATTAACGTGCCTAAATTATTACGCCTAAATTATCACAGCTGGTAGGTCAAAAAGATTAATTCAAAGCCAGGCATTCTGAATCCAAAGCTTATGTCTGTAGCTCTGCCCAAAGCATTTAAAAATAAGCTTATTCTATAGTATTTGTGAGTTAGAAAATTTGTAAGATAGAGTTGGAATCTATTTTGTAGTGCTTGTATAATTTGAAGACACTTTCAGGTAGAAATTGATTACTACTATCTTCTCAGTAAGTGTTCTATTGTAGCAAAAGTTAAGTCTTACTTTTATTCCTAACTGCCTAGTATAATGTCATTATAGTATATAATTATGTGGTTACCCAATGCATATTTTTTGAATATGTTACACATGAAAATTTCACAGAGGAAGTTGCTCAAAAAAAAAGGGGGGATGAGAGCAATATTTGAAAGCTACTTTTACTCCATGGAGCAGATTTTAAAAATGTAATTAAAAGTTTTATTTGGGATTTATTGAAGATTCAATGCAGCTCTAAAAATATAATACTGAGAGATCCCATGTACCCTTCACCTGGTTTCTCCCCATGGTGACATCTTATAAAGCTATCATACAAATACCATGAGGAGGAAATTGATATTGATACAATCCATTTATCTTATTCAGATTTCCCCAATTTTACATGTACTAATTTTTTAAAATATATTTTATTGATTTTTTACAGAGAGGAAGAGAGAGGGATATAGAGTCAGAAACATCGATGAGAGAGAAACATCGATCAGCTGCCTCTTGCACACCCCCTACTGTGGATGTTCCCACAACCAAGGTACATGCCCTTGACCGGAATCAAACCTGGGACCCTTGAGTCCGCAGGCTGACGCTCTATCCACTGAGCCAAACTGGTTTCAGTCATGTACTCATTTTTGTGTGTACTTAGTTGTATGTAATTTTGTCACATGTATCGCTGTTGTATGTAACTACCATCACAGTCAAGATACAAAACAGTGTCAGCACTATAAAGTTCCCTATTGTCCCTTTATTTATTAATCCTCATTCAAGGACATTTTTTCCATTGATTTTTAGAGAGCGTGCAAGGGAGGGATGAGTGGCAAGTAAATAGGGGGAGAGAGAGAGAGAGAGAGAGAGAGAGAGAGAGAGAGAGAGAGAGAGACAGACATAGATGTGAGACACATTGATTGGCTGCCTTTTGCATGTGTCTTGACCAGGGCTAAGTTCGAACCTGCAATCCAGGTATGTGTCCTTGAATGGAAATAGAACCTACAACCCTTTGTGTGAGAGCCAATGCTCTAACCACAGGGAAACACCAGCCAGGACCCTACTGTCCCTTTAAAACCAAGCCCTCCAGATCCTGCCCCTTCCTTAATCCCTAATGACCACTCATTTGGTCTCCATCTCTATACTTTCGTCATTTTTAGAATGTTATATGAGTGGAATTTTACATTAAAAAGCCCTTTGGAACTGTTTTCTCACTCAGCATAATTCCCTGGAGACTTATCCAAGTTATTGCATTTATCATTACTTCATTCTTTTTTATTGCTGAGTAGTGTTCCATAGAATGTATGTGCCCAGTTTGTTTAACCTTTCACCCACTGAAGGACATCTGGGTTGTTTCCAGTGTTTAGCCATTACCGATAAAGCTGTTATAAATATTTGTTACAGGTTTTTGCATGAATGTTGCATTCATTTATCTGGGGTAAATGTCCAAGGGTGTAATTGCTGAGTCATATAGTAGTTGCATGTTTAATTTTATGAAAAACTTCCAAAGTGTTGCACAGTGGCTGTAGTATTTTACATTCCCACCAGCAATGTATGAATGCTCCTGTTTCTTTGCAGGCTTGCCAGCATTTGCTATTGTTACTAGTTTCCATTTTAGCACTTCTGATAAGTGTGTATTAGTAACTCATTGTAATTTTAATTTTTATTTCTCTAATGGCAAATCATGTTAAACATCCTTTCTGTGCTATCAGTTTATCCTTTTTAGTGGTATTTAGATGGCAAACTTTATTTTCCATTTATATATCCTCTCGGATGAAATGTTTGTTTATCTTTTGCCTGCTTTCAAATTGTACTGTTCTTCGCTTTCAAGTTTTGAGAGTTCTTCATATAATGAAGATACTTATTCTTGGTCCTTTATATATTCTAGGCACTAGTCCTTTGTGTAGTTTGCAAATATTTTCTCCCACAAAATAGTTTTAAAATCTCTTAACAGTTCTATTTTGTGGAAAAGTTTTAATTTTGATGAGGTTTAATTTATCAATTTTTCTTTTATGGATTGCACTTTTGTCATCAAATTAAGAATTCATCCTCTAGCCTTAGCTCCTGAATATATTTTCTACTTTTTCCCTGAAAGTTTTCTATTTTTCTATTTGTTTATAATTCATTTTGAATTAATTTACACATTTTACATATCATATGAGTTCTAGGTTGAGGGGTTCTTTTTTTGTTATGGAAAGGCTATCTTTCTTCTATTGAATCACTTTTTTCAAGTTTATATTTGTAAAAATCTGTTGTGGTAACTCACATAGGTGTATTTATTTATTCTTCATTTTGTTCCATTGATCTAAGTAAAGATATTTTAAGATATATTTAATACCAAGAAAGAGAGAAAAATCCTACTGCAGAGGTCAGCAAATATTTTCTTAAAAGTTTCAGATAGTAAATATTTTTGGTTTTGTGGTCTGTGTCACAAATATTCGCTCTGTTGTTAGGCAAAAGCAGCCATAAACAGTACATAAATAAATGAATAAATGGGTGTGACTATATTCCAATTATATTTTATTTATAAAAGCACACAGCAGATTGGATTTGGCCCACAGGATATGGTTTGCCAGTTCTTCTTCTACAGAAGAAAGTAATAATTGAGGTGAAAAATCTAATTGTCCAGGAAGTATTGGATATTTGTAAAATACTGCTAAATTCCTCCCTATCCTACAGTATTTAACATGCTAATGGCTTGTTTTCATCCTAATCAATAATCTCACTTGTGTAATATATGAAAGCATTTTTAAAGGAAAACACTCTTGTATATTGCTAATGATTATTAAATTACTTTTTACTCTGGTATTATTTAAATATGTAAAACATAGAAATAGTATATTTTTCTTTTGTTTATAGTTCTTATGTGTTTATATAGGCAAAACTATGAAACAATAAAAATTAATATTAACAAAATTAATTTGCTATAATTAATGCATGTCTTCTTCAATATAAATAACTTACCTCAAGTTGAAAATGGAATTGACTCTTTGAAAGCAGAGGTTGAAATGATTATGGGATGATTCAATTCTTCGTAACCTCTTCTATTAAATTGCTTTTAATATGTTGTTTATTTTATACACTGATACGATATTTGGCTGTCACTTGGAAAAACTCATCAATTACAGATAAATGGTTATTTTGTTGTTAGACTCTCATGATTAAAAGCTTGTTATGCTATTATCATAAGTACAAACTGTGTATTGAATTTATGAAGCAGTTCTTAGGTTTAAGATGGTCTTCAGATGATCCAGGATATACTTATATCAAATATCATATAAATTAAACTGTAAAGTTTTTAAAAATCTTTGCACAATAACCCCTGTAAATAAGTCCAATAAAACATCATTCAGGAAATGCTGATCTTTATTCTTTCTATTTAAAAGCTGGCAGCACAATCTTGTGAAAATAGTATCTGCCTAAACATATCTATAGGCTTCGGAAAAAAAATGGGTCTATGTAATTTACCTATAGTATTTGCTTTGGTATAATTAATTTATACTAAAGGTCTCACATGGAATCATTGTCATCAGAACTTAAATTCGAGTTTGTATTATAATGTTCTTCTAAAATGTAGCATAAGGCATTTTTGTATTATTATTACCAGGTATTCCCTGAATACCTACTGTATGCTAGTATTGGGAGTAAAAATAAAATTAATGTTTGGTCCCTACCCTTGAGCAGTTTTCAACCAGTTTAAGAAATAAGCCATTAACATTAAATTTATAGTATCTGTAGCTAACATTTATCAAAAGCTTACTCTTTTACAGGTTCTCTATGGGGATCTTCATATGTATTAAAATATTTTTTCATACAAATAACCTTATAAGGTAGGTACTATTACTTTCCATCTTTTACAGAAGCAACTAAATGACAGAAAGTTAACTAACTTGCCCAAGTTGCCAAAACTAATTAGTGGCAAAGTTACCATTCAGACTAAGCGATCCAACTCAATAGCCTACATATCAAAATTTTAATTACACATATGGCTAATAAGTAGATATATGAAATAAAATTATTTCAAGTTATATAGCTTAAGAAAGCTATTATTCAAAATGTTTATTGATTCTTTGCAATTTTATTAATTAATTAAAAATTTACCAGTCCTAGACTATTTGGCTCAGTGGATAGAGTGTCAGCCTGCGGACTGAAGGGTCCCAGGTTCGATTCTGGCCAAGGTCACATGCCAGGGTTGTGAGCTCAGTCCCCAGTGGGGGGCATGCAGGAGGCAGCCGATCAATGATTCTCTCTCATAATTGATGTTTCTATCTCTCTCTCCCTCTCCCTTCCTCTCTGAAATCAATAAAGAAATATATTTTAAAAAATAATAAAAATTTACCAATTTTAATGACAGTCATTTTTGATTCAAAGATGCATTATCTCCACATTGTGACATTCTAAAATTGATGTACATGGTGATAATCCATGTTAAATTTGCTGCCTCAATGTCAAAACTTTATAAAGCATTGTTACCACGTGGTCCTCCCTGCTGTGGAGTGAACTATGGGCATATGCATATTTATTTAATTGTCAATTGCAGCCCAAAATTCATAGAAATTATTACATTGGGCCCTAACTGGTTTGGCTCAGTGGATAGTCGGCCTGTGGACTGAAAGGTCCCAGGTTTGATTCCGGTCAAGGGCATGTACCTTGGTTGCGGACACATCCCCAGTAGGAGGTGTGCAGGAGGCAGCTGATTGATGTGTTCTCTCTCATTGATGTTTCTAACTCTCTGTTCCTCTCCCTTCCTCTCTGTAAAAAATCAATAAAATATATTTTTTAAAAAAGAAATTATTACATTGGGATGCACCACTGAAATGAAAGTATTGGGTTCAGAAGAGCATCATAGATCTGCAAGATAAAAATTTATTACTAATTGAGCATTTATTTGTTGCTGGAGCATTATCTGTAAATTTTAAAGCATCAACCAAGTGATTTATAAGTGATTTACCTAATTAGAGAAGAAAATACACAAGAAAATAAAGCTGATTTTTACAAAATTATTATTTTATTGATTTCAGAGGGGAAGGGAGAGGGAGATAGAAACATCAATGATGAGAGAGAATCATTGATTGGCTGCCTCCTGCATGCCCCCTACTGGGGATGAGCCCACAATGGGGCATGTATCCTTGATGGGAATCGAACCCGGGACCTTCAGTCCGCAGGCTGACACTCTATCCACTGAGCCAAACCGGCTGGGGCAACATAAAGCTGGTTTTCATTTTGTTATTGAGATATTTCAAAAGGATTTCTAGTCACACTCCAGGCAATACAATTGAAAATAGGAGACATTTCCAAATCTCCTGGAAAAGATAATAGAATTTCCAAAACTAGGAAAGGTGGGTGTGATGATTCATACATCATGAAAATCTATCCCTCAGATACTGATCATGTACATTTCAAAGGCTTCCAGCTGACTTCCAAGAGAAGCTATTCATTTCCAGGGATACATAAATCCTAGAGGGAGAAAAGGAAACCTTGAATTGAACTAACTAGGAAATGCATGAAAACTCGATATTCTTTGATAATGCCAAAAATTATATAATCTTAAATGTGCTGAAGCAGTCAGGATCTTAAGCATAGAATGTAAAAAGCAGCATTCCTCTGTTATGTAACTGCATATGCCTGGAAGTGATTCAGGAGAAGCCCTGGATTCTGAATTATTAAGAAAATTTCTGTTTCCCCCCCGGGGGAAAGGAGCTTTATTACCTAGCTAACGTCCAAAGGCCTCTAATCTATAAATAAGATGTCTACTGTGTCTCCTAAATCCAGATGGTAATTCCAACAATGGAAGTCAGAACGAGAACAAGAGCTAAACAGTGAGAAGGAGATGATGAAAGTGAAGGTGAAATGAATAGATGGCCTCCAATAGCTGAAGGCCTAACAGAAGAGCCAGTGGAAAGAGGCTGAACCAAGGTAGGAAGGGAAAAGGATGGAATGTCGTGTCATGGAAACAAAGCAAAAGTAGTGTTTCAAGAAGAAGGGGAAGTCAACTGTTAAATGCTGCTGAGATATTGAGTAGGATGAAAGCTGGAATATGTTCATTGAATTTAGTTACAAGAGCTAACTGTAACTTAAGGAAAGTGGTTTTCATGGAGTATTGAGGCAGAAGACAGATTAGAGTAGTCTAAGAAGTTAATGAAATGTGGAGGCTAAAATTAAATAACTTTTCTGATAAGTCTAAATGTGTGGAGGATATGTATTGAAGGAGCACTTGGGGCCTAAGATTTTAAAAAATATTTAGATGAAAGAATTTAAAGATAAAGGGAAATAGAGTAATTCACTGTGATTCAAACTGCAGGTTATGACTTATTGGTGTATAGTAATATTAATTTAGTGAGTGGTAACCAGCATTAAAAAATATATCAGTGCACTCTAGCCAGTTTGGCTCAATGGATAGAGTGTCAGCCTGCAGACTGAAGGGTCCTGGGTTTGATTCAGTCAAGGGCACATGCCCGGGTTGTGGCTCAATCCCCAGTAGGAGGCATGCAGGAGGCAGCTGATCGATGATTCTCTCATCATTGATGTTTCTATCTCTCTCCCTTTCCCTTCCTCTCTGAAATATATATATATACTAGAGGCCCGATGCACGAAGATTCGTGCAAGAATTGGCCTTCCTTCCCCTGGCTGCCAGCACCGCCTTCGCTCTGGCCTGGAACCGCCTTTCCGCCTTCCCATGCTGCCCAGAGGCCTGGAGTGGCTTGGGCTGTGTGGAACGCCTGTGTCGTCGCCAAGCATCCTGCCCCTGGCCACTCGCGCCTGCATATGCAAATTAACCTGTCATCTTTGTTGGGTTAATTTGCATACTCACTCCTGATTGGTTGGTGGGCGTCGTGAAGGTATGGTCACTTTGCATCTTTCTCTTTTATTAGTGTGTGTGTGTGTGTATATATATTTCAGTGCAATGATAAGGTACTATCTTATGAAATTTTGTTTAGGTTATATGTATAAATTGTCTACTATAATTCATAGTAAGGGATATACTTTACATATGATACTTTATACATGATATTTATATGTAGTATATCTATTACATATGTTCACATGTAGTACCTATGTATAATATGGATATATTATATTGCAATATAATATATATTTCTTGTTGTGGGTCATAGTAATAAGAAAAAATACACTGAAATCTAAAGCATTACATATTAGCATAGATTCTAGAGAATGTGGGAGAGACAAGGACTCATATGTAGAGAAATTTTATTTTAAGTTGGAGGCTTTGAAAGAACAAATGGACAAGAAAGGTTAGTGTACTGGTATCAAAATGCTTGAAAGAAAAGATTTTAGAATTTATCAAGAGTAAGAAATGTAACATTTTTTAAGAAAGTGGAGACGTCAATGGAACTGAAAGCTCAAATCACAGTGAGAGGTGGATTTCTTGGGTAGGCAAATGGGAATTTTCATAAGAGTGAAATGTTTGCGATTTGAAGTTATTTTTAGTGATAAGTTATAACAAATGGTGGGAATTATGTAAAATACACCACTAATGATAAGAAGGTCAGGAAGTTATAATATGATATTGGATAGGTTGTCCATGTGGACATAGAATTTCCTGAGATAATGGCAGGAATCAAGGAGGAAATCAATACCCTGATACAGATATCAAAATCTTTAGTGAATGAGATGAATTAGCCTGGACATTGGTAGATGACAACAATAAGGGACAGGAGGTTTTAAAAGTGGCTGCAAGAGCTTCTGTGGAGCAAAGCAACATGAGAACTGAAGCCCCACTTCTAATCCATGAGCAACCAAAGAAGAAGATACTGCCTAAAAGTGCCAGCTCTGGATTCAGACTGCCTGGATGCCGTGGCTGGCTTCCTCTATATTTCTTTGACCTTGAGAAAGTTACTTAATCTCTCTATGACTCAGTTTCACGTCTGTAAAATATGGATAAAAGGACATATCTC
This sequence comes from Cnephaeus nilssonii, assembly GCF_951640355.1. Classification (NCBI taxonomy): domain Eukaryota; kingdom Metazoa; phylum Chordata; class Mammalia; order Chiroptera; family Vespertilionidae; genus Cnephaeus; species Cnephaeus nilssonii. The sequence continues at coordinate 57,537,874 of NC_137084.1, forward strand.
ATAGTAATACCATTATAATTTAACCCAGTTATTAATTAACTGGAAAGGAGCAAAGGGAAGGCCAACTATTATAGTCACTAGAGGCCTGGTGCACAAAATTCATGCACGGAGGGGGGGTGTGTCCCTCAGCCCAGCCTGCACTCTCTCTACTCTGGGACCCCTCGAGTGATGTCCGACTGCCCATTTAGGCCTGATCCCGGTGGGCAGTCGGACATCCCTCTCACAATCCAGGACTGCTGGCTCCCAACTGCTCGCCTGCCTGCCTGCCTGATTGCCCCTAACTGCTTCTGCCTGCCAGCCTGATCTCCCCCTAACCACTCCCCTGCCAGCCTGATCAACGCCTAACTGCTCCTCTGCTGGCCCAATTGCCTGGCCTGGTCACCCCCAACTGCCCTTTCCTGTAGGCCTCGTCCCCCGCAATTGCCCTCCCCTGCTGGCCTGATCACCCACAACTGCCCTCCCCTGCCGGCCATCTTATGGCAGCCATCTTGTGTCCACATGGGGCAGCCATCTTGTGTGTTGGAGTGATGGTCAATTTGCATATTACCTCTTTATTATATAAGATTGGTGCAGCCTTGCCAGGAAGCTGCAGTATAAACACATGCCCAGTGAAGTCTGGGTGACATAAGGGAAGTACTAGTCTGTCAGTCATACCTGGGAACAGGTCACTGGCCAGGATAGGTGTGGCCACTGCAAGTGTGGGAAGATTTGAAATACTTAAACTCCTAAACAAAGGAGTTTGCTTTCTCGCTCGTGGCCTCTTGCCTCTTGCCTCTTGCGTGCTCTTGACTCCTGGCCTGCGGAGCTCTCACTGAGCTCTCCTGCATTTGCCCACATGGCCCACAGCCATGTGGACCCCCCACATGATGGACTAATGGACTGCAACTAGGTTAATGCTAAACCAGACCCAGCTGCAATATGGAATGGAAACTTTGGACGCTGGCTTTGCTTCTAGCTCTGCTAAATCTCCAGCTGCACATTTTCCAGGACTGGATTAAGGGAAATGGAACTTTGGAAACCCAAGGATGTAATTCCACAAAAAATAAAAATCACTCTTCGTCCTGTGTGAGTGAGTCTCAGAAAATTCCTTTTCTTGAGCTATCATAAGGACCCGACCCCCATCACTCAGTGGGGAAAGGGATACCCCACTTCCACCGATAATAATAAGAGGGCTGTGATAATTAAATGAAATATATTCATGAATAGCATATGTATAGTGCTTATATATAGAAATTTTACAATGAATGTTTGCTATTATGATTGGCTATTATTTTCTGAATGTTAAATAAACAACTTCTACTTGAGAGAGCTATAGAATGTTCCTCAATAGTCATCTATTTTCCAGTTAAAGAAATATGAGTAAGTTGATAAAGTTGTAGGGATTTGCTGGTTTTGTAGGGAGAGTTCCAGCATTGTTTTTGAAGGGCAAGGAAGTGTGACTGTGATGACAGGTCAGGGAACAGACATACTGGGAATGATAGAGATGAGATTAGAGCTAGGGATCGCTTGAAGAACTTCTATCTTCACAGTGCCATGGCCACATGGAACACTGATCACAAAGACTACACAGAAGCTGGGGTAGAAAGAAGGGATATGAGGCATTTAGTGACTTTATTACCAATAATCTTTTGAGGGAGGAAGGCTATTTTGGACTTACAAAATTCACGCATATGTGATCTGGAAGGGAGGTCCTAAAGGGTGGGGTGGGTAAAATATTTCCTTTCTTCCTGGTGTCAACAGCTACAATGGTAGCAACTGTAATTGTCAACTGTGATTAAAGGATATACACAAGCCACCTTGTCTCACATGCAAGTAAGAGAGGATGTACATTGGACACAATTCCCATATATACACAGTTGATCTAGTTATCCCTTACCCCCATAAGTATTGTTTGTCTATTTCCATCAAAGTCATTGCCAGTATCTTAGACTAATACATACTTGTTTAATTAATTTTTGCTTACATGAATTTGAAGTCAACAAGAGCAGTGACTCTCCCTCTCTTATTTACCATAGCATCTACAGAGCCTAGACAGTCACCATTACTTGTTAAATAAAGAAGACCCTTTGTTTCTTTCAATCCAGGGGACTTGCATAATTTTGAGCATGATAAACCTCAGACTAATATGTGGAGTTACTTTGCCTTACAAAAATATCATATTGCTGTTAAGTGCCTACAACCTGATTTAATTTACCATTTTGAATTTGTCTTTGTTGCGATACAAAAAAATGGAGTCATGATGAGTCTCTAAGCACCAAGTAAAGGCTTTGTTATGCAATGGTAAAAATAAGTATATTCTGTCAATACTATTTCTGTGAAACTTCACACATGTTTTTAGAAAGTAAGTCCTCAGTGAGGCGGAACATTTGGTTCATCCAAAGTGCTACACTTGAAAAGAGGCAAGGGAAGCATATCAGCGTGCTGATGCTCACCTCACTACATTGGCCTCTGCTTGGTAATAGCCCCCTTGAGTTTTTCTCATAACCCTCAGCATGAACTGAAATTAGTTCCAGAGCTGGAAAGATCAGTAGCTTCATAAGAATTAAGAATCTATAAAATCCATTTTTTTTCTGGGAGCAAATGGTCAACTGGATTCCTTTCCTCGGTGCAAGTGAACAGACATTTCAGAAAACACAATTTTCTGAAAATAATAATAGAGTTGTCCCTTCATATACACATTTGCTTTGATAGTCCTAGGGGTTGCAACTGCTTTTCTATAGCAAAAATCACATTTTGCATTTTAAATGAGGCATCTGCTAAGGTTCTTTTTTATGATTCATAGTTTATAAGAGGATTATAATGAATATTGACAATTCCTATCCTTGGTTTTATACTCTGCTCCTTTTCAGCTTGCTTTGTTGGAGTTCCTTAAGACTAACTGGGACCTATTAAGTTCTCTGTCTGCACTAATTTCTTACCTGTTCATACACACACACACACACACACACACACACACACACACACACACACATGCATATACATGTATACATATATGCATACACACACATATATATTATTTCATTCCTCTCTCCTAAGATTCAGATTCATATATCCAAACGGGCCAAAGTTGTCTCAAATTTAACACGTTTCTTTGTCTTTTCCTCATACTACTTGACACCATAATCCATTCACCCTGTCTCATTAAGCAGAAGTTGAAAATTTTTTTCTTCATTATTTCCATCTATTCCATTAGGAAGGGAAGTCCAATCTCTTTTAAAGATATGTTTACAACATACCCACTGCTCTCTATCTCCTGTCACCCATCGAAACTAAGTCAATATCTTCCTTTTACAGATTACTTCATGTGTCCTAATTGCATTGATTTCAGTGTTAATCAAGTTCTCCTTCCCAGAGAAAGAGCATTTCTCTTTCCTAATTATTTGCTCTAATAAAAGTCTAAGGTAGGGCTCTCATGAGCCTGGCCTGAGTCATATTTTAGTGTCTCTTTTAGTGTCTCTTCCCCAGAGCATCCCAGCCAGAACCAAGTCCTGGACCAGAGGAAAACATTGCTCTTACTTGTCAAGAGTAGTTATGTGGAATTCTGGGGCCATCCCGACCCAAACCCTGGGGACAGAAAGAAGGAAAAGATCATTCCCTAAAGCAACACCAAGGCATTATTTCCAAGAGATGGGGAAATGGATGTTGGAAGGCGAGAACAATGGATGCTGCCACTTCCACTGTTGCCCCCTACAACACATTCTCCACATATCGGATAGTATGCTTATTTAAAAAACTCAAATTATATCAGTTCACTACCTTTTAAAACTCTGTTCATGGTTCTTGTTGCCGTTAGGATACACTCACAACACCTTTTAGTAGCTACGAGGCCACACAATATTTGGAACCAGCTCACTATTCAGTTTTATCTCATGCCACTTTCTTCCTCATCCACTGCACTCTTAGATGAAAGTTTTGTTTTTTTTTTTAGTTGTTTTTATTTTTTTAACAAAATTCTTTCCCACCTTAGGCATTTGCACTCACTGTGCTCTCTGCCTGGAGATATCTTTGGCCTACTCTTGCTATCTCGTTACTTCTTATCCTTCATGTCTCAGTTCATGCCACTTCCCCAGAGAGGCTTTCTCTGCCTATTCATGTCTACATTCTTAATTTTCTGTGTCTCTTTCTTTCTTGCTTGCTTATGCATCTCCTAGCTCTAAACATTATTATTGCTTATCTTCCCCAATTGAATGTAAGCTCTAAGAGGAGAGGGGCTATGGTACCTTTTTTTCCCCATCACAAACCACAGTTTCTTTGGGTCAATATAATCTGAGTCATTGAATCCTTATGGGCTATTTCTGCCATGGCTCATTTTTTATATTTTCATACACATCACTGGATATCTGCCATGCTGCATCAGCTACTGTAAGATCTAGTTGCTTTTACTATTAATACCTTACAAAGCGTATTCCATATCGCATTAACAACATTTAGTCCATTCCTTAAATAAAAAATTCTTTTCCTGCCTTTAAACAACACATGTATTTTTGCATGATTATACATTTTTAATAAATCATGGAATTGTAAAATAGCATAAAAACAGTGAAGGGCACAGGCCCTTCTACACGATCAGATAATCACAGAGGGTCTGTTAGATAATACCTGGCATTCCACCGAAAAGACACTTCAGCAATCCTTTTTGTCCATTTCAAAGCCTTTTCCAAAATCTCCTGATGTATGGCATTTACTGCTGCAGAAAGACTATCTACCCTATTTGCTTCACCAATGGAACTCTGAAGCTTGGAGGGGACAGAGAACCCTGTTCCCTGGCCCCCAAAAATGGTCTATTGCCAGCATTTTGGCTCCAGGAGCTAATAACATTCTGATGCATTCATTGTAAAAAGTACACGTCTTTAAAGTGCATATTACTCTTATCTTTCCTCCCTACCATATTACATTACATTCTCTCCCTGCAACAGCATAGATATATGTTTATCCATTTTTATTTATTTATTTTTTTCAGTGTGAAAATCCCTTTTTATTTTATTTTTTCTTTATTGATTAAGGTATTACATATGTGTCTTTATCCCCCCTTGCCCCATATATCCTCCAATTACTAGGTCATGTAATTGACCTAGTAATTGGAGGATATTATTTTTCTGATTTTTTTTGGCTTTATTTTTCTGATTTTTTTTGGCTGTTGTTCAAAATTAACTTTATTTTTCAGCTTTACTTCATCAGGATGTGGTAACAAAATTGGCAAGTACAAAAAGGATACTGATATTGGGCTTAAAGAAAATGCTTCTGGCGAACTGGTAGGAAGGTGAAAGTAACAAAGATAAACACAGAATTGGAGTTTTTCAAAAGTGAGTTCAAATGTTAGTTACACCACCATCTGTGACTAAAGGCGACTTGCCCTATCTAAGCCTGTTTTCTCATCTGTCATGGGGTTTGAGATCACTCATGTTCCCACTGTAACGCCTGAGCCCTTTGTCACCGGTGTGGCCCTTTTTGGCCTTGTTAGAGCCACTGGTCCAGGCTAAGGAGAGAAGGCCACCTGGTTGAGGTGATTTGAGGGTCTGGACTTGGCTCAGTAAGCTTCACTGGCTTTGCCCAGCCTGGGCCCAAAGCCAAAGAGCTTGGCAGGTTGGTGCCACCATACCCAAACTGTAGGGAGCAGGGAACAGAGGATGAGGGAGGATCAGGAGCTATTCTGGAGGAAGGAAGCCATTGAACATGGAGTTCTTCCATTCTGCTTCTAATTTCAACCAGGTTCTGCCCAAATGAAAAAGATCTGAACTCTTCTGCAACCTGTTCTTCCCAGGACAGGGCGTCTACTCCTTGCTCCATAAACAAGTGAGCAGATGGGGCAACTTAATTTCCTCCTCCTTCAAAACAAGTGGGGCTCCTCATGGTTTCTCTTTGCTTCCCTGTGTAGAGAGGTTTTGACAAACCTCTAAGTAATCATGATGCCCTTTCCATCCGTGGTGCCTTTAGTCTCATCCCAACACCCCCTTCATCTGCCTGACTGCCTTTCTCTCCCAAAACTAAAGGCAAACTCTCCCAGGGCTCTGCTTTGTCCTTCTGGTTTGAGGTCCCCTCCTCTGTGTCCCAAATATTCAATATGCTTACGGGTAGATGCTGTTGAACAGGTGAATAATCGTCTGGACTGAATGGCCAATGCTGATGACAAGCCCTGGAGTGAAGGTGAGACTCCTGGGACAGAGTCTGATGTTTGCTCCCTAGGAATGGGTTAAACTTTGTGTGTTTTAAAAACCAGGAGATTAAAAAATTGCATTTCACTATTAGACTGATGAGAGATTATCCTAAATTCCTACCTGGTCTCCAGCAGAGAAAGATACTTGAACAGAGTTGACAGAGTAAGTTGCCTAAGGACAGCAACAGATGATCACACACTTCTGTTTTTATCTTCCTATTTCTGGTTTAGAATTATGAAGTGATTACATTTAACTCCACTGCTCCTGCTCAAAAGTAATGCAGTACGTAGTTTATGTTTAAAAAAAGTATCTTACAGCCCTTTTTGATTGAACATGTGTTTTCCTCATGACTGGTAATTCACTGTCTCCCAGAATGGTCACTTGTGCTCACTGACTGCTATTGTATTAAACTTGGAATTATAGGTAGGGACGCAAAGTGAAACCATTGGGGATCCCCATTTATTCTAAGGAGGAGAAAATTAAATTGTCCCATCTGCTCACTTGTTTATGGAGCAAGAAGTGGACTCTGTGTCCCAGGACTGTTTTGCTCCTTGGGTGCTGGTTAGAAGAGGCGAATCAAAAGTTGAAGGGAATTTTAATGGCCAGGCACTCTCTGCTAACCATTTGGGCAAGACCTGGGACCTAATGCTCCCTTGGTACTCTGGATGGAACATTGGACCAACATCAATAGTGACAGGAACCTTTGGGGCCTGATGTCTTCAATACCAGAGTCCTGGCCTTTCTGTCCTGCCCGCTTCTAAAAGCGGAGAATTTGCTTCTCCTGAGGCAAACAGAGGTCACAGTCCTACAGTGAGCTGAGCTCCCACGCACTGTGTTTGTTTTAATCTCCCATTTCCCCCTTCCATCACCTTTTAGAAAAGGTTTCCCCATCCACCCTCCACCTCCCCCCTTTCCCTCCCCCCCAAATATTTATCTAAGGCCCACCCAGATCTTTTTATCACCTTCTTCTCTCCGTTGGTCAGTTGGTCAGACCTCCAAGCTCCCCACCAGTGGACCACTGACACCCCTATTCTCCTCCCCAAATCTCTGCCTTGGTCTGCTCCTGCCCTAGGGGGCTCCTGCAGGCGAGATAGGAAAGAACTTGTCACAAGAAAGGCCACGATTGTTCACCTTCCACAGCAGCTCACCCTGGTGACCCCGAGCGCCATGGCTTCCTCTTCACCAGGCAGCAGATCAGTGGGACGAAGCAGAAAACCAGAGAGCCCCCGAGGAGCCAGGGGCCTTCACCAAGCACAGATCAACAGCCACTCCACCGCAGCATGCCCCAGGCACTGTGTTTATGCCAGTCCTCAGAATTCTAAGCACGAATGCTTCCTTTCTAAATCTTGCTCAAAATGTTCAGCTCCTCTATCTCCCTCCAGCCTGGGAACCTCTGAGGTGTGAAAGCAGGGTGGAGAAGGTAGTTAGAAATGGACCAGTAAGGTGAGCTCACCCCTTCTGTGGGTGAAATTTTACTGCTAAATCTTCTCCTGATTCCTGGGCTCCGTTGGTCGTCCCTATTCCTCTAACACCCTCCTGATTCCCTTTTTGTTCATCAACCATCTGCACCTGACACACTAGATTTGCATCGCAGTATCACTATATAAAACTGGGTGAGTTGGGATAAGTAGTTTAAGTTACCAGATCTTCTATTTTTGCATCTTAAAAGTGGAAATGTTACTTAATCATATTTTGGCTTGAGAATTATATGAGATAATAAATCTAAAACACCTCCCAAAGTGTTAAACATAATTTGCCAAAATATATGATTGTACTTCTTTTTTCTTAGCTAGAATTATTGACATTTTTATATAAAAACTAGAGGCCTGGTGCATGGATTCATGCACCAGTGGGGTCCCTTGGCCTGGCCTGCTGGGATTGGGCTGAAACCAGCTCTCCAACATCCCCCGAGGGGTCCCAAATTGTGAGAGGGACCCCACCGGTGCATGATCAGGCTGGGGAGGGATTGTGGGAGGGCTCCAGGGAGTGTCCAGCCCATCTTGCCCAGTCCCGATTGGCTGGACCCCAGCAGCAAGATAACCTACCGGTCGAAGCATCTGCCCCCTGGTGGTCAGTGCACATCATAGCAACTGGTCGAACAGTCAAACAGTCGGAGGGATAATTAGCATATTAGGCTTTTATATCTATAATAATAAAAGCGTAATATGCTAATTAGACCGGAAGTCCTTCCAGACGACCTTCTGGACGAAGCTGAGGCTGTGAGGGAAGCCTGGGTCCTGGGTGCCAGAGGGTAGATGGTGCCGGCAGCCAGGGGAAGGAAGGCCTACTCTTGCACGAATTTCGTGCATCGGGCCTCTAGTATATAGATAACTGAAGTAGAATATAATACAACTGTAATATGAAGAACATATTTCTGTAACTAGATATAGTTAAATCTTTGGGGGAGGCAAAATATTTGCTGAGATTTATATAGAATAAGACACATGTAGGTAATATGTGTTTATATCTAACTTAAATCTACTGCAATTGTGTACACATTTTGGCAAGAGGAAACTTTGTTTTGTTCTTTATGACTTCTAGAATTTCCTATATCCAATCTTAAGTTGTAAGGAAAAACTAAAGATGTGATTTAAAAGTCAGCTTGATATATATATATGTGTGTGTGTGTGTGTGTGTGTGTGTGTGTGTGTGTGTATGTATTATACATGAACATATACCAATGGATATTTCTGACCATTTTTATCCTTATTTATTAGGTTATTATTGACCTGGAGTAGACCCTTATTAAAAGTATTAATGCTGGTCACAATTATAATGCTAATGAATGTTTGGGGAAGCTATTTAGAAAATATTTTGAAATATTAAAATTAAGAGAAAAATAAATGGTTATACATTATTATATACTACTAGAGGCCCAGTGCATGAAATTTGTGCATGAGGGAGGGGGTGTCTCCTCAGACCAGCCTGCACCCTCTTGCAGCCCGGGACCCCTTGCTCCTTACTGCTCGGCTCGCTGCTCCTTAGGGCTGCCGAGAGGAGGGAGAGGCTCCTGCTACCGCTGCTGCGCTTTCCAGCTGTGAGCCCAGCTTCTGGCTGAGCAGCGCTCCCCCTGTGGGAGCGTATTGACCACCAGGGGGCAGCTCCTGCATTGAGCATCTGCCCCCTGGTGGTCAGTGCGCATCATAGCAACTGGTCATTCTGCCATAATGGTCACTTAGGCTTTTATTATATAGATTTCTTTTCTATTATACCTAGATAATCTTTTGATAATAGGTGGTGTAGCTTATAAATAAGTATAAATAATAGGTGGTGTAGCTTATAAATGTTACTTATAAATGAGTAACTTATTTTTAAATCCAGGAAAAGTAAAAAATAAATGATTGTATTTCTTTAAGAAACATACATAAGTAAACTTATCTGATTGTGTGAGATGATAAAATATTTAATTAGTGTGAGCTATTTTATGTAATTTATTTGAATATTCAACAAAGTTTTTGACAAGTTTACATTTAGGAAAGTTACCTAAATGTAAAATTTTCAACAGATTTCTAATTATTATTAAGTGACTTTAGTAAGATATTTCAGACAAACAAAAATAGCCATATCTCTGCATGAACAGCTGTATTATTATTCTAAATTCAGATGGCTTCACGGTCCCAACTATGTGATCTTGAGTTAGTTTCCTACCTTTCTATGTTTTCATAAGTCAGCTATAATATATAAAAGATGTATGTGGCCTGGCCAGTGTTGCTCAGTGGTTGAGTATCGACCCATGAACCAGGAGGTCATGGTTCAATTCCCAGTCAGGGCATATGCCCAGATTGCTGGCTTGATCTCCAGTAGGGGGTGTGCAAGAGTCAGCTGATTGATGATTCTCATCATTGATGTTTCTAGCTGTCCTTCTCCTTTCCTCTCTCTGAAATTAATAAAAACATTTTAAAGAAGGCGTATATGTGTGTGTATACATACAAAGCTCTGTCATGACAATTTAAAGGCAAACAACTTAGCCACCAAACAAAGTATAGAATTTTGTTGTGAGTAAAGAGATCAGGTTTATCTTCTCCCTTACAGTAGAACATTTTTCTTCTGCTTTTTGTAGGTGGAGTGTTACAGCCAAGCGTGTGTTCTGATTAGGAAGCCCTATTCTTGGAAAGGTCAAGCATAGACCTAGTAGGGCTAAGAGTAAAGGAGATATGGGATGCATTTTTAGAGTTGACCTCGTCTAGGATTTAAGAGTCAGAGTTGAAAAAGTTATTGCTTTTTAGGAGAAGAGAGTAGATAGGGTTTGTGAGCAGAAGGCTTAGCCAGGAATTAAGATTGTGAATAAAAGTGGTATCTTTGACATTCAATTTCTTTGGATTTTTTTAGCACAATCTTAGGAGAGTAGGAGACATACCAGAGACTGATATTTGAGAGAAATACATATGTGGCTAATGATTAACAAATAGTTATTTGCTTTCCTATTTTAAAAGACCCAAAGTAATTTTACATTTTTTATGATACTATTCGATATCATATATTTTGGTTTTAGTTTTGTTTGCTTTGTTTTATTTTACAAATAGCACTGAGTTATGAAGGAGTGTAACAGCTGAATCTGAGAGACTTAGAGGCAAATGAAGACATTGACTTTCAGGTAAGTTCAGGTCCTGCCCCAAATCTTAACAACACTTACAGACAGAGCTTGGACTGGAATTTAGGTTTCATAGCTGACTGTTCTTCTCAGGACACTGTGTTGAATAGCAGTAGGTGGGAATTTGTCTTATGAAGTACAGAGATACATTTAGAGAAAAATGATCCAAACAATATCTATATAACAATAACCATTAAAATTTAAATAAACATTAAATTTTCAAAAGAAATCTTTCACAAATGCTGGTGACATTTGAAGAGTGTTCACGTAGAATTTGCCTTCAGATAGATCTAACTTTGCAGGATTTGGAAGAAGGTGATAGGAACATTTCTACATGAACAAATTTAGGGATAGGGTCGTCTGCCTGTCTTTTCATCATGCTAAAAGCTTCCCTCCTTTTCTGCCTGGAAATCACACATCAAAAGATATAGCTCTGAACCATTTGAATATGATAATGTGTTGTGTTTTTTTTCCATTTTCCAATCAGTTGAACTGTTTAATAATATATTTTTTTAAATGTTGCTTTTGTTCTCTGCTAGTCTTTTTTGTTAAATTAATTAATTTCAGAGAGACAGGGAGAGGGAGAGAGAGAAACATCAATGATGAGAGAGAATCATTGATGGGCTGCTTCCCACATGCCCTTCCCTGGGGATTGAGCCTGCAACCTGGGCATGTGCCATTGACCAGAATCGAACCTGGGACCCTTCAGTCAGCAGGCGGACGCTCCATCCACTGAGCCAAACCAGCCAGGGCTGTTTAATCATATTTTTAAAACTATACCAATTTAGTGAGCTGCACAATTTTTTCCAATATTGAACATTTTTGCAATATCAACAAAAATGTAAAATTAAAGGCATTTATACATTTAAAATATGGACAAGTTTTTATAAAAATCTAATATTTGTTTAGATAGGTAGAAATAGATAAATACATGAGAAAAGGATGTGAACCATAAACTCTGACAAATCATGAAAAATTATTGTTTCACATCAGTGCACATTATTCATAATATGATTTTTTATTTCTTAAAGCATAATAATATGTAAATATAAAAGGGAACAGTGTAAAAAAGCAAAGTACTGAATGCTCTGTAAGTGAAATTTTCATAATCTATAATGACAATACAAGGATACTTGCTGAGACTAGATCACTGGTATTTCTTTAAGTGCTTAAGAGAGCATCTTCTTTTAGTGATAAATAACTGCTTTGCAGTAAGTATGTCACTGGGCTTGTTATTATGCTTGTTTCTTTTTCCACTAGTACTTTTGCATTGTGCTTAAATTTCACTTTACATTTAGTAATGTATTCTAAACATATTTTTAGGCTGTTTACAGTTTTGTACTCAATCTGATTTTTCTGGATATAGCATTTGTTGAAAAAGGCAGGGAAACATTGCCTATCAACAAACCGTAACTTTGTCAGTGTCAGGCAGAATTATTGCTACAATGCTCCAGTTCGTACTGCACAGAAAGGCATTTTTAGGTGGCCATGCCACTGATGTCTGTAATCATGGACAGCATCTTTTATTCACTAAAGTTCACATCCTCCAAATTCTTCCTACTCAGTCTTGACCACATGATCAACTTTCAATTAATCTCTTTCAGGAATCCTTGATTTTCCAATTTTTTTCCTTTACATCTTACCTAATTTTCCAATGTTCAACCTAAGGCAAATTATAAATGTTCCTGCTTATGTTTCATGTATATTTTCTTGGTTCCTACTCCCAATCATCTAAGCATTAATGGATATATTCATGACATTGGCCTAATTGAATCCAGTTCTATTTTATTTTGGCCTACTTGAGTCCAAATTTATTTCCTTTACTAAGTATATATGATCAATTCTAGAGAATTCTGGAAAGGAAACCTATAATGTATTGAGTTCCTGTAATTTGACTGGCATTGGGTTAATACTTAACATATATTTTCAACCAATTCTACTTGCATGATAGTATGACATTAACCTCCTTCTCTTCTTTTCCACTGCCTCTACTCAAATTAAAGACCTCTGTTAGACTTCCAGTTGAGAAGGCAGAGTAGGTAAATATTGTGCTGACCTGCTCCCAAGACCACAAAATTACAACTAAATTATAGAACAAATTGAGAACCACCTGAAGACTAGCTGAACTGATGCCCTATCCCTAAGGATATAAAGAAGCCACAACAAGACCAGTAGGAGGGCCTGAAACAGGAAGGGGAAGGTCCCACATCCATGATGTGGCAATTAACAATTGGGAGAGATGTCTTGGCTAGGTGTTCCATGCTGAAGAGTGAGGGATGCCGGTGGGCACCAGTGCTGGGAAGCAGAGTCCCCATAACATTTGGCTGTGAAAACCAGCAGGGATTGTGTCTGAGTGAGATGGAGCACTGTTGGAGTCCCAGGTGTTCCTCTTGGTCACAAACCCATTAGCTTTGGGATCCAGTATGAGGCAGCGGCTTGAAAAGTGCCAGGGACATACAGGGAGGAACTGAACTGACTAGTTTCAGGTGGAGGGCTAGAGGGGCAGGGGACAGGGCATCTCTCCAGGGATGGAATTGCTGGCAGGTACAGGCAGATGCCAAATCTAGGTTCTCCATTAATCTGGCTAATACCATTTGCCCTGCCCTGGTGATTTCCTGAGACCTTGCCTCATCCACTTGTGCACCACGCTTCCAGTGGCTCTTCCATAGAAGTGGCCTGACTTGGCTCATTCTGCAGATGTTCCTAAAATCTCTCAAATGTCCACAAACCCCAGACGAGTAGTGGCTGGCCTTGGAATGCCCTATATCTCTTGCAAAGTAGCCCCAAGTCTAGCACACGCAGTAACTGGTCTCAACTTGCATTTTAACTCCCATCAGGTGATACCAGGCCTGGCATAAGCTGTGGCCAGTGTTGGCTGAGAACATAGCTTTAACTAAGGGGCTGCTAATGGCATAAGTGGTGGCTGGCGTCAGTTTACATTGTGGTGCCACCAGAGGGTCTCAAGACCAGCACTAGTGGCAGCCAGCCTTGGTTTGCAGCATAGCCAAGTGCATCCAAGCACAGTACAAGAGGCCATGAACCACAGGTCATTTTGTAGTTGCCACCAGGTAGCCACCAGGAGCAGATGGCAGCTGACGTTGGTTTGCACTGAAGCCCTTTCCAAGAGGCTCTCCAGAACAAACACACACATGAACCAGCTTCAGACAACAATAGTGAACCACTGAACCAGATCTACAAGGACACACCTGAAGGGTGGACTTGGCTGGCACCAGTGCCACGCTGAAATGACCCCTGTTCTGTGGGGTCAGCCCTTGTATATCAGCTTCTCCATTGTAGTCATGGCCAGACCTCAGAGGCAGTCAATCCCACCCACTAACATGCTAACAGTAATCAAGGGTCAACTATAATAGGATAGTACATACAACCCACATATGGGACACTCCCACAGCACCCAATTCAGGTGAACAGAGAAACTGTGCCATATGGCCTCACAGGACAACTACTACATAACGTCACTCTGTCAAGTTTGTGAGATAGCAGTTCAACCTAATAAATGAAATAAACACAGAGAGGCAGCCAAAATGAAGAGACAAAGAAACATGTCCCAAGTCCATAATGTGGTGAAGGCCTGGGGGCTGGAGGTGGAGAAAGGTAGAAGGGGTGACTGAGGGGAGGAGGGGATATCTTATAATAGTTTAAACAGTAAAGATAATTTTTTTTTTAATTTCAGAAAAAGAACTAAGTGAAATGAAGACAAGAAAGCAATCTACTAGATACAGAGTTCAAAACACTGGTTATAAGGATGCTCAATGAACTTGAATAAAAAATAGATAAACTCAGTGAGGCCCTCACAAAGAGAAAGAAACCATAAAATAGAACCAGTCAGAAATGAAGAATACAAAAAAAGGAAGAATACAAAAACAAATGAATTATTAAAGGGAATCAACAGTAGATTAGATGAAGCTGAGAATCAAATCAGTGATCTAGAAGACAAGATAGTGGAAAACAATTAGGACAGTGAAAAGATAAAATAATTTTAAAAAATGGGGATTGTTTAAGGGATTTCTGGGACAATATCAATTGTACCAGCATTCATATAATAAGGATACCAGGATGAAAAGATAAAGAGCAATGTATCAAAACCTATTTGAAGAAATAATGACTGAGAACATATTCCACCTGGTGAAGGAAATATATAAGTTCAGGAAGTGCAAAGAGCCCCCAGAAAATTGACACCAAGATACATCATAATTAAAATTCCAAAGGTTAAAGACAAAGAGAGAATCTTAAGAGTAGTGAGAGAAAAGCAGCTAGTTACCTAAAAGGGAGTGCATATAAGGGTGTCAGCTGATTTCTCAAGAGAAATTTTGCAGGCCAGAAGGGATTTTCAGAAACTATTCAAAATGATGACTTACAACTAAGATTGCTCTACTTAGCAAGTCTATCATTTAGAATGGAAAGAGAGATAGTTTCCCAAACAAGAAAAAGATAAAGGTGTTCATCATCTCTAAATCAGCATTACAAGAACTATTAAAGGGATTTCTTTAAGTAAAAAGAAAAGATCCAACATATGAATAAGAAAATATAGGAAGGAAAATATTCTCACTGACAAAGACAAATACTTAGCAAAAGCAGTGGATCAAGCAACTATAATCCTAGTACAAAAGATAAAATTTAAAAGTAGGTATATTCTGTATAATTACAAGAATAAATGAGAGGCTATACAAAAACAGACACAGAAAACATAAATGGGGAAGGGGAACATAAAAATGGTAGTGATTTCAAAATGTTTGAACTTAAGTGACCAAGAACTTAAATAAAATGCTTACCATAAACCAAAAAACTATAAGAGATACACTAGAAATAAAGAAAAAGGAATCCAAACACAACATTATAAAAAGTCATCAACAGCTCCAGTTAGTTTGGCTCAGTATATAGAGTGTCAGCCTGCGGACTGAAGGGTCCCAGGTTTGATTCTGGTCAAGGACACATGTCTGGGTTTTGTGCTTCATCACCAGTAGGGGGTGTGCAGTAAGCAGTTGATCAATGATTCCTTCTCATCATTGATGCTTCAATCTCTCACCCCCTCTCCTTCCTCTCTGAAATCAATAAAAAATATATTGTAAAAAGTCATCAACATACAAAAAAATAAAAGAGGAACAGAGCAGACCTATAAAAAAAGTCATAAAACAATTCATAAAATGGCAATAATTACATAGCTATCAATAATTACTTTAACTGTACCAGGACAAAATGCTCTTATGTTGGCTGAATAATTAAAAAAACAGGACATATACAAATGCTGTCTTGTCTACAAGAGACCTATTTCAGTTTGAAAGACACATACAGACTGAATGTAAAGGGGATAGAAAAAATAGTTGATGCAAATAAAGATTTAAAAAAAAAGCAGGGGTGACAATATTCATATCAGATTTAGCAGACTTTAAAGCAAGGGCTGAACAGACAAAGAAAGGTATTTCATATTGATAAATAAATCAATCCAACAAGAGGATGTAACTCTTATAAACATCTATGTATCCAACATAGGAGTACCTAAATAAAGGGTGTCCCAAAAATGTATACACACTTTAATAGCTGATAGCTCAATTTTGAAAATAAAATTTATCTTAATAAATACTGCCATTATAATTATTTGAAGTGTATGTATACATTTTTGGGGATACCCTATATGTAAAGCTAATATTGACAGACATAAGGGGAGAGATTGACATTAATACAGTAATAGTAGAGGACTTTTAACACTCCATTGATATCAATGGATAGATTATTCAGGCATAAAATCAATAAGAAAATAGTGGCCTCAATGACATATTAGACCAAATTGACTTGACTGATATTTTTAGAAAATTTTACCTTAAAGCATTAGAATGTGTATATGGAACATTTTCCAGAATAGACCACATGTTGGAAAACAAACAAGTTTCAATAAATTTAAGAAGACTGAAATCATATCAAGCATCTTCTCTGATCACAATGGTATGAAACTAGAAAACAATTACAAGAAGAAATAAAAAGACACAGAAACACATAAATAAAATGCTACTAAACAATGAGCAGGTTAACAAGATAAACTCAGAAAACTATGAGACATTGAAGAAAGAAATTGAAGAAAATAACTAATAAGTGGAAGGATATACCATGCTCTTGGATAGGAAGAATTAACATTGTTAAAATGTCCATATTACCAAAGAAATCTATAAATGCAATGCAATCGCTATCAAAACACCAATGGCTTGTTTCTTAGAACTAGAACAAATAATCCTAAACTTTATATGCAACCACAAACGACTCTGAATAGCCAAAGCAATTTCAAGAAAGAACAAAGTTGGAGTTATCATACTACCTGATATCAAACTATACTATAAAACTGTAGTAATCAAAGCAGCATGGTATCAGAATAAAAACAGACAAATAAATCAATGAAAAGAATAGTGAGCCCAGAAATAAGTCCATGCCTATTTGGTCAATTAATCTCTGATGAAGGAAGCAACAATATAAAATAGTCTTTTCAATAAATGGTGGTGGGAAAACTGGATAGATACAGGCAAAAAAAAAAAAAGAAAAAGAAACAATTTCTTATACTATATATATTAATAAACTATAAATGGATTAAATAATAAAATATAAGACCCCAAACCATAAAACTCCTTGAAGAAAACATAGGCAGTAAATTCTTTGACAGATATCACCTCATGCCTATCAAAATGGCTATCATCAACACATAATGAGTGTTGGTGAGGATGTGGAGAAAGGGAACCCTGGTGCATTTTTTGGTGGGATTATAAATTGGTGCAGTCAATTAGAAAAGAATATGGAGGTTTCTCAAAAAACTAAAAATGAAACTCCCATATGCCTGAGCAATTCCACTTCTGGGTATTTATCTGAAGAAATAATAAAAAAAAACCACCACTAAATCACAAAGTTATATGCACTCCTATGTTCATTGCTAAATTATTTCCAATAGCCAAGATACAGCCCCTAACTGCTTCTGCCTGCCAGGCTGATCACCTCCTAACCACTCCCTGCCAGCCTGATTGATGTCTAACTGCTCCCCTGCCAGCCTGATTGCCCCTAACTGCCCTCCCCTGCAGGCCTGGTAATCCCTAACTGTCCTCCCCTGTAGGCCATCTTGTGTCCACATGGGGGCAGCCATCTTGTGTGTTGTAGTGACAGTCAATTTGCATATTACTCTTTTATTAGATAGGATAGAGGCCTGGTGCACGGGTGGGGGCCAGCTGGTTGGCCCTGAAGGGTGTCCTGGATCAGGGTGGGGGCTCCCTTTGGGTGTGGGGTGGCCTTGGCAAGGGGCCTGTGGTGGCCGGCCACACCCACTGGCGACCCAAGCGGAGGCCCTGGTATGTGGGATCTATTTATCTTCTAAAATTGAAACTTTGTAGCCTTGAGTGGAGGCCAGGGCAGGCCAGGAAGCTTGGCTTTCTCCATCACCAGTGGCAACCCAAGCCTCCTGCTCTCTCCAGCTCCATGGCTGCCGCCATTTTTGTTGGGATTTATTTATATTCTATAATTGAAACTTTGTAGCCTGAGTGGATTCCAGGGCTGGCCAGGGTGTGCGGGAAGCTTAGCTTCTTCCATTGCCGGGGAAACCCAAGCCTCCTGCTCACTCCATGGCCATATCCATCTTGGTTGGGTTAATTTGCATACTTGCTCCTGATTGGCTGGTGGGCATGGCTTGTGGGTGTAGTGGAGGTATGGCCAATTTGCATATTACTCTTTTATTAGATAGGATGCTCTTGTTTATAAATTTGCCGTGGCTTATCATTGCCTTACAGTAGATTTCAAGGACAGGTGAGACTTACGTGGAAATACAAGATGAGTCACTAGGACATGAGAAGAATAACATATAAAATACTTTTGTATTATTACAGTAATGAAGAATATATATTTTGTAAGTCAATAAATATAAAAGTGTTTATTCCTTCTGCTTGAAATGTTTCCTTTCATTCCTTTAGGCTCCAATCTTAACCATTTTTCAAACTATAGATCAGATGCCAATTCATTTGTGAGCGTTTTAACAATCAGAGCAGTTTTGATTATAAATATCAGAGCACTATTCAAATGAACATAATTAACAAATGAAATAAAGTTTCATTTCATTGAAAGATTAAGATGAAGAGAAAGCTTCATGTGTAGTTTCACCAGGCTCCAAAGCCATTTTCCCATGATTCTCTTGGCTCTCTAGTGCTTTCTGTAATCTCTGTCCTCAGGTTGGTTTCCTTCCTGGTAACAAAAGTCATAGCAAATATAAGCCTTATACTTGTATTCTGTATCATGTAAAGCAAAAAACCAGAAAACTTCTGTGCCAACCTGATCCTTGCTGCAATTCAATAAAAGCCATTGGCTTTTTTAATTTTAATTTTAAATTTATTTTTTTTTTATTAGCTCAGGTCATCTTCCCACTCTTGTGGCTGCATAAATGCTGATTAGTTTAGGTCAGACAAGGCCTACTTCTGAGTTAAACTGGTCAAGGTCCACCCCTAGAACTTGCAGGTCATCAATTTCATGAATATTTTAAAATAAAGATAAAAACCGTATGTTCTGACTAGGTAAACAGCAGTTTCCACTACAAGCCTTAAGTCATTTACCAACTAAAAGTGAACTCTTTGTTTCCTGAATTGCTATGATATTCTATTTATGCACCTTCTTTTATCCTTATTTTTTATTTGTATTATTGCTATTTTGTTTCACATCATCTAACAGGCTTGAAGCTGCTTGAGGGACAAGTACTCGTGTCTGATTCATGTTTCTTTTTGTGTGCTTTCCCCCCCTCAGCACTAAATGACATTTATTGTTCTATAAATCTTGAGACTCAAAAAGGAATCCTATATAGATAAGCAAAACTAAAACAATTAACGGAAGCTCCCTTCTTTCCCAAGTGATTGGTACAGAAAACATGTGGTCATATAAAAGCAAAGTGGAAATGACAGAAAGGAAGGCTCTACTACTGTTAGGGACTATAAGCAACTTCTTGTTGTCCTGTATCTAGTAAAGTGCTTAGATTAGTATACATAAAACAAAAGAATGCATAAATACAAAAATAATTGAATGACTATAAAATAGTTTCTTTGAAATATAGGTTCCCTTTAATTAGATTTCAAGCAAAGTGTAGCATAACATATTCATGTATGAATGAACTCGTTCATTAGAGAAAACTTGGATGCAGTTACTTATAACACGGCTTCCATTTCAGCATTTCATTTATTTCCTTAAGATTTTATTTTTTGAGGGCAGGAGGTGTCTTTTAAATGGCTTCTTCTTAATTATATATCTTTTCTAATATACAGATAGTCCATGGAAAAATGCTACTTGTCAAGAAAAAAAAGAAAAGGAAGGAAATTAGAAAGTGATTACGAGGGATGGCATATTAGCCTGCCAAATATCATGCCTTTCTATACTGAAGAACTTTGACCTTGGACAACTCTTACTTGCATTTAAATGAATAATAATCACTTAAAACTATTATTAGATAAATTAGCTGATAAATTTCTTCTCATCAGAATTTTAATAAAATTTACATAGCCTCCAGGTTTACTTTAGATGATTTCATTTCACCTAATATAGAAGATATAGTTAATGAAAATTATTTTTACATAACTTTACTCACCAGAAATCTTTGTCTATCAAAATGCTTCATTCAAGCATTAAGCATACATCTACTTAATCTCAAGACCCATATATACAATGGCCATTTGAAATACTCCATGTTGGTGTCGCACATTCAAAACCTGAATCCAAGATTTATCCCCATCAAACCAGTTTCTCCTCTAAGGTTAACTTGGTAAGTGACTTTTTCACACATTTAGTTGTTCTTTTCAGAAACTTGGGAGTCAACATTGACATTTTCCCTACCTCATTTCCTCACATCAAATTAATTTTAAAATCTTGCCAATTTTACTTCTCAAATGTGCAAAATGTATCTTGAATGTGCTCACTTTTCTCAAACCCTATTGCTCCTGCTCCAGGCCACCATGACCGATTGCCTGCACTTAGACAAACCGTCTCCAAAAAGGCTCTTAATAAGTTTCCATTGCTCTATGGAGAAATATATAAAATCTAGATAATATAAATCCTGCCTGCTCCTCCATCCTCATCTTTCACTAATCTTCCTTGCTTGGCTCCATCCACACCAACCTTCTCTGTTCCAGAAATGTACTAATTCTTTTGCTTTTACAATCCTTGCACATCCTGTTTTCTGCATGTAAGATATTGCCTTAATCTCTTTATCTCTCTCTTACACACACACACACACACACACACACACACACACACACACACACACTCACTTCTTCCTACCCTAGCTAACTTCTACTCATCTTTCAAATCTCAGTGCTGGAGCTCAGGATGAGACCGAGTAAGTCCATGTGCAGGCCCTTTAAGAGGTGCTGCCTGGGACTCTAGGAGCCCTCCATTTCACTCAGCGACAACCCCCACTGTTTTTTACAGCCAGAAATTATGGGGACTTCTCTTCTTGGAACTAGAACCCTGGGCTGGGGATTCTGATGTTGGACTCCTCACTCCTTAAGGGGGACCTCTGCAGCCAGGATATCCCTCCTGATTTTTAAAATTCTTACATTAGGATATTCTTATTGATTTTAGAGGGAGGGGAAGAGAGAGAGAGAGAGAGAGAGGTGAGAGAAAACATTGATCAAACCTGAAACCTTGGGATATGTGGGACAATGCTCTAACCAATGAGTCACACTGGCAATGGCTCCCTCCTGATTTTTATTCACCACAGGTCAGTATGGGACTAACCTGTTCTGTATCCCTCACCCTCCTACCAGTCTCCATGAGGCTTCTTCTTCACACTCTTAGGTATCCTTAGGACTTCTGTTCATCTAGATTTTACGCACTCTGAATGATGGTGGTTCTGTAATTTAGTTGTAATTTTGATGTGGTGGTAGGAGGTTCTGAGTACTGCATTTACCTACCCTGACATCTTGACTGGAACTCCTATTTACACGCCTTTTAGATGTTACCATGTTGATCTGAGAAGCTTGAACATTAAACAGTGCACTCTGTAAATAACTTGGTCATATTTTAAGATTGCTTTCTCAGGGGTCTTTTAAGAAAAGTTTTGCTTTGATTCTTTTTGATTTTCATTCTACTTGTTTGAAAGCACTCCTAGACCTTTGCTGCCGGGCATACTCAGTAATGGAAGAGTGGGTTATGAAGTGCAGGCAAGTAGGTCATTTTCATTTTGTTTTAGTTTTACTAAAAGTATGAGCTTGAGGGCTTCCAAGAGACTCAAATTATTATGCTGGCTGATTTTCCACAGACATAAAGTATCTAAAATAGACAGCCATGAACGTATTCACATTGTCTTAATATGTCTCCATCTTTACCTGTGGTGGCCAATGTTGCCTGCAGTGACAAATTTACCTTTCATATCAGTAGCCTAATTTTTCATGCTATGGTCATGGTCAAGGATTTAAACAGGTAGGACAAGCAGGGGAGTAAGGTATATGGACCTGTGATAGTCCCACTCCCCAAATTCAGCTTGTTTTGTTTTTTGACCTAGCAAACCCTCAATTACTTTTTCATCTTGGAGCAGGAAATGGTGACATAATATCATGTGTATTTGCATGGTAATATAATTGTGTATTTCATATGTGGTCATATAAAGTTTACAAATCATCACTTCCAAAAAGTTTGGGTGGTGACAAAACAAAGACACCTTGGTAAAGTCTGAGGCTTTCTTGGCAGACAAATTAAGACTTCCTTGGCCTCTTGCCTCCAAGTGTAAGAGTGTTGGAAGGCAGACAAAGTGTAGGACTTAGTTTTTGTCAAAAAACACATGCTAGGTGATTGAAATCTTATTTTGGATTGATTTTAAGAACTTTGAATAGCACTGAAAATACACATTGCATTTCTAGTGGCCTGGCTAATATTACTATAGTCTGAAAGGTTGAATGCATTGAATGCCCATTTAAAAGGATCTAATGATCCTATAAAGATGGATCACTGTTTCTGGTCCAAATTACATTTTAATAGAATTCTAACAAAAACAATAAGCATTTTAATAAGTTTCATGAAGTGGCAACATTTTCAAAATGCAAAAGAAATAGCAAGAGTTATGGTGGTGTTTGAATCAGCATACATAACTTGATAGTTCTAAAATATTATGACAACTGACAATACATTACTGGGATCCTGGCTTTACCTTTGTAGTAATAAAGAAGGGGGTTCAAGATTTATAGTCAGGTCCTCAAAAACATGAGATGTACACTATTAAAAAATGTTCTCCTAACCCTGCAGAGATAGTGGTAGCAAAGAACTTAGGTAGCAGGAAAGAGATGAATTGCATGTGTGGTCTGAGAGTGATGCTTTAAATGCTCAATTTCTCCTGCTCTATCCCCATTGTCTCTGCTAATGTCCAGATTAGGAGTTGGCAAACATCCATAATAATAAAAGCACAATATGCTAATTAGACCAGACATCCTTCCAGATGTCCTTCCGGACAACCTTTCAGACGAAGCCGGCTGTTGGAGGGAAGCCTGGGTCATGGGTGCCAGCAGCCGGGGGAAGGAAGGTATACTCTTGCATGATTTTCGTGCATCGGGCCTCTAGTTTACAATAAAGGGACAGAGAGGAAATATTTTAGGCTTCCTAGGCCATACAGTTCTCTTACAACTACTCAAATCCCACTGTAGCCATAGACAATACATGTAAAAATGGGCATGGTTGTGATTCAACACAACTTTATTTACAAAAATGGGCAAGGAGTTGAATTTGGCCCACAGTTTGTTGTTTGCTCTTTATCTAGATTCTTGTTTACCAAGACAGATCTTGCCTGGACCATGACATTAGTCTCCTTCCTATCTATGAAAAAGTCTTTATATATTCATTCATTTATTCAAGAAAATTTACAGAATATATAATAAGTACCACATACCATGTCATATGTTGCAGATATGGCAGTGAAAAAGATAGATGTTTTTCTCTTCCCTAGCAGTTTTTGTTTAATAAACTAGTAATATAGGCCCTGGCTGCTGGGTAGATCAATTGGTTAGAGCCTCATCTTGATACAACAAGGTTGTGGATTTGATTTCTGGTATTGGCACATACAAGAATCAACCAATGAATGCACAAATAAGTGAAGCAACAAATCAGTCTCTCTCTCTCTCTCTCTCTCTCTCTCTCTCTCTCTCTCTCTCTCTCTCTCCCTTCTATTCTTCCTCTAAAAAAATCAATTAAAAAAGAAACATGATATATAAACAAAGAAGCAAGAAATTAAGATAACAAAACTAATTTTAAATATTATAAAGGAAATAATGTAAAAGAGGCTAATTGAAGTTAGAAGCTCAAATTAAAATAAGGTGGTCAAGGAATGCTTTCACAAGAAAGTGACATTTAAGTCAAAGTCTGAATGATAGAGAAAAAAACAGAAATAAAAAACAAACAACTGGCCATATCATAAGACAGGGAAAATATCATTCCAGAAAAGAGAAATAAAAAGTATAAAGGCTGTAAATCTGAAATGGGAAGATGTTTGATATATTCTGAGAACAGGAAGGAAACCTATATGCCTATAATATAGGGGAAAAGAGGTATAAACAAGGTTGGAAATAAAGACAGTATCCAGATCAAGTAGGACCTTGAAGGCCATGGTAATGTGTATGGGATGTTTTCTCACTGCAGTGGGAAGCTCCTAAAAATATTTTATCAGAGGGGTAACAGGATCTTATGTATATTTAAAAATTATTCTGGCTGATAGATACTAAATGGAAGGGAAGAAACAAGGCGATTAGAAGTTTCTGCAATGGCTCAGATGACAAATTCTGAGAGTGGTTGTACAGTAGAGAGAAACAAGAAGTTGGATTTGAAATGCATTTTGAAATATAACAGTAGGGATTGCTAATGTATTAGATATAGCAGTTAAGGGG
Organism: Cnephaeus nilssonii; assembly: GCF_951640355.1. Taxonomy (NCBI): domain Eukaryota; kingdom Metazoa; phylum Chordata; class Mammalia; order Chiroptera; family Vespertilionidae; genus Cnephaeus; species Cnephaeus nilssonii. Next base: position 57,562,503 of record NC_137084.1, read on the forward strand.
AGAGAGGAGTCAAAGAAAACTCCTAGATATTTGAATGGAGCATCCAATGGGCTGGTGGTGACAGGTACTGAGATTTGGAGGAGCAGGAGAGCAATCACTGAGTGGGGAGGTGGGGTAAATCAAGAGTTTCACTTTAAATAAGTTAGGTTTAGAGTGTCAAGGAGAATTTAAGAAAAGTTACAAAATAGAAAATTGAATGTGTTTATAGTTTAAGGTAAAGTTCTGGAATAAAGTTTAAATTTTAGTGGCATTAGCTTATAAATAGTGTTTAAAACATGGGGCCAGGCATTTGCTTCTAGCCAAAATGGAATATAGGTTTGTATTTACCCAGATACCTTAAATAAATAAAAATAGGAAAAAAAATATAAGAAACAATGGTTTAAAGAAATTAAAAAACCAGCATCTGAGAGACAAAAAGCAAATGAGGTAAATTCTACGATTGATCCAACTTTTGCCTTAAGAGAATTTCTGGGATGCAGTTAGGGACAGGAACCCCAAACAGATCTCACAGTTTCCCTGAGTTGAGGAAACGAGAGTTGAGAATGCAGAGAAAAATTTATAGGGCAGCACTAGGAGAGGAGAGATGAGGATGGGAAGACAGCGCTCTAGAAGCTGGAAAAGGATTCCCCTGGAGTCTTCAGCTGAGTACATATCAGCACTTCCTGTGAGAAAACTACCTGTGATGGGGAGAGAGGCACACATTCTTTTATACTTCTTCCTTCCAGGAGGTAGAGCTTACAGTGGAGAAACCTGGCAGATACAATCTTCATCAAGTGGTTGAAGTTAATATTGTCAGTAATAAGACAGTTCTCCTTTGTGATATCATTTCCAAAAATCTATAATGCCAGTGTAATCATAAGAAAACATCAGGCAAACCTAAAGTGAAGGACATTCTACAAAGTTCATACTCAGTATTCTCCAGAAGAGTCAAAGTCATGAAAGATAAGAAAAGATGGAGGAATGACCACAGATTGAGGGGACTAGAACATAATAACTAAATCCAATGGGATTTCCTAGAACAACAACAAAGGACATTCGTGGAAAAGCTGGTGGAATCCAAAATAAGCTTGCAGTTTAGTTAGCAATACTGTAGTGATGCTAAATTCTCACTTAATAATTATGCTGTAGTTATGTGATCTATTAGCATTAAGGGGAAGCTGAATCAAGGGCGTAAGAGAACTCTACTACCTTTGAAACTCTTTTTTTTTTAAATCAAAAATTATTTCGCCATAATTTTTTAAAAGCAATATCAAGACTTTTGAAACAATAAAGCGGAGCCTACACATCACTGGTGGCATCCTCTCTAACCATATAAACACAAAATACAATGATATTCATTCCAGTCTTTACTATAAACGCACTGGGACCTCGAATGGACCAAGAACTCTCCCGTGACTAGGTGTAATAGAGCAAATGAAAGATACATGTTCTTTCATGTATCAAAAGAAATAATGGATGTTATATACATGGGTAGAGAGAGACTGGGAAAGTTTGAAGTTGTAATAATGAAATTGGATTGGATGCTCAGTCATAAGTATCCTTGAATCATCTTCAAAGTCAGATTATTTTCAAGGTTGATGTGCCTTGGGAAAACCAAGATTTCCTAGAAAAATAACAAAATGGTGTAATTAAAATTCTTCTAATCTCTAATGTTTGTGCAAGAATCCTTTTTTTTTTTTTTACCAGTCTTTGATGATCGCATGCATTACAGGTTTCTTCATTACCTGAGTGAGCTTCCGGTTGATCACAGTCAGTAGCACAGGCATTAGGGCAGGCTTGCTAAGGTTTCCCAGGTGTAGGCTGAATATTCTTGATAAATCAATTGGTATTCATGTTGTGAAATCAATTATCTTTGTCTATTCTATACCACTTCCAATATTCCTATTTTGTGTCTCCGATTAAAGAACACATTAAATAGAACTACTTTTCTATCATTTCTCCTTTTTGAATGTTAATATTTAGAGGGTTTACTAAATATATTGAAATAAGTAGTCTGAATTTTGAATGAGTGAAGAAAGAAGTATTCACAAGATTTGTATGCTTATGGATTCCTTCTGGGATTTTTTTGGCTGGCAGCACAGTCTGTAAATACATAATATTTTCCAGAAATTATCCTCAGAGGCTCAATCCATTAACTCAAGTGCATGCTACAAAAACAGATTTGTATGTACATGAACAGAGGAGGAAAGAAAATGAGATTTTTTAAAAAAATCAAGTACAATGATTCTATAGTTCAGTGCTTGGCAAGACTGGAAGTTATACATTCATTTGTTCTTAAAACTAGTGAATGAATGAATGAATGAATGAATGACTATAGCATCCAGGGTTTCATTTAAAAAACTTAAAGCATCATAACCTTTCCTTTTGTCTCCAGGAATGTCCTCAGCAAAGCCATTACAATAGCTGGTGCTGTTCTATTTCAGGAATGTTTCCTATTTGCCAGTAGATGGCAGTCCCTCTTCATTTCTCATCAGAAAAAAGGCAGCAAGGGATTGAAAAGGAAAGGGATGGAAATGGAAACAAGATAAAGGTAGATTTTAAAATTCAGCACATTGTGTTTATTTAATTTTTATGAATGGATACTTTTAAATGACCTAGTAAGAAGCAAGAAAAGTTAAAATATGTCTCAAGTTCATTGGAAATAAGGCATCAAACACAACTGACTTAGTGCTAGCTCATCAAATTTCATACCTATGTGTTACATTTTGATTAAATGACACTGTGTATTTCTTTCTGAAAATAGCTCATCAATAGCCATGTGGATGGAAAATGTGGTTTTCACTGTAACTGTCCCCCAGTTTCTCGCCATGCTGACCACTCAGGTGAGCAGGCGTAGGCTTTTAAGGTTTGGGGGCTCCACTTATTATCAGCCTGGTACTTTGGGGAGCGCTTAAAGAAAGTCTCAAATTATTTTATCTCTAAAATGTTTAAAATTTGTTCGGTAGCACAGGACACTGCAGACATTGGACAAATGCATGCCCTAGCACTGAAGCATTATGTGGAAAACTACCCCAACAGGAGCTATTGCACATTTCCACAGAGATTCCCAATATGTGAAACACATCCATGCATTCAAATTACATCTCTGCTACAGTAGTTGCTAGGGAGCAAACGGAGATCACCAATTTTATTTCTTTTAGAAAGTATCTTTATTTGAAACCTAAACCATGGGTTCCAGAATAATTTCCTCAACCTCTTCCCCTCATTACATTCATCATTTCTCCATCTACCTCAGCCCTCTCCCTAGTCCAATTGGAAGAAAACAAGATGAAAGCCTGGGGAACAATTCAGACTTTCAAATCCTGGGTCTGGTTTCCAGTTGATTTTTTTTGGTATCTTCTTATTTAGTCTGTTCTAAAATTTGTCAACAGCTAAAAACACAACCTTAAATGCTCTAATCTACAATCATTGTTACCTAGAGAACACAGCTCATGGTAAAAATACATTTTCCTTCAAAATAGGTATCTTCTCACATATTTTGTATTCCATTAGAAATAATTACTATATGAATTTTTGAGTAATTTTATATTGTACTTATATCTGTATTTTTATTTAGCTGTTATACTTAGGGGAATTATAAAACTAACTATATAGGTATAGTAGAAATAGGAAATGACAGGAATGATTTATAAAAACAGTCAGAATGCACACAAGTCAATCACTGCAGATTATACTCTATTATATTTTTTTGATATTTGTATATGTTTCCCCATTAGACTTTGAGACAGTTGAGGGCAAGAAACGTTCACATTAATTTATTCATGTAATCATGTTTTCATCAGTCTCTTACTGCACACTTAATATGTGACAGGTTGGGGATAAAATGATGAATAAAACGTAACCTCTGACTTTAAGAAGCTTCAAGTATGTAAAGGTAAAGCAGACACATAAAAATGGAGTCAATAAATCATAGGTGCCGTGATGGAAGTATGCCTTGGCCGCAGTGGAATCACAAAAGATAGAGCCTGTCTGTCTTCTGGGATGTAGGTGGGATGATGGAAAGCTTAATTAGAGAAGAACTCTTGAACTATTTTGAAGGATGTACAGGAGTTCATCAGATTGATAAGCTGTGAAGTAAAATATTCTACACAGGTGGACCAGTGCGAAACAGGACATACATGGTGTGGTTTATTTAAAAATTGAAAATAATTTGTGAGGCAGTCAAAAAGATAAGCCTGTAAATGTAGGTAAGAATATGGTTAGGAAAACTTTTTATATCCTATCAAGGAATTTGGATTTTATTATCTTGGTACTTGGAGTTAGAAATCGGATTTATGCAGAAAAACGACATATGCTTTTTATGTTTTTGAAACTTCACTCTGACAAAAGTTTAGAGGATAGATTGAAAATGAGAATTTAGCAACCAGAATATAATTTGGGAGACTGCAATAGTTTAGGCAAGAGATCGAGGATAAAATGAATCCATGAGGAAAGATCAGAAGGTCAGTTTTGGATAGATTCAAATTGAAGTGACTGTTGGGCTTTAGAGAAGAGATAAATGACAGCATATGAAATAAAGGGAAAGCTCTGGATTAAAACTGTGGTCTTGAGATCTTCAGTATATAAATTGTGACTGAATAAGATCATCTATGAGAGTGAGAAGATAAAAGAAGAGAAGCAAGGACAAGAGATTGGAAAGTGTAATATTTATGGTATAAATAGATTAAAAGGAGTTCTAAGATAAAATATATATATATAAAGATGGGGTAGCAGAGGGAAAGAATGAGTTTATAGAAATGAAGATAGGAACAAGAGGTCAACATGACAAATATAGCATAGGGGAAAATAGGGTGCAAATTGACGAGTCAGTTGAATTTGGCAATTCAGAAGTAACAAAGGTCTTTTCCATCATGGTTTATATGGAATGGTGCGGTATAACCTGAAGGTTCAAGAGGGAATAGGAGGTGAGAAGTTTCTTTCAAAGGACTGTTCTAGGAAGGAAAGAAGAAAGATATCACTAGAATCTAGCAGTGCACCTGGAGCTGAGTGTATGTTAATGTAAATCTTTGGAATTGAGCTTACCAAGTATACTTTGTCATCATTACAGTATTATTTGCAAAAATAAGTGTGATATACAGTATATAACATACATAAACATTTATGTTTTATAATTAGATGCAATTTTCTATTTTTGGACACATGCCTACATAATCAGGTGAAACCACTCTTATGTAGTTTGGTCAAAGATGAAAGCTCATGCATGGCCTTCTAAGGGAAGCAGAGTGGAATCTGTAGATCTACCTTTAAGATTTTCCTTTGAGTTCACCAGATGGATGGTGTTTTTCCTCAGCCAGTGTAGTTTGGTACTGCAGGTTGGGAACAGTTCCATGGATTATCTAAAGCATGAATGAGAGTCTCAAAACTAGATGGAAATAAAGAAAACGTATTAATTCATAAAATGTGAGAGCTGGAAGAGATCTCAGAGGTCATCTGACCGCAAGTTTCTCAACATTTTGTTTTAGTTTTAATAAAAATATTTTTATCAAATAAATTTGCAGGTATAACCCCAATATACAACACTGATAAAAGTGGAATTTAATTATTATAAATCTATTTTATATATTTAGACTTATAATGGGTATGTTTCTTAACTTAATAAGACAAGGAGTCTGTTTTGATGAACACAAATGTCTAAATATCTGAAGTTGATAGTAGTAATCATAGTAGTCACAACATCTAATTTATTTCTGTATTTTTCTTTGATTGTACTGTTCAGAGAAAATTCAAAATCACACAGGTAAGTTGTAAATGGTAATCATTTTTTAAAATTCAGATAATTTTGGAATCTTAGAATACTCATCAAATAAACTATCCAGAAGAGCAGGGACCTTTAACATTTGTCTATTCATGCATGGATCATCATTAAGATGATTATGAAGCACCTATTAAGTCTATTACATATATGAAGTCCTTGAAAGCTTAAAGTTAACTTAATAAAAGCTCACCCTCTCATAAATATTTTATTAAATGATTATTGTACTATGTGTACAGATACAGATGAATAAAGACATAGCCTTCACCCTTAAGAAATTTACAGTGAAGAGGAAAAATTAGTTTCATAAAACTAAAAGCAACAAAACATCAAAGATGGACTGAAAGAAGCATGCAATAATGTATAGCTACAGTGGAGAAACAAAAGAAGAAAGGGAAGTTCTGTCTGTGAGGTTGTGGGAGAGAGTTATAAGGAGCTTCTTGGAGGAGGTGACACACTGTTGTGAAGGACATGAAGGAGTTCACCAGGTTGACAAAGTTGGGGAGAAAATTATAAACTGATAAATGATATTTTATCTAAACCATTGAAAAAGTGTTCCACCAGTATATAACAGTTGTTGGTATTCTTGTCAAAGATACAAATTATTTTTTTTGCAGTAACCATAAAGCCATACTATGATGTAATCATATGATATAGTATATATTAATTTGTACAAGTTACTGTGCAATGTAAATTATGGGCCACGCAGCAGTGCCCAAATGTTGACCAGTGTTTAATTATATATGTTGCATAAATGCCTCATTGTCTTTAATCTTTGGTGATTTAATTATGATGTGTCTTAGCAGGGGCCCCTTTGAGTTCATCTTGTTTGGGACTCTCTACAATTCCTGGACTTGTATGTGTATTTCTTTCACCAGGTAGGAGAAGTTTTCTGTCATTATTTCTTCAATAGGTTTTCAATTCCTTGCTCTTTCTCTTCTCCTTCTGGTATCCTTGTAACATGAATGTTTGTACACTTGATGTTGTCCCAGAGGCCCCTTAAACTATCCTCATTTTTTTGGATTTGTTTTTCTTTTTGCTGTTCTGATTGGGTGTTTTTTGCTACTTTATTTTTTAAATAGCTTGGATTTTATCCTAGGCTTCATCTACTGTAGTATTGATCCCATGTAATGTAGTCTTCATTTCCATTATTGTACTGGTTCTTTTTTATGGTTTCTATCTCCAGTTTAAGGTTTCATGTCTCTTTGTTAAAATTTTAAATATGATTCAGTGAGAATCTTTATACCCAGTGTTTTGAACCCTGCTTGTAATAGATTGTCTCCATTTTGTTTAGTTCTTCTTTCTGGAATTTTGTTCTGATCTTTCATTTGAGTCATGTTTCTTTGTCTATCAATTTTGACCACCTCCCTGTGTTTGTTTTTATGTATTAGGTAGACCTGCTCTGTCTCCTGGTTTTGGTAGAGAAGCCTTCCGGAGCGAGTGTCCTGTGGGCCCCAGTGGCATAGTCTCCCTGGTCTCTTGAACTGGGTGTTTCAAGTTTGTCCCTTGTGTGGGCTGTGTATACCCTCCTGTTGTAGTTGAGCCTTGATTGCTGTTGGCACATCAATGGGAGGGATTGACCCGCAGGTTGATTAGCTGTGAGGACAGGTTATGTCTACAGTGGAGGAGCTGTTGTGTCAGACCTGACCCTACAGAGCAGGATTCACTTTAGCAGGGCTCTGGTTTGTCATTTGTAGAGGTGGTTGAGTGGTGCTCTGGTGTGGTCTGAAGGTGGCTACTGGGTGTGTTGGTTCTAGGGCTTCTTGGGAGGGGCTCAGGGATAGGCCAAGGTCCTCCTTGGCCTGTGTCCTGCCTGGTGCTACCTGGCATGAGTTACAAAGTGATCTCCTGGGCTTGGAGGTACTCAGGAGAGACCAAGCTACAAAGCAAGGCTGGCTGCTCTAGTGCCTGAGACCACATAGGAAAAGGTTGGCGCACAAAGTCAAATGTTGCTTGTTTGGGGTTTGTGAACCTTTAAGAGGTTTTAGGAAAATCCGCAGAATAAGCCAAGACAGGAAGATTGTGTGGACCAGCCACTGAAAGCATCTTGGGTGGGACTATACCTTAGGTGAGGCTGGGTCTCAGGTAATCACCAGGGTGGGGCCAACAGTGTTAGGTTGATAAAGACTCAGATATGGTACCCACCTGTGCCTTCAGGGGGAAGGTGCCTCAAAGGAACAATGGCCCTGCCAGCACTTCTATCTGGGAGAAAGCTGCCCCTCCAGACCTTGCCCTGAAGCCAGACACTTCAGTCCCCCTCCCCCGCCCCCATATGTCCCTCCTACCTTTTGAGCTGCTGCCCCAGCATTGGAGTTCTGAGGGAGTGAGTCTGAGTAAATCCATGCATTGGTCCTTTAAGAGGAATGCCTGGGACTCTAGCAGTCCTCTGTCTCACTCAGCTACAATCTCTGCAGGTTTTCACAGCCAGGATTTATGGGGACTTTTCTTCCTGGCATTGGGCTGGGGAGCCAAGTGTGGGGCTGGACCCTTGCTCCTCGGGGGGGGGGGAGGGGGCGGGGGGACCGCTGCAGCTGAGATAGCCCTCCCAATTTTTAACGGCCACAAGTGGGTGTGAGACTAGCATCCTCTGCTCTGCTGCCCCTCCTACCAGTCTCATGTGGTTTCTTCTGTGTATCCTTGGTTACAGGTCTTCTGTTCTGCTAGACTTCAGGAGTTCTCAATGACGGTTCTGTAGTTTAGTTGTAATTTTTATGTCGTTGTGGGAAGAGACAAGCACAGCATTTACCTGCACTACCATCTTGACTGAAAGCCCTTTTTTTTAGGTATTTATAAAAACATCCATATAATGGAGATCAACAACAAGTGGCGCTTCAGCGTATAACACATTTTAATGATCATTTATTTATGCCTAGCTTACGTACTTAAAATATATTTGAAATCTTAAAGAAATATTTGTATACCCATGTTCACAGTATTATTCATGGTAGTCAAAAGGTAAAAGCAACCCAAATGTTTGTTAATGGATGAATGAACTACCGAAATGCAGTATATACATACAATGAAATATCATTCACCCTGAGAAAGGAGTATTATTCTGACATATGCTACAACATGAATGAAACTTGTGGATATTATGCTAAGTGAAATAAGCCAGTCAACTCAAGGACAAATGCTGTATGATTTCACTTATACAAGATATCCAGAGTAGTTATACTTATGGAAACAGAAATTAGATTGGTGGCTATCAGGACTTGGGGAAGGGGGAACTGGGGAGTTGTTTAATGGGTACAGAATTTGGGCTTTGCAAGATGAAAAAGTTCTGGAGATTGATTGCACAGCAATATGAATATACTTAATACTACTGCACTGTGTAATTAAAAATGGTTAGGATGGTAAATTTTATGTTATGTGTATTTATCATAGTTGCATACATATTAAGCTAGTAAATGAAACTAGAATAAAACCCTGCAGCCACTCCGGAACACAGTTTAAAAGTCTTTGATTTATCCCGTCAGTTCAGAGGTGAAACTGACCGAGGGGGTTGGTGATAGAGCAGGTCTGGGATTCTTTTCACCTGACTCTCAGGTAAAAGTTTTTTCCATAATCAAATATTTTCTTTTTGTCCCTCTTTGTCTTTGGAGAAGTCTATTTCTATCACTAGCACTCCTATAAACAAAGGAAATTAGTACCTATTACGTCTGTGTTGATCTTTCCTTTGTTCTGACAGATGAAAAAATATTATGTGACTCTTCATTTTGAAAAGAAAGCTAGAAAAAATTCAGACCCTGAATATATACTTAGATTTATGAAATATATTAATGTATTCTCATAGTAATAATTTAAACAAGTATTTCTTTCTAAAATTGAATGTTTATTTTTTTGTCTTTGCTCCTTGTGGTTTGAACACTAAAACATTTGTTGGATTTCTTTTAAACTGTAGGCATAAACCTCTATTACAAGAGAAATGAGCAAAAAATAAATTTTATACAGGACTTGACTCAATTACTGTACATGCAGTTTTATGCCATTTTAGAAATGAATGGTACTACATTCTATAATACTGCTTCTTGTAAAACTAAATGGCAGAAAATTAAGAACAGATTAAGAACATGTTTAAACTTTAAAAAGAAAACCCTTATACTTCAATACATTTAACCAAATATAGATTAACTCTGGAAAAACCAATGACCACTGCAATTTGCTTAGTTGTGTTCACATGACATGATATTACTAGAACCAAGCCTGCAATTATGCACATAGTAAATGTATTCCTTAAAATCAATTGTACCTGTCACAATATAATTGCATATACTTAATTCATTTTATAGCTCTATCAACAAGCATATTTGGATTTATAAAGAAATGCAGGTTTTTAAAAAGTGATTAAGACTATTATTAAGTACATGCTGAATGTATTACAATATATGAAGTGCTTTGAGGCTTGAAGTTAACTTAATACAGGCTCTCCCTCAAATGGTCAATGGAGGAGAAAGACTAACATTAACAAAGATTTTGTGGCAACTTAGTCAAGAATTCTCTCATTGCCTCTCCTTCATTTATGTCATTTTTGTATATTTTTGCTTCTCTCATCCTCTGGATTTTTCCACTTTCTGTATTTTACCTGATTACCTACTGCTTCTTTCCTGTCCATTCTTTTCATTTTTGTGTTCCTGTATTAACTACATATTCTTTCCTTGACTTCCAAATGTTTTTCTTTGTTCTTGGTGAGTGAGTGTATGGACAATTAAGTGTGTGAAGAAGGTGAGAGAGAGAGAGAATGACAAATGGTAGGTAATTTTGGACTGTGGCTGAAAAGACTGAGGTTTTTGATTTTAGTCATAAGAAAGTCAGGAGTTACCTCTGTAGTTTAAATATTTGGAAGTGAATAGATTACTGGGAATAGATGTTCAAAGAATGAATTTGAAAATAAGGAATTAAAAATAGATTTTTATCTTAGCCTGCAAAATATAATACAGAAATAGGAAAGCAATGCTCTACCAAATGTAAAGAGAAAAACTCAATCCACATTTTTTTCTAGAAAAATTAATAATTTCAACAAGAAACAAATTTGAGTAATATATTTTAATATTTCTAATTTAATATTAGTGTATATATCATGTATTTCCTCAAAATTAAACAGCAAATTATTTTTAGAAGCTGAGTTTCCTGATTTAGTATGATGAATCTTCATTTCCCCAGTATAATTTAAGTTAAAGAATTTTGGTTAATGGAAAGTTCTTATTAACTAAGGCTTGCCAATAGCTCATACTTTTCACTGTATCCTAATGTTTTCAAACTAGAAATAAAGAATTAAAATTTCTTAAATACCTCCAATAATTACTAATTTCTTACCAAGCCTTTTTAAACACTGAATGTATAGAATTCTTTGGCCTCTGCTTTGGCCTATACATTTTTTAAAAGTATAGAAAATTTAAGAAAAGAATCATCACTATAGTTTTTAAAAAAATCTGCTTTATTTATAATAATCTAGTGCTGCTATAAAACACTATGTAACGCAACTCTGAATATCTTCATTGCAGCGATTTAGCTTGTTCCTCTTAGAATCCTCAGCATATGTCTTTGCATATAGTAAACAGTCAATATTTACAAAAATATTGAATGGGTGACTTTGGGCTTTAGCTTTGACCCAAGAAAGCATCTAAAAGCATCTAAAAGACTTCTTACTTAGATGATATTTTCTCAGTGTGATATTAAATGGGATCAAGAAATATTTGCTCTAAGAAAGATACTGCAAACAAAACAAGAAACTCCTTATCCTACATTTCCCTAAATGGTTGAAATAGCTGTCTGTGGAATTTCTGGTTCTCAAGAATACTATAACATGGCTAAAGATAATTTAGAGAAAGTACAGCTTTTCTTAGCAGAGATCAGAAATTATAGGCTTTACTTTAACTGACCTTACTTGTAAAAAAGTACGTTACATTAGAATTGGATAAAAGGCCTAGAAAAGAAAAGAATTTTGACTTTATTTTCCTCTCATGTCATAAGTACTTAAGTAACATGTGAAACTCCCCTTCTGAGTAACGTAAGAAAATATTTACATTTTTGTGATTATAATGGTTCTGTAACTAAGAGTCATGTTGGAAAGACAGCCAATAGAAATAGAGTTACTTAAGTAAAAATCTTGATGTATTCCATTTCTTATCATAATTACATAAGCTATTCTCTTTATGCTTGCTAAGGAGATAAAAGTCCAAGATATTCAACTATTTAACAATGAATTATTTTGGTTAATGTCCTAGGAATATAATATGTATAGATGAAGTTTGTGATGGCCAGAAAACTTATAACTGTATATCGTATTTGTTCACTCAGCCAATAAAATTTTTCTTTCTTTAATAGAAAATTGAATTTACTTACTTAAGCTATAAATGAGTTATTAGCTAAGTGGCTGTAATAAATTTAATACTACATGTTAAAATGAGCATTTTTAGTGCAGATGTAGAGAAAAGAGAACCCTACATAGTTGGTGGGAATGCAGACTGGTGCAGCCATTGTGAAAAACAGTATGGAGTTTCCTCAAAGAATTAAAAATGGAACTGCCATTTGACCCAGCAATTCCACTTCTGGGAATATAGCCTAAGAATCCCGAAACACCAATCAGAAAGGATATATGCACCCCTATGTTCATAGCAGCATTATTTACAATAGCTAAGATCTGGAAACAGCCCAAGTGCCCATCAGCAGATGAGTGAATTAAAAAGCTCTAGTACATCTACACAATGGAATACTACCTGGTTGCAAAAAAGAAGGAACTCATGCTCTTTGTGACAGCATAGATGGAATTAGATATTATTATGCTAAGTGAAATAAGCCAGTCAGAGAAAGACAAATATGATATCATCTCATGTATATGTGGAATCTAAAGATCAAAATAAACTTATGAACAAATTGGGACCAGAGGCATGGATACATAGAACAGACTAACAGATTTCAAAGGGGAAGAGGGTTAGGGAGACTGGAAGAGATTAGCCAAAGATCATGTATGCATATATGCATAGTCCATGGTCACAGACAACAACAATGTAGTGAGGGCAGGGGGTGGGGGGAAGGATTAGGGGGAGAAGGGGAGGAGAAAGGGGCTGGATGGAGGGGGGCAAAGGGAGAAAAACTGGGGGACATCTGTAATAGTGACAACAATAAAAAAAGACATACAGCAGACATATTCTAGTCAACCTTCAGATTAAATTTATAAGGATCTTAAAAAAATGCTATTGAATCTTGTGTGACAATGTGTAGAAAGAGTCCTTGATTTTAAAATAAATTTTATCCCAATTAAAAGCAAAAAGGAAAATTTCATGAGCTCTCTTCTATCACTGCCAAAAATTGTGTTGCTTTTGATATATTTAATCCAAATACAATGTAATCTTGGAGCCTTTTATATGTGTGACAAGAGCTTCAGATATAGGACTTTAAGTTAGAAATGATAAAATTTGGGAGTATTGTTCATCTAAGAGTAAGAAATGAAGACAATGGATAATGTGAACATTTACTTGGAGTAACTCTTTCAAACTTGAAAAGATAAACTTGAGACAAATGTGACTACATAAGTAAGTACTAAGGGATATTAAAGACTTAAACGTGAATTAGCCCAAAGAGATTTAGATTTTGGTAAAATTAATAAAGGGTGAAGTCAAGATCAAGGGAGGGAAATTTTACTAAATTTTTAAAGCTTATATTAAGGAAATTACTTTGCATCTTTACCAAAACATGTTTAGATGATATAATCAAAGAAATATTTTCAGATTATATGCTAAAATTAATTATTCTGGCTATTAGTAGAAATTTGTGTATATAAGTAATTTATTAAATGTTTGTAAGTAGATGATGGTATTTATATAATTTTTAAAAATTCTAATGCCTGCCTTCAAACATGCTATGCCTGCCTTCAAACACGCTATGTGAATACTCTGTTTTAATTACATGTAAGTAGATCCTATTACTTTCTGATCACTTTTGGGTAAAAAACAACAACAGTCTAGTCCAGTTCGTTACAATTTAAATTACATTTTACATTCATATTTTTCTTGCTGAAGGATGAAACCTAACCCTCAGCCTGATGGTCTTGGTGTGAAAAAAGACCTAATTAGCTCTTTCACTCTTCTCCTGCCCCTTTAAGGATCAGAGAAGGGGAAATGGGCCAAAATCTTTTCATCTAATTAGTGCCCTTGTAATCCTCTTGGCTTTCAATGAGATGGGTATGGCTGGTATCTAAATGGTGACTTTTTTCATGTAAAACTTGTGTGAGATCATTGGGGATTTTGGAAGAGGTTTTCTCACTGAAGAGTCTCATAACGAGGAAGCCATTCTCTTTATATGTTCCATCAGCTTTCTCCCAGCAGAATGTCATTGCTCTTGCTGTGGAATCAGCTTCTGAAGTGGATGCTTCTCTGGCTCATGGAAAACTTCCACTTCCTTATCATGCCCAACAGTTTGAATCTTGGCCGTCCCACTGCTGTCTCCTCCTTCTTCACAAATGACCAAGAGGGGTATAAGTACATGTCTATCTGACAATGGGATGCCATCTTGTCTTCTTGTGTGGACGCAATCTCTATAAGTGGTTCTCTAAGAGCCTTCTTATTTAGATGAGAAGAGCAATTTTTATCCTCATTTTGTAAAGGGAGGATGTACAATTTTACTAGGATACCTATACTTCCTACAACTCTGTTCATAAACCTGTGTCTTTTTTTAATTCCTTTTATAGAATCTTAAATATTTTTTCTTCTTTATTATTTAAATTTAATTTTTTCCATTACCCTTTATCCCTCTATGCCCTCTTCTACCTTCACCCACCTCACTCCACAATCACCACACTGCTGCTATCCATGTCCATGAGTTCTCTCTTTTTTTTTATTTTTTGCTCAATCCCTCCACCCCACCCAACATCCTCCTCCTCCCCCACCAGAGCTGTCTACCTACTTTCTATCTATGAGTTTATCTCTATTTTGTTTGGTAGTTCAGTTTTTATTTTTTCAATTACATTTGGCATACAATATTATATTAGTTTCCAGTGTACAGCATAGTGATCAGACATTTATATAGCTTACTAAGTGATCACCCTAATAAGTCTAGTACCCATCTGCCACCATACATAGTTATTACAATATTATTGACTATATTCCCTATGTTGTACTTTACATACCTGTGACTATCCTATATAATAAAAGCCTAATATGCTAAGTGTCCAGTTGTCCAGTTGTCCGTTCAACCAATCAAAGCATAATATGCTAATTATATGCTAAGGTCACTCAACTGCTCGCTATGATGTGCACTGACCATTAAGGGGCAGATGCTCTGACCAGTAGGTTGGCTTGCTGCTGGGGTCCGGCCAATCGGGACTGAGCAAGATGGGCTGGACATACCCTGGAGCCCTCCCGTCATCCCTCCCCAGCTGGCCAACCCCCCATGTCCCTCTCCAGCCCCAATTGTGCAGCAGTGGGGTCCCTCGGCCTGGCCTGTGCCCTCTCACAATTTGGGCTGAAGGACCCACCCCCTGAGTGCACAAATTTCATGCATCGGGCCTCTAGTTTTTTATAAGGAGGAATTTGTACTTCTCAATGCTTTCACTTTTTCCACCTAGCCCTCAATCCAACTCCTATCTGGTGACTAGCTATCTCTGACAACAGTCATGAGGGGTGTCTTTGGGGTTGATGGTATCTATTGCATTTAGTAAACCCTTCTGGAATCTCTCTTTAGAATGCTTGTGGTAGCATTGAATGCAAGTCTAAAGCCACAGGAAAAGTCAGATTAACAATTGATTACATATATATTGAAGTAAAGATTTGCAAGACCACGTTTTCCTCCAATGTATTGTTTCTATCTCCCCTCATCAATTTTTCAGATATAATAAACCGAAGAGGTAGTATTTAATGAAATAGTAAAGATTTTAGAATCATCCTGTCCTCCATGCTTTCTCTGTTTAAACTCACAGAAGACTCATCTATCACTTAAATCCAAACCTTTTTTTAACTAATTTCTTGATATAATTATTCAATTAATAGGTATTCTCCATCCTTGAATATTTATTACTAGAGGCCCAGTGCATGAATTTGTGCATGGGTGGGGTCCGGCCAGCCTGGCCCCAATCAGGGCAGATTGGGCTGGGCCTGTCGGGAGGAGGAGACGGTGGGAAGTTGGCCAGCTGGCCTGCCCCAATAGGGGCCAAATAAAGGCTGGGCTGGCTGGGGGGGGGGGGCCACAGGTGATTGGCCAGCAAGCCCCACCCCTGATTGGGTTTGCGGCTGATCAGAGTCAGGGATGGCCAGGGGGAGGGGCTGCAGCCCTATCATGGTGGGGTGGGCCGATCAGGGGCAAGCCAGCCAGGGGGAGGGGGTGCAGGAGGTTGGCCGGCCAGCCCCACCCCCTGATCAGGCCAGTTTGCTGGCCACAGTGGGCATCATAGCAACTGGTCATCGGTTGTTTCGGTCGTTACAGATGCTGGCTTTATATATATATATATATATATATATATATATATATATATATATAAATTACATGATGATAAAAGAAGAATAAGTCCTATTACTGTGAATATTATTATAACTAGTATTCATTTAAATGGTTGGGAGAATTGTAGTTTATCTCTTTTTCTCATGGCCATTTAAGGGCCAATAGTGTTTGTACATCTATGGCAGAAAAGACATTAATTCATATATTGTTCATACTTAAATCACATTTTGTTAATATGTATTTTGTAGTTCTTACAGTAAAAATACTTTTCTCTTCCTTCAAAAAGAGTCTTCTTCTAAGGATATTATGCTAAGAAGGTTTCTTCCATTTAAAGACAAATTTTTACTTTGAGAAGTAAAATGAGATAGTTTATTAAAAATTCAGTTTGTTAAATCTGATTGAAGATTCAGTCCAAAACCATTTTGAAAAAACAGTATTTTAATTTGCATGCTGTCGTTTTTCTGTTATGTATTTATTTTATGCAGCTGTCTTTCAATTTTGTGACATACTCAAGCAATTGTTGATAGGTGTGTTGAATTTAGTAAGACTGCCTTCCTTACTTAAATGATCTATTTTCATTGAACTGTCAGTTAAGGATGACCTCATGCTTGCTGACATATCACTAGTGATTGATTGCTAAAGAAATGTTGATATTTCCTTGTGCTGTTTATTTTGCTTCTTCATATATCACATTGACCTTATTTTTTTGTCCATTATACACTTTTTGTTTTCTTTGAAAATATTCATAAAATAAGTTATGAATTATATCATGGGGGGATCCAAATATGAGTTAGCTGCTTTATAATTATCATACTTTCTCTTCTAAAAGTATAATAATAAAAAGCCCCCTTTTGTAGATCAAAGTTTTCTGTTATTCATGGTTACTAGTTATCCTTGAACTACCATTACTACATATTTAACATAAAATAGTCTATTTAAAATGTTTTTTAGTATTTTATTACTATAACATGTTTTATAACTGAAAATATTTTTCAGTTTTTAATCAACTTACTAACATCTTGAAATTACTACATTCTTTCATTCATCCTTCTAGACAATATTTTTTTCCCTAAATACTTGCTATGAGCCAGCATTGACCTAGGTCCTAAAAACAAGAGACAAGAGACAAGGTCTTAACCCTCATGGAACTCAGGGTCTGGCTGTCCACAAAGAAAAAGAAAAACAACTAGCAAATATACAGACCCTGGGGGAGGAGAGGGCTATGAAGATTGAGTGGTAAAACAACTTGTTTGGGGAAATATGAAACAACTAGAGGCCTGATGCATGAAATTCGTGCAAGGGGCTCGGCCCTCACAGCTGCA
Source organism: Cnephaeus nilssonii (assembly GCF_951640355.1). Classification (NCBI taxonomy): domain Eukaryota; kingdom Metazoa; phylum Chordata; class Mammalia; order Chiroptera; family Vespertilionidae; genus Cnephaeus; species Cnephaeus nilssonii. The sequence goes on from NC_137084.1 coordinate 57,580,008, forward strand.
GTGGCTTGCCTCTGCCCTCACAGCCCCGGCTTCATCTGTCTGGAAGGTCACTCGGCTGTCTGGTCTAATTAGCATATTACGCTTTTATTATTATAGATGTTGGACTAAGTACATTTGCTTATTTATTTATTTTTCAATCATTGAATATATATTTATTGAGTTTCTATTTTATGCAATAGAAGCATAGAATATCAAAAGCTAGAGGAGAATGCAAGGATATTCTTATTGACTTCAGGCTACAAAAATAATGAAGTTGAGAAGTCATATTGCTTGTTCAGTGCAAAACTTCCTAAATGACAAAGCCAAAGCAGGTTCTTCTTGCTCCCATTTTCCTTACTACATTGAGCTTAGTGCCCTATTCATAAGAATTTACCATAAATTTAACAAATCAGTAGATAAAAAATCATATCTTATCACTGTCATTTTAGCACTAAATTATATGTACACAAGGCCAACATTTGTATCACTCAGAGACACTAGGCTTTGAGGGAGCTAAGGGGGATAAAGGAAAATCACTGAAAACAGTCAAACTTCTCTTTCAATATTCAAAATGGGAAACATCCTAAACCTTATCCCATGCTCCTCTACTGGTATATTTGCTGACAATGTAATTTCATCCTTGTTAGCTATAAATATTACTGAAAGGAATTGAAAATGACAAGCCTCCTTGGTGATAGTTCATGAAATTAGAAACACTTATTGATTAGCACCAAACTTCATTGAGATTTCAAAGTAAATCATTCAATAGTCTTATAACTATTGAAAGGGATGTGGGACTATTCAATATAAATTGGACATTTGTTCAGGAACTTTAAAACAGGAGGACATATACTAATTAATAGACTGAATATTTTGTCTTCTATATTAAATGTTTTTAAGTAATTACAAATAACACATGATGGCTCAAAGGGATTTAAATATTGTATTCACAGTGACTGAATTAACCTGAGGGTATGTTAGTCACTGGAAGGTTGTGGGTAAATTTTTTAAAAGAGCAGTTTAAAGTTTTGTATTTTATATTATTTTTTAAAAACTTGCTCTGATTTCAGATAGCCAATTTCTTTTATTAACAAATAAGAAAAATATTGGCTTTTTGCTATTGACAACCCCTCTTCCAAGATTATAATTCTCTAATATTTTCAATTATCATCATATCTGAATGGGGCACATACTAGAAATTGCATTGATGTCAAAATTGATATCAGGGTTCTAAAATATATTTATGTGTTTTCACTATGGAAGTCAGTTATATAGAAGGTAGTGATTTATAATATTATCTTCATATATACCATTGCGTTCATTTATTTAGCAAATATTAATTAAACATCTACAAAAAAACCAGTATACCACCCAAGTTTTAGAGATAATAGTGATTTAAAAAAAAGATTCATTTCCAGCTCAAATGAAGCTTAAAATATCACATTAGTAAATTGGCAATTCTAATATGCTAAGGTAATCGATTAGTCCTAAACTAACCAAACAAGATGAGTTTTGTCTTCACTGTTGAAATCATTAAAAAAAATGTTAGGCTCCTATTTTGTGAATGTCATTTTTATTTCTTATTATGTGGATGGAGAAAAAAACATTTGTGTGAGATTGCATTTTCAATGATGTTCACAGAAATATTTCTGGTCTCACATGGTCTTATAATTCTTGCCACCATAAAGATTAGAAGTCTAGTCTGGCCAGCATGGCTCAGTGGTTGAGCATTGACCTATGAACCAGGAGGTCACAGTTCAATTCCAGTCAGGGCACATGCTCGGGTTGCGGGCTCGATCCCCTGTAGGGGAACAGGGGGACATAGCAGGTCAATGATTCTCTCTCATTATTGATGTTCTATCTCTCTCTCTCTCTCTCTCTATCCCTTCCTCTCTCAGAAATCAATAATATATATATATATATATATATATATATTTTTTTTTTTTAATTAGAAGTCTATTATTTCTTCCTTTCAACTTGGAAGGGGTGTTTCTGCTTTGACCAAAAGAATGTAACAGATTTGATACTATTCCAAGACTAGATCTAAAATTATATAGTTTCCACCTATCTCTCTCTTGGGTTACTCTCCACGTTGTGAGGAAGACCAGGTTACATGGAGGGTCGTGGGTACATGTTTCCATCAACAGGCCCATTGAAGGTCTCAGCTGATAGCCAGTATCAACTGTGAGACATGAGTGAACTGGCCTTTAGATGCTTACAGGCCTCACTGTCTTCAAAGCACCTCAGCAGAGTGGAGCAGGGACCAGCTTTCTCTTTCCAAGCCTGGCCCCCGTTGCACATTTGTGAGTAAAATAAATGCTTTTGATGTTTAAGCCATTAACTTTGAGATTTTTTTAATGCATAAATAGATAGCTGGAACAATGTCTCCATATCTAAAGTTTTATTCATTTCAGTAAAATAATTCCTCCAATATTATGCTCCTTGAAAATTGACACTAGCAATTGCTTATAATATCTATTTCTGCAAACGTGTTTTCTGTTATTCAAATACTAGAGGCCTGGTGCACGAATTTGTGCACAGATGGGGTTCGTCGGGGTAGCCTGCAGGGATTGGGCCGAAACCCACAGTTCAATGCTGCCTGCAGCTCCTACCTGCCACTTCCGCTCATCCTGGCCCCACTTTGCCTGCCAAGGGCTAGCGCCCAATCAGTCCCGATTGAGAGGGGCTTGCCCCGCCTCAGCAGCACTCACCAGCCATGAGCCCTGTGTCTGGCGTCCTCCCAAGGGGAGTGGCCTGCAGCATGAAACTGGCTCTCTGACATCCCCCAAGGGTTCCTGGATTGTGAGAGGGTGCAGGCCAGGCTGAGGGACCCCACCGGTGCAGGATTGGGGCCCAAAAGGAACCATGGGAGGGCTCCAGAGTGTGCCCGGCCCATCTCGCTCAGTCCCGATCGGCCAGACCCCAGCAGCAAGCTAATCTACCAGTCAGAGCATCTGCCCCCTGGTGGTCAGTGCACATCATAGCGAGTGGTTGAGTGGCCTTAGCATATCATTAGCATATTACACTTTGATTGACTGAACAGTCGACTGGTCACCCGATGACTGGACACTTAGCATATTAGGCTTTTATTATATAGGACTAGAGGCCTGGGGCATGAAATTTGTGCACATGGCGGGGGGGGGATGTCTCTCAGACCAGCCTGTGCCCCCTCACAGTCCAGCAGCTCTGCAATCAATTGCCCTGGAGAGGGAGGCCCCCCCGCACCCACGCACTGCCGGCCAGGTAGCCTGGGCATCCCTTTGTGGGGCAATCATGGGGCGATGGCTGCGCCCCCAAAGATTTTTCTATTTCATTACTGACTCTAAGTTTGAAAATGTGAATATTCTTGGGAAAAAAATTGATAATGTCTGTGGTCTTTAAGTCTTACATGGTTAATAACATCTTTTCCTAGAAACTAATTGTGACAGAGTAGACCATAGACTGTGGAGAAGAAATAGGGGCATTAACTTATAGATAAGTTTTACCATTTTATTATTTTGCCTAGGACTAGCTCCATTCCCAGCTAACTGAAATTTACCCATTTAAACAGTGGACTGTATTTTATTTCTCATAAAAATATATCTAAAATGTATTGTTCACTCCCTTGACTTATTAAAGAGAGCTTATTGCAATGAATATAAACTTTCTTCATGACCCAGAGTCACTATTTGGTTTGTCTTAAATTTCCTTAGATTGCTGTCTTGCCTGGTAATTCTGTTGTTTCACTTTTTAATGGCAGCAAATCGGTGTAGCTGCTTTTAGTGGCAACTTCACCACACTCCTCTATCCCTCACTATCTCTCATATATTCTCGAGCTCTATAACTTTAAAGTCAGAAAGCCCTATGTTTCAGTTCTGAATATGATATTTAGCAGCTCATTACCTGACCTCTTTAAGTCTTGCTTTGGGGAGCTAGTGGTAATACTTTCTACAGGGACTGTGGTGTGAACCAAATTAAAAATGCTCATGAAGCATCAAGCTTTTAGCTACAATTTTTTAGCGGAATGTGGTAGCTTAAGAACAATAAAATGAAACAAAGTATTCAAGCTTATTAAGTAAGCAACCTGCATTTTAAGTATAATTTTGAAGTTATAAAAATTTTTCCAGAGGGCACATTGATTACTTTTCTCTGTCACAGAATGTTCTCATGAGGATAGAGGTACTCTTTACTAATATTTAAACTTAAATAATGTGTAGGGGGAGAGGATTATAAAGGAGGCCTGCCAGGAAAGTGGGTAGACTTGTATTTTTACATGCTAAAATCAAAGAATAATATATAAAATATCATTTAATGTATAACCATTTTATCAGGTGCATCATTGTCTCTTCAAGTATTCTGTAGCTGTTGAGGTTACTGCCTGTGCCTTGTTTATTGAGGTAGTTATTACATACCTAACTGTGTTCTGTTTAGAGTAATGACAAGTATAGAACTGACTATGAGTAATTTTAGGAACTAGGGGATAAAAGTGTGGAAGGACATTTTTTTTGCCTTAGATATTATGAGATTGCCCCTCCATTTGAGTCCCTTGAAGTGTCCCAGGAATTTCAAAGCATCATTTCCTAGTTAAAGGACTTCGCGAACCTACAGTGAACTTTTAAAATGTCAATTTTTAGTTGCTTATGGTCTACCTTTCCTTCCTCACATAGTTATTGCTGACATTCAGCGTAGTCATGAGAATATTCAATTAAGAGTTCTGCTTGCCAAGTCACCTTTAAATTTCTATATTTTATTTGTCCCCTAGCATCTATTTGCAGTGCCACCATCTTGGAAAAGTGAAGGTATATGATCTTTATTATAATGGCCCCTCTCCAAGGAAATAAATGTTCTAAAATAAAAGGCCGGCCAGTGTGACAAAAGAGTATCAGGATTTCCACCCTCCCATCAGATTACCACATATAACCTTCAGGGCTTATCTTTTCTTGGCCTTTAGTTTTGGCTGGAACATTAACATAACACAATAGCACATTGATAACTCAATTACTTGGGGGCTTTGCCAGCCTGAAGGTTCTCATACTAAATTATTTTAGTGGCTTACATATAGTAAATTAAAATTTGAGAGGAGGAGGTGATATTGAGTGAGTCAGTTTATCTGATATTCTTTAGGACAAATTAGAGTGTAAGCCCTATACTCACCGAAAGAATGTTTTGTTCTAGGATCAGATCTACTCAAATGGAAAGTTTCCAGTTGGTTTGGAGGGGAGTGGTGTCACAGTACAATAGGCTTTTGAGAGTTACATTTGACAAAACTAAAATAATTAAGGATCACTGACATTTTGTTACGATATCCAAAGAAACTGTAGAACCAAGGTATTGAGAAAGAGATGCTTATTTGCTTGTTTTGAATCCTAATAAGATTGCCTCTTTTTTTTCTAATGCTTTTCACAGAGACCTTTGGAAAAAGTAAATTATTTCTTTTCTGACATTGCTATTTTGTCTGAAAATTTGTTAGGCTCTTTTTATCTTTAAAAAATGAAGATAAGATTTTACTTTAAAGAGAGAAGAAAAGTATTGGATGTATAGTTAAATATTGACAGCTTGTGGGCATATTCAGATGTAATGTTTAAAGCTATTCCGTCAGAAACTCTATCCTTAAATTTGCTGGTATTTGATTTGACAGGATATTGACTGAAACAACTCTTGATTCATCATAATTGAATAGGAGTAGCTTAATTAAACTATTTAAAGCTCATTTCCTTTGAAGTTATTCTTTGTCCTCTCCTTTCATCCCCCAAAGTGATAATTATCAGGAGTCTTAATCTTACAACTACTCAACAAGTTGAGTGATCTTGACACAAATACAGCCAAGCAGCTTATTGCATGTTTTAACCCTGCAGACATACTCTGCAATTTAGATTGATATTTTAACACCAAACATCATCACAGAGAAGACTCATAAGAGAGCAAAAACATTATTATTGTAGAATGAATTTACTGGAAGAAATAAAATTCAAGAATGAGGAAATATAAGCAGAAGTGACCAGGGACTATCTATTTTAAACTGGCAGTTTGTTCTAACAATTTGGCCTTGGATATAATGTTCAGTGATTTCGTGCATAACCACACAATGATGCTAGTCATTTGTCATTCTATCTAGAGAGCAGACCAAGTATGCCTACTTTTATGATATTGCTTTTATGTTGTCACCATTATACATTGAAATGATTACTAGTTTTGTTGAATTTCATTAGAATTGAACTAATGTTTCTGTATATATCTTAGAAACAATATTTCCTAGGTAACGTTTTTAGAAGTTCAGAAAAATGAGCCTATTATGTTCAAAGACGAACCACTGTGGAGATACCAAAGAAATGGTATTTGAAGAACTGGTTTGGGAGACAAGACTCACAATTATGTGAAGATGACCAGTAATAAGTAATTGTATAAAAAGGATGATATAAAAATTCATGTGTTGTGGTATTTTAGGAGTTTAGCAAAAGAATGAACACCATGAGCTGGTCTGGTCAGGAATGGTATTTCAGAAGTGGGGCTTCACGTTGTAGAATTAGGTAACATACAGGGGAAGAAATAAATGACATTCCAGATGAAGAAATAACCCTGTGGGGAGGACAGAGGCAGAAATGTTCAAGAAATGTACTACAGTTGAAACAAACATTTTATGCTGGAATTGAAGAGGAAAATAAAGTTGAAAGAATAAGGGCATCAAGAGTGGAAGGACTGTATTAGTCTGTGAGAGCTGCCTTAACAAAATACCACATACTGGATGACTTAAAAGAAATAAATTTTTTCAAAGTTCTGAAAGCTTCAAGTCCAAGAACAAGGTATCAAAAGATTTGATTTATTCTGAGGCATTTTTCCTTGGCTTGTGGATGGCCACATCTTCACACGATCTTTCCTCCATGTGCATGCATCCCTGGTGCCTTCTCTTGTTTGTTTAAATTTTCTCTTCTTATAAGGACATCAGTTATATTGCATTAGGGCTCATTCTCACAGCCTCATATTAACTTAATTATCCCTTAGTAGGTCCTATCTCCAAATATAGTCACATTCTGAAGTATTAGGGGTTAGGTCTTCAATGTATCGATTTTGAGGGGCCACAGTTCAACCCATAAGAGATTTGCATGCCACGTTGAGGTGAAGGTTTCAAAGAAAGAGCATTAATGACCAGGGATCTAGTTATCACCAAGTCATTCCTCTTCTATGTGGCTTTGAGCGCATTATGAAACTTCTAGTCATACAGATAAAATGGAGTTTAACTAAAATATCTCTAATGTTTCTTTGACTGATATTCTATATTTTGGGGAAATTTCTAAAAATATAAAAATAGATCATGTAGACACAATTCAATTGATATCATGAATCAGCTTATTTACAGTCAATCAGACCAAATATAATCTCTATAGTAGCATTTACCAAATTCTTCCTAGAACTACTGGTGTCTCATAGGACATTAATAGCTATTATTCAAAAAGCATGCTGAGGTAATAAAAATTCAGTACACATGGGAAATTATTTTGACCGTAGGACTTCCCTAGTGTTTAGCTAAGCCAAAGCATATTGTAAAAGCTACAGAGTCCTGGGGCAGGAGTATTCTTCTTTTTCCCTAGTATGCCATCAATATCTTTTACTCTGTACCTATAAATTTGCACATTACGTACAAGGAACAAAATCAAAGTTATTTTATTAGAATAATTAAGCCTGTTCTCTGAAGCTTTTCACTTTTTATGTAAGAATTAGTTTTTTGAGAAGATTTAATATAATTTTGGGAGTAGCTATTGTAAGTACATTATAAAAATTTTAAATAAAAGTCAAAGTGGGAGGTAGGGTAAAGATGGCAAAGTAGAAAGATTCTGGGCTCACTTACTCTTGTGTACATACCAAGCATCTATCTCTGAGAAAAACCTGTAGACAAGCAAAATAGATTCTCTACAACTGATGATATAAAGAAAAAGCCACATTGAGACGGGTAGGAGGGACAGAGGTAGTCTAGCCAGGACCTCTGATGTGGCAACTCTCAAGCAGAGTAAATTCAACACTACATGGAAAAGATCATATACCATGATCAAGTGGGATTTATTCCAGTAATGCAAGGATGGTTCAATATCTGCAAATAAATTATTGTGATATATCACATCAACAAAACAAAAAATAAATATGATCATTTGAATAGATGTAGAAAAGCATTTCTCAAAATTCATCATCCATTTGTAATAAAAACTCTCAGAAAATTAGGGATAGAGGGAACACACCTCAACAAAAAAAACCACATATGAAAATCCTACAGCTAACAATATCCTCAATGGTAAAAGCTGAAAGTTTTTTCTCTAAGACCAGGAACAAGAAAAGGACACCCACTCTCACTACATTTTATTTAAGATAGCATTAAAAAATCCTAGTCCCAGCAATCATACAAGTAAAGAAACAAAAAGGCATCCCAATTAGAAAGAAAGAAGTAAAACTGTCACTATTTACAGATGACAGTTTTACTTCCTTTTTTACTTCACGTTGAAAACCCTATAGATTCCACAAAAAAGCTGTAGAACTAATAAATAAATTCAGTAAAGTTTTAGGATACAAAATTAACATACAGAAAATCAGTTGTGTTTCTATGCTAATAACAAACTACTAGATATAAAAATCAAGAAAACAATCCCATTTACAATTGAATTAAGAAGAATAAAACACCTAGAATACTTTCAATAAGGAGGTGAAAAACTTGGACTCTGAAAACTGTAAGACAGTGATGAAAGAAAAAGATGACACAAATAAATGGAAGGATATACTGTACTCATGAACTGGAAGAATTGCTATCATTAGAATGACCATGCTATTCAGAAATCTACTGATTCAAGGCATTCCCTATCAAAATCTCAATAGCAATTTTTAAAGAAATAGAACAAATAATTCTAAAATGTGTATGGAATTGCAAAAGACCTCAAATAGCCAAAGCAATCTTGAAATAGAAGAACAAAGTTGGAAATATTACACTCCCTGATTTCAAGCTATACTACAAGGCTATAGTAATAAAAAAGCATGGGAATGGCACAAAAACATTAACTGAACATAATAGAGAGCCAGAAATAAACACATGCTTATATAATCCACTAATCTATGACAAAAGAGGAAAGAATATACAATGTGAAAAAGATAGATTTTCCAATAAATGGTGTTGGGAAAACTGGATAGATACATGCAAACAAACAAAAAAGAAAGAAAAAGACAAGAAAAAAAATTGAACCACTTTTTACACCATATACAAAAATAATCTCAAATTGTACTAAAGACTCAATTGTAAGACCAGAAACAAACTCCTAGAATCCTGGTCGGCAAACTGCGGCTCACGAGCCACATGCGGCTCTTTGGCCCCTTGAGTGTGGCTCTTCCACAAAATACCACAGCCTGGGCGAGTCTCTTTTGAAGAAGTGGCATTAGAAGAAGTTTAAGTTTAAAAAATTTGGCTCTCAAAAGAAATTTCAATCATTGTACTGTTGATATTTGGCTCTGTTGGCTAATGAGTTTGCCGACCACCGTCCTAGAAGAAAACATAGGTAGTAAACATTTTGTCATCAGTCTTAGAAATGTTCTTTTAGACATACCCCCATCCCCCTAGATAAGAGCAAAAATAAACAAATGGAATTACAGAAAATTAAAATGTTTTTGCATGGGGAAAAAAACCATCAAGAAAGTAAAAAGGCAACCCACTGAGGGGGAGAAGATATTTGCAAATGATAAATCCAATATGGGGTTAATATTCAAAATACAGAAAGAAATCAACAATTTAACATAAAAAACCCTAAACAACCTGATTAAAAACTTGTCAGAGTGTCTGAATAGACCTTTTTCCAAAGAAGACATAAGATGACCAAAAGGTACATGAAAATATGCTCAACATCACCAATCATCAGGGAAATCTAAATCAAAACCAGAATGAGATATCACCTCACACTTGCCAGATTGGCTATTATCAAAGAGATAACAAATGACAAGCGTGGCAAAAATGTGGAGAAAAAGGAACCCTTGTGCACTGTCATTGGATTTGTGAATTGGTGCAGCCACTATGGAAAACTGTATGGTGGTTCCTTGATAAATTAAAAATAGAACTGCTACATAACTGAGCATTTCCACTTCTGGGTATCTATCTGAAGAAAACAAAAACAGTAATTCAAAAAGATTTATGCACCCCTATGTTCATTGCAGCATTATTTACAATGGGCAAGATATAGAAGCAACTAAAGTGTCCATCTATAGATGAATGGATAAAGAAGATGTGGTACACATCTGGAATAATAATCAGCTATAGTATGGACCTAGAGGGTATTATGCTAAGTGAAATAAATCAGACAAGGACATATACTGTATGATTTCACTTGTAGGTGAAATTTAAAAATGAAACAAATGAACAAACAAAACAAAACATAAATGGACTCATAGATACAGAGAACAAACTGATGGTTGCCAGAGTGGAAGGGGTAAAAATCATAAAGGGGATAAGAGGTACTGACTTCCAGTTATAAAATAAGCCATGGGAATGTACTGTGCAGCATAGGAAATATTGCCCTTATCATAATACCTGTATGGTGACAGATGGTTTCTAGACTTACTGTGACGATCAATTCATTGGGTACCTAAATATTGAATAACTATGTTGCATACCTGAAACTAATATAATGTTGTATGTTAACTATGTTTAATGAAAAAGAAAGTTACAATAATCAATCCAAGGCCAAGGAGATGGAAATCCAGAAGAGAATGAAATACTATAGCTGCTTTCTCTTATTTTTATGAACAGTATGACATTTATCCTCTTAAAGTCATATGATAATAAAGAGAAGGCTCTTAGCACTTTGAGAGCACCCAAATAATCTTTTCTTGTCATTTACTCAATTTCTGGTGGGGACCAAAGTGAAATAATCCACTCCTGAATCCACAGGAGCCAGAGAATGTGAATCATGCTGTGTCCACAGCTCCCTATTCCCTTTCCCTTGGGGATTTGAAAGGTGCAAGGACATACTGTTTAAGAGTTAATTGATTTATAGTGTTGGTTCTGGGGCTAGTCACTGAGAACTGGGTTTAAAAAGAAAGGGCCGAGACCATGTGGATTCCAGCAACAGAGAGGAATCGACAGGACTACTCCAGCCATGAAGACAGAAGAGAAGCAGTCCAGAGATGGAAGACGCTGACTTGGTCTTCCCATACTAGCAGTTAGCAGCTGTGCATCACTGCAGGTTGCCCAGGACCAAACCAGAGAGCGTCGGACCTGCATTACCACCATTTCTCCACCATCCAGAACTGTAATGTCAGTGCTGACATGTACACATAAAGAACTGTTGGACATTGTAATTGGGTCTCAAAAGAACTGTTGGCCCAGAAAGAAACTCACTACAGACTGATTCATTTCCTGTCACCATAACCATTATTGCTTGTCTCATTTTCGGTTCTTATAAGTGTATTTCTAATAGCACATGATCTCACTCATCTAGTGGAAATAATGAACAACATAGACTGATGAACAAGAACAGACCCAGAAACAAGGAGGCACGGATCAGACTGTCGGGCCTCAGAGGGAGGGTAGGGGAGGGTGGGGGTAAAGGGGAGAGATCAACCAAAGGACTTGAGTGCAAGCATATGCGCCTAACCAGCGGTTGGGGACAACAGGAGGGTGGGGGCATGTGTGGGGAGGGGTGTGGGATGGGAATGGGGGGATGAGGACAAATATGTGATACCTTAATCAATAAAGAAATTAAAAAAAAAAAGAAAGGGCCCATCTCCTTTTCAGTGAGTCAGGGAGCTCTGTACTCAGGACTATCTTTCAGAGGCAGATATAGTATACAGCAATTTCCACGTTTATGTGACCATGTCCTTCTCTCTCTCAGTCATTTTTGAAAGTAGACTTCATATGTTTGAGCGGGTTAGGTCCAGCACAAAATTGAGCAGAAAACACAGAGAGTTCCCACATACTCCCTGCCCCCACACATGCATAGCCTCCGCACTCTCAACATCCCCTATAGGAGTGGTACATTTGTTACAATCAATGAATCTACATTGACACATCATTAGCACCCCAAGTCCATTGTTTACATTAGGGTTCCCTCCTGGTATTATACATAGATTTTGAAAAATGAATAAGGACATATATCTACCATTATGGTATCATTTGGAGTAGTTTCACCAACCCCAGAATCCTCTGTGCTCTGTCTGAGAATTCTCTTTTCATTCGTATTTACTGGTATTGCGTTGGACACATTCTGGGAAATGCTGCTCTAAAAACCTGTGGCCTATGTGATGAAGAGGTAACAGCCTCGTCTCTGCTTTACTGAAGCCAGTAAAAGCAATTGATTAAAAACATATGCTATTTTATTGTCTACTACAACTCCCTGACAGTGTACCATGTGTCTCACTTTATACTTTACTAATACAAATAAACTATTTAGGTGGTTTGGGGGCCTAAGCACCTAATATATTGCTCACTTACATTTGGTAAGTATTTTAAAGGAAGTTTTACTTACATTTTCTGCCAGGAATGTGGGAATGTGCAGCAGGGAGCTACATAAGAGTTTATACATTCTCTTTTAAAATTGGATCTCATGAGAATTTTAGTTTCAAGAGCACAGGTGTTCACCCGAGGCCAGGCAGTTTTTTTTGTTTTGTTTGTTTGTTTTTAAGGATGAGCACTATTTCTGGGGTGAAAGGCATGTGTTGTGATCATGGAACAAGCAGCAAGGAAATAAGGGCGTGAATTTCCATCTTCAAACTTAGAGTCATAGAATTCAGAGTCTAATCCTGATCAGTAGATTTAGCATTTATATGGGCCTTTTATTTTATACTAGAGGACTGGACCGGTGCACGAAATTTGTGAAAGCGGGGAGGGGAATCCCTCAGTCCGGCCTGCATCTTCTTATAATCCAGGACCCCTCGGGGGATGTCCGACTGCTGATTTAGGCCCAATCCTGCAAACTGGCAGTCGGACATCCCTCTCGCAATCTGGGACCCCTGGCTCCTAACTGCTCGCCTGCCTGCCTGCCTGCCTGATTACCCCTAACCACTCTGCCTGCCTGCCTGATAGCCCCTAACTACTCACCTGCCTGCCTGATCGCCCCTAACAACTCTGCCTGCCTGCCTCATCGTCCCTAACCACTTGCCTGCCTGCCTGATCACCCCTAACCCCTCTGCCTGCCTGTCTGATTGCTCCTAACCACTCTGCCTGCCTGCCTCATCGTCCCTAACAACTTTCCTGCCTGCCTCATTGTCCCTAACCCCTGTGCCTGCCTGCCTGATCATCCCTTACTGCTCGCCTGCCTGCCTGATCGCCCCTAACCGCTTCTGCCTTGGCCCCAGCCGCCACAGCTTCATCAGGAAGTATGTCCATAATGACGTCCAGAAGGTCATTCGGCTGTCCAGTCTAATTAACATATTACGCTTTTATTATTATAGATGAGTATCAAACAGCATCACTGAAAGACACCAGCCTTCCTGAAATGCACTGAATTTATTTGCAGTAGCTATGGGATATCTTAAAAAAATTTCAATTCCAAAGTAAAAAAGTTACATGGATGTTAATGGGACATACTTTGTCAGTAAGATTCAATCTTGACTTGCAGAAGGGTCAGGGAAGTATAATCTTGGCCTATGGCACGTGAGTACTTTCCGTAGCTACACGGTGCTAGATAAAATACTAACTCCTTTGAATCTGTGTCTTTGTTTATAAAAGAAGGAAGTTAGATTAAGTGATTAAGTCTTCTACTCCTAATACTTTCTTAACATTTTAAATAGTACACTAGTAAATAGTAAGAGGACTTGTACTATAATTCCTCCCTCTCTCCCCTGCTCCCTCTCTTTCCTGTCTCCTTCTCAATCGTTCTTTCCCTTTCACAAGTATCTATGAATTTTGTCTACTAAGTTTTGTTCCCTCTGTTGTGTGCTGACAACACAATGACAAACAAAATAAGGTCCTTAACTTCAGAGAGCTTTTAACTTAGTAAACTGGAATTATAATAGTGTGAGCATGGTGGTAAATATTATGGCAGAACATAGAAGGAATACCTAACCTTCTCATGGGTTTTATTTATAAAAAGGGAGACATTCAAGTAGTTAAAAGGATGGATGAACCATTTCATTAAAATAGTGAAATACTTCTGTACAGTTTGGTAATTAGCCTCTGCCTATTCTGCCAAGTATTTCTCCTTACACCCACGTCAGGCAGGGACCTCCCTCCCATACTTTGTCTGATCCTGTCATTAAGAGGTTAATCTCTGAAAAATGTAAACCTTCCATGATTCTGTTCAAGCACTATTAGTCTATGCTCACTCTAATTAGTCACTAGAGCCTGAGCCATACTTGTTAAATGTTTTGAATATCCTCCTTAGTTCATGGACTGCCTCTCAGAAAATTGAGAAGTTATTTAGGAGTAAAAGAGAGAAGAGTGGGAATGGGTAAGAGTGTTGCAGCAAAGCAATCAATGTATATACAGATCCATTGGTGAGAGAGAGGCCGGGTGTTTAAGAAACTGAAAATAGTTTATTAGATCTGTATGAGTGAATACTAGGAGGGACATGTTGAGAGAAAAATCGAGAGAGCTGGGTTACAGAGTGCTTTACCATAAGGCTAAGCAATTTATATTGAAGATAGAAGGTTATTATTTATATTTTTCTGAAGATGACACTACTGTGTTTTATTGTTTTTTTTTTTTTTTTTAGGAATGGCAGGAAAAATACTACAGAAAAGTCTTCATACTGTTGTGGTATAGGCATCTACCACCTGTGATATCTGGACCAAACATAGTGTTACCAGTATAAGTAAGGTCTATTTGCTGTCCCCACACTCACACAGCTCTCTCCAGGGCATTTCAGAAGCACCAATATCTACTTCAATACCAAAATAAAGAATAAAAAAAGCAGTATACATTCACTATATTTTTCTTCACATTGTGTTAGTCAACCTGGAGGGAAAGGGAACTGGCATCTAGAAAGTAGACAATAAATTATCTTCAGATTTTATCAATTTTGAAAATGGCATTAATACTATTTTGGGGAGTGAACTATCAGGGCATTCTAGAGTAATGTTTGAAGATTTGTTCTTCTTAATGGCCTAGAGTGAATGAATCAATAAATGAAAGACAGTAATTCTAAGGAGAAGAGTGGGAATATTTCTGTTCGGAATGTTTCTTCACCCATGGAGGAAACCCAAGTAGCCCAACACTCCTAGTATCTCTATCCAATCTCTCCCACTCCTTGTTAGAAGACAAGGAGTGACTTATACTATTGGTGAGTTTTGAAGAAGTAACTAGGCATACAACACCTAACTAATTAATTTTTTCTATCTTTAAAAAATTTTATTGAATTTATAGGGGTGACATTGGTTAAACAATTATTTAGGTTTCAGCTGTACAATTCTATAATGCACCATCTGTATATTGTATTATATACTCACTTCCCAAAGTCAAGTTTCCTTCCATCACCATTTATCCCCACTTTACCCTATTCTACCTCACTTACCCCCTTTCCCTGTGGTAATTACCCTAATGTTGTGTGTGTGTGTGTGTGTTTTTTTTTTGTATTCCTTTCACCTTTTTCACCCATTTCTAAAATGCCTTCCCCTCTAACAGCTGTCAGTCTGTTTTCTGTATCTGAATCTGTTTCTATTTTGTGTATTTATTTTGTTTATTAGATTATACAAGTAAGTGAAATCATATGGTACTTGGCTTTCTCTTATTGGCTTATTTCACTTAGAACAATACTCTCCAGTTCTATCCATGCTTTATTTTTTACAGCCAAGTAGTATTCCATTGTGTAAATGTACCACAGCTCCATCACTAATCATTAGAGAAATGCAAATTAAAACCACAATGAGATATCACCTCACACCTGTCAGAATGGCTATCATCAATAAATCAACAAACAAGTATTGGCAAGGATGCAGAGAAAAGGGAACCCTCGTGCACTGCTGGTGAAAATGCAGATTGGTGCAGCCACTGTGGAGAACAGTATTGAGTTCCCTCAAAAATTTTTTTAAAAAAGAAACAGCCTTATGATCCAGCAATTCCACTTCTGGGAATATATCTGAAGAAAATCAAAACACCGATTTGAAAGAATACATGCACCTTTATGTTCATTGCAGCATTATTTATATTAGCCAAGATTTATAAGCAACCCAAGAACCATCAGTAAATGAGTGGATAAAAAAGCTGTGGTACTAACTAATTTTCTTTATAGCTCTTGGATTCAGTTGACACCAGGATTGACTCCTTGGACAGGCTCTTTGTTCCGGGGCGGGGTGGGGGGTGGCGGGGGATGGGGTGAGGGGGGCAGGGAGGGAAAAGAATACTGGGAGAGACTTTCCTTGTTCCAATGCTTTCATGCCTTAGCAGCCAAGTTTGTCTAATTTGGGGGTTTGTTATTAGAAATTCTGCTTATCAGCATATCTTAGTCAGATTTTCCAGTGTCAGCTTTATCAATAATAAAGGTGATATTTTAAATGCTATTTACTGGCTTGTATGTTGTATTTCAATTGGTTCAGAAGTCAGATAAAAAATAAGAGGGCTCTTTATTAGGCCTCTTTCAAATACAAGGATGCATCGCTCTTATTCAAGCCATAGAAATATTTGTCACTGCTAACTTTATAAATGAAATTTGTTTAAGCTTAGTATGAAAGCACATTTACTATTCACTCTAAATAGCTGCAAATGTATGCTTTAGAAATGTTTTAAAATCCTATGAGATAATCAATGGTTAAATGGCTTTCTGTGGTGGTAAAATTTCTAATTTAGGGATTCCAAATATAATTATCCCTGCCTCCCCCCCCCCAAAAAAAAAGCAATGAATGCCAAATGTTACTTTTTGAGTTTTCTAAAAATTTCTGTTTAGAAAACATGAAATAGTAACATTTGAACAAATGTGTTTGTCTTTTAAGTTTGCAAGCAGATCAGAAAGCTTTATATTGCTACTTATCAATTATGTTTCAATATATTCTTAGAATACAAATGGCAATACAAATAGAAATTTTGCAAAGAATCATTAGAGAGTATTATATGAAAGTATGAAAAAAAAATAAAATAACTATAGGAAATGGGTTATGTCCTGGCAAAGTATAAATTAACAAAATAAATTCAAGAAAAGTGGAAAACTCATAGGCCAATTATGAAAAAAAAAATAAAAAAGATTAAAATGGTAATTAAGAAAAAGCAATAAAAATGAAAGCTAACTTAACCTATAAATAAAAGATGATTCCAATGCTATCTAAATTATTCTAGTGCATAGGAAATGTACAACCTCCCAATTCATTATATGAAGCCATCATAACTTTAATATTAAAACCTATGAAGATAGTAACACCTCTATTATTATAAAAGCAAAGGTTCTAAATCCATTGCCAAATAAAACCTTCATTATTTCAAAGGATTTTGCCAGGCCCCAATACAATTTATTCTAAAAATGCTGGACTTGTTCCATTAATGATTGATCTTTCAGTATAACTCATTTTCTTAACAAATTAGAGGAAACTTTATACATTTTTATCACTAAAATGCTGAAAATATATTTTTAAAATAAATGCCTAATTATAACTCTGAGAAAGTGGGACTAGAAGAAAAATACTTAAATACGATAAAAATTAAATATAAAGTGCCAAAGCAACTATAAATATGAATGAGTAATTCTATATGGATAGCAAAAACCGGAAAATATGCTCAACTTAGTAGTCTGAGAAATGAAGAGCAAAGCAAAAAAGAAAAACTACTTCATTCTACCAAGCTGCCAGAATTAAAATATACTCTAAAACCAACTGCTAGCAAAGACATGTGAAGCAACTCTATCATTTGTCATTGGTGAAAGACTTTTCTCATTTTATTGCTTTCCCAGAAAACAATCTAGTATCATATACTTAAAAAAAAATATATTCTTCTACCAAGCAACCCCATTCCTAGGAATCTATCCTATAAAAATCAAAACATGACATATAAAATTATGCCTCCAAAAACTTTTCAAGAATCATTGCTCTTGGAGAGAAAAGACAACAACAAAAACGAATCATCAATAAAAAATGATTGAATAAATTATGCAGACATAATTTTCCCACACTTATTTGGATATTGTGGAGAGATATTTAACTAGTCTTTTATATTCATATCATGAATATTATGGGAGAGATATTATGAAGAGAAATATGAAAAATGCAGACAAAGACAATAAGATGATAAATTTTTCAGCTAAAGAAAACATTGATGCCATCAGGGTGGTGGCCATGGAAGTCGGACTCACAAAGGAGTGTTTAAAAACGCATATGCCAATCAGTTGGTGTGATTCAGTGGTTGATCATTAACCTATGAACCAGGAGGTCATGGTTCGATTCCCAGTTGGGTCATATGCCCAGTTGTGGGCTGGATCCCCACTGTGGAGCATGCAGGAGGCAGTTGATCAATGATGCTCTCTCATCATTGATATTCCTATCTCTCTCCCTTCCTCTTGAAATCAATAAAATATCCTATATAATAAAAGGCTAATATGCACATCGACTGAACAGCAGAATGACCTATTGCTATGGACCTACCCCCTAGTGGTCAGTGCGCTCCCACAGGGGGAGCACCGCTCACCCAGAAGCCGGGCTCATGGCTGGCGAGTGCAGCAGTGGTGGCGGGAACTTCTCTGCGGCAGTTGGACATCCCCTGAGGGCTCCCGGACTGTGAGAGGGCACAGGCAGGGCTGAGGGACACCCCCCACCCCCCCAGTGCCCAATTTTAATGTACTGGGCCTCTAGTGTATGTGTGTGTGTGTGTGTGTGTGTGTGTGTGTGTGTGTGTGTGTGTGTATATATATATATATATATATATATATATATATATATATAGCAAATCAACTTACCCTGAAAATAGATTGTACTGGAACATTTGGCTCATGTCTGGCCATTGCTGGTATCAGTAGCAAGCAAGGGCCTTTCCTAATTCCCAACCCCTGAATGCTATGCCCTAAAGGCAGGGATGCCACTGGGATGAGCCTTAAAGCCTAGGGCCGAGGTCGGCAAACTGCGGCTCGCGAGCCACATGCGGCTCTTTGGCCCCTTGAGTGTGGCTCTTCCACAAAATACCACGGCCTGGGCGAGTCTATTTTGAAGAAGTGGCATTAGAAGAAGTTTAAGTTTAAAAAATCTGGCTCTCAAAAGAAATTTCAATCATTGCACTGTTGATATTTGGCTCTGTTGACTAATGAGTTTGCCGACCACTGGCCTAGGGCATGGGCCTGGGTGAAACACTGCAGGTGCAGATCTTGGTGGTAGTAGCAAATATTCAAACAAGTACTATAAAGACAGAATTGGAGAAGGTTCCATTTGAACAATAGTTGAACATGGGTCAGTCTGTCCTTGGAGATGAGAGTGCTGCTCCAAAGGGGTGGCAATGGTCTCTGTTGCCTTGAGCCAACTGGAAGTATTCCGGTTCAGATCCCTGAATCTGAAGTGGGAGCGATGGGCCATTCCAGGACAATTTGGTTATTTAGAAGCTTGCTGTTTAATTTTCAAATATTTGGGGATCCTTCAGCTATTTCTCTGTTATTGATTTCTAGTTGAATTCCATTGTGGTTGAAGAACATAATTTATATGATTTATAAATTTTATTAAGATGGGTAAGGCTCAGAATGTGGTTCATTTTGGTTGCATGTTCCATGAGGGTTTGACACTACTTTAGATTCTGCTGTTGTTGGATGGAGTATTCTGTGTCAATTAGATCAAGAATGACAGTGCGGTTGATATCATTTATATCTTTATTGATTTTCTGCTTGTTTAATCTATCAGTCACTGAAAGAGGTGTGTTGAAGTCCAATTATAATACTAGGCTTGTCTGTTTTCTTGTTTAAGTTCAATCTATTTTTGCTTCATGTACTTCAATGACCTGTTGTCAGTGCATGTATATTTGAGATGAAGTCTTCTTTAAAGAGTGACCTCTTTATCCATGAGAATGTTTCTTGCTCTGAAGTCTTCTTTGTCTGAGTATCTGAAATTAATAGAGCTGCTCCAGCTTTCTTTTAGTTAGTGTTAGCAGGGTAATGCTTTTCCATCTTTTACTGAGTTTTTATATTTAAAGTGGGCTTCTTGTTTTTATTTTTCCTGTAATAGTGTTTGTTTTGTATTGATGTGCGTTAGAGCCAGCAGGAGCCCTGCACAAGCTCTGATGCTCTGAGTCCATATATTCTTCTAAATTCTTCCTGACGATGCCAGGGCAAGTTCCTTCTTGAACCCTTCCCACTGAACTAACTATTGGGAACTTAGTCCAAATTCCTCCTTTATCCTCTGCTCACTAGTTACAGGTGTTGGGTATGAGCTCTCCCCCACCCCCCTGCCTTGGGCTGGACTTCTTTGAATGCCAGGTCTTAGTTGGCGAAGCCATGAGAAGTTGTGGGTATATAAGAATGAGTCTTTATTGCAGAAACCAGTGGCCACATAGCTGTCAGAGAAAACAGTCCTTCATCACAGTGAAGTCCATACAGGCAGGCAGCCGTACCCTGGATACATCTTTTCCACAAAGTAGTAGCAGTCTGTACCCACAGCTATTATCTGAGCAGCCGCACACTGCCCCCTAGACCCACCGCCTCACACACATCATAGCAGTACCTAAGCTCTCTACCTCAGCAACTTCTCTAGCCTCTCTGGCTCAGCAGCTTCTCCTGTCTCTCCTGCCCAGCACACTCTCGCTGATTAACATGGTAGCTACATCTGAGCTCTCTGTGAGCTCTTGGCCTTATATCGTGGCAGTTCCAGCTCTCAGCTCCGTCTGAGCTCTCTAGCCTCTCCTGCACACATAGGAGCTACATGCTCTGTGCCTACCGCCTCTGCTGCTCACACTAGCTGGTCAGTAACCTGTACATTACTCTAGAGACAAAGAAGGCTAGTTGCCAACAGTGACATCAATCCTTTGGGTTACAGAAGGGCACAGCGTACCTGGAGATCGCTGTGGCCTAGTAGCTGTGTGCCTAGGCACAGAGTAGCCTTGAACAGTCCGGTGTATTGACAACAAGGCCTCTGTGCTTTAATTGGCCTTGACTACCGGCTTCTCTGGCGTGGTTCCCACAATGTGTTTTGACCATTAACATATAAAGTGACTCTTTATATGTTTAGATTAATATGTACCATCTTTGCAACTTTTCTATTCATTGAATTTGTTCTTTGTTTCCTCGCTCCTCCCTTTTTCCTGCCTTCTCTAGTTTTTATGTGTTTTTATTTATTTATTTATTTATTTATTTATTTATTTATCTATACTCACCCAAGGATATTTTTTCCATTGATTTTTAGAGAAAGTGGAAGGGAGAGGGAGAGACAGAAAGAAACACTGATGTGAGAGAGACACATGGATTGGTTGCCTCCCGTTTGCCCCCAACCAGGGCCAGGATTCTACAACCGAGGTACGTGCCCTTGACTGGAATCGAACCCTGGACCCTTCAGTCAGGAGGCCAAAGGTTTATCCACTGAGCCAAATCGGCTCGGGCTGCCTTCTCTAGTTTTAATCAAGCATTTTATATAATTCCATGTCATCTCCTTCCTCTATATATCATTTATACTTCTAAAACATTTTAGTGATTGCCTCAGAGTTTACATTATACATTTTGAACTAATAGAATCCTTCTTTAAATAATACTATTCTGCTTCCCAGGTGTCACAGACAAAACAGTATTTCTCATTCCTCCCTCCAGTTTCTGTGAATGGTTGTCATTCATTTCACTTATTCAACTGCAATGATCACTCAGTGCATTTATTGCTTTAAACAAAGTTATGCTTTAGTTCAATTACAAATAATAATAATAATATACTTATTTACCATCATTCATTCCTTCTCTGATGTTTCTTTCTTTTTAACACAGATCTAAGTTCCTGAGAAGATTTTTCTCAGATCTCATTCCGAGAAATTGGTGAATTTCTAGAGGGCCCAAGCAGTTGTTCTGGGCACCAAAATAACTGAGGCACCAGAAGTTAGTTTTTCACTGTTGAGCTAGTCCACTCAGCCTCCAAAACTTAATCAAAATTACCACTTAAGTATGTCTACTACTCAATGGCTCCAGCAACTTTTGTTCCAGATAAACAGATCACAGTTGCTGTCTTTTTCTGGATTTGCCTGCCTCTCCAAGTTTTTCAGTGGTCGTTTGCTCTAAAACCTCAGTTCCCTGTCAAGAGCAAAATAAATGATTAATTTTTATTTTACCTCCATGTAAATTTTACTATAATTGTAGAGACTGAATTATTGACATCCAAGTTCTTTGCATATCAGAATCACATTGATATTTTGGAAAGTAAAAATGCAATACAAAGTACAAGTTCTAATCAATTTTATATAAAGACTATATCTTGGAATAAAAAGGGGAAAAACTAGGGAAACTAAATGTCTCTTTGTATACATACTTATCTTTCTAATTTGTCCTAGTATCAAATTAGAATCCTTCACTATGAAAGATAAGTATGTATACAAAGAAGATTAGAACTACCAAATGCTCATAAGGTCATTGTTTTGTATTGTGCTGATTCCCTTATTACAAAAAGCATATATAGCTTATCTTATTGTTTTTACCACCCTAAACAAAGAAGTAAACAAAGGCAGGTTCAAGGTTGTAAAAGTAATGAGTTTATATGAGAATGGCAGAGGAATTATGACTTGGGGCATACAAACAGTAGCCAGCTATAAGCGAGTCTGTTGAGGATTTGTGCTAGTTTGTATTTATAGGCAGAGAATGTGAACAGCGGAGAGTCTGTTAAAAATCAAATGGAGACCAGCTTTGAAAATTCCCTCAAGGGATAAAACCTGTCTAGTCATAGAAACAAAACTCAATTCAGCTTCTTTTGTGAGACCAACCCAACCGAGGTCATTTCTTATTTATGTCTCTGGAAACCAAAGGCTAAACTTTCTAATCTCCCTATGAGTCAATCCCCGAACAACTCCCTATCATTTAAGAATATTCCAATATTATCAGGTTTCTATAAATCAAGCATTTACTGGAAATCAGTTTCCCAGTCCTGGGAAAATTTTGTTTTTCTAAAAGCATGTGTGCCTGGTTGGTGTGGCTCAGGGTTTGAGCGTAGACCCAGGAACCAAGAGGTCACTGGTTCAATTCCTGGTCAGGGCACATGCCTGGGTTGCAGGTTCGATCCCCAGGTGGGGGCCTGCAGGAGACAGCCAATCAGTGATGTTCTTCTCTCATTAATGTTTCTATCTCTCTACCCACTCTCTCTGTAGAAATCAATGAAAACAAGTTTTAAAAAGATACAAGTAAATAAAGGCACATGTGTGAAAATTTTAATTTTATATCATCCATGACCATTTTAGTTTATTGACTTTATTGGGGTGACACTGGTTAGCAAAACCATACAGGTATCAAGTACACAACTAAATAGAACATCATCTGCAAACTATATCATGCACCCATCACCCCAAAGTTTCTTTCTGTCCCCACTCCCCCCTTTTCCCACCTCTCCTTACTCCCCACCCCCTTTTCCCTCTATTACCACATTGTTGTCTATGTCTATGTGTTTTGTATATTTTTTTTACTTAGTCCCTTCATCTTCTTTCATCCAGTCCCCCAACCTCCCTCCCCTCTGACAGCTGTCAGTCTGTTTCCTGTGTTCATGTCTCTGTTTCTATTTTGTGATAAGTCCTTCAAAGAAAAGACAAATACCATGAGATCTCTTATATATGTGGAATCTAATGAACAAAGTACACATCCATTTTAGGTTGAAGTTCTTTCACATTAAAAAAATTGTGCAGTTTTCAAGGAGCATTTATCATTTGTGTTCATGAATAATGATGATAATCCTCTAAAATTAAGAGGGCTCTAAATGCCAGGCTAAGAAGTATGACCTTTTTTTTTTTGAGAGGCAAAGGGCTACTAGTTATGAATTTTAAGAAGGGAAATAATATAACCTGAGATCTGCTTTTAGCTAGCTTATTTAGCTTTTGTGTGTTAGAGTGGGCTGGAATATTGACAAACTCATTTAGGGGCCATCGGAATTGTGACAACAATGATATTTTCCATTTGCATGGTGTTTTTAAAGTTTATTGAGCACTCTCATTTACATTAAGTTATTTATTTCTGAATCCTTCACTATGATCCAGGCAGTTCAGAGAGTTTTACCTTACATTTGAAGATAGGAACACTGGTTCTTAATAAATTAAACAACATGCCTTGTTCACTCAGTATATTTCAGAACTGGGGTGGGAAGCCAGCAATTTTGTGCTCCTTGTACTCTACCATGTATCTTTCACATAAAACCAAACAAAAATAGCCCTATATTTTTAGGAAGCTTATGCATACCAAGACAAATAAACGGGCACACAAACAAAATGAATGCTTGAGAAAAGTTAGTAAATGAAGGGAGGTAGATTAGGAATTAATATTGTGTTTCATCTTTAACTTTTATTACACCACTACTGCTCTTTTTGTTGTTCTTAACCCCCAACCAAGGACATATATATATATATATATATATATATATATATATATATATATATTTTATTTTATTTTTTTAGAAAGAGTGGAAGGGACAGGGAGAGACAGAGAGAAACATCAATGGGAGAAGGACACATCAATTGGTTGCCTCCTGCACATGCCCTGACCAGGCCTGGGGATCGAGCCTACAACCTAGGTAGGTGCCATTGAGTAGAATCAAACCCACAACCCTTCAGTCTGCAGGCCAACACTCTAACCACTGAGTCAGATGGGCCATGGTACACCACAGCTGCTCTTTATGGTGGCTGTTGAATCTGTATAAGGTAGATGAGAGAACTGAACCTTAAGGAGGCTGAGTGACTTGCTCAAAGTCACATAGCTTTTCAAAAGGCACTGTTGAGATACAAGCCCAGGTCTGTCTGACTCCATGCCTGATGCCATGTTGCCTCTTGTGAATGATTGAGGTGCTTACTGTGAATGACTGGCCGACACTGTCTGTACCGGTTGGACCTCTGTCCAATGTATTAAAATAAGCTATAGGGAGAAGAGTGTAGTAGACCTGTTGATGTGCTGTCAGATCTCCTTGCTGTCCAGGTGTGGGGAGTGCCACCAGCAGATAGCCTTCAGCTATCAGCAGCCTCGTGGTCTGTGTAAGCTTCAGAGAGCTCCATAAGAGGCGAGGCAGGTATATCACAGCTCAAATTCTTCTTTTGCCAATTGTTGCTTCCTTCAGCTTTCTTCCATAGATATTGATTCCCAATAAACACTTTGCATCCTAAACCTGATATTGATTCCCAATAAACTATTTTGCATCTGCTTTTGGAAAACCCAGTTTGTGACAGGCGGTACCAGGAGTGGCCTAGGAAAACAATAAGCAGGAGTTTTGGAGTTGGATCAATCACTGTCTTTTTGACAAAGAAGTCCGCATGACTTATAGATAGTAGGTAGAGTACAGACAACCCCCGGTGGTGACCTGTTATGGTAGTATAACAGTGGAAGAAAATATACTTGTGGGTGTGACGTATTAGGCTTTCAAGAGGTATAAAAGAAATAGTAGTTATGAGGACACTGGTATTAATGGCTACTGTGTTATTGATCTGTGACAGAAAGATAATAATAGCTGAGTCTATGTAGCATGATATTGTCAACCAGAAAGTCTCTTTGGTTGCATACAGTGAAGTTTTCATTTTCTTCGGCAATGAAATGAAGAAAGGCAAGATTCAAGCCTAGGACTTAGAAGAATGGATGAACTTACAAGACAGTTAAATGCCGACCCAAGGCAGATTTCTAATGTCAACAGTGACCTGGTTGGGAAAACCCAGGACTCTGATATCTGGTATGGAATTTCTGTGAGGATACTTTCAAAAATTCTAATACCCTAAAATCCTCTGAATCTTCTGAGCCTGTCGATAAAGTCCGCCCTTCTTCATCAAAAGCCAACATTCCCTGAGGAGTCCAGTTCTGGCTTCTGGAAAAAGAATTAACTTTGTGTTGCATCTTAAAATTTTTTTAATTTACGACTGTATGTTAAATCTGTATTTTGTAGATGAGAAAAAACCCTCTTATATGTGACTTTTAGGCCTGATCCAAGGCAATTGCAAAGCTTTGCCTGGCAGGGCTCATGGGGAAAGTTGCCCACTCTATTTCAGACTTGGTGAACAGCCAGGGCATTGCTGTTTTCTGGAATGAGTTGCAGTCAAGGACTCAGACACTCTAGCTAGCCATGTTCATGTGCACATGTGCACTTGAGCCAAGGAGCCTCCACCTACTCATTAGGAGGCCTTGGCTGAGGCACTTTTCTCCACTTTGAGTACCTTTCCACTCCTACCCAGCCCTTCCTTCTATCCCCATCCTGGCCCATGGGTCCATAAAGAGGTAGTTATCTTTTGCTCAGAGCTTGTTGTCAGTGAGATCATTCCCCCTGTCGGTGCTGCATTTACCTGACACTCTATTGGGAAAAATTCAACATGGGAGAGCCAGCATATCTCTCTCTCTCTCTCTCTCTCTCTCTCTCTCTCTCTCTCTCTCTCTCTCTCTCTCTCTTTCTCTCTCTCTCCTCTTGCATGCATTGTTGTTACAAGTGAATAAAGACTTAATTTTTAATTTTAGTTTGGCTCATTGTCATAATTGATCGCCATCACACCTGATTGCATGACAAAACTGGCACAGTGAGCAGGGTGTTCAATTACACAGAATGTCATTCTGGAAAAGCAAAAAGCCTAAGGGTCCCACTGGGCACTGTGCCCGTCATGCCAATGAATCTTTCTTGGGGGGGGGGGGGTGGTGGTGCTAGAAGATTGTTTCCAGAAACGTTTCAGTTCTGAAGGAGATCATGGGTCCTTCTCTTTAGCCCCCAATTCCCCGGCTGAGCTCATACATTGTATCAAATTAGAAATCCAAGGAAGGGGCTCAAGGAAAGCGAGGGGAGGCATTTCCCTAGCTACTGCTAATGGTCCTCCTACAATGGGACCAAATGACTATTATGTCTGTGTCAATCCCTGGTGTCCATGTATGTCCTGTGACATAGCCAGTGATTGAGATTTGTGTCTTCGGTGAAACAGCATGTAAAGCCCTCTAGAATTACTTTGCCTCATAGTCCAAAGAAAGTGTAGAGACTTGATTAATTTGCCTCCATGATGAAGGAGGTAATCTTGCTAAACTTGTTGAAGGAGAGTGGCACCTTGTAGGGTATGTCACAGACTCCCTCGTTCAGATGAGCTCAGGCGCGTTCAGGGTGATATGGCCTCAGAACAGACTCCCTCTTTCAGAGTGTCCCGACAGAGGAAAGGGGCGGGGCACCCAAGACCCTCTCCTTTCTCAGAGAGGATGGAGAAGACAGGACTCTAAAATAACAGAGACCAAGTGTTGACACTTAATTGCCAGAAACCAGGGGTTCATAATTGTAATGAGCATCAAGGTAAAGTGGCAGCTGAGGGGATGATCCACAGCAAGTTATGGAGATGGTTAACAGAACAAAACTTCTTTAGAGTAGAATAGATGGAGAGTTGCCATGGTCTTAGATTGTGCCAGCAGAAGAAATCAAGGATAGATTATTGGGAGGCTGAGTCTCCCAAATAAGAATTAAAAACCCCTGCCCATTATCTACACCTGGGTAAGCTTTCAGGCATAAGGCCTGTTGACTAAAGTAAATGTGCTGTTCCTTGGGGAAAGGATCCTGCAATACCGTGGCAATGCTACACAGTAATGTTTTGCCAGTTTTCCTAAAAGGAGCTTATGGTGTTTTATTTAGGTTCACTGTGGAAAAGTGAACATTAAAAAAATATACACTGAGTGGCCAGGTTATTATGATCGCTGAATGCATAATAATCTGGCCACTCAGTATGTATATATATATTAGAGGCCTGGTGCATGAATTCATGCATGGGTGGGGAAGGGCCAGCCTGGCCAGGGGGAGGAGACATGGGCGGTTGGCTGGCATGCCTGCTGGTCGAACTCCTGATCAAAGGGACAATTTGCGTATTAGCCTTTTATTATATAGGATATACACTGAGGGCCAGATTATTATGCGTTCAGAGATCATAATAATCTGGCCACTCAGTGTGTGTGTGTGTGTGTGTGTGTGTGTGTGTATACATATATTATTGATTTCAGAGAGGAAGGGAGAGGGAGAGAGAGATAGAAATATCAATGATGAGAGAGGATCACTGATTGGCTGCCTCCTGCACATCCCCTAATGGGATCAAGCCCACAACCCAGGCATGTGCCCTTGACCGGAATCAAACCTGAACCCGGGACCCTTCAGTCTGCAGGCCGATGCTCTGTACACTCAGTCAAATTAGCCAGGGCAAAAGTGAACATTTTAATGATTGTTGTAAATAGAATCTGAATTAATATTTGATATTCAAAGAGCTGAAGCAACATCATTACCTTCCTGGTAGAGGGAGGGCATATGAGGTGCAGGTGGTGAATAAAGTTCAGGAAAGTGCTGGTTTACAGTGGATCCAGGAGATCTACTCATACACCAGGCTGCAATCCCTTCAATCCCCAAGTGTATAATCTCCTGCCTAATTATCACCCACTCTGTCCCCAAATGTCTAATTGAGATAGCTACTTTGCAGTAGATAGTGCAACCCCCACACTGGTTCCTGAGCCTGTGAAGTAAGAGGTCTTATAATGAGAAAGGCCAACTGTAAACCTCTAACATTTTCCTCCTACACAAGCCCTGAGTAAATCAAAATCAATATTGTGTCCTGGAGGGGTGGAGGGGTTGGGCGGTGGGTGTAGGAAGGGAGGTGGGAAGGGAGGGGGTAAACATATGGGAGTACGGAGTAGTATGTGGCTAGTCCCTAAAGAATTTGATGATGATTGTCCCCATCATATCTATGTTTCATTCACAAGATTGTCTCCTGCAGAAGCAGAATAGATACTGGTAAGTAGCAGTAGACTACCACAAACTCAACTCAGTAATAGAACAAATTGCAACTACAATTGGCTTCCAACTCCATCTCAGCATCTGCTTCAGATTTGTATTTGCATTTCAAAGGGGGAAATCAAGGTAGGTATACTTCAAAGTTGAAAAGGAAGGAGAAAAGAAGGGAAGGAGGCGGGAAGGGAGAAAAGGAAGAAGGAGAAAGGAGTAAGCATGTCATAAGCATGTCATTCAATCTTTCTCTCTGGCCACATGTCATTTTGCTCCCCGATATTAGAAACAGTCTACTGCCATACATATACACATACACACATGCCTACATCTAGGCTTTCTATTATAAACTAAGTATTATTATAATTATTATTTTTTGCAAACTAAGTAATTCACATTCAGCCCAACCTTCTGGGCATCATTATTTATGAGATGCAGCATGCATGATTCTAAGCTGTCAGAAAAACATGAATCTTAAACAACTTATAGGATATTGAGTGCATCCTGCTTGCTTTCAACATTTTTTTTGGTTAGAATTACATGTATATTACATTATTATCTGAATGCATTTTCTTTATAATGTTATGGAAAAATGTTACCCTAACAGAAGGTGCTTTCAGCAATCTGGGAGCCAAAGAATAACTGAACATTTAGAAGCTTTTGATGGGGACCAGAAGAGCTTATATGTGTTAATCATAAAAGAATCTGACACCTGTCACTGATTTGAGCTGTAAGCATAGTGGACAACTTGTATTTATGTTTTTATTCAGAAGTCCCCTGCCACCACATTTTTTAACATAAAGAACTATAAAATAATTTCATCACTGTAGAATGATTGGTATTTTCCAGTATTTGTTGTTTCACTTGGGCTGCATTTACTTGGTTCATTTCTGATGATGCTTAACTGTCTGCTTCCTCCTCTGCCAGTCGCATTTACGAGGTCTGCTGCCTAGGTTTCTATTCAGGTGGTTCCCTGGACAAGAGCCCCTGAAGGAGTGAAATCTCTCTGTGAACCCTGACTTGGTATTGGGCCAATTTTATAAAATAAGTGCCCTTTTGTGATTCACCTACCCAGAGAGGGCACTTTTTTTCTAATTCACAAAAAAGCATTTTATATACCATTGGTATCTCTGCCCCTAAGATAATCAGATTAATCATTGATATTTTCCTATTGTTAACAAAAAATAAGGTTTTATAATTTCTACTTATAATTTGAGATAATTTCATCTCAGTGGGTGAAATCTTAAAAATATCAATTTGAAAAGGCACGTTTTCCTTTCTTAATGTCTTCGAAGTCTTTTTGTTTTATTAACTTATTTTCTAGTGAAATATTAGCTCTTCCTAGCTTCTTTCTTGGGAACTTCCCAGATTATTCTAGCATTAGTCACTGTTAATAACATATTTTTTACAAGTAATTTGCTCTTTTTCATGTAAATTAAGCTAAATATACATCCACTTTTTAAAGCTTACACATTCCTGCCTTGAGGAAAGACAGTATCAATGATTGGGGGCTTTTGACAGGAGGAAGAGGGAAGAAATACTTGTATATTAATCCTAAGGGAACCTGACATCTGTCATTTTTTTACTTCCCAAAGCCCTTAAACACCAGAATGAAAACTCACTAGAATGTAAAGCTGCTCGAAAGCAGAGTTTTACTTGTCAGTACGTAGAATAGTGCCAGCACGTGGCAGGTGCTCAATAAATATTTGTCTACAAATGAATGTAGTAAATAAAGCCCTTTCAGCAGCATGCTTCAAACTTGAAAAACATCCAAATTTTATGTCATGTTTTCACACTATTTCCATTTCTCTCATAAAGATTTAGCCTCAACAAAGCAGACTTTCCCTGCAGCACACCAAGGGGTCTGTGCAGTGCACTATAGCACCCATTGCAAAAAACTGCCATGAGGAGTAAATTTAATTATATAAAATCATGTATGTCCCAGGCATCCATTATAACTATTTAACATATGTTATAATATGTATGGTAATCAAATATATTTTATGTAACATAATTAAACTTTTATTTTACTTTCCCTTCCTTTATTTTTAATTGTAAGAAACAGTCTATACTAGTATTCATTTGAGTGATGGTCATTAAACAAATGAACAAAGATTTTTTTCCATATCCTATGTCATACTTTTTTTTTGTAGCATCCAATGTTTTGGATACTTTTCAATATTTTTGGAAACACTTTCTAATATTTAGTTATCAAACAAGTCAGTAGAGTAGAGAGCTTATTTTTAATTATGTGCTAAGGTAATAATGGAAGCAGAATAATGAGTTGGTACTATTATTTCAAAGAAATCCTCTTGCAAAATTTATACTTTTCTTAGAAAATTACATGCTATGGCTCCTCTAGATTATCTTAAGATTCAAATTACTTAGGTTGTAATTTCAACATTATAAAATGACAAAGAATTAGCTTTCTAATGAGCAATAATTCAGTTAGATGACCTACTGTCAGTTCAAACCAGTGCTGATGTATAATGACAGGAGCATCGATTTTTACATAGGGAAAACATGGAGGGTGTATTGACTATACATTTTGGCTATTATTGGCATATATATGGATTTCTGTAAATCCGTATGTTGATACTATGTTAAATATATAAAACATATATTTAATGTATTTCAGTAACCTCTGTCACATTAGTATCAACAATGAATCGTTTAAATCTCGACGGTAAAGAGCTGCTTAAGATATGGACACCCAAATTAAATGATGATAGTTTTATCTTATCCAGACATAGAAAACTAATTTGAAAATGTATTGCAAGCTAGCTATTTCTTCCTCTATAATCTGTTATAAAAAGCAAAGCCATTGAAAGAGGAAATGAGATTTAGTGTCTCAAATTGTGTGACAGATTTGAATGTTTGAAGGAAAATGAATATACACAAAGGGAAAATTATGCCCTAATTTTAAAATACATTATTTTTCAAACCAATCCTGCCTTCTGCTCTGTTCCAATATGAAAAAGTCATTACTAAGGCATATACATAATTCAATAAGTTGATTTAATTTTGGATGTTACTTTGAATGAAATTCCCTTTTTAATCTCAAGAATCTATCTATTCATGACACTGTTATGTTTTTAAAGTTGAGATCTATAATAACTTTCATATTTCTTTTCCTCATAAAAATATTTAAATGGCTTATTCTACAGGAATATTATTTTTCCAAAACATCTTGAAAGCTTTCATTCATTGCTGTTCATAATACAAACTGGTACAGCCACTTCAGAATACAGTTTGGTGGTTTCTTAAAAAAGCTAAACATAGTCTTATCATACAATCCAATATTGTACTGCTAGGTATTTACTCAATTTATTTGAAAATTTATGTTCATATAAAAAAGTTTTTAGCACATTCATTCATAATCACCAAACTGGAAGCAACCAAGATGTCCTTTAATAGGCGAGTTAATAAACAAACCAGTGATATAGCCAAGCACACCTCGGTTATATGATACTAGAGGACCTGTGCACAAAATTTGTGCACTCAGGGGGGTCTCTCAGCCTGGCCTGCACCCTCTCAAAGTCTGGGAGCACTCAGAGGATGTCCAACTGATAGCTTAGGCCTGCTCCCATCAGTCAGACAACCTTAGTGCTGCTGCGGAGCAGGGAGAGGCTCTCACCACTGCTGCTGCACTCACCAACCATGAGCCCGGTTTCTAGCTGATCGGTGCTCCCCCTGTGGGAGCTCACTGACCACCAGGGTGCAGCTCCTGCATTGAGCGTCTGCCTTTTGGTGGTCAGTGCATGTCATAGCAACCAGTCGTTCAGCAGTTGGGCTGAAACTGAATCTCCAACATCCCCTAAGGGGTCCTAGATTGTGAGACAGCGCAGGCGAGGCCGAGGGACCCCACCGGTGCATGATCGGGGCCAGGGAAGGACATGGGAGGTTGGCCTGCCAGGGGGAGACCGCAGGAGGGCTCCAGGGTATGTCTGACCTGTCTTGCTCAGTCCTGATCGGCTGGACCCCAGCAGCAAACTAGCCTACTGGTCGGAGCATCTGCCCCCTGGTGGTCAGTGCACATCATGGCAACTGGTTGACCAGTCAACTCTCTGCCCCCTGGTGGTCAGTGCACATCATAGCAAGCAGTTGAGTGGCCTTAGCATATCATTAGCATACTAGAGGCCTGGTGCACGAAATTCGTGCACTCAGGGGGTCCCTCAGCCCTGCCTGTGCCCTCTCACAGTTCAGGAGCCCTCAGGAGATGTCCCTTAGGGAGCGGGCCTAAGCCATCAGTTGGACATCCTTAGTGTTGCCATGGAGGCGGGAGAGGCTTCCGCCACAGCCGCTGTGCTCACCAGCCGTGAGCCTGGCTCAGGGCTTCTGGCTAAGCAGCGCTCCCCCTGTGGGAGTGCACTGACCACCAGGGGGCAGCTCCTGTGTTGAGCGTCTGCCCCTTGGTGGTTCGTGCGTGTCATCGTGACCAGTCGTTCTGCCGTTTGGTCGATTTGCATATTAGCCTTTTATTATATAGGATTATGCTTTGATTGGTTGAATGGCCAACTGGACAACCGGACACTTAGCATATTAGGCTTTTATTATATAGGATAGCTTGTTGTCCTAGGCTACAAACTTATACAGCATGTTGCTATACAAAACGCTAAATCAAGCACAAGAAAAAATGATGCAATTAAGAGATGCAGTAAACAGGAGATGTATGAGCCTGCTGCCGCATAATACAGCATACTATTTTACAGGAAACTTTTTAGGAGTAGAAAGTAATAATAAAAAGTATATGATAGTAAATACATAAACATTCTAGCAGCAAAGTCATTTATTAAATATTGTGTATAACTGTATGTGCTATACTTTTATACAACCTGTAGCACAGGTTTGCTTACACCAGCATCACCATACACATATGAGAAATGCTTTGCGCTATGAATATACAACAGCCACAACGTCACTAGGCAATAGGAACTTTTTAGCTCCATTGTAATCTTATGAGACCACCATCATTTATGGGTCCGTCTTTGACCAAAGCATCATTTTGCGGCATAAAACTGTAGTAAAATTCAGCAGTATAAAGGAAAAAGCTATCAAACTATGCAAAAACACTTAAAGGCATATTGCTAAGTGAACAAAACCAATCTGAAAAGGTCATCATTTCATTTGTATGACATTCTAGAGGAGGCAAAACTGTAGAGATAACCAATAGAACAGTGGTTGCCAGGGATTTAGGAAAGAGAGAGAGTTGAATAGATAAAGCATGGGGGATTTTACTTTTTAAGATTTTTAACTAGTCTGCATGATACTGTAATTGTAAACACATGACAAACATGGCACCATGCATTTGTCAAAGCCCATAGACCTTTACAGCACAAAGAGTGAATCTTAATGTATGCAGATAAAGAAATCATTTAGGAAGTTAAGGGATTCTATAATGAAATTCAGACTGTATTGGGGTTCTCAGGAGAAACAGAACCAGTAGGAGATATGTCTGTCTGTCTGTCTATCTGTATTTCTACATATTTGTATTTATATTTGCGCATATATGTATTTATTATAAAGAATTGACTTACATGATTATGGAGGCTGAGAAGTCCCAATATCTGCAATCAGCAAGTTGGAAACCAGGAGAGGTGATGTGCATTTTCAGTCTGAATCTGATGGCTTGAGAACCAGGAGAGAAAATGGTGTAAATTCCAGTCTGGAAGCAGGCAGCCTTAATATCCAAGAAGAATCAGTAGTTCAGGATGAGTCTCCAGGCTGGAAAAGAAAATTTCAGGATGAGACTCAAGGCTAGAAATTCTAGCTCAACAGTCTTCTTACTCAGCCTTTTGTATCTGTTACTGTCTTCAAGTGATTGGATGAGGTCGACCCACACAGGGAGGGCAATCTGCTTTAAACAACCTATCAGATCAAATGTTAATCTCATCCAGAAATATCCTCACAGTCAGCCAAATGCCTGGGTACTCTATGACCTAGTCAAGTGGACACAACCCATAGGCATGACAAAAGAATCTAATAATATTACAAATGTATGAAATAACCTCAACAAAGTGGTAGTGGAAAAATGTGCTAATCCAAGTCAAGTTGGAAATGCATAGAGACTAGAAGACTAAAGACAAAAGAATGGAATATAAGCACCATGCTCTGGTTGATGAGAATGAATAATTCTGAAGTCACTTACATGTATCCCGGAATTGAATAATTATATATAGAGATAATGGATGGTGGAGCATATTTTATTAGGGATTACCAATCAATCTACTGCTGGTAGGTTCCAAGAATAGTGCCATTTTTCAAAGAAAGAAAGTTAACTTACTTGAAAATTGTAGTAAGATTGCCAGCGTCCAGTTTAAATAATTCGTAGTCACACCTTTTCTGATTCAGTAGTATGTAGCTGTGCAGATGCAGTCGCTAAAAGGCAGATGGATGAATTCATTAAGATTTGGGTTTCTGTTAGATGAGCAGTACAGAAAGACAGATGATTAAAAGAAAAAAAAATGAGGTACAAGTAATTTTTTAATAGTCCACATTTTTGTTGAAATCAATATATCTCCTTTCTGATTTTCATACATTTCTTTGGAACACCCTTTCATTTCATATATTTTGTTTGTAGGAAAGTCACAGAGCAAAGTAAAAATTTACTTTTAAAAAATTAGTTTCCATTTAGTATGCTTTGGTAATTGAGAGATTAATATATCATTTTGGTTAGATTTTATTTTTTTGAAACACTAAAAATATATTTTGGATCGACCTATTTGAAAAAAAAATGCAGATATTAAAGTACTGATCTGCCCGAGCAAAAACAAATTTCAAGCCCTTGAATATTGTTTCTGAGGTCTGTCATTATAAAATCTCTAAAATTTAATTTGAAAGTATTTTAGGTTTTTTAAAATTTAAATATTCAACTTTAAATTGATTTAAAACAACCTGTATGGAATAACATACCACGTCAACAATTTGCATTAAAATAATATTAAAATGCAATTAAGATAGGTGCAATATACTGACACAAGTAGTAACTCTTGGATTATTTAAATCTAAATCTTATATCAATATTTATAGACATTGGTGGATATAATAAGAGTTTGGATTATCTTAGTGAACCAGATGGAGGGTCACTTTTCTTTAGTCACGAGGCAAAGTTAAGAGGCAAAGCTGTCAGAAAGTATTTCATCAGCCCATCAAACCACAGACTCAAAAGTGGTTTGCATTATGCATAATGCAAGACACATAAACCATTCTTATTTCACTGAATTTCAATATATATACAATTCAAAGAGAAATAATTCAGAAAAGCATATGCTTTTCTTATGCCCAGCCTAGAGCATACTAATATTAATTCAAGTCAACAATCATGTTATGAGTTGGTAATATATTGTGCATATTTATATAAAAGATTTTCATTATAAAATGCATCCTCAAAGCAGGTTTTCAACAAATTTATCTTTAAAAAAATCACTTATGACTGCTGAAGTAAAATGTTCTTAAAACTCTGTTATCATGTATTAACACTTTGGACCCTTTTAAAAATCAATCATAAGATCTTACTGTTTAAAAATAATATTGTCAACTATATTTGGCATATGAAACTGTATATTAATATTTTATATTTAACTAGAGGCCCAGTGCATGAAATTTGTGCACAGGGGGTGGAGGGTGTCCCTCAGCCCAGCCTGCACCCTCTCTAATCTGGGACCCCATTTAGGTCCGGGATCGGCCTAAATGGGCAGTCTGACATCACTCTCACAATCCAGGACTGCTGGCTCCCATCTGCTCGCCTGCCTGCCTTCCTGATTGCCCCTAACCGCTTCTGCCTGCCAGCCTGATCATCCCCTAACCACTCCCCTGCCAGCCTGATTGATGCCTAACTGCTCCCCTGCCAGCGTGTTTGCCCCTAACTACCCTCCCCTGCAGGCTTGGTCCCCCCCCAACTGCTCTCCCCTGCAGGTCTGGGTCCCCCCCAACTTCCCTTCCCTGCAGGCCCGTTCGCCCCCAAATTCCCTCCTCTGCTGGCCTGGTCACCCACAACTGCCGTCCCCTGCTGGCCATCTTGTGGCGGCCATTTAGTGTTCACATGGGGGCAGGATCTTTGATCACATAGGGGCAGCTATATTGTGTGTTAGAGTGACAGTCAATTTGCATATTACTCTTTTATTAGATAGAATAGAGGCCTGGTGTATGGGTGGGGGCCAGCTGGTTTGCCCTGAAGGGTGTCCCGGATCAGGGTGGGCGTTCCCTTGGGGCGTGGGGCGGCCTGGACGAGGGGCCTGTGGTGGTTTGCAGGCCGGCCATGCCCCCCAGTGACCCAAGCAGAGGCCATGGTATCTGGGATTTATTTATCTTCTATAATTGAAACTTTGTAGCCTGGAGTGGAGCCAAGCCTCCTGCTCGCTCCATGGCTGCAGCCATTTTGGTTGTGTTTTGTTTATCTTCTATAATTGAAATTTTGTAGCCTTGAGTGGAGTCCTGGGCCTGCCAGCGTGTGTGGAAAGCTTGGCTTCCTCCATTTCCGGGGAAACCCAAGCCTCCTGCTCTCTCCAGCTCCATGGCTGTCACCATTTTAGTTGGGATTTATTTATCTTCTATAATTGAAACTTTGTAGCCTTGCGTGGAGGCCCGGGCCTGCCAGAGTGTGCAGAAAGCTTGGCTTCCTCCATTGCCTGGGAAACTCAAGCCTCCTGCTCTCTGTGGCTGCAGCCATCTTGGTTGGGGTTAATTTGCATACTCACTCCTGATTGGCTGGTGGGTGTAGCGGAGTGATGGTTAATTTGCATATTACTCTTTTATTAGATAGGATTGCTGAACAGGGATTAGAGCTCTTTGTGGCTATTGTATATTTCAAGTATCAGGAGTATCATATTGCTTATGATGACACGAAAATTAATAATCTAGTAATATATTTATAAGAAAAGAAGCTAAGAAACTTTCTAAAGTTATTGGTTGGAATTTGGGCTTAATGTGAATAGGGAACTTGCCTACCATTGGGTCCTCAATGCTTAGTCAAATATTGAGCATATTGAATGCTCTAAAATATTTATGGCTAGAAATATGGCTGAATTGAACATTAAGAAATTATTATGAATAGCTCAGTTACAAAGTTGGAATTAAATGAATAATAGTTATTAAAACCATATATCTGGAATATGCAATAACAGACTGTATTAATGAGTCTATTTTATTGTCTCCATTCACAATGAAGTCTGATTTAATTCCAGAGTTTCTTCCCTATGTATATTATACTGTATAATACTCATTGCCTAATTTATCTCCTTTTTTCCAATTAAAGAGGTTACTTGTTTTCAAGTTATTTTTTTCCATTGAGCATTTATAAATTCTCTTTTGTGGGTGGGGGGGGATAGTAAGGGTACATTGTAGACAGAACATGAGTTATTATATATTTTCAGCTGTAATAAAGTATTATTACAGAATCTCAATCACCTTTAAATATTAGGGTGCTTTAATCACCATGATTTACATCCTTTCATCTGTCTTCCAAGAACATTTGGAAAGCCACTTTATAATTAAAAATGCTAGAATTTGAGAGGCTAGTTTTTGACAGACATTGTGTACTAACCCTTTTGTATATGTCATCTTTAATTTTTCCATCTCTACAAAATAATTTCTTTTTTGCATACACATTACTTTTCTTGTAAGGAAACTAGGGCTCATAGACAATGAGTATATTTCCCCAGACCTCCTAGCAGCTAGGACCTAGCTACTAAGTGATGGAACTGAAATCCTTGTTTGTCCCCTGAGTCTAGAGTCTCTTTATAACTGTGTTTCGCTTTTGCTCCAGGTGGTGATTTTGGCTATTTCTCCTAAGAAGTTCTTTGTGCCTGAAGTTGGATTTCCCTGGGAGCCTGAGCCATTCTAGGAACATCTCTGAAACAGAAAGAAGATTGGCTGGCTATCCCCCATCTTGATATTGGTTTTCCTCTAGAACAGGAATACCTGTCAGGGCTTGCTAATTCTACAGGAGAGTGATTCCTATTAGGGATCTACAAGTGACCATTTTGGCTTGCTTAAATTTCTAAACTGCCTGATTGTCTTCCTCCTTGTGCCAAGCCAGGTCTGTGGGCCATAGGTAGCTCCAAGATGCTCCATAATTAGGTTTTAATTATGTGGTGGCTAACATCCTCTCTAATAAAAGAGTAATATGCAAATTAACCATCACTCTGCTACACAAGCCATGTCCACCAGCCAAGCCACTCCCACCAGCCAATCAGGGTGATTATGCAAATTAACCCCAACCAAGATGGCTACCAGAAGGGAGGCTTGGGTTTCCCTGACAACAGAGGAAGCCAAGCTTTCCACACAGTCTGGCAGGCGCAGGCCTCCACTCAAGGATACAAAGTTTCAATTATAGAAGGTAAACAAATCCAAACAGAAATGGCGGCAGCCACAGATCGAGCAGGAGGCTTGGCTCTGCTCCAGGCTACAAAGTT
The DNA here is from genome assembly GCF_951640355.1 of Cnephaeus nilssonii. NCBI lineage: Eukaryota > Metazoa > Chordata > Mammalia > Chiroptera > Vespertilionidae > Cnephaeus > Cnephaeus nilssonii. The sequence continues at coordinate 57,619,148 of NC_137084.1, forward strand.
TCAATTGTAGAAGGTAAATAAATTCCAGATACCAGGGCCTCTGCTTGGGTTGCTAGGGGTGTGGCTGGCCTGCAAACCACCACAGACCCCTCGTCCAGGCCTCTCCACACCCCAAGGGAACCCCACCCTGATCCAGGACACCCTTCAGGGCAAACCAGCTGGTCCCCACCCATGTACCAGGCCTCTATTCTATCTAATAAAAGAGTAATATGCAGATTGACCATCACTCCAACACACAAGATCAAGATAGCTGCCCCTATGTGGTCAAAGATCCTGCCCCCATGTGGACACAAGATGGCCACCACAAGATGGCCAGCAGGGGAGGGCAGTTTGGAGGGACCAGGCCTGCAAGGGAAGGCAGTTGAGAGGGACCAGGCCTGCAAAGGAGGGCAGTTGGAGGTGATCAACCCTTTAGAGGAGGACAGTTAGGGGTGACCAGGCCGGCAGAGGAGGGAAGTTGGGGGCAAACAGGCTGGCAGGGGAGCAGTTAGACATCAATCAGGCTGGCATGGGAGTGGTTAGGGGGTGATCAGGCTGGCAGGCAGAAGTGGTTAGGGGAAATCAGGAAGGCAGGCAGGCGAGCAGTTGGGAGCCAGCAGTCCTGGATTGTCAGAGGGATGTCTGGTGGGATCTGGCCTAAACAGGCAGTAGGACATCCCTCGAGGGGTCCCAGATTGGAGAGGGTGCAAGCTGGGCTGAGGGACACCGCCCCCGCCCCCGTGCACGAATTTTGTGCATCGGGCCTCTAGTTAGAAATGAAAGAGAGACAATAAGAGAAAGGGAGTTGGAGAGAGAGAGAGAGATACTTGATACAACGTAGTAAAGTACTTTACATATAAAGGACCTTTCGTCCATCAAACATTTTTATTCCCAAAGGTAGTATAAGAGAGAAAATCTTCTTTGTGAATTTACTTTGTTTTTGATAATATGAAATATTAAAAATGCTTGTGGTAATGAATAAAAAATAGAGCCACAAACATAAGAGGGACATTTAACTATTAGCTTTCATGAGGCTCCTAATGCAGAGTTAGATCTTGTAGGCTTCTCATGCTTCCTGGCCCTGGGAAGCCCTCCATCAGATGGAGAACACAGGGGATTGATTGCAAATGGTTTGTATAGTTGTAGTAATCTCTTCGGAGAGCATGTGTGTGAGTACAATATACAATTCCATAGAAATTCATCTGAACCTTATATTAACTTTATATTTAATTACTGTCAATTCTTTGTTAAGTACACTTGCATGCAGAGCTCCAAAAGAAGTCTTAGGTAGCCCCAAAAAGGTGTTTATAGAAGTGATCATTAATCATGATTCCCTTGGCTTTTCTCACTTTTTGTTATTCCTTTAAGGGTAAATTGTAGAAAACAATTATCTTTTTTGCTTACTGGTGGACTATCTCATCAGACTGAAGTTGGAGTTAGAAGGACAAAGATTCTACTTACTACCTGTGAGGAATTTGATCTTGCAATGTATTGGTTTTCTTATTTATAAAATAGGGACCGAAATATTAATGTTGGCCTCCTCATAGGGATAGTAGGCAGTATAATACAATAGTCAAGCACACACTTGTTAGTTGGGCAGGTAAAAAAAAATATTTATTTCTTTCTAAGTGTGTGACCTTGGCAAGTTAATTAATCCAGTTGATTATCAATTACCTTATCTAAAAAATAAAGTTAAAAACTTTCCCATATCAACTTTGGAGGATTAAATATGATGTTTGTTGAGTGCCTGGCTATAAAATAACTAAATAAGTGGAAGTTATTAATATTTATATTAATACAATGTAACAGGTCTTTATAAGAAGTAATATTTTTACACAACTTTATGATATATTAGTCTTAATTTTTAATAATTATGGATTAGCTCATTTGGTTTATTAAAATTTTTAGGACTTCTAACTTGTATACAAAAAAGAGCTATAAAATTGGTCAAATATTTTAGAATGACATTCCACTATGTGATTGATGTAATGGTATTTCTGGATGAAGAAAAGCTTTCAGATTTCCAGCTAAAACAAAGAGAAGTAATTTTCTTCAAAATTTGAAAATGCACAAAGAAGGGTGCACAGCTAAAGCCTCATATTGCATTTTGATTTTATCAATATTTGTCATCTCAAAAATAACGTCAAAACTTGTTTTATAGATTTAATGAGATAATATATGCAAACATCCAGCATTTTCTTGCCATGTGCCAACTACTCAATGGATGTATGCTTCTTTCCCCTAATGTATAAATTGCTTGATTATAATTTTTACTCTGTTTCTCAGTAATAGTGCCCTGCATAGAGTAGATGCTCAATATAGGTTTCCCAGCAGTTGCAATTCATTCACTACTAAGTAGATGTGGTTGTTCAGGTAGGATAGTTCATTTCTTGTTTTATTTATTTAGTCAAGTTATGCTTTATTGTTTTATTTATTCACACCTACTGTGTGACAAGCACCATGTTAAATGCTAGAGACTCTAAAATGAATATGACAAAGAGCTTCCCATTGAAAGAAATCATAGCTAGTAGAGAAGGCATATCTACACAAAATAATTTTAATACATTTTAGTTATTTAAGTATGGCCCTAACATAATATTAATGTGGATACATAGAGGGAGTAATGTTAAAAACATAAAAACCAAAATAGCATTGTTTTTCAAAGTATCAGATACTGTAATTTTAAGAATGAGAAGACTATTGATCCTAGTTAGTTTATATTTTATTAATATAATAACATGGAATATCCAGTTTACTTAAATAATTTTTGTGCAAAAGAAGTAGCACTCTTTCAGTAACTTCTATTGGCAGCATCAACAATGGTGACTTAAAAGAAATCCACAGAAATCTCTATGTGCTTAGCTCTACACTCCACATGGTAGATGGCTCACTTGGGACTAAAATAATTTGTTCAATTGTTTCTTTTATGGCTCTCTAAATTGGCTGCTATTATATATACCGTATATACTGCTTCTATATATAGACTACAACTTTTTGGTCCTTTTGTAGAATAGAAAATGCTGGTTAGTTTTGATTTATCATCCCCTGCACAAATTTTATATTTTCCACAGGCATTTTTATAGATATTCTTTTTAAATAATTCAGATATATTATTTATACTCTTTTCAAGCTATTGCCTTTCTGTTCTGTGCTGAAGACAATGCCATAGTCCTTCTTTTGAAGTATTTTCTTGCTAGGCCTTTTGAGACAAATGAGCATTTTCTTAAGAGAAATGGCTTTCTTATTTATAATTCCTATTTTTAAAATATATACCCAGAAGTTGGATTATTAGGTCACCTGGTAGTTCTATTTTTATTTTCTTGAGTAATCTATGTATTGTTTTCTATAGTGGCTATACCAGTTTACATTCCTACCAATATTATACAAGGATTCCTTTTGTCCACATCCTCACCATCATTTGTTATCTCTTGTCATTTATTTATTTATTTATTTATTTATTTATTTATTTATTTATTTATTATGTTTCCATTGATTTCAAAGAGAGGAAAGGAAAGGGAAAAAGAGATAATGATGAGAGAGAATCATCGATCAGCTGCCTCCTACATATCCCCTGCCACCACTGGGGATTAAGCCTGCAACCCTGGCATGTGCCCTGATGGGGAATCAAAACCGTGACCTCTCAACCTTTGAGCCACACTGGCTGGGCTGTTATCTTGTCTTTTTGATGATAGCATTTTAATAAGTGTGAAGTGATATCTCATGTGGTTGTGATTTGCATTTCCCTGAATAGTGATGTTGAGCACCTTTTCATGTAACTGTTGGCATGTCCTCTTTAAAAAAATGTCTATTCAAGTACTTTGCCCATTTTTAATTGGGTTATTTGGTTTTTGCCATTGAGTTATATGAGTTCCTTGTATATTTTGGATATGAAGCCCTTATTGGTTATATGGTTTGCAAATATTTTTTGCCATCCTATTGACTTTTCATTCTGTTAGATTTCTTTGATGAGGCCCCACTTTCTCATTTTTATTTTGTTGCCCCTGCTTTTGGTGTCAAATAAAAAAAAGTGTTGCCAACACTGATGTCAAAGAGCTTACCCTTTATGTTTTTTTTCTATTTTTACAGTTTAAGATTAAGTTCAAGTCTTTAATTCACATGTGGCTGTCCATCTTGTGTGGGAGTTGAACTCATCAATTAGCCTGCCTGAGCTCCTGGTTGTATCCAAAGCTTTGTGATGGTCCAGCTCTCCTTCTTTGTTTTAGCATCTCCTAGTAGATGAGGATGTACCAAGACTGGACATCATCCCAAAGGTGAGAATCACAACCGGTGCCTAATGAAGGGCAAATGGAAGCTGGACCCATGTGTGTGTGTGTGTGTGGGGGGCATGTATGTACTTATGAGCCATCCAGTAAAAAACAAACAAAATGAACCTTTTTGCCTACTCCTTCTGTGTTGGGCCCTGGTGTATAGCCATGGGAGGAAGAGGATTTGCTCTTGCCCAGTAGGAACTGCTTCTTTGATTGCTGTGGTCCTGTGGAACTTGTGAATAGAAGCCCCATTGGCTATCAGAGCCAAGTGTTCCTTGGGCAGCATCTGCGAAAGCTGGGAATAGATGTGTGTAAAGATCCTTCCAGGGAAATACTGGCAGCAGGCAGTGGGCTACAGACAGGAGAAGGAGTCTTTGGGTTTTATTGTCCCCAAGGAATATCACAGCCTGTCCCTAGATTTGTGCTAACTCATAAGCCTGATCCTCAGGTAGCAGTTTCCAAAGCATGTAGATGAACCCATTTCAAGGAAAGAATGGGAAATGGACATTGTGTCTGCTTTCCCTTCACTGAATCCTGGGGGCGTGGCTGCAGGGAGTGCTTGTATGCCTGTTATCCTCTTCATTTGCTACAGTCTGGTGGGTCTCCGGGTGGCAAGATCTTATTGGCCTTCAGACCTCTATGTTGTAGGGGCCTAAGGCTCTAGTGGGAGTCTTGAAAGTTGTGGTGCTAAATGTGAGATCCAAACCCTTTACTCCTCAGAGAGAAGCTTGGAGTGGGGAGTTACCTTCCAATGATATGGCACTGTTCTAGGGATGAGGTTTAGTGAGAGTGTCTCAGCCTTTTGAAGGGGTTTAGAACAAGTCACAGGAAGATGTGCTTCTGTGGTGTGTGGATTACGTTGCGATAAAGGCGAACAAGACACTGTAGACTCAAGAGAAACTTCTGTGCTCCCACTCCCCATCCCCTTAACTAATGTGTATGAAAGGGGGCCACATAGGAAACCTGATCAAAGACCTAAAATAACCACAAAGGATGGTCTAAAATTAAAACTTTTGAACTAAAAGCAGTTCATGGGGGAGTAGTCACGTCCTAGGCCTGTATCTTGCCTGACAAAAGTCAATCTTTACCTTAACTGAGCCTTTCTATTGTCTTTTTGCATCTGCGATAACATATCCCTGGAATGTCAAAGTAATTTTCCTTTTCCAGACCTCTCAAAACATAGGCACCATTCAGTGAAGACCACAAATCCCCTCATTGTTATTGAGTTAATTGTTGACTATTAATTATCTTATACCCACCTATGTAAAAGAAGTATGTGTCCATCATTTTACTTTTTTTTCCAATTCTTGAGGTTTCCCCACTTTGCTTTCTCCTGTCTCCTTAATCTATCACCAGTGGATTTCATGTAACACACTTGCATCTCCTCTTCTGATTGTAATGTGTAAAATAAGGTGCAAAACTGCCATTCTCCCATTCTCTGGAGCATTATCTCAATCTATTGATATTTAAAAAATATTTTTATTGATATCAGAGAAGAAGGGAGAGAAAGAGAGAGAGAGAGATGAATATCAATGATAAGAGAGTATCCTTGATTGGCTGACTCCTGCATACCTCACATTGCGGATTGAGCCTGCAACCAAGCATGTGTCCTGACCTGGAATTGAACCATGACCTTCTGGCTGGGTCAATCCGTTGAGATTTTGCTTCCCAGCAATTGTCCAGAGTTTGCCTCAAATAAACTCACAAAAATTTTTCTATAGATATGAATGTTTCTTACATTGACACTACCTAGAAGAATTTTAATTAGGGGCATTGCCCATAGTTAGAGTTATCACCATAAATAATATTTTATGACCTATCTACAGGGCAGGGCAAACTTCTCATTACTGATCATCTGCTCTTCTTATGGCCCTGTAAGGACCCTTTGAAGCCCCCAAGGCACCTTACTGCTTTCTTAGTTCAGAATGTCATATATACCTCATTTTAACTTTCTGTTGCTGAACCTCTCATGTATGTGGGGTCTTTCTCTTATATTTGTGGGTTTCCCTTGCATATGTATACATATATATAATTTGGTTATTTTCTCTTGTTAATCTGTCTCAGAGAGATTATTGGGATAGAAGAAAGTTTCTTCCTTCCCTATACGTCCCTACCCATGTTGATGTGGGTATTTTCTCACTCACCTCATATGTAGAAGCCCCTCAGCCAGTTACTGGATTTCTTTCAGAGGCTCTGTTTCATGTGTAGCTGAACATTGGGTGCATCTGTGGGATGAGGGAGATTCAGGAGCCTGCTATGTCACCATATTTTTGGCCTCTTGACACTTTTATCCTCAGAATGAAAGAAAACTAATCAGATGATTTGGCGCCACCTCCATTGTATGTGGGTGCCGCATTTCATGACTGAAACACAAAGAATGTCAGTGTTCTGTAACCAGACACAACATAAGAAAAATGCAATTTACCCTTCTTTCGTTAGGCAATCATTACAATGTAATTGTGATCAATTTAGATAAATTTATCCTTACACATACATGTACCTATACACACAAGTGGTGAATTTCCTCAAAGAATGAAACTATTATTTGGCTTCTTCAAAAACAGTCACACAATGAATCAATTCTACTTAATAAAACAGAAATTTTAATTTTTGTGCCCTTATTGATTATTTAATACTAGTGGTCCAGTGCACAAAATTCATGCACAGTGGTGGGGTGGCTGACTGGCCTGCACCTCTCCAATATGGGACCCCTCAGGGGACACCCCTCTCGCAATCCAGGACTGCTGGCTCCTAACCGCTCACCTGCCTGCCTGATCACCCCTAACCACTATGCATGCTGGCCTGCTCACCCCCAACTCCCCCCCCACCAGCTTGCTTGCCCCCAACTGCCCCCCCTGCCGGCCTGTTTGCCCCCACCTGCCCCCCACTGCCGGCCTGCTCGCCCCCAACTGCCAGCCTGATCATCCCCAACTGCCCTCCCCGCCTGGCGGCCTGATCACCCCTAACCGCCTTTGCCTCGGCCCCACCACCATGGCTTTGTCTGGAAGGATGTCCGGAAGGTCTCCCAGTCTAATTAGCATATTACCCTTTTATTAGTATAGATTATAAAACAAATAATTAGAAATTATTTCTATGATACAGAAAAATTAGAAAAAGAAGGGAGAACAGACTAGTCATTTTCCTACCACCCAGATACAAGCAGAGGTAAATATTTAGGTGTTTTTCCTTACAGTACTTGTTTCATTCAGCATTGATTTAAAAAAAAATCCTCATAATGTATATCTATATTGCTCCCATAAAACTGGCTTTTTTAACCTCAAGGACATCACTTCAGTATGAGAACAGAGCCTGTCACTTTGAGTCAGATTTCTTTTATCTGACATTTATTTATAGCTAAAATTAGAGTTTTTAGAAGGTTTTTCATAATATCTGCTATAAATTTGGATAAGTCCTTATTGAGGCCCTTCTTTTAGAAAAAAGAATAAAGTTTGGAAAATTTGCAGGAAATAAGGAGGTTAGGGAGCACAACACAGAGAATGAAATTAGGTCTTTAATTAAATGACTGGCAGTACATTCCATAAAAGTCAACAAAATACCTATTGATGGTTGAAAGAAAGAAAATTCTGTAAAGAGGAGACAGCACTCATCAATATATGATGCTGGCATTGTCCTTCAGTAACCAGGGAAGTGGATTTGGGTGTGAGTTCATTAGCTAGCTCCCTCTGTTGCCAGAAAAAAGGGCCTTTATGGATATTTCTCTGGAGCATCCTGCGGACAAACAGTAATAGGATTCTCAGAATGCCCCTTGATAAACTACAGCCTGAAATTTAACAGCTGTCGTTATCACTTCTTGTAAAACTATCTCAGGAGAACTTACCCCTAAAATACGTATAATGATCCAAACTAGATGCGTGGGTGCCTGATTCCCTCTAGTCAGGCACCTACCCTCATCGCCAGGGCCGGCTTCTTGGAGCATGACCTGTGCAGTAAGTAGCACAGGGCCTCACGCTGGCTTTGATGCTCACTTGTTTTTCCTTCTGAAATTCTGAATAATTTTTGAACAAGTGGCCCAGCTATTTACCTTGTGATGGCCCCTGCGAATTATGTAGCTTGGCCTGTATGCCGCTTAGTTTTTCGGTATATCCACAAATGGAAATTAGTATCTGTCCTAAATTGCTGAGATTTATTTTTAAAAATTGTGTAAGATTGAAGCATATTGCTGGTGATGCTTCATTGCCTCTTTCCTGGGTTGGTATCAATGAACTGGAATGGCGTTACGATCTTATGTTCTCCTTAGAAAAGGGGATTTCCTCTTTTTTACTCTTCTTTCTAGCCTCATCAATTCTCTTCTTTACTTGCTCTGCTTAAAGTGCATAAAATCCCATTTCATTACATTGCATTTTCATTTGTGTAAAATGTTTGTCATACTAAAGATGTTTTATTGTTATTGTATATTGAAAAAGAAAAGGACCATGAATGTTGAAAATTAAAATAGACTAAATGTATTTTTCTTCTTAATTCCCTTACGAATTATATACAGATATTCAAGTGTATAATGTTTGAATCAATTTCATAACATTCTAGGGCTCTCCATAGGCCCACGGTAGTCCTTTTATTTACAACCGTTCTCATTTGCATAGCTTCTGCATATTGTGAACAATGATATTAGCTTAATCATAACTTTAATTAGAAAACAATTATAGCAACAATAATTATACTTCATTTCACATTTTGATTTGACTATAAGACAGAGATCACACATTCTTAGTAAACAACCCTTCCGTAGTACATATTTATACTGTATCATAAATGAACTTTACAGGCTAGATAGAGCTCCAATTTCTGCCCTTACAAGTAATGCCAATTATGCTCATGTGTTTATGGTTGTGGTTTTAACTGCGATACCATCCTGTGTCTTAGGGGAACTATAAAGTATGTGGAATCTACTCTTCCCACAGGCATACCTCTGGTTTGGCCCTATCCTTCTCTGCCCCACATAGATGATTAATGTTGACAATGAGTCTCACATTTCCCTGAGCCATTACAGCCAGTCTCATTAGTTAATGTTTTCTATTTCTACTTATTCTCCCTTTGTATTCTTATTGCTGGCATTACTTGGATCTTTCTTCATCTAGCATAGGTACAGATTTCAAAATACAGCATAAAATGTTAAATGTGTATGAGTTTGCTAGGGCTGCCATAACAAAGTACCATAGACTGGATGGCTTAAACAACAGGTACTTCTGGAAGCTGAAAGTTCACGATCAATGTGATGCAGGCACATTGGCTGTAATTGGGTGATATACCCATGCTCTTAGTTATGATGTCCAAGACTGTAGCTGCCAAAGGTATGTGGTTACTGAGCACTTGAAATGTGGCTTTAAGTACAAAATACATACAAGGTTCTAAAGATTGAATCCCTCTCCCCAAATAAATTATCCGATTAATAGTTCTTAATGTAGATTGCATATTGAAATGATAATATTTTAAATATATAGGGCTCATATTTTATTATGTTATTTCATGTTGTTAGAAAATTGTATTAAGATTACCTTTACCTTTGCTTTTAAATGTGGCTTCCAGAAAATTTAATATTACATACCTGTCCCACATTTGTGGCTCAATTTATATTTCTATCAGATAATGCTGCTCTTGCGCCCTCATGTTTAGGGGAGATTATATCAACCCCCTTGGTGTATTTTACCAAAGAGCAGGAGGAGTCACATCCATTCAAAGTCACTTAAGCCAGTTTGTCTCATATTCTTGTTATTTCTTTTTCCCTGAAACATAATGAAATCTCAAAACCTATTTTTTTCTCATTTATAAGAATCCTTCAGTATAGATTCTTTTGTTGCAACCTAATAGATCCTTACTAAATATTGGCTGAAATTGCTAGCTCTAGATCTGTGATTTTATACAGTTACATAGTTTTAGAATACATCATTGTGGCAAGGTTAACTTAAAAATTACACAAAAATAATCACTTAAAATGTGAGGGAAAAACAAAACTGTCCTGAGAAGATAAAGTATGTACTATTGTAATTTTTACTTCTATAGTAGAGGGTTGAGGAAAGAATGCCTGGTTTGCACTAGGCAGTTTCACTGATAATATCTTTTGCTATGCTTGACAGTCTTGTCATACCCATTTTATAGATCAGCTAATGAGATTATGAAGAGTTCACTAACTTCCTTAAGGTTATGTAACCCCTCAATTGGCAAGGGGGAGGCTTGACCCCAGTTTTGTCAGACTCCCTAGCTTAGGCCTTTTCTACTGTGGAGGTTCAGAAAGAGTCACCCCAAGATGTGCCTCTGGGGTATGTAGATTGTTTTGAGCTAAAGGCAATAGTTAGCAGCAGGCTCAAGGAATTTCTGCTCCTTCCTTAATTACCTAGAAGATCTTAAGTTAGAGGCCTTGCTCATAATAAGTGATTATTAGAAAGAACCTGTTTTTGAACTATTCATAGGGCAGGGCAAACCTACTAACCAAGCATCTGCTCTCCTTATAGTCTTGCAACTATTCTTTGAAGCCCCCTAGGCATATTACCTCATCCCTAGATGAGAATGTTTTATATACCTAGACCCCCTTTCTATCTCCGAATCTCTGCTGAATGTGGGGTCTTTGACTCTCTCATGTACGCAGGGTTCCCATCCATACGTATCTATTAAATTTAGTTATTTTCTCTTGTTAATCTGTCTCATGTCTATTTGATTATCAGACCAACCAGAAGAACCTTGAGGGTAGAGGAAAGTTTGTTCCTCCCCCACACCACTCAACTATATCTATAAGAACGGACTTCCAATATCTGATGGTCATTTTACATTTTTTAAGGTTGAAACAAGTTACTTTTGAAAAAAAATCATGGTCATATCAAAGACTACATGAATATCTTGTAAAAATTTTGCTAAGTAAAATTTTTTTAGTAAATTAGATCTATGTAGCCAGAAAATGCTGTTTTCAGTTTTCTTAAAAAAAAAAAAAGATTTTCAATTAGAGACAAAAGACATAAGAAAATACAATTTGAGTATTATTGAGCCCCTATGCCTGCATATATCTTAAGAACTCTTGAAATCTAAAACACAGCTGGTCAATGTATCTTGGCATAATTTGTTTTTTTAAAGCCACTCACACCTGGTTGTATTTTCAATGCTTTGGGTTTTGTGGATTTACTTTTTTGCAAAAAGCACTTATGCCTAGTCAAAATTCATTCTACTCTAAATGAAGAAATCCCTAAGGTTCACAATGCATATGGCATCATAGCAATGGTTTGTGTTATGATTAAAGCAAATTATTTTTATATGACATCTATTTAAACAGTATAATATCCATTTCAAGTTCTGGAAGTAATTTTTAGTGCGCTTTTTGCCATTTCCATTAATGATGAAGTAATGGAGGACACTGATGGAGACTTAAAAATGTCTGGATTCAAATTTCTCATTAATATGGCATTTTAAAGACAAATAGTGCTATGACTGTTTCTGGTGAGGGGGGATTTATTACTTTAGATTTGAGATCACCTTTCTGTGTTTGAAACACATAAGCACAGGCTGTTGCTTCTATAATAGAAAAATTTAAAAATTTGATATCATATAGTTAAAATCAGCATTTCCAAAACTACATTTTTTTTTGGTTTGTTAATAGTTTATTTTTAAACCCTAAAACTGAAAAATGATTAAAAAAACACACAACCAATCCACAAAAATCTAAGTGGTTTATTGTTGGTTTGCATGCTTCGTTGACAAATAAAAAACTTCAACTCAAACTATTATAACCAGGAAGGGGCTACATTAACCAGACTTAGAATCCTCAACTTACTTTCTTTTGCTGTCTCCCTGACATATTTCTGTTTCTCTCTGCATATTGTTTCAGGGCAGCTTGCATACAACGGCAATTTGGGGCTCAAGACTGACATTTTTGGTATTTGTAACCAGAAAAGATAAAGGGCTCTGCCTCATGAACTCAAGATAGAAAATGCTATTGAAGGATTTGACTGACCCAGCTTGGATCATAGGTCCATTCCTAAACCAATCCTGTTATTTGGAATATGAATACTTATTCCCATGCCTGGAGGAGAGATCTGTAACCAGAAATAATGTCTAGGAATGTAGCATTATCAGATGAAACTATAACAAGAGTCAAAAACATCTGTACAGATTTTTCTGTACTATAGTGTATCTTAGAGTCTTCAATATGCAAATGCAAATTATGAGCCTGTAGAATAGGAGGATATTTTTTGCAACATTTTCCAAATATATTTGAATATGGAACTTTCTTTTTAATGGGACATCATGTGAAGTTCTCATGTTTTATGGTCACAGAGTTACTCAAACAACAACTATCTTCTTCAATTTTTTGTTATCTGTCTAATAGACTTCATGAGTTCCTACAATGCTTAATGGATGGTCTAAGGCAGTGGTTGGCAAACTGCGAAACCACTGGACTAGACTAAATGTTACCATGTAGAAGCTGTGAGGATTAGGCAATTGTGGCATATTGTGTGCAAAGAGGTAAAGGGTAGTATATGACAGTGGTCGGCAAACTCATTAGTCAACAGAGCGGCAAACCCTGGCTCACGAGCCGCATGTGGCTTGCGAGCCGTGGTTTGTGGACCACAGGTCTAAGGTATGTGTTTATAGAGTACTAGAGGCCCAGTGCATGAAATTCATGCACTGGGGGTAAGTGGGGGGGCCCTCAGCCCAGCCTGCAACCTCTCACAGTCCAGGAGCCCTTGGGGACATCCTTAGTGCTGCCGTGGAGGTGGGAGAGGCTCCTACCACTACTGCTGTGCTGGCCAGCCATGAGCCCGGCTTCTGGCTGAGCGGTGTTCTTCCTGTGTTGAGCGTCTGCCCCCTGGTGGTCAGTGCGTGTCATAGTGAGTGGTACTTCCGTCGTTTGGTCGATTTGCATATTAACCTTTTATTATATAGGATATGGGTGTGGATAACTAAAATAACAGAGTGTTCAAGTTTAAACATTCTCTTTTGATAAGTTTGTCTTACTGGTTCCAAGGCTCAATTCATTTAATTACCTCTTATCTTCTCAAATTGGCATCTTGCTATATGGGCAAGAATGAGGTTACTTATGTTACCTCTTGGCAATGGGATCTGTGCTCCTTACTTTGAATTCATGCCAGCCTCTGCTATGGGACAACTAATCTGGCCCTTTGATTTCTTGCCCTGAGGTTTGCTAAAATGTGACTAGCGACCTTAGGGTTTATTATTTGGCCCAAATTTGGTTCTTTGGCCTTCTTATCCTAATTGAATCTATCTTAGCTCTTGCTCGAGTTACACACTCATTTATATCGAAATGTCTTGCATTCAGTTCCTGGCCAAGGCTGTTTATTACATAATAAGGTGTTATCTGGCCCCTCACCATGGTCATTCTGTAAAATCAAAAGGTCATTGGTTCTTTACTCAGCTACTTTTTACTTATCCCCTCCCCTTCCCTCCTTGGGGCATATGAGAATTCTGAATTCTTTTCAGAGTAGATCAGATTTGAAGGTGTTTGAGGAGTGTAAACTCAGGTCTTATCTCAGCTTAACTATACTTATTGCTATGATCTACCTTAAAACATAATTCCTAAAATTCGAAGCTAATTTTACATATATAAACACCAGTAAGAGAGTCCCTTATGACTGGTGGAGTGAGAAAAGAAGGAGACATTCAAAGAGGAGAAGCAAGACAAGGAATGCATGTGCCTTAGTTGGGGAGTGAGGATAGATGACAGGCTTTGTTAGGTAGTTTGAGGGAAAAGTCAAAAGCTTCCCTGATTTACACCTTGGGGATGAAATTTTACCACCACCCCCCTTCCCCACTCCCTCTGCTAAAACTCTCCAATGGCTTGGCATCTCAGTTGAAAGAGATAAAAATATTGTTACCTTGGTTTAACATGATTTGACCGCTGCCATTTTCTCTGATGTCTTTTCATATCATTCTCCCCCATTACTCTACTTCAGCAACTCGAGCTTATTTGTTCTCTGCACATACCAAACTTGCTCTCAGCTCAGATCCTTGGTATCTGCTGTTCCTTATGTCTTGAATGCTCTTCAGAAAGTTCTTCCCCTGGCTAGCTTTTCCATGTCTTTCATTCCTCAGCTTACATGTGCTCTTCTCAGGGATATTTCCTGACAAAACAATTGAAAATTAGCAGCGCCTTTACCATTTACCCTTTCAAAATATTGTTTTTTTGTTTTGCCCTTTTTAATTTTTTATTTCTTTATTTTTCAAGTGGCAGTTGAATACTTAGAAAAACTTACCATTTTAGATGAACTGATCTTTTAGTATGAGATAATAGTTAAAAATGTGGACTCTGGACTCAGGAAGCCTGGTTTTGCCAATTTTTAGTTATCTTACCTAGACGAAGTTTTTAACCTCCCCAGTATGCATTTTCCTTCTCTCTGTCTGCAATGATAGCATCTAACTTATGGAGATTCTGTCAGAATAATATATTCATTGGACAGCATCTGGGACCATATAAGCAATAAATGTTGATACTAATTATTACTTTTATTATCTATTTATACTCTCTGTAGTATAAACTATATGAAGGCAAGAACATTATGTGGTCTCTGCTATGTTCTCAGCACTTAGAAGAGGGACTGATACATAATGGATGCATAATAGACGTTCCATAAATATATGTTAAATAAATGAAAGAATGTGTAATATCTCAGAGATCAGGATAACTGTCTATTGACTTCTGAGATAATTGACTGAATTATTTGTGAAGTCAGATTCTTTGATATATGCCAACTGATTATTTACTCTGTGCTGATTGATAAATGACCCTGTGACTATAACCAAGACTAAGACTTCAGTTTGATTCACAATGTGGTTTTAGACTTGGATTCCTTAATTCCTGGAGTTTGAGTATTGGCTCCACTGTTAGTTGAATATTGACAAGTCATTAAACCTTGGTTATTCCTATGTAAGATGATGGTAAAAATGTCTACATAAAATTTATTGAGAAGACTAAACTCATCATAGTGATTGGCATTTCTCTAAGAAAGGTTGAGTAAATAATTTCAGACAGAAAAAAATATTCTGTTTTTTAAAAATCTACTGTGAAAGGGACACCAGTACTTCCTTAAATTACCAGATCTCGTGCTTAATCGTCCTCTCGGGAAATTTTTTCTTTTGCCTGAAGGTAGTTTCAGCATATCTTTTATCAAGAAAGTATTTGTTTAATAGACCACCCTCCATAAGTATGCTCTAAGAAGTCCTAAAAGAGGATTTTTATAAATTTAGAGGGATCATAGATTTTTGAGATACAGAATTTTTCTCTAAGAGTAGGGTTACCACATTTCCCTTAGGAACCATTCATCTCCCTCCACTCTCAAGTCTAACACTTCTTATGTGGAACCTAAATCCTCCTAATCCATTTAAGCCAATTTCCTGATATGTATCTCATTAGGGAAGGAGAGCAGCTGGCCACCATTTTCTATATAATAAATCTTCTTATGCTTTAAAATAGTTTAAAATTGTTCATTCCTTTTCCAAGTGAGCCCCAACATCACTGTTTCCTCCCCTGTTTACCTACCCTACCCCTTGTCACACCTTGAAGGCCTGCTTTTTTTAACTACTACTTTAGATATGTTTAATTCTCAAACATAACCAACCATATTATTAAGTAAATAAAAATTTTGAGATTCTTATTCCTATCGCCCATAGAATATAATGACAATTTAAAAGGTGGCTTTAACAAAACATTTTTCTTAGAGTTACACTATATAAAGTATTTATTAATTTTAGGGTTAGCCTGCATTGATACAGATTTCACAGTGAGTATAAATTGTGTACTAAAAGCACAAAGCATGGTTAGTCTTTCTTTTTTTTAAATTTATCTTTAATTTTGAAAGTATTATAGATGTCCCCTTTCCCCCTCATTGATCCCCTCCACTCTGCACCACTGCCAGGCCTACTACACTCAAAAGCAATCTTACTTAATTCTAAATAGTAAGCATAGTAAGTTTTAATGTTGACAACAGGTTTTTTTCCCCCTTATACTATCTCCCATGTAGTGATTACTTTTTCATTGTTGATGCTATATGATCCAAAATTCTTATGCCACTGCTTAAAAATGTCAAAATTGGCTCAAGTAATTATGTAGTTTTGTTATTGGAAAGACAATAATTTACATGACTGATAATTTGAAAACACATTAGAGCATACGTAGCAGCCATCTGCAGATACCTCTGTAGCTCATGCCAGGTGGCCCCAGGCAGGGCATAGGCAGTGTCTCGCATTGCACCTCCCAGAGGCCCCAGAGCCAGTGCACACAGTGGAAAGCTTTAGACCATGCCAGATTAAAACTCACCAACCTCTACAAGTGAAACACTCAAGGGGCAGACTTGGCAAACACCAAAGCTCCACTGAACTAAGACCTGTTTCGGAGGGTAGGCCCCCACACAGCAGTTCCTCAGCTGCTGTCAAAGTCAGTCCTCACAGCCAATCAGCATAGGGGTTAATAAGAGTGACATGCCAATAGCGATCAAGACTCAACTACAACAGGACATTGCACACAGCCCACATGGGAGCACACCTGAAGTGACCGTCTCTGATAACTAGAGAGGCTGTGTCACTGGGCCCTATAGGTCACCTACTTCATAAGGCAACTCTACAAAATCTGGGAGACATAGCAGCTCTACCTAAGACATAGAAACAGATATGGGGAAGCAGCTAAAAGGAAAAGGCAAAGAAATAGGTCCCAAATGAAAGAACAGAATAAATCTCCAGAAAAAGAACTAAATGAAATGGAGGCGAGCAAACTAACAGATACAGAATTCAAAACAATGATTATAAGAATGATCAAGGAACTTAGTGAGAACTTCACCAGCATAAAAATAGGACATGGAAACTATAAAGAAGAACCAGTCAGAAACAAAGGATACATTCACTGAAATGAATAGATTACAGGGAATCAACAGCAGAGCAGATGAAGCAAAGAATTAAGTCAGTGATTTTGAATATAAGAAAGCAAAAAAAGTCCAGTGAGAATAGCAAAAAAAAAAAAGGACCCCACCCCTGAGAGAAATACAGAGAGAGATAGAGAGAAAGAGAGAGAGAGAGAGAGAGAGAGAGAGAGAGAGAGAGAGAGAGAGAGAGAAAGAGAGAGGATAGTATAAGAAACCTCTGGTTCAACTTCAAGTGTACCAAAATTTGTATCATGGGGATGCCAAAAGGAGAAGAGACAGCAAGCCATCGAAAACCTCTTTGAAAATATAATGACGTAAAACTTCCCTAATCTGGTGAATTAAATGGACATACAAGTCAAGGAAGTAAAGATAGCCCCAAACAAGATGAACCCAAAGAGACCCACACCAAGACACATCATAATTAAAATGTCAAAAGTTAAAGACAAAGAAGAATAATAATAGCAGCAAAGGAAAGGCAGTTAGTTAACTACAATGGAGCTCTTATAAGACTGTCAGATAATTTCTCAACAAAAACTTTGCCAGCCAGAACAAATTGGCATGAAAAATTAAAAGTGATAAAAAGCAAGAACCTAAAACCAAGGTTACTCTACCCAGTAAAACTATCATTTGGAATCAAAGGACATATAAAGAGTTTCCCAGCAAAGAAAAAACTAAAGGAGTTTATAACCACCAAACCAATATTATAAGAAATGTAAAAAGGTCTTTTTAAAGAAAAAATAAGATAACAATTTTGAATAATAAAATGACGATAAATACATATCTATCACCAATCACTTTAAATCAAATTGTGATATAGAGCAACTGAACAGATAACAAGACTTTTACATATGCTGTCTACAAGAGACTCACTTCAGATCAAAAGACACTCACAGACTGAAAGTAAAGGGGAGGAAAAAGATATTTCATGATTTGTTTTTTATTCAATGAAAGCAAAACAAAACAATAAAAGCTGGGGTAGCTATAATTATACTAGACAATAGAGACTTTAAAACAAAGGCTATACCAAGGGACAAAAAAGGACCCAGCAACTCCACTTCTGGATATGTATCTGAAGAAACACAAAACATTAAATTGAAAGTACATATACATTCCTATGTTTATTGCAGCATGATTTACAATAGCCATAATATGGATGCAACCTAAATATCCATCAATAGATGAGTAGATAAAGAAAAAGTGGTGCCTATATTCAATGAACTATGATTCAACCATAAAAAGGAATGAAATCTTGCCATCTGCAACAAGGAGGAATCTAGAGGGTATTATGCTGGGTAAAATAAGTCAGACAAAGAAAAGATAAATGCCAGAGGATTATACTTATATGTGGAAACTAAAAAAACAACAACAAAATAAGCAAAACAGTGGAATAGAAACAGACATAGATACAGAGAATATTTTGAGGGTTGCTGGGTGGGAGAGGGTGAATTAAAAAGGTGAAGGATTTAGAAGTACAAATTAGTAATTACAGAACAGTCACCAGGAGGTAAAGTATAGCATAGGGAATACAGTCAATAACATTGTAGTAACTGGACAAAATCTTTTTTAAAAATAAAAAATCTGCTTGAATATGTTTATGGACACATCTTCTAGGGCAAAGGAAACTAAGGAGAAAATAAACAAGTGGGATGACATAAAAATAAAAAGCTTCTGCACAGAAAAAGAAACGATCAACAAAACAAAAAGGGAGCCCACTATATGGGAGAACGTATTTGGCAATGATACATCTGATAAAGGGTTAATATCCAAAATATATAAGGAACTCATCCAACTTAACAAAAGGAAGAGAAACAATACAATTAAAAAATGGGCATAGGACCTAAATAGACACTTCTCCAAAGAGGACATACAGAAGGCCAAGAGACATATGAAGAAATGCTCAAAGTCACTGATCATCAGAGAGATGCAAATCAAAATGACAATGAGGTATCATCTCACACCTGTCAGAATGGCTACCATCAACAAATTAACAAATGACAAATGCTGGCGAGGATCTGGACCCTAGTACACAGCTGGTGGGAATGCAGATTGGTGCAGCCATTATGGAAAATAGGATGGAGTTTCCTCAAATAATTAAATATGGAACTGCCTTTTGACCCAGTGATCCAACTTTTAGGAATATATCCTAAGAAACCCAAAACATCAATCAAAAAGAATACATGCACCCCTATGTTCATAGCAGCCCAATTTACAATTACAATAGCTAATATATGGAAACAGCCCAAGTGCCCATCAGTAGATGAGTGGATAAAAAAGCTGTGGTATATTTTTACCATGGAACACTATGCAGCAGTAAAAAGGAAGGATCTCTTACCCTTTGAACTGCATGGAGGGACCAGGAGGGTATCATGCTAAGTGAAATAAGCTATTCAGAGAAAGACAGGTATCACATGATTTCACTCATATTGGAATCTAAAGAACAAAATAAACTGAAGAATGGAGTGGATCCAGAGACATGGAAGCATGGAACAGACTGAGGAATCTCAGAGGGAAGGTGTTGGAAGGGTGGGTGGGTAAGAGATGATCAACCAAAGAACTAGTAGGCATATATGCATAACCCATCAACATAGACAATAGGGTGATAAAGGCCTGGGGCGGGGGGAGCAGGAGGGGGCTATAAGGGGTTAATGGGGGAATGAGGAGGACACAGATAATGCTTTCAACAATAAAGGTTAAAAAATAATAAATAAATAATTTGTTTGAAAGCTGAAGTGCTAACAAGAAAATGAGGAGTCCTTAATAAGATACTTGAACAAACTCAGAAAACATCATACATATGAAATAGACACATACAGCCTGTAGTTATTGTGGAAATTAGTTACATGTGTTAGAATAACTATACTAAATGTTCAAGAAGATAAATGAGAGGAATAATAATTTTACCAGAGAATAGAAAGTTAAATTAAACTACAAAATGAATTCTGGAACTTAAAAATATAACGATCAAAATTAGTAATTCAATGGATGGCTTAACAATGGAATAGAAACAGTTGAGAAAATTTTTAACTGTTTGGAAATAGATCAGGAGAAAATATTCAAAATAAAGTATAGTGAGGCAGAAGAACGGTAAAATCAAATGTGGTCATAAGACACATAGAAAATACAGGAGGCCATCTATTTAGTAATTGGAGTCACTAAAAATAATATATATTTAAATATATTTGTATATATTATACAAATTAGATGATGGCGAAAACTTTTCCAAAACTGATGAAAACCACCTACACACAGATCAGATATGTAAAGATCATCAAAAAGATTAAATTAAATTAAAACTATACTTATACAAATATGCCCAACTGGGTCTTACAAGATGCAAAAGCAATTAATTGGAGGAAGGATAGGATTTTAAACAAATGGTACTGAATCATTTGGGCATCTATAGGCCAAAAAACAAACATCAATCTAAATGTTACATAGTATTAATAAAAATTAAGTGAAAATAGACCATAGAACTATATATGTAAATTATGTAATAAAATAAAATCGTTAAAAAAATTAAAAAGCATTGGAGACAATCTTTGGGGTCCATGAATAGTTACAAAGTTCTTAGATTTGACACTACAGGTACAATTCATGAAATAAAAATTGATAAATTAGACCTCATCAAAATTAAGAATTTTACTTTGCAAAGACCCCGTTCTAAGGATTAAAAGATAAATTACAGATTGGTAGAATATATTTGTAAGCCATATATCTGACAAAGGACTAATATATAGAATATGCTTTTTAAAACTCTAGAAACTCAAAAACACAAATAAACCAATTAGAAAATGATCAAGATATATAAACATTTTACTAAAGAGGAATGAAGTGGCTTACAAGGCATATAAAAAGATGTTCAACATTGTTAATCATTATGGAAATGCAAATTGAAACCAAAATGAGATATCACTACACACTTACTAGTATGTCAAAAACAAACAAAAAAAATAGTGACACTCTAAATAAATGCTAATGAGGATGTGGAGAGAGTGGCTCACTCAAACATTGCTGGTAGAAATACAAAATGCTAGTCATTCTGGAAAATGATTTGGCAGTTTACAAAAAATAAATATACAGTTATCATATGATTCAGCAATTAAACTCTTGAACATTTATTCCAGAGAAATGAAAACATTTGTTCTCATGAAAAACTGTACAAGAATGTTCATAGCAGTTTTATTTATAAAGTCTCAAATTGGGAACTATCCAGATGTCCTTATAAGTGAATGGATACATGCATACTATAGAATACTACACAGATAAATAAAACTTGATAACAAAATGATATACACAACAATTTAGAGGATTATCCAGGGAATTATTTTGGGTTTAAAAAGCCAATTCCCAAAAGTAACATACTATAAGATCCCATCTATATAACATTCATAAAGATGATTAAATTATGGAAATAGATATCTCATTAATGATTACATGGGGTAGGGACTGGAGAGAAAGTGGTGGGGACAGGAAGAAGCAAGTCCAGTTATAAAAGGGTAATATGAGATACTCTTGTGGTCATGGGACTGTCCTGTATTTTGACTATGGTGGTGGTCGCATTGCATAAAGCTGAATACACATCCACATTCACAAACTAGTACAGAAAAATTGGTGAAATCTTAATAAGGAGGATGAATTACATCATCGACAATTTCTTGGTTGTGATATTGTTCCATAGTTATGTAAAATGTTATAGTACCTCTTGATATTATTTCTAATAACTCCTATAAGTTGCAATTATCTCAAAAGAAAAAGATCTATATATATAAAAGCCTAAGTGACTGAAAAACCGGTCAACTGGTTGCTATGACACACACTAACCACCAGGGGGCAGATGCTCAACACAGGAGGTGCCCCCTGGTGGTCAGTGTGTTCCCACAGCCAACCTTCCACGGCAAGACAACATCCCGCTGCTGGCTACTGCCACCCTCCGATCGGCCCCAATGGGGGGGTGCTGGCAGGCCAACCTTCTGCGGTCCGTCCCCCCGGCTACCCCTCTCTCCTATTTGGTCCCGATCCCCAGCCAGGCCAAGAGACCACACCTGTTCCAGAATTCATGCACCAGTCCTCTAGTAAACATATAACATAAAATAAAACCACCCAGGCACATTATAATATCACTGATTTAAAAAAATGTAAAAGATAAAATTGTAAAAGAATTCTCAAACAAAGAAAGATTACTTTCAAAGAGCAGCAATTATATTGGCAGTTTCTCAATCAAATAAGGAAAACCATATAACATTAGAATGATCTATTTCAATTGCTAAAGAAATATAACTGTTAATCTAGAATTCTATACCCAGCAAATGATTCCTGAAAATTTCAGGAAGACAGAATCAGACAAACAGAATTTATCATTGATGACAATGCAGTAAGGATTTTCTTTAGCAAGAAGGAAAATTATCCAAAATTGAAGTTCAGAAATGCAGAGAGAAATACAAAAAACATGGTTAAATATGCCATTAAATCTAAGTGAATATTGACTGAATAAATGTTTGGAACAAGTTTAAAATATATGTAGAATTAAAACAAAGTACAAGGATGGTTTAGAATTCAAAATAAGATCAATAAAATTGTCTGAGAGTAAAGTAAAAGTAACAATTATTATTAAACTTTGACAAATAAAGGATGCATGTTTTAATCTATAGAATAGTGATTAGGAAATTAAATTCAGCCCACGACTTGTTTATGTTTAGCTGACAAATGATTTTTATACTTTGAATTGTTATAATATTTTTTATAAACAAAGAAGAAAATGAAACAGACTTTATGTGGCTGGCAAATCCTAACATATTTACTTGTAGCACTTTACAGAAAATAAAAAGGAGTCTTACCAAAGGAAGAAGAAAGCACTGAGTAAAGTGTTATTGGTAAATAAATATATGTAGGATAAATACTATAATTAAAAAAAAGAGGCTATAATTTTATTATATAAAACTAAAAACCTAATTATATACTACTACTTAGTGGCAATGCCTTTTAAATATAAGGTTCAAAGGTCAAAAAGTAAAATTATGATAAAATGCATAATATGCAAATATTAACCATAGAAAAGCTAGTGTAGCAATATTAAAACAAGACTTGAATACAAAAGTATTAATAGAGATTGCAAGGAACATTTCATAATAATGAAATATTCAATATTCCAGGAAAATATATCAACTCTAAATATGTATAATATGTACACTCTGTCTCTCTAGCTCTCCCTCAAGAAATTCACAATCAGAGTGGGAGGTTTAAATACATTTCCTGTTTAACTGATTAAACAATCAGGTAAAACTCAGTAAAGATATAAAATATATGAACAAAATGCTAAGTAAATTAGGTTTAACTTACATATATGGAATATTGTACCTAACAGTTATGGGGTTCACACCATTTATGATTACACAAAGAGCATTTCTAAATTGACCATATATGCTTTACAACAAAACAAAGTCTTAAGAAATTTCAGAATATAGAAATCTTACAAAATACGTATTCTAAAAAATAAATCCCAATGTTTGAAATTGTGATAAATAAACAAAAAAAAATCTAAGGTTAAAAAAATCACAATGGAAATTAGACAATGAAGACAAATGCTGACTGGTATAGAGTAATTTACAGAATAAATTGTTAAATTTAAGAAAAAGTGAAAAAAAAGTGAGGATAAGAAAATATACACATACTTGTTCATTTTTGCAAAAAAACAGAAAAGTAGAAAACTAGTAAGATTGATTCTGCTCAGAAGGTGTGTTAAAATGAAGTGCAAAGGCTGGAGAAACAGGAGAAAGATGGAGGCAGGAGGTCTCTCATTTCTCCAAGTGAAACTTTTTGTATAGTTTTGACTATCAGAGCCAAGTTATATTTGTTAAAGAATTAAATCAACAAGGGATTACAAACAGAAATCAGATTGTATTTCAAATGTATAAATTAGCCACACCTGTAAAGGATGAAGGAAAGAATTATCCCAAGTAACTCTAGAACCATTATTTTGATAATATACCATTAAGCTAAAAATGAATCAAACTGTAAGTAATATCAAATTTATTAATAATTATCTTTTTTTCATAGAGGTATGGGTTAGCTTAAATGTATATTCTAATATTGAGCAAATATTCTTAGGAATCAGATTTCCTTATTGTCAGAAAAGGGAATTACAAATGCATCAAATAAGAAGGCTAGAATGAACTTTGTGACATTTAATCAAAATTTGAGGTATCAGTATAATTTCATGCTTAGATTGATAGAATGACAGATGGATAGATGGATGGATGGATAGATAGATAGATAGATAGATAGATAGATAGATAGATAGATAGATATAGAACTTAGATTTTGAAATCTAAGTTGCATTCTCTACTAAAATGCATTCAAACTCATTGGCAACATGGTTGATTGATTCTAGGCCTGGGACAATGAACCTGGCACATCTTGCTCTAGAAAGTAAGGAAGTATTAAGAAATAAATTATGGGGCATGCCAAAACACTCAGAAGCAAATTTGAAAATACCACTGATCAAATCTGGATCAATTTGAGCATCAATAAATAATTATATTTATTGATAGATCATAATTCATAGAATAAATTTAGAATCCATGAGTTCATATTGATATAAATAAATTGATTAATTAAATGTAGAGAAAGAAAATCTTTACAGTAGAATGCCAATTATTAATTGCAGAAGAAATAATAATTCAAAAAGTCAACAACTGGCAACCGCTATTGTAATAATAGGCAAGTGCTTGCTAAAACTAGAAAGAGAAAGTTTGATGACAAGCAAGATATTCACAAATTTTACAGGCATCTTCCAACAGGCTGCATATTAATTTAAAAAAGGAAAAATAGCAGTTATAATGCAAAAAACCTGGCAGATACCACCTTACCCAAGTGATCAAAATTAGCATCACCAGTCACGGGACAAATAGATAGCATATGCCTCTTGGTATGTTGTGGTGAGGGTACAACATCATTTCTATGGTTGATATTTCTGCTAAAAATGAATGTAATTATTAGAAAACTATAGATAGACTGAAATTGGGGAACCTGTGAATTAAATGTATATACTCTTCACAAGTATCTCTATATATAAAAGGCTAATATTCAAAATGTCCCCTCAGGAGTTTGACCAGGAGACCGAGAGTTTGATCGCTTGCTATCACATGCACTGATGACCAGGGGGCAATGCGAAACATGGCAGGCAACCAGCAGCAGCTTCAGGGCATTGAGGAAGCGAGGGAAGGAGGAGGCGGGGAGGTGGGGAGGCAGGGAACCTGGTCAGCCCTGATTGCTGGCCAGGCCTAGGGATCCTACCCATGCACAAATATTGTGCACCAGGCCTCTAGTCTATAATAAAAAAAGTGTAATATGCTAATTAGACCTGATGTCCTTCCAGAAGAAGCCGGGGGTGCCCAGGTCCCAGGTGCCAGAGGGAAGCCAGTGCAGGCAGCCGGGGGAAGGAAGGCCTACTCTTGCATGAATTTCGTGCATAGGGCCTCTAGTGAAGATTATAAAAGACAAAAAAGGACTAAAGTATATCTCTAGTTTAAAATAGATTAAGAAGCTATAACAATATTGATATTTCATTTCACTGCATAGTTTTCACTGTATAGATTTCACAACTCCTTGGTTTAATTTATTCCTAAGTATTTTATTCTTTTTGATGCTATTTATTATCAATAGGATTGTTTTCTTAATTCCGCTTTATGATTGTTGTTGGTATATAGAAACACAAGTTATTTTTGTACATTGAGTTTGTATTCTGCAAATTTACTAAACTTACTAGTATTTATTAGTTCTAACAGTTCTTTTGGTGGAATATTTAGAATTTTCTATAGACAATACCATGTCATCTACAAATAGAGTTTTACTTCTTCCTTTCCTATTAGCATATCTTCTTTTTCTTACCTAAATGCTAAGATTTTCAGTATATGCTAAATAAAAGTAAAGAGATTGGCATCCTTATCTTGTTTTTGTTCTTAGAAGTAAAGTTTTCAGCATTTCACCAGTAAGTATGATTTTAGCTACAGGCTTATCATATACACCTTTATTATGTTGGGGTATGTTCCCTTTATGCCAAGTTTGTTGAGGGTTTTTATCATGAAAAGATGTTGAATTATGTCCAATGCTTTTACTGCATTTATTGAGAGGATCATATGCTTGTTGTCCTTCATTTTGTTAATATGGTGTACCACACTGATTAATTTGTAGATGCTGAACCATTATTTCATCCCTGATATATATCCCATTTGATCATGGTGTATGATCCTTTTAATGTATTGTTGAATTCAGTTTGCTAATATTTTGTTGAGGCTTTTTGCATGTATGTTCATCTGGGATATTGGTCTAACAGTGGTCAGCAAACTCATTAATCAACAGCGCCAAATATCAACAGTACAAGGATTGAAATTTCTTTTGAGAGCCAATTTTTTTAAACTTAAACTTCTTCTAATGCCACTTCTTCAAAGTAGACTCGCCCAGGCTGTGGTATTTTGTGGAAGAGCCACACTCAAGGGGCCAAAGAGCCGCATGTGGCTCTTGAGCCACAGTTTGCCGACCACTGGTCTATAATATATTTTTCTTGTTGTGTCCTTCTCTGGCTTTGGTATCAGGGTAATGCTGGCCTTGTAAAAATAGTTTGGATGTATTTCCTTCTCTTATATTTTTGGAAGCATTTGAGAAGGATTGGTATTAGTTATTTAAATGTTTAGTAGAATTCACCAAAGATGCTGTTAGATCCTCAACTTTTTCTTGTTGGGAGGTTTTTGATTTTTAATTCAATCTTCTTACTAATAATGGTTCATGATTCAGTCAAGGTAGGCTGAATGTTTCTAGGAATTTGTCCATTTCTTCTAGGTTGTCTAACTTGAAGTTTATTTGTTCACCGTAGTGTCTATTTTCCTTTGTAGTTCTATAGTATCAGTTGCAATATCTCTACTTTCATTTTTAATTTAATTTTAAAAATTATTTTAAGTATGGTTTTATTAATTTCAGAGAGAGTGAGAGAGAGATAGAAACATCAATGATGAAAATTATTTATCATCTGCCTCCTGCACACCTCCTAATGGGGATAGAGCCATAACCCGGGCATATACCCTGACTGAGAATCAAACTGTGACCTGGTTCCTGGGTCAATGCTCAACCACTGAACCATACTGGACAGGCTTATTTTTAATTTTAATTGACTCATCTCTCTTTTCTTTTTCTTGGCAAGTCTAGTAAAAGTTTTGTTTTTTGTTTGTTTGTTTTTTATCCAGAGAATCAGCTTTTAATTTCATCGATCTTTTCTGTTATCCTTTTAGACTCTATTTCATTTATTTCTACTCTGATGTTTGCTATTTCTTTCCTTTTGACTATTATGTACTTAGTTCTTCTTTTTCTAATTCTTTTTTTTTTTTTTTACAATTTTAAGTTATTTGAGATGTTTTCCTTATTCTTAAATAGTCTTTTATCACAATAAACTTCTCTCTTAGAACTTATTTTGGTATGTTTCTATTTTTTTCACAAGATAACTATTTGATTTATTCTTTTAATTTCTTCTTTAAACCATTGGTTTTTATGAAACATGTCCTTTAATCTACACATATTTGTAAAATTTGTATTAACTGGGATACTTTTATAATGACACATACTAAACTGCCTGGAAACCACTGGACAACAAGTAAACATTGGAATTTCCTGGGTAATTGGGTTATTTAGTTGTCCTAATATGGGTAGAATTATAAAGTACAATCATATGTATATGATTTAAAAATATATTCCCAGAAGTGGGATTACTGGGTCAAATGGAAGTTCCATTTTTAATTTTTTGAGGAAAGTCCATACTGTTCTCCACAGTGGCTGCACCAGTCTGCATTCCCACCAGCAGTGCACAAGGGTTCCTTTTTCTCCACATTCTCACCAGCACTTGTTGTTTGTTGATTTGTTGATGATAGCCATTCTGACAGGTGTGAGATGGTACCTCATTGTCATTTTGATTTGCATCTCTCAGATGATTAGACTTTGAGCATGTTTTCATATGTCTCTTGGCCTTTCTTATGTCCTCTTTCGAAAAGTGTCTATTTATGTCCTTTGCCCACTTTTTTTATTGGATTGCTTATCTTCCTTTTGTTAAGTTGTATGTACAAAAATACTATAGAACCAGAGACATAGAAATATCAAACAGACTGTCCAACCTATGAAGGAAAATAGGGGGGTGAGGAGGTAAGAGATCAACCAAAGGACTTGTATACAAGCTTATGAGTATAGCCAATGGACACAAACAGTAGTGGGGTGAGGACACGTGCTGGGGGTGTGAGTGGCCAGGGAAGGTCAATGGGGTTCGGGGGAAGGAGACTCATGTAATACTTTAAACAATAAATAATTTAAATTTAAAAAAGAAAACAAAAAAGGAAAAAATAATATATACTAATATATATGAATATTTTTTTCACTGAATGTTAATATATGAACAATTTATGCCCCTACAAACAATGTTTAGGCTTGTATATCTCAATATCATTCAACAAATGTTTATTGAGTGTTTACTATATTCCAGGGACCTTTAAAATGGGTATTCAAGAATGAAACACACACACACAAAACCCCTGTACTCTTACAGCTTACTTATCACATTGTGCTTTATATCTTTGCATCAACAAATAAATTCAAGAAATTAAATAAATGGAGAGGAAGCCTAAAGATTTTAACACTTGTAAGACAAATCAGCTAATTGCAATGTGTGAACCTTATTTGCCTGATTCAAACAAACACAATTAAGAAAATACATTCTGAGATATTTCGAAATTTGAACACAACTGGTTATTATATAATTACTAGTGACCTGGTGCATGAAATTCATGTACATTAAAAGGGAATTAATTAGAGGAAATATTTTAATATTGCTATTTGCCCATTCTCTATAATAGAAGTGTCAGAGATGAAAGAAAATTAGTAAAATGTATATGAAAAACTTCCTCCTGTCAGAGTCTGGGGTGCGCCACAGGTACCAGAGTCAAGTCCCTGCCCAACCACATGAGCCTTGAAATCGAATGAGACCCAGACCTGGCCAGCCCCACCCTCATTGGGCTAGATCCAGACCTGGCCGGTCCCACCCCTGTCAAGCCCTGCCAGGTCTGGGCCGTGGACTCAGGACACCTGGCCTGGTGCCAGGGTGGGGGGTGCTGCTTGAGGTCCCTGAGCCAAGTTCAGGAGGCATGGCCTGAGGTCCCACCTTCCCTCCCCAGTGGCCTGCTCACCCTCAACTGCCCCCCTGCTGGCCTGCTCACTCCAAACTGCCCTGCCAGGCAGGGGGCGTGGCCTCAGGTTCCCTGGCCTGGCACCAGGGTGGGGGGCATGGCCTGAGGTCCTCTGTCAAGCCCCACCAAGCGGGGAGTGCAGCCTCAGGTCCCCTGTCCCGGCCCAGCCCACACAGCCTCAGGTCCCTGCTGATTACTTGTTAAGGCTTGTTATGGGAACTCGGCCTCTGCTGTGGGTGCAGCCATCTTGTGTTATGGAATCCCTGCCTTCGCTGTGAGCACAGTCATCTTTGTTATGGCGCAACAGTCAATTTGCATATTATCTCTTTATTAGATAGGATTATTAATGTTAGGTTAGATGATGGCATTGCACTAATGCTTTATAAAAAAAAAAGTGCAGCACTGGACAGTATGGCTCAGTTGGTTGGGAGTCATCCTGTGCACCAAATAATTTGATTCCTGGTTGGGACACATGCCCAAGTTGTGGGTTTGAAACCCAGTAGGGGGTGTGCATGAGGCAGTAGAATAATTTTTTGCTCTCACATCTATGTTTCTCTCTCCCTCCCTCCCTCTCTTTCTAAAAATCAATAATAAAAAAAGATACATAATAAAAAAAATTTAATGAAATGATTTTAAGGCTAAAATTTGTTTCAATAAAATATGAGAGATAGAAGATGATGAGAGTAGACATGAAATAACAATGTGTATGATTCAGTAAATGCTGAGGCTGGGTAGTGGTTGCTTGAGGGTTCATATTTTGTATTTTTATATATTAGGAAATTCTCCATAATCTCACTTAAAATCATAGCCAGTAATTATCATACAAAATAGTATATCATTTTTCAGTTGAATATTATTGAGGGTATATATTTTTCTTAAATTATCAGCCATTTTTACTGATGCTCTGAGGAAATATGTAGATTTGTCATATGTCACTTTGCTCATAAAACTTTGTATTTTTTTACATGTCTCTATTTTTTTTATTTTTTTTGCATAAAGACCTTGAATAAATGAGCTAAGATAGGAGGGCAGAGGATTTATTTGCCTTTCTGGGCCTTGATTTTCCTCAGATAGAACTCCAGCTTCTTGCCCTCCAGTACATAGACATCTGCTCGGCCACACTGGCCTGGTCTTGAAGGGATGCATGCAAGAAGCTTGCCCTGCTGGGACTGCTCTTTGAGAAGACTGCAGATTTTGACATTCTTTTTCCTTTCATCATTTTTCTTCTGATTTTTCTTTGATTGTTTTTTGTTTAAAATCTCTTCCTCCTCAGGAGTCAGCTTGGCGCCTTTCTTGCGGCCCAGGGGCAGTGTGTAGTGGGACGTAGTGGGACTTGTTGCCACTGTTGGTACGGTGTGCTGTCAATGAGCACGATGCAGTTCTTTACTAGGGTTTTGGTGTGGACCAGGTCCTTGTTGGATGCAGTGTAGACATCAATAATCCTTGTTTTGCCCGTATAATACTCTGAGCCCCAGGAGAAGTTGCCTACATCTAGCCTCAAGGCTCGGTACTTCTTGTTGCCTACCCGCACTCAGACTGTGTGTATGTGGAGCGGCCCGATCTTAGTGCTGGCAGCAGGGCATCCCAGCTCATGTTTTCGCTTCTTGTGGTAGGGCTTTCTCTTGCCACTGGTCGTGTGGCGCTGTGCCAGTTGTCCTGAGAGAAACCCATGGTTTGGTACCAGCTGGAAAGAGCTACATGTCCCTATTTTTTAAAACAATTGTAAACACTTCAGCTTATTTTCATTATTACTCAGAGTAAAACTCAAGAATTTGTTTAGCAACCATTAAAAATGCAGCCTTGTTTTCCTGGGGCATGCTCAAATTTTATATTTCTATTATAGCCTTTCTCTGGGTATGTATTGGTAAGATTTTTGTTTTCTTAGGACTTCGAAATTATATACAGTATATATTTTTCATCAAGGCGTCTAGTGAGGGGCCAATTTTCAACAACTTGTGGAACATTATCAAATTATTTTCCCAGTTGGACTATTGAGAAGTTTCTTTTCAACAATCCAAGAGATTACGCACACAGCTTTTGGAACAAATTGTTCTGATTCACTGTCTACTTCTACATTACATGTCTACTTTTATGTCTACATGACTTTTACATGACCTAGTGGTAGAGATGATATAAGTAAGGCATCTAAAGTATACCTGTTTTCTTTTTCTTTTCCCAACTAGAAAATTTTGAACTTAGCAAAAGTTATTTTATTCACCATATTTTAATAAAGTCATAGAATATTATGACTAAAAAATCTAGTTCATGTCTTATGCATTCTCCTAAATAAGCAGTAATTTACAAACCAATGGCAGGCAAGATGGAGTTAATGCATGATCACTGGTGCATGCCCTTGAGAAGGAATAAGTATAGATAATGCCTTGAAAAACAAGGGGAATAGAAGATGGACAGCCTATGTCACTAGATTGTAAAGCTAAAGCAGAGATAAAAGGGGGGATGATACAAGTGTCAGGAAGCAAAACAGAAGGTATGGAAACCAGATAGGAAGGACATTTTCTTATTTGGAATGAGACAGGAAGGATATAAACAATTTAATTAAAACAACTAATATATCTTCCCATTCAAAGTTTGAATTACTTTCTTTGTTTATCACAAAGCAGGAGTAAAATGTGACTATAGAAATATATTTATATTATTATTATTATTAATAATAATACTTGAATGATGATTTAAGAGCCTAGACTTGTGTTAAAATTTGTTATACATTTTTCTACCCTACTGCTCTTTACTCATAAGTCATTTATAAAATGATTGTTAATTTTATAAATAAGCAAACAGGCAGAGTGAGGTAAAGCAAGTTTTCTAAATATCACAGAATAAAGGAAGCCCAGATTTAAACTTGGACAATGTCAGTCACTGCAGAGTCAGCACTTGTAATTAACATGCTTTATGAAATAACTTGATAATTATACAAAAATGATCAAAAAGTAATAACAACATGGATAGCTTTAACTAAATAAGTTTAGAGTAAATCAATATTTATAGAAAATAAACTATGGGTCAACTTCTACACAAGTAATTTTTTACATATTTTTGTTTTACTTAGTCCCCATAAATTTTTTTGTAAGTAAATGGTGCCAGCTAATAACTACTTGGGCTCATTTTGTTATTCTTATTTTGAATCAATGATATCTCTATGCTCCAATCCTCTAAGAAACTACCAAATTATTTTTACTTTTTCTTCTAACTTGCTTTAAATATTTTTTGTGGTAAAATATGCATAACCCAAGTTTACTTTTAGCAACATTTAGTACATTTACAGTGTTGTACAACCATCACCACTACCTAGTTTCAGAATATTTTCATCATTCCAAACGGAAACCCCATACACTTTAAGCAGTCTTCTCGTTTTCCCCTACTCCAGTCCCTGGCAACCATTAATCTGCTTTCTGTCTCTGTGGATTTGCCTATTCTGGATATTCATATAAATAGAATCATACAACATGTGGATTTTTATGTCTGGTTTCTTTCACTTGGCCTAATGTTTTCAAGGTCCATTCATGTTTTAGTACTTAAAAATACTCCATTCCTTTTTATGGCTGAATGATATTCTAGTATACGGATGTACCATGTTTTGTTTATGCATTCATCAATTTATGGACACTTGGTTCATTTACTTGATTTTCTTGATTTGGCTATAGTGCTGCTATGAACATTCATGTGCACGTTTTTGTTTGCACATATGTTTTCAATTCTTTTGGGTATGTATCCAGGAGTGGAATTGCTGAAACACATGGTAATTTTGTGTTTAACTTATTGAGGAATGGCCAAACTGCTTTCCACAGTGGTAGCATCATTTTACATTTCTATCAGCAAGTGTAGAAAGATTCCAGTTTGCCCATATCCTCATGAAAACATGATATTTTCCATGTTTTTGGTAGTTATCCTTAGTGAATGTAAAATATTCACTCATGGTGGTTTTTGTTTGCATTTAGCTACTGGCTAATGATGTTGAGCATCTTTTCATCTGCTTGTTGACAATTTATTTATTTTCTTTGGAGAAAATATCTACTTAAGTCATTGAAGTCCTTTGCTTATATTTTAATTGGGCTGTTTGTCCTTTATTGTTGAGTTATAAGAGTTCTTCATATATTCCAATATTAAATCAGATATATGATTTGATTATATTTCTCTTATTATGTGGGTTTAACTTTCTTAATAGTGCTCGTTGATGCACAAAAGTACTTAATTTTAATGTAGTCTAATTTATTTTTGAGTTTGCTATAAATTCTTGATGAACTGATAATTTTATCTATATGCAATTTCCTTCTTTGCCTCTTATAACAATATTTTTATTTAAAGTAATTTGTCTGTTATTAGTATGGCCAGCCAATCCTCTTTTGGATACTATGGGCATGAAATATCTCTTCTGATTTTCAATTTCAATTTACTTGTATATTTGGATTTTATGTGCATCTTATCTGTTGTAGACAGTATATAGTTGGATAATTTTTTTTTAAATTCTGTTTTCCCTGCCTTTGAATTCATTAAATGATGAACTTAATCCAATCATATTTGTAGTGATTACTGATAAGAGAGGACTTACATTTGCCATTTCTTTTTATTTGCTTCTGTTTCCTTTATGCCTTATATTTGTTCATCAGTTCTCCCACTAATGTTTTTTTTGTGTATTTAACAGACGTTTTATAGTGTACCATTTTGATTTCCTTCTCATTTTGTTTTATCTCTCTATTTTTTATTTTCTCAGGGGTAACCATGATTATGACAATTAACATCCTAAATGTATAAAAAGTTAGTTTTAATTAATAGAAGCTTAGCTTCATTGGCATACAAATTTCTGCCCATATGCAATTTTCTTTCTTCCCTTACTATCACAAATTACATTTTTGTACACCATGTGCCCATTAACATGGATGTATAATTATTGTTTTATGCATTTGCCTTTTAAATCATATAGAAAAAAGGAGTTACAAGCCAAAATTATAATACTGGCTTTTTAATTTAACTATATGGTTACCTTTGCTGTTATTCTTATTTTCTTTTTATTGACTTTCTTTCTAGTGACACTGGTTAACAAAATAATAATACAGGTTTCAGGTGTACAATTCTACAACACATTGTCTGTATACTGTATTGTATGTTCACCACCCCAAGTCAAGTCTCCATCCAACATCATTGACCTACCTACAGCCTCCACTTTGCCCTCCTAGCAATCACCATACTGTTATTCTTTATTTCTGTACTAGGAGCCCAGCGTGCGATTCGAAATCACGTGGCGCTACCCACCCTCCAGTCACCGGTCCGGCCCTGCCTCCCTCTCCAGCCCTTGAAGCAGCCACAGCCGCTGCTGATCAGGCCCTCCCCCAGCGCAGACACGCGGAGGCCCCTGCCGCCCCGCCCCCGACGCTGCGATCGCAACCGCCTCCTGTCCAGTCAACCTGTTATGGCATCACGGTTAATTAGCATATTTCTCTATTTTATATGTAATATATATGGATTTGAGTATCTCTCTAGTGTTCTTTTATTTTATCTTGAAGGACTATCTTTATCATTTCTTGTAGAGCAGGTATAATAGCAACAAATGCTCTGAATTTTCCCTATCTGGAATGTCTTCATTTATCTTCATTTTTGAAAAATAACTTTGTTGAACATATAATTCTTAGTTAACAGTTTTTGGTTTTTAGCTCTTGAAATATGTCAACCACTGGCTTCTGCTCACAGATCCCTCGGTAGGTTCTTTTTTTCTTTTTTCCCCCCTATTTTTTCATCTTTCTATTCCTCAGACTGGATACTTTTAGTTGGCCTATTTTTAAGTCTACTAATTCATTATTTTTCTTTATTCAAAAATACATTTGCATTGATTTCAGAGAAGGAGGAAGGGAGAGGGAGAGAGAGAGAGAAACATCATTGTGAGAGAGAAAAACACATGTCCTGACTGGGAATTGAATCAGTGACCTTGCTGTGCATGGGACGGCATTCAACCAACTAATCCACACGTGCCAGGGCTGCTAATTCTTTCTTTTGCATACTCAAGACTGCTGTTGAACTCCTGAAATAAAATTTTAACTTCAGCTTTGTACTTCTCAGCTCAGAATATTTACTTGGTTCTTTTTAAATAATTTATATTTCTTTATTGATAGTCTCTATATGTTTTATAAATTAGTGTGCTCTGTAATTATTCTCCTGTGTTGCTTTGACTCTTTTTTCAGTGGTTTCCTTTAACCCTTTAAACATAATTAAGAATTGATTAAAATCTCTGTCTGTTAACTCCAATGTCTGGGTTTCTTCAAGGATGATTTCTGCAGTTCCTTCCTTCTTTCCTTCCTTCCTTCCTTCCTTCCTTCCTTCCTTCCTTCCTTCCTTCCTTCCTTCCTTCCTTCCTTCCTTCCTTCCTTCCTTCCTCCCTCCCTCCCTCCCTCCTCCCTCCCTCCCTCCATTCTTTCCTTCCTTCCTTCCTTCCTTCCTTCCTTCCTTCCTTCCTTCCTTCCTTCCTTCCTTCCTTCCTTCCTCCCTCCCTCCCTCCTCCCTCCCTCCCTCCATTCTTTCCTTCCTTCCTTCCTTCCTTCCTTCCTTCCTTCCTTCCTTCCTTCCTTCCTTCCTTCCTTCCTTCCTTCCTTCCTTCTTCTGTCTTGTGGTTTTTATTTTATTTTTATTTGTTGTTGTTAATAGGCTCTACTTTCCTAGTCTCAGATATTTATTTTTTTTGGTTAAAACTGAGAAAATTTGAGTTTTATAATGTGATAATGCTAAAAATCAGATCCTCCTTTCCCCACCCTCACTAGTTTTGCACTGTTACTCTTTGGTTGTCTGCAGTCACCCATTTGTTAAGTGGCTTTTCCAAATTATTTTTGCAAAGACTATATTTCTTTTCATATGTGGCCACTGAGGTCTCCATGCTATTAGCTTAGCAGTCAGCCAGTGACCTGACAGAGATTTCCTAAA
Organism: Cnephaeus nilssonii; assembly: GCF_951640355.1. Lineage (NCBI taxonomy): Eukaryota > Metazoa > Chordata > Mammalia > Chiroptera > Vespertilionidae > Cnephaeus > Cnephaeus nilssonii. Next base: position 57,655,406 of record NC_137084.1, read on the forward strand.
ACCTCTGGAGCACAAAAAAAAAAGAAAAACAAAACAAAGAAAATATGTTCTCTTTTTCTTTGTAGATTGCTTTTGAGCTATGGCATTCCTTCAATGTTTAGCCAAGATGCCTATAACTCCTTCAATGTTTAGCCAAGATGCCTATAACTCTGCCTTCACCTTTTCCTCTGCCTGTCCAGTGTAGCCAGAGGAACAAGCATAGAGTTCTCTCAGATCTTTCCTGGGCATGTATCCATCCATAGACATGCATGTGGCTCTCTAGTTCCCTGGTGGATACAGAAGCCCTAATTCTCCCATATATCTTCTCCCCCAGCCTCATTCTTCCCAGTCTGCTATGTGCCCTATCTGCTCTCTATCCCTTGCCGCAACTGGGTGTAGTATCTGATTTTAAATACGTTTGAAAGATGTTGCCTAAAAGGTCACTCCAACCCTGAAAGAGTTCAGAGGCAAGGGAAGAGGGGAACATAAAATCAAGCTTCTGAACCAGTTCTTCATTGATTCGTGAAACCGTTAACCAAGAAATGAGGGCAAAGGACAAATATTATTAATAACACTTTACTATCTATAGTCATAATGTTATATTCATTGGTTTTTAGATGCTATAGTCATAAGGATCCATAATTATTTGAGAACCAGAGATATGTTAACTCATCGGGCCACATCATAAATGCAGGTTTCTGCCCCAATGGCTGCTGCCAATCTGGGAAATTGGAAGATGGTAGTCTGGTAAGTAAAAATGCCACAGCATTCATTCACTAAGTTTAATCTGTAAATTTGTAATAAAAAGTACCTCATAATGGAATGAGCACTGGACAATGCACAATTGGCTCTCAGTATGTCTAAGGTCAATAAGTGTTCAGTAAGTTGATGCTATTATTATTATTTATAAAAATATATGGTTTTGCTTTTTTTTATATGCTTGGACACAGAGCAGAGTAATAATTTCTGGACACATTGGAGAACATTTTATTATTTTTAACCATTAACCTGTTAAATCATGAGTTTGCAACTACTGACACATGGCTAACCATGGACACATTATTGCTGCCATCCATACCACCCTTATATTCCCTCAATATTATACTTCATCAGCAGGTCCAGATTTGCTTATTAATGCATTATCTGCCTCATACTGAATTTTAAGGGACAAGGCACCATTTCTACCTCCCAATACTTTTCTACCAGTTTTGTCAAGATGTCTGGAATATCCTTTAGGTTAGACACTAACGACTTGGAACAAAATAAATGTAAATGGAATAAAAGTAATTATTTACATTTTTCCCAACTCTGTCTCATCTTTTCATTGCCTATGTAGTTGTCTATTGGAGTACTACACAGTGATACACTCAGAAATTTCTAAGTTCTCTAGGCTGAATTGAAATCTAAATAGGACTGCCTGGCCCTAGCTGGTTTGGCTCAGTGGATAGAGCGTCGGCCTGCAGACTGAAGGGTCCCAGGTTCGATTCAGGTTAAGGGCACATGCTCGGGTTGCAGGCTTGATCCCCAATGTGGGGAGTGCAGGAGGCAGCTGATCAATGATTCTTTCATCATTGATACTTTTATCTCTCTCTCCCTCTCACTTCCTCTCTGATATCATTAAAAATATATTTTAAAATAAGTAAATAAGTAGGGCTTCCTGTGCTTTTCATTCCAAAGGTCCTGGGGTATATTTATTGATTAAATGTTTTTCTTTTTTTTTAGTTTTTCAAATCAGGAAAAGAGAATTAGGAATCATCGGACAATTGAAGAAACAAAGAACAGGGAGCCAAAACTGAAAGTTAGATAAAGTGCCTCCAAAGGGCCTGAAGCAATGAAACTAAAATCCTTGCTGCCATGATATGCTAGTTCTGCATAATATTTAGAGACATGTGCTCTGTAGCCAGAGGAATACAGTTGAAATTCTGGTTCCATTAATTAGTACACTGAACAAGTCATTTAACCTTCCTAGATTTTCTTATCTACCAAATGGGCACGATAATGGCAGTGTACCTTATAAGATTACTAGAGGCCCAGTGTACGAAATTTGTGCAAGAGTAGGCCTTCCTTCCCCTGGCTGCCACACCGGCTTCCCTCTGGCATGGGACCCGAGCTTCCCTCTGGCACCCGGGACCTGGGCTTCCCTTGTGGCCCTGGCTTCATCCGGAAGGTTGTCTGGAAGGACGTCTGGGAGGACTTTTGGTCTAATTAGCATATTTATGCTTTTATTATTATAGATATTATAGGTTGTGAAAAGTAATATAACATTAAAGCATTTAATTTTGTGCCTGGTATGTAGAAAATACTAGGTATCTACTGCCTAACACAGAACATAATTCAATAAATATTCATTAATAAAAATGAATGGGCTATTTATACTACAACTGCTTTTTTTATTTATAATATACATAGGCTCTCCCCACTTTTCAGCATTCATCAGTCAGTTTATTGAACTTTGTAAACTGGTGTTGAAACATTGCAACACTTCTTTGTTGTACCAATTGTTTTTATAAACTTTTACAATGCAACATGTATTATTTTTCAGAGACAAACCAAAGATTAATTTCTCAATGTTCTTGCCTACTTTAACAGCATTTGGAGGATCTTTTTATATACATTTGTAGTAGATGAAAAATGAAATAGATGGGCAAGTCTTTTCTTTTTTTAATGTTTAAACCATGTACCAAGATTTTAGTCCAAATCATGTAAAATAAGTTAAACTTAAATTGCATTTTAGTAGCCAATATGTGTGTATTTCTGTAAGCATAGTTATGTTGATGAAGTCTTAAAAAGCAAAATAAATAAATAAATGTAAAAAGTGGGTCTTTTTATATAGCAAAACTATTATGAAGTGTAGTCAATTATTTGAGGCTCTCAGCTCTATGAAAATTTTTGTCAGGTGGTCCCATCAGCTATAAATGAAACCCCTAGAGCCCAAAGTACATTCAGTTCTGTAGCCTGGAAGTTGAGTGACATCAGCTGACTCACAGCTACCATTGTGCAAATGTTAATAACAAATCAAGGAAATGAATTTCTTGTGTCAACTGCAATACTCTACTGATGTTATTTAATGTAACTACATTTTAAAGCTGAACCTCTTTATTATACTGTAAATGCAAATTCAGAATGTAGACTCTCTGTTCTCATAAAAGGTACCACTTTCGCCTGAAGTGTATATGTAAGCATTTAAAAATCCATCAACACAACTTTTAATTAGCTAATTTATCAGAGAGGGATTCTGTAAAATAATGTTCTCCCCCCTCTGGAGCGTACAGGACAGCCTCAGAGCACGATTTACATTTCTGTACGTGAGTCTCCTTTAGCATCTGGGTAATACAAACCAAGCTTGTTAATTACCTAAATTGCTATGGCAACTAAATATTATACAGGTAGCTATTCTCTGGTAATGAATACACAACATCTCTTTTCCTTTTTAAATAGTTAACAAGAATGCATAGTACTGCTGCTATGTTAGTTCATGTATCACACTAATAATGCATTTCTAAAAATCTCAGATATAACATTATCATAGTGGTAACCAAGAAATGAGGGCAAAGGGTTAATATTATCCAAAACACTTCGCTATCTATTATCATGATGTTATATTCATTAGGTTTTAGATGCTACAGTTTTAAATATTTTTATGGAAAATAAATTGCCTTTTACTTTGTATAGTCACAATATTTTTGTTTCGGATAACAAGAAATATTAAAAATTAAGATATTCCAAAATGCATTTTCTAAAATATATGTTAATAGATTGACTATGTCTTAATATGGCATACACTTTCTGTTCATTCATTGGCTCAGGTTGCTTAAGTTTGCTTAGTTTCTTAGTAAATACACACATTTTACTGCAGATCATTTTTACAAATGGCTATAACAATTATAACAAAAATGCTATAGCTTTAGGAAGAATCTGTGTAATGAATTTGTCATGTTTCCTTGATTAAAGTGTCATAAAATAATGTGTGTCAGAAGTGGACCTGCAGTCACTTTAGTAGCCAATAGGAGTGTATTTCTATAAGTGAATCATGTTTTAAGTGTCATATACCAAACATAGAGTGCTAGTTACTGGGCATATAAAGACATGCTCCTTGACATTAAGTCGCTTGTGGGCAAGCAGAAGAAACAGGCTTATAAATCAGTGATGACAATCATAGCAGACAAACTTCAAGGTGTCTCCCATGATACCCACATTGGTGTGCACCCTTGTAAAATATGTTCTCCTTGAATGTGGGCAGGGCCTGTGGATTGCTTTTAACTAGCAAAATATAACAAGGGTGACAGGATGTGACACGTGTGATTACATCACCTATAATAATAAAAGTGTAATATGCAAATTGACCGAACGACCGAACAGTGGAACTACCATCCGGACGACCACGCTATGATACCCACTGGCACCAGGCCAGCCAAGGTGGGTGTGATGCGATTGGCTGGGGGCCCGGCCATCGCCCCATGATCGCCCTGCAGAGGGAGGCCCAGGCCACCAGCTGGCAGGGTGATCAATTGGGTAGCCTAGGCCTCTCTTTGCAGGGGTGATCGATTGTGGAGCCCTGGCCAGGTGGGCAGGGCCTAACTCTTTGGGGTGATCAATTGTGGAGCCCCATGATTGATCACCCCAAAGAGGGAGTCCCAGGCTACCTGGTGGCGGTGCAGCCGTGGGTTGCTTGAGACTCCCTCTGGGGGTGGTGGTGGTGATGATCCATCACTGAGCCCCGGCCAGGTGGGGAGGGCTTATCTCTTTGGGGCGATCCATCACGGGGCTCCAGGACTATAAGAGGGCACAGGCCAGGCTAAGGGACCCTCCTCCCGCCCCTGAGTGCAGAATTTCATGCACCGGGCCTCTAGTGTTATATGACTCCTTCTGGCTAGTAGACTTGCTCTAGAACCTTGTTGCTTTTGCTGTCTTTGAAGAAGCAAGCAGCACTAGTTGTACAGCCACAAGGAAATGAATTAGAACAATCAACTAAGGATTCTTAGAAGATCTTTTTCCATTGAGTCTCCTGATGAAATGTTGATTATGTCTTTACATAGGCACCCAGCTTAGCTGTGCTCTGATCCTGACCCACAGAAACTGTTAGATAAATGCAGGTTGTTTTAAAGTGCTAAATTGTGGTAATTTATTATGAAACATAGAAAGCTAATTCAACAATTCAGTGTTAGCCTTATATACTGTTAGTGAGCACAAGATATGTACACTGAAATCACATTCTAGGGTCAGGAAGGATTTCTGGAAAATGTGAGTTATTGAGCTAAAATTAGATATATATTAACTAAAAGAGTTACAAGAAAACTTGATTTTGAGTTTTATAGAAAAAAAGAGGAATAGCATTTCAAATAGAAGGAAAATGCTGTGTGAAGTCAGAGACACAGGTATATGACATTGTTGAACTGTACATTTTTGTTTGTTATGGTTAACATGATAATATATATTTTAGAATAATGCAAAAGAAGAGGTAGTTAGAGACCAGTATTTATATAGGATTTTCTTTTTCTTTGCTTCTTATTTTTTTTTTTTATTTTTTTTATAAATCCTCACCCCAGAATATTTTTCCATTGATTTTTTGAAAGAGTAGAAGGGAGAGATAGAGACAGAGAGAAAATCAATGTGAGAGGCACATCGATTGGTTGCCTCCTGCATGCACCCAGACCAGGGCTGGGAACCTGCAACCAAGGTATATACCCTTTACTGGTAATTGAACCTGGGACCCTTCAGTCTGCAGGCCGACGCTCTATCCACTGAACCAAACCAGCTAGGGCTATCTAGGATTTTCTATCTTGTGAAAGTTTCAAATTTATATGATGAAAAACTTTTAATATAATTTAACTAGGGAAGACATTATCAAATGTATGCACAAAATTGATATAACTTAGAAGAGTTAATATACAATGAGTCAAAAGCCAATTCTAGTTTTAAGAATGAAGATTACAAGAATAAAAAGCAACTGGTTCCTCTCTCCTTTCTCTTCCATTGTGCCTTTTACGTACTTCTATAAGACCTCACCTTCTTATATCAAATCTGTTTACCTGACTAAATATTATTAGTTTCCTATGAACAACAACTATGTTTTACTTACTTTTGTTTCTTTAGAGGTACATGATTTATAGTACTACAAGATAAATTATTATTGGCTTAATAGATCACTTAGGCATGTTTCTTGTGATGTTCAGAGTAAGTTTAAATTTAGAATGATAGAGATATCAAATTAAAGGACAAGACTTTCTACTTCAGAAATATGTCTAAAGCATACCTGAAATAAATTGTTAAATAGTAGATTTTGCTGTTTTCTACAAGCCTATAATGTAATATGTATGCTATTTTTATAGGCTTATCCTATATAATAAAACCCTACTATGCAAATCAACCAAACAGTGGAATGACTGGTCACTATGACGTGCACTGACCACCAGGGGCAGATGCTCAATGTAGGAGCTGCCCCCTGGTGGTCAGTGCACTACCACAGGGGGACACCACTCAGCCAGAAGCTGGGCTCACAGCCGGCGAATGCAGCAGCGGTGGCAGGAGCCTCTCCTGCCTTCATGGCAGCACTAAGGATCCCTTGGGGGATGTCCAACTGCCGGCTTAGGCCCACTCCCCGCGGGGTCCCAGACTGCGAGAGGGTGCAGGCCGGGCTGAGGAACCTCCCTGCCCCCAGTGCAGGAATGTTGTGCACCGGGCCTCTGGTATAAAATATTGAGAATGAAAAAAGGCAATGCTATCCAGTAAGGAATTTAAAGCAGGTGTTTCAATAAGCTTTGCAGTTCATGGTAGGCTGTAATGAAATCAGGAAAATGAGATTAGGACAATAATTAGCAAGTAGATTTTTTAAATTAAATTTGTATTTTAGACTTTTGGGAAGTCATTGTGATGTATTGAGCCTTACACTACTTTGAGTCATGCTAAAACATTCTTTAAAAATTCACATGATAAGCCATCATCCTTCCCTTATTCCCTTTCTTTACAACTCCATTATTATATTCTAGCCACTTTTTTTTTCTCACATCTGAATTATTGTACTAACTTCCTGGTTGATTTGTTTTCTTTATTGATTAAGGTATTACATATGTGTCCTTATCCCCGCATTGCCCCCTAACCTTCCCCCACTCATGCCCTCACCCCCCTGGTGTCTGTATCCATTGGTTAGGCTTATATGCATGCATACAAGTCCTTTGGTTGATCTCTTTCCCTTATCCTCATCCCTAACTTCCTCTGAGATTTGATGATCTGATTGATGCTTCTCTGTCTCTGGACCTGTTTTTGTTCATCAGTTTATGTTGTTCATTATATTCCATAAATTAGTAAGATCATGTGATATTTATCTTGCTCTGACTGGCTTATTTCGCTTAGCATCATGCTCTGGTTGATTTCTTGGTGTCAAAACTAGACTAATGAAGAAAGAGAATGGATTTTAAGTCAAACACCTAATATTGGAGTCTAGTCCTCTATCCCTTTGTCAAATAGGCTAATTTCTTTTGAGTCTCTTTTCTTTTTTTCTTTCTTTTTTTTAAAAAAATATTTTAATTGATTTCAGAGAGGGAGAGAGAGAGAGAGAAACATCAATGATGAAAAGGAATTATTAATCGGTTGCCTCCTGCACACCCCACACTGGGGATCGAACCCACAATCTGGGCATATGCCCTGACCAGGAATCAAAACATGACTTCCTGGTTCATAGGTTGACACTCAACCACTGAGCCATGCTAGCCAGGCAAGTCTCTTTTTTTATGTGAAAAAACAACAACTCTATATTTGTCATGATTACTGAAAAAATTAAATAAGAAATATTTTGTATGTCTTTCACACAATAAATATAGATCTTAGATATTAATTATTTCTGATTACTCACAAGTTAAATAAATCCAAATAAAGTAAGTTGATATTTACTGAGTGATACCAGGGGGAAAAGAAAAGAAAATGATCATTTGGGCCTCAATTACAATCCAGTCTTCATTTCCTACTTGTTGTATGAATTTGGGCAAGTTACTTAACCTCTTTGAGATTAACTTAATGTTCTGTAAAATACAGGTATTTTTGAGGATTTCATTAGTGAGAAAAAGACCTTAATGGTATGCCTGATACATAGCATATGCTAAATAAATACTTTATAAGCATCAATGCCAGGGATTATGCTATATTCTAATAAAAATTTAGAAATGAAAAATTTATACATGATCTCAAAAAATTAAAAACTGAAAAAAGCAAGCAGATAACTATGTCAAACAGATCTTTCCTAAGTATATTTTTCATTTTATGATACCCTTCCTGAGAAATCACCTAAATCTCCTGATTTAGAAAATTTTAAGCACAACTTGACCAACTGTGATAACACAATTGAGTTTCTTGATGCTCAAAAATAGGAATAAAATTTTGGATGAAAAAAAATGTATCCCCATTATTCAGTGAAGTGCCTGTCATGTCTTTAATAAATTTGAAATAATGAATTTTATAGGTATTATCTGCATATGATGCCATGCCTAATAGAGCCAGATAATGATCCTCTTGAAATTCACCCACCAATGTATGTAACAAATACTGAGGTACTAAGCATATCTAGGTACTAAGGATAGAACATTGAATAAAACAGAAAAAAAATGCATGCCTTCACTCTAACTGGTTTGGCTCAGTGGATAGATCGTCAGCCTGTGGACTGAAGGGTCCCAGGTTAGATTCCGGTCAAGGGCATGTACCTTGGTTGTGGGCATATCGCCAGTGGTGGGTGTGCAGGAGGCAGCTGATCCATGTTTCTCTCTCATCGATTTTTCCAACTCTCTATCCTTCTTCCTTCCTCTCTGTAAAAAAAGCCAATAAAATACATACATTTTTTTAAAAAAATGCATGACTTCAAAAAAAAATTCTGGTGTGGGAGAGAAGATATATTAACTGAAGTTTAATCACACAATAGAAACTTTTTATACAAAGTACTTTTTCTTCATGTAAAATTATCTTTGTCAATTTTCCTAGAGATTTTAAAGATGAATTTAATCACAGACTTACCTATAGAAAAAATATACAGAAGCATTCATTCCCTCAACAAATGTTTCGCAGGTACCTATAATATAACAGGCACTGAACTGGGATGCTGAGAATGCGAGACTTAACACAGATATTACCCCTCAAGTAGTGTGCAGCCCGGTGGGCAAAATAAGCAATTAACTAAGCATTTACAAAATCAAGTAAAGCTAGTCCTACTATTCACTAAACTCTCCAGATGAAGCATAACAAGATGGGACATTTTAGTCTTCTAGGCTACTATTTTCCCATGTTCATTAAAACACAACCTCAAAATAGAAATAAATAATAATAGTAATAGTACCATTAATAATAAACAATAACAATCTACTTTATGTCCAGTGTATTGAGGGAGGACTTTATGACATATGCTAAAGTCATCTCCTTGAGTATATAAAAAACACTGGTATTATGCACTTCGAAAATCTTTTTTGGCAGCGGTCCAACCTAAACTTGTCAAAAGTCAGGAGTAAGCTTTCCATCATCACCATCATCAATTTTCCAAAGTTCTAGAAACAAAATTATACACATGTGTAATTTTAAACTTTTTTGACTATGGTAAATTTGAGAACAATTTAACTGTCACAGCAGGAATCATGAATAATATAGAATTTAAAAAAATGAGAACAATGAGATACCATCATTACTGATAAGTGCAGTCTAAAATTAGCTGATAGAGTGATTTCAGGCATAAATGCACAGCTGCACCTTCTACCTCTGAGAATTGTTTGCCAGAATCCAGTTTCAGGGAGCTCATTTTTAACTATCATCTTTTATAAACTTTAATCCATGTTCGTTAAGATTTTTTTTTTGGCCCTGTATCAATTTTTAAATTAACTAATAAAGTCACACTAAAAGGTTCTATTTATTAGTAAATATTCAATTAAATATTAATTACTATTGAATTAGATATGTTTTTGAATATAATTTTTAAACCTAAGTGTTTTACAATGTAATACTTGCTATCTGTCCCACACAAGTAGGTGTTTAAGAAATATTTTTGAATAAGTGAAAATGTTAGTCCTCTCCCCTTCCTTCTTTTACCTTTTATATTTCTTCCTCTTCCCTCTTTACATATTTATTGAGAAACCTTTATCTTCAGCTCCCCAATGTGAATACATGATAAAACCTGAATTGCACTTTAATTGGAATTAAGCATTTTGTGGAATAATGAAGTTACTTTTTCTCTAGGGCAGTGGTCGGCAAACTGCGGCTCGCGAGCCACATGCAGCTCTTTGGCCCCTTGAGTGTGGCTCTTCCACAAAATACCACGGCCTGGGCGAGTCTATTTTGAAGAAGTGGCGTTAGAAGTTTAAGTTTAAAAAATTTGGCTTTCAAAAGGAATTTCGATCATTGTATTGTTGCTATTTGGCTCTGTTGACTAATGAGTTTGCCGACCACTGCTCTAGGGAATTGTTAAAATCTAAAGACGTGCTCTCCCTAGTAAAATGCACATATAAACAATTTATATATTTTTAAATGAGTGTCATCTCTCCTGCTCAAGTTCACTGCCAGACTAAGAAGGCATGGGATAGCATAGCGCTCTGTGAAAATGATCCATGAAAAGAAATAATTGCATGGGGACAAGAACTACCAGAAACAGAGACAGTCTTTGAAGGTTCATCCTGCAAAGGGGGTTCAAAGTTGTGTATATTGGGAGATGAGATTGTGAAAAACATTTGAACATTTAGAGACTCTAAAGGTTCAAAATGGGGGAGGAATAAAGAAACTGAATAAGTGACTCAAGAGAATCAAGTTGTGCTGGGCACAAACAAAGGGACTTTATAATTGAATTTGCAACTCAAAAACACAATGATAATGAGTTATAACCTATATTATGTTGTTGGTTGAATCATGTACTGTGAAGTACCATCCAGACAAATATTTGAAATTAATTTCTCATTATGGGAGACTCTCTGGGGTAGACTTTTGTAGGTCGTATTGACATAATGGAAAGATTAATGACTGCCTTTATATTAGAAACTCTAGTTCTGCCACTCATATGGGTCACGTTGGCCAATTGGTTGATTTTAATTTCTTTGTCTCTACAAAAACAATATTCAACAATAATACCTCACAGTATTGTAATAACATGAAATTGATTGCTATTGCCCAGCTTGGTGTTTTTATGGTAGTTTATACTAAAAGAGATTTTTTTTTAAAAGGCAGTTTTCTAGTGAGCATAAAGCACCAACTTAAAAAATTTTTTCATGCCTTTCAGCCAAAAACAGAGATTGATTCTTTAACTAGATGATATGTAATATATAGGAAATAGGCTATCTTTAATCAAATTCCTCTGAAGATTATGTTTTAGAGACTAGGACAAGATCTCTGAGATAGTACTGTTTATTAAAATGTAAAGTACTTTAATCAATTTAAAATTGCCCAGAAGATTTACATCCTCTTAAAAATAATGTTTGAGGGGAAGAATGAAATATCAACTAAATTGCATAAAATCTCCCACAAAATTAGATGAGGTTAATAAACAACAAATTACATTGTAAGTCAATATATACCTCAGAGTTTAAATGCATTAAGCCCTGAATAAATTTAAGATATAGGCATAACAGAGTAAAATAAACTGAAGGCACAGTACATAACAGAAAAGAAATATACTGTTGCCCTGGCCGGTTTGGCTCAGTGGCATCGGCCTGGGAACTGAAAGGTCCCAGGTTCGATTCCAGTCAAGGGCACGTGACCAGATTGTGGGCTTGATCCCCAGTTGGGGACTTGCAAGAGGCAGCCGATCCATAATTCTCTCTTGTCATGGATGTTTCTATCTCTCTCTCCCTCTTCCTTCCTCTCTGAAATCAATAAAAATATATTTTTTAAAAAAAGAAGGCATTAGAGAAAAAATCTATAGAGCAAAAGCAACCTCTATATAACGGAATTAAAAATATATATATATACTGTTTCAGAATGGAAAAAGCACAGTAATGGAAACAAAGTCTCATATTGCTTTAGTTTCCCATTGACTAAGCGGGCAAACAGAGAACACCAAAGACTCACTCCACTAGCAACTGTTTGACTGGTCAGCCAATACATGGGAAGATTGGCTCTGACAGCAACTGTGACCCATTCAAGTCCCAAAACAGGGAGAGCACAGACATGGGCCGCATTTTAAGAAGAGAAGAGAAATCCTGGAAGTGCTGATGTGAAAGGATCAGGACAGGGGTTACTTACTTTAAGAAAAATCAGTCAATAGAGGAGACTGTGGAAGTTAATAAGAGGAATATAATTAACATGGCAAAGAAGTTATTTTTTTCAGAGGTTTACACTTTATATTGACATCTCATTTACTACACATTTTTGATGGGCTTTTTGGTCCCTTTCAGCTCTTAATGTTTTGTAACTTTAAGAAGTTTGATACTGATATTTAAGTGATAAGGAAAACATTTGGAGACATCCTAAATTAAATTACAGCCATCCAGAGAGTGTAAGGACGGGACTATGGAGGTTAATAAGTTAATAGTTCCAGGCTGTAGCCAACAAAAGACTCCTTGGGAACATAGGGGTGCATATATTCTTTCAAATCAGTGTTTTGGGTTTCTTTGAATGCATTCCCAGATGTGGAAACACTGGGTCATAAGGCAGTTTGATTTTAATTTTTTGAGGTAACTCCATACTGCTTTCCACAGTGGCTGCACCCATCTGCATGCCCACCAAAAGTGCACCAGGGTTCCTTTTCTCCACATTCTCAGCAGCGTTTGCTGTTTGTTGATTTATTGATGGTAGACATTCTGATAGGTGTGAGGTGATGTCTCATGTGGTTTTAATTTGCATCTCTCTGATGACTAGTGACTTTGAACATCTTTTCATATGCCAATTGGCCATCTGTATGTCCTCTTTGGAGAAGTGTCTATTTAGGTCCTTTGCCCATTTTTTAATTGGATTGTTTGTTTTTAGTGTTGAGTTGTATATTTCTTAATAAAATTTGGATATTAACCCCTTATCAGATGAATCATTGGTGCATATGTTCTCCCATTCAGTAGATTATTTTTTCATTTTGTTGATGGTTTCCTTTGCTGTGCAAAAACTTTTTACTTAGATGTAGTTCCATTTGTTTCTTTTTTTTCTTTTGTTTCCCTTGCTGAGGAGATATATCAGAAGAAATATTGTGACAAGAAATATCTGAGCCTGGCTGGCATGGCTCAGCAGTTGAGTGTCAACCTATGAACGAGGAGGATATGGTTTGATTCCTGGTTAAGAGCACATGCCCGGGTTGCACGATCGATCCCCAGTGTGGGGCATTCAGGAGGTAGCAATCAACGATTCTCTCTCATCACTGATGTTTCTCTCTCTCTTTCCCGCTCACTTCCTCTCTGAAATCAATAAAAATATATTAAAAAAAGAAATGTCCAAGATTTTACTGCCTATGTTTTCTTCTAGGATTTTTCTGGTTTTGAGTCTTACTTTTGAGTCTGTAATCCATTTTGAGTTTATTCTTGTGTATGGTGTAAGAAGGTGGTCTAGTTTCATTTTGTTGCATATTCCCGTCCAAATTTCCCAACACGGTTTATTGAATAGACTGTCTTTACTCCATTGTATGTTCTTTCCTCCTTTTTCAAATATTAATTGACCATAAAGATGTGGGTTTATTTCTGGGCTCTCTATTCTGTTCCATTAATCTATATGTCTGTTTTTATACCAGTATACATCTACCCCTATGTTCATTGCAGCGTTACTTACAATAGCCAATATTAGGAAGCCACCAAACCAATGTGCTAGTCAGTAGATGAGTGGGGGAAAAAAAGCTGTGGTACATTTACACAGTGGAATGCTACTTGACTGTTAAAGAAATTCTTTCCTTTTGGGACAACATAGATAGACCTGGAGAGTATTCTGCTAAGTAAAATACTTAGTAAAATAAGTCAGTCAGAAAAAATAAATACCAGATGATTTCAGTTACTAGTATATGTGGAATTTAATAAACAAAACAAACAAACAAACTAGAAACAGACTCATAAATACAGAGGACAGACTGACAGCTGTCAGAGGGCTGGGGGATGGGAGACTGGGTAAAAAGGTGAAGGGATAAAGCAAAAAACAAAAACAAAACTCATAGATACAGACAACAGTATGGTGATTCAGAGAGAAAGGGGACTTGGGGGAGGTAGAAGAAGGTAAAGGGAGGACAAATGATGTTGGAAGGAGACTTGACTTGAGGTGGTGAATACACAATACAGAATACAGATGATGTACTAAAGAATTGCACACCTGAAACCCATATAGTTTTAATAACCCACGTCACCCCAATAAATTCCATAAAAAATAAAATATAAAAGACTGGTTAAGTTCCCGAATGTGCACTTAAACTTTGAACTGCCTCTCAGGAGGCTATTTCCCTGATTATCTAGGGAGAATGGCCGATCACCAGATGCCCCTGCATGAAGTTTCTGGACTGTTGCCCACAACTAATCCAAACAGAGCAAACACTTATCCTTACCGATTATGCACCTATCCTTGAAGTAACCCTGCTTCACTTTCTCCCACCCCCATGACACATAGCCAATGTAAATTCTTTCAAAACAACTTATGTCTTTCTTCTCCACACTCACTGTACACAAAAGCCCCAACAGCACTGGCTGGTGAGCATGCTAATCTCGATCTAGCCCCCCTGCTGGTGGTTCAGACTGCACGCCTCAGCACCTGGTCCTTTTCTGGGCAGCAAATGGCTCAATAAACCCTTCAGAAAAACTTTTAGCTTGGGAGGTTTTTGTTTAACATAAGCTCATACCATTATCCTATATAATAAAAGCCTAATATGCAAATCAACTGAATGGCAAAACAACCAGTGGAATGACTGGTCACTATGATGCACACTGATCACCAGGGGGCATATGCTCAACATAGGAACTTCCCCCAGCCCACAGGCCCCAGACCAGCCAAGGCGGGTGCCAGCAGGGGCCCCCTGATCACCCTGCTGGTTGCCCCACAGATCGGGCCTGATCACTGGCCAGGCCTAGGGACGCTACCTGTGCATGAATTTTGTGCACCGGGCCTCTAGTACATCTATAATTCTGTTTAAATGAAGTAAAATTGGCTATCCTGATTGACTATTTTTGAGGTTTGAGCAATTTGTTTTTAGCCTTTATCCTAAATTTCCATGCTATTATAAAAGACAGGAAGCAATAGTACCAGTTCTGAGTTGCAGAACAAATCTAGAGAATATTTAACCTTCCAGTAGGCAGGTCTAAAGAACAAAGTGTTATCAAGAGCACTAAAACATTTTCTCTTGTACAAAAAAAAAATTGTGCAATTATTTAGTACGAATACTATTATTTTTAGATTTTCTACATATAATCCCAAGGAGAAGTTAAATTTCTTACATAATTATCATAAGATAATTACAGTGAGATCATCGTTTTCAAAATGTATCCCAAGATAACAATCATATTCCTAGCTGAAGAACAATTTGGAATGCACTATACTAGGTTTTCATTCAATGGGAAACATTTGCTTCCATGTGATGTGATTTTATTTCTGCAAACTCACTAGAAAAGAGGATTGACCTGACTCTCAAGGTTCCCCACCCCCCTGCCCCTTGTTCTGCCCACTCTCCATGGACGTGCATTATGAAATTAATCTATTTTTCAGGGTTGCAGTTATATAGTAGGCAATTAGATAGACATGAGCAGGCAGGAATGATAGGCCAGGTATGGAATGCCACCAGAGCCGAAAGCAAAACTGGGGAAACAAGGACCTCACCCCCAGGGTGAACATTCCTCCCTTGGCATATTGCTGGTCATGTGGTTTGGAGTCTCTCTTGACCTTTCGTCCCCTAGCATGTCACTAGCCACATGTAGGCTCCCTTAGAGGAGGCACAGAGAATAACCTCATATAACTCCCATAGAAGCCCTTGAGTGATCACTCCCTTAAGTCCTAAGCCCTCAAGACAATGAGGTTCTGTCCTGCATAAAGTCTTCTTAGGAACAAAGCCTCAGGTCTGTTGACCACAGAGAAAGAGTTCTGGTCAAATTCGGGATAACATCTAGGCCTCAGTTGTGTTCAGCTCCAGGCTCAGAAAAGCAGCAAGGCCAGGCATGGGACACCAGGGCTGACACCAGAACCCACTGAGATAATTAATGACCCCCTTCCCTGGTGACAACCAATCAACAGAAACCATGACCCTGAAAGGACACCTGGAAAGCTGACAAATATTCCACTGAGATATGGAATATCTCCCCTAGGACCTCCCCTAAGATCCCTGCCTTCAGAGAGTGGATCAAGACTGGGTCTCCCTCTCTCTCTCCCCTCTCTCTCTTTCACACGCCTGTGCCTTTCTTTCTCCTAAGCTCTGGGGGCCCTTCTTTTGCCTCTGTAATTTGTTGTCTGAGCCTACACAGCCCAGCTGGATCAGTTCTTTCTACCTCTGTGACTTTGTAAATAAACTTTCTTCTTCCATTTGAGTTCCTTGGCTCTGAGTTCTTTCTTTGCTGAACTCGAGGACCAAGGTTGCTGAACTGAGGTCCAGTGTAACTCCACCAGTAACACTTGGTGTTGTTTCACTGCTGATAGTTATACAGTTGTGGTAATGTTTCAAGTATTGATATTGAGAACATACCTAAACCTTTCACATCCAATCATTTTAAAACCTCCCAATGTTTATTTTATTAGAAATTCATAATAATTTGTTCATATTTCCTAATATTTCAAAATACAAACTTTTAAAAAGTAAAAATAGGTTTCTTTTTATCCAATTATAAAAATGAGACCTGTGAGCTGTGAAAATTTAAATAATATACAAAAATGTAGCCCTGGCTGGGTGGCTCAGTTGGTTGGAGCGTTGTCCTGTTAGCATTGTAATTAGCTAGTTAATATTAATAATAAAAAGAGAGCAAAGCATGGTCACGTGGGAGGCTTCACCAGGAAGCTACAGCTTCACATGGCATTGTTCCTTCAAGGATATTAACAAACCTCCCTCCCCCATCTGGTACTGAACTGTTGCGGGTGGAAAGGGGGTGATAGCCATATGCACAGTGAAGTCAGGGTGATTTAGGGAAAGTGCTTGCCTGTCAGTCTAGCCTGGGGAACAATGGATTGGCTAGGGGTTGCACTCCATCAAAGCTAAAATCCCCAAAGAGTTCCCCCTCCCTTCTCTTGTTCTTACTCTTGGTCTCACTTGCTCAGTGACCCGCACTTGCCTGTGCACCCTCCTGCTGGTGTTCTATAGCCACGTGGCCGTAAGCAGCCACAGGGCCCAGCACACAAGGGACTGCAGCGGGAACACAGGCTCAGCTAGCCTGTTGTGGGCTGGACGGTGCTTTAATATGGAGCAGAACCTCTGGACACTGGTCTTTATTTTGGCCCGGCTGGACAAGATCGGGCTTCTTCCATGGCAAGACAGACAGAGATGGGAACTTGAAGGGGAACTCCCTGAATTTAACATCATCAATAAAGCATTCCACAAAACCCCATCCTCCCATGGGGGCCTCAGGAAATTACTTTCCTCATGACACCTGAGCACTCCGCTTCCACCAACAACAGTCCCATGCACCAAAAGATTGCAGGTTCAATTTTCTGTCAGGGCACATACTGAGATTCAGGTTCCACATCCCCCCACCCAACCCTCCACTCCCTCATCGGAGCATATCATTCTCTCATATAATTCTCTCTCTCTCAACCAATACAAACATATTCTCAGTTGAGGATTAAAAAAAAATATATAAATAAACTAAAGATTATCACTGTTAGTATTTTGGTAATTATAGACATTTCCATATGAAAATTGCACAGGAAGATATTACTTACATAAAATTTATATTTTCATACTCTATATATACTATGACCAATGTTTTCACTTAGCAGTATGTCAAGGGCACCTGGTCATGCCAGTAAATATCTATATTATAGATAACTGGCTCATAGTTTGGCCACAATAATTTATGTATATATTCATCTATAGATGTACATTTAGGTTTTTCCTCCCTACTTTATTACTATTACTTGGGGCCCAGTGCACGAATTCATGCACCTTGAACCTTGAAAGGAACTGTGGGCAGTGAGGCTGTGGTAGGCACAGGGGCGGGTCTCAGCCCATCCTCTGCACCCCCGGCCAGCCCCTCCTGCAACAGTCCCCCAGTCCCCTGTCTGCTGGCAGCCCCGTTCCTGCCGCCGCTGCTCCAAAATGCTGATGGTGCCAGCCCCGCTGACACCCGCTGCCAGCGCCCAGCGCTGGCCCAGATCACTCGGTGCTGTCAGCAGGTGCGAGTGGCAGCTGCTGCCCTGATCGCCCCTCAGGAGCAGGGGGAGGTGGAGAAGCCCTCAGGGGCAATTGGGGCCAGTAGTCGCTGCTCACACCTGCTGACAGCACTGAGCGATCGGGGCCAGCACTGGGCGCCAGCAGCAGGTTCAAGCAGTGGCTCCAGCATCAGCTGCGGGTGTGAGCAGGGCCGGCATCGGCAGTGGGTGCAAGCAGTGGCTCTGGGCAGGACTACGGCCTGTGGGAGCAAAGAATTTTCAGTAACCACCAAAGGCTAGCTCTGATGACAGTGACTGGCACTCCGCCCTGGTCTGGTGCCCTCCCTCACCTGTTCCACCATCCCGCTGTGGCTGATGCCCACCATGTTCCGTGTGTGCCCCCTGGTGGTCAGCACACACCATAGCAACCAGTTGTTCAGTTGTTCGGTTGTTCCACCATTTGGTCTATTTGCATATTAGTCTTTTATTATATAGGGTAATTTCTACTTCGATTAACAAAAATCTAGACACATTTTTACATGTATTTGATTATTGCCTCTGGATATATATCAGGAAGTAGAATTGCTATTTCAAAGGATATACAATTTTGAATAAATTTTGATACAGAAAGTGTGTATAATCAACATGACAGCCCACAGTGAATAAAGGCATTTCCTCATACCCATCTTCTTTAGAATTTCTAGTAGACTATTGTTCTTTAAATAACCAAAAATATTATTGGCATTAAAAGGGATCAGAATATGCTACCCCCCAAAAAATGTCATTTTGACATAAAGATTATTTTGAGCTGAAGGCAATTGAAAAACAGCAGACACAATTGACAAAATGCTTTCTGTCCTCCTCCAGTTCTGCTTAAAAGCAGAGCATAAATTCCCCCTGTAAAGTGACATAAATCTCCATTTGTAAGGATGTTCCACTCTCATACCTGAGATAGCACTAAGATAAGTCTGCATAACAAATCTCACTAAACAAACCTTATTCATCAGACATTTCCTGGTCCTCTTCCACAATTCCTCACCTTTTTTTTTAGATGCTATATAAGCCTTGGAGACAAACCATTTCTTTGGATTTTTACTTTTCTTCTATGGAATCTACATGCACATAAAATTAAAAATTAAATGTGTATGCCTTTTCTCCGGTTAATCTGTCTTTTGTCAATTTAATTTGCATGTCTCATTTATAGAGAATAAGAGCAGAGAGGAAACACTTTTCTTCCCTTTCAGCATGAAATACCTTCTTGTGTGTGATCCCACAAAGTTGAACGGAGAATGATATTGAAGTTGAAAATTGCACTGACCAATCAGTAGAAACCACAACCTTGATTCCCTTAGTCACCAGGATTAATGATTTTCCCTTATATAACCTATCCCCTGGAACCCATTGGGAGCCAGGTCTTTGAGCTTTTAGTTTGCCTGTCTCTGGGCATGAGCCACTTCGTGCACTAATAAACCCTTACAGCAAAAAAAAAAAAAAAAAAAAAAAAAAAAAAAGTAAGCTCCTGTTCTTGTCTATTGGGCTATGATGCACATAGGAAAACAGACCCCTTTAGTCTGATAACATTCTCTTTTTCCTTGTCTTGCCTTCTGCTCTACTATAAACCACTAGAGGCCCGATGCACGAAATTCATGCAAGAGTAGGCCTTCCTTCCCCTGCCTCCAACTGCTGGCACCAGCTTCCCTCTGGCACCCGGGACCCGAGCTTCCCCCGCAGCCCCAGCTTCAACCTGAAGGTTGTCCTGAATGATATCCGGTAATTAGCATATTATGCTTTTATTATTATAGATTATTATAGATTATTGAAAACATACTTGATCTCTTAGTTTTCATAGGTCCTGGACCTTAAGAAAGCAAGTTATGCACACCTCTCTTTCTCTAGGTGCTTACACGTGGTGCTATAAAGACAGCTGCAACAAAACAAACCACATTAATTATCGTGGCCTCCTTAATGGTGTAATTTCATGGGTGGCATTTTTGGCCTTCCTATCCATGGTGTTATCTGGCTTAAAGAGCAAAGGCTTTGAGGGAGGCAAATGGGAGTTTGAAGCTTGGCTCATGATTTATCAGCCATCCAACCTGAGGCAAGCCTCTTAACTCTTGCTGAACCTTGAAGTCTTCATGTACAAAACAGGGAGAGTAATCATAACTCAGAATTCCTTAAGCCTTACAGATTGTTTAAAGCACATAGCACACTTTTTTTTTTTGTATTTAGCAAACCTTATTTTCACTCTTAGTTTATTAATACTTAAAATTTCACAATCAAACTACAGAAACATTAGGGCTGATAGTGCTTATCTATAAAGATAATCTAGTTTGGGTTCACTGTTTTAAAGTAAGAAACAACAAAACAAATCAAACAAAAAACCTGAGACTCAGAATGGGCAATAACTTCCCCAAGGATGAAAAATTTAGTTCAGGGTCACACAAGTTGAAAGTGCAAAGACTCACAGGACAGTGCTTACTTAAGATTAAGATTAATTGTTATCTTAAAATAAGATTTTATCTCTTTCAAAATTCAAATTACCTCCCAGAGAGATAAAATCTTAAATCTAGTTAATACTTATAATTTAGTGTAACTGTTTATAGACTCAATAAAGCATTTCCTGAGATAGTCATAACTTTCATATTTCATATAAAGTTAGAAAATAGAGGTAAAGGTGGAATATGCCACATATTCTAAGGATGAAACTTGATATGGATCACCCAAGGACAGAGAGAGAATGTTGTAATCCCATGGTATTACATTTTCTTATTTTTTGGTCCTATGATAATATTATGAGGTGGATGGCATTATCTCCACTTTGAAGAGAGGATCTGAGTCTCAGTGAGAAATTTGGAAATGAGTCTGTAATCAAATTTATAGACCCTTTTATTAGAGTCTAGAATAAAAGCAACTACTCTTATTAAAAGATCATATCCAAAAGAAAATGGTAGCTTAATCTTAAAAATAAAGAATAGAAAAACTTAGGCCAAATGATTAAGAAGCAGAGTAGACATTTATTTTTACAACTATCTGACAAGAACTTCAAGATTTGTCTCCCCGATCTCCCCTTCCATCCCCACTGTCCTTACTAGAAGCATATTTCCTTGGGTTTATAGTAAAAGTCATTTTAAAATTTATATAGCACTGTGTACTTTATGAGACATGCTTGCATCTCTGTTAGAGCCAACAAGAACTCAAATTTATTTTGTTCACCTTGCATCTTAGCACACCAGCTGATATTTACTACATGCTTGTGGAAGATGGTGTTACTCTTCACCATGTAGCCTGATTTATATCCCATGGTGCCACAAATGTGGGAGGATTATATATGTTTGCCTATTTAACCCAGGAGTATTCATATGACTTTCTTTGGTCAAAGAAATTTTGGCAGATGTGACCTGTTATTCCATGAAAAAGCTCTAAGAATTAGTGTTTGGTTCAAAATTGTCTCTTTTTCCCCACTGCATCTTCAATCATGGAAATTTTATGTGAGATAAAATCTGTGTCAAACCTGACCAGGGAGTGACCGTAGTAAGCAGAGCTCTGTTATGAACCTGCAATAGATGTATACAATATAGAGAGGACAAAATATGTATTTTATTGTTTTAACCACTGAGTTTTCAGGCAGTTTATTACTGCAGCATAACCTCACCAATCCTGACTGATGAAGTGTCTAATTAATATTTGTTGAGTAAATGAATAAAGAATAAATCCGTTCTTAGTGTCTAATATTTGCAAATGACTTATTTGCTATAGAAAGTTACAAGTTGAATACATTTTGTAAATAATCTATAAAATATATTTATTTAGAAAATGTAACTTTTAAATTATAAATAATAATTCTATCTTGGGATCAAAAACATTTTCATTGAACAACAGGCTTTACCTAGGGCTACAATAAGAATGCGAAAAGAGAGAAATTCATTTACTAATTCTTTAAATATTTACTGAGTCCCTGCTGTGAGTCAGGCATTCTATTTAACCTTTCTTATTCTCGAAACATAATATGTGAATCTGCTGAGCAGTTATATTTTACTTTTCATAGGGAGCTGGCATTGAAGGAAGAGACTGCATTTTAATCTATTCCATTGTTTCCCTCCCACACAGACAATAGATGCCTACTGGGAGATTTTTACACTTTAAGACACTCTGATTATTCAGGCAAATTTGATAGCTTTAATGTTAGTGAAGAGGATCATTAAAGTTTATATGCCCACTAATAAGAGCCAGCTAGTTCCTTCCCAGAGCAGAAGTAGATTGAATCAAGAAGTCAGGAAAAGTCAAGGCTGGGAAGAACCCGAGGACAGATTGTTGGTTATGAGGCTTGTGGGAAAGGAAGACTGATTCTGAATGAAACTGCAGTACTAGAAGAGCTTGGCAGCAGGAAAATAGATAATGTGGACCAATTAATGCATTGAAAAATTTTAACCTCCAAGATGGGTTTCTGTTGAGCTGACCAGGGAAACGGAAGTTGATTTTTCTTGGAAATGGGCAGAAGTAAATAATTCTGGAAAAGTAAGCAGGCAAGATGAGCAAGGTGGTTTTGTTGGAAGTGACCCTGGGAATCCCTCCGCTCTCTCTGAGAAGCTGGCATAGGGGGCCCTCATGAGTTGAGCTTCTCTTTGGCCAGGCTCCTTTGGCAGACAGGTTTTCATGGTCATCCCAGCAGCTAGAGGCAGCGTCTGCCTCACGAGGCATGACCGATGGGGTCTTTGCAGGGAAACCAGTTCCTTAGGCAATTATTGAAATATTCAAAGGGATACTATAACAAGATAAGCAAGCCAGGGAGAAGCCATATAAATTACCTGTTGATTATCAGAGCCTGCGACTCTGCCTTATCTGTCCCACAAAAGGTAAATAAAACACTGTACATCATATTCAACTGATGGCAAATTCTACTTATTCTTCTCAGCCTCTTTCAATTGTAACTTTTTCAAGGGTCTTTATTGAAACCTTAAGCCGGTTGTAACTTTGAAAATAAACAATCATAAAATTTCAAATATAAGTTATCACATGTGCCCTTCACAATTGCATGTAAAGTCAAAAGATGGTAAGCCTGTTGTCTTACTTTTTTTCTGTATTCTCAGAGCTCAGCACAGTGCTGTGAACATATAGGTGTTCATTAATATTAACTAACTTTAATTTTATATTTTACATATAAAGTTATACATTTAAAGTTGTGAGAATCACAGCAGGCTATCTGGCTAACACGATGCATATACTTTTTTGAAAAATTAAAATATATTCTGATGGTCAAAATTTAATTTAAACTTTTAAATGATGCTGAAAATAAATCTTTTTGAATTTTAATGATACATATTGCTAGAGAAGTCTTCTGAGGTAGCTATGATTTCAGTAGAAACTTTATTTTCAGAAACAAAATTACCATCAGCTTTTAGAAAATTCTCATCAACCTTTAGAATGATGACCTTACAAAATGCTTAAAAAGTGTTACTTAAAATAACCAAATAGATATGTTGAAATGGGCATCCCTCTTGTTCAGTTCCTGACAGTTGTTGTGGTTGTAATTGCTGTATTTGCTCTTCCCCTTGACTACAACTGTGGCATTGTAGGGCAACAGCCACTTGAAGACTATAAGCTGAAAATAACATAGTGAAGAGCCACGTTTGATGTTCATATGTGGTTTTTTGGCATCTCGTATGCAGACCCATCTGTTAGATGGCCGAGTGCCTGCACACAAGGTAGTATGCCAGTTTCTTTGGGGGTAATAATGCTAATTAAGAGTGTTCTCAGTGGGCAAGCTGCCTAATGTTACAAGGACCAGCTCCTTGTTGGATCTTTTCTTTTGTTTCTGTACAGCCACATAGTACAAGATCTGCATCTTTAAATCAATCTATGTTCTGGATTTTCCTTTTCTTTTTTTCATTTTTGGTGGGGGGAGGGCAGGAGTTGAGAGACTACTCAGATATGGGCTATACATACAAAATTAAGGGGCATATTGCGTGGCCAAGTTTAAAGGATACTAACGGCAATGCATATTGATCAGACCCATTTTGAAAGAAAATTACCAATGAAATCAAATACAGTTTAGGAAGACAATAAAGTCATTCTGCTTTAGATTGCATCTTCTTTTTCTTTCTCAATTATCTTAGAATGCTTGCCGCAGAAGCACATATAAAGAGGATAAGCTATTAAATGCATCAAGACTTAGTGACCAGTGAATAATCAATAATTTAATTAAATCATTATAGGCACAGAATTGATCAGATGAAAATGTAACACACTGGAGACCAGATTCCAAGACCATAGATTAAAGGTCAGGGAGAAATTGAATGAGGTGTCACTGACCTTGGGAAAGATAATCATAAAAGCTGCTGCCGGTAGAGAAGGCTAAATGGGACTGAAATTACTTGTTCATGTTAATAAGTTTTAGAAATTAGATTTAAATCAATGTGTATTTATAAAGCATTTATTTATGCTGTGTGTTGGAAGTGGGGGACTATAGGAGGAGATTAGAATATACCTTAACTCTGGCCTTTAAGGAACAAACATATAATCTAATGAGAAGAGTTTAAAAGGAATAATTACTTTTGACATAAGACAAAGTGATATACATGCTAAATACATAAATAAAAATATATCCTAGCCCTGGCTGGGGTAACTAAGTGGTTAGAGCATCAGCCTGGCATACCAAGGGGTTACGGGTTCAAGTCCCAGTCAAGGGCACATATCCAGGTATTTGGGTTGTGGGTTTGCTCCTCATCTCCACCCACAGCCCCATCAGGGGTCCATCCCCTGGAAAACATATCCTTAGGTGAGGATTTATAAGTTATAATAACATGTTCTGGAAACATAACGAAATAAATATTTATGATTATCTCACCATGGAAGGTTTCCAAAGAAGAGGTCACAGCTGAGTTGGGTCTTTAAGGTAACAATGTATTCCAATAATCAAAGAATAAATAAGGGCAGGGAAGTACTAAGTTAAAGGACAGCCATGTGTAAAGGCATGGAGGTGAAGTTTGTTTGATGATATGAATAACAATGACTCCATCTTAAGACTGGGGGGTTCTCACCATAGGGAATCCCGAAATCAGGGGTGAT
Source organism: Cnephaeus nilssonii (assembly GCF_951640355.1). Taxonomy (NCBI): domain Eukaryota; kingdom Metazoa; phylum Chordata; class Mammalia; order Chiroptera; family Vespertilionidae; genus Cnephaeus; species Cnephaeus nilssonii. The sequence continues at coordinate 57,680,642 of NC_137084.1, forward strand.
ACACTGCAGGCTTGATGCTGAGTAGTGGAGGATGAGGACAGTGATTTTAGGATGTTAACCTTGGCAACAGCATAAAAAATGTTTTGGAGAGGTGAAAAACCTGACCTAAGGAATTGAGTTAGGAGACTGTTTTTGAAAAACAAGTTATTGTGACAGAATCCTTCTTTTGTTCTGTCACCTCTTTGAAGGCATGTGTGTCTTTAAAACCATCCACTTCAGTTTGTGTGGGCAGAATATCTAGAAATGGGAGAGAAATAAGAACTTAAGATAAAGACTGAATAGTTAAATGGATCATAATATAAGAAAAGAGTTGTAAACATCATATATACTTTATATACCCACAGAGTGAGAAAATCAGAGGCGTTATATTAAATATAAATAGTAATGATATGAAAAGTCAGTGTTTGCAGTTATGCTTCTTAATGTGGTAATAGTCACTATATATGTCTGAAACTTATTTTTGTCTGCATTAAAGGGGTAGTAACCATTTTTGAGCATGTAGCATTTCGTCTACCTTACTTCTTAGAATAATTTACAGAAAGAGCTTATGGAAGAGGAGAGATATAAAGATACATAGGCCAAGTAAGTAATGAGAGTAAAATCCAACCAACAATTAGAAATGAGGAAAAGAAGCAGACTTAATATCAGGTAGCAGTAGTTGTAGGCATCTGATAGAGAAGGCCCTTTTTAACTTTGGTTAATTTTTAGCACATTTTCAGATGAAACTTTTCAATGACATCACCCCCTTCCCATATAGATATGTTGCCTGAGGGAGCTTTTTTGAGCCTAAAGTTGCCCATGGGAGGCTAGAGCAGAAAGATAGCAGGTGTGCTTGTTTTAACAAAGTGTCATTCTGTGAAAATTCAAGGTCTTCTAGTATTAATACCTTCATGAAATCCCACTCAGCATTATTCCCAAAGGTAGTACTCCTTTTTGCTTTACTACGCTCACCCCAGGTAAGGCAAGTGTGTTAGTGTTTGATGCCTGGTGGAGGTGTCCATGGAGAAGACTGTTTAGAGTAAGCAGATTGAATTATGATAAGAAAGACTTGTATTATGCAAATGGTCTATTAAAATTACCTGAAATTTGAATTTAAATGATACCTTTTCACACAGAATTAGGCATTGAAAATGAGAATAGATTTGAAATGTACAGGGCACTGAAAGAATTATGTGGCTCTGCTTTTCAGTCAGGAAAAAAAAGTGACAATAGCAAGACCATTCAGAGAAAGACAGAAAAGAGTCTAATATGAAACAAGTTGCCAAAAGACCATTAATAGCTGATGTAACACTTGAAAGTGTAAGCTTTTTTTCTACATACTTAGATAACAATTACTTATTGCATTGTTACAATGCCTTATTTATTATTTTCCCTCTAGGAGAATATGTCAGCAAATACATTAAGTAGACTAATGTAGAAATTACAGTCTTTCTACTATGCTGATCAAGCACATGTAATTGGCCTCCTAAAAGAGACAAATATCTTATTTACCTGAAGATAATGACTTGTTTTGTTTGGAAAGAATCTCCATGATTCAAATGGCAAATCATCTCATTGATATAGGGAGAAAAAATAAAGATAACTTTATTTGGGTGGAAATAATGTGCATAAAAGGTGATAATACTCTTTAAACTTCACTAATATTATAACCATTGAGATTAAGCAAATATTTTTAACTCTATAAATTGGTTGAAATTTTTAATTTAAGTTATGTATAGATAGCATGCTTTGCCAAATCAAGAGGCCTAGTTTTCCAGGGCATAATCCACTTCCTGAGAATAATCCATTCCCTGGTCATCTCAATAGGCCTTTGAAGACAATGTACATTAATAAAATAGAAATATGCAAATCGACCATCACTTCGCTACACTCACCAGCCAATCAGGAGTGAGTATGCAAATTAACCCAACAAAGATGGCAGGTTAATTTGCATACACAGGTGCTGAGAGTCCAGGGGCGGGGCTGCCGCTTATACGCGCACCAGTGCCAAGTGGTCTGGGTCCCGGGGACGGGTGTCCTCAGGACCTAGGCCATTCTGAGCCTGTAGGCCCACATGTAGGCCCAGAGCGGCCGGGGTCTCGGAAACCCCCGGCTACGCAGGGCCTATGCACGCAGGCGCTGAGCAGCCAGGGGCGGGGCGGGAACATCCCCCGCAGTGAGCGGGCAGATAGCAGGGCCCTGCTTGCCCCTGGCCATGACATCAAGGGGCAAGCAGTCCCCTCCAGTGAGTAAGCAGACAGCAGGGCCCTGCTTGTCCCTGGCCCTGGCGGCAAAGGGCAAGCAGGCCCCCAGAGAGAGCAGACACCAGTGGCATCAAGCAGGCAGGTCCACAGAGAGCAGAGAACCATGGGAAGCAGGCCTAATCCATCAGTAGGACATCCCCTGAGGGCTCACCGATTGGAGAGGGTGCAGGTCAGGCTGAGGGACCCACCCCTCTGTGCATGAATTTCATACACCAGGCCCCTAGTCCAATTAATAATGTTCTATCTGGTCCATTGGAATAGGAGGGGGCACCTGCAATTGCCCCTAATTCTCTGCAGTTGGTATCAATTCTTACTTTCCATTGATGAGTGATCTTATAATCAATCAATTTTACTATTGAGATAGACATGCATATCTGAAGACCTCAGTGTAGGAAACAGTGTAGAAAAGGGTGATATTTCACCATTCATTGTTTTTGGGTTTTTTTTGTCCAGGACAGACATTAATAATCAAACACAGCAGTTGTTTTCAATTAGTTATGGCTTGGCTTCAGATCCTTCGTAATACAGAATTCAAACAGACACCACTAGTCAATAAGGATTTCCATGAACAATAAAGATTTTTGCTTATATATATTTAAATATATGCATACACTTTAGAATAAAAAAACTGGGTTCTGGTCCCAGTTCTGCCACTTGTGCAGGTCACTAGCTTCACTTAGTTTCTTTAAACCTCTGTTTTCTCATCCATAAATTATGGATTATGATGTCTTTTCTGACTATTCATGAAGTTAAATGTGATGAACTTTGCAATTTGTAAAGTGCTATTCAGATATAAGGTAGCTATTCATTTTCTTCTAGGTTGAAGGTGCCTAACACAGTGCTTGCCTCACAGTAGACACTCTTTCATCTTCTCTTCATAGCCCTAATTAAGAAAATGACTAAAAGCTCTCTGCTAACTTCTAGTCCCCTTTTCCCTCATACAAAGAAAGATGTAAAGAAAGTTTTCCCCCAAATTTTATGAGCTCCAAAATTTAATAACATTCCAACTGTCTTCTCAACTGCTTTGCAGCCAATACTACTAAGCACCCACAATGACAACGGAGGTGATGCCAACGTCTCTGACCATTTAGGCCTTTCTGACAACAAAATCAGCATCTTGTTTTTTAGGATGCTTGGTGTTTGGAGAGTGGTGACCAGAGGTACATATGTGATTTCAAAAAGGTTCATACACGATAGTGACCTATGAAGGAATATTTTTAAGGTCTAAATGAGTTATCAAAGTATTCAAGTTCTTTTAACTTAAAGGAATTTCAACAAACAGGGGAGTTCATAGTTCTTTACAGTATCAGATCTCTAATCTTCTACCTCAATGACATTTTTTTTCTAAATTAACACAATGACAATTATGCAAATAATGACTAGTTTGTAAATATATGATTTGATTTCATCCCCAAGTAGAGAGAAAGATGCTTTAGCTTCAGGTACTGTTTATCCTTTCATGGACAGCTATGGAGAGACATCAAGTGCCAGGCCCTGTGCCAGGAACCGCGCATACCTGCCCTGAGGAAGCTTAAGTTTTAATGAAGAAAAGAGGCGTGCACACACTTTATTTTTTTGTATGAGGACACTAGAGTAGAGAGAAGTTAAAGATACTTTGGAGCTCGGGAGAAAAGAAATGAGGTTTTGTCTCTCTTACCATTCCTATAACTTTTCGTCAGCCATGCCCTTAAATCCCCTTATCACTGACAGCTGTGCTAATTCAGTAGCTGCTTTAAGAATATTGAGTGACTAGGAAAAGCATCACTTTAGTGAATGACTAGAAGACTGTTTTGATAAAAATATTAGACTTATTAATGACAACTTTTGAAGGACAACGTCATATCTATTACTCGGGGAATTGCTTTCAAAATATCTCGACAGCTTCATGGTCAAAGCTAAGAGAAAATAAAAGGCTATTCTCTGCGGCTCCCTTGAGCCCGGCCTTTCAGTTCTGGCTCCTGACTGAGAAAACGGCCTCATTTTCAGGATGTTGCCACAGGGTATGACTTCACTATTCAGGTGTGATTCTGTTTTCTTTCACAGCATAGAGAGTTTCTAATTCAATTTTCATGAGTATGATTATCATATAATACAATACCACAACCATACTATCGTATAATAACTCCACAATTCTATTATCATATTGGCATTCCCTCTCTCTCTCCATTTATACATATGCAATAATTTCCTGATTACTTATTTCTCCTTGAAAATCTTCTTTATGTCTGGCTTCCTGGCACGAGCTGTATTAACCTGGCTAGAAACCTATTTTCTAGTCTGAAAGCAAAGGTTCAAAGACTTTTGCCATGCAAATGAGTGTATCTTTACACAGCAACATATTCACAAGGTGGTGAGAAAGCAAACATGTTTTTAATCTTGGAACAGTAGAGAAGAGAAGAAAAACTTAACCAAAGTGGGGAATTCAGGGTTAAAATGTCTTCTACTCCAGGCAAGTTTTATGTGCATTAATGTTAAAGAGGAGTCAGTAGAGTTGTTCCAGAGGCCTACCCGCGCTCAAGAAGGATTATAACTTCTGTCACTTGGTCTCAGTTTCCGGTAGCAGTGACATTGACTGAATAGTGTCCAGTTGTTAGAGACTGTCCTGCTCCAGCAGTTGTCAAACCATCCATTTTATGCATCCTCTTGGCTATAGGGCTGACTTTTTTTTTTTTTTAATATATTTTATTGATTTTTTACAGAGAGGAAGGGAGAGGGATAGAGAGTTAGAAACATCAATAGGAGAGAAACATCGATTCCGCTGTCTCTTCACACCCCCTATTGGGGATGCGCCCGCAACCAAGGTACATGCCCTTGACCGGAATCGAACCTGGGACCCTTTAGTCCTCAGGCCAACGCTCTATCCATTGAGCCAAACCAGCTGGGGCGGGCTGATCATTTTTGAGACTAGCCAAGCATTTGGGGTCTGAGTTACCCAAGAAGCCTAAAGATTAAATATTTAAAAGCAAGAGTAACCTATAAACCTATTTGAAAATTCTAATAAGCTACTCAAAATAGAGTACTGATTTCTAAATCAAACCAATATTATTTTCTAATTTCATCAGTAAAATTTTTATTCATAGCCTGTAATAGTTTTGAAGTAAAAAAAAAAAAATCACATCTCACTGCTTTACAGAGTATAATGTATTATTGAAGGGTCCTCAAGTGAGGAGATTGACCTGAACACCTTAATAAGACATGAATATACATGTATTTCCAGGATGTCTTTTACAACTTGATGAAAAAAATCCAATTATAACATTCAACCCGCCTCTCTCAGATTTTTTCAGTATTGCACACAGAATAACTAGTTCGTGGAACTTAGTTTATTGGTTTATCCATAGAATGTCATGTTGTATTATAGTCACTTATGTATGTGGCAGCTCACTAAACTCTGAACCATGTCTCATTTACTTATCCCTTATCACTTTGCACAGGGCTAGGTATACAGTCTATTATGGTCTATTGGGTCTCTTGACTATAATGGCCTACTAAATAAGTTTAAATAGGCAGTGTCTACACAGAACCCTCTTAGTCCATGTTTCAAAGACAATGTGAAGATTAAATTAAGCAAGGCAACAGAAAAGTATTTTGTGAATTGTACATTTATATACAAATAGCTTTTTTGTTATTTCTATTGGAGGAGTGTTTAGGTATTATACGATACACAAGGGAGGAGGTTTATTTGGCAGCTATCTTGTAACTCCAAATAAAGTTATTTATCATGTATTTATTGAGGGATTTATAGTCTCTAGAGAGTTTTCTCTGTGAGAGCACTGCTTTTGAATTTTCTTTAATTCTTTTGTTTTTCTCTGGTTACTAGAATTCTCCAGACAAATAACACCCTTGGCTGAATAGCTGAGGTACAACTGAATTCTCTAGGGATTTCTATAATATGGATTCAGTGCTTAGGAAAATTCAGCTTAAAAATGGAAACAATCCCTTAGCTGGAGAGTTATCTCCTTCTAGTTTCCTCTTCAAAAAATAATGGCTGTCTTGGGGTCTGTTATGCATTATTGCCTTTTCTATCTGTATGTTTTAGATCTATTTTCTCAACCTAATGAGGTTGCAAGCACCCCTAATGTCATTTTTGTTTCTGGTACATTGGTCTTTAAAACGTTTAGAGTTTGGTTGGTGACAATGAAATAATAACAATGATAATAAGGGTTTTAGTTAAATATTGTCAAGTGGTATAGTTGAGAGTATAATTGATGGAAGTTTTATTTGTATCACTGTGAAATAAATTAAATACAACCTGACTCTCTCAGGTAGATCTATTTTAGAAATAACCATCCATTGTAGAAAGACATATTTTTGAACAAATACAATTGAAAAAATATTTAAGTAAATATATGTTTCTTAGAATAAAGATTTTATTTCTTTTTTGCTGTTGTTTCATTTAATATGGTCTATTAGGTAGCATTTATCACATTTAAATGATGTACTTTCTCAAAAACTATCTCTCTCTCTCTCTCTCTCTCTCTCTATATATATATATATATATATATATATATATATATATATATATATCCTACCTAATAATAGAGTAATATGCAAATTGACCGTACCTTCGCTACACCCACAAGCCACGCCCACCAACCACGCCCACCAGGAAACCGTTGCAGAGATGTTGGGGTGTGGCGGAGCCCAAGGCTGGAGGCTTTCCCAGCCTTGGGCACCAGTGGGGAGCCTGCATGGATCGCAGGCAACCAAGGGGGTCGGCTCCTACGATCCTTAGCAGGGAGGCTGGGGTGCAGCAGAGCCAAGGCCGCCGCCCGGGGCCAAGCCCCAACCCTGAAAGAAGGCAGAAGGCAGTGGCCACAGCCAAGGCCTGGGTCCCCGGTGCCGGCAGAAAACTGGTGCAGGCAGCCAGGTGAATGAAGGTCTATTGCACGAATCTTCGTGCAAACGGGCTGCTAGTATATATATAAAACCCTAATATGCAAATAGACCAAACAGTGAAACAACCGAACAACTGGTCATTATGATGTGCGATGACCACCAGGGGCATGCGTAAAACATGGCGGGTGTTGGCAGCAGGTGGCAGAGAGCAGAACATGGTGGGCATTGGCCATGGTGGAATGGTAGAGCAGGTGAGCAGGGCCACCAGACCAAGGCGGGATGCCAGTTGCTGTCATCAGGGAGAGCCTCTGGTGGTTACTGAAAATTCTTTACTCCTGTGCAACACAGTCCCACTGGTGCTCACACCTGCTGCTGGTGCTGGCCCCGCTTGCACCCACTGCCGGCTCGGGAGCCATCATTCGCACCCAGCACTGGTCCTGATCACCCCTGAGGGTTTCTCCACCTCCCCTTGCTCCTGAGGGGCGATCGGGGCAGCAGCAGTCACTCAAACCTGCTGACAGTGCGGGCCCTGCTACCATCCGCTGCTGGCACCAGCCTCAATCGCTCCACGCTGTCAGTGGGTGCAAGCAGGGCCAGCACTGTCAGCATGTGGGAAGAGCGGCAGTGGGAATGGGGCTGCCGGCAGACAGGGGACTGGGGGCAGTGGTGGGAGGGGCCAGTAGAGGCACGGAGGATGGGCTGAGACCTGTCCCTGTGCCTACTGCAGCCTCGTGGCCCACAGTTCCTTTCAAGGTGCACAAATTCGTGCACTGGGCCCCTAGTTAATTATATAAGCATCTATGACATAAAGTATATGTGGATATTTGAAATAGAAAAATGCAGTAGTCATTTAATTTAAACAATTGGCAGAGAAATTTATAGTACTTCCTATAAAAAAACAAACCTATTTCCCTGGCAAGTGGTGCTCAGTGGTTAGAGTGTTGGCTCATGCACCTGCAGGTTGCAGGTTGGATTCCTGGTCAAGGGCAGGTACCTGGGTTACAGGTTTGCTCCCCGCCCACCCTGGTCAGGGTTCATGGGAGACAGCCAATCTCTCTATCTCTCTTTCTCTCTCCCCTCCTTCCCTCCCTTCCACTTTCTCTAAAAATCATTGGGGAAAAAATAGTCTCTAGTGAGGATTAACAAAATCAACAAACAAACAAACAATAATAACAAAACCTATCCAATCATATCCAGAGAGTATTATTTCAAAGTTATATCATATTCTGAGGATCTCTTCTGCTCTTATATTGTTTTGCCACAAGACCCTGATAAAAGCTAAGTTCAATGACATACAGCAGACAATGATTATATTCAAGAGTAGTCTTTGAAATTGATACTAATATACATATAAATTTGTTTGTAATGAGTAAAAATGAGTGTAAGATATCTAATTTACCTTTTGACATTGGAGGTTTTCAGAAAGCTGCTCTCAGATTTTTATATTTAAACTGAAATGAAACAAGATTGATTAGTCCTTGAATTGTTCAAGCTGGGTTAAATAATTTATTGTAGGAATTTAGTTCTGAAATAAAGTTGGGCATTAAATGCCTTTGAGAAGTTTATAAGAAAATATTTTGACAGTTTTCTCTGAGAAACGAGAATATTATTGTATCAAGCAGTAAGTTTGTTAATGACAAGTGAAATACTGTGCCTAATCAGATTGTTACTTATAATTGCTTATAACAATTTTACTTTGAGCATACACACATATGAAGTGATTTTTTTCCCTGGTAAAGTTTAGATCTAACAGGAAATTTGCATCTTAAAAATGTGAGAAAACATCACATTAGGACTCCATCAATCAAAATCTCAACACTTGTATTTTATTACACTTTTATAATAATTATGCTAAGCTGCAATTTTTCATGTATTCTTTTACCATTCTTTATTCATAAATATTTGTTTTGTTTTGTATAAAATATTATATGGGCTTTTACAGATATGGAATGTATACTATATGTAATATGCCTTAAAGAAACTCAGTACCATTAGAGAGGCAGCTATTTTCCATTTATTTATTTATTTTTCTTTATTTTTGACATTATTATAGATGTACTTCTTTTTCTTTCTTTTTTTTTTTTTGAGGAGAGAGGGAGAGGGAGAGGGAGAGGGAGAGGAAGAGGGAGAGGGAGAGGGAGAGGGAGAGGGAGAGGGAGAGGGAGAGAGAGAGAGAGAGAGAGAGAGAGAGAGAGAAGAAAGCATCATTTTATTGTTCCACTTATTCGTGCATTCTTTGGTTGCTTCTTGTATGTGCCTTCACCAGGATGGAACCTGAAACTTTGGCATAGCAGAATGCTGCTCTAATTGACTTAGCTACCCAGTCAGGGAATGTGCACTATATGGAATATGCCTTAAAGAAACTCAGGACAATTAGAGCAGCAGCTATTTCCAGTAACCATCTATATTAGCTAAATATTGCGGTATTTAAGAGAGAATAACAAAAGAGGAAATAGAGTAAACAAATGTCATCAAATCTTTTGAGGAGTTTTGCTGTAATACTCATAAACTATTTGAGTAATAATAAAAAAGTAGTAAATATACAAATAAATTTAAGTTAATTTATAGAATAAGATCATAATGGTGCTGGAAGTGAAAGAAACCAGACTCATAATGCCACAAAATACATCATTCCATTTATATGACATTCTGGAAAAAAGCAAAAATATGTGGATATAAAAGAAATCACTTGTTTCCAGGGTCTGGGTTTGGGAAGACTATTAAGGGGCACAGATAATTTTTTTTGGATTATGGAAATATTCTATATTTTCATTTTGGAGGTAATGACATGATTGTAAGAATTTGTCACAACTCACAGAACTATAAGTTTCAAAGGATAAACTTCACTATGTAAATTATACCTACATAAATTTGACTTCCTCCCTTCCAAAAAAAAATCTTCTTGGTTATCATTAGCAGGTCCAGGAATATAACTATTTCTTTTGATATCTGGTGAACCATGTCACTTGGAAACCATAGTTGTTGATAGGAATATTTCCCTTCATAGACTTATTCTAGCTAATAAATAAAACAAGGAAGGATACAATTATAATAATACTATTTTGCAACCTTAAATAGATCTAGTCATTGATCATCAATGGCTTCCAACATCATGTAAGGAAAAACACCAAATATAATTGCTTCCTGGAGGAAGAATGCCCATCCTCTATGAAATTATCTTGCCAAAATAAAAAAAATATTAACTGACATCTGATAAAAACTTTATATGTAACCATCCAATTTATGGAAAATACTGAAGAGAGAACATGTGAAACTATACCTTGCAGACACAATCAGCAAAATCCAGACAATAGAACTCAATAGTTCTTTAAAAGTAAATTATGAGAGACTGGGTGGGCAGGGGGCGTGGATAGAAGGGAAACTGCAGATTAAAAAGAGACATAAAGGGCACATTAACCAATTTCAATGTGTGAACCTTATTAGGATACTGAATTTGATGTAGAAATTTTTTACAATAACAATGTTTAAAGAGCAATGGTTAATTTGATCACTGTCTACATATCTGATGACAACAAGATATTATGGTCATTTATAAAAAATTATTATTGGGAGATAAACATTGGAGTACCCACAAATGAAATGACATGATTGATGTTCTAAATTTGCTTCAAAACAACTAGGAAATGGGAGAACTGTGTCAAGGATAAAATATTGACAGGAAAAATATGATTGACTATGAGGTGTTAAGTGTTGAAACTGAATGAGGACGGTTACCAGGGTGCCTTTATAGTATTCTGTCTCCCGTTGTATATGTTAAATGATGTTCATAATATAACTAAAAGAAAAGAAACAGAAAAGGAGAAATGCAGGAAAAGAAGAGAGAGGGGGGATGAAAAGAATAATAATAATGCTATTGTTGATACCATAATAGCATAGCATTTCATAGATTATGGAATATTTTCAGACTCAATATTTCAGGCCTAAACAATGACCTGGCTCTCAGCTTCTTTCTTAACCACTTCTCTGCCAGGCATAGGATACCTGCATTGCTTGAGACTCAGGCCAGTGTGATACACATAAAAAGATACTCAATAAACATTAATGAAAAATAAGTAAATTTGATAGCAATCCTTTTCTGAGACAGATAAAAAGTGAATGGGCATGCGTAAAGTGAGGGAACACTTTTGAGGCAGTTGTGAGGAGTGGCCCAGCCTTCTGTACAACATGGGGATGGCGGCTGTCCACAAGGGCTGAGGTTGGGCGGGGCATGGGACAGGAATGAGGAGCTTGAGAGGATGTTTGCTATGGGCAATGGGCTTTGGATTCACTAGGGATATTCTAGGAGGAAAAATGAGTTTATCAGTTTCAAGGCCCTTGAATGTTATCATGCTTACCTTATTCATAAAAGGACTTACTCTTGGGAAAGATTTTACAAATCTACATTTTTTTACATCTTATTATGTAACTACTAGTGACTGGCAAGCTCTCTTTTTACCTGTTCTGTTTTCAGATATCAACAAACATTCAATTTCAATTACAATTAAATAAATAAATAAAAATTTGAAGATCTGGATCACTTGCCAAAGATATAGTTGTTAATTCTTTACCAAATACTGCTAGAAGCTATCAAAAAACACAGCAATGTACTCATTGCCATGACAAGAGATGGATGCAAGCATGCATATAAGCCTAACCAATGGACACAGACAACAGAGGGGTGAGGGCATGAGTGGGGGGGTTGGGGGAATAATGAGGCGATAAGGACACATATGTAATACCTTAATCAATAAAGAAAGAAAAAAAAGAACGACTGTGCAGACTTTATTAAGTGGAGTTTAGCTCCATGAGCGTCAACCCAAATTTAAAAAGTCAGATGAATTCATTTGGGAGAAAACAAGTCAGTAAAACAAAATAACACACAAAATTCTAAAAAGCTATTAGAGTCTGTCATTTTCTAATATCTCAGGCGGGGAAGGCACACGGACTTCCTGGAGGGACACAAGGCTATTTGGTGGAGCAATTGCAGCACAGGCTTTGGAGCTGGTCAGATAAGCTCCCCCGACCACGTGTACCAGCAGCACAACTCTGGGCAAGACATTCAGATTCTTTCAGCACTGGTTTCCTCACCCAAACATGAAAGCTAATGTAGGTCAATGGGGAGGTTGCGGGGGATAAAGTACTTTATAGCTGGGAAATAATCGGATTTGCTTAAAGTATGAGAACAAAAAAGGCCTATATCCCTTGCAAGGGAAATGGAACTATTTCACAACAGCAAAATGATATATTACTCATATTTGAGTGTTAGACAGTCATGTAAACTTGGCTTATTATTATTTTTAAATGTGTTTTTATTGATTTTAGAGAGAGAGGAAGAGAGAGGGATACAGAGATAGAAACATTGATGAGAGAGAAACATCGACAAGCTGCCTCCCATACATCCCCCACTGGGGATTGAGCCTGTAACCAAAGCATATGCCCTGACTGGGAATCGAACCAATGACCTCTTGGTTCATAGGTCAGTGCTCAACTACTGAGCCATACCAGTCAGGCTCAACTTGGTTTAAATGTTTCTAGGACCCCTCTTTCCATTTTTTAATGACAATATTAGATATGGAATTTATGGATTCGGACTTTATAAATTTGCTCATCTATAAAATGGGGATTACTGTGAGGATTAAAGTAGTTAAAACAGAATTTACATAGCATTGTATTTTAACCTTTATTTGAAGTTATTACAAATATTATGACAAGCCTGCTCTGCTAGCCTGACTCCAGGTTAAGTGTTCCCTGTGCTCATAAGTGACTACAAAGGCACAAGAAAAGCTTGAACAGATTTTTCCTGAGGAAGCTTCCTTACCACTTTCTGATGTACTTAGTTCCTTTCACATGAGACCAAGCCTTCCCATCCAGGTAAAACAGTGATGCATAAATGACTCATAATGGATCTTTCTGAGAGCAAATTTTGATGAGGAAAGAGAAGACACAAGAAAATGAGAATACTGTGTCCTTAAAGCAGTGGCCACCTCTCCTCCTTGCCCAGCATACCCCAGAGAAGGAGGCAGGTTAAGGAAAGGGGAGACTATTAAGGGACACTTATTGCCCAGTCAGTGGAGATGTCAATGTATTTTCAAAGAACCAGGAAGAGCCATTAGCTGGCTGCAATTACTTTAGCTGCTGTGTCAGCAGACTGAGCCCGGAGCTAACAAGATGCACCCTGTCTACCTTCTCCACAGTGTAGAGCCCTGTCCTGGCTTTGCTGAGAGAACAGAAAGGCACCAATCAGGCAGAAATGTTGGCAACTACTTTTCAAAGGATGTCGGAAAACTTGCAGGCTGACTTATAAAATAAAGCAGAAGCAAAAAAGAAAAGAAAAGTCTCCTATCCAGATTCGTCCACACATTAAACTCTCAAAGTTGGACTATCTGTGAAACAGATTTGAGCCCACACACAACCAAAATGTCAATTAGAAAAAACAATTTTACCAACTTGTGGATTTGATTCCAAGACAGGCTAAAGCAGATTTGGCACCACCCTTTTTGATCCCGATTTCATGAATATTGATTAGGTGCCTGCTTAAATTTCTTTTCCTCTAACAACTACACATATAGTAAAAGTTATAATCACCTTGGACAGATATAGAATTTCCTTTCCTCTTAAAAGAAAGGGCAGCATTGTAAAAAAAAAATGGTGTTAATTAGTTGGATGTAATTACAAATTCATCAGAGCTAAAATGTTCTCCAGGAGCAGAAAATGCAATTCGCCATATGGTATCGGAAATATGCAAGAAAGGATTTTCTTGTGCTATTCTCTGCAGTTGGAGCTTGGCCTTAGATTATTTGTGAGTTTCCAACTATTTGAAATATGAAAGCTGGTTGACTGAGTGGCTCAAGCATTCAGGAGACATGATTTTTCAGTTCATAATAAAAAATGAGTTTCTTTGCAAATGTATATAGAAATCTGCAGTTTCAATTTTCAGCAATTTTGGGGAATGTAAAAAACTTTTTTTAAGTTAAGTTTATATGCTCAGAGCTGCTTAACATGGAGCTTGCCTGAGGCCAAAAAACCAAAAAGAAAAATATGAAGATAAAAATCTTGAAAATGGTCTTCAAATTAAAAGCAAATCTAAGAATAATGACAGAGGAACATAGTTTATATATATTCATCTTGTTTTAATTTTAAGCTTGTGTCTTTAAGCCTCCAATTAACAAATGTCTATGTAGAAAATAACTAATGAACAGAACAATAGATATTAAAAATATTCCAAGGACATTTAGTACTTCTTAATGAAGGTCTGTTCTTATTGGTAGCCTATCAAAATATAAAAGAGGCAGTGAAGAATAAAATTTATTTCTTCATCTCTTATCGTTATTTTTATAAAGTCTATATTTAAAACATTCACCTAAAATCTTGCTCTGAAATAGCATTTCCTGTGTCAGAGTTTTATATTTCTGAGTTAATGTTCTTAAAACTATTAAGATGATTCCCTTTGGGAATAAACCAAGGATTTGGGGATCTCGTTTATATTATTAAAAAAGACTTTTTTCACCAAACCTTAAACCACTGCTTTGATTTTGGATTGCATATGTGATCCAAGTATAGCTATTGCTTTAAGGTAATCTTTACCTTTTCTCTTTGGGTTAAGAACTACAGAAATGACACCCTGTTAGTTGTGTCTTTAGAACACATATTGTCCGTGATTGCTTAGCAATAATAATTGTCATACAGTTTAGACATCTAAATATAAATATGCATTCATTTTTCAAGACCAAAAAGGCTATTTCAATATCACTCAGGTTTTATTTCATTTTATCAAAGGCTAATCTTTGTTTTGAGAATTGCATTTTCCAATACACTTTGTAGTATTTCCCTCAGTAAAAACCCTGCCCTCTGCTTTTGACTTTATCTTTAATTAAGACTGAATGAAACATTTGATATAATATTCTGTCAAAAGTTGAATTTTTCCTGAGCACAGCTTCAAGTTTATATTATTTAGGACTCTTTAGGTTGAATGTGACAGAATATCCAACCCAAACTGCTTTAAGTAAAAAAAAAAAAAAATTAGTTGTTTTTTTCTTTTTCATTTGTAACTGTTAAGTCCCAAGGGTGGTGTTGCATTCAAGGAAGCCTGACTAAGGCTCAAAGTCTTCCAAGAGAATCTTGTTTTGTTTTGTTACTTCTCCATTCACTTCTGTATGTGAGCTTTCCTACACTGTCAGTGTTGGCAGGTGGTCACCCTTTCTACCCTATGTCTAGTTCATTTAAGTCTTACAGAAAAGAATACCTGCTTTTATTTTCAGGAGAGTATCAGCAAAAGTCTTCTTTTACAAAGTATTTTTATTGATTTTTTAGAGAAATGAAGGGAGAGGGAGAGAGAAAGAGAAACATCAATGTGAGAGCGGAACACTGATTGGCTGTCTTCTGCATGGGATCAAGCTTGCAACCCAGGCATGTGCCCTGACCGGGAAATGAATCAGCAAACTTTTGGTGCACCAGACAACGCCCAACCATCTGAGTCACATAGACCAGGGCAGCAAAAGTCTTCTAAATCTAAGGGTTTTCGACTGTGTTATATAGATATCCTTGAAACAATTGCTATGGCCAAGAGAACATAAAGCATGGATGAGTTTCTCTTAACAAGGGCACAAATCTGGGGTTATGGTTAAGGTTAATGTTAAATGCATATGGAATTATGAAATTATGGAAGTATGGGTGATTGGAGAATGGGACATAAAATGTAGAAGTTCCATAGGAAAATTTTATTTTACATACATTTCTCAAAAAACAAAAAAGCATAGATCAGACCATCAAACCTCAGAGGGAAGGCAGGGGAGAGTGGGGGGGGGGAGAAATCAACCAAAGGACTTGTATGCATGCATATAAACATAACCATTGGACACAAACACTAGGGGGGTAAGGGCACAAGTGGGGGGGGGAGGTGGGGGCAATGGGGGGATAAGGGCACATATGTAATACCTTAATCAATAAAGAAAAAATATATATTATCTAAAAATAAATAAATAAAAACATGCTCTCACACTCAAAAACAAAAACCACAATCCTCACACATTAACTCTGAAACTAGAATCCTATATAATAAAAGACTAATGCAAATTGGCCAATCACTATGATGCACACTGACCAGCCTCTCCCTGGGCCTAAGCCGTCAGTCAAACATCCCTTGAGGGCTCCCGGACGGCAAGAGGGTGCAGGTCAGGCTGAGGGACCCCCCCCCCCCCCCCGCTAAGTGCATGAATTTTGTGCACTGGGACTCTAGTATATCATAACAAGGGAGAAGAAGTACTTTAATTGAAATACAGGGCAAAAGCCCTGTATTTCATTTTGGTCTTCATCACAAGGATAGTCTGTCCCTGATATAATTACTTAAGTTGAATAAATGAAAGTATTTCTTGTGTTAGAAGTCTTCACTTTTGCTCTGTATCCCAGGAGCTTAAACATTCTCGACTACATCAATTGGCTCCATTGCTTTCTGACATCTACCTTGATTCTCTGATAAATGAATGAAGAGTGGGAAAAGATTTAAGTCTGGGCTGTTAGTCCCTGTCTTCTTTCCTGCTTGTGTCACTGTAGATTATGTGTCCTGCTACTGAAGGCCATGGTTCACGCTGCATGGCCCCCTGCCACAGGCACTTTTCTTTGTCTTCAGTACCTACTTCCTCTGCCTGCTTCACCTAACTTAGTGGCAATGAATCCACTTCCTGTTGCTATCTCAGGGCACTAGATATTTGCTTACTTCTCACAGATTTGTGCACACTCTCTTTATTACACTTTCCCAGATTGCCACGTTAATGTGTGCTCCTACTTTCTTCTTCATATCCTGACTCCTACAGTAATGGGTTCAGGAAGTTGTCCCATGAAACACTCCCTTAAGATGGGATTGTGGTAAGTCTTGCTAAAGGGAAATGGGGTCCTGGGGAGTCTGTACGTTGTGAAGGTGTCACACTATGGAAATTATCACCAGTAGAGGCAGGGAAGGAAATGCAGGTAGAAGGTAAGGTGTTTGCATAGCAAATGACTATGATACTTACTAACCTTGGCAACTACAGTGATTACAAAAAATGTTATACCAGAGGTAATGCCAAAAACCTGAGAGAGTATCCACAGGGAGAAAGATAAGTTGAAGGTTTCTGCCCAACTCAGAAAAATACAAACGGAAATTAAAAAAAAAAATTCTGTTATAGCAGCTCTGAAAGTTATGATCTTCTACAGTCACAGCATAATATATATGACAGAAGACAAAACTCAGGGTCTTATAGGGTTGAAACATCAATTAAATATTCAACCAAGTCATGCTTGATATGTTAAATTTCAAGGGCAGATGTGGAAACAGTGAGCCCCTGAGATACGGTAAATGCATATTCTGGCAACCACAAAAGAGACTAATAATCTCACAAAGTCAATAAACCCCCTTTGCTAGGGGAAGCAACCCTTCTCTCCTTACTCCACATTTGAGTGAACTAAGATTTCTGATTGCACAATGGCCTTCCAATGATTTTATCTAGGAGAGTTACTTCACAGTGGTATGCCCATACTCCTCAGAAAATGCCCTCACATTGTCTCTCCACACATAAGTGTTAGACGCAACAGAGTTCAGAGAGCGACATACAAGGCCTGGTATGTAAAGAAATACACTATACACTAAAAGACTTGCAGAACAAATTTACATCACCAGGAGAGAGAGAGAGAGAGAGAGAGAGAGAGAGAGAGAGAGAGGAGAGAGAGAGAGAATATATATATATACACATATATGTATATATATATACATATATGTATATGTATATATATATATACATATATGTATATATATATATATATATGTAAAATGTTGGACTAAGAAAAATGATGAAAATGTTGTGATCAGAGGGTTGCATGAACCTAAGCTTGTATTTCTCTATTAGGTTAAATTAATTGATGGTACACTCACCCAGAAAGACCTAGGTGAGGCATGAATGTTTAGTATGTTAGCCCTAAAAAGTTCAGACTCAACAGAGATCTATAATCAATGAGACTGAAATGCTGGAACTTTCCTTCCATATGGTAGAGAAAAGAGTTGGAAAACTCCCGGAACGTGGTATGTTTATATGGATGATTTATGTGCAAGACCCTCTCTACTCCCTAGTCATATTATCTGGAAGGGCCAGATGACTCTCTTCACCAGGTATTAAGAAATGCGTTGGTAAAAGAACATTAGCTTCCTTAAAACTTCTGCGCAGGCTGTTCAGGAAGTTCAGTGGTGTTGGGGGAGGTACATACAATGGAATTGGGTTCTCTGATTTCATGGAGAATAATAGGATTCCAGAGTGGAGAGGCCAGGTGTATCATTCACCGCTAAGGGATAAGATGGGCATAGTTACCACAGTAATCTATCTGGCATGGATAGATAATTAGAATGTTTTACACATGAATACCTTCCACAGTGGCTAATTGATCACAGTGTCTTTAGACTTGAAACAGATAAGCAGATTACTAAGGGGCTTCTTGATATATATGTAGGCACACAGCCGATTCTCATTGCATTCATTATTTGTGGTAGTGATGATCTATAAAGTCAGCAGAACACTGAATTAAGGAATAATGAACCATTGCTCCATCGAGAAATACAGGCTTAGGTTCCTGCAACTCTCTGTTCACAACATTTTCATCAACTTATCAATGCATAATCTTGTTTTATGAGTGTTTAAAGGCACTTTATTTAATATATATTGATTTACTAACATTGAACTCATGGGCATCAACACTATAATTCATGCATATGCAAAGCTTGCCTAATACATGTATTTCCCCCATAAGGCATATCACAGTCTTATTATTCGAGAACACTATATAGTATTTCAGCTCTACACTTGGGAGACATTTTAAACAGCAAAATCAGTAACAAAAAGCATAAAAATGTGCAAAATATGACATTAAATATACCATAAAAGGGACATTTGTTTACATATGAATCAAGAAGGCAAAAAGTTGCCTTGTTCAAACTCAGCTGGGTATGTGGGCCTCTGGTGAGTAGGAATATTCACAAATATGGAATCTGCAAATAATGAGGACTGACTGTACTCACACACATGCCATTTTAAGTCTGATGCAAAGAATCCTAATTCACTTTTCCATAGTTGCAATTCACAGACTCTTCTTCAGATCTTAGAACTAAGGCAGTTCCCATAGTGGGGGTGAGAGGGTAGGCTATCAGTTGAGGTAGAATATAGGTCCATTTGAAGAAAATTAATATGTACTATGAGTCTTCACCCAACATTCCCCCAGAAAAATCTGTAGGCATTTACCAGAGTCAGCACCACCATTTGTGGACCGACAAAATGGCCTTATTCATTGTCATAATATTCCATACAACAGTGTCTTTGACCACTTGTCGGGTAACTATCTCCCAGTAAAGCTGTGGTGGTTACAGTTCCCTGCTGTTGTTATCTGCCAGACACTTTACCACACCTTTGAGTTCTCTAACCCTACCTACACCTTTATAAATAGTTTCTGTGTCATATACCATACAACTTAATTGTTCTGTTTGGGTGCGCCAACTCTTTTTCTGCCAGGACCCTAATTGGTTCATTTATCAATATTTATAAAGTAAAATTAGCAAAAAACTAAGGAAAGTTGGCATTTCTTCAAAGTGATGTTCTTTAAACAAATACAACACTTTTTCAAACCTTCGAGTTCAAATTAAAATTAAACAGTAAAATGACAAGGAATTAAATCTAGAATAACAACATCTTATGTTATGTCACAACATGTTATGGTGCTATTTTTCATAGCCTTTTCCCGTTTGTGTTTTTAAATGAATTTGGAAGGAAAAATTGCACCACTCATAAGAGCCAAGGAGAAGAGAACTTCTTGTTATCACTGTACTTGGTCATCCATTTCATTGTGTGTGTGTGTGTGTGTGTGTGTGTGTGTGTGTGTGTGTGTACATGTATGTGTATGTGTGTGTTTTAGTTGATTTTAGAGAGAGGATGGAAGGGAGGGAGGGAGGGAGGGAGGGAGAGAGGGAGAGAGGGAGGGAGAGAGAGAGAGAGCAAGAGAGATAGAAACATTGCTGTGAGAGAGAAACATTGATCAGCTGCCTCCCACATGTGCCTCCATCAGGGGTGGAACCCGAAACCTGAGTATGGGCCCTTCCCTGACCGGAAATCAAACCCACAACCTTCTGGTAAACAGGACATGCTCCAACCAACTGAGACACTCCAGCCAGAGCTCATCCATTTTATTCTTATACCTCCTTTATTTCTACCCCAATTCTTCCACTATTTAATCTTTTTAAACCTTTTTATTCTCTCCATTCACACCCACCCCAAACCCACTGACTTTTCTAGATTTGCTGGTAACATCATTGTGTTGGGCCCAGCGATTTCCACAAACTGTGCTGTAGCATTTTGAACTTTTTGGAACTCTGATCCCTGGCCTAGAAAGAGGATATTCTTGGTCAGTCTGACCAAAAAGAAGGAGCTGAAAATTATTTGTAGTTCAATTAAGTAACTTTTTTCTTTCACAATTAGCGCTATGAATATATTATTTCTTGAATTTTATAATTTGCAGATGTTTTAAAGGAATCCATTAATCTTAAATGTTACATACAGGAATGACCAAATAAAACGATTGTTTTCAGTACAAGTCTCAACTTTTTGTGTAGTTTACAGAGTTTTAATTCATTATTATAGCATAATAAATTTGCTTTTGACCTCCCCACCTCTTCTTTTTTGGAAGCATTTATGATATGAATAAAATAAATCAAAATAGTAAAAGAAAAAGTAATTTTAATACTAAAGTGAATATTTTAACACTTTTTACCTACTCCCACTAATGAGATAAATTGAACTAACTGATAAGTTGAAAAGTCAGAAAATTGTGGTAAAAATCATGACTTTGGTTTTATCTTGAATACCAACTTATTATGTAGGTAAGGACATGTAACCTTCATGTTTTAATTCTATCATAATACAAAAGGTAATTATATTTATCCTCTATGGCAGCTTTTAGAGAAAATACATTTATAAGAAATGTTCTGATGACCTTCATTTAATCAATTAACCATAAATACTATAAATATAGATTGCTCTTAAATTCATACTATTATTATGGTTTACTATTATTAATGTTTCCTAGTTGAGGTTGTAAAATTAAAAAAAAGCAACAATCACCATTTATTAAGGTAATAACATCAGCAACAACAACCATCTATTGAGTGCTTATGCCATCTTATTTCATCTTTTTAAATAAGACTTTTAAGTTTTTTTATCCTATTTTTATAGCTGAGAAAATTGAAGCTCAGTAATAATAATAAACTGGATAGATAGTGTGGTATAGGCTGGTTATGTCCTTTACTAGCTTTGAAAATGTGTATATATCACTTAACCTAAAGGATGCAATGTACTGATCTGTGAGAAAAAGAATTTAAATGGTGACTTTGAGGTGTAATTTAAACATTAACATTCTCATATTCTGAAAGTTGCTATACTGATACTGAGATATTTTCCTCCTTTGTGGCTGAATTTATAATAATAATAAGAATGTTCATCATAAGCACAGTATCATTAAATAAGCCATTAACTTCATTATCTCTTAAACTACGCCTATGGGGTAACAATAAAATTTTTGTTTTATGATATCTTTCTCAACTATACTGCTTGTGAGATGTTAATTTTATACCATAAATATTTTTTATAAAGGAAAATCATAGAGGCAAATAAACAGGTTTAAGCAGCTTAACCAATTTCATGGAATTCCTATTATTAAAGCAGTCACCAAAGCAATAAAGATATGGTCTCAAGTCAGTAATGAAAACCATCTTATTTTTTATGAGTGAGTATATGATCCTGATAACTCATGAAGAATAAACATCATTTTTTTCTGAGAGGTCAATTACGGTTACTGGCCACCCAGAATTCTAATAATTTTTAATTGCAAATGTAGAAAATGTTGCAACAGTTTATTTTTTAATAATATATTTAGAAAGTTTTATTAACATTTTATTATATCAGGGGTCATTCCATTACACACACACACACACACACACACACACACACACACACACACACATACAGGGTTAGACAACAGTAGGTTTACAGTTGTTCATATGGAAAATATTACAATAAATAATAATATAAGAATAAACTTTCGCATATTCACAGCTGTAAACCTACTTTTGCCAACCCATAAATGTATACACACACTTTGAATAATTATAAAAGCAGTGTTTATTCAAATATATTTCCTTTTCAAAATTGAGCTATCAGCTATTAAAGTGTGTATATACATTTTTGGGGGACACCCTACATAATAAAGTTTATAAAACATAACCTTCTTATGAGTTGTCTCCAAATAGTTTTTTTTATAGTTGATACAGTTAAAATATCAACAGATATCCTGTATTCCATTTCAATATTTATTAAATTTTTAGGAAAAGAAAAAGCACAAAGTAGGGGAACCAACATATATGTGCCAGATATTATGCTAGTTAATCTAGTCCTTATGCATGTAAGTAGTCAGATTCTTGAATTGTTTAAATAGCATTTTCCATAGAAAACATTTCACTTTAATATCTGATTAAATTAAATTAGACAATATTACCAAGGCTGAAGTTATGTATATGAAATAGATCCTAGCATGCAAAATGTGTGCCAACTCAGATCAGATCAAGAAATACTCACTGAGTACCTTCTAATAAATTGAGTACTTGGGATTCCAGGGTATGGCAAGGAAGGACCATCACAAAAATTGTGTAATATATTTATTTAAGAACCTTACATTTCCAGCACAAGTGCCAATTTTCTTCCTCTAATAGGCAGCTGGATTCACTTCCTTTGCAAAGCTCAGCAATGAACTCAGTCTCATCTTTGGAGTTCCAATTCATGTAACCCGTCTTTCTGCCTCCAGTTCTTTACTCCAAACCAAAGGTAAATATCCCTGTGCTAAGCCCCACCTCTCATAAAATTCCTCTAATATCTTTGTTTCTTAATACAATTCTAAAGCCAGCCCATAAGAGTCACTTTTCCAGAAGCTGGATTGCTTCCATGTATGGCTGGGAATGTGTGTTCACCCATCTTTGAAGTCCCCTGGAAACATTCGCTATGGCTATATTTAGTTACACTTCAACTCTTAGTCAACTACATTAAATTTTCCTCTTCCTTGCTTCTGTTTTATTTTGCTCAAATATTTCAACTTTTATAGCTTCAAAAATTATATTATTCAGTACATTGAAGCAGAAACTATAGGTCTCCTATCTATGATTAATAGTGCTCCTTCCCTCACAACCTATAATTGCAACTTACCTTCTTTATCTTCACTCATATACACTTGGGATTTTCTCATTATTCTTACTTCCTCACTCCTATGACCCTTAACTTTTAAGTAATAGGTACAATGATAGACATTGAAGAGTTAACTATGAATAAAACACAGTCATTTCCTTCTACGTAAAATATGTCACACAAATAAATAACCATGTTTATAGACACCACAGTGCAGAACTACATCTAATGCTCTCTGGAATTCATAAAAAGAAATACATCATCACACTTGAGAGAACAAAAGGAAAGCATAAGATGAGGTGACATATGAAGAAGATCTTGAAGGAATTTGACATATAGAAATAATTAAGAATGAAATATTTCAGTCAAGAAAAGTATAAATTAAGCAAATTAATTAATAGAATCAATATCTATCCATTTGGATAAATTATAAATCTTGATTTCACATTTGAAAATCACTTTACCATATTTCAAAGATCTAGAACAAACTCTTCAAAAATTCATCTGGAATAAAAAAAGACCTCGAATAGCCACAGCAATCCTTAGAAAGAAGACAAAGTTGGAGGGATAACAATACCAGATATCAAGCCATATTACTAAGCCATGGTTCTCAAAACTGCCTGGTACTGGCACAAGAACAGACATATAGACCAATGGAACAGAACAGAGAACCCAGAAATCAACCCAAGCCATTAAGCTCGATTAATATTTGACAAAGGAGGCAAGAGTATACAATGGAGTTAAGAGAGTCTCTTCAATAAATGGTGCTGGGAAATTTGGTCAGATACATGCAAAAAAATGAAACTAGATCACCAACTTACACCATACACAGAAACAAACTGAAAATGGCTAAAGGACATAAAAGTAAGATGGGGAACCATAAAAATTCTACAAGACTCCGTAGGCAGCAAAATAGAGACATATGTCATAGCAATATCTTTACGACACAGCTCCTAGGGCAATGGAGACTAAGGAGAAAATAAACAAATGGGACTACATCAAAATAAAAAGCTTCTGCACAGCAAAAGAAACCATCAACAAAACAACAAGAAAGCCCACTGCATGGGAGAACATATTTGCCAATGTTATTTCAGATAAGGGTTTAATATCCAAAATTTCCAGAGAACGCATACAACTTAACAAAAGGAATATAAACAATCGAATAAAAAAATGGGCAAAGGACATAAATAGACACTTTTCCAAAGAGGACATACAGAAGGCCGAGAGACATATGAAAACATGCTCAAAGTCACTAATCATCTGAGAGATGCAAATCAAAACAACAATGAGATACCATCTCACACCTTTCAGAATGGCTATCATCAACAAATCAACAAACAAGTGCTGGAGAGGATGTGAAGAAAAAGGAACCCTCTTGCACTGCTGGTGGGAATGCAGACTGGTGCAGCTATTGTGGAAGACAGTATGGAGTTTCCTCAAAAAGTTAAAAATTGAACTTCCATTTAACCCAGTAATCCCACTCCTAGGACTATATCCCAAGAAACCAGAAACACCAATCAGAAAGGATATATGCAACCCTATGTCCATAGCAGCACAATTTACAATAGCTAAGATGTGGAAACAGCCTAAGTGCCCATCAGCAGATGAGTGGATTGAAAAACTGTGGTACATCTACACAATGGAATACTACGCTGCTATAAAAAAGAAGGAACTTTTACCATTTGCAACAGCATGGATGGAACTGGAGAGCATTATGCTAAGCGAACTAAGCCAGTCAGAGAAAGATAAATATCACAAGATCTCACTCTTATGTTGGATATAATGGTCAACATAATTTGATGAACAAGAATAGATCCAGAGACAAATGACAGGGAAGGTTGGGGGAGGAGTGTTAGAGAACAACCAAAGGACTTGTATGCATGCATATTAGCATAACCAATGGACACAGACACTGAAGCAGTGGGGGCTTGCCTGGGGTGAGAATGGCTGGGAGGGGGGTGGTGGTCAAGTGGGAAAAAAGGAGACATATGTAAAACTTTAGACAATAAATAAAAAAAGAAAAGAAAATTACTTTAACTTATCCTTTTTTACTTTTAATCTATTATTATATCTTTTTCTGATCTCTTAAAATATCTCTTGTTTGGTCATCAATCTTTCATTTATATTGTCCCCAAAGATATCTTTCTAAATTATCTGATCATTCTTTTTGTTTAAAAATCGTTGGATGTTTCCACATTGCCTAATAATAGAATACAAGCTTATTAGCAAGTAGTTTAATGTTTTGGGTCTCACCATTGTGAAAGCAAAAATTGCACCAAAGTTAAACAGGCAAAGAAGACTTTATTTAAGACTAGAAGCCCGGTGCACGAAATTCATGCACTGGGGGGGAGCGGTGTCCCTCAGCCCAACCTGCACCCTTTCTAATCTGGGACCCTTTGGGGGATGTCTGACTGCCGGTTTAGGCCTGATAGGATCGGGCCTAAACCGGCAGTCGGACATCCCTCTCACAATCCAGGACTGCTGGCTACTAACCACTCGCCTGCCTGCCTGCCTGATTGCCCTTAACCACTTCTGCCTGATAGCCTGATCACCCCCTAACCGCTTCCCTGCTGGCCTGATTGACACCTAACTGCTTCCCTGCTGGCCCAATTGCACCCAACTGCCCTCCCCTGCAGGCCTGGTCCCCCCCAATTACCCTCCCCTGCAGGCCTGGTCGCCCCCAATTGCCCTCCCCTGCCAGCCATCTTGTGACAACATGGGGGCGACCATCTTGTGATGACGTGGGCGAACATCTTGTGACAACATGGAGGTGACCATCTTGTGATGACGTGGGGGTGGCCATCTTGTAACGACATGGGGGCGGCCAACTTGTGATGACATGGGGGCAGCCATCTTGTGACAACATGTGGGCAGCCATCCTTTGATGACATGGGGGTGGCCATCTTGTGACGGGAGGGTGTGATGGGTCAATTTGCATATTATCTCTTTATTATATAGGATTTCTACAATAGGAGAGAAAGGCCAGAACTCAGTCTGAGCTCAACTCCACTGAAAGTGTTGTGGTTTTTAAGAGTTGGAGTTGGGGTCATAGGCCACCCATATTTGCCAGCTGGTTTTAACCAGATGAAAAATAAACTTTCTCTATCTTCATGACAGGAAGTATTTTTACAACTTAGAGCAAGACATCTGCCAAAATTAGGCCCCTATCTATCCTCTCACAGAAAGTGGAGATAGGAGTACACTCTTCCTTGATGATTATATTGCAAAGACACAGCTCCCAGGTCCCTGAGAAAGATATTTCTGGTTAGAAAAACTAGCAAGAAACTTTAAAAACTATTTTAATCTCAAAGGAGCAGAGAAAGGACTTATGATTACAAGTTTCAAAAGTAAATGCTCTAAGAAAAGGGAGGTCAGGAGCCTGGAGTCAGAAAGAGGCTTATTTCAAGTTTCATCAAGCAGAAGGGAATGTTAAGGCTGTCTTCATAACCTCTCAATCCCCACGTTACAAACTTAATTAAGTTCAACTACTTACCATTTTCTGAATATGCCATACGCTCTCTTATTTTAATATCAGGATTGTACAAAATCATTTTCTTTGAGTGGTAAACTCCTATATAAAATTTTTATTGGTTTCAATTGCTCTTAAAATATAGTATACAGTCTTTTTTAAAAAAATCTTTATTTTTGAAAGTATTACAGATACAGTCTTTAACATGGCTTAGAATTCTTGGCTATCTGGTCCTGACTAGGGTTTCAGCTCATCTTACATTATCTCCCCCAATACTCTGTTCTACAAAAAGGTTTTTGGTTGTGGTGGTTTTGGTTTTTAAAAATCACTATTTTGAGTGTGTTCTACTTCCTTTTACCAGATGATCTTTGTGTACACAATGCTCTTTCTTGAACTCATCTTTCACTTTGCTTAACAAACTCCACCAAGTTTAAGCAACATTTCCTTAGGGTAAATTTGGATACCATCTTACATGTTTTTAGATCCTCATTCTGTGTCTTCATAGAATATATTTCAGTTTGTAATTGTACTAGGTATATCCATTAAGAAGATTATACAAATTATATCTGTCTCCTATATATTTGTAATAGATCAGGGGTTGGATATACAGGGTTGGTCAAAAGTAAGCTTACAGTTGTTCATATGAAAAATAATACAATAATTAATAAGTGATAATGTAAGAATGTACTCACAACTATAAATCTACTTTTATCCCACCATGTATTGCTAAAAATTATATCCCTTTAATTTTTAGACCAGTGGCTGGAACATATAAGTTCTCATGGAAAAAGAGGGCTAAGTAATTAAATTGATATCTGAATTGTTCAAGAGTCAATTTGAATATTATTTCCTTGGTTAAGTCTTTCCTCATGCTTTAGAGGCAGGGTTAGTTCTTTTATATTATTGTTCACATATCCAGAATAGTATTCATTACATTGTATTGGTGGTCTCCTCCTTCACTAGATTATGAGTTTCTTAAGGGTAGGAACTTTTTGACATATTCCTATGCATCTTACCTCTTAGAGAAATGCCCAAGAAGTAGAGAAAATGTTCAATAAATTAATAAGCATTTATTAAACAGTCCAGTTTCTAATATTAGTTACAGTGTGATATTTGTTTACCTGACATTTATAAACATCATAGAAATTTGAAATTTTCAAATTAGTTTTTAAATGTATGTTTCAACAGTACTGAAAAAAATGAGAGAATACTTTTATTGATATAAAAATTACTCAAGTGCAGGGTAATACCTTCTCAGTTATTTGCAGAAGAGAACTTTAGAGAATATTTATGACTAAGTGACTGACCACAAATGTGTAGTAAACAAAATGTCAGGCCACTTAGGCAACACGGGATTAAATTTAAGTCTGCATAATCTTTATTCCTTATGGTCATTCATTCAGTGTTTATTATTAGCAATTAGTTCTAGATAGTTGATAGATAACAGAGAGAGAAAAAAGAGAATGTTCATTTTTATGTTTAATTACCCAAGAATGGAAGCTTCACCTCAATACTAATGATTACACAAAAGTTCAATTGTGCCTATTTTTGCTGACCATAAAAATATATTTATAATGAAAAACTAAATTCTGTCACTTAAATATGTTATAAATAGATAATCTTAAATATAATCTCTCTGTAAATGAGTTCCTTGTCACTTTTAACTTAAACATATTTCTATATCTATCTAATATGTTTTTGTTTGTTAGGGAGATAAGGTTTTTATTGGCTCTTCCCCACTGTTGAAGGAATAAAAATAGAGCAATTGTGGTAGATCTGAATGCAAATAGAATGCCAAATTTTACTTTTATCACAATATGTTGAGAAGACAGAATTTAACATAAAAACAGTGCACTAAAGAAGACTAAAGTTAGATAAGTTTCAGACAAAAGAGATAGCACCATGGAGTGTAAATTTTAGGAAGATTCCTTAAAATGGTTGAGATAGATCTTGAAGCATGAGTGAAACAACTGAATTGAAAGTAAGCACTTTATATTAGGTCGGCCAAAAAAAACCCCCAAAATGACAAGCTGACCCAGTGATCCCACTTCTAGGAATATATCCCAAGAAACTAGAAACACCAATTAGAAAGGATATATGCACCCCTATGTTCATAGCAGCACAATTAACCATAGCTAAGATTTGGAAACAGCCTAAGTGCCCATCAGTAGATGAGTGGATTAAAAAACTGTGGCACATCTACACAATGGAATACTATGGTGCTATGAAAAAGAAGGAACTTTTACCATTTGCAACGGTATTAAAGGAACTAGAGAGCATTATGCTAAGTGAAATAAGCTAGTCAGAGAAAGATAAATATCACATGATCTCACTCATTTATGAAATATAATGAACAACACAAGCTGTTGAACAAAAACAGATCCAGAGACAGAGAAACAATGATCAGACCGTCAAACCTCAGAGGGAAGGCAGGGGAGAGTGGGGGTAAGGGGGAGAGATCAACCAAAGGACTTGTATGTATGCATATAAGCCTAACCAATGGACACAGACAACAGGGGGGTGAAGGCATGAGTGGGGGGGGTGGGGGGTAATGGGGGGGGGTAAGGACACGTATGTAATAACTTAATCAATAAAGAAATTAAAAAAAAATGACAAGCTGAATATACCATGATGTGGTGCTAGAAAACTATACCTCATGCAGCAGAGAGCTTCCAGTTACTAAGTAGGGAGCAAAACATCAGAGAATTTAGATACAAACAGTGGCATGGTTTTTAATAAATATTATTCTAAGGCACAAACTCAAGTATTATCAGCTACATAATAAAGATTATTCTGTATTTGATGGTCCTTTCAACCACTGCTACAACAATTGACAATACAATAATTCATTCAGACAAGAGGTTTATTTTTATCTTTTTCTGACTTGTTTTTGCTTTTCTCTTTTCTCCTTTCCTGTCCTTTTTTTATTTTTAAATGTTTTATTCCTCTTAATTACAAGTTATAGAGACATAGTCTAGAAAATTTATAAAGTCCAAACATCTGTAACAGAGAAATTAAAAGTAACTTATAATTATGCATTCCAGTCGCCGTTGTAAGTTATTTTGGTATATATTCTTATAAATTTTTATGTCTCAACTAAGGATGTTTTATAGTTTTCAAAAAGGAGGAAGATAATTTATGTTCCTCAGAATATATCTTTCCTTTGATGATTTACAGAGCATTAAAATAAACATAAACACACACACACACACACACACACACACACACACACATCCACACACACCAACCCCACCATACCAATTAACTTTCTGCCTGTGTCTCACACAGTTGTAATACTGTAGACCGGAGGATTCTACATGAGAATGCCAAGTTTCAATATCTGTTATTTCTCCCCTCCCCCCTCCTGTCATGAGATGGGTAGTGCCTGAATGCATGTAGAAAAGAAGAAAATCATGAGGTTAGACATAGGTAATGGCCACTTAAGAAGGCGGTGTTCCTGTACAGTGTCTGGTTGATGCAGAAATATGTCTTGTAGTTAATGTAAGAGAGTTGGGGTGAGTAAAACCAAAGCTTCCTTTTTTCTTGATTAGTGTCCTAGGTCAGGGTCTGAGGTTTACAAGAAGATGACACCGTGTCTTTCCCCTAATGGACATTATCCACAGACACTAAGGAATTGATGACTGTTAGCCTGTTTTCAGTGTTAATATGTTTTATTATTTAACTAGAGGCCCAGTGCATGAGATTCGTGCACTGGGCCGGGGGACAGGGGGTCCCCTCAGCCTGGCCTGCACCCTCTCGCAGTCTGGGGCTCCCAGTGGGCAGTCGGACATCCTTGGCGCTGCCGTCACTGCTGCTGCGCTCGCCAGCTATGAGCCCTCGCCAGCTGTGAGCCCTGCTTCTGGCTGAGCTGCTCCCTCTGTGGGAGTGCATTGACCACCAGGGGGCAACTCCAGTGTTGCGTGTCTGCCCCCTGGTGGTCAGTGCATGTCATAGCGTCATAGCCACCAGTCCTTCTGCCATTAGGTCAATTTGCATATTAGCCTTTTATTAGATAGGATATTTCTAATATTTTAATGTGACTTAAGGAGATGATACACTAGAGAATGTTCCATTTACATTATCTTAACCTAGACATGCTATTTATCTTTAAAAATAGTTTAATGATTCTATTTGATTAAAAAAAGCTTATTCACTTTGGATAATAGAAGGTTGGATTATTTTTTTTAGGCCACAATAATCATAATTTTTATAAAAACTCCTCAAAAGATTGTTTCAGTTGACTAGAAGATCAGAACTCATAAAGATATTCTTAAAATCAGTTTTTGAATACCTGATCTCTGACATTCCTTCTCTATTCCTAAGAATCTTTAGAAAATTAATTGTGTGTTTTTTTTCAGCTTAGCATATAACCTTGCTGGTCTCTCACAGGATTAGATTTTCAAAATATGTAAATTTAATAGTTTTCTCTCAAACTTGTTAATTTCTCTCAAGTACCCAATAGTTTCTGATTCTTGAGAAGTTAAAAGGCAGATGAAACTTCAGAATAAAAATTGACAAATTCTATCAACAATAACTTTATATATTACTTTGTTTATAGACTTTGGGTTATATACTCATGCTTTTATCATTCCATTCCATCAGGTACCTAATTTTTGGTCTACTTTTCATATTTGTTTAAAAGCCTAGTGAGCTTATCTAGATTTCCAGAGTCCCATCAGGGGTGTGCTAGATATTTTCGCTTTTTAAGATTATCTTTCTACTTTTCTCCACCTGACTCTCTGGCCAAGAGATTGAGCAATATGGCTTCCAAGCCTTCTAGGTTCCAGTTCTGGGTGGCCAATAGGGAGCCTGGCAGAATGTTTAGATGGAGGGAAAATAATGGAATCACTTATATATTTTCCTAGCTCCATCATTTGTAGATCACCTCGAGCTAGTTTTTTCACTTATGTTGAAGGATGAAGCCTTTCTCAAGTACATACTCTATACAATTGCACTGGACTGAATAGTGCCCCCCTAAAATTTGTCATTTCCAAACCCAATATGTGACTTAATTTGAACATAGGATCTTTGTAGATATAACTGGTTAAGATGAAGTCATATTGAGGTAGAGTAGGCCCTAAATCCAATATGACTATAGTGCTTTTATAAGAAGAAAAGTGACAGAGACAGAAAGACATACAGGGACTATTGCCATGTAAAGACAGAGGTTGGCGTGATTTATCTATAAGCTAAGGAACACCAAAGATTTCCAATAATCTCTAGAAGCGAGGTAGAAGCAGGGATGGCTGTTCCTCTAAAACCATCAGAGAGAGAATGACCCTGCTTATACCTTGGTTTCAAACTTCTAGCCTCCCACATTGTGAGAGAATACATTTCTGGTACTTTCTTATAGCAACCTAGGAAACTAATACAACCACTGTGTCCATCAGAATTCCAGTAACTTCTTTCTTCTCATGTCTCTTTTGGTCTAAGAGTGGCAATGGATATACTTCTGATTATCTTTCATTGCTACTTTTGTTGTAAATTTACAATGAAACCCTCCTCCAAGTTTTGTGTTTTAAGTGTGCCATCTATTTCTTAATGAAAACCTAATTGGTAAATAATCAGTCCAGCAAGTGGCCAGAAAAAATAGACAGTTGAATACATATTCAGAGATTAGGCTGCTCCATACTTTCAAGTACCAAAAGAAAGATTTTCTTGCCTAAAGGAAATGAGGCACGCCTAATACTTACCTCTGGTGGCAGCATTAGGTAAAGGGCATAAAGTACATATAGCGAGCCAGGTTTGGGAGAACATGTGGCTGTGGCAACTAATCATAGTGGCAACATTAGTGATTATAGAAATGGCTCAATGACACTGCTTTTCAGGTTAGTCCTAGAGATCACACATATGTACAAATAGAAATGAGAAACTATGAACATGTAATTAAGAATATGTGTTGAAAATTAGAATGCCTCAATGGCAACTTTAAAGGAATCTGTTATTTCTCATATGAAGACAAAAGCCAGGATTTCATTGGAAGGATTATAGACCTTGAAAGACCAATTAACTGTTTAATCCCACCAGCTTTCTTACACTAATGTATGGGTCCTGTTGAAGAAGCAGCAGGAACTTGAAACATGGAATTGTTACATGTGCACATTCATGGATGGGGCTAAGAACTTTGAACCTCAGTGTTTCCTTGCATGTCTTTTGTCTCTGCAGACAACATCTTCCCAATCCAGTACCTCGCTTTACCTCTAGGCCCATCCTTGAAAGGTGTTTACCTATCGAGGAACTGTATTTAACTGGCAGCTTTAGCAGTTGGAACTGACATTAATAGTTAATTTGGTTTGATAATTGAAGCCTGGATGCATTGTGGCCTTTAGTTAATGAGGTCTTAACGCCAGAAGTTTCTTGTCAAACCACAGAGAAGGGTATCTGAAAGCTCCCAGAAATAAGAATATTGGAAGTATCCTATATAATAAAACCATGATATGCAAATTTACCAAATGGCAGAATGACCGGCTGCTGTGATGTGCACCAACCACCATGGGGCAGTCGCTCAATGCAGGAGTGCCCCCTGGTGGTCAGTGCGTTCCCACAGGGGGAGTGCTGCTCAACCTGAAGCCAGGCTCACGGCTGGTGAGCTCAGGAGTGATGGTGGGAGCCTCTCCCGCCTCCAAGGAAGCGCTAAGGACCCCTCGGGGGATGTCCGCCTGCCGGCTTAGGCCAGCTCCTGAGGGGTCCTGGACTGCAAGAGGAACCCTCCTCCCCGCCCAGTGCATGAATGTCATGCACTGGGCCTCTAATCTATTATAAGAAACCTGCTCAACTACTCATAAACCATACTTTCTATCATTCCCTTCATTAAAAAAGTCAGACATATATTGGTCATTAAAGAGATCTCTTGTGCTGCCTCTCAGTAGATCAGAAATAAAGTGAAAAAAGGCAAAAAAAGATGCTGTAATGGAACTAAGTTCCCATATTTCAATGGGGAAAAAATGGAATTTCAAAATGATAGCACCTGATGGCAGTGTTTAAATACCATAGGCAAGGTAGAAGCAAGTATAAATTAAGTTAAAAGAATTCCATGGGAACTAGACTATTTTGGCACACATAGATTTATAACAATGACTAATATATCCAGAATTCTTAAAATAAATGGGCAGCCAGATATGGTTTTGTTTGATATATGTAGGTAAAAATTCTAGATCCTCTGTCTAGAAATCTGAATATAACTAATATACTCTTATGTCTAAGCTTAAGCCAGTTCACAGATCTGGCGCTACTTAGAGAAAGAGGCTGAAACCTTTTATGGAAACACCCTACAATATAGCCACAGAATGGGGCCATTAATCTTCACCTGAGAACTTCCCAAAGGCACATAAATATCACCAAGTTTATTATTACACTGGTGAAAGAAAATCCCCAGACATTCCTGGGGTTACTGAATATTGACTCTGCTTTTATGCCTATCCTTAAAGATGCCAAATGCCAAATGCCACATGTTAGTGTAGTCAAGTGACAACTGAAGAGTTAACCTAAATTAATCTAATAGGGGTTTTGTGGGATCATGGATGCCCTGCGATTGTTTACCCAGTCCCAGAAAGTATAGTGGGGAATAAATGTTACTGGAAGAATCTCTGCACTTCTCACTAACACTTAGAGAGAGAATTGGAAGAGTATGAATTATAAGTATGACAAGAAGTGTATAAAAGTATTCTACAAATACCCACGCAAGATGGTACACTGAAATCAATACTGCATCCCTTGGAAAAATTACTGAAACTATTGCCAATAAATTGAGAAACGTGGTGCCTCTTATTGGCTCCACATTTAACTTGTCTGTTTGTCCACTGAGAAACCAAAAAGGATATAGAAAGTAATAGTATAAAATAAATAACTTATCCAGGTGTTGGTACCAATTATATCTGTGGTTTTGGATATGGCAACTTCGCTGGAAAAAAATCAATATAATCCCTGAGATATAGTACATAAATATTGATTTGGAATACACATTTATTTTTGTTGTTCCTCATCATAAACGGAAATGAAACATTTTTTGAATTTATGTAGAAAATCCAAACATATAGTCTTAGATTTTTTAACCAGAACTATAATTATGGTTTCTTTTTTCTTTTGGTTAATCCTCACCTGAGGATATTTGTTCCATTGATTTTTAGAAAGAGAGAGACGTCTATGGGAGAAAAACAAATTGATTGGATGCCTCCCACCAGAGTGCGAGATGGAGCCTGCAACCAAGGTTCGTGCCTGGACTAGAAGTGAACCCACAACCCTTCAGTCCAGAGGCCAATACTCTAACCACTCAGCAAACCGGTTAGGGCTCATCCTGCTTTCCATCCTGCTCTATCCTACATTGTTATCCCACAGAATATCATGCTAATTTATTTAAAAAATAAGACAGAAACCACAACTTTCAAAAATGAATCATGACTCATGAAAAGATAAACTTTACCAGACCATGAAAGGACATACAAGCTATCTAAGGTCAACTCTGAAAAACAATTTGCTTCAATTCCAAGTCATTCAGATCAAGAGGTTTAATAACAGTAATATATTACATCGTAGAAATGGTGACTCCACATGAATCCATGTATTTCAAGTGTAAACTACACAGTGTTCCAGCAATTTTTATCGTTTAAAAATTCTGAGTAATCAGTGCCCAAAAGCTAAAGACACATAAGGCTGATATGTTGATTGCAACCTTGTGGGAATGCAAGAAGATGACTCAGCTTATGTCTGGAACAGTGACCCACAGAAATTGTGCAATAATAAATGTGTTGCTTTAAATTCCTACATTTGTGGTAATTTTCTATGCAGCAATAGAAGCCTAATAACAGATTTTGATACCAGAGTGAAATGCTGTGGTAACAAAGACCTAAAATTGTCAGTGACTTTGGAACTGAGCAAGGGACTGAAGCTGGAAACATGTTGAGGAACATGATAGAAAGCCTAAATTACATAAACAGAGTTTTAGTAGAAATTTAGACTTGAAGGAAGCTACAGTGGAGGACTCAAAAGGAAGTGAGGAACAA
This sequence comes from Cnephaeus nilssonii, assembly GCF_951640355.1. Classification (NCBI taxonomy): domain Eukaryota; kingdom Metazoa; phylum Chordata; class Mammalia; order Chiroptera; family Vespertilionidae; genus Cnephaeus; species Cnephaeus nilssonii. The sequence goes on from NC_137084.1 coordinate 57,716,427, forward strand.
GTTACTAAAAACTTAAAGAATGGGGGATTCTTGTTATACAGTGACAGAAAATTTAGCAAAATTATCTCCTGCAGTTATCTGAAAATCAAGATGTTTAAGTGATAATTTGATTATATATACAGTTAAAGAGAGTTCCAAGAAACTTGCTGAAAATGATACCTGTTTTTTTCCTTAATGCTTATAGTAAAATGGGAGAGAGATAAATAGACTATTAAACCAAAAAGAAGCAGGAGTCAATAATTTTGAAAATTCTCAATCTCTCCAGATGGGAAAAACAAAACCAAAAACACCAACATTAAGAGATTTGCTGTCAGGAAAGCATACTTTAGAGAAAAGGCCAACATGTTAACTGCACAACATTGTACTAAAACCTCAGAAAGATAAAAAGGTCATAGTATTCAGTCAGATAAAGGATTCTTTCACAAGATTAAAAGTATGTCTCACAGATCCTCTCAAACAAAAGGGTCTTTAGGAAGCTTAATGGCATTGACCTTCAGCCACCTCAGCAGGAATTCAAAATAGAGTTGTTACAAAAAAATCTGTGGATGTGGCTTTTGTCTTGGAGTGAACTTCAGTGAAATCCATGGGAGACAGACAACATATTTGAGAAATTTACTTCAGTAAAAATTGCCATTTTGGACTGAAAGGGACAGAAGGACATAAAATGAAAACACTGTTGGAGTCCTCAAATTCTACTAAATGTGATGAGGCTGATAAAAGTTCTCTGCAAACACATGCTATCTTTCATTGCAAAAGGAAGCCTGGCTTGAAGGGCACAACCAAGAAACCAAGCTGAAACCAGGAAAAGAAACTAAAGCCAGTATTATCCCCAGGTTTTGAAATCTAATCAAGAAACTATAGATAATAGCAACAGCAAAAATATTGAAGCAACCCAAGTTACCATTAATAGATGAGTGGATTAAAAAACTCTGTGGTACATATATACAATTAAATATTACTCATCCTTAAAAACAGAATAAAATCTTACCATTTGTGACAGTATGGATGGACCTAGAGGATATTATGCTAAATGAAATAAGGCAGAGAAAGACAAATACCATATAATTTCACTTATATGTGAAATCTAAAAACTAAAATAAACAAACAAAATTGAAACAGACTCATAGATACAGAAAACAGACTGATGATTGCCAGAGGGAAGGGGGTGGGAATACTGGGTGAAAAAGGTGAAAGGATTAAGAAGTACAAATTGGTAGTAAAAGAATAGTCATGGGGATGTAAAGTACAACATAAGGAATATAGTTAAAAATATTGTAGTAACTATGTGTGGTGCCAGGTAGGTACTGCAATATTGCGGGGTGGGGGTGGGGGGTGGGGAACCTGTGTAAAGTATATGATTGTCTAACCACTATGCTATGCTACTTAAATTAATACAAAATTATCCTATACAATAAAGATGTAATATGCAAATGGTCGTTACGCTTCACGGCGTAACGACCAACCAAGTAATGACCAACCAAGTAACAACAGGATCACAGATCAGCAGGAGGGTGGGGCAGCGAGCTACAAGTGGGCTGCAGAGAGCTACAAGAGGGGTCAGGGCAGCAAGCTATGTGGGGGGACGGGGGGAGCTACAGGAGGGCAGGGCAGCAGACAGAGAGCTACTGGAGGGTGGCAGCGAGCTACTGGCACACAGATTTGTGCACAGGGCTACTAGTAATGAATATAAAGTGTAATTGAAAAATAAAATTAAAAAAATAAACAGAGACATTGTTTTCTGGGAAAAAAGAAACTATGGCTGGAGTTTGCCTGGATGTATGTGAAAACCAGTTTTATTTCTGACATTTATTTCCACTTACCAGTGACACTTTTTTAACTTTTATTTTCTCCATATTTGCTTCAGAAATCTGTAGCTATTATCTCATGTCTGTCCCACTATTGTATGTTGAGTATGTTTGAGAAAGATATTTTTTTCTTTAGTTTCACAGGTCCACAGGTGGGAAATAATGGTACTCTAAGAGCTGTAAATAATGGCTTATACACAGAAGCCTCATTTTCTTTCTTTTTAATACATTTTATTGATTTTAGAGAGGAAGGGAGAGGGAGAGAGAGCGGGGGGGGGGGGGGGGAGAGAGAGAACATCAATAATGAGAAAGAATCATTGATCAGCTGCCTTCTGCATGCCCTCCATTGGGGATCGAGCCTGCAACCCAGGATGTTCCCTGACCTGGAATTGAACTGTGACCTTCAGGTTCATATGTTGATACTCAACCACTAAGCCACACTGGCCAGGCAGAAGCCTCATTTTTCACCTGGACATGATCTATATGATGAGATCATAAACTTTGAGCAAATAATGAAAGGGGGTGAAACTGAAAGATTGGGAGAGTTATTGTATTTTGCATGTGAGAGTGTTGTGGATCAATGGAGCTGGATGATAGAGTATGGCAGAGTAACTATGGTAACTTAAAATAGCTCCTACTTTTTGGTGTTTACATCTTTGTTTTTCTGGTTTAAATATAAAGGAAGCCATCTCCCAGAACTGGGGGAAAGCATCTAAATGTTAAGAACAGTCCCAATTGACATCCAAGAAAAAAAATGAGGATCCCAGATTATAGCAACATGGAGTTGAATTTTGTAAGCCACCTGAAAGAGCCTGGAAATAGAGTCTCTTCAAGAGCCTGGTCAACATCTTGATTTTGACCTCATGGTACTCAGAGCAGAACAACTAGCTGACCTACCAGTCTTCTGACCTATAGAACAGTGAAATAATAAATTTGTGATTTTTAAGGTACTAAATCTGTGATAATTTTTTATGGCAGCAATAGAAAACCAAAACAACAGTGTATGGATAAGAAAAAGGAAGGGGTAGAGTAGGGTAAGTATAAAATAATTAAATCCTGGTATAAAAAATGAAATTAATAGATAATAGATTGATAAATCAATAAATGCCATGAACCTTATAATCTAGATAAGCAAATAAATGTCAGGAAAAAAAACAGGCTAAGTATTAAAAATGATTGTCTCAAAACATCAGAACAGGGTGATAGGAAGGTCTATTTGAGACTGATGATTGCTATTCATTGTGAGACTTTTAGTATTATTTGACATTATTATTTAAAAAATATATTATTATTGGTTTCAGAGAGGAAGGCAGAGGGAACGAGAGATAGAAACATTAATGATGAGAGAGAAACATTGATTGGTTGCTTTCTGCACGCCCCACACTGGGGATCGAGCCCAAAACCTAGGCATGTGCCCTGACCAGGAACTGTGGCCACCTGGATCATAGGTCGATGCTCAACCACTGAGCCACGCCGGTTGGGCAATATATATATATAACAATAATTTTTGGAAATGTCAATAGGGGCTATCTTGCAGTATTTCAAATAATTTTGGTTTTCATTTTAGAAATATTTTTCAAGTTTTTAAAACTCGATAATTATTACTTTTATAATCAGAAATTTAAAAAATTCTAGTGCTCATATTGTCAGAGCATTACTATAAATAATAATACTATTTATTTTTGTATGAATGTGCCATAAATTGCATATATTTTGATATCTTCCCTTTTCTCAATATCTGATAATATCACCCAGTATCTAACACAGGTAGTATGATGGTAATTTCTCAATAAATATTCACTTAATAAATACTTATCACCATCATTATAATTTGAAACACTCTCATGTACAATTAAAACTGGTAGTGAATTATATTTATTTGAGGTATACTTCTTTAAGGTACTCATCACAGTGTGCCTACTGTCTTTTACTACTGGCATGTTTAATTTGTTAGTATGAGCCTCTTCATTTAGATGAAAAAAGGTTAGGGCCAGAAAGGTGAAATAACTTTGCTGAGATCCACTAGAGCTAATCAGCTGAAAAGGTGAGATGCAAACCCAAATTATCTGACTGCTATTCTAGAGGTATCTTTGGTATGTCATATGAAACATCCTTTTATTCGGAATTTGTATTATTACCCGATTGCATTTGACTTTTAGTATTAAAATTTACACAAATAGTTGGAAATCTGGTTAATTCCTACAGTATTGTACAGGTATATCCACATAATCCTTGTCACAAATTATATCATCATCTCAGTGAAAATAATAACTGTGGCAATGTCTCCTTCCATTCTCCAAATATTTCAATAACTGGACCCATTAATTATAGTGATTTTTTATAGCAGGCTGTGGACTGGCAAACCATCAAGAGTATTAAAGTCAGGTTTCTTTATCTCGGCTGTTTTTTATTTCATTTCCTCATTTCTTTTTTATGAGATTGGTTTATGTTATTTGATTTCTCATTAAATTTTATATTTGTGAGTTTATTTTATGATTTCTCAGATGGGCCAAGACTCTCTTGCTGCAAGTGATAGTAAAAAGATGGATAACTTTGAGGAGACAGTTTATTTGATTAAAAATTGTGTCTGTATGATTCTCTACTAAGGACATTCTGCTTTGTTTATTGTTTTAAGAATAACCTAAGGATTTCTATGTTCTAAATTCTGTCTGAGTTCCTTTTAAACCATACTTTATGTCATCTATGTACCATCCAATAAAATCCAGATTTATAAATGTTTCCATTTCAAATTTTACTGCTTATGACTATGGTTTATCTGAGTAAACCATAGCTTCTGAACTAGGGTGGAAACTAATTAGATCTTTTTGAACATTGTTACTTTTTAAATGAAATAATAATATTTAATCTCTGTTCTTCATAGGGCTGTTGTGAGAGTCAAATAAGCACATCTTAATGAATATATATGAAAATGGGAAAGCACTGCTATTGCTGCAACTGTTTTTCTCTTTTGTGTTGGAACAGTGTACACAGTGGTGATTATTATTTGCATGTGCAGTTGCCTCACAATGTTCATTTTTTCTCACAGTCCTATCACTTTTGACCTATGCATTTTAAAGATCTGTTTTTAGGTGTTTAACTATTCAGGATTAGTATCTCCTCTTAATATATTGAGTACTTTGTCATTATGAACTGACCCTTTTTATCCATGGTGATATTCTTTGACCTACTATATTTTGATTAGAGTTTTCATGGTATATCTTTTCTACCCCTTTAATTTTGACATAGTTAGTTCTTTGCATTTAAACTGAGTTTCTTGAAAGGCATATACAGAAGAGTTATTTCGCTTTAAAAAAAAAATTCAGCCTGACACTCTCTGCTTCTTACCTGGATACTCTAAATATTTTAGTTCAAAGTGATTGTGAAGGTGTGATGTCAGCGAGAGGCCCCTCACTCTTGTCCCTCCTCAGCAACAATATGTGTAGCCATTCATGGATAAACGTGCTTTTGTGAAAACTCTGGGATCCAGGCAGGAGATCCTGAAACTTCAAACCCGTTGCCAAGGAAGGCCATTTTGAGAAGGTAGTCCCATGGACAGGTGGCTGATTCGCTGTCCTAGCTACAGACCTGGATTCTACTCAGTCCCTTGTGGCCTAGGCCAGTGGTCAGCAAACTCATTAGTCAACAGAGCCAAATATCAACAGTACAACGATTGAAATTTCTTTTGAGAGCCAAATTTTTTAAACTTAAACTTCTTCTAACACCACTTCTTCAAAATTGACTCGCCCAGGCTGTGGTATTTTATGGAAGAGCCACACTCAAGGGGCCAAAGAGCCTCATGTGGCTCGCGAGCCGCAGTTTGCCGACCATGGGCCTAGGCTATAGTTCCATTTGGTTATTCATAAAAATATAAAACTCACTGGTAACAGTAAATATATACTAAAATTTAGAATTACTCTGATGGAGGCATGTAAATGACTTTGATTTGTGGCACAAAAGTTAAAAGAGAGTAGTATCAAAGATAACTATAAATCCAATAAGTTGTTAATGGATGTACAATATAAAATATATAAATTATGATATTCATATCATAAAGTGGGGGAGGAGAAGTAAAAGAGTAGAGTTTTTATATGCAATTGAAGGAATCATTAACAGCTTAAAATAGAATGTTATATATATGTAAGGTGTTTAAGCCTCATGCTAATCATACACACACACACACACAACACCTATAGTAGACTAGAGGCCGAGTGCACAAAATTCGTGCATGGGGGGGGTGTGTGTCCCTCAGCCCAGCTTGCACCCTCTCCAATCTGGGACCCCTTGAGGGATGTCTAACTTACCGGGATCAGGCCTAAACGGGCAGTCAGACATCCCTCTCACAATCCAGGACTGCTGGCTCCCAACTGCTTGCCTGCCTGCCTTCCTGATTGCCCTAACCGCTTCTGCCTGCCAGCCTGATCACACCTGAACCACTCCCCTGCCAGCCTGATTGATGCCTAACAGCTCCCCTGCCAGTATGTTTGCCCCTAACTGCCCTCCCCTGCAGGCCTGGTCACCCGTAACTGCCCTCCCCTGAAGGCCTGGTCCCCCCAACTGCTCTCCCCTGCAGGCCTGGGTCCCCCCCCAACTGCCCTCCCTGCAGGCCCGGTTGCCCCCAACTGCCCTCCCTTGCAGGCCTGGTCCCTCCCAACTGCCCTCCCCTGCTGGCCATCTTGTGGTGGCCATTTTGTGTCCACATGGGGTCAGTCATCTTTGACCACATGGGGGCATCCATCTTGTGTGTTGGAGTGATGGTCATTTTGCATATTACTCTTTTATTAGATAGGATAGAGGCCTGGTGCACGGGTGGGGGCCAGCTGGTTTGCCGTGAAAGGTGTCCCGGATCAGGGTGGGGGTTACCTTGGGGCATGGGGCGTCCTGGGCAAGGGGCCTGTGGTGGTTTGCAGGCTGGCCACGCTCCCCGGTAACCCAAGTGGAGGCCCTGGTATTTGGGATTTATTTATCTTCTATAATTGAAACTTTGTAGCCTTGAGCGGAGGCCAGGGCTGTGGGAGCTTGGCTTCCTCAATCGCCGGGGCAACTCAAGCCTCCTGCTCTCTCCAGCTCCGTGGCTGCAGCCATTTTTGTTGGGATTTATTTATCTTCTATAATTGAAACTTTGTAGCCTTGAGTGCAGGCCTGGGCCAGCCAGTGTGTTCCTCCATTGCTGGGGAAACCCAAACCTCCTGCTCTCTCCGTGGCCACAGCCATCTTGATTGGGTTAATTTGAATACTTGATCCTGATTGGCTGGTGGGCGTGGCTTGTGGGTGTAACAGAGGTACGGTCAATTTGCATATTACTCTTTTATTAGATAGGATACACAAAAGGTAGAGAGGGATTAAAACATACCGCTATAAAAAATATATCACATAGGAACACAGTAAGTGAGGAAGCAAAAACACAAACGATCGATAAAAAGTCAGAAAACAATAACAAGATGGTACTAGTAAATCCTTGCCTACTAATATTCATTTTAAATATAATGGTTAAATTCTCTAATCAAAAGACACAGAGAGGCTGAATGGATTACAAAACTAGATCCAACAATATGCTGTGTGCAAGAGCCACACTTCAGTGTTAAGAACACATGTAGACTGAAATGGAAGAAATGGAAAAAGATGAAAGAGAGCAAGAATGATCTCTAACCCATATACAAAAATTAATTAAAATGGGTAATAGGCCTAAATTTAAGAGCTAAATTGGTAAAATTGTTAGAGTAAAACAAAGGAGTAGATCTCCATAATCTTGGGTTAGGTAATTAATGTTTTCTTAGATATACCATCAAAAGCACAAGTAACAAAAAAAAAATAGATAAATTAGAACTCTATTCAAATTAAAAATTTTTGTACTAAAATTGATGCCATCAAGAAAGTGGCCATACAACCCACAAAATGGAAAACAATATTTGCAAATCATATATATCTGATAAGAAACTGGTTTTAGAATATATAAAGAATACTTACAATTCAATAAAAAAGAACATATATCACGCCGAAACCGGTTTGGCTCAGTGGATAGAGTGTCGGCCTGCGGACTCAAGGGTCCCATGTTCGATTCCGGTCAAGGGCATGTACCTTGGTTGCGGGCACATCCCCAGTAGGGGGTGTGCAAGAGGCAGCTGATCGATGTTTCTCTCTCATCGATGTTTCTAACTCTCTATCCCTCTCTCTCCCTCTCTGTAAAAAATCAATAAAATATATTTTAAAAAAAGAACATATATCACAATTAAAAAATGGGCATAGTTTGTATATATATTTTTAAAGAATATATAAAGGGACATGAAAAGATGCTTGGCCTTTTGAGTCACTAGGTAAATGCAAATCTAAACCACAGTGAGATGCCAATTGAGACCGACTAGCATGGCTATAATAAAAAAGATATAAAACAGCAAATGTTACCAAGGATATGAGGAAATTGGAATCTTTATACATCACTCATGAGGATGTAAAATGGTGTAGACACTTGGGAGATATTTTGGCATTTCTTCAAAATGTTAAAAATTGAGTTACTATATAATCCACTAATTCCACTCTTGGATATATACTTAACAAAAAGGATAATATATGTCTGCCAAACTATCATACACAGATTTTATAGCAGCATTATTCATAATGGCCCCAAAGTAGAAATTAACCAAATGTCCATCAACTGATAAATGAATACATACAATGTGTTATATCCTTAAAATATTATTTTGCAATAAAAAGAAATGAAGTAATAATGCATGTCAAAGCATGAATGAACCTTGAAAACATGCTAAATGAAGAATCCAGTCACAAATGACCATGTGTTTTATGATTCCATTTATATGAGGTATCCACAGTAGACAAAGATATAGAAAAATAAATCAGCTTAGTGGTTGCCTAGGGCTGGGATGGGCGGGCTGGGGAGTGACTGACAAACATGGGTTTCTTTTTGGAATAATAACTATGCTCTAGCCCTAGTTTGTTTGGCTCAGTGGATAGAGCATTGTCCCACAGACTGAAGGGTCCTGGGCTCAATTCTGGTCAAGGGCATGTACCTTGGTTGCAGGCTCGATCCCTGCCCGACAGAGCACATGCCAGAGGCAGCCAATTGATGTGTCTCTCTCAGATCAATGTTTCTCTCTCTGTGTCTCTTCCCCTCCCTTCTTCTCTTTCTATAAAATCAATTGAGCCCAGCTGGTGTGGCTCAATGGTTGAGTGTCGACCTATGAACCAGGAGGTCATGGTTTGATTTCCAGTCAGGGCATATGCCCAGGTTGCAGACTCTATCATCGGTGGGGTGTGTGTGGAAGACAGCTGGTCAATGATTCTCTCTCACCATTGATGTTTGTATCTTTCCCTCTTCCTTCCTTTTTCTGAAATCAATAAAAAATGTATTAAAAAATCAATGAAAAAATATCCTTGGATTAGGATTAACAACAAAATAATGTTCTATATTTATATTGTGATGATGTTTGAATAATTTGGTAAATATGCAAGAACCACTTAACTGTATACTTTAAGTGGATAGATTTTATGGTATGTGAATTATATGTCAATAAACATATTTTCTAAAAGCAAGGGGAAACACTAAACAGCACTTTTGAGAGCCACTTTAATGAAAAGAAAACCTAGGGAGCCTTAATAACTGAGAGTTTTTTAAGTCTTTATTTTACCTTTATTTTTGAATGATATTTTTCATGAATATGGAATCTTAAGTTGAATGTTTTTCTTTCAGAGCATCAACAGTGACACTCCTGGCTTTAATGTCTTCATAAAGAAGTCTGCTATCAGCCCAGCTGGTATTGCTCAGTGGTTGACCATCGACCTATGAACCAGGAGGTCATGGTTCGATTCTGGATTTGGGCATATGCCAGGGTTGTTAGCTCCATCCCCAATAGGGGGTGAGCAGGAGGCAGTCGATCAATGATTATCTCTAATCATTGGTGTTTCTATTTCTCTTTCCCTCTCTGAGATAAAAATATATATATATTTTTTCTTTTTCTTTTTTTTTTTAAAATATATTTTATTGATTTTTTACAGAGAGGAAGGGAGAGAGATAGAGAGCCAGAAACATCGATGAGAGAGAAACATCGATCAGCCGCCTCCTGCACACCCCCCACTGGGGATGTGCCCGCAACCAAGGTACATGCCCTTGACCGGAATCGAACCCAAGACCTTTCAGTCCGTAGGCTGACGCTCTATCCACTGAGCCAAACCGGTTTCGGCTAAAAATATATTTAAAGAAGAAGTCAGTTATCATTCTTATCTTTGTTTGTCTTGTGTAAGTTGTCTTTCTTCTTAGACTCTTCAAGAACTGCCTGAATTTGGTGTTCTTTATTTTCTTTATTATTATTATTATTATTATTATTATTATTGGGGCTTATTTTTCTTTAATGGGCTTATAGTTTTATCAATATTTTGAAAAATTCAATACATATTTTAAAAAATATTTTCCTATCCACTGCCCACCCCACTGTTCTAGGTTCAAAGTCACTAATTTTATATTGCTTGAGGTTGACACAAAGCTCACTGATATTTATTTTTTTAGACTTTCTTCCTCTTTACATTAAGTTAGTTTCCATTACTGTGTCTTCAAGTTAACTATTCTTTTCTTCTGATTATTGACTTTGCTTTTATTTCCATAAAAAGTAATTTTTACTGATGTCATATTTTTTTATCTCAAGAGCTGATTTTTTTAAATATCCTCCAGGTCTCAACTTATGTTCAATTTTTCATTGATATTTTTGGGCATATATGGAATAGTTGATTTCTGTTTTAATGTTCCTTTCTATGATTTCTTTTATTTGTATCATTTCTGTGTCTATTTCTTTTGCATACATTTATTCCTCATTGTGAATTATATTTTTCTGCTTTTTTTGTATGCCTATTTTTTAATTTTTTAAATATTTTATTGATTTTTTACAGAGAGGAAGGGAGAGGGTAGAGCGTTAGAAACATTGATGAGAGAGAAACATCGATCAGCTGCCTCCTGCACACCCATTACTGGGGATGTACCCGCAACCAAGGTACATGCCCTTGACCGGAATCGAACCTGGGACCTTTCAGTCTGCAGGCCGACACTCTATCCACTGAGCCAAACCGGTCAGGGCTGCCTAGCTATTTTTTATTATATGCAAACTAGAGGCCCGGTGCACAAAATTCATGCATGGGGGAGAGGAGGTCCCCTCAGCCCGGCGTGTACCTTCTCCAATCTGGAACCCCTCGGGGGATGTCCAACTGCCTCTTGCAATCTGGGACTGCTGGCTCCTAACCACTTGCCTGCCTGCCTGTCTGATTGCCCCTAACCCCTCTGCCTGCCTGCCTGATCGCCCCTAACCACCTCTGCCTACCTGATCACCCCTAACCACCTCTGCCTGCCTGCATGATTGCCCCTAACTGCTCCCCTACCATCATTATCATCCCTAACTGCTCCCCTCCTGGCCTGATCGCCCCTTAACCGCCTCTGCCTCGCCCCGCACCCGGGACCCAGGATTCTCTCCTCTAGCTGGTTGCAGGCAGCTGGGACCCGGGCTTCCCTCCCTCTGGCCAGCTGCAGGCACCCAGGACTCAGGCTGGCTTTGGCTGGGCCAACCGCAGCCACAGGGATCATGGGTGGGTGGCTTCGCCTGGGCCTCAGCCACAGGTGCTGGTTCCTGGGACCATAGGGCAGGCAGCTTGTCCCTCCCCTGGGCTGCAGCCTGGCTGGTCCCTATTCCTCTCTTGTGAGCTCATTTGTGCCTGGCTGGTCCCCATTCTTCTCTCCCCAGTGTTGAGTGTCTGAGCCGTTAGGGCATAAGGGCGTGACAATCATTTGCATATTAGCTCTTTATTATATAGGACACATTGTGAATTTTACTAGTTGAGTACTAGACTTAAAAATTATTTAAAACATTTTTATAGCATATACTGCTGTTAAGTTTTATGAAAACAGTTTACCCTTTCAAGTTTGATCACATATATTTTTTTAAAGCAAAACAAAAGTAGCATTTTGTTTAGGACTGATTTTGCTCCACTTTGGGCCAGTATACCCTGGTAATTGCCTGGTAACCTTGAATTAAAATACTTTCAGTCTGGCTAGTAGAAACATGAGCTCTTTCTGGCCTTCTGTGAGCACCAGTGATTGCTTCCTCTAATATTTTTGGGTGTGCCTATTCTGGTCTAGTATGTGCATTTATTGACAAGCACTCAACTGAAGATTTAATAAGTATATGTAGGGTCTTCTGATTTCTAGAATGCTCTATTTCTGCAGCTCTCTCCTTTTTGATGCTTTAGCCACCTTGGCCTTCAGTGATCATAAGCTCTATCACCTCCCCTCTGTCAGACCTCTGTACAGACAGTCTTTGGGTTACATTGGACTCCACGAATGTCGTTTTGTGGTTATGTTGCTATGTCCATTTATACAAAAGAAGTTCTGTCATTTGGATGTATGTGCTTTATGTTTTTTATTATTTACTGTATTTACCACAAGTAAAGATCAGGAATTGTTATCTTTCTTTTAAATTTTTTTTTTTTTTTACTGTTTCACTTCGTTGCTGCTGTGTATGTGCTCCATGTGAGTTACATAGGTGCTTATGTAGGTGGGTTCTGAATTACGGCGAAAATTGCATTATGTCGAGCCATAGGAACAGATCTCCGATGTAACCCGGGGACCTACTGTACTATGCTTGGGCTCACCTCTCTAGGCAGGCTCTGAAATCACCTTTGCAGCAGTAATTGGAGCTATCATTTGGCCCATCTTATTTGTGTCTCCTCTTTTGAGATCCACGTCCTCTGATGCCAAATGTGCAATGTTTGAGAACCATTGTTTCTTTATATTTTGCCTCTTTCTTCTTTGGGTTGTTTCAGGGCCTGGGTTAATTCAATCCCTTTAGTTTATCTTGTCCAGAAGCTGAAGTGGGTTTCTCACTTTGAAGATACAATGTCTCATAACATACTTAAGTTGAAAGTTTCAATATAGAGGTTGCTATTACCTTATGTCATATTTTTGATTTGTGAAAAATATGTTCAGAAAGAAAAATATTTCTTATTTAAAAATTTCCCATTTGCTTTAAGCCTTAATTATACTGCAATGCAATTTCCCAGGGGCTTTTGTTTTATTTTTAAGGAAATCAAGATGCTATGAAATAAATAAAACATTTAAATACCGGGGATGTATACAACAAGGAGAGAATATTCCTTTTAATACCATTTATGTATACATTACCTTTATAATATGGAAGTTTGAAGAATGAAATTAAAGCCTTGAAATATATATATAACACATTATATGATAATATTAACTATAAATGTATGTGTGTGTGCGTGTGTTTAAGTGTGCCATAAAACACATACAGGTGATATCTATGCATGATGAGTAAATTAGGCCTCCTTCACTCCCACAAACCTTCACCCCCATCCCTCTGGCAACTTACACAGTGCTGTTTCAGTTCACAAGTTTCTGTTTAATATCCCACATATGAGTTAAATAATATGGTTCTTAGCTTTTTCTGCCTCATTTCACTTAGCATAATATTCTCAAGGTCCATCCACATTGTTGCAAATGGCAGTAGTTCATCCATTCTTATTTATGGCTAAGTAGTATTCCATTGTGTATACCATATGTACCACATCTTCTTTATCTAGCCATATTTTTAACAAAACATTTTTCTCTATTGCATATGTTGGTTTATGTAGCTCCTTTCCCAACCACATTTTGAGCAGTTGAGGAGAGAATCTTTAATGCCAAACATATGCCTGAAACATACTCAAATTCAGTAAATCAAATGGACACACAGATGAATGAACAGGTAAAAAATAGGATATGGTCTCTTAGCATCTCCCCAAGCACAAGAGAGAAAAACAAATAAATACGATCCAGACAATCTAGAGCTTTCAATAGAGGACAACTCTTAACTACTCTGAAATAAAAAGTGAATAGGAAGTAACTTACTTGGTAAAAATTTAGAAGTATCCTTGTATAACTTTCAGATCAAAAGTATTTCTCTGAGTTGCCTAGCATTCTCTCTTGTAGAAATCAGGTATTTAGTTTTAAAACAATAATTTTATTCTTACTAATAACAAATAGGTAACTTAAAATTTTAAGAAAACTTCTAAATAAAATTGAACACATATCTCATTTCATCCATGTAATAAGCCTAAAACCTTTCCATCAAATGCCAGAGCTTGGATTCTAACTGAGGTCTTGTGATACTATTGTTGATTTACGTATTACATATGCCTTTGTACCACAAAATAACTCCATAGAATGGTAACACGTAACATTATTACTTAGGTACAAAAGTCGTAGATAAAGTTCAGGCTATCCATCTGAAAAATTCAAATGAAAGAGAAAGCAGGACAGGCATGTTATGATGAATTAAACACAAGGGGACTAGCTTCTGGTTTCAGCTCCAGTATATAAGGACCTTTAAAATTCCCATCTTTAAAACAATAAAAAAGCTAGACGAAGTGAAAATCAATGACTTTTCTTGGATGCATGAAAGAACTGTTTGCAACACAAACTGCCACCCTGACATCCTGAGAAACAAGTGAATTAAATTACAGCCAAGGTCTTTGTACTTGCAGCAGCAGAAGTTCTTAGGGCTATAAACTAGTAGGAAACTTAAATGATAATTTTGCCAAATTGCTAGATGTTGAGTGTAGTGTAGTATGATAATGTGCAGTTAAAATGGGGCCCCTCCACTTTAATGGACTATACTTCTAGGATCCACACCAAGTTCTTATGGTGAAAATTTGAGCAAGATCCTATTGTAGCTCTGGCAGGGGAAGAAGAGAATAATTCTTGTGAAATGATGAGGCTTTCCCAATGGAGATTTTGGCTTTATTAAGGAGAAGGAGAGAGAGAGAGAGAGAGAGAGAGAGAGAGAGAGAGAGAGAGAGAGAGAAGAGAAGAGAAGAGAAGAGAAGAGAAGAGAAGAGAAGAGAAGAGAAGAGAAGAGAAGAGAAGAGAAGAGAAGAGAAGATAAACATCATACATGCCCCAACCAGAACCGAACCCACAACCTAGGTATATGTCCTTATTAGGAATCAAACCTACGACCTTTCTGTGTATAGGATGATGTTCCAACCAACTGAGTCACACTGGCCAGGGCATACCATATTAATTTAAAATGTTAATAAAAGGAAAAATATGGGTCAGGCATGAGAAAACATTCTGTACTATCTTTTCATGTTTCCTGGAAAGTTAAAACTATCCTATCTAATAAAAGAGTAATATGCAAATTGACTGTACCTCTGCTACACCCACAAGCCACGCCCACCACCCAATCAGGAGCAACTATGCAAATTAACCCAACCAAGATGGCTGCAACCACGGAGTGAGCAGGAGGCTTGAGTTTCCCCAGCAATGGAGGAAGCCAAGCTTCTGTAGCCCTGGCCTGCCTTGGCCTCCACTTTCAATTATAGAAGATAAATAAATCCCAGATACCAGGGCCTCCACTTGGGTCACCAGGGGGCGTGGCCAGACTGCAAACCACCATAGGTCCCTCACCCAGGCTACCCCACGCCACAAGGGAACCCCCACCCTGATCTGGGAAACCAGCTGGCCCCCACTCGTGTACCAGGCTTCTATCCTATCTAATAAAAGAGTAATATGCAAATTGACCATCACTCCAACACACAAGATGGCTGCCCCCATGTGGTCAAAGATGGCTGCCCCCATATGGACACAAGGTGGCCACCACAAGATGGCCAGCAGGGGAGAACAGTTGGGAGGGACCAGGTCTGCAAGGGAGGGCATTTGGGGGCGATCAAGCCTACAGTGAAGGGCAGTTAAGGGGTGACCAGGCCAGCAGAGGAGGGAAGTTGGGGGGGACCAGGCCTGCAGGGTAGGGCAGATGGGGCAAATAGGCTGGCAGGGGAGCAGTTAGGCATCAATCAGGATGGCAAGGGAGTGGATAGGGGTTGATCAGGCTGGCAGGCAGAAGTGGTTAGTGGCAATCAGGAAGGCAGGCAGGTGAGCAGTTGGGAGCCAGCAGTCCCAGATTGGAGAGGGTGCAGGCTGGGCTAAGGAACACACACCCTCATGCACGAATTTCATGCACCAGGCCTCTAGTTCTAAAATAAAAAGTTATTTAAAAAAGGAAAGTAAAACGGATGATTTGTCGATCAAGATATTATTGAGTCAATCGCAAACCTTTAGGACCTGGGAATCTCAATGTGTGGGAGAGAATAGATGTTATTAAGGTAAAAAGACCTTTGCAATGCAACTGGAAGATGCTATCCTAACATTTTTATGGACTCAGTTCTTAAAAGCACATCCTCTCTGTAATGTATCCATTGTGAAATAGTCTTAGGAAAATGCAAACATTCTCTAATATTTTTCATATTAAACAATGTATGCGTTTTTATTATATAATATTCCTTCTGAATATACTATCTAACTTTTCCTAAATTTCATAGTAAATTTCAAAAAATTTGTCTGCTGTAGGAATTTGTCTTACCTTTCTTACTTCCCATACTATAGTCAGACTACTCCATCCTCAACACACCACTAACATTTATTCTTGTCAACATTACCAGTGACTTCTAAACATTCAAGGCAAAGATTACTTATCTGTTCTTATCTTATTCAATTCTCAACAGCATTGGACACAAATTAACTCTCTCATCTTTTTGAAACACTTTTGTCTTGCTATCATCACACCATACTTACATTATTTTTTTTTCCCGACTAACTGGCTGGCTGTTCCATTTTTGGCTCTTTCCCTTACTTTTCTGCTAGGCCTCTAGATGTAGTACAAGAGTGTTCTATCCAATTTCCTCCATTGTTCTTCATATATACTACTTTCTTAGGTGATTACAAACAGAATAGTGGCAACATCTTCACTTAGTTATCTAATATACATTTCAAATTCAACACAGCCAAACATAACTCTTATTTTAATTCTGCTGTCCTTTTTCTCTCTATTCTTCTTTATCTCAGTAAATGGCACTGCCAATCAGGGGGAAAAAACACACATACAAAACAGACAAACAAACAAACAAAACCCTAAAATTTTCTAAATAATTGCCAAGTCTTTCTGATTTTACTTGCAAAAGTTTCCTGTTACCATCTAATATTTTGCATCTCCAGTGTTAACACCTTAATCCAAGTTATTACTATTATCATTTCCATAAAAAGAT
Source organism: Cnephaeus nilssonii (assembly GCF_951640355.1). Lineage (NCBI taxonomy): Eukaryota > Metazoa > Chordata > Mammalia > Chiroptera > Vespertilionidae > Cnephaeus > Cnephaeus nilssonii. The sequence continues at coordinate 57,733,322 of NC_137084.1, forward strand.
ACTGTAAGAATCACTTAACTAGATGTCATACTTCTCTCCTGTTTATCAATGTCCTATGGTATTTAAATGAAGTTGATTTTGTAAAAAACCTATCCTGTGTGTAGTTGGGAATCTAACATCTCCCCACATGATTTCTGCAAATCTGTGTGGAAATTTCATTCTCATAGTTGCTTCTATCCACCCCCCTCCCTTTTGCATACATAATGCACTCTAAAACTCATTTGGAATTCAAGGTTTTTTCCTCCCACATTTGTTTTATTCCCTGACATATGCCACTGTGATATGGGATACAGTCCCTTTTCATTGCTTTTTCCAAAGTACACTTACACAAAACATATATGTAAATTTTTACCGAAGTTTGAGGTAATAGGGGGAAATGTACAGTGAAGTGCCACAAGACTTAAAGTTAGATCCTGCTGTTGTTAAGAATACTTCAGACATTCTCAATGCTCACCATCTTCTTAAGGATGATTTTTTTTCTCTATGCCCAGTTGTGATTTTGCATAGCCCTTTTTCTTCTCCGATTTATTTTCTTGTACACCCACATTCCTGTTAATTTATTATGTAGTCAGCTTACGTACATTTTGTTTCATTGCCTTTTTTCTAACTATATGCCAGGGGAAGGAGGCAGGAAAAAGAGAGAGCTTCTTATATCTTTCACATTCAAAATTATCTACAAGGTATTTCTTTAAATAAAATTTACTACTCTAGAGAGAAAATGTTCCACTCCTTAAGGCAGAAAAGGAAGCATTTTAAAAACTATGATACACTAATATATATTCATAGCATTCCTTTTCAATGGTTATCCTTTGACTACAGAATAAACTCCAGATTTCTTAAAATAGACAATGTGGTCCTAATATTGTGTTCCCACTCTTATCTTCTCTTAAATCCCCTATACCCGTGGTCAGCAAACTGCGGCTCACGAGCCACATGTGGCTCTTTGGCCCCTTGGGTGTGGCTCTTCCACAAAATACCACGGCCTGAGCGAGTCTATTTTGAAGAAATGGCATTAGAAGAAGTTTAAAAAATTTGGCTCTCAAAAGAAATTTCAATCGTTGTACTGTTGATACTTGGCTCTGTTGACTAATGAGTTTGCTGACCACTGCCCTATACGTTTCATGCTATGGTCAATCAGTAAATTCCTCCTTCCTTAACCAGACTGCAATCTGCCATGCTTCTGTGTCTTTCTTCATACTTGTCATTTTTGCCTGGACTATCCTTTCATAGTTTACCTCCCTGAAGAATTCATGCTTTAAACACAGTTCTCACATTAGCTCTCATATTATTCTCCTTAGCCTACAAGTAGAACAGAGGGCTTTCTTTTATGTTCCACAATTGAAGTGGATTATAATCACCGATTTAAGCATCTTTTCTTAAGTATATCTCTCTCAAGGATATATATATATATATATATATATATATATATATATATATATATATATATATATATATTTCTGTACCATGGCACCAAAGAGCTCTAATACTCAATAATTATTTATTTTGGCTCAATGGTTGGTTTTTAATGCACATTTATATTGTGTTTATTTTGTGGACTCATAGATGTTGCTTACTAATCTGTTCTTATAGATCTGTACCCTGGGCAAAAACATCTTACATTTCACATGGTATTCTGGGATTTATCTAGGTTCAAGCTCCATTTCTGTTCCTTACTAACAGTATATCTTTAGGCTAGTTATCCGGTCTCTCTAATCCTAATTATTTTTAGCTCTTAGTGAGCATAATAATATCACTATAAGTGAGTTTCTTTTGGAAAACAAACCGGATGAAATATATTTAGTATAATTAGCAAATAGTGGATAATAAATTTGTGTTTATCCTTCTTTCACTGACTTACTTATAGAGCTGATGAAAGACGGCCCTTAGAAATAAAGGGCAAGCTGCATTAATGAAGAATGCTTTAAAACACGGCAGAGTTCCAGGAAGCATATGAAGCACCCCTAACCCCATCTCTGTCTTCTAACTCGTTCCTTCCCCCAAATTAATAGAATCCAAAAGCATATAAACTCATATTTTTACTTTGATACCATATTTTATTCAGATAAAATAATCAGAATTATTACCCTTTCCTTCATATTTGACTTCTGAGCATGTGCTTGTAAACAAAGCTTAAAATAGTTGTTCTGTTTCAGGGTTGAAATGGCATGTGTACGAATATGGAACCACCACATGTAACTTTTGTTTTTTGTTTATTGATGAAAGTAATATTGAAAATCCAAAAACTTCAGAATACATCTGTGGATTGCTATGGTGAAGTATTTTTAGAAGTTCTCTTAAAACATTTTAACAACAGTTATAGAATATGTCTTGATGGTTGTATGTTTTGTGTATTTTGGTCATTAATTTTTGGGCCATAATAGCTGTTTATTTTTAAAATCTCTTATTATTTTACTAGAAGCCCGGTGCACGAAATTCGTGCACGGCGGGGGATTGTCCCTCAGCCCAGCCTGTACCCTCTCCAATCTGGGACTCCTGGAGGGCAGTCGGACATCCCTCTCACAATCCAGGACTGCTGGCTCCCAACTGCTTGCCTGCCTGCCTTCCTGATTGCCCCTAACTGCTTCTGCCTGCCAGCCTGATCACCCCCTAACCACTCCGCTGCCAGCCTGGTTGATGCTTAATTGCTCCCCTGCCAGCCTGTTTGCCCCCAACTTCCCTCCTCTGCCAGCCTGGTCACCCCTAACTGCCCTCTCCTGCAGGGTTGATCACCTCCAACTGCCCTCCCTTGCAAGCCTGGTCCCTCTCAACTGCCCTCCCTTGCAGGCCTGGTCCCTCTCAACTGCCCACCCTTGCTGGCCGGGTGCCTCTCAACTGCCCTCTCCTGCTGGCCATCTTGTGGTGGCCATCTTGTGTCCACATGGGGGCAGGATCTTTGACCACATGGGGGCAGCTATATTGTGTGTTGCAGTGATGACCAATCTGTATATTATTACTCTTTTATTAGATAGGATAGAGGCCTGGTGCATGGGTGGGGGCCAGCTGGTTTGCCCTGAAGGGTGTCCCAGATCAGGGTGGGGTTCCCTTGGGGCGTGGAGCGGCCTGAGCGAGGGGCCTGTGGTGGTTTGCAGGCCGGCCACGCCCCCTGGCAACCCAAGCAGAGGCCCTGGTATCTGGAATTTATTTTCCTTCTACAATTGAAACTTTGTAGCCTGGAGCGGAGACAAGCCTGCTGCTCCCTCTGGGGCGGCAGCCATCTCTGTGGCAGTTAATTCACCTTCTACAATTGAAACTTTGTAGCCTGGAGCGGAGCCAAGCCTGGGGCTCCGGCAGCCATTTCTGTGGCAGTTAATTCACCTTCTACAATTGAAACTTTGTAGCCTTAAGCGGGTGAGCTGGGCCAGGGTGTGCGGAAAGCTTTGCTTCCCCTGTTGCCGCTGGCAACCCTGGCCTGCTCTCTCAAGCTCCATTCTGCCGCCATTTGTTTGAATTTGTTTACCTTCTATAATTGAAACTTTGTAGCTTGAGTGGAGGCTTAGGCCTGCAACGGCTATGGAAAGCTTGGCTTCCTCTGTTACCTGGGAAACCTTGCTCACTGTGGTTGTAGCCATCTTGGATTGGGGTTAATTTGCATACTCGCCCTGATTGGCTGGTGGGCGTGGCTTGGCTGGTGGGCATGGCTTATGTAGCGGAGTGATGGTTAATTTGCATATTACCATTTTATTAGAGAGGATAAATTGAGATATTTATTTTTGTGATGGAAAACAATAGGTTTAAAATTCAATATCCTCATCTCTGTTAAAGATTATTTTTATTCTCAAATTTTCTGATATGATACTGATTTTTAGCAGTCAAAAATGTATTCCACTTTTTTCATCTTCTGAATTAAAATTTTTAAATTATTTGAAGCTGCTCAGTAATTAAAGATAATTTGTTTTCTAATTTGGACACAGTTGATTCAGTCCAGAGTCTTCTTGAAATCAAATAATGTAAACCACCAACCAGTTTGGTTAGCCAAATGAATGAAAAGAAAAATCAGATTAAACTGCTAAAATATTCAGACATTCTAGTTGAGCATCTGGAAGCTAAGAGAGTTGCTTAAGTAAGACAATACAAGATTCTTTAGAAGATTACAATAAGTATTGGAGATATGAATATTTATATGAAAACATCAAAATTCTACATTTGAGTATGAAAGAACATCTTCCAAAGAAAGGTTTGGGCTTTGACCTGTTCCTGTGAGAGAATCTCAAAACCTTGATATTCTGCTTCATAAGATTATCATTAACTGTGATCTTGGAGCATATCTGATAATTTATTTTAACAGTTATTTATGGTAAGGACCTTAGGCCAAGTGATATCGGCTTGATTTTGTAGGGGCTGGAGAATGAATAACTCAGGTCAGACATGCAGGCAGTCAGCTCTGCTTATATATGTGACTAACCCCAAATAAAACCCTGGAAGGCAAGGTTTGAGCGAGATTTTCTGATTGGGAACACTCCCTAAATATAGATGCACATTGTTCCTGGTAGAAGTAACTGCTGTCTGCATGACTCCACTGGGAGAGGATAACTGTAAACCTGCTCCTGTTTTCTTCTGGGCCCTGCCCTATGCAAACCTTCCCTTTGCTGATTGCACTCTAGGTCCTCATGCTGCCATAAACTGTACTCATAGGAATATTGGCTTTTCTGAGTTCTGTGAGTTCTTCTAGAGAATTATTGAAGTTGAAGCCCATCTTGGGGATCTCCCAAACTGCATTTTTGAACATACAATCTCTACTAGCCATTGGTCAATCTTCCTTTTATACAAACCCCGCTTTAATTGTCTACATAGAACGTTTTACTTTTTTAAACACAGGCGTTTTCTGAAGGTTCATTGCTGTGTACACAGTACCTTAGAGAAGTACCTGACACAAAGAAGGCACTCAATAATCCTATCTAATAATAGACAAATATGCAAATTGACCATACCTCCGACACACCAACAAGCCACGCCCACAATCCAATCAGAGCGAGCATGCAAATTAACCCAAACCAAGATGGCTACAGCCACAGAGAGCAAGGTTTCCTAGGTAACAGAGGAAGCCAAGCTTTCCGCCTGCCCTTGCCAGGCCTAAGCCTCCACTAAAGCTACAAAGTTTCAATTATAGAGAGTAAACAAATTCAAACAAATGGTGGCAGGATGGAGCTTGAGAGAGCAGGCCAGCGTTGCCGCCGGCAACAGGGGAAGCAAAGCTTTCTGCACACCCTGGCCGGGCCCACCCGCTTAAGGCAACAAAGTTTCAATTATAACCCCAACACAAATGGCTGCCGGCCTCGCCTCGGAGGGAGCCCCAGGCTTGGCTCCGCTCCAGGCTACAAAGTTTCAATTGTAGAAGGAAAATAAATTCCAGATACCAGGGCCTCTGCTTGGGTTGTCAGGGGGCGTGGCCGGCCTGCAAACCACCACAGGCCCCTTGCTTAGGCTGCCCCACACCCCAAGGGAACCCCCACCTGATCCGGGACGCCCTTCAGGGCAAACCAGCTGGCCCCCACCCCTGTACTAGGCCTCTATCCTATCTAATGAAAGAGTAATCTGCAGATTGATCATCAACACACAGTAATCTGCAACACACAATATAGCTGCCCCCATGTGGTCAAAGATCCTGCCCCCATGTGGACACAAGATGGCCACCACAAGATGGCCAGCAGGAGAGGGCAGTTGGGAGGCACCCGGCCTGCAAGGGAGGGCAGTTGAGAGGGACCAAGCCTGCAAGGGAGGGCAGTTGGAGGTGATCAACCCTGCAGGAGAGGGCAGTTACGGGTGACCAGGCCGGCAGAGGAGGGAAGTTGGGGGCAAACAGGCTGGCAGCAGAGTGGTTAGGGGGTGATCAGGCTGGCAGGCAGAAGCGGTTAGGGGCAATCAGGAAGGCAGGCAGGCAAGCAGTTGGGAGTCAGCAGTCCTGGATTGTGAGAGTGATGTCCGACTGCCCGTTTAGGGATCCGACTGCCCCCTGGGATTGGGCCTAAATGGGCAGTCGGACATCCCTCGAGGGGTCCCATATTGGAGAGGGTATAGGCTGGGCTGAGGGACAACCCCCCTCCGTGCACGAATTTCGTGCACCGGGCCTCTAGTTATTTATTAATAGACCAAATTAATGACATTTATCTACCTTGATCCTATTGTTTCTTTACTGTGTTAAGAAAGTAAAGAATTTTTCAGATGATGTCTATTACTAGCCATCTTTATCTTCCTTATAATAACCCCATGTCAGCTACCACTCCAATATAATCTGTCCCCTACCACCACTCATTACCTCATTTCCTCTCTACCTTACGTCTCTCTTTCCCACATTCCAGTCACCCAGTCCTCATTGGTTGTTCCTTACACACTCCAGGGACACTTACTCCTCAGGATCTTTACATTCTCTGTTCCCTCTGCTTATAATGCTACTCCTCAAGTTATCTGCATGTTTCAGTCCCTCATCTCTGTTCTTTTGTCAGATATCATCTTCATAATGAAAACTTTTCTTGCCACTCCATTCAAGTAAGCTTAAACCCCCTCCTCACCCTCATTAACACTTCAGTATTCTCAATCTTCCTGTTTTATTTTTCTCCTAGTCATTTATCACTATCCAGTACATGGTGGTTAGATATTAACTTATATTTTTTTATTGTATATCTCTTTCCTTTGCACTAGAACCTAAGGTCTATGTTGGCAGGATCTATATTTTAGTGTTGAGAATAGAGCTGGGCATATAAAGGTCATTCAATAAGTTATTGAGGAGTAATCTTAAAAAATATGACTTTTTACCAGTGAAAGAGGTAAACAGATGTATAGAAGAAGGCACCCTAAATATGTGAAATAAGCATGACTTTATAGTTCTCAAACCCTAATATTTACTAGTAGAATAAATTATCCAAATTTTTAAATCTGCTAAATTATATCTCTTTACTGATCTTATTGATACATTAAACCAACTTCTAAAATTTTTCCTGAGACTCAAATAAGATCATGTAAAACAGTGCTGACATTTTAGTAGATTTTCAATAATTTAGTTTTCATTGTCCTTAAATAGGGTGTATGCCTGTGTGTGTGTGAAATAGTTTATAAAATGGTGTCGATTAATGTGATGGTGTTTTTCATTTCAAGCTACCATTAGCTTGAAGTAAATGAATAAATCTATAAAAATCATAGAAACTTGAAGTTGAAGGGAATCGCAGATACCATCTAACCTAAGTACCTCATTTTAGAGATATAGAAAGTGAAAGTGAAAGCCAGAGGAATTAAATTAGTTGTGGTGGCTTTGGAAGTACAATGCTAGTCTCCTGAATTCTATGTAGTGCTCTATTTTTATTTATTTATTTTTAAAATCTTTATGGTTGAAAGTATTACATATGTCCCCTTTTAGTGTAGTGCTCTTTATAATCACAGTAACGAGCATAGAGACACTTATTTTCTCACAAAAGTTTTTATAAAAGACTGAACCTGCTCCACCAGTCTTTTTAGGTGTAGGGTTGAATCATTAAAGATACCAAGGCTAACAAGTGGCTAAAGAGAACCTTTCGAAAATCTGAGAGGAGGAAATGGTCTAGGACACATACACTTTCTTCTTCTTCTTTTATTTGGACAGACTGCCCTGGAAGTGAAGGGGACATTCACCCAGCCTCCAGCCTTGGGTACCCTAGCTGAGCATTAACTAATGAGCAGCATCCTTTAAATTGTGCAGCTGTGCGATAATCATAAGCCTGGGAACATGCTGAGCCAGGAAGCTGACAGCAAAGTGGTTCCAGTTCCCGAGAATTGCATTTGTCTAGTAATGACTGCAGTTGTCTAAGTGTCATTTCACTTAGAAGATGGTGCCTTTGCTGAACGGAGTTGGGAGAGGCAGAGACAGCCACAGTCTTGTGGTCATCGTTGCCTTGCAATTGTGCAGGCAGGTTAACTGGTCAGGCTGTTCCTTTGGTTTTGGCTATTTTAAAAATGGCAAGAAATAAAAGATAACCATAGCCTGATTGTCAATTGCCTTGGAGAAGATACAGTCAATTTTCTCTTTGTTCTTAGCAGAAACACTAGTGGTGTTACCTCGGGGGCGGGGAAGCCGTATTGTGGAGGTGTAATTAGTGTGACCTGAGAGCTTTGTGAAATGCACAGTCTTAAGAAAAATGCAAGTATTCTGAAAAGTTCACTTATCCCCTTTCAGTGAAAGACTATTCCTTTTCCATGCCCATAATATCTACAGCTACTTATATATTCAGATCAAGGCTTTTAAGTTCTTAAAGTCTTCATCTACTTATCACGAAATTTAGAAACATGCAAAATATCCTTACCAAAATGTACATTCTGGAACCCTCTCTAATCCTTTCCCTCGCTGTCAAATCCAAAATAATACTATGGCAGAAAAATTATATGACAATCGTACCCAGCTAGAGTGAATTACTAATTTTCCAATGTGAATTCTCAGAAGTTACAGCCAAAAGCTATTGTGGAAACAGGATTACATTTGCTCTATAATTTGGCATCATGTGGGCTGGCCCTGTGCTTCCAATTAACTAAGAAACAACACACGTCTAACTAGGGAATATGAGGGTGGAAAATACCTACATTTTTGTGCATTGCCTGCTTAGCTCAATTGGATTTGTCTCTGTTTTATTCCATGAGAAAATTTGATTAACCTTTCTTGTGAAGAGATGAAAAGAAAGGAGAAAATAATATCTACCAATGATTATGTATCCTTAACTCTAGTAATGCATATTTTCAAGGGTTTATATGGTCTCATTGTTTTCAGTAGCACTGAATCCCCATGAAAGGTTTCTTCAGGTATTCAACTCCATGAGTAAATGGTAGAAATTTACAAATTGTCACTATAAAATGAGGACAGTGGATAAAGATCTCATCAGGATAAGCACTTGTTTTTAAAAATTGTTACCATTGTATCTCACCTGCCTCTGGAATGCTCTCAATTGTCATTTGTTGCTTCCCATGATCCATTTAAGTCATATGTTGAATCCTCAGAGATTTAACTGCTCCAAGTTTAAATTAGCATTTCTTGAAATATGTCACTTAGTACCTTTACAAAACTTCATGCTGAATGTTGTCATTTACTGTCGCTGCAGAATTGCCAGGCAGAAGACAGGTTAGAAACAAGAAGAGGTGGCTAAGTGAAACAAAAGAAGTAATGCTTGGGATTTTTTGCACAACCATTTACTGGCTGTTTTCTATGCATTTCTATGCACAACAAAAGCATTATCTTGTTTCTCTGCTCAAGAAAATTCCAACTCAATAACCAATCAAGTTATCAAAGGGCCGAACAGGTTCTAAATCCTAATTCGATCCCATAGTAGCCATTTGATCTTTGGCAAGTAATTCTTTACTTTCATTAAGCCTCTGTTTCATAACCTGTAAAGTGAGATGACATTTTGCAGAGAAATTCACTAAAAATGAAGGATGTGGGAAGGGCTTTTTCTCTATTTGTGATTCCTTCTCAATAATAACTCAGCCCAATAGGTCATCTCCACCTCTTTCCATGGCTAATGGAACTCCTTATGCAAAAGAAATAATAATACCAAGTAATGATTCTTTTTATTCATGGTTCAGATTTTTTTTTTAAATTAAAGGGTTAGTTGCCAGCATAGACAATGCTGTAGGCATTTTAAATTTAATGATATTCACTATTTTTATTTAGTTTTTAATATGAAATCAGGCTGATTTACCTCACATATTTCTCTGAAGCATCTCAGCTGGAAGATGAATACTAATTACAGTGAACTAGTAAATACTTGAAGAGGGTAGAGGTAAGGTTGGAAAACTTGGCTATGGAAGGACTGGTTCCTCCAACATGCTACTTTGTAGATAAAAGCACCTGGATGGAAGGCATTTGAAATGTCTTCTATAAACCTTGATGATTCATGACTAAGGTGTTCTTTTATGTCTGAAAATTCAATGGCTTTGTTTGAATAGTTCTATCCTTAGTTTGTAGTTATCGTTACAAATATGTTGTAAGCAAAAAATTACAGAGCTCTATTACTAGTACACGTTTTAATGGGTAGATATCTGAGGGGAAGGCAAAGAGAAAAATTCACAAATAACACAAAGAAGAAATTCACTGTAACATGGATATGATGTCTTTATCCCTGTCCTTATCCCTGTCTTTATCCCAGTGGGGAGAAGAAAATGGGCAGGCTGCAAGGAAGACTTTGCTGAGAGAAGACATTTGTATTCAAAGACACAGGTAACAGGGAAATTAAGGAAAACAGGAAGAGCTTCACGTTACCTAGAGAAGGGCATACAAGCCAATTTCTAAACCAAGGGGAGAGCCATGGATATAAATACAGGAAAGATAGCTTAAGAGAGTTAGCAGAAGTGTTTTCCAGGTGATTTAAAATTTTTTTCATTTATTAAATTGATTGGGGGAGACATTGTCAACATGAACATATAGGGTTCATGTGTAGGTTTCTATGTTAAAGCATGTGGTGCAATATTCAGGTAATTTTTGAAGACAGGTATCTGACCTTGGGCATCTCATAGGCTTTCAATAAAGAGTTTATAAAGGGCAATGACCAGGTTAAGAGAAGATTACAGTTTGGGCCAGTATTGTTTCTGGCACACTAGATAAGTCTTCACAACAATTCCTCGTTGAGGAGGAAATGTCAACTGCATATCCTTTACATTTCATTATATATGAAAGTAATCCATGTGTTTGTCACCTGAATGTCATTAAGTCTTCCAATGATATGTGGTCCATCTGGTCTTTAAATACAAACAAACTTCCTCGAGTTCCAATTTCACTTCTTACAGAAAGTCCAACCACCTCCCAAATATTTTGCATGAATTTAGTAAACATACCTTGATCCAAATTTTTGCTTCTATTGAATTCTCAATTTTACATTCTTTTATTTGCTCTTTTTACCCCTAAACATAGAGAAAAAGCTCCCCTTTAAACTTCAGTCATTGATTATGCTAATTTGAACAAAAGTGTTTCATTAAATATGAAAAATAACCAAAGTCAATTTTAGAACAGCATAGAACATATCATAACTTAAAATCAAATTATCAAGCAACACAATCCTTTGGCCCCTTGGCCATACCTGCGACACCCCCTTGTCCAATCCTGTCCAATCCTTGTCCAATCCTGTGCCACAGATTAACTTTTTATAGCTGACTTCCTTACAGAACCACCTGATGCCATGTTTATTCGATCTACCTTCTCTCTATCCTTTTGTTTTTCTAATTCTTCAAATGTCTGGTATTTGTGATTCTCAACAATTTATTGATTTCTGATGCTAGTACCCCCTCCACACTTTGTAGGAGAAAGGACAGGATAAGAAATCACCTTGTACAACTAAGCAGCAACCCATCTAGGTGTTTTCTCCTTCCACCACCCATTTTATATAGATAAAACAGACATATAACATTATTTAAGGTGTACACATTATGATTTGATACATGTATATGTTGTGAAATGATTACCATGAAAGATTAATTAACACATCCATCGTTTCATATAACTACTACTTTTTCTGTAGTGGGAACATTTAAAACCTACTTTCTTAGCAACTTTCATGCATATAATACAGTGTTATTAACTATAGGCACCATGCTATACATTAGATCTCCAGAAACTATTAAATTTATCACTGGAAATTTCTCCCTTTGACCTATATCTCTCCATGTCCCCTATCCCCTGGTCCCTAAAACCCACCATTCTACTCTGTTTCTATGAGTTCAGCTTTGTAAAAAATTCCACGTATAATTGAAATCATACAGCATTTGTCTTTGTCAATTTATTTTACTTAGCATATATACTTAAGATACACGTTGTTGCAAATGGCAGAATTTCCTTTTTTTTCCCTTTATTGATTAAGGTATTGCATATGTGTCCTTATCCCCCCATTACCCCACACTCCCCCACTCAGCCCTCACCCCCTTGGTGTCTGTGTCCATTGTTTAGGCTTATATGCATGCATACAAGTCCTTTGGTTGATCTTTTCCCCTTACACATACCCTCCCCTACCTTCCCTCTGAGGTTTGATGGTCTGATCAATGCTTCTCTGTCTCTGGATCTGTTTTTGTTCATCAGTTTATGTTGTTCATTATATTCCATAAATGAGTGAGATAATGTGATATTTATCTTTTTCGGACTGGCTTATTTTGCTTGGCATAATGTTCTCCAGTTCCATCCGTGCTGTTGCAAATGGTAAGAATTCCTTCTTTTTTACAGCAGCGTAGTATTCCACTGTATAGATGTACCACAGTTTTTTAATCTATCCATCTGCTGATGGGCACTTAGGCTTCCAAATCTTAGCTATGGTAAATTGTGCTGCTATGAACGAACATAGGGGTGCATATATCCTTTCTGATTGGTGTTTCTAGTTTCTTGGGATATATTCCTAGAAGTGTGAGGATCACTGGGTCAAATGGGAGTTCCATTTTTAGTTTTTTGAGGAAACTCCATACTGTTCTCCACAGTGGCTGCACAAGTCTGCATTCCCACCAGCAGTGCACGAGGGTTCCTTTTTCTCCACATCCTCACCAGCACTTGTCATTTGTTGATTTGTTGATAATAGCCATTCTGACAGGTATGAGATGGTACCACACTGTCGTTTTGATTTGCATCTCTCGGATGATCAGTGACTTTGAGCATGTTTTCATATGTCTCTTGGCCTTCCTTATGTCTTCTTTCGAAAAGTATCTATTTAGGTCCATTGCCCATTTTTCTGATTGGGTTGTTTATCTTCCTTTTGTTAAGTTTTATGAGTTCCCTATAAATGTTGGAGATTAAACCCTTATCGGAGATAACATTCGCAAATATGTTTTGCCATGAAGTGGGCTTTCTTGTTGTTTTGTTGATGGCTTCTTTTACTGTACAAAAGCTTTTTATTTTGATGTAGTTCCATTTGTTTATTTTCTCTTTAGTTTCCATTGCCCTAGGAGCGGTATTGGTGAAGAAATTGCTTCAGCATATGTCTGAGATTTTGCTGCCTGTGGATTATTCTAAGATTTTTATGGTTTCCCATCTTATGCTATCCATTTTGAGTTTATATTTGTGTATGGTATAAGTTGGTGGTCTAGTTTCATTTTTTTGCATGTATCTGTCCAATTTTCCCAACACCATTTATTGAAGAGACTGTCTTGACTCCATTGTATCTTGCCTCCTTTGTCAAATATTAATTGAGCATAGTGGTTTGGGTCAATTTCTGGGTTCTCTATTCTATTCCATTGGTCTATATGTCTGTTCTTGTACCAGTACCATCAGTTTTGAGAATGGTGGCTTTGTAAAACCTTGATATCTGGTATTGAGATCCCTCCTACTTTATTCTTCTTTCTCAGGATTGCTGCAGCTATTTGGGAGTAATTTTTGTAGAGTTCTTTCTAGGTCTGTGAAATATGCCATTGGTATTTTAATGGGGAGTGCATTGAATCTATAGATTGCTTTGGGTAGTATGGACATTTTAATGATGTTGATTCTACCAATCCATGAACATGGTATATTCTTCCATCTATTTATGTCTTCATCTATCTCTTTTTTCAGTGTCCTATAGTTTTCCACATATAAGTCTTTTACCTCCTTAGTTAAGTTTATTCCTAGGTATCTTAATTTTTTTGGTGCAATGGTAAATGGGATTGTTTTTTAAATCTCTATTTCTGTAAGTTCACTATTGGTGTATAAAAATGCCATAGATTTCTTGGTATTAATTTTGTATCCTGCTACATTGCCAAATTCATTTATTTTATTAAGTATAATAATTTTTGATGGAGTCTTTAGGGTTTTCTATGTACAGTATCATGTCATCTGTGAATAATGACAGTTTTATGTCTTCTTTTCCAATTTGGATATCTTTTATTTCTTCTTCTTGTCTAATTGCTATGGCTAGCACTTCCAGTACTATGTCAAACAGGAGTGGTGAAAGTGGGCATCCCTGTCTCATTCTTGTTCTTAGATGAAATGGTTTTAGTTTTTGTCCATTGAGTATGATGTTGGCTGTAGGTTTGTCATATAAGGATTTTATGTTGAGGTATGATCCCTCTATTTCCATTTTGCTGAGGGTTTTTATCAAGAAAGTGTGTTGGATGTTGTTAAATGTTTTTTCTGCAATCGATTGATATGATTATGTGATTTTTATCTCTCAACTAGAGGCCTGGTGCACGATATTCATGCACTGGAGGGACAAGAGGGGGTGGTGGTGTCCCCCTCAGCCTGCCCTGTGCCCTCTCACAGGCCAGCATCCCTCGCTCCTTACTGCCTTCCTGCTTGCTCCTTACTGCTCAGCTGGCTGCTCCTTAGCGCTGCCACGGAGGTGGGAGAGGATCCCGCCACTGTCGCTGCACTTGCCAGCCATGAGCCTACCTATGGGAGCACACTGACCGCCAGGGAGCAGCTCCTTCCTTGAGCATCTTCCCCCTGGTGGTTAGTGCACCTCATGGCAACTGGTCGTTCTGGTTGTTCCACCTTAATAGTCGCTTAGGCTTTTATTATATAGATTTGTTTATGTATCATGTTTATTGATTTGTGGTAATTGTACCATCCTTGCATCCCTGGGATAAATCCTACTTGGTCATGTGTGTATGATCTTTCTGATGTAATCTGATTTGCTAGAATTTTGTTGAAGATTTTGGCATCTATGTTCATGAGGGATATTGGCCTGTCATTCTCTTTCATTGTGTTGTCTTTATCTGGTTTTAGTATTAGGGTGATCCTGGCTTCATAGAATGAGCTTGAAGTGTTCCCTCCTCTTGAATTTTTTGAAATAGTCTGAGGAGGATAGGTTTTACTTCTTCTTTGAATGTTTGGTAAAACTCCCCTGTGAAGTCATCTGGCCCCGGGCTTTTGTTTGCCAGAAGCTTTTTGATGACTGCTTCAATTTCCTCCATAGTTATTGGCCTATTGAGATTTTTAGATTCTTCCTGATTGAGTTTTGGAAGATTGTATTTTTCTAGGAATATGTCCATTTCCTCTAGGTTGTCTAGTTGGTTGGGATAGAGTTGTTCATAGTATTTTTTAACAATCCTTAGTATTTATGTGGGGTCTGTTGTTATTTCGCTTCTTTCATTTCTGACTTTATTTGGGTCTTCTCTCTTTGGTTCTTGGTGAGCCTGGCTAGAGGTCCATCAATCTTGTTTATCCTTTCAAAGAACCAGCTCTTGGTTTTATTGATCATTTGTATTGTTATTTATTTATTTATTTATTTTGTCTCTATGTCATTTATTTCTGCTCTAATTTTTATTATCTCCTTTCTTCTGCTCACTCTGGGCTTTTCTTGTTGGTCTCTTGCTAATTCTTTAAGTTCTAGAGTTAGATGATTTATTACCAGTTTTTCATGTTTTTGGAGGTAGGCCTATAGAACTATGAACTTCCCTCTCAGGACTGCTTTCACTGTGTCCTATACGTTTTGTATTATTGTGTTTTCATTGTCATTCATTTCCTGGATGTTCTTAATTTTCCTTTGATCTCTTTGGTAACCCAATCATTGTTTAATAGCATGCTATTCAGCTTCCAAGTGTTTTAATTTTTTTGGTTCTTTTTGTTGTAGTTTATTTCTAATATTATGCCACTGTGGTCTGACAAGATGCTTGATATGATTTCAATCTTTTTGAATTTGGAGAGACTTTGCCTGTGACCCAATATATGGTCTACCTTTGAAAATGACCCATGTGCACTTGAGAAGAACATATATTCCCTGGCTTTGGGGTAAAATGTTCTGAAGATGTCAATTAACTCCATCTGATCTAGTAAGTCATTTAGGATTGCTATTTCTTTGCTGAATTTTTGTCTAGAAGATTTATTCAGTAATGTCAGTGGGGTATTAAAGTCCCCTACTATGATTGTATTGTTGTCAGTCTCTCCCTTGATAGCTTCCAGGAGGTTTTTTTATGTATTTGGGTGCTCCTACATTGGGTGCATATATGTTTACCAGGGTTATATCCTCTTGTTGTATCGATCCCTTTAGTATTATGAAGTGGCCTTCCTTATCTCTTGTATGGCCTTCACTTTGAGGTCTATTTTGTCAGATATAAGTATGGCTACCCCAGCTTTTTTTTTCCATTTCCATTGCCTGAAAGATATTTTTCCATCCCTTCACTTACAGTCTGTGTTAGTCCCTTGTTCTGAGGTGGATCTCTTGTAGACAGCATATATATAGCTCATTGTGTTTTTTTTTTTTTTATCCATTTAGCCACGCGATGTCTTTTGACTGGAGCATTTAGTCCGTTTATGTTTAAGTTATTATTGATAGGTACTTGTTTGTAGCCATTTTTATTTTTTTTACCTGTGTTCCTTCTTCCATTTTTATTTCTTCTTTTTCCACCAGTCCCTTTAGCATTTCTTGCATTGCTGGCTTGGTAGTGATAAAGTTTCTTAGCCTTTTTTTTTGTCTGTGAAGCTCCTTATTTTCCCTTCAATTTTGTAAGATAGCCTTGCTGGATAGAGTATTCTTGAATTTAGTCCCTTGGTAGAATTTCCTTGTTTATATTAATATGTCTAAATAATATTCTAGTGTGTGTGTGTGTGTGTGTGTGTGTGTGTGTGTGTTCATCTTTTTTATCCGTTCATCTACTGATGGATGCTTAAGTTTGTTTCCATGTCTTTGCTATTGTGAATAATGTTTCAATGAACATAGGGGTGCAGATATCTTTTTGCGATAGTGATTTTATTTCTTTCCCATATATACTCAGAAGTAGGATTGCTGGATCAAATGGTGGTTCTAATTTTAATATTTTAGGAACTGCCATACTGTTTTCCAAGTGGTTGTACTAATTTACATTCCAACCAAATTTGCATCAAGCTTTCCCTTAACTATACATCTTCACCAAAACTTATCTCTTGTCTTTTTGATAATAGCCTTTCCAGCATGTGTGAGGAAATACCTCATTGTGGTTTTGATTTGCATTTCCCCGATGATTAGTGACATTGAGTAATTTTGAGAATGGAATATAAATGAGGGACATCTTATTTGACCATCTTATTTGTCAACACCCATCTAGGTATTTTCTTAATGAGTAACTATTTACCTGGTAATACTGCTTTTCCCCTAAAATGCAGCTCAGTAATAACTGTACTTATTCTTTCTTTCTAATATAAAAGTTATATATAGGGGAGTATATATAGTTTTCATTACAGATTTTGGATTATAGATTCAATTGTTTTTCAAGTGACAAGTAATAAGTTACAGGTTATTTGACTGAGCAATTACTAGTCAAGAATTTGATATTCAGAATGAGAATAAGTCATCAGTATCTTAGGGCTATAAGTAGAACATATTACAAAGTTTGTCAAATTTCACATTTATTATTATAATTGGGAGAATTTTCTTGTCTTTTGTGTATAAAATATGAAATTTGTAGCCACTTTTGATATAAATATTTGCTTTATATTCAAATTTTAAAACCTATTAATTCAAAAGCTTTTAGTTTTCACTTAGAAATATCATAATTCTACTTAATAAATTATCTAGTTTTAACAATTACCTTTAAACCATCCTTTATAATAATTATCTTAAAATTTTAAATTGCCTTTATAAATTTAAAATAGTCAATTTTTTTCTTTGTACTTAACTGCCTAATAAAACCTTTCTAAGTACTTAAAATAGTCTTATAAACCTAATAGCCTAAATTTATAAATGTGATAATTTGTATATTTAATATTGTTACAAATTAAGTAATTTTTAACCTTTCACATTAAAATGAAAAGTTTCATCATTAACTTAAATATTTTCATTATAATCATAAAGTTAAACCATTAGGTACCCTAATGTGTATTTTTCTATCAAGCAACAGTATTTATAACTGTATATATGTACACACACAGGCACACAAATTGTTCATAAGCTTAACATAAGAACATTAAAATTATGGGCTCCCTTACTTTTACATTTTAAAAATTCACTCAAAATGAAATGGATTTGCCCACTAAGGAAACAGGGTTGCCCATCATGGGAACTTTAGTACCACTCTAAGCAAATTAGGATTATTTTCCTAAGGAATTTGGGGTTATGTGCCAAATTTAGCAGATGTTGCACATCAACCAGAGATTATACAGGAGACCTGATGTCTAGATGGTTTTTCTCAGAACAAAAAGAAACACAAACAGATCTCACTTATAATTCCTATGTTCCAATTCCAAGTCCAAACTTTCCAAATAATATGGTCTTTTAGCCCAAATCCCCTAGATTTATGTAAGCTAATAGATACTTCACAAGTCCTGCTTGAGTCACAAACCATCCTAGATTGCTTTACTTATAGAATAGATTCAAGTCTCTCTCTCCCTCTCTCTCTTTTTTTAACTTCAACTTCCTTCTGAACTATTCCCAAATATTCCCATCTGGGAGGGCCAAAAATCTTAGGTATATTAATATTACTTCTGATTTGATTCTGTAGGTCTTGTGACATATGTTTGCATTCTGCTCAGAACACTAAACCATAACAACAACAATAATAGGCCTAAAATGTGAATTATTAGTGCTCTTTCCAAGGGAGTTATATATTAAGGCAGAGATATATTGGGTTTTCACCAACATCCCATTGGTGATCAACTATGATAAACTCCTCATTGAAACCACATAAAATAATGGATTAATAAATGTCTCTCCTCACTACTTTATTTAAAGTGAAGAATTGCCATTCATACATGGAATTCTCTCCTTCAGGTTACAGCTTTACTATGCTTATTCTTTACCTCGGCCACTCTACAGATCTTTCGTAACATGACAAAGCTACCTTCTCCCTCCTTCATGGTGATTCTGTCATTCTGTCTTCTATCTTAAACCGTGTGGTACATTTTTTGTCATGCTAGGGAATAATCCTAATATCCCATTCTGAGAATCAAATACCCTTACTAGGATGGTCCATTTACCTTCAATTCTCTCATTGTTGTTCATATCTGCCTTTGATTTCCTGGCAAATAGCCCTATTTTACTAATTATACCATTTCCTGGCCTAAATGTTCTCCAAAAATTCCTTTTATATTTATGGTACTCTGGCAGATAAAATACACTATATGCATATGAGTAAGTTAGGATAGATCATATTATAAATAAATGTTGAACTAAAGTTTTCTTTAATTATTTGAGTTGAGGCCCACCACCACCTCCAGTTTCCCAATACTTCCTATTAAATAGTTCATGACAATATTATTCCACAGAAAACACTTAGAAAAAATGTCTGACCTGTAAATAATTAAATTTTTATTTGTTACCTAGATGCCTCTTTATGGCGTATGTGGTTTTTAGAGCTGAAAATTATGAAAAGCTTGTCATAGGGGAGCTAAATATTCTATGTACTTGCTAACATTAAAAATAATTGCGGAAGCTTGGCAATAGGTGCAATCATTTAATTATTTCATTATCTCTTTATGTCTTCATTTCATATTTTTGGTTTTACCTAAAAAGAGTTTCCAATGTGTTTGGCTATACCTAAATTAGTATTTCTCTGTATAATATAGGTATTAGGAAGGCAGGATCATGATTCACCTTACTATGGTTCTTAAGCTGTAGCATATATCAGAATCACCTAGAGGGCTTGTTAAAATATAGAATGCTGGACCCTACTCCCAGAGTCTCTGATTTAGTAGGTCTGAGATGCAGCCTAAGAAATTACATTTCTAACAAGTTCCCTAGTGTTGTCAATGTGACTTGTACAGAGGCCACACATTGAGAATCACTATCTTAATACAATGACGAATAAGGCCATTCATTAGATATTGATAACATTCTTAAAATATGTTCAGGAGTCATTGAGAAAAAGTTAATTCAAGAACCACTCTGTATAACTTTTATCTTCCTAATTCTCAATTTATATGTCCTTCCTCTCTAAATATCTCAAAGGAATTTGATGGTCTCATATCAAACAGTCAAAGTTTAAAAGAAAACAGAAGACTCATTCACAATAAGAAAATCAAGGGAGTTTTGTTTATTAGAGAACTAGTTACAAAGGTGTGGAATTAACACCAAAACCTGGCGCTTAGTGGTAGTCAGGCTATTGATATCCTCAGTCATAGAGGAATATAGCAATGCAGGGGATATTGCAACCCAGAGACACAGAGTTGCCTAGATCAGTAACCTTCAAACAAGTAACACAACTAGCTCAAAGTGGCTTTCCACAGGCAGGCATGGAATCCCTCCCATAGGGATTCCCAATGACCAAAACCCAAAAAAGTTGCTGGTTATGGGAACCCATGAACATAGAAAGTTCATATTCTCTACCTCCTAGAGCAGAGTTTCATATAAAAGAATGTATTCACCAAATCAAAGGCTCAGTACCATTTGCTCAAAGCTACATTAATTTTCTGCAATAAATACACATATTCAATATAGCAACTTCATTAGAATTACTTGGTAAAGTTTGTAGTAATCCACTGTGATCCAGTTTTGGCAAGGGCCAAACTGGTAGATTATATGGTAATATGATAAGGACTATCACTCCTGTATCCTTTAATTATTTTAGGATGACATCAGGTACTATTATTCCCAAGAGAATGCAGTATAGCTTGTAATTTAGTATTTTGCAAGAGCAGGGAAATTTTCAGAGCTTCCGCTTGGCCTTTATCAGCATGATAGATCTTACACTATATGTCAAGGAGCCAATATGAGGATTTTGCCAACTACATATATATCAATTAAAATTATTTATTCAGTGACTGGGATAATTATCAGCAGGAGGAATTATGAGCACTGTTGACCCACTATGAGCTGGATCTGAGCCTGGACTCCATTTGCTTTCTGATTCCCTGTGTCTAACCATCCTTACCAAATATCCTTTCTGCGAAGGTATGTGGTAAACATTACTGGGTGTAATTGCACGGCGCTTCTTTCTTGAATAGCTGGCCCCCTTTTCAATGAAATGACTCACATAAAGAAACTGGGGGAAATATTTTTATTTGGGTGGCTGTTCTCAGCCTCCATTATTTCCCATCCTTGATTTATTTTTATTGCATAAATTAAGCAACATGTTTTTGGGGCTGCCCTTCTATCCTGTCTTAGGGACACTGTGCTATTAACCATCTCCATAGATCACTTTGGGTCTGGGACCCCTGACTGTTAAAATTTTGTCCTGTGGCTTTGCAAACGAAACCATCTATAAAAGTATACTTGAGGGATATGTTTTTACCTTTCAGCACTTTCAAGATGCTCACATATATGCTTAGTGAAAGTTCCTGTTATAAATTATCATATGGAACAAACCTTGATATGGAATTAAATCTTTGGTATAAACTTAAGTGTAAATAAATATGTCCAAATATTTTCAGGGTATCTAGCAGCTTGATTAGAGGGTGAATGAAATAAGTTGACAGAGTCAATGTTTTAAAATTAGATGTAGAAGCTGAACTCAGGACTAAGAATAAAATAAACTGTGCCTTTTCTATCATGTATTAATTTTTTTCCGGTGATTAAAAAATAACACAAGTAAGAAATTGATACTTAGAGAGAAATTTCCTCTTTAAACACAAAAGGTAGCCATACCTAACCCTATATAATTCTAAATTCAATGTGTGTCACAGTAGACATTACCTAATGAGAAAAGGTCACAGAACCTACTTTAAGAGAGGAAAGATAGCCTACTTGAATAATTTCTCGATAAATTGTGAGAACATATTTGTCACTGCTTTGTAGCAAATAGCTGCATAATCTTGAGTAAGTCCCCATTTCTTTTAATTAAGCCTCAGTTTCCTCATTAGAACAATGAAGGGGCAAAATTAGATGTTTTCTTTCTTGTTACGTGTGATGCTGCTCTCTATAGAGGCAATATGGAAGGGAGCAGGCATGCTTGCAAGGATACTGGAATCCACAAATGAAAGCAAAACAAAAATAGATTTGATCTGGGCTCCACCACTCACCAGCTGTATGCTAAATTAATAATTTGCTTCATTTATCTAAGCCTCTGTTTCCTCAACTGGAAAATGTGAATGATAATAAATATAAAGATGAAATACAATAATGCACCTGGCATAGTGCCTAACACATGCTCCGTGAGAAGAAATTGCTATTTAGTGAAATAGTTAAGAGTTCCCACTCTAGAGTCCAACTTCCAAGTTCATATCCTGGCGCTTCTAATCACCATCTGTATGACTGTAGGCAAAAATTTAATGTCTCTATGATTCACTTTCCTTTTGTACAAAATACTGTTTTCATGAGGTAATCACATAAAACATTAAGCATAGTCCCTGGCAAATAGTAGCTATCAGTAGATGCTAATTGCCATTATCATTAACTCTTAGATTTGTTAGTGACGATAATTCATTAGACTTTTTGGGGGTTTTCATATTCCTATACATAATAGTAAGCAATCTTATTGGCCTTCCTGACATATTTTAACCTCTTTTCAGAAGCTAGAAATAATTATGGTTAGTCGAATTATTTAAAGCAAGAGGAGAGAAGAAGACCAAATGCTGAGCCAGTTAGCTATGGAGCATTCCCTCTCTCCAGGCGATATGACCTGTGCATAGGTAACCACAGGACACATGTGCTACCTGTGCTCCTAGCACTCAGAGCATCATCCTCACTGAGACCCACTTGGTCATCATTGCCCACCCACCTTCTTCCTGAACACAACATGTCTTTGAATAGACTGCTTGCCCAATATTATTTTTTGTTTTTATCTCCGGTACTATGAATCCTCAACTAGACAAAATGCCTTAGATTCTTGATTATAAACAGGTATCAAATGATAGAAACAATATAAAAAAATGTGTCCCAAATGCTTTTCTGTGCTTTTCTTCCATTTGATATTCAACTCTACTTAGTTTTATTTAAGATATCTGAAGGAGATCTCTCACTGGCTAGAATGTCTCTCTGACAAATGCATGTTGGTGAGTCTATGCCTCACGTACTACTGCTTCAAGGCTTGCTGCTGCTGTAGCTGCTGGGCACTGAGGGGTCAGAAAAGGCTACAGCCTGCAGGAAACCATGAAGCAAAAACATGAAGTGAGGGGAAGAGACCTGCGGGGGAATTGGGAACACCGGGCTTACAATTCAGTTCTGCTTAACTCCTTGTGCAGATCTCTTTTTACCACACACTAATCATTCCCTAACTCTGGAAATATTTTTTAAACTATATTTTTATAGATGTCAGAGAGGAAGGGAGAGATAGAAACATCAATGATGAGAGAGAATCATTGATCGGATGCCTACTGCACTCCCCTACTGGGGATAAGCCTGCAACCCAGGCATGTGCACTGACAGGGAATTGAACTGTGACCTTCTGGTTCACAGGTCGACACTCAACCACTGAGCTGGTCTGGTTAGAAATGGTGTTTTTTTTTAATATTTTATCTATAGTATTTTATCTTATTATTATTTTTATATGCCAAATGGGAATAGGCATACCAGTTATATCTGATAAACAAGATTTCTGGGATGATAAACTAAGATATATATGGCATTGCTTTGGCAGAGTTAAAGGTGCCATATAGCATGTTATAATTTTTCCAACTAGAGGATAAGGGCTAAAATGGAATCCTCAGAACCAGTTGAGGCCAGTATGGGTATTGCCTTGTTGAAGCAATGCAGCTCCTTCAGTGCTAACAAGCATGAGAAACTGCGACAAAGAGGAAGGGTAGCATCTTTCGTCCCTAAGAGACCTGGGTTTCAATCAGTTTATTATTCAGAACATATGTAACCTCCAACAAATTTCTTAATCTCCTTTATGTTCAGCTTCTCAACTGTGAAATGGGGAAATTAATTGCAATCTCTCAGTATTATATTGAGGATTAAATTAATTGATGTTTAACACAATGCTTGACATACTGTGAATATTCAAAATGTTAGTGTTGTGTTAGAATGAAAATGATGGCATTTATTCACTGGTGTTGCAAGTAAGGGGGTGAAAAATAATTAATTTTTTCCTTTATTTCTGTGGGAACATGAACATATTAAATCAAGAATCATGAATTTCATCAGTGAAAGAACCCCAAGAGACCTAGTCTACTCTATACCCAGGCACAGAGGTATTAGTATTTCTCGTTGGTGTATGAAGCAACTGAGGCTTGAACTTGGTAAGATTTCATCACATAACTGCAAGTAGCAAAGGGAGACTTGATCCTAAATCATCTGTCTTTTATGTAACGTTTCATCCATTTCCTGCTTTTAAAAAATTATGTAAATGAATGTTTAGCTGATGGGAAATGTCAGTAGTATATATAATAGTTAGATATTGCAAAGTGACGAAGATTGTTTTTTTTTTTAAGATACAAGGTTTCTAAATGTGCCAGTAAAATATCATTTCTTCCTATTTCAAATGGAATAAGTCTGTCTCCCAATTTAGAGAGGTGCCATTTGATCATGTTTTTCTAGCATTGTTTGTTTTTATTAAACTATATTTTTATTGATTTCAGAGAGGAAAGGAGAGGGAGAGATAGAAATATCAATGATGAGAGAGAATCATTGATTGGCTGTCTCCTGCAAGCCCCCCATTGGGGATTGAGCCCGCAACCCAGGCATGTGCCCTTGACCAGAATGGAACCTGGGACCCTTCAGTCGGCAGGCCGATGCTCTATCCACTAAGCCAAACCGGTTAGGGCATAACATGGTTAATCCATGTAGAATGTAGCTGTTACCTCTTTCCTTACTCCTTAGAATCCCTCTAAGTAGTTTCTAATATCACTGAACCCATTTCCTTCTTCTCACTCAGGAAACAAAGTACTGTGACATGATATCAAAGATCATGGCTCTTAGTCATTTAAAACCAAGGTTTTAGTTGTAAGTGTCTTAAACATTGACAATTTCATGTGAAGTAAGATTACTAATTCTTTCCCAGCTCAAAGTCTAGTTTGAACAACACCCTTTGTCTTATTTAGCTGAACTTATATGACCACTTATGGAAAATGACTTTATGTTGTAATGGACTATTAAACAGCCCACAGGAAGGATTGCTATATACACTTTAAGAATTGTAAAATTGAATAGGACCTTTACCTGAAAAAAGTTTTTCTCCCCAAGCTTCTGATATTAATTGTGATTGTTTAATATTTCATCTACTGACAAGGGCCTTTATGTGCCGCTAGTAGACCACATATTGTAGTGCTTAGAACTACTAGTTCAGTGCCTAGCAATCTTTTGAGTGTTATTAATGTTATTAAGATTCTATTATTTTGGATTACTAGTTTGCCTTTTTATGGCAAATCAACAGAACAAAATGTTAAATATTTTTGGCGTGATGTCATGTTAAAATATTTTCTAATTCATTCTTGAGTGATCATTAAAACCTTTTCCTTCTACTTGCTGAAGAATGAATGCATTTAATCACTTGCTTTGCTTTGTATTTGAAATATCCCCTTTCCCATTACACAACCCTCTGATCACTTTCACTTTCCTGGAAAGATTTCAGCATAATTGAACATTTTCTGATGATAATTATTTACTTCTGACTTATCTGTACTCTTTCATGTAATTACCCTGCGCATATGCTTGGTTGGAGGGCCCATGTTGTATCTGTCCACTTACCTTCTATAAAGATGAACATGTGATCTCGTCAGCCATGGTATGCATAAGTTGCATCTGCTCCATTGCCAGGCTCTTTATCAACGAGTCATCTGAATTCCACTCAAACATGTGTATGATAAACTTTAGGTTCCACCAGGGGACTGTGACTTTCCAAGGCTAACTAAAGATATGACAAAGGAAATAAGTTTATTTTTGTAACCGAACTTCCTGCTAAATAACTCACCATTTCCCAAAGTACTGAGTTTC
Organism: Cnephaeus nilssonii; assembly: GCF_951640355.1. NCBI lineage: Eukaryota > Metazoa > Chordata > Mammalia > Chiroptera > Vespertilionidae > Cnephaeus > Cnephaeus nilssonii. The sequence goes on from NC_137084.1 coordinate 57,758,935, forward strand.
CCCGCCTCTACTCCTGCATTTGATTTTCTGCTATTCTATCTCAAACACCCTTTTTTGTTTGCGGAAATTATTCCATTGTGAGAAATATTATAAAGTGGTTCCTGATAGCAATACTAAGCAAAATGGTATTACTGGTATTGGGTATTTATTTGCAAAGAATCATTATTTTTATGAGGGCACACAATTTTAAATCAATAAACTACAAATTTAAAACATACTAAAAACAAAATTGTAGTAACATTTTAGAAATATAGTAACATTTAAAAGTTTTATTAACTTACAATCTAAATGTAAGTTAATAAAAACGATATATGCTAACCAATATCTTTGTAATAAAATTGTATGCATATAATACTCTAAATAAATCAGACCAGAGTTTAAACTATCAATAAAAGATTATATGACATTATATTATTTGAGCATATTAAAAAGGCCCAATCTTTATTTTAATTCAAAGGTTTATTATGCCTGAAGTTTTACAAATAAATGCATTAAATACATTTTTACAGGAAGAAATAAAAACTTTCACTCCCATTCTATATTTTTATATCTACTCCTATAATAATAAATGTAATATTAGAACAAATATTTTCTTCTGAATACCTCATTTCCATAGGTATTTATACTCAGATTCTTTAAAAAGTTAACAATTGAATCTGAAACAATGATGTTCATTGTACTTCAGAGGAAAAGCCTCAAGCAGAATGAATCTAATGCTCAAAAAGATACATAAAGAGTTGTGGCTGGTGATCTCAGTGGTTAGAGCATCAGCCTGTGCACCGAAGGTTGGCAGGTTCAACTCCCAGTCAAGGGCATGTACCTGGGTTGCTGGTTTAATCCCTAGCCCCAGTCAGGGTGTGAGGCGGAGGCAGCCATTGAAGTGTCTCTCTCACATTGATGTTATTCTCTCTTTCTCTCCCTCTCTCTCTCTCTTTTCCCCCATCCCTCCTCTCTAAAAATCAATGGAAAAAAACATCCTTGGATGAGAATTAACAACAACAAACAATATATAAAGAAAGTTGAGATAATTTTAATCTTTATTAACTTTTTAATATTCCCAGTTATGAAAAAGCACAATCTTAAATAGCATAGTGTATCAGTGTTAGATCATTGCTGAATCTGTGGCATGTCTTCCTACAATGAATTTTAGTTGCTCAACAAGATTTCTTATTCAGGAGAATGGTGACAAGACAGTTGTTAGCTAACAGCAATCTTTTAGTCCGTAACCTCTTTACTTGTCTAGTAACTTTAAGAACCTTATTTTTGAACAACCATTTTCTTATTGATAGTGAACTATAGTTCCACTTCATCGAGAACTTTTCCAGTTCATCTTTGTCTCCTTTAGTTTAATGATGGAAAAGTAGCAATTTCAGTGCAGAGGTACATGTGTAATTCACAGTATTGCAATTTTTTATTCCACTCATTCAGGAAATCTTTGAACTTGGATTAAGCATTATCCTTCTAGAGAAACTACATTGTCGAAAGCAGTTTTCTCCCTCTACTTCAGGACAATGTAGGCAAAGAAGGATACCTTTCAAATGACTATTCCTTTCACTCAAAAATACCAATGCTGAGTAAATTTCTCTGGGGTGACTCAAAATGTAAATGATTCAGGTTCATATTTTCAAAAAGATTGAAAAGTCAGTTTAAATGAAAAAAAAACAACAACCCACAAATATTTTAATACATATAAATAGCACAGAATACCAAATTAGCAGAAAGTACTGAGTTACTGGTATCTAAACCAGTAGATGTAGTATTCATTCTATCACTGACAATATCACAGAGCGGGGTTCTTCTTTCTTTTACTCCTATACTCCCCAATTCCTGAATCCAAGAGGTAGCCTTTGATCTAGACTAGATGCCTCTAGGTCATTCCTGCTGTTGACTCCTTAGAGTGACACAAGAAGCAAAAGGCATTTACAATTCATATTATTGTTGTTGTTGTTACAGTGATGGCTTAAAGGCTACAACAAACATATGGTTTCTGGTTACATTTTCCTTGCCTGCCTAGCAAGATTCTGGCCAATTTTGTAAATCAATCCTTTTTCTTTCCTATTTTCCAAACTGTGTCTTTTAGCCTTTTTTTTAGTTCTCTAAGCTCCCAATAAATTTGCAATATATTTACTTTTTGTTTAAAGCTACATGATCAGTATATGTGGCTTTCAATAAAGAATCATGCCTCGCCAAAACCGGTTTGGCTCAGTGGATAGAGCTTAGGCCTGCGGACTCAAGGGTCCCAGGTTCGATTCTGGTCAAGGGCGTGTACCTTGGTTGCGGGCACATCCCCAGTGGGGGGTGTGCAAGAGGCAGCTGATTGATGTTTCTCTCTCATCAATGTTTCTAACTCTCTATCCCTCTCTCTTCCTTTCTGTAAAAAATCAATAAAATATATATATATATATATATATATATATATATATATATATATATATATAAAGAATCATGCCTCATGCTCTTGCATCTCCCCAATTCTTACTAATTCTTACGGTCTTTATCAAAATCCATGACTTTCCTGCGTACTTTTCTCATTTTCAAACTGAATGGGAGGCTCCTTGTGCTGAATTCTCCCATCTTCAATTTGTGCTTCTGTTTTACTTCAAATTATGCTTTGTTTTTCTGGATGCTCCATTTTTGAAATTGTATTTTAGGTTTCCTACTAGTGCATTTTAAAATTTTACCCATTTTTGCCCTATGCACATACTCAAATTAGTGCCTTTTTTTGGTACACGAGAAGATTTAAATTACTCAGGGTTTACGTTTTCAAAAATTAGAGGAGCAGTTTGAACCAGCAAAAAAAAAAAAAAAGACATTTTAATACATAGTTTACTGAAAGAATATATTCCACTGTAATTTAAATGTTTTATTAAATTGTGTAGTAAGTGCCAGGGTGCTTTATATTTTACTAGGCAATTTTGAATGTTTGAAATATTTACTGATACAAAAAAAAAAGAATAATAATTTCAGTTGTTACCAAGTTTTATATTTTATTTTTGTTCATCATGGTGTGATTTGAGGTAATAACTTTTTTTTTTAAAGGTGTCAAAATCCACAGAGTAGACAGATGTTTTACTATTTATGGAATTGTCACCTCAAATCATTGGTCTCACACCCATCCTCTGTCACTGAACCCATCCTACTGTTCTTATAAACGAGGGGAATGCTCTTGTGTGCAGATGGTAGAACATGTTTCACAGCTTATGGGACTGACATTTTCACAGACCTGCTTATAAGGAGGAAACAAAATTCACAGGAGGAATTTTTACTACATTTTACATGTAAAGAAGCCGAGTCTCAGAGAGGAATAACTTAAAAGAACAGAACTTAATTTGGAGTCTACTTTTATCTGATCCCAAAGTTCCCACTTTTTCTACCAGGCTTCTTGCTGAACAAAAATATGAGACATTAAATCTATTTAAGTAAAAAAAAAAAAAAAAGACAAATACAAGGGAAAGTAAAAACTTGAGTTATAGCCTATGTGTGTTTAACATGATAGTGCTAATTAGAGTTTTATTTTGTACATGTGAAAATTTGTTTTCAATAGACACATTCTCTCATCAAACCCTGCCTTGTCATTGGAATGAGCTTCTGATGATGTTTAAACATTGTATGATGTGTTTTCAAAGAATCTGTGATTTTCATTATGTTCTCGTAGGAATATTTTGCACAGTGATAATCTTTCTATTGCCTAAGTCATTCTAAAGTTAGCCAAAGAAAGATTAGTAACTGAATTATTTTATAGGTATCACAAATAAGAGTTGTATCTTTACTAAAACTTCTTGAAGGGATGATAATAGGAAATGGACACCCAATACTTTAATGAGAGAGCAGTAGCCCCAAATGAGATTGGCATTCTATAGTTTTCTTATTTATATTTTATAGCGTGGTCAACAATTTGTAATGTTAACAATGTTTCAGACAAACATAACCAAGAGTTTCATCTTGTGCTTTGTGTACTATATGTAGTGCTTTATGTACTATAGTTAGTAGACTTTTGGAAATTTTAACATGTTTCATCAAGGGGGAGGCATTATATAGGCAGCTATGCCTTAAATGAAACATTTTATTGTTAACACTTTTATTCTTCTTTTTTCCTTGCAGCCTACCAATCTGAGGTTTATTGATGAGAAGCATATTTTTTTAAATAACAGCAGTACTATTTATCTCTTGATCAGACTAGAAAGGCATTGTTAAGGGCATTAAAAACTTTCACATATTTTTTGGAAGATAGAGGCCACGGCATGAGAAGCATTTTTCTGCTACTGGTATCACTGTAGTGCCCAATATAAGCTATTAGTTGTGTGGGGGAATATTATTACTTTTGTTCATTAGAGTTTTAAAAACCAGACCTCTTAATTTCAATTTTTTAATTATTTATGCACTTAAATATTTTGCACAATGCTGATTCTGACTACAAACTTGCTAATTCCTTCACAAACTTTGCTTTCCCTTCATCACCTTCTATTCCCAATATACTAGTTTACAAATGAGAGCATTTTAGAAACTGGGGAGGTGGTAAGTTGATAACCATTATTGACTTAGAAAATAACACTTTTAGAAATGATTCCCTGTTCATAAGTTGTGAGAGTGAAAGGGGATCTCAGGAAAATAGTGTCAAGCAGATGTTTTCATTTAAACATTACTTGGCAAACTGACGTAAACTTTTGGAAATGTTTTCCATTTAGTCGTGGCAGTGTGGTGATGGCAGCCTCATTATCCCAGGCTTCTTGATCCTTGTGTACAGTGGAATGCTGGAGCCAAATCGTATTGGCTTATGAGAGCCCACAGTTAAGTTCTTAGGAATTTTGCAAGCTGGTTTTAAACATAACTGTTATTAAAATTTAAATTACATAAACTTAAATACATTATGCTAGAATCAGGTAATAAAAACTCAAAATTCATCACTTCCTAATACTGCATCTTACTATTTTCTATGCTTTTGAATTTGTTTACATTTATTTTATCAGTATTGTGGTAATATTGTATTAGTACTTATCTTTTTGCAACTTATTTAGTGACTTCACCTTGGTGTTTATAATAGGCCATGAAGGTATTCTTTACACCACAGTAATTGACAAACACTTTAATTCAGTAGGGATGGAGGGAGGGACAACAACCCCAGCTGGTCATCACATATTTACTAGCACACCCTACTGTTTGGATCCTATCTACAGGGATGTGGTCTTGAACTCAGTATTTCCCATAGTGCCTTCCTGATTCTCCATGGTTCTGATTGTGTCACTGGCTCATCCCATATAATTAAAGATTAATATGCAAATAGACCAAATGGTGGAACAACCGAACAACCTGTCGCTATGATGTGCGCTGACCACCAGGGGGCATGTGCGGAACATGGCAGGCATCCACCATGGTGGCGGCGGGAGTGGGGCTGCTGACAAACAGGGGACTGGGGGCCATGGTGGGAGGGGCCAGGTGGGGGCGCAGAGGATGGGCGAGACCCACCGCTGTGCCTACGGCAGCCTCACAGCCCACAGTGCCTTGCAAGGTGCACGAATTCGTACACTGGGCCCCTAGTAAGTTCTATAATGTACTTGGTGTATTTTCAAGAATTCTTAGCTTTGAAGTTTTTCTGTTAGCCCTTCAGAAGCATTTATAAGCACTGATTCTTTTGTATTAAAGTTCCTGCTGATTACACCCCTTAAAGTGGTATGAGTTTCCTGAACTGAGCTTTAACTAATATTGTTTCCTTAATTTGCATTGTTCTTCTTGTTGCCTCGTTTGCTTTAGAGTCCAGCTGTTGTCTTCTCTGCTAAAAGGTAAGATTTATATAACTTGAAATCTTCAAAGCACAACATTATTCTTAGCAATTGTTCAGTTTATCCTGAGATATCATATTTCTTAGAATTCTGTCCAGTTCATCCTCAGTTAGTAGATCAATGACATGATGATAGAAAGATGGGTAGATTGCAAGAAACTGCAGAGGATGTCTTATAATATTTTTTAATTGATTTTGGAGAGCGAGGAAGGGAAAGAGAGGGAGGGAGGAGAGAGAAACATCAATGTTAGAGAGATTGAACCTGCCACATGACCGGAAATGGAACCGGTGACATTTTGATGTCTGGGTCAACACTCCACCCAACTGAGCCACACCATCCAGGGATCCTATAATATTTTTGAATTAAAATGGCTTTGTAAAAATATTTTTTTGTATGAAGTTTAGATTAGGACACTATCTGACTACGATGGAATGGTAGAAAATTTGTGATTTTTAAAAATCTCCTAAGATTCTTAACAGTAAATATTCTTTGCACTCTTTTATTAAAGAACTATAACACTGAACATAATCTTTGTCTTCTCTACAAAGAATTACAAACTAAATATGACAATGATGCATTCTGGCAACAGTAATATTCTGGTTAGTAACTTTTTCTAGCTTACAGGGAAGAAATGTTTTAAAACCAGCTTCCTAATTTAATGTCAATCTTTTTAAAATGGTCCACATACACCTCTAACCTCTTAAGTGGGGGTTATTAAACATAATTTACATTTTTAGTAATTATTTATTAATGGACATATGACCATTACAATTGTGATGTGTTCAAAATTACTATTATTACCGTTTTTATAGGATGTAGACCTGAATAAATATTAATCACAATAAGGATCCTAGAAACTAAATTCTTAAAAGAAAAGTATCTAATTCATTGATTTGTGACAAAATTAGATGTTATTTTATAAAATCTAAAAAAAGAAATCAATAAGTGTTGATTAATTATGTTCAGGCTTTGCTATTATATCCTACTAGTAAGGGATATTTTTCACATGTTAATCAGTTGTCGCCTAATAGAGAAAACACATCACTGTGAATTATTATAAATGCTTATAATTATGAAGGACAAGTCAAACAAATCTGTTTGAGTCCTTACTATGTACAGCATTGAACAAACAGACTCAGTTTTTGATGTCATGAAAATGAACTCTAACATGGAAGATAATTAATGCCCAAAACTTAGAAGGAAACATGATTTTTCAAGAGCTACTATGTAATATGAAATAGGGCACAGCATACGGAGATGGAATATGACAAGGTACGCTCTCTTATGTGAGGGAATTAACAAAGAAGTCTCTCCTAAAATATTATTTGTGTAAAAACCCAAGGAATTCACTATGGTTTTCCATATATATGTATGATTCAAAAGTCTTCTAGGTAGAGGGATTTGCAATTGAATTTGGCTGGTATGCTTGATGAACAGCAAGAGACCATCAAGAGTGGAGCAAATGAACAAGGTAAGATCAGACGGTGATTGGGAGACTAGACCATGTAAGGCCTCTTGGCCATAGTGGTGATAATGTTATGCTATGCAGAACCAACTGGCCAAGGTCTCTCTTGTGAGTGAGGTTAAGGAAACCTGCTCTGAGGTGTGGACATTTGTATTGAAACCCAAAGGATGACATAGGGCCAAACTGCCAAAGAGCTGGATGAGCAGCACTCAAGGCCTCAAGGCAGAATAGTCAATGCAAAGATGTGAAGAGGAGCATGTTTAAGGAATAGAGGGAGGATAGATATGGTTATAGTGCAGAGTGAGGTTTGAGAGGAGTTTGCAGTTTCTTCAAAGAGCAAATAAAAGCCATTCACTATTTTTAAGGAGGTGTGTGGCACTTGCAGAAAGCCAAAGCGTGCATATCCTTGTTTCCCTCTCTACCTATCCCTCCACCATGTGTATTCAAGGCTACATTTCAGGCAACACCATGCAGCCTGGTTAAAGTTCTTGTTGGCTTCAACCAACTGACTTTCCTTGTACTAATGAACTACCTATGTCCATGAATGTCTTTTTCACTTAACTACATAAATGATATGAAAATTAATTCACATAACTTAAATGAACTTAATTTTCTTAGTACTATACCCTACCCCTAAATGAATTAATATTTTATCAACATGTCATATTTGGGACTCATAAGAGGTTTTTTTTTTTTTTTTTACTTAATTAGGGATACAAGATATATTCAAATATCAAGCTATTAATTATCTTCCTCACTCTAAACATGTTGTTCCCCAGACTGCCCTATCTCAGTGAAAATTCCACTGCCCATCTGGCTGCTGGAAATGATTTTTGTTCCTCTTTTTGCTCCACTTCCCAGCAAATAGCCCATCACCTATTTCTGTCATTTCTTCTTCCAAAATATATCACAAATCCCTTCTATTCTTTTCATCTTTTTATACAACCATGGTCCAAGCCACAATCATATTTCACACAGATCACTGCAATAGTCTCCATATGGTTCTCTGCTCACATCCTTGACTCACCCAATCCCTGCAAGCAGCCAAGGCAATTCTTTAGGAACACAACTTGGACAACTATGTGAGTACAATTAATATATGTTTTAGTGGTGTCCTCTGACTAGAAGACTCCTAGCAGGCTTCTTTGCCTGATTAACTCTTACTTGTCCATTATAACTGGACTCAGAATTTCCTTCAACAACTTCACTAAGTTTTCCTCGTTTCTAACTAAACTGGGTTGGGTGTCCCAGTGTGTTCCTAAAGCACTCAATGCTTCCCTCTACCAGGAGCATTTCCTTCCCTTTATTATATTACTAGAGGCCCAGCACGCAATTGAAATCTCACAAGAAGGCGCTCCGCCTCCCGCCATGTGAGGAGGCACCCCGCGGGGGGGCCGGGACCCACGCCTGACTTGCAGAGTCCCCTGGCCCCCCTGCCTGTGTCTTCTCTGGGGCTGCCCCAGCCACTGTGCCGGCTTGAGCAGGCCTTCCTGCCTCTGTCTCCTTCTCTGCTCTGTGCCTCACCTGTATGCGCAACCTCCTCCTGTCTGGTCGTGACCTGTTATGGAGTCCCAGACTAATTTGCATATTACCTCTTTATACTATAGATAATATAGATGTGTTGACTTGCCTACATCTCTGTTTTGTTCACTGGAGCAGTGATTTTCAACTTTTTTCATTTCCTGGTACACATAAACTAATTACTAAAATTCTGTGGCACACCAAAAAATTATTATGTTGCTGATCTGACAAAGAAATAGGTATCATTTTAATTTATTAAAACTGGGTGACTATTGTTATATTGCTGTTTTCATTTTTTTATTTGACAGTCTAAGGGAAAAGAGGTTAGTGCCACTGACTAAATAGGCATTGCAAGTTTTAACAATTCTGGTGGCACACCCATTGAAAATTGCTGCACTAGAGTGTTGGTTGCTTAAGGACAATGTCTATAATTTTAATTTATATGTGTATCTGACTACCTGATAAATAATTAGTGCTCAGTAAATGTTGCCTACTTACAGCACTCATTAATAAATCAGTATTAAATAAACATGGACTGGGATGACTAGGAAAGACTTCATGAAAAATGTGGTACGAGATTTCCCAACGTTTATTGAAAAGACTGTGTGTTTTTGGGATTCTTATAAAAAAGTAGTTGACTGGCCTTGGCCAGTTTGGTTAAGTGGATGGAGCATTGGCCTGTGGAGTGAAGGGTTCTGGGTTCGATTTTGGGCCAGGGCATGTATCTCAGTTGCAGGCTGGATCTCAGGACCCAGTCACAGACACATGTGGGAGGCAACCAATCAATGTGTCTCTTTCATATTGATGTTTATCTCTCTCTCTCCCCCTTCCCTTTCACTTTCTCTAAAAATCAATGCCAAAATATTCTTAGGTGAGGATTAAAATAATAGTTGACTGTATATGGATGGATTTATGTCTGGGCTCTCCATCTATTCCACTGGTCTGTGTACCTGTTTTTATTATGTTAGTACCATACTATTTTGATTGCTGTAGCTTTGTAATGTAGTTTGAAATCAGGTAGTGTGATATGTTCAGAATGGTGTTGTGAAAACTGGAAATCCTCATGCAAAATGATGAACCTGGATCACTGTCATACATCACTACAAAAAATTAACTCAACATGGATCAAAGAGTGAATTAGAAAATCTGAAATCATAAAACTCCTAGAAGATAACATAGGAAAAAATACCCTTGATATTAATGGGACTAAATTAAACTAAAAAAATTGTTTGCGTATCAAAAGAAACAATAAATTGAAAAGGCAAACTACAGACTAGGAGGAAATATTTGTAAACCATATATCTGATAAGGGGTTAATATGAAAAATATATTAGAAAATAATACAATTTAATAGCATAAAAGCAAATAATCTAATAAAAATGGGTAAGAGAAATAGACATTTTTTTCTAAAGAGGAATGCAGGTGGCAAACAGATATATGAAAAGTGATAAACATCATTAATCATCAGAACATTCAAATCAAAACCACAATGAGATATCACCTCACACCTGTTAGGATGGCTATAATAAAAAAGATAAGAGATAATAAATGGTGATGAGGATGTTGAAAAAAGGGAACTCATACATCATTGGTGGGAATGTAAATTGATACAGTCATTGTGGAAAATAATATGGCAAAATTAAAACTAGACTACCATACAACCTAGCAATCACACTCCTGAGAATATATGTAAAGGAATTAAAATCAGTATATTGAAGAAATACCTGCACCCCTATGTTCACTGCAATATTACTCACAATAGCTAAGATATAGAAACAAAATGAATGTTCTTTAATGGAAAGAAAATGCAGTATGTGTAGATTATGAAATAGTATTAGTCCATAAAAGAAGGAAACACTGCCATTTCCAACAACATGGACGATTCTGGAGGGCATTATGCCAAGTGAAATAAGCCAGAAAGAGAAAGACAAATACTGTATGGTTTCACTTATATGTGGAATCTAAAGGCAAACAAAAACACACACACAAACCCCCCCAATATTTTATAGAAACAAAGGATAGACTGGTGGCTGCCAGGGGCTGAAGGAAGAGGGAAATGGTGATGTAGCTCAAAGATCACAAAATTTCAGTTATTAGAACTAGAGGCCCGGTGCATGGATTTGTGCACCAGTGGGGTCCCTCGGCCTGGCCTGTGGGGATCAGTGGACCTCCGCACCACCGCAGCACAGCCTTACCCGCCAGTTTGTCAGGCTCCAGACAGCTGTCTGCTTCAATCCTGCACAGCATGAAGTAGTGCATGAAGAGGCAGGCGGCCTGAGAGGAGCCTGAGCCTGGGCTGGCGCTGCTCCCGCTCATCTCAGCCTGGCTGTGCCTGCTGCCGCTGCTGCTGCCACCACTTGGGCACACAGGAGAGTGTCCGGGGAGAGGCTCCTGCCCCTAGAGATGCGCTCGCCAGCCATCAGCCCGGAGTCTGGCACCCGTCTGTTAGCTGAGCAGTGCTCCCACTGTGGGGGTGCACTTACCACCAGGGGGCAGCTCTTGCATTGAGTGTCTGCTCCCTGGTAGTCAGTGCTCATCATAGCTACCAGCTGGTCATCTGGTCGTCCGGTCATCCAGTTGCTCAGGCTTTTATATATATACTAGAGGCCCGGTGCACAAAATTTGTGCATGGGAGGTGTGTGTCCCTCAGCCCAGCCTGCACCCTCTCCAATCTGGGACCCCTTGAGGGATGTCCAACTGCCCGTTTAGGCCCGATCCTTCTCATAACCCAGGACTGCTGGCTCCCAACCACTCGACTGCCTGCCTGATTGCCCCTAACCGCTTCTGTCTGCCAGCCTGATCACCCCCTAACCACTCCCCTGCCAGCCTGATCAACGCCTAACTGCTCCCCTGCCAGCGTGGTCACCTCTAACTGCCCTCCTCTGCTGACCCAGTCACCCTAACTACCCTCCCTTGCCAGCCTGGTTGCCCCTAACTGCCCTCCCCTGCTGGCCTGGTCGCCTCTAACTGCCCTCCCCTGCAGGCCTGATCCCCCCCAACTGTCCTCCCCTGCAGGCCTGGTCCCTCCCAACTTCCCTCCCCTGCAGGCCTAGTCACCCCGAACTGCCCTCCCCTGCTGGCATGGTTCCCCCCCCCAACTGTCCTCCCCTGCAGGCCTGGTCCCTCCCAACTGCCCTCCCCTGCAGGCCTAGTCACCCCCAACTGCCCTCCCCTGCTGGCATGGTCCCCCCCCAACTATCCTCCCCTGCAGGCCTGGTCCCTCCCAACTGCCCTCCCCTGCAGGCCTAGTCACCCCCAACTGCCCTCCCCTGCTGGCCTGGTCACCCCTAACTGCCCGCCCCTACCGGCCATCTTGTGGCGGCCATCTAGTGTCCACATGGGGGAGGCCATCTTTGACCACATGAGGGTGGCCATCTTATATGTTGGAGTTATGGGCAATTTGCATATCACCTCTTTATTATATAGGATAGATAACTTCTGAGGATCTAATGTACAGAATACTAACTACAGTTAATATTGTGATACTGTATACTGGAAAGTTGGTAAGTAGATATCAAACATTCTCACCACACACACACAAAAGAGTGACCTATATTAACTCTGTGAGATGATGGATATAGTAATTACCTTAATCTTGGTAATCATTCTACATTGTATACGTATACCATCACATTGTACACTTTAAATATATACAATTATATTTGTCAATTATTCCTCAATAAAGTTAAAAAAGATGACACTAGAACTAGAATTTGAAAAAATGACAATATAAAAAGTTAGGCACCCTCCTGGTTAGAAAAAATAATGCTAAGAGATTTATTAGTTTATATAAAAACTTCATCCAAGTTATCTCTTGGAACAGTTTAGATGAGGCAAAAGAATATACTGATCAGATACTTTAGACTTCCTTCAGGTGCATGGATTTTATTAATTATGTTTGGACAAATTTCTATACTGTGGGATTTTAGCATCTTAAACTCATTACCCTCCAAATGTGTTCTAGTTAGAAATTAAAGTACTCTTCATAACTGTAACCAGTACACACCAAATCTTCTGAATGGGTACTAGCCAGCTTTTTTCATGAGAAACTGCATTTTAAGCCCTAATGACAAATGAGAAAATAATAAAGACCACAAAGCTGTACATACCACCACATCTTTAGAGTCATGAGATTAGCTTTGTATATCTAATAGATACTGAAATTTATTGCACCACATGTATATTCTAGAGGCCCGGTGCACAAAATTTGTGCACAGGTAGGGTCCCTAGGCCTGGCTGGCAATCAGGGCCAATTGGGGCCTTCCAGCTGCCAGCTGGGGCCTCCCTTTCCTAGCTGCTGGCTGCCAGCCAAGGCCTACCTTCATACCCTGGTGGTCAGTGCACGTCATAGCAAGTGATCAAACTCCCAGTCTTCTGTTCGAACTCCTGTGGGGACACTGCATATTAGCCTTTTATATATATAGATTATCCCTAGAAACTGTTCCACTCTTAGGGAAAAGTACAATGGTGATGCAGGATTGATTGAACACAGATCTTGATTGAAAGGCATTAGCTGTGGGCAGATAGACACCCATATGAGTTTTATAAACACTCAAAGGGAAAAATGTGAAAGGGTAGATGGGAATATACATATGTGCCTAAATTCAGGTATTTGCATGTTTCCACATACACATGTCTATACGTGCACATGTACACACACACACACACACACACACACACACACACACACATATATATATATATATATATATATATATATATGTATATGCATACATATGTTTTTATAATTTTTAGTATGTTCCTGATTTAAAATCCCAAATAGTACAGAAGGGTATATGTGAAATTAAAGAGTTCTGTGCTTTCCCCCCACCACAACACCCCACTTTCTAGAGGACACACTATTCCACTTTCTGTTTAATTTTCACAAATTAACTTATAGTTACAATAATTAACCTAAATGTTATCACATCATTATTTTTTGATTTGTCAATTTATTTTTTATTCATTGGATGACCGCTTGGCATCTTATTGTAGCAGAAATTTGCAAGTTTCATTATTGATACTTCTATTTTCCTGTCCTCTCCTTGCTTTATTTTTGTTTTTATAACTTTTGTTCCTCTTATAGTTATATTTTTAACTGTAAAATCATATATGTCTTTACTTTTACTGCATAATTGTTAAACAATATCTATTGATTCCTTGCTATATAATAAGAGGAAATTCATATGTAGCTTCTCTCCTCTGCTTCTCCTGTTTCTGACTTCTGTCAGCTATAACATAAAGTGCACATTTTCAAGTTGCCATGATTTAGAACATTCATGGTCTCTAACTAAAATTAACTCTCTTGAACGCTTGGCCTACTATTTACTCTAAAGATAGATAACTAATGAAAACAGTATTATGAATAGGTAAAATACGGTATATCTCTAAATAAAAAATACTTTGATTTTACCAAAGAACTTAAATTCTATTTCCCAAAATCTTGCCACTGAAATAAGAATTTTCTACATGCCTAAGTGAAATGAATATTTGGTATTTAACTATTTGCTCAAAATTATACCACCATTTAGCTTATTTTACATTATATACATAATTTTATTGTATTTTTGTTTCTAAAAAACTCTAAATGTTTCCCAGAGTTTCATTTTTTTGTTTGTTTCTTGTTGACAATGGAGACAAATAAAGGCCTACCATATTCTATTGATAAAATTCACTTTCTTCTTGAAGACACACTTTATGAATTGACTTTTTGGTACAGTTAGGATCTACTACATAGTCACCAACTTTGATTTTAACTATTTGCTCTCCTAGTTTAGTTCTACCTTGGATTAAATACCTTTAATCTTGGATTTTTCTTTTTGTTTGAATATGCACTGAGTGGCCAGATTATTATGATCTCTGAACGCATAATAATCTGGCGACTCAGTGTGTGTGTGTGTGTATGTGTGTGTGTATATGTGTGTGTGTGTGTGTATAATATATATATAATATATATATTATATATATTATATATATTATATATATATTATGTGTGTGTGTATATATATATACATATATATGTGTGTATATATATACATATATATGTGTGTGTGTGTGTGTATGTATATATATATATATATATATATATATATATATATATATATATATTTTAGAGGCCTGGTGCATGAATTCATGCATGGGTGGGGTCCGGCCAGCCTGGCCAGGGGGAGGGCACATGGGCGGTTGGCCGGCCTGCCTGCTGGTTGAACTCCTGGTCAAGGGGACAATTTGCATATTAGCCTTTTATTATATAGGATATACTGAGTGGCCAGATTATTATGCTTTCAGAGATCATAATAATCTGGTCACTCAGTGTATATTCAAGAAAACGTTTTGAAACAGGTATGTATGAGGCATAAAATATATGAGTCAGTCTGTGTTGTTTTTTTTTTTTAATTTATTGACAGATGGATTTGTAATTGCAAGTTATAGGTCATTTACCTCCAAACTGTGAAGGCATTGCTCCAGTACTATCAAGGCTGGTGTTTGGTGGTAACCAAAATACAGCCAATTCGAGCTCTTATTCCTTTGGAAGCAACCTGTATATTTTTTTCATTCGGTAAGATTTTATCATTTGCCTTCAAATTCAGAAATTTTCCCAAAATATTTATAGGTTTAAAACTTTTTATCACATTCTGTTTGATGGCCAGCAAATTCTTTAAATATTAAAAAAAATGACTTATTTGAATCATTAAAATTATGTTGGTCTGTAATTTTATCATTTTTCTCCTAAATTTCCTCATTCTAAAATTTCTACTTAATGGCTGTTTGAATGCCTGCTTTGATTCTTTGCATTTCTTAATTTCTTTCATTTTATCCGTATTCCGAGGGAGTTCATAGTTATGTTATTCAAGATAAACAATTTTATTTAAACTAGGTCTGTTGTATTACTTAGCTACTCTGTGGACTTTTTTAAAAATTTTAGGAATTACATTTGAAATTCCAAGAAACTTCACTTTTATAAAATTACTTTTTTTCATTGCAGTGTTATTTTTTATTGATAAAATATCTTTTATTCCTCTAAGTGTAATTCTTATAATTGTTAAAGCTCTCTTTTGTTTCTTAAAAATATCTCTGGCTTTTTTAGTTTTAAGTTTTTTGTTCATCTTGATTACCGGCTATTGGTTTTCCTAAAATGTTTGCTGATTCTTGGTTGTCTGTTCAGACTCGAACTAGGGACTCAGTTGAAAGACACAGGCAGATGGCATGAGTTTTTCTTGTAGGTTTTTCATCTATTTTTCTGAAGTCCTTTCCTCTATGTGGAAAATCTGGCTGTAGATTTTTTTATGACACATCAAATAGCAGGCATTGCATCCGAGTGGCCTAGGGTCATGGTTAAGAGTATGGCACTGTGCTTGAATCTCAGTTCTAACCCTTGCTAGCTATATGAACTTGAACAAATTATTTAATATTTGTGTGTCCCAGTTCCCTTATCTCCTGGATAATTATAATAATAGTACCTACCACACATGGACTGTTGTGAGAATGAAATAAATTAATAAAAAATTCAGGAAAGTACTGACAATATTATTCAGAGGCATGAACTGCCAAGAGCATTCAGATAAGATCTGAAAATAAGAAAGAGGATTGGGAGGAGGGAGTAGAGGGTATAGGGGAGATCAATGATAATGGGAGGATCTTAACTTGCAGTGGTGAACACATAATAAGCAGATAATGTATTATAGAATTGTACACCAGAAACTTATATCATTTTATTAACCAATGTCACCCCAATAAATTCAATTAAAAAAAAGGGGGCTCTATCAGGAGCAGAGCAGTCAGCAACACTGCCTTGCCTTTTACCCTCCACTGGCCCCACCCCATGCTAAGTTTGAAATTACTTTGATTTTTCTCTGCTTTTCTCGTAGGCACAAAGACTCCAAGTAGCTTTACACTAGGACCTAGTTACTAGGTGAATAATATAGTTTCTACAGAAAGCTGGTTTTGGGATTTATCCTGAGACAAATGATAGACACATCTTCCTCTGTTTGGGGATGCCTAATCAAGCTATTAGTCACTTATTATCCTGATTATGGGTCAATGGTTGATCTTTTTTCTGTAGGTGCTGATTCTGGGCTTGTACCTCTTTCAAGTCCATTCAGGAGGAGATCTCTGCATTTTGCTGGTCATATTCTAGGCTTTGACCCCCTATGCTTTGATTTCTCAGTCAATTTATTACTATTCTATTACAGATTGCTCTAAAGAATCAACTTCTCTGAAGTGCAAATGAAATCTGTTTTCATTTTCAGGGTTACTTATGATTATTCAAATTTATGTATCCTCACTATCATCTCATAGTTGAGAGGAGGAAGGGAAAAACTAAAAAAAAAATATATGTTCAGTGTGCCATCTTTAACCAGAATTCCTGCAAAGATATACCCTAAGGCAATAACAAATTGCTTCTCAAGAACAAAAACATTTAGATAATTTTAAGATTTTTTCCAATTTATATTCACCCCCAAAATAAATGTATTTATTTTTTTCCTTGAATTTCCTATTCATCATAAAATTAATGTGATTTTAAGACTTAGCTTTCTGTAGTCATTGAAATAAAGTGTGAGAAATTATGATGCACTTCTAAAACAATTTATAATGATTATAATTCATATATAACAAAAAACAATGTGCTTGAATATAACTGGAAAGATATATAATTGACAAAGTCAGATTGATCTTTAATCTATTTCATCCTCTAGAGAAGATATTGTCATTGAGGAGAGTTCATTTAAAAAGGTACTAGGAGAAAAATAACACGTCTTAGGTCTTAACCCTGTAAGAGATTCCATGATCCCATATAATAGAATTCTTGGGTAATAATGATACCATTATAATTAACCCAGTTATTAATAATAGGAAAGGAGCAAAGGGAAGGGCAAATATTATAGGTATGTCATCTCGGTGGCTTCACCAGGAAACTGAAGCTTTATCCTCCCCAGGGAGCCAACAGTCTATTCTCCTCAGATTGCTGGGGACTCAACAGGGAGGCAAATAAATGCGTGCCCAGGAAAGTTGGGGTGAGGTTGAGAAAGTACTTGTTTGTCAGTCACACCTGGTCATTGGCCAGAATGGGTGTGGCTATTGCCAGAGTGTGAGATTTGGGAACCCCAATTCCCTAAACAAAGAAACTCTCTTGGATCCTCTTGGTGTGTGGCACTTGACTCCTGGCTTGCAGGGCTCTCTCACTACTGCTTCCTGGCATTCACCCACATGGCCATGGGTATGTGGGCCCCACACACAATGGACTAACGGGCTGTCACTAGCCTGATGCTGAACTGGACCTGGCTGCAACATGGAACGGGAACTCTGGACACTGGCTTTGCGTTTAGCCTTACTGAAACCCCAGCTATGCTTCTTCTATGACTGGAAAGGGGCTTTGGAAATGCAGAAATGTAATCCCACAGAAGTAAAAGTCACTCATCCCCCTGTGGGAGTCTCAGAAAATTGTTTTTTTCTTGAGATATTGTAAGGACCCACACACAGCACCCAGTGGGGAAGAGGATAGCCCAATTTCCCCAGTAACACTAACACAAATAAACAACTGAGCTTATCATTGAAGAATATGAACCTGCAGAGGGTGCAGTGAGAGTGAGTGCTAGCAAAGTGACCTTTGCAATTCTGTTCTTTCTATGTGGTTAGCAAATATTGCTATATGCAAATCTTAATATTGAGCCAGTGGTATCAGGGTAATGTCTCCTGGTCGCACTGCATTATGGTCAAAATGAGTCAAAGTGGTTCTTTCTATTTCTCTTGAGTTTTCTTACATTAGGAATCAAAGGCAAAGATGGCATGCATTACGGATTCACTGGAAATTATCAATGTTACATGAGTAGTGGTGCGCACGTGCACACACACACACACACACACATTATCACATACTTTTGCTGTGGTGAATAATTATACAGAACTTGACTTGACATATTACAAAGAAAGAACTATAACATATCCAGGAGACATTTGCTTTCATGCACCCCTCTCCCTAGAATATACACATTGCTACTTCACAACTAAATCATTGTTCCTATAAAGAAGTCAAACGAGACTAATAAATTTCAAAAGGTGAATTAATTGACCATTCCTGGTGGCAATGGATTAATGGTGCTGGATAAACATAATGTAGATTCAGTCAGCTCTGGAAACTTTTTCAAATAGCCCTGCCAACTTAGAGACTTGGATAAACCCCCTCCTCTAGCCCTTTAGACAACAGGCATCAACTTTAAGACGCAAAGACTTCAAAGGGGTGGGAGGGAGTTGTTTGGTGCATTAAGAGAAATGAAAATGAATTCAACAAAAAGATACCTAACTGTGCCAGGAGGTGGAATTTTGATGTGTCTGTTCCATAGTTATAGTCAAGTGGTTTAGGTGAGCTTTATTTAAATGAACAAAATAATAATATCCCATATTATCCAAATACTGGGTAAAAGAACTCTAGATCCTGCTAATCATGGTGCTATTTCAAGGTATTAAGGCATGTACAAGAGTGTAGGAAGCAAAATTACCAAGTGAGCAAACCCATTAAATAGACAAAGATTTCTATACTGCATATGTACAAAATTAGATTTTTAAAAACCTTATAGTATGTATGTCTAGAATCCAAAATAAAATATATAAATGGTGCTGGTTTTTTTAGTCCTTTCTCATCATCCAATGCAAATTGGGTATCTTTTAATCCTAGCGGTGATCATTCTGCTCAAATAAATTGATGTCCTCATTCATTGATCCATTTGACATAAACAATTTCATTGAACAATGTGACATGGAGAAGGGAGAGTAAAATGAGGTAAGAAAGATTTCAAAGAAGTATTTAGTGATTTATCAAGGTGTATGGCAAGGTACCTCATTTTACAAACACACACATACACCTGGACATCCTACCACACAACAGTGAAGAATATACAACCATCTCTTCTTCCTCTTTCCCTCTATCCCCCCTCTCTCTAAGGAAGACTATTATTCCTGAAAAAAATTTTTCATTAAGTCAACTGATCCTTTGTATACTATACTCAAGGAATTATTCAGTGAGGCCAGGAAAAAAATAATTTTCTAAATGAATAACTCTATAAGATATGTTATATTGGGTATGTGTACATAAATATGTTATTCTGTGTATATGTACACCTTTGTGAGTGCTTAAGATTTATATGAGAGCAAAGCAAACACTGCATCTTCCTGCTTTTGCTGACAAGTGGTAGGACTCTGAACAAAGCAAATGTTCTGCTGATGTCTGAGAAATCTGAGATTGACATTTTGCCTGAAAAAAAAAAAGATGTGTATTATTTATTTTTAATTTTGTGTCAGCATATTGGGAAGAAATTTACTTAGTATGGGGTTCATGCCTTTAATTGCTTGAAATAGAACACCTGTGGTTGTCTATCATTTTATCATATATGCTGTTATCAGTCATATGGGAGAATTATACCCAGTAAGAGTTTATCTGTGAACAGACTATGGTAAAATCAGCATCCCACATTCTGACATAATATATCTTGGAGGCCATTAAATCCACATATGCAAGAGGTACATCCTCAGACAGAATTGCACTAGAGTTATCTGGTTTTGCAGATACTAATTTTAAAGTAGCAACAATAACAGCTGATGCTTACTGAGAACTTCCTGTGTTTTAAGCAGTACGCAAACAGTATGCAAAGTGTTTTAAATGCATCATGTCACTGAGTCCTCAAATCCACCCTATGGGGCAGTAATTATTAAACTCCCCTTTCCTAATGATGAAACAGATCTAGAGAGTAGTTAGCAACTTTCATAAATTCAAGCAGCCAGACAGTAACTGGCAGAGCCAGGATTTGAACCTCGGACCATCTCTCAGTGACTGCATTATAAAACATTGAATAACACCATTTTTTAGTAAATTCTAAGCAGGTTACTTTACATTTCTCTCTAAAAGACACTATATTTTTAAAAATTTGTCACAGATAAGTTCTCTGCTCTGAGGATTTTGCTGTCTCAGTAAAACCCAAAACAATAACATTAAGTCATTAACACATCGGACAACCCTAAGAAGCTCTAAGAAAGGAATGGGGAGTAAAGAATGACTACCCATCAATAACAGGAGGCAATACCATTATTTTAGTGAAAATTGTAGAGATGATGAAAACATCTCATATGAAGAGAATGAGAAATAATTAAAAGGAAGCATCAGACAACTATTTGACGAAGTGCAGTATTTCAAACTGGTGATAAAACCAATGTTCATTCCATCAAAATATTTTGTCTCTTTCTATGCACTTTGGTTACATATGTTTATATAGAGATTAAATACACATTTGTGTAAAGGGTTTTCTATAGGTTTGCATACAGGTCACGTTTATACAAGGTTGATATTCTTTTGTATGTTATGCCTATAAATAACAACTGTATGTTTCACAATATGGGGTCAATGTTGGTGATCCATAGGGTTTGAATATCGAAGTATCTTTTTAGTTACATGTGTGTATGCTTTTTAAGAAAATACATGCTAATGGACTAATATATGTGTTTGTTACATTTCTGCATATATGCAATCACATTAATATATTTAAGATGTCTCCATCTCTTCCTCCAAGACCTTGCTGACAATTTGATCCTTTCTTTTGGCCCTGGTCCTCTTAACTGCATGTGTTAGCAGGCAGAAGCCTTCAAACTCCAACAAAGCCAATAAATTATAAGGCCAGCCAGATCGTAGCATCTCTCCCATGGTCTGCTTCTGCAGTCCAGGAGCTCGGAAGAGCAGTCATTTGCTAATAACTGGCTCAGAAACAGAATACTTGGCAGGGCAGAGAGTGCCGGGGAGGTGCTGTTGTCGAGAAAGCCCAGAGGAGTCATGACATGAGAAACTAGTCATTAAAACTGTGTGCACGCTGCACATTTGGGCCGCACCATCCTGTCTTGAAAGAGAAGTCCCCTTTCTGTTTTGTTTTAAGAGCATGTTTCACAGTTAATCTGTGTGTAGTCCTATTATAAGGAATGTTGGACAAATGGCTGCCTTCTATGATGTGTGTAGAAGAGGTACCAGCAGCATCCAAAGTATTGCCAGTGCCATCTGAGAAACCTGTGGTTTAATAGATGTAACTTGAAATAATAAGGCCTAACATTCTAGAGTGTGAATCAGAGGGCAGATGCAACACTCTCAAGTTACAGAATGATTCTTTGGACATTTGCCACTTCAAAGTTAAAGGGATGAAACTCTGTGTTCTTTTTACTATTGATTCTAGAAACTTGAATACCTAGACTGCTTTGTGGTTGTTGTATGTTACTTTATATTATTCTGACTCCTTAAACTAACCCTGAAGTTTAGTTATATTTTCCCCATTTTACAGATTAAGTTTATGGACACTCAGAATGATTAGTAATTTGGCTAAGGTCATAGTTATTAACAGAGTGGTGGTGGGATTCTTACCTAAATGTGTGTGATGCCAAATCCTATACAAAGAACACTATTTATAAATTGGGCTAATTGCTTGATTTTCCTATCACAATCTCCTCTGTACATTTCTTCTGCGTGATACACGGTGTGAGCACACTATTGCTCAATGCTTTGCATTTCTGAGTAGGCATTTTCCACACTTTCTAATGAAATAATATGACCTTATTTGAATTGTACATGTAATGTTAGGAAGGAAGCACAGCTCTCCTGGCTTGAGCCACTTAAATCTATAACTAATTTTGTTTCTGATATTTCAAAAACTAAAACTTTGAGGGTAAATTAGTGATTGTTATTAATACAGAATTTTGAAATAACTGGTATTACATAGGCATCATTTATGTTCCATTATGGGAACCTTTGCATATTTTAACATCTCTAATGTTATACTAGTATACTGGTCTGCTCACCAGCCCTAAGAGAGAAGGGATATACTGGTTGAGAAAAGATTTAAAACAACTGACCCTAGAACTATGTGAGCAAAAGAAACATTGAGCATAAATTCAAAAATAAAAACATTTTCAAATGTCATCCTGTTGGTGAAATTTGCCTGTTGTGAGATTTAACTAATATTGTTCTATGTTCTTCAAACTTGATTTTTTTTTTTTACTTCACTTCAATTTTCTTTTATTAAGACTCTCAGTTTCAATGGAGTTGAGACAGTCTGCTTTGCTATTACACCCCCTCTTATGACAGGTAGCCTATTATGTAGATTGCTCTGATTTTCAAAAGAAGAAAATGAAACTCAAGAAAAAGAATCTAGACAAGGCATTAAGTGACTATGAGAGTTCTGTGAAATAGGCAAATTGTGACTGAAAAAGAATCACAGTCAAATGCTCAAGGTTATTCTTGTAAGACTGGAAACCTGGTGCACGAGAGTGGGCCTAAGCCAGCATTCGGATATCCTGAGTGCTGCTGCCAAGGTGGGAGAGGCTCCCACCAAGCTGCTGTACTCATCAGTGAGTGGCTTCTGGCTGAGTGGCGCTCCCCCTGTGGGAGAGCACTGACCACCAGGGGGCAGCCCTGTGTTGTGCATCTGCCCCCTTGTGGTCAGTGCGTGTCATAGCGACCAGTCGTGCCGTTCAGTCGATTTGCATATTAGCCTTTTATTATATACGATTAGTTTTTTGGTTTTTGAGATGTGAATTTCTTATCCTGCAAATTTCATGAGTACAAAAGAACTAGACACTTGTCTTCCAATGTGACAAGAATTTTGGAAAACATTTTCCCTTGAGGATGCTAAGCAAAATTATTACCATTAAAACAAAACATTTTCTGTATCTAAGTTTATGCTGTTTTAAAAAAATACTGAAATGTCATCTCATCCCCTTTTGAAATCCATCTTAACTTGCAAAACCCTGCTACTCTGCTATACCCCAAGGTGAAGTTTCCTGATTTCCATTTCATCCCCACCCCCAGTTCACTTCCACCAGACAGAATTACAAGTTATTTTTCCTTCTCACTGTATATAACTAGTCCTTCTGTTTTGTACTATTCAGCTCTGCCTTGTATTATATAGTCTGGCTTCTGTGCTAAAATGTAGAGTCCTTTTTTAATCTGTCTTCCCACCCACAAACCTTACATGCCTGGCATACAGTGGTTGTATAGTTTTTGTTAACATTTAGACTGAATTGAATTATAATTCCAAGCTAAACCTCAGGTTAGTTTTACAAAGTACAGAGAGGAGTACAGTACTGGGATTATTTAACAAATCTGGATCTTCTAGTTCTATGTTCCTATATGTCCAAAGCTACCCTGCAAATGTATGCTGAGACCACTTCTTAAGTTCCTTGTAGGGCAATTGGCCCTGTGTAAAATGTCCATGGGGACATCTGGTCCATGCCAACCCATCTACCTAGTCCCATGTGTCATTACCAGCTGCTAGACTACCATGGCAAGAAGAGTTATTATTGCCAATACAGCCACAAGACAATTATTGGACCAATAGAACATGATAGTGTTTTTAATGTTTTAATCCTATAAACAAAAAATATACTAGTAAATAAACATTATGGGGTTGTTAAATCCAGGGATATTTTCTCAGTGCAGACATTTTGGACAGGACCCAATATCAAGGACCTTTTGGCATGGAACACAGATCTCCATGGATGATTTGGAGAGGGTCAAATGACCATTCATCCAAAAGCTGCCTGGGAAGTGTTTTAGCAATATAGACCTGTGTACCTCACACTGCACAGCACTTTCTGATGCCTGTATGTTCAATAAGATCCCCTGTGTCATTATTGATGCCCAGCCAGGCTTGTTAAGCATTGACTGTACGTAAAGCAAAATTTTTAAAAAAAGTATTACTCATTTTAGTTATTCAAATAGTGACCTCCAATTTGACCTCCAATTTCACATAATGTACAAAATAGTATTTATTATTGCTTCTTCCATTAAGATAGAAGCTGCATGAGAGCAGAACACTTCTCTCTTGTTTACCTCTAACATTCAATGTTCAGCATAGGAATAACACAGCCACCTCCTAATTTGTCTCTTCTTATTCCATTCAGTGGCAAGAATGATTTTCCAAATCAAGAGCTAATTATATAATTTCCTGCATATCAGCCTAAAACTCCTTTTCTGTTACAACCAGTTGGTTTTGTTTTTCAAACATTAATATGTATCCAAATAAGTTATGGGGCATAAAAGATATTATTTTATGGGTTTGACCACAGAGATTCCTCCCTTCCCATTTACCCTTGGCTAAGGACTGACAGGGCAGCTCTGCAAGTAATTTGTAATCACAGCCAGTGTCGAAAACATTCACTTTAAGAAATGTTAGTCATGGTATCTTGATATGGCTCTCAGGATACTTCAAAACTGGACCTCAATTCATGCCCCAGGTTCTTTCTCTTAAGACATTAAACTTCTTGCATGAGTCTGATTAGACTACCTATAATTTCCCAAACAAAAAATCATCTTCACTCTTACCCGAGAATGTAAATAATTCCCCATTCTCAGGATACTCTTCTATCTAATCACCTCTCTTCAATGAAGTTGTAATTATGGCTTTAGACCTAGTACTAAAAGTACCCATGCTATAAAGCTACTTGCTTCCCCTACAATTAATTACTCTCTTCACTACAGTCCTCAAAGTAATCTATGCATTATACCACTTCATGATATAATGTTTTAGTCTCTTCCATTTAAAGATTGTGAACTTGTTAAAGCACATGCATTTACATTTTTATATGCATGTTTCATTGTTATATCACTATCTTTTTAAATATTGATGGGCATATGATAAATGCTCAATCAATAATAGCTAAATTTTATTAACAATGTTTTACAATCTAGGATATGCACATACTTAACAAGATACTTGACATTATAAGTGCTAATTATGAGTCTATAATAATAATTAGCAGCAGCTTGGTGAGTACAAATAAGTGAAACTTAATTACATATGCTATTAAAAAATAATAGTTTGGCAACTTTTTGCACCTAATTTTCCAAATAATAGCTTCATCTCTCTTTTGTTTTTTTCAATTCCTCTTTATTAGTCAGCAAAGAGAGCAAGAGAATCATTTATATCTTAAATCCTCTAGGGACATGTATTTCCATAAAAATCAATCAAATTAGAAAGGTGAGCCTAAGTGTTAAATGTTTTAATTGGCACTTTATAAATGTTTGCTAAATGAATGCTTGAATAAATTATTATACTGGAACTGTGATAAGTCAGGTAGGTACAAAGAGAAAATATCAGTGAAATATTTTAAGCTTTAAAAAAATTTAATGTAACTTTTGGCTATGTTAGTGTTTTACCAAAAGTGTGATTTAAGATGTCTTATAGTAACAATCCAACCTATTTTGTCCTTTTTCAAAGTGGGAGGGGATTTCTTACCACACAGTTTATTAAAAGTAATAGAAATGGATTAAACAACTTATTTTATGATATTAAAAATCTTTTGAGGTTACAAAGCTTTAAAAGTTTTACAGCCAATGACAATGACAAGAGTTTTGTTTAGTAGAGATATCATTTATAATGCTAGTGAAATTGAATTTAAGATACATGCCATTGTTATGTTTAGTTTTTTTGATTCATTGTTTGGGCCAAATGTCATTGAATGTTTCATTATCTAAGATCACTACATTTTTTTTTCTAATCCTGGAGGATGTGTGTGTGTGTGTGTGTGTGTGTGTGTGTGTGTGTGTGTTTTAACTGATTGTAGAGAGAGGAAAGAAAAGAGAGATAGAAGTAGAAACATTGATGTGAAAGAGAAATATTGATAGGCTGCCTCCTGTACTCACCCTAACCAAGGATCGAACCTGCAACCTGGATATGTGCCCTGACATAGGAATTGAACCCACCACCTTTTGGTGTACAGGATGATGCTCCAACCAACTGAGCCACACCTGCCAGGGCTAAGATCACTACTTTTGAAAGCACTATTCTAATAATCTCCAAACCTATGAAAGTTATAACACAATCTATGAATTCGAAGTAATTAAATTCCTAAATTCTATCAATCCCAATATATTATAACCCAATATATTAACTTGAAGTAATTAAATTCCTAAAATTTATCTATCATTAAAACTGAGAATGACTATTGTGATCGACCAGACAATTCCACTCATTTTATAAAAGAGGAGGTTGAGTAACTAACCAAAAGAAAATAGGTGACTAAAGAAAAGTTGTACAGATAAATCACTGGCGGAGCTAAAACTGGAATTCAGGAGCCCAGGGACTCGTGTAGAGCTCTTTCATTAACCTATGCTGTCTTTTGTTTGTATTTCCATTTCCATGGTAAAAGCCATTTGACCTCCTTGCTCCTCAGCCTCATCCATGATCAGTGTCTTGCTGTTCTCTGACCTCAGCATTTTCTTGAAACTCACGAGCAAACATTAAACCTTATTGATGAATGTTATTTTCACTTCAAAGTATATGTTTGGGAAGGACATTTGTCTGCAAACAAATACATTGTTAGATGAGGTTAACTCTAAGAATGTGGTTGGGAGGGCTTTCACTTTGTACATTATGCCTATCAGTTTTTGCTGCACATCTTGAAACAGCAACTACTATATTACTTTTGGAATCAAAATATTTAAAAGATTAGCAACAACAGGAAAAATCGATTCTTGCTTGCAAACCTCATCATTCTTGATAGCTTCCTGTGCTCCTTTGTAGTTCATTAGTTTATTTCTAAATTTATAGGAACTCATGAAGGAATAATAATCCAGAATAATGTCTCTGCCTTTGCACTGTCACAACTTGATAATCTTTCTCCTAAGTTTTCAACATTTTTCTGTTTATTGGTTATTTTTTTAAAAATAATCTTTATTGTTGAAAGTATTACAGATGTCCCCTTTGCTTTGGTGTATATGTGTGTGTGTTTTTCCCATTGAACCCCTCCACCCTGCACCCACCCCTCCCAAGCCTTCACCACACTATTGTCTGTGTTCATGGGCTACACTCACCCTGTAAACATAATCAAGATTTCTCATTCTAGAACAAGCACCTATTCCATCTCATTATTTCCCCTTTCCCCCATCACCTTTGAACCTGCATCACTCTAGCTGTCTCCTACTCTTACTATGTTATATATTTTTACATCATTAGAGTATGCAGTGATGCTTAGCACATAGTGGGCAAACAGGAAACAGTTCATAAGTACTTTCGTACTCAACTGTAGATTGTTCAGTTTCTCTGTGCTGGCCATTTCTGCTAATTAATATAAGCATGCAATTATACAAGGGCAGTGATACAATTAACCAAAAAGTTTCTCTTAAAACAAGAAAAATTTTCAGATGAGTTTTCTTCAAAATTTGAAAGTTTTTTACATTTTTTAAAATATATTTTTATTGATTTCATACAGGAAGGGGGGGAGAGGAAGAAAAAGAGAGAGAGAGAGAGAGAGAGAGAGAGAGAGAGAGAGAGAGAGAGAGATCAATGATGAGAAAGAATCATTGATCAGCTGCCTCCTGCATGCCCCACATTGGGGATCCAGCCAGCAACCTGGGCATTAGCCCTGACTGGGAATCGAACCGTGACCTCCTGCTTCATTAGTTCTATGTTCAAACACTGAACCACACCAGCTAGGTTACATTTTTTGAAATGGAAAAGAGCAATTCCAGACTTCCTGTTAGACACTCTCATAGAACCATGCGCTTTCCCATATAAGAAATTAACAAGCTGAAACCGGAAAATGTTTTGTAAAATCCTTTGTTTTAACATCAGTCTCTCCAGGTAGAATAAGAGTTTCATGAGGGCCAGAAAACTTTACTGCTTTTTCTATAATCTAGCTGCGTTCAGGTCGACTGAAAATTCCCTGAGGGTAAGGATTCTGCCCACCATAGAGTAGAGGGCAACAACTATCTATTAAAGGAATGAATGAACATACTGAGAACGCTTCAGTGGTTCACAATAATAAAACTAAATTTAGAAGGGGATATTTAGCATATTTGGCAATTAGCACATAAAATATTGCACAAGTGATTTTAACTTTCTGATGACTACTATACAGTGGAAAGCATCCTACTCTTAAAATGGATTTATGTATAAATACATTAATATATTCTAACACGCTTTGTTGGTTAATTAGCAGATAATTCAAATATCCAAAAGCTTGCATGTAGATGGCTTTTCAAGGGTACTGTGTAAGGTTTTCCTTTCTTAATTCTTTAAAGGTAAAAACCTAAAGAGTGACACATCCATTATTTCCTCATGCCATAGTAAACCCAGTGTTATATAAAACTGTATAGCATACTCCATTCAGGGTGGAAAATAAATAATTTTGCTATGTGTTTAAGAGTTACATTAAGTCACAAATACAGCAAAATTACTCTGAATCTATAATTAAGACCTCAGGATCTATTATCTTTAGGACTCGTGTTGGCATTTGCCAAGTTTCAGTCCATTTCATCTCCTATGGACAGGTAAGCTAGTCACAGTGAAAGTATACTCACACTTTTTGCTTCTGCTCACCATTGTTTTGCTACAATTGTCAGGATTTCTGTGATGTTCCCTTAAGTAGGAAAATGCATAGACCTATTATTTCATCTTTTTTTTTTAGTTTCAAATTATTTTTTATTACAAATGGAATCATGTTTCAGTAGTAGAGATAATTTTTAGATTATTTCATCTTTCGATAGCTGTATTTCCCTCTTAAAGGATATTGCCCTTTAGTGTCTTTAGCTTTGGGTGTTTTATTTGAACTTTAAAAATATTTTTTTATTAACTCATTTTGAAGGGCATATGCATTTATGTCAATGCAATGATATTAATATTCAAATATGATTCTTTTTTAGTGATACTTGTCTGTTTATTATCTTTCTTAGGGTTTTACTATGAAAATCCAGAGCACAAATGACAGTCATTTCCATAACATGCAGGTAAAAATAATGCTATTTCACTGTCATCTGTAGGTACAATATTCTAAGACTTGAATTGTTTGTAAAAGTTTTTAGAGTGATTGATCTGTTTTGATTTTAGTCTTTATTCAAGTTCTCTCCTTGTAATGTCACATTATTGGACACTAGATATATATTTCCATGTAAAAGATCCAAATTTTATTCATTACGGCAAAGTTCTGATATTAAGAAATTTTAAGCTGGGTAGTTGGTGACATACAGGAGTGTCAGTGATTATGGTTACCTCCAAGAACCTGGAGAGAAGCTTTTAAAAAATGCTTTCTAGAGTTAAATTATTTAAATAAGTCCATAATAGAAGGAGACAAAATTTATAAGAGATTGCCTGGAAATTTTTTGAATTATAGTTGCATTGATGATATTAACCGTATTAAAATAAATTTATCAATGAAGGTGTGTAACTGGCTTAGGAAAATATGTTACAGAGAAGGCAATTTCTTCAGATGTATGTGCATCAGAATCCAGCATAGAGAAATATAGGATATAGGCAATTCTCAATCTATCATCTTCCGTAATAAATCAGTGAATTGTATCCTGCTTGGTATATCAGTTTTATGTGAATTCAACTATTATGATCAGACCAAAAATAATTTATTGCTTATAATATACTAATGCATTTTAGAATCTAGATCTTCAAGGCTTGGACCACTCTTTCCATTACCAAACTATCACATACCTCTATTTATAACTTAAGAAAAATTGCAACGTCATGTCTCAAATTTTGCTTTACAAGCTTTTTAAGTTTAGCTAAACTGTTTCAACTAGATTATTTACTAGTAAATATGCGTATAATTTGCTAGTTTCATCCTCTTTAGAGATGAAGACTGCTTTTTGTGGAAATATTTTATGTTTACCTTACACAAGGTACTTGTCCTGCATTACTCATAAAGATACAATAAGAATATAGAGGAAGCCCTAACCGGTTTGGCTCAGTGGAAAGAGTGTCGGCCTGCAGACTGAAGGGTCCCAGGTTTGATTCCGGTCAAGGGCATTTTCCTTGGTTGCAGGCACATCCCCAGAGGGGGGTGTGCAGGAGGCGGCTGATCAATGTTTCTCTCTCATTGATGTTTCTGACTCTATCCCTCTCCTTGCCTCTCTGTAAAAAAATCAATAAAAAAAATACACAAACATACAGGAAGTGTGAATAGAGTCAAGTAAGCTGTGAAAACAAAGATTAGTGGATCATGTTGCAAAATGAAGATAGAAAAGCCATGAAAAATACAGCTTAGGGTCAATATGCACTAGACATAGTTGGTGCCAGAATTTTACTAATTAGATTTTGTGTGCCATGAGATGAAAAGGTTGAGAATTGCTGTTACAGATGCTTTAACAAAACCTAAAAACAATCCCTGGGGTATCAAGCTTGATAAAAGAAAAGAGTATGGCAACTTTTTGCCAATAACTTTAGCAACCTACATGAAACAGCCACATTCCTTGAGAGAAGGAATTCCTTAAAAATTCATTCCAGAAGAAATAAACTGAATAGCTCCATAACTACTATTGAGATTGAAGGAGTAAATGGCTTCAGTGGTAATTTCTGCCTAAAAAAAAGGGCAAAGATACCCGTTTTTTTCCAAGTTTTTGGCCAGTACAATAATACAAACATGAGGAATAAAGCCAACCAGGTTGGAAAGAAAATTTATTTTTGATAAAAGATGGCAGGGTCATCTATGCAGAAAATCTTATGGAAACTAATTGTGAATGTAGCTAGACTGCATAAGCAATATTATTAAACAAGTTCAAATATTTTTTCTACATATAGTAGCACTTAACAATCAGTAATTGAAACAAAAAATAAATTAATATCATTTACAATAACATGAAAAATATGAAACTCATAGGTAAAAATCTGTCAAGAGACACAACCTATTATCTGAATAAGACAAAAATATCACTGAGAAATATTTAAAAAGACCTAAATAATGTAGAGGTATAGCAAGTATAGGGGTCAGAAGAATCAGTAATTCTCTTCAAACTGATCAAAAGAGTCAAAACAATGCCAATAAAAATCTAAGCAGATTTTTCCAATATAAAAATGAAAAGAATTAGAATTACCAAAAGAACATTGAAAATGAAGAGTAAATTTTGAATACTCTTAGGACCTGACTTTAAGATATTTTAAAGCTGAAGTAAACAGGCAATGTGGTTTTGTAATGAAGGCTGACAAAGGAGATCAACATAGAAGATATAGAGATGTAATACGGATGACAAATAAGTATAAGGAAATATGCTTAATATAATTAGTTATTAGGAAAATGAAAATTATGAAAATAATGAGATGCCACTATACATCTATTAGTATGGCTAAAATTATAAGGATTGACCATACCAAGTGTTGCAAGAGGATATGTTTCAATAGAAATTCTGCTGGTAAGAATATGAAATGGTATAACCACTTTCTAAAACCATTTCTTTAAAATTAAATATATACCTATCATATGACCCAGGCATTCTTCTTACAGCTGTTAACCTAGGAAAAAATTTAAAGCATATATCCAAACAACAGCTTGTATATTAATGTACATTGCAGATTTATATATAATAGTAAAAATCTATAAACATTGCAAATGCCCATCAACTGATGAATTGATAAACTATGATGCATTCATACAATGGAAAATCATCAGCAATAAAAGGTAACAAACTACTGATACAAATAAAAAATGCATAAATCTGTATATATAAAAGCCAAGCAACTGGAACGCCGGAACAGCCAGAACGCTGGAACAACCGGTATGACCAGTCGCTATGATGCCCAATGTGGCTGGCCAATCTGCCCGATCGGGGGCAGCCCCATCCCCTGGCCGGCCCTGGCCAGATCGGAGGCTGAGACGGCCAGCCAACCTCCCATGACCACTCCTCCTGGCCAGCTGGCCCGATCGGTCCCCATCTGGGTGGGTTGGCCGGACCACACCCATGCACAAATTCGTGCACCAGGCCTCTAGTTATAAAATAATTGTGTTGAGACAGACCCTCTGCAAAAGTATATTGGTTTTTGATTATTACATTTATGTAAATTTCTAAAACGATCAAATTAATCTATAGTGACACAAAGAAAATCAATGGTTGCCTGGGGCACCAAAAGAAAGAAATTCCCAAACAAATTTTGGGACTTATGGTTACATTAATTAACTTGATTGTGTTTGTTTTCACAGGTGTATATATGTATTCAAAATTGTCAAATTTACATTTATATAAGTGTGGTTTTCACATGTTAATTATAAATTAATAATGCAGTTAAGTGATTAACCCGGGAACTGATATGCATACATGCATAACCCATGGATACAGAAATAGAGTGGTGAAGGCCTGGGAGGGGTAGGTACATGGTGGAGAGGGTTAAGGGGGAAAATAAAACGCTATAAACAAACAAAAAGGACATCTGTAATACTTTAAACAATAAAGATAAATTTAAAAAAACAAACACAGAATCAGCCTGGCTGGTGTGGCTCAGCAGTTGAGCTTTGACCCAGGAACCAAGAGGTCACCAGTTTGATTCCTGGTCAGGGCACATGCCCAGGTTGCAGGTTTGATCCCCAGTGGCTACCGGCCATGCAGGAGGGAACCAGTCAATGATTTCTCTCTCATCGATGTTTCTATCTTTCTATCTCTCTCCCTTCCTCTCTCTCTAAAAATAAATAAAATCATTTTATAAAAAGAGAATATTTTAAAAAACCAGAATCATTAAAAAAAGATATAGTTAAAATAACAGAAAGCAAATAAAATTATTAGGTATAAATTTAAGTCTTATCAACAAATGATTCTCCAAATTGCTCTGGAAAGCCATATATTCAATAACCTCAAACTCTACCGCACACAATTTAAAATAATAATATGAGATGGATTTTAGACATAACCTAAAAGTCTAAAATTATAGTTTCTAGAAAAAATCTTAGGGTATTATCTTTTAGACTTTGGAGTAGGCAAATATTTTTTACATAGTACAAAGTAAAAACTAACCATAAAAATAATAAATTAGATATCATTTAAAATCAATATTGCCATAAAAAAACATTGTTTAACAAAATGAATAGGCAAAGCATGAATTGAAAGAAAATGTTTTCAATATGTATATTTGACAATGGACTGGGGTTGAGAAGATATAAAAATGTCCTCCTAAATGTTAATAATAAAAACTATTAAAAAATGGGTAAACATTTGACTAGATACTTTACAAGGCACTTTACCTTAATAGCAAGAAATCCATGAAAAAATGTTCATGAGTTACCGGGGAGATTAAAATGAAAATCAATGAGATGTCATATACTTATTGCTAAGATAAAATAAAATATAAAATTTAAAAATGAAGTAAAAAGCTAAACCCTGATATCACCAAATTTTGGGAAGGATGTAATACAACTAAATTCTTATACACTGATGGGTGGGGAAGATATTGCTAGTTTCTTATAAAGTCATACCTACATTTCTCTCACAATCTAGCAAATTCTATCATGTGTATTTTCTACTGATAAGTAAAAATATACATCCACAAAAATATTTCAACACAAACATTGATAAAATTTTTATTCAGAATATTCAGAAACTGGCAACAATTCAAATGTCAATCAACAAGAGAATGGATGACATTAAGGTATATTCACACAAAACAAGAGGAATGAATGATTGATATGCATAGCAACGTGGATAAATATATCAAGCAGTAATGAGCAAAATAATTTATACACTAACCAGTACCTATCTTATGATTTTCACTTTAAAAATTCTAGAACAGATAAAACTAACCTATGGGGAGAAATATCTTAACAAGTTTGCACCTGAAGAGGTGCATGCGGAATCTTTCTTTTGTGATTTAAATATTCTATATTTTGATATGAATGTGTTTTCATAATTATCACACTGTTCCATTATGGGCAATGTATTTAGCTAAGTATACTTCAGAAAAGCAGGAAATTTTTCAAATTTTCTATGTTTTTCTAATATTTAAAAATTATTCTAAATTGAGTTTTAAAAATCTTAATCATAAGTAAGGAGGTCACATACCATGTGCTTGCTCCCTAGCTCCAATTTGTCTACAGCAATAAGTCTCTTTTCACATAACTTTGTGCTTCCTAATTAGAGACTGTAAGTTATTAGAGTTGTATAAAAATCATTAGAGGATTAATTTAAAAGTCTATAATGCTGGCATGAGTCACCACAAGAAACATCTTTCTCTCCAAATTGGCTGAAAATGTAATTAACCAAATATATGCTTTGTTGTTTTTCAATTTATTTTTTATTAAATAATACACATACATAGTTAAAGATGTCAAATAATTCTGAAAGGCTTCTAAAAAAAAATCAGTCCCACTGTTCCTATCTTCCAAAATAAATGGAATTATTTACTCTAGGTGGATTCTACTGCCTATTATCTTCCTTGTATGTTATTAGAGAAG
Source organism: Cnephaeus nilssonii (assembly GCF_951640355.1). Taxonomy (NCBI): domain Eukaryota; kingdom Metazoa; phylum Chordata; class Mammalia; order Chiroptera; family Vespertilionidae; genus Cnephaeus; species Cnephaeus nilssonii. The sequence goes on from NC_137084.1 coordinate 57,793,879, forward strand.
TTCTCTTTCTTTCATACATGCACCATCTCTACTTCTGCTGTTTCTATTCTCCCAATATTCTTTATATTAAGTTTTAATGAAGTGATAGGACTTAGAATAATATCCGATATAATAAAGATCGAATATGCTAATTAGACAGGCCAGTGGAATGATCTTCTGGAATGACCTTCCAGAACGACCTTCCGGAACGACCAGTGGGCAGGGCCGCAGGGCTGTGGAGCCACGAGGCAGCTGGAGCTGCAAGGGCTGAGACCCATCCCTTTGCACAATTTTCATGAATTGGGCCTCTAGTAGTATCCTAATATATAAAAAGCCAGGGGCTGTCATGACCGAAACAACCAGACAGACGACTGAACAACAGGCTACGTGGGGTGACCAGGCTGGCAGGGGGGTTAGTGAGGGATGAGCAAACGACTGAACAGCAGGCTGCTTGGGGCGACCCAGCTGATGGCAGGGGGCAATTGGGGGTGACCAGGCCAGCAGGAGGGAGCAGTTGGGGGCAACCCAGGCTGGCAGGGGAGGGCAGTGAGGGGCAACCAGGCCAGCAGGGGGGGGGCAGTAAGGGGCAACCAGGCTGGCAGGGGGGGCAGTTGGAGTCCACCAGGCTGGTGAAGGAGGCAGGCAATTGGGGGCAACCAGGTCAGCAGGCAGAGTTGGTTAGGGGTGATCAGGCTGGCAGGGGGGGCAGTTAGGGGCAATCAGGCAGGCAGGCAGGTGAGCAGTTAGGAGCTTGGCAGTCCCAGATTGTGAGAGGGATGTCCAACTGCCAGCAGTCGGACATCCCCTGAGGGGTCCTGGATTGGAGAGGGTGCAGGGTGGGCTGAGAGCACCCCCCCGTGGACAAATTTCATGCACCAGGCCTCTAGTATATTTATAACCACTAAATAGTTTATTTCTTAAAATTTTTGGTTTATTCTGAAGTTAGTATTTTTTTTACCTTAATATTTTTTACACATCAGCTGGTATTTCCCCCTAATATACTTTAAAATACATTTCAAAAGCTAGCAATATTTTCTTTCCAGTTCTCAAACACATAAATCAATATTTTAAATTACAGTCTTTTACCAACTTTTATCCCCTCCCCTTCCTCCTAGAGCTATCTGTCTTCCAGCAGCAAATCTGGAAAGATTGCTATTGATGTCCAGAGTACAGCTGCTATCCTGGGAAGTGGCTTTCATTCCTCTTGCTGGCTCCCATATTATGATCCCCGGTCTTTCTCTTTCAACTTTTCTAATGTCTTTCTATTCTCTTTGCTCTTGTAAATTTTTATTTTTCTCCTATAATTTCAATTAGGTTTGGGAGAGGGTAAAAAGATGAGCATATGTGGTCACTGTGCTGTGTTTAGACAAACTTCCTGAACACATGCTTTGTTTTATTCTCTATCATTGTTCTTTTAATAAGTAAATTACCAGACCTAACAAGAATGAATGGACAAATTATTTTGTTTGAAGCACATCACTTAGTCGTGATATCTGAAAAAATGGCAGTCAATGAAAGTACTGAGTCAAGGACACAGAATTATTATCGCCCAACCCAAGCTAAATACTACTATGGATCCATTTTTACATGTGCTAATTATTACACTGTTAGTGCTTTATGTTAAAGTTAAAGTCAATTACCCTTAACATAGAGTATCTGGAAAGGGTAACATCATGCTCTTATTATAGAGAAACATCTATGATTAAAAGTACTTAAGCACTTGCAAGCTACATGAACAAAACATATTTTGTGTGTTATACAGAAAATGGAGTTAAAAATACCTATATTGCTATTTTGAAGAGGAAAAAGTTATCTATGGAAAAGAATTTTGAATTAAGTTATGATTAAAAGCAGTTTTGTTGACCTATAACACTAAACAAAACAATAATGTCATTAGCTGGAGTAATTCGTCTGCAACAAATGGAAAGTAACATTGAAATTACTATTTTTTTTTTCCTTTTTGGAAAAGGAATAAGTATAAGGGGTAAGGCTTGGAAGGCACATAGAATTGATCAGCTATACAAGGAAGCAGGGAGGGGGAAAGTGGAAGGGGTGGCAGTGGGAGCTAGATAATCTAAAAAGAAACATGAAGGCACCAGTTTCATGTCTTAAGGAAGTTCAGAAGGGAGCAGTGCCTACTTCTTGGCTGCATCATGACAGTCACTGGACTATTTACGTATTATTATTGCAATGAGTTCCAATGCATTTACATTTTGTTTACAAATACAATTAATTGACTTGTTAACCAAAGGTAGTTTTGAGGTGTGTGCCACTGTCTGAAATATATGGCTGTTTTCCAATTCTTTTCATGATGCATGTAGAGCTATGTGTTATTTAGGAGATAAACAGCTAAATAATAAAACCCATATGTTGATTGTGTCTCAAAAAACATCCAATAAGAGTAAAAATGAAGTGTTGTAACAGCCATGTGTCTTTATTTTTTAGAAGAGGAATTAATTTTCAGCTTAGACCATTACAAAAAAAGCATCACTCTCCTTCTGCATGTTTAGAGCAGAGATGAAGAGGAGAGAAGCAGTTCGCTAGAACATTCATCATGAAGACAAGTGGTGAGCCAAAGCTCAATGGGCAGAAAAACATATGGGATGCACAAAAGTAGGTTTACAGTTGTTCATATGGAAAATAAGACAAACTGTGTTTCATATGCTTACCACCATAAACCTACTTTTCCACACACCAGGACAACAAGTAAGTAGTGACAGCATACCGGGGATCATATTGGAAGGCCCACATATATTTGATAAAGGTTCTAAATTAAAACTAAAAACTTAAGCAGATGGTCAATTTTAAATAAATACTAGTCAGCACCATTATGCTAAGAGGTATACATAGCATAGAATTCTGTAGAACAAACATACCAAACAAAACACACGAAGCACAGAGAACAGTGTTAATGAATGTGGGCAACATAAAGAGAAGGTAAAACTGGACTAAATACAATGTAGAAATTTTCTGATTTTGAGTCTTATAGATTCCTTGGCGAAACATAGAAAGTCTTATAAAAATTCCCTTTATATATAGAACTAGAGGCCCTGTGCACGAAATTCGTGCATGGGGGTGTGTGTCCCTCAGCCCAGTCTGCACCCTCTCCAATATGAGACCCCTCGAGGGATGTCCGACTGACCGTTTAGACCTGATCCCGGTAGGGATCCTACCGGGATCAGGCATAAACGAGCAGTCGAACATCCCTCTCACAATGCAGGACTGATGGCTCCCAACTGCTCGCCTGCCTGCCTTCCTGATTGCCCCTAACCATTTCTGCCTGCCTGATCACCCCTGATCACCCCTTAACCATGCCCCTGCCAGCCTGATTGATGCCTAACTACTCCCCTGCCAGCCTGTTTGCCCCTAACTGCCCTCCCCTTCAGGTCTGGTCACCTCTAACAGCCCTCCCCTGCAGGCCTTGTCACCCCTAACTGCCCTCCCCTGCAGTCCTGGGTCCCCCCCAACTGTCCTCCCCTGCAGGCCTGGTTCCCCCGCCCCAAACTGCCCTTTCCTGCAGGCCTGGTCCCCTCAACTGCCCTCCCCTGCAGGTTTGATCACCCCCAACTGTCCTCCCTTGCAGGCCTGGTCCCTCCCAACTGCCTTCCCCTGCAGGCCTGATCACCCACAACTGCCCTCCATTGAAGGCCTGGTCCCTCCCAACTGCCCTCCTCTGCTGGCCATCTTGTGGTGGCCATCTTGTGTCCACATGGGGGCAGGATCTTTGACCACATAGGGGCAGCCATCTTGTGTGTTGGAGTGATGGTCAATTTGCATATTACTCTTTTATTAGATAGGATTATAATTGCCTTGTAAAAGTTTATTATATAGAAAACTGGATATTATTATCACTTCCTGGAGATCAGATATGCTCAACTAGTCCTTAAGTGCATCTTCATATATTTATGAGTTACTGTGATACTTAGATATCTGTACCAGATGGACAGCATATGTCTATTGGCATATATAGATTCTGGTACCAAAAGTGGTAAGAGCTACCTAAGCAGTGTTCTCTATAGGAAGCTGCTCTGGTGAGATGTCCATCTGGATGGACATGTTCGATATTTCCAATACAAAACTTGTATTTGTTTTTAGAGTCAGAATAACCTTAGAAGTCTAAAAACTAGAATTTGGGCCCAAAGTCTCAGGTTTGCAGACATCTGACAGGTCGTGATTATTGCCTATGTCATGATTTCAAGGTCAGAGTTGCTGAGCTAGACATGAGTAGTGAATTCACAGCTGAGCCAATGGATTCAGAGAGAAGGGCAAAGTCAGAATATAGGCAAGAGCGCTATGGCAAAGTTCTAAACTTGACAAACTTGAAAACAAAAAATTGAAATTGAATAAAACATATCTAGAGGAGCTAAATGTGAACTCTAAAAGTCAGAGTTGAGAAAAAAGTAGCATATACTTTTAGTAGTATAAAAAGGGGAGAGCTATATAAAATTAGGGCAAGAACAAATGATAGAGTGTTTTTGAGTGAATGCTTCAAACCTTGGCTGTCACCCCACAGTTTTCTTGCATGGACTGGCAAATATGCGTAACAGGATGTTTTAAACTGACTAGAAAATATACCATTTAACACCCATTAGGATGGCCATTATTAAAAAAATACACACTAACAGAAAATCATAAGTATTGGTAAGGATGTGGGGAATTTGGAACCATTACGCATTGCTGATAGGAATGTAAAATGGTACAATTGCTGTCAAAAATGGTATGATGATTCCTCAAAAAATTAAACATAGAATTAACTTAGGATCTAGCAATTCCACTTCTGGGTATATACCCATAAAAAATGAGAGCAGGGGCTTGAAAGATATTTGTAAACCTTTGTTCATAGCAGCATTATTTGTAACTAGAGGCCCAATGCACGATGATTTGTGCAAGAATGGGCCTTCCTTCACCTGTTTGCTGGCACTGCCTTCACTCTGGCTGGAGCCACCTTTCCACCTTCCCACTCTGCCCAGAGGCCCGGAGCTGCTGGTGCCATGCAGAACGCCTGTGTCCCGCCCCGCCCCCAGCCGCTCGGTGCCTGTGTATGCAAATTAACCCGCCATCTTTGTTGGATTACTTTGCATGCTCACTCCTGATTGGCTGGTGGGAGTCCCGAAGGTACGGTCAATTTGTATCTTTCTCTTTTATTAGTGTAGATAGCTCTAAAGGTATAAGCAACTCAAGTATTTAGTTATGGATAAATGGCTAAACAAAATGTGTTATATACATAGTAAGGAAAATTGTTCATCCTTAAGAAGGAAGGAAATTTTGAGACCCACCATAATATGGATGAACCTTGAAGACATGGTAAATGAACTAAGCCAGTTGTAAAACATCAACAAAGTCTGAGTTCACTTGTATGAGGTACCAATAGTCTTGCACATATGCCCCTTTAGAAAAATTTATAGAATATTTTCCTATATGCTACTAAATTAATAAAGAGTTATGGAATACTTAAAAGCCTTCAAAAGGTCTCTAGGTCAATTCAGTTAAGTGCAAAAGCAAATAGAAGACACAGGAGCTGTGGAATGCCCAGCAAGGAACAGAGCTAAGGTCCTGACTATCTACAGTGTGCAGTCCGCTGGAAAGTCCAGCATTCCATGACTTACAGACATATTCAATCTCATGAAAGAAGGATAGCACATGAGAACAATAACTAATGGAGAAACCTAATTACTAGAGGGATTAGGAAGTGAACATACTTGAGTCAATGAGGTCCTCTATTCTCATAAATGGACCATAGGAGCCAAGTACTTTGGCTGTGGGTGTGAGATGGGTAGTACTGTAAGCCAACAGATTGACAGGGGCATGTGCAGAAGCACGTGGGACATGTTTTCCTCATGTGTCTAATGTAATTACCAATGCTACCAAGTGAAGCAGGGAGAAAAAGTATAATTTGCTACACAGGATTTTAAGAACTCTAAGTACCAGCTACACTTGTTCCCTCTCTCAGGAAAGCATCCAGAGATGTTCTTTTCTTCATGAGGTTGGTGTGGTTTTTACCTGTTGTGTGAGTGATTGGTCCAGTGATCAGTGTTGAGGGACAAGAGAGAGAGGCTCACCAGCTAAATTGTGGTGTGGCCCAGAACCCTTCCCGACAGAAAGACGACATTTTTTGGAAGCAGTATCAGAATTTGAAGGCACTATTTAAATGGTTCTTGTCTGAAAGGTTCAGGGGTTCCTAAAACGCTTTTTCAGCCACAGTACTTTCCCCAAGAGATTTCTCAGGCAAATATACTTATAAGAAAGCAATTCACTTCTTTCATTCACTCATATAAAATATTTATTGAATTTTCACTATATACCAGGCACTATTCTAGACACAGGGGATATCTGAATGAGTCAGATAATCACAAATGGTAAGTGAAGTGTCTCATTATTGTTAGGCAGACTTATGTGTATAACCCATAGGGTGGATTATTTTCTCAATCTCCGGTAAAATTTCTTGACAGGTAATTAAGGTATTTAGTTACATGCAACAGAACATTATTCTGATTGACTTAAGGAGGGGCTGGGGGGACTTATTGGCAGAGCTTTAACAACTGAAGGAAGAGATGAACCATCACACCTTGGGAAAATAAGGAATTGGGGCAACACTAGGGATCATACTAACATGAGCTTCTGAATTACTCCTCTAGAAGGCTACTATCTTATAAGTTATTTTTATATTTACATTGGAAAATTTCCAGGAAAAAATATATAATTGGCTAAGTTTGGGTGATGTGTCCAACCCAGTGTTCAAAAGAACATAACCCCAAGATCGAAATTTGCATCAGAACCACATGGAATTGCTGGAAAGCATTTACCTAAGAAACAGGGTATGCGGAAATAAGGGGGAAGGGGAGGAAAGCTAAGCAGATACATACAACTTACACTGAGTGGCCAGATTATTATGATCTCTGAACACATAATAATCTGGTCACTCAGTGTGTGTGTGTGTGTGTGTGTGTGTGTGTGTGTGTGTGTGTGTGTGTATTAGAGGCCCAGTGCATGAATTCGTGCATGAGTGGGGTTGGGCCAGCCTGGCAAGGGGGAGGGGACATTGGCAGTAGGCCAGCCTGCCTGCTGGTTGAACTCCTGGTCAAGGGGACAATTTGCACATTAGCCTTTTAATATATATTAGAGGCCCAGTGCATGAATTTGTGCATGGGTGGGGTCGGGCCAGCCTGGCCAGGGGGAGGGGACATTGGCAGTAGGCCGGCCTGCCTGCTGGTTGAACTCCTGGTCAAGGGGACAATTTGCACATTAGCCTTTTATTATATAGGATATATACTGAGTGGCCAGAATATTATGCATTCAGAGATCATAATAATCTGGCCACTCAGTGTATGTTCATTTTAAAACAGCTTAGCCTACAGAGTGTGGCTTTCTTACTTTCACCTCCTTTTCTGGCAAGACACAAATGTCTAATGGAGGCCAGCACACGCATAAGAGAGTAGAAAGATACCAAGCAGATATCAAGCTGAATGGACCTGCTCAAAGAGTTTATTCAGGATTGCATTGACAATAGAGCTGCATGGAAAGATGAAGCAGAAGTTGTGAGCATTACTTCATACATTCATTTGCTTTTCAATGCATTTATTGAGTTATTAGTCTTTGGCACTGGGGTTACATCTCTGAACATGATGAACAAGATTCATAATATCAGGGAGCTCACATTATTTAGAACCAAGATAAGATTCTTGGGCTATCTCCAAGTTCACCAAACCTGATGCTCTTATTCTTTTTTTTGTTTTTTTTTTAAGAGCGAAAAGGTATAGGAAACAAAAGAGGATGGCTAAGCCTGAGACCTTCTGACCATTTGTCACGGCACTGGAATGTCATGAAGACAGGAAGAAGGAAGAGAGAGAACATTGTTCAAGTGTATGTTCCTTCAGCAGTTACCACACTTAGTAGTAAATATGACCAAATCAGCAAAGAGGGGTTGAAGTGGATATCAGTAACAATATTGAATATTGATAATGATATTGGACATTGATAAGCTTACCTAAATAGATCCCTTTGTGTGGGGTGGGGGTGGGTTGATGAGGGATAGGTATACATAGAAGAGTGGGTCATTAACACACACAGGGAGTATCCTAAAAGCAATATTTATTTTCTTTCGCTAAGAATCTTATGTCTTGGAAAAACTGAATCCAGTGACTGTAAGGCTCTTAAACAATTTCTTAGGCTATTTCATTTTTGTACCTGTTTTTAGATAACTCAAATGTCATCAGCTTCTTCAGTCTGCCCCCACAACCTGTCCCTCAAGCAATTTCTGAATTTTTCAGATACTGCCTAAAGGTAATCCTAATCAAATCCCAAATCACCCTCTGTCCAGACACTCAAGTTGCCCCCGCATGGCCGCCTCTGCCATAAGCATCAGAGAGACTGCTTTTCATTTAGACAGCACCATGCCCCACAGGTCACCTCTGCTCCTACGCCACGATGGCCTCCGGGACACTGGTGCCCGTTTCCCACAGAACTAATGAGACCACATTTGCCTTGTGCAAAGATTTATTTATGGTTTAGAAATAACAGAAATATAGCCAGAAGACTTATTTATAACTTCTATTCAAAGTCACTACTCTTAGAGCCCATGAGCTCAAACCTGACCTTGCTTCCAGCATGAGGATGGCTTCTCCCCTAGCTTCTGAAATGTCTTCAATGGCAGGAATCAAGTCATTACCATCAATTATCCGATACCTCCACTCCTCAGACTCCAGGATCATCCAGACCCAAACAGAGGGAATCCTTATTTCCCCTCAGTCTAGAATCCAGCTCTTTTACAGACTAGTATTCTCTACTTTCCAGAATGACAGTGGTGGGAGCCATTAGATGGAAACTTCATCCCTCAAGTGTGGAATCTGGTTTCACAAGCCCCAGAAACTTTAGTCTGAAAGCACCTCTATGAGCCTCAAACTTATTTAATTGTAAATAATACCAAGTATAAGACCTTACAGCGTAAACTTTATCATGCTGAAGCCGGTCTCGAAGGATGACACTGAATAAGGTTAAAAGACTCTGAAGTCCAAACACTTAGGTTTAAAGCCTGACCATGGAGACCTTACTTATATTCTCAGTTTTCTCATCTGAAAATTGGAGATAAGAATATTACCCATTTTATAGATTTATTGTGAGAATTAAAAAGATTATTGTATGAAAATTACTTGTATTTAGCACTGTAGTCTAGAAAGTGCTTTTATATAAGAAGCACTATGTAAATGTTATCTGCTATTATTATTATTATTACCTTTTTCTCTGCATGAATTGATATGCAGTTTAGGATTTATATGTTTCTTGCACCTGCTGTAGTCTGGTTTTGGCTCTTGATTGTGCAAAAGTTTGGAAATAAATTTAGTCTCCTCTAGGGCACCCAATACAGCTATACATTTCCCCATGCCATTGCCATCTATGTATATTCCTTTCTTGCAACAGAGAATACTTTCAAACTTTTAACACCTCTATTTATGCATAAGGAAATCAAGGCACAAAGCAGTTAAAATGAGTTGCTCAGGTCACACAACTAGTAAGTGATGGCATCATTATTTGATTTCTTCTGATTCCAAATTCAGTGATCTTTGTTAATCTGACTGTCCTTAGGAAGGATTGGATTTTTAAAATATGTTTTTTTAATGATTTTAGAGAGAGAGGAAGAGAGAGAGAGAAAAAGAGAGAGAGAGAGAAGAGAGAGAAACATCAATTTGTTGCCTCATATATGCTCACTGAACAGGGACTGAACCCACAACCTAGGCATGTCTCCTGATCAGGAATTGAACTGTCATTTGGTGCAACTGAGCAGACACTGGCCAGGGCTTGGATTAAGGGTGTATATTTACAAACATATATTCTCTTTCAATGTCCCTGAGTGTATATGAAATTTAACCTGATTAGGAGAAAATTATTTGATCTTGGAACACATTTACTCTTCCCTGCCATCATATGGAAGAGATATATGATTATGATCTCATTAAGTGCAATGCTCTAATCAGATGACACGATCAATGGAGTTTTTCATTGATAATCACTGCTGTGAAGCTGGTATCAATTTATATTGAGCCCAAATCAGTCACAGAGACTGCTTATTAGTTGCATAACCATATAATGAATCATCTAAATCAGGATGCTTTTAAGAGCAAACGTGCTATTAATAAAGACGCCAGGACAGCAGAATAAACTGGGACTGTCCTAAGCAAACAAGAATGTGTGGTTAGCTTATAAGTAACTTATGAAAACGACCCTTTACTTGCATTACTGACATCGCTTCTGGTAAAAATGAATGATCATGCCAGTATAAAAAAAAATTGAAAAGGACCCCACATTATGGAGGCAGACACAGCCTGGTAAATTTCATCTAACAAGCTTTGTTTATAAAAAGATCAGGCTTCATATTTTAATCATAAGTACTTTCATTCATCATTAATCCCCTGAAGAACAGAAAGCTCTTGAAATGTGTTTTAATAATAAATATTTTCATGTAGCTTCAATCTCCTAACTGCTCCATTTATCTGGTCAGTGGAGTCATAATGCTTGCCTTGTTAGGCTGAGTAGAGATACTCTGGCCTGTCTCCCGCTATGTGCTTGCTAATTTCTCCTTTCTAGATGGCCTGCAGAGAGCGGCCCTGATTTCAAACACTTTCTCTAAACAGAATGGCAGTGGGAGGCCAAAGGAGTCCACCAAGGAAAGCATATTTGAAGGATGTTTTAGAAAATTATAATGGCCTGTCTTGATTCCAATGCTAATCTCATATTAAACCTGACAGTGTTTCTTGAAAATAATGGCATGGAAATGACTTAAAGGAATTTTACTCTCCCTAGGAATGTCTTTTGCTTGTTAATATATTTATTAATACTGTACATTTCAGATTTATTAAACTGTTTTAAAATATTAAGTTGAAAAGATTGGTCTGTCAATATACTGAAGGCTTTCACAGAAGGCAGCTTTTATTCCAATGTTTAGATCACCGTTTCTTTTATTCTGATTTACCTGTAGGCAACATAGCACATTCAACAAGACTTTTATACCCATCTAACCTTTTTCAGTGCCTGTTTCTCCCATCTTATGCCTTCTAGGGCCCTTGGTGTTAACTATCACTCCAGTGTCTTGGTCTCTGCACTGTCAAGTGATAATTTTATTAGCTTGAACGAATATAAGCCTCAGGTACTCTTCTTCCTAAAGTCTTCACATTTTTACTGCAGGCTCTTAAATTTCCCCCTCTCCTACCAGTGAAATGAATCTGTGATAGTGAAATTTCAGACACTATAATAGACAATGCGGATAACCTCTGGAAAGCACTGCTAGAAACTATCATATTATACTATAGAAGTGATACTTGCTTAAACAGATTTGTGTAACTTGTGAGCACTAATAATTTACAGATCAGAGTAGAAATTCGAGATGGCTTTCCACTGAGGGACAAATATGTACCCCTTTCCCCAACATATTCATCAAAAGCAGATATAAGCCCTAGCCAGTTTTGCTTAGTGGCTAGAGCATTAGCCTGGGGACCTAAGGGTCCCAGGTTCGATTCTGATGAAAGGCACCTACCTTAGTTGCAAGCTCCTCCCCAGCCCAGGTCCTGCTCAGGGATTGTGCAGGAGGCAATCAGTCAATGTGTTTCTCTCACATCAATGTTTCTCTCTGTCTTTCCCTTTCCCTTCCATTCTCCTTAAAAATCAATGGAAAAATATCTTCAGTTGAGGATTTAAAAAAGAAGAGGCATATATAAGAGACACAAACCAGAGATAAGCCACCATACTGTGAGGGTTATTGAATGGTAGAGGCTATGTTTTATATTTGCTTTCTATTTGTCTTGCCTTTGCAACAGCTCCAATAAAAAGCCCATCTAACTCACTCAGGGTTTTGTGTTTTGTTTGTTTGTATGTTTTTGCTTGTTTGTTTTGTTTTTGTGAAAAGAAGGGGGGGAAATGGGCAGAGCTGGGATTTGAACCAAGGCCTGTACTTTTTATCATGAATTTCCCTATAAGTTGACTATGGTGAGTTGATTGCTTATGCTATCACCCTATGTCATATACTTATGAAAGAAACCAGAATCAAACCTAGTCACTGAACAGTGTGTTCTTTTCACCAAGAACTTTTCAGGTAGGTAGCCTAAGGAGTTTCTTTAGTGAGTATCAGCTTGAATCATGTGATCTTGAGCTTTAGAGCATCACTTGTCCAGTAAGAGAAGTCAAAAACTTATAAAGAAGTGAGGAAATGAATATTTAATGTATAAACTTTCCAATGTCATCAATAATATGTGGTTTGCTCTTTACTATTGGTTGAATGGATGAATATAGATAATAGAGATTGTTATGAAAACCTGTGATAGTCATGTACTCTCTGTTCATTGATATCTGTGCTTTTACTATTTGCAGGTACGTTTCAGGATTGTCTTTTTTTTTTTTTACCTCCTTGAAGGTGTGTCCATGAGATTTACTTTGACCAATGAAGTGTGAGCTGAAATAAGATGTCACTGTCACATAAGTACCTTTAAAATGCATTATGTGTTTACCCATTATCACAGTGTTAGAAAAAACAGTGAGATGCTAGTTGGTGGAGAATCTATTAGCTCATGGTCTTTTTTTTTAATATATTTTATTGATTTTTCACAGAGAGGAAGGGAGAGGGATAGAGAGCTAGAAACATTGATGAGAGAGAAACATCGACCAGCTGCCTCCTGCACACCCCCTACCAGGTATGTGCCCGCAACCAATGTACATGCCCTTGACCGGAATCGAACCTGGGACCTTTCAGTCCACAGACCGACGCTCTATCCACTGAGCCAAACCGGTTTCGGCTAGCTCATGGTCTTGAGTGAGAATGAGGTGGAACAATTAAACTGTAATAAAAATGGGTTGTGAACAAGAAAGAATCTTTTGCTATTCATGCCACTGATATTTAGAAGATATTTGGTATTATAGCAGAAACTAATCTATTCCAACATCAAGTACAGATTCAACAGAAGCCAGAGTTGACTACCTTTAATGGGATGACCACATCATCTTTAGATGAGCCAAAGAGGAAGAGAAGTTCTTGATATGGAGAGTTAATTCCAATTTTCTTCAAGTACCACCTGTAATATTTATGGCAATTTAGAGAATAATGTAAGTTTGCATTGTGCCTTATACATTTACAATATTTAACTTATCTGAATTGTATAGGTCATATCTGGTAGGCATTTTTTAAATAAACATTTTCTTTTATAAGAATTTTAGATTTACAGAACACTGGCAGAAAGACTTTAGAATAATATTGCCAATTTGTGACAATTATAAATCAATACTGATACAGTATTATGATATCTTATTTGGATTTCCTTAGTCTTTACCTAATGTCATTTTTCTTATGTAGGTTTCCATCTAGAATGGCCTCTTATGGTTAGTTGTGATACCTCCTTAGGCATGTCTTGAATGTTTCAGTTTCTCAGACTTTTTGCGGTTTTGATGTTCTTGACAGCTTTGAGGAACACTGGTTAGATTTTTAAAAATTTATCTTTATTGTTAAAAGTATTACAAACGTTACCATTTTCCCCTCATAGGTCTCCCTCCTCCCTACTCTAGTCCCCTCACCAGGCCTTCAGCCCACTATTGTCTATGTCATAGGTTATGCATATACGCATATATGTTTTTTGGTTGATCTTTTGTAGAATGCCCCTCAATTGGAATTTTCCTAGTGACTTGATGTTTCTTCTCATGATTAAACTGGGGTTACATATTTTGGGAAGGAAAGTCATAGAAGAAAAGTAACATTTTCATCACATAATATCACCTGGATCAAGTGATCTTTGTCAGGCTTCTCCACTACTGAGTCACTTTTTTGCTCCCCTTTCCATATAGTATTCTTAAGAAGAATTTCACAATGCACAGCCCATAATTAAAAAAAAAAGATTACATTTTGCCACCTTAAGGGAAGAATATCTCCATAAATTATTTAAAATTGTTTTTGCATAGGAAATTTGGCTATTCTCCCCTAATTATTTATTTATTAAATACTTTATTTATACCAGGGTAATACACCAGGGTAATAGCAGAGTAATAATCCAATATTATTCTATTTGTCTTGTTGGTGAAATCATTTCAGCTTTGCTCAATGGGAGCTTTTTTCAGTTAGCTGCTATGTCCTTTTACACACATCCATCATGTGGGTTTCTTTGTTGTTGTTTTGTTTTGGTACTTTCTGGCATCTGCAAGATGATTTGATTCATTTCTTGCCCTAGTCCTATAATCAGTTGTTTCTCCAGGGATCGCTGGTTCCTTTTATTGGAGAATGGCATTAGAAAAACTAAGATCTGAGTGTTAGAGATGCTTATAGTTACTGGGCATCATTGATTCTAGGTCATCTCAGTGGACAGAGCAAGGAAATATATGTATATATACTCATGTAAACACAAATATCTATAGGTGTTTCTATAGGTGTTTCTATAAGCTAAAACAAGTTCACACTGGTCCATTACCACATGGGTCATTCTAGACATTTTCACTTGCTTATTTGTAATCTCCCACTATAATGGTGAGAAACCAAATTCCCAATCTACTGGTATTTTTAGTCTCATATGGTAGATAAGAGCCCTAAAGATCAGAGGAATATTATGACTTACCTAAGATCTAAAACTAATAGGCCACAGCACCCAGACCCAAATGCAGTCAGTTTGATTCCAAATTCAGCATTCTGAAGCTCTTTATCCTGTATCATGTTATGTAGGATTTGTTGGATATTAAGTGTGGATTGGGAAGGCCTTTCCTATCACCTCCAAAGATTAAAGTAAGAAATTTTAAATCTTTTAAGGATATATAAAAGGCCATGTAAATATATATAAGAGTACTCAATCATACAAAAAGTATATCTTAGGGGCTGCTACATTCCTGGAACTCTTTTACACACCTAGGGTGCATTTGAACAAGCCATACAAAAAACCCATGCCCCCATGGTCAGTTACACAGCTTGTTCTAAAGCTGACAGGAGCTAACGAGCAAACAAACCAGGATGTATTCAGTATGAATTTTAGCAGGCTGCTTTTTGTTTAGCATATTTGAACTAGCTAAAAAAGAATGCTACCTGGTTAGCATTATTTTTTCTTTTAGTTGCCAGTTAATAATAATATTCATGAGATTATACCATTGCTTAATTTTCTATATATTGGGAATTTTTGAAATGACATTGTTTTTTGAAGGCTGACATATACAATCTACACCTTTTTAACTGTATGATAAACAGATATTTCAGTTTTATTTTTCCTAGAATATTGTCAAAGCTGTTTTGTTTCGGTCTATCTGAGTAGTATTAAATTTTCCTGTGATTATCATGTTCTTCACATTCTAGTGGCATCTTTGTATAAATTTCAGAGCAGTCTTTTAATTGTTTTATACACAGCCATCTGTCGGGCATGGCTTGAAAGCAATTCTGGCAGGAGGCAGGGAGACTAAGCATTGGAGATCCCTTCAAACTCTGAGTTAATTTTCAGAAAAATGTTCTGGTAGGATATTTTTAAGAGATAGTAAATCTCCTTCCTTAAAGTGTATCACAGACAGTTTAGGGATTTTAAACCTCAGCTCTGATTAAATGATACTTGAAGATGAAGGGAAGTTTTATTAATATCTAATTTTTCTATTTTCAGTTAGTCTGTGAGCATGCTCAAAGGCAAACTTCCACTCAATGCTAATTTGTTCTCATGTTCCCATAGCCAGCTTATCCCTGCAGTTTCTCTGCTGCTCTCCTGGCTTCTCATCTCACTACTCAATGCATCCACACATCAGGTTAGTCTCCCTAAAACATACTTTCATCATTTCAGACTCCCTTATTGAAAACCCCTATGACTCTTCATTTACCTTATCTTGACCTCACAACTCAGAATAGGATTTTAGCTTTCTTCCCCTTACTTTTTGTTTGATTCTTTAAAGTCACTTAAATGGTCCCTAAACTGTCCCCAGACTTTCCATGTTCATATTTTCCTATGCATTTGCCAACTATATTGTAAAATTGTTGCAAGTCTCTATGACATCTGATTCTTGATGTTTGTACCACCTTGTGAAGAGTTGAGACCATGACAAATACTGTACATAGATTGCCCCCAATGAAAAAGCTTTTGACATACAAATAATCTTTACATATTAGCAAATTACATTCATTTTGCCTTTACTTTCCATAGACTGTCCAATTACTTCCATGGTGGAGAAAGATACTGTGAAAAAGTTAGTTTTAGAAAATACCTGGATCAGAAATTTACAAGAAAAATAAATGATTGCAAGTTATGCCATAATAAAATAAAGACTCCTGGATGGGACTACTTACATTTCCTTGTTTGTTGGTTTTGTGTGTTTTTTTTTGTTGTTGTTGTTGTTTTAATTTACTCAGTGAAAACAAAAAAAGGTTTTAGAGATTAATAAACTTGTATCTTTTAGTCTAAATCTCAGATCCACCTTTTTACAATTGTAGAGTTTTAGCTAAGTTACCACTACAGAAGAAATAATAACATTGTGAATACCCAAAATACAGGGTATTAATGACTATGTGATGCTTCTAGTTATTATATATAGTACATATGCTACCTACTTTTAGTCTTTAGAATATCATTGAAAAACTAAATACAGATTATTTATTCTAGCATTTATATTTTAGAAATGATAATCTAAATCCAAGAGAGGTCAAATGATTTCTTCAATTTTATAAAACTAATTAGCCATTTAGAATACAACCCCGGTGTCTTCAGTCCAGGATCATGCTTTCCTGCCACACTATTTCCTTCCCATTTCATTAGGTCTTCCTCATTTCATTACCCAGTAATGTGGCTAAGGAAATACAACATAGATTTAAAGCTTATCTTTGATTATATAATTATTATTTTAATCCTAAAGGAGGAGAGGTAATGAAATAGGTCTTCCTCATTTCATTACCTCTCCTCCTTGCTGTCCATGTGCTGATTCCTCCCCTCTACCTTCATTCACAGGATGTTGGTGATCAATATCTTCCCATACTTTGGTAGTTTTTACAGAAAGGATCCTCATCACTATTGCCTTTTGTGCTATGGACTTTGGTTTTGATATTGAGTCTGAGCAGTTTCTATTAAGGAAACCAGGAATTTCATTTAAATAATAGAATAAATACTGGACCTCATAGAGAATAAGGTAGACAAACATTTGAACTAATAAGATGGCCATTGATACAACTGCCTCACAGCACCTCTCATCTAATACAGAGTTTCTAGAATAAAACCTATAGCTATAAAAAGATATTTCCATGATTTTGTTTTCTCTGATAATATCAGGGATTACATTGTGCTTGGTATAAGATCTTTTGTCAATTGGCTATCACTTCTACAAATGTATTTAAAGAGAATTTGGAAGTTTCTTGATAAATAGGAAAACCATTTAAAAAAGACAGCAGAATTATGAACTAAATCAAAGGGAGGAAATTGGAAGGGACAAAAGAACTATGCACACCTAGGATTAGTGTGATGGAAGCCATAGAAGCCTGAAGTACAAGGACCAGGACTGCTGTGACCAGTGCTCTTTAGATTTCACAAGGATCTCTCTCCTGCAGAGGCCTGTGCCTGTTGGTAAAATAGTCATTGATATTCTAATTTTCTAATTCATGCATCCTCACCTCCTAGAGCACCTTCCTTAGTGACTTTCCACTGCCCTGTATATTCTTTCTATCTTTACTTGTAGCATACCTCACTATCCCCAAAGTTCTTCTCTTCTTCTGCTCTGATATTTGGTATTTCTGATATTTGCATTAGCATTCAGCAATGTGGCTAAGGAAATACAACATAGATTTAAAGCTTACCTTTGCTTATATAATTATTATTTTAATCCTAAAGAATAGGTCTTGCATAGGTCGTGGCAAGCTAATGTATAAAGTGGATAACCTTTTCAAATTTTACTTAGATGTAAATGGACTGTGTGCATACATATTAATGGAATTCTCAGTATCCCATTTATTTTATAGAAAGCATATGCCATCCACGCACTTTAAACAGGCAAAGGCCAAATAAAATAACTGTTCATTACCAAACAAGAATGACTATGCTATTGCTATTAGCACATTTCTTATACCATGGTGTCCTCAAAAATGTTCCACCTGTAAACAAAACCTTTTAAAGGAGAATTGTGATGGTAATAGAGGGAGGTAAAAAAACAGAAGACAGTAATGAGGTATAGTGGAAAGTATGTAAGATATGTCACATCATCTGAATGTGAATTCTGGTGCTATCATTTACTACCTGGGAGAATTTATACAAACCACTTAACATTTCTGAACTCAATTTTTCTGCCCATTGGTAAAATGGTATGCCAATACTGCTTTCAATGACTGAATGAGGTCAAGCACAGGAGTTACTAGAGCAGACATATAATTCATTATAGTTCACTCCCTTTAAACCTAAATGATTAGGCCATTGATTAAATAAATACAAAATCATAATGCTCCTATAACCCCTGTGTTCCCTTTCACCAATTGTCTAGGCCCACTTAATTTATCCTTACTCTTATTTTATAAAATATAATGATTGTAACTTTTAAACATTATGACCTTTTATCAAATATATGAAATATAATAAAAACATGTGTGTACAATTTAATGGATTATAGAGTGAACAGTAAGGTGACCCCTTAGTTCAAATACAAGAACAGAACTAGCACCAAAATGCTCCTGCATATTTCCTTTCAAATCATAACACCTCCTTGGTCTTATCCTTACAGTATTTTATTTCTCACCTTCCTTTGTAATTTATTACCCAATTATGCCTATATATGTGTGTATGTGTATACCTATGTCTGTATGTGAGTATGTGAATTTTGGAATGATACAAACACTATTCCATTGATTTTATAGAGTTCAGTTTTTCCTCCTGGAGTCTTTAAGGTTTGACCATATTGCTATCCATTTCCATTACTTACATATTTTGTTAAACATGTGTATCATATATATATATATCTTACTTCTTTATAGAGTTGCATTTGTTTTGCTTTCAGTTTGGGATTATTATAAACAATGTTGTTAGGAATATTCATATATACAAATATATTATATATATTTTTATGTATTTATATGTCCCTAAGCAAAAGTCATATTCATCCATAGGATATAACCTAAGAGTGGAATCAATAGAGCATAGTGTATGCATCTATTTATGTCTATTTGATACTGCCAACTGTTTTCCCTAAAGTAGTGGTAGCAATGTACACTCTAACCAGCAGTGCATAAATTATTCCCACTGCTCAAAATCCTGTTTAGAATTGCCATACTTCTTAGTTTTATCATAATGACATTTTTTTTTGTTTTGCCACTGCAGTATGTTTATTACTCTTTTATTATATTTTTATGATTTTAATTTAAATTTATCTGATTAGAAATGTGCTTAAATGTCTTTTCACATGCTTACTGGCTATTTGGCTTTTCTCTTCTGTGCAGTGCTGATTGTCTTCTTATTGTTCTGTTGAGGATGTTTATATAATCTGGATGTGGGTCTCATAGGCTGTTTATGTTCCAAATAGTTATCACATTGGGTGGCTTGCATTTTTAATAAGGACATGGTGTATTTAGTGGGGATAGTCTTAATTATAATGTAGTTCATTTTATTAATTCATTTTCTTTAGAATTAGAACAATTCTTTTTGTATCTTGCTTAACAAATAATTTCTACTCCAAAGTTATATAAAAAGCTTCTGCACAGCAAAAGAAACCATCAACAAAACAAGAAAGCCCACTGCATTGGAGAACATATTTGCCTATGTTATCTCCAATAAGGGTTTAATCACCAACATTTGCAGGGAACACATACAACTTAACAAAAGGAAGATAAACAACCCAATCAAAAAATGGGCAACGGACCTAAATAGACACTTTTTGAAAGAGGACATAAGAAAGGACAAGAGACATGGGAAAACATGCTCAAAGTCACTAATCATCCGAGAGATGCAAATCAAAACGACAATGCGGTACCATCTCCCACCTGTCAAAATGGCTATCATCAACAAATCAACAAACGACAAGTGGGAAAGGATGTGGAGAAAAAGGAACTCTCGTGCACTGCTGGTGGGAATGCAGACTGGTGCAGCCACTGTGGAGAACAGTATGGAGTTTCCTCAAAAAACTAAAAATGGAACTGCCATTTGACCCAGTGATCTCACTTCTAGGAATATATCCCAAGAAACTAGAAACATGAATCAGAAAGGATATATGCACCCCTATGTTCACAGAGGCACAATTTACCATAGCTAAGATTTGGAAATAGCCTAAGTGCTCATGAGCTAATGAGTGGATTAAAAATCTGTGGCACATCTACACAATGGAATACTATGCTGCACAAAAAAGGAAGGGATTCTTATCATTTGCAACAGCATGGATGGAACTGAAGAGCATTATGCTAAGTGAAATAAGCCAGGCAGAGAAAGATAAATATCACATGATCTCACTCATTTACGAAATATAATGAACAACATAAACTGATGAACAAAAACAGATCCAGAGACAAAGAAGCATCAATCAGACCGTCAAACCTCAGAGGGAAGGTAGGGGAGGGTGGGGGTAAGGGGGAGAGATCAACCAAAGGACTTGAATGCATGTATATAAGCCTAACCAATGGACACAGACACCTTCTTGGTGAGAGCATGAGTTGGGGGGGGGGGGGGTGTGGAGGGGTAATGGGGCGATAAGGACACATATGTAATACCTTAATCAATAAAGAAAAAATAAATTAAAAAATAAACAAAACAAAGTTATAGACATTTAAGGTTATTGTCTATCTGTTTTTTTTTTAATTTTTTAAGGTAGATGTTAAGAGTAAAAAAGTATTTATATCCAATTGGCTTTTAGTTGTCCTATTTTTTCTCATTAAAAAAGAATTACTTTCTCATTATTCTGTATTGCCAAATTTTTCATAACTTAAATGTCCATAAATGTGTATTCAATTTCTGGGGTTGCTATTTAGTTATTTTGGTCCATATGACTGTTTTCTCAAATACTACTGTGCCTCACTTTAGTTTTCTAATAAATTGTTATATTTAGTAGAGAAAATTCTCCCCTTTGTTTTTCTTTAATCTTCCCCATGTTTGACCCTTTAACTCTATATATACACTTAAGAATAATTGTTCATTTCCACTGTAAAATCCCTACTGGGAAATTCATCAATCATATTGATTCTATATATCAATTTAGAGACAACTGACATTTTATAATATTGAGTGATCCTATTCATAAGTATGTGTATCATTTAATCTTCCTCATTACATTTTTATAGATTAGACCAGAGATCTTATATACCTTTTGTTAGATTTAGTCCTCAGAATGGAATATTATTGGTGGCATTATAAATAAGATCTATTTAAAATTGCATTTTATGTTTTTTCTTTTATATAGAAATAAGCTTGATTTTTATATATTCAGTCTGGTAAAATTCATAAACTAATTTGGTTTATGTTTGGATTTTAAAACATACAATCATGTTGGCTGCTTTACTTATTCCCAATTCTTATTTAAATATTTCTAACTTTTTGTTCTGGGTAGGATTATTACAATGTTGAAGAGCTGTGGTGGTAGCAAGCAACCTTATTTTATTCCTCATCTCAGAGGGAAAGTGTTTGATATTTCAACATTAAGGATGCTATTTCTATTTCTGTGGCCTCATTATTTTCAAACTTTGTGTTTGCCAATTCTGTTAATCACTAAAATTTACTTTTAGCCTCCAAATCAATACTCACTGCAGAGTGGTTAAAAAACTTGAGTTACCCGACATGCATGTTCCCTGCTGAGGATGAGCCGTGATCCTTGTCTTATTTTAGCTCTCATATTGTAAATAGTGTCCTCTTTGTTGTCAAGATTTGGTGTCATATTTTTCACATTTTTGTCATTTTTGTTGGTAATTTCATTAATATGGCCCCCAAGCATAGTGCTGAAGTGCTGTTTTGTGTTCTTAACCACATGTATACATGTATTACTCAGAAAATACATACAGGATGGGCAGAAGAAGGTCTACAGTTGAGATTACACAAAACACAGATTTTTTTTCTTGTAATATTTATTAATTATCGTATTACTTTCCATAAAAGCAACTGTAAACCTACTTTTGCCCAGCCATGTATATTAGATAAACCTCATTCAGGCATGAGTTATAGTGCTGTTGTCTGTAACTTCAATGTTGATGATTCAACAAAATTAATTTATAAAGTTATTTTGGTCTACTAGTATATATGTATCTTTTCTCAAATACTTTTGAGTCTCACTACAATTTTCTAATACATTGTTATATTTAGTAGAACAAATTCTCCCCTTAAAGTTGTCTTTAAACTGATACACACAATGGGTTGATGAAAATGTGAGCACAAACTCATAGGTACAAAGCCCTATATTTCCCTCTAGAAGCAGTGGCTCAGGATTTTTTAATTTAGCATTCACAGGGACTTTAAAGAATGATAGAGGCCCAGTGCGTGAAATTCTTGCACGGGGTGTAGGGGGCGGTGTGTGTGGGCGGGTTGGGAGGGTCCCTCAGCCTGGCCTGCACCCACTTGCAATCTAGGACCCCTCGGGGGATGTCCAACTGCTGGGTTAGGCCTGAAGCCTCACCGGCAGTTGGACATCACTCTCACAATCCGGGACCACTGGCTCCTAACCGCTTGCCTGCCTGCCTGTCTGATCGCCCCTAACCACTCTGCCTGCCTGTCTTGTCACCCATAACCACTCACCTGCCTGCCTTATCGCCCCTGCCCCCAACCACTTGCCTGCCTGCCTGATTGCCCCTAACCACTCACCTGTCTGCCTGATCACCCCTAACCTCCTCTACCTCGGCCCCCGCAGCAGCGACTTCATCCGGAAGGACATCCGGAAGGTCGTTCAGCTGTCTGGTCTAATTAGCATACTACACTTTTATTATTATAGATAACTACTGGAGATAATGAGAATTAACTGCAAATATGTGTGTTTATACCTACGTATGTGTGTTTTACATCTGTATGTGTGTGTGTTTCATAAATATTAAACAGAATGAAAAAGGTCTCTTTCTTTTTCTAGTTGGTTAAAATGTTCTGACATTGTTTTTGTTCTGATAATAAATGATTCTTGCTTTTGTCAAAACTTCTGCATATATTAAGATAATAATTTAATTTCTCCCTTAGCTATTAATGTGGAAAATTACACTGGCTGACTTTCTGATGTTAAACCAATTTTGTATTCCTGATATATACTCAATGTGGATATGATAATATACCTTATTTATATTACACTAGTGCTGAGTACTGATTATAAACATATACATATACATACACATATACATATATGTGTATTCAGAGGTTGATTCACTATATGTTTTTTAATTTTATTAATTTCTGCTCTTATCTTTATTCTTTTTACTGTCTTTGAGATTAGTGTGGTTTTATTTTTCTAATATCTTATACTGGATGCTGGTTCATTGATTTTTTTGACCTTTCTTTTTTTCTACTACACACTTTTACATTATTATGTTTTTCTATAAAACTAGTTAATTTCACTCCATACTATATGGTATACAGTATTTGGGTATTTACTAAAAATATTTTGTAAATTCCATTATGCTTTATTTTTTGGGTCATTGATTATTTAGAAATATATTGCTAATCTCTGCATATGTGAGGATCTCCTGTGTATATTTTTGGTGCTGATGTTTAGCTTAGGACCACTATTATTACACAATATATTCTTATGAGTTCCATCCAAGGAATTTTTCTGAGAACCTAATTTTTTTAAAAAAAAATCTGTGCATTATCCTTAATCTAAGAGCTGGGAGACACTGTGAATCTAAGCTAGTGACCCAGTAACACTTGCAGAATCAAACCTTGAATCTGATTGTTAGCTCTATCAAACTTTAGCTATAAGAGATGAGAGATTTACTTTTGTCAGTCATTAAAAAAAATTGGCCATTTCCTGGTGTAAACCCTGTAGTCTCTTGGGATTTGGAGCTGATTTGCCTACATTTAAGGATGACCTTAAGGGGTATCTTGCAAGGGGCTACTAGTTATGCACTATCATTTATTGCAAAACCCTCAAAAAGTCATGTATGCTGGTCTCTAATTCTTCTCATCTATTCTCTTTACGTGCACCTGTCAGGCTTACACTCAGCTCCCACCCACAACATGAAATCACCCTTGTTGAGGGAGCCAATGACTCCTGTGTGGCTTTTCTTAATGATAAAATCTAAATCTCAGTCCTCATCAATTTTGAACTATCAGCATCATTTGATAAGGTTTGTCACTCTCACCTCCTTAAACAATTTTTCACTTGGTTTACTGAGTTGAATAGTGTCCTACAAAAATTCCTATCCATCTGGAACCCCAGAGTGTGTCCTTGTTTGGAAAGAAAATATTTGCATATATAATTACATAATATTAGAAATCAGGTCATTCTGAATTACAGTGGGCTTTAACATAATATTAAGCTGGTGTCCTAACAGGAAGGGGAAACCTACCTACCTACACACACACACACACACACGCAATGACCAGATAAATACATAAGCAGACATTGGAGTAATGGAAGCTAAGGAAACCAAGGATTGCTGGCAACCTCCAGAAGTTGGAATAAGCAAGCTAGGATTCTCCCCCAGAGCCTCCAGAGCAAACATGGCCCTGTTGACTTCCCGATTTCAGGCTTGTGGCCTTCAAAATTGAGAGAACAAATTTGTTGTTTTAAACCACCCAGTTTGTGATACTTTGTTAGGGAAGCCCTGGGAAACTAATGCATTTGGCTGCTAGGACCTCTCACACTCCTGAGTGTATTGGTATTCCATTGGCCTTTTCTTAGTCTCTGGATGGTCCTTCCCTCACCCCAGATCTCTCTTTTTTTTAAAAAAAAATATATTTTATTGATTTTTTACAGAGAGGAAGGGAGAGGGATAGAGAGTTAGAAACATCGATGGGAGAGAAACATCGATCAGCTGCCTCCTGCACACCTCCTACTGGGGATGTGCCCGCAACCAAGGTACATGCCCTTGACCGGGATCGAACCTGGGACCTTTCAGTCTGCAGGCCGATGCTCTATCCGCTGAGCCAAACCAGTTAGGGTTCAGCCCAGATCTCTTAACATTAATGTGTTCCAGTCCTAATACATGAGCTCTTCTTTTATCTATCTACATTCACTTCCTTAGTGATTTCACCCAGTCCCATGACTTTAAAAACCATATATTCACCCAAAATTCCCAAATGTATATTTCCAGCATGGGTCACCCTCTGACCTCTAGTCTCAGATATGATCAGCTGCCTATTTGACATCTCCACTTGTATTTTTAGATAATGGAATATAGTCAGCTAGTTAAAGAAGTGTATTTAATATTAATATTCTACACTGTAAGATACACTCCATTATCTCTCATCTGATTTAAAAATCGAAGTCCTTAAGTACATCTGACTGGCAAAATCTAAATTTATTAATTCATCTTAATTAATAATTATTTAACCTTAATTCATTAATTCATCTATCAAATATTTGTTTGCCAGTTATATATTGGGTGTTGTTTTTGTTTGTGGTAACTTCTGAGCTTCAGTTTTAGGCACTCTCATCTACATATTCTATGCACTTATTCTCCTTTTGCTTAAATTAGCCAGATTCTTGCATATTTGGGAATGGGAATCCAGGTACAAAATAATGCCTTGAAAGTTATCCAAATCTTACATAGATTGTCTACATATGACCTTTCAGCATCAATAAATGGCATAGAATTTCGTTATATCCATAAATATGTAAAAAGCAATTTTTCTATAACTGCTACAAATAGAAATAATTTTGTTGATTTTCCTATCTCAATTTACATAAGCCGCCACTAAGAATACAAAATAATTTTATTTAGGTAAGAGTGGACAATGATTTAAGGCCTGAGACATTAAATATTAATATCTCACAAATTTATTCTACTTCTGAGCAAGCATCTTTATTGATCATAAGAATTACAATAAGAGTTAGGGTATAAAAAATGCATGTAGTCAGAGAAATGGTGTGCTTAGGGACACAAATTATTGTAGACCTTTTCAGCAGTCACATGGTTTTGTATTAAATAGGAATGTGGTGATAAAATATTATTATGAAAGGTTTAATCTAGCAATTCTATAGGAAATGTACAACAAACAAAGAAAAAATTGGTTGTAAAGTATTTTAAGAATAAATGTATAGATTAGAAACAGCTATTTAACTGGAGAATCCTTATCATGTTTTTAAAAAGAATATAGCATACTGAAGGAAGGGGTCTAACTATTCATTCTATACACTAAAGAGGCTATTCTGAGTTTTTGTTCTCTTATCCATATCCTCAGGGCATATACTTTTTGAAACATACAAACACTGCAGAATTTGGGGCTCTCTGCTGACTCAGCTCTAGTTTTGTTTCAAGATCAAATAATCTTAGTGTTTGTAGAACAGCCATTGAAATTAATTTTTATGATCTATGTAAGAGCAAACTGACCTGTCAAAATTAGGTCTCATTTTTCTTTCTGCTACTAAAAATGTTGGCAGTGCATTTATAGTTCTGCTGTAATGTCAACAATCTAATCTAATTAAAGAGAAAATTCAATAATTAATGTTTATATGTACATACATATTGATTATTGACCAGACTATACACAGTGTAGTAAAATCAGGGAACAGCTGTATTCTTTTTGTGTTCCACTCTGTGTCTTGTTTACTTGTAAGAACAATCACTCCATCAGATATCGTATGATCTAGTGCAGTTTAAACCAAGATTTTAAACATATTTTTTCCTTTTATCTAGCTAATTCTTGGTCTGAAATTCAGGAGGAAGAAGGGTCTCTTGTTTTTTTCTTTTATTATCCATAGTCTGTTTCCTCTTAGGTCTTCCCTGTTGTCTCCAGTAGGGTATGACGTAGTGGACGGGTGGAGGGTGGGGGGAGAACTGAGTGGAAAACAAGCAGTTTCCTTTCCTACCTTTTTAGTCGAGTTAACTGCTTCCTCAGCTCTTGCTGATTGGGCAGCAGAGTGCCAGTCATGGTAGGAAGACCACAGATTCTTGGTGACTCATTTGGGGATTCTTCTGTAGGGAAGAGCTTTGCTCCCTGACACACTTCATAAACAACTTTCCAGCTGTCCTCATGCTCCTTATTAAATCCTTTCCCAAGCACTGCTCTTTGCCTTTTTTTTTTTCTGTTGGAAAGTCCATGCCCAGAGGCCACACATTTGGGACAACTTCAAACCCTGCTACAGTCCTACTTAGCTATCTCCTCCACCCCATTACCCCTCACATCACCCCCCCCACACACACACACACACACACACACACTTGAGATGTAGATTATCCATTGACTCACTGACTGCCAATTAGGTCTCCTTCAGTCAAAATTTCTTAGGGACATATGGCAGATTCTCCCAAAATCTCTCTCATGCTCAGTCAGATTAAATACACAGAGCTGACATACAAATTTCTTCAGCTCATCAAGCACCCAGCAGAAGGTAAACATGCCCATTTCCTCTAGGCAAACCTCAAGATTTATGGTGTGATTTCTGGGAGCCTCTTTACTTAGCTAGAATTGAAAGGAAACACTACCCTTCCTCCCTACAGGAATTGCCCACTATTTTTTTCAAGAACAGTTCTAAGTGCATTATATACATATATATGCTGGGATCTCAAAGAGACCCAATAAAAATTGTTTCTGTTCCTTGAGTGAAGCTATGATCCAATTGGGAAATATGACAGAGAAGCACGAAGAATGGGGGTCTAAATTAAATTTTTAATAATGACAGATCAAAGTGGGAAGATATGACTTAATGCAAGGGCCAAATGCGTCCTCCGAATACCTAATGCTGAATCCTAGAACCAGGCAGGTACTAACCTGATCGTGGAGCTCAGGATTTGGTCTCACCATAGGTGATGTTGCTCCCTAGAGTGGCAGAAGAGGGGGTATGCTCTTAGAGAGCACATACCTCTCCGAAGGAACAGGTAGGAAATGAGTTCAGTACTGAGTTCAGTGAAATGATAGAGAGAGGCCAGGAGTGAGGCAGCAACTGTCTTCTTGGAAGGAATCATCAGAGGAGGAAAAGCATGCTTTGGAATGATGAATTCATTACTTTGTGTCAAATAATGACAAGAAAAATGGAATAATCCTATCTAACAAAAGAGTGATATGCAAATTGACCATCACTCCAACACACAAGATGGCTGCCCCCATGTTGTCAAAGATGGCTGCCCTCATGTGGACACAAGATGGCCGTTACAAGATGGCCAGCAGGGGAAGGCAGTTAGGAGGGACCAGGCCTGGAAGGGAGGGCAGTTGGGGATGATCAAGTCTCCAGGGGAGGGCAGTTGGGGTGACCAGGCCAGCAGAGGAGGGAAGTTGGGGGCAACCAGGCCTGCAGGGGAGGGCAGTTAGGGGCAAACAGACTGGCAGGGGAGCAGTTAGGCATCAATCAGGCTGGCAGGGGAGTGGTTAGGGGGTGATCAGGCTGGCAGGCAGAAGTGGTTAGGGGCAATCAGGAAGGCAGGCAGGCGAGCAGTTGGGAGCCAGCAGTCCCAGATTGTGAGAGGGATGTCCGACTGCCCATTTAGGCCCAATCGGGGTCTCAGATTGGAGAGGGTGCAGGCTGGGCTGAGGGTCACACAACCCCGTGCATGAATTTTGTGCACCGGGCCTCTAGTTAATATATAATATAGTAAATAGTGTTACAGGAGTATTCATAAGATAGTGCAGAACATCTATTCTGAACTGGGAGCGAAGGTAATAAGGTTATAATGACAATATTTAACTGTTGATAATTATTAAATATCTAACAGTTATTTTATGCCAAGCATATTTTATAGATGAATAAACTAAAGAGCAGACAGGATTCCTTTCCCAAGTCTCAAAAATGCAGTAAGTGGTAGAATCAAGTTTCAAATCTGGATTGGTCTGCCTCCAAAACCAGTGCCTTCAGAATTTCTGAAATGATTCTTCTGCTGAATCTTAAAGGACAAGTAGGAGCAGTTAACTAGATTGGAAAGATGGGAAAGGAAATGACAATATAATCAGTATCTCTTTTAGCTTTGGTTTTGTAACAGAACCACCCTAAAACTTAGGGGAAGCTGAAAATAATACTTTATTTAGATTATGGAACTATAAATTAAGGTGAAATAAAGTTTTACTGGCACACAGCTCTATCCATTCATTTATCTACTGTCTGTGGCTGCTCTCTTGTGACAACTTTCTAGTTGAATAATTGAGACAGATCAAATTATCAATATGGGACTTGGGGAAACAGCATGAGGTATTCAGAAATGAAGCTTGCTATGCCTGGGATATGTGCGATTGATGGGACAAGAGGTTAGGTGATGTGTCTAAAATCATGAATACAGTTTAAAACTAAGAAATTTATAAATAAAAAATGATATATTTCCTTGTAGAATAGGAAACATAAAGTGCTTTACAGTTACCAACTGGCCTTTGTAAACTAGCATTCCAAGAACTATTATCCGCCTCATGGAATGATTCATGAGACAGAAGTCCTCCACTGGAGTGGCAGACCTTCCCATCATTCCTGTGGTCACAGTGGACACCAAGGAAGGCCGTGCTGGACTGGCTTTATGGGTGATGTGTTATGTAGGTTTTCCAGGTGGCGAGGGACAGAAATGAACTCATGTTTCATGCAAGGGGGGTAAGGGAGAACAGCGAGCACTCTGACAAGGGACCCTGAAATGCATGGAACAGCATGGCCTTTCAGCATCCAGCATTAGCTTTGTGGTCGGATAACAGTTCTGGTGACTCAACAGCAGCAACTCTAATAATTGGTGCCTTAGAATGAGGACAGATCATTTCCTTCTCAAGAAAATACGTTACATCCCTAACTTAGCCTGCCCTCCTTCTAATTTTTTTCTATTCATTTGTTTTTCCTATTCAACTTTTGATATTTTTTCTCTTTTTCTCTCTCATCGCTTCTTTGGACCCATGTTTTCTGGTTTCTTATCAATCATACTTCTTTTACTCTTCAAGACTCTCCATTAAAAAAATCAAATTTTATATGTATTCTGGAAGTCTCACCTCAAGCTTTTCAAGAGGGAACGTGATTTAGTTAGCTGGACACAGTGCAATTGAAGGTATCGCTTTCTGTTAGAGTTCTCATACTGAAACTTGCTGTTAGAGTTCTCATAGCTGCCAATCTACCTCCAGATTGCTGCCTTTGGGGCAGAAGATATCAACCTATAGTTAAGAAAAGCCTGAGATCTCTTGGAAAGAAATGCCTCATAAAGGTGTTTGATTTTATAAATTGTCAATTTCTAACAAATATGTCACCGATAAGTTTACACGTGCCAAGACTGAAACCCTTTGTCTGGAGTACATGCAGGTAGGGCCTGGGAAGATTGGATCCCTTGGTTGAAACCAACAATTTCTCAGTGTAGTAGTTCACAAATATTCCACATGTGCCCTATCATGAAAAGTAATAGAAAACACGAGTGTACTGACTTTGTGGTTTTCCCTACTTTACCTGATCAATTGGAGTGTCCATAAGCTACATAGCTTTTAACAGCATATTCTTCAATGAATAGTTGTATATTTTTTTCTCCCGACTATAACATTTTTAATATTTAGCTTTTATTTAAGGCATTTTTTTTTTAGTGTGGCCCTTAACTGTCTTACTTAGTGATATAATTCGCTACTGTATTTCAACCAAAGTGTATTTTCCTTCCTTGAGGAAAATGCAAGCCTTGAAACACAGCATTTCTTGTATTTATCCTTGCATCTCTCATGCACTTAGTAGACTATTACTCGCAGGATACATATTTACTAATTGTTTCTGAATAGAATTAAAAGCTTGAAAGATGGGGGACTAAAACTTTGCAGACAATATGGAAGTTTTAGTAAAAAAAAAAAAAGTATAGACTTGGGTATTTTTTTTTCCAATAAAAACATACAGTATCGACTTGACTCACTATAGTTTGTCAACAATTATGTAAATTTTGTAAAACAACAAAATGAGTATTGTTGGAGACCGGGTGTAAGCTGACAGAGTCCTTACACCCGAAGGGACCAACAAGAATTAGTCCCTTCCCACGCAGTGTCCCCTGACTTGTTTTGATCTAACTTGTTTTGATGGCACATTCCTATTGTCAGCAGATGAGCAGAATAAGAGAGACCTTTTATAGCTTATCAAAAGTCTGTAAATATTTACCAAGAATTTGGCTTCCTGCTTTATCTTAGAGATTAAAAAGAACAGAGAATACATTCCTCTTTTTTGACCTTCTATTCAATATTTGTGTATAAAAGGCATTGCATAGTCAATAAAAATAGCTGCAGTTGTCAATGATTACCTACAGACTCCTCCTGACCCCGCTGTCCTCTCTTTCTTTCTTTTCTCAATTCCCACCTCCCTACCTCAGCCTGGTTCAACCGTCAGGCTGGTCCCTGACAGAGTATGGCCTATTCAGTGTGGCTCAGTGATTGAGCATCAGCCTATGAACCAAGTGGTCATTAGTTCAATTCCTGGTCAGGGCACATGCCCAAGGTATGGGCTCGATCCCCAGGAGGGGACATGCTGGAGGCAGCCAATTGATGTTTCCCTCTCATTGATGTTTCTCTCTATCTCTCTCACTTCTTCTCACTCTAAAATTAGTAAAATCATATTTTTAAGAGTATTAATTTTAAATTAAAACAAAACTGCAAGTCCTCATTCTAGGACATAGTGGCCATCCAAATCTCCTGAGACACCTTGGATTTGTTGAAGAAGATGATGCTCAAAGAGTAAACTCTGCAAACAGGAAATTTCTTCACATGGCTAGCTCTTAGCTTGATTTCCAGCTCATTACAGAAGGTCTCCTTGTTCAGTGGTGAGAGGGTAACATGGGAGGTACTGCATCTAATCTCAACCTACCAGTATCAATCAAGCATCTCTAGGGTCTGTTCATGCCTTAATAATTTATATTTCACAGTTGTGATTCTATGGCTGTGAAATATAATCCCTAGATTCATGGACTCTGCAATCTTAAACATAGGTGAGATAGGCAAAATCAGTCAGATCTGTGGTTGCAGCTACATTATTTTGCTTGGAAAAAATCATGCATGCACACAGCTCTTGAAAAATGAAGAAGACATAAAAAGTCTTTGCTCTCAGCAGTCCTATTTTAAGT
Source organism: Cnephaeus nilssonii (assembly GCF_951640355.1). NCBI lineage: Eukaryota > Metazoa > Chordata > Mammalia > Chiroptera > Vespertilionidae > Cnephaeus > Cnephaeus nilssonii. The sequence goes on from NC_137084.1 coordinate 57,825,896, forward strand.
AAAGCAGATACTATAATTATAAAGACATAATTCTAAAGTAAACAAATACTTGGTAGGAAACAAAAATGGTGAAAAGCCAAGAAAAGGTCATTGTGGTAAATGTTAGAAGCTTAAATCCTTGACATTTCTGTTCTAATGTTTGTCTTGCTCTAGAAGCCCAACAAAAAACCCAGGGCACAGTTACTTTCTCTACCCTGTTTCCAAATAGCAAGGCTGGTATGATGATGTCACTTTCTGCAGTAAGGTTTTTAAACTTGGGACCATAGCTAGTTTCAATGCATCAGAGAAAACTTTATAACTGTATTCATACTTTTGGTTTTTGGGCATTATGCAGTTATATCAAGAGTCCATAGATTATACTAGAGTCTCTTAACCAAGCATATTAACAATAACACTCTATAGAATTGCTGTCCAATACAAAATATATTGAACCACAGTTCCAAGCCACATATGTAATTGTATATTTTCTAGGAACCACATTATAGAAGTGAAAAAAGCTGATAAAATTAATTTCAATAATCATTTTATTTAGTCTAGTATATCCAAAATATATTTCAATAAATAATCAATATAAAGTTATCAAAAACAGTTTTCATTCTAAGTGTTCAAAATATGATATGTATTTTACACTGATAGCACATTTCATTTGTGACTAGTCAAATGTCAAGTGCTCAATAACTATTATCTTGCTTGTAATGAGGTATTTGCTGGTTGGTGGTTACCATATTGGACAGTGCAGTTTTATAGTCTCTCTTTTGCTCTATCTTTCCCCATCACATGGTTTCATGATTTTCATCCCACCCACAGGCTTCCAGTATCTCCTTGATATCATTCATATTCTCTCTTTCTCTGTCTCTTTCTCAACTCAGAGAGATCACATTGCTTCATAGTGGCTGCTTCAGAAAAGTACCCCTAAAATGGAGACCTAATGTTACACATAATGACCCAAATGTTCAAACTATTAAGCTATTATAATAAAAAAAGTATCATTCTATTATTCTAGGCAATACATCTGAGATTGAGTTTCCTTCAGTTTTTTACTCCAGATTCTTTACTCATTTAAAAACTACATGAGCTCTATTTTGTCAGTTTATTTTGTTCATTAGATTCCACATATGAGTGAGATCATGTAATACTTGTTCCCCAACTGGCTTATTTCACTAAAGCATATTATCCTTCAAGTCCCTCCATGTTGTCTCGAAGGGTAAGAGAGCCTTTTTTTTTTTTACAGCTGCTTGATATTCCATTGTGTAAATGTACCACACCTTTTTTATCCACTTATCTACTGATGGGTACTTGGGCTGTTTCCAAACCTTGGCTATTGTAAATAGTGCTGCTATGAACATAGTGGTGCACATATTACATAGAATCATGGAACAGATTGACGAATCTCAGAGGGAAGGGGGCAGGGTTGGGTGGGAAGATATTAATCAAAGAACTTACATGCATATGTGCATAACCCATGGACACAGATAATAGTGTGGTGAAGGCTTGGGGAGGCTGTAGAGGGGGTCAATGTGGGAACAAAGGGGACATCTGTTATACTTTCAACAATAAAGGTAAAATTTTAAAAAACAATATGCCTTTTCCCTTAAACTATTTTTAATATAAGTAAGATCACTGTTTTGCAACTTTTAAAACTATGTTGTGCTTAAGTATTGGACAGTCATTTATTTTCATCTTGTTTTTTATAATATGAGTAGCTAGTCTATGCAGGGTTTCTATTTTCTCAAGATGATGTAGATGACTTCTCCATGCTTCTCTTTCCAACTTACATGACAACTGTTTCGCTTGCCCTTTGAGCTCTAATTTAAGTCCTGGACTTTTCACAATACGCTGTTTTATGTAGCCTGAGAGCGTAGGTGTGTAAGGAGGAAGATAAACATATTTGAGAATGTATTGAAGATCCTGTGCCCTATATTCATGATCTATTCTCGTCTTTAACTTTATTATTAGAGGTGTATCTCCTCTCTCACACCATCCTTCTACGTCTGCCTCTAACAGTCAAGCATAAATTCATACATTTCTTGACCACTTGGTAAATGTGACTGAGGAATAAATTTTTAATTTTATTTAACTTATATTTAAAAAGCCATAGGAAGCTAATGGCTACAGTATTGGACAGTGGAAATTCTGAGATCAAAATTCTTCCCAACATAGCACTGCAGGAATCTACTATAAATCAAGTGGTGTTTACACATGAGATAAAATATAGTTGCTATGCTTAAACTTGACTGCATCTTTCTTAAGAGTGGAAACATTTTATTTTTTTACCTCCTAATCTGTATGTGCTGTTTATAGTGCATGACATCTTGCATAAAGCTCAAAGATAGTTTTTGAATGAGTAAATTTGCATGTAATAGGCAATTTAAATTTTAATACAAAACCTCATAAAAAACTTTATCACAAAGGAACATACTGTGACATGCATTGCTTGTCAAGGTTTAAAGATTCTGCCTCTCTTTCTCTTTTTTCCTTTTTCTAAATTTTTTCCTTCACCTGATCCAATTTTTTTTCTTTATTGATTAAGGTATTTCATATGTGACCTTATTGCCCCATTGCCCCCCAACCCCCACTCATGCCCTTACCCCCCTGGTGTCTGTGTCCATTGGTTAGGCTTATATGCATGATCAACCAAAGGACTTGTATGCATGCATATAAGCCTAACCTGATCCTATTTATGGAAAGAATTCAGGGGACTTATTGAAGACATGAGCAATAGTTCTCAAAATGTAATCCCAGACTAGCAGCATCAGCTTGACCTAAGAAATTGTTATACATTCAAATTCTAAAGCCAGACCCCAAGACCGCTGAATCATAAACTTTAGGGGCAAGGCTCAAAGAAACTTTATTTTAATAAGTCCTCCAAGTAATTCTCTCATATATACTATTGATCAAATAATTGCCTTGAATAAGAAAAAAATATGAAAACCTGAAGCAAATGCAAGCAAGTTGAGGCATCTGTAAAACATAATTTCACAATTTGTCATGAATTTAGCAGATACTTACTGAAGACTGACTAGGAGGCCCTGGTCTCAGCAATTACTTATCTCCTCTGAGTGGCTCATGAAAACCTATTTTGCCACTTCAGGGCAAATGCTCTTAGTCTTGTAGCATGGTTCTAGAAATACTATGCTGCTTAATTTATCTTCTACTATTCTCTCCCTGAAAGGGTACAAACATATAATTTGTTCAAGTTCTTTACATAATCATGATGTGATCAAGCTTTGCATCTCAATTTGAATTGGTAAGAAAATTCATTTGCTTCTAAAACTATTTTAATCAATAACACAGGCATTATAACATCCAAGTTGTCACAGTGCCCACCTACTAGTTTATCCTGAGAGCAAAATAAATTTCGCTTGAAGCCCTCCATGTAATCATACCTTTGCTTCTGTGTTTTATTTCCTCTCAATCTTAATACCCCCTTCTCCCTTTTTTTCTCTCTCTCCCAGTCCAACATAAGAGAGTATTGTATGAACTCTCTTATTTCTATTCAAATAAAAAATGTCTATTACTTTCTTTTGTTGCTAGGAATCCATCCCTCATTTTCCTTCATTCACTGAGATCTACAGGTTGATTTTCTCTGTCTTTTCTAATTATTTCAGGCTTACCAACATGGTTCTGCAAATTAAAAGATTTTAAGCAAAAGAAGAGAGTGGTAAGAATAGAAAAAAAAAGATTCCTATATCGAGATAAATATGTACCGTTGCTGGCACACAGTCAACATTCAATAAATGTCAATTTCCTTCCTCCCCGTGACCTTAAATAGAAAACATTTTGTAGAGCATATCCGTGGAATGCATTTATATTCATGAAGAGTCACATCTCCTCAACTTCCTGCATTAGTAAAGATTTGTTTAATAGCAATTAGCCTCAGAAATAGGTAAGGCAATAGAAATGCAGTCGATGAAGTACTGTAGTTAAGTGAGACTATTTGCTACTTTACACACTGAGTGTTACATAGATGCAGACAGGAAGACATGGACTTTTCCCTTAAGACATGAGGGAAAATGCATTTGGTACCGGACAAAGGATGCCAGAGTAGGAAACAATACTGAATGTGATAGAGGGGTCTCTCTGTGAGCAGGCAATGGTCCAGATTACCAAGCTACGATGAAACGCCACATTCAAGGAGACCCAATTAAGGACAAAGGTATACCATAGCAGGATTTTAGGTGGCAGTCTTTCTCAGCAATCGGTGGGTAGTTTAGTTATAGATGAAGAAGGTGCTTTGTAGTGAATTACAGAAATGGTAAGCATGAGAACATTTTAGAAGAGGACATGGCATGAATCATTGTTGTTTCAACTGGAAACTAGTCTAGAAACCAGGAATCAGAGACATAGGCAAAATGTCCGTAAGGCAAACTTATCCATCACCCAATGTATCACAACTAGGAAATGTCAGTTTAGTGGGGCTCATATCCAGAACCAAGTCACTTCAGACTCTTTTTACTGGTTTAAGAATTACATTAATTTAACCAACAGGCATATTTCTTCTTAATGCAGGTGCTTGACATGAACAAGTCTATTGTGTAGCTTGTGAAAGAAGGACCAGCCTGGGAGAAGCATCAAGGTTGCTGCTTAAAAGATCCTTAGTAACCAGAGCAGTGGTTCTCAAACTTTAGTGCACAACAGAATTATAGGGCTTCTTAAAACAGAAACTTCTAGAATCCCACCCTAGAATATCTGATTCAGTACGGTTGGTATAACCTGAGAATCTACAAGTAGTGTTAACAGTTTTATTTTTTTAAAAAGCAATTACAATTAAATGTTAGATGAATTAAAGATACCTTTTTTGAATGTTTCATACAACTTTTAGGACACATCGATACTAAGAAAGTATTTACTGTTTAGCTGAATTCAAATTTAATTGGGTGTCCTGTATTTTATCTTGCAACCCTACTCCCATGTCACGTTGTTGCCGCTACTCTTGGCATCACACTTTGAGAACCACTTCTGGGGCGGATAAGTGCTTGTATTTCTATTTAGAAACCACCATAGATTTATTCTAGTAAATTATTATATTAGGTAGTACACCTCCCCCCCCCCCCACACACACACACATGCATTAACATGGGAGCTCTGGTTGAGGTACCAATAGATAATTTCTATCACATATCAAAAGATGCACTGGATCATATGCAGTAATTACAACAAATTTCTTAAAACATAGTTTATTACTATTTATTATTCTTTAATCTTCAATCACATGGAGTGTACAAAAAGACTCAGTAGTTAACATTTAGTGCCAATTTTTATATACTTTCTTTCAGGAATCTAATTAACCACTCCAAGAAGAAAAGGTGGAACAGAATTTCTCCAATCCAAAGGCATGATAGAAGATTTTAAAGAAGGACTCAAGGAGCCTACGGGGTAGAGTTCTGGGTATGCCCAAGTATTGAGCTTATTATATGCATAATATGAGTAATGATTTGAAACTGGGAGTTGAACTGACTATAGTGAGTTTGTTTCATAAGATAAAACAGATAACTCATGGGACTACCAAAATTGTCATCTGGAGTCAATAAAAGAAATAGTTATCCTAAATAAAGAAACTTAAGTGAGCATGCAAGACAAAAAATAAATTTCAGTGTTAAATCTCAAGTGTTGTTATTATTCAATGCAATGGTTGAATATATTAATTGAGTTTCCTTTGACTAATATATATGGGCTTACCCAACCTGTTTCCATCTGATATAGTTCATTCTGCAATGTGCACCGGGATGTTCTAAAATAATTGTTTTTGTTGGCTTTAAGAAACCTGGAGCTGCATTATGCTGTTTGAACATTGTTAAGAAAACTTTCTAGCCCTGTCCGTGCTCTATGAGCCATCAGATTCACTGTCCCCACATGCCATTTTGCCTTTAGCAATTCCCACTGTTCATACTCATGATCATTATATGATACTTATTCAAATTAACTTTATTGTTTAGAATTTTTAGATTTACAGAAAATTTCCAAAAACAGTACAGAATTCTCATGTATCCAGCACCTAGTTTCCCCTATTATTAGCATCATATGTAATATGGCACATTTGTCACAATTAATAAACAAGTATATTATTAAGTCCATGCATTATTCAAATTTTCTTCATTTTACCCGATGTCCTTTTTCTGTCCCAGGATCCCACCAGAATTTCACATTACATTTAAGCATCATATTTCCATGACAACTCTTGGATGTGATCATTTCGTACACTCCCTTATTTTTGATGATCTTGACAATTTTTAGGATTATTAGTCAGATCTTTTTAAAAAATATCTTATTTGGGACTTATTTGATGTTTTTATCATAATGCTATTGGCGGTTATGTGTTTTGGGGAGCAAGACCACTGGGGCAGAGTGCCATTTAGATCACATCATGTCAAGGATCCCCAATATAAATGTGAGTTATCACTGTTCATGTTGAACTTCACCTGTCTGAGGTAGTGTTTGCCAGTATTTTTTCCACTGTAAAGTTACTCTTTTCCTCTTCTTCCATACTGTATATCCTTGTCTCACCTATAATTTGCATGCAGCATTTCTGTTGCATACAGATTAGGGTGTGTGGTGACTGCCTCTTTTGTGTGTGAAAGTGATTGAGCTTGGCATAGGCATTAAATAATTCATTCACATAAATCCACCCTGGCTTCAAAGGGTCGTTTTAACACTCTGGTGTGCTGAAGGTGGGATCTTACAAGGTGAGGAGCCCTTCTCTGCAGTGTGAGAGAGGCATTATCATATTCTATGAAAATGTGTCCCAGGTCATAGCCTATGACCCAATCCATAACATTCAAACTGAGGACTTTAATAGTGGTTTTACTTACATAAAGTTTTATATAGTAGTTTGCCATGAGTTTTTCTGTATTTAAAGGAAAATTGATCTCCTGATAATAATTGCTACCCTAGAGAGTGATTAATAATTAGCATTGCTTTCAGCAACTCATGCATCTAGCCCACTGCTCGTGGGTTCCTAATTCTTACTTCTAAATAATTTAAGCTGAATGCTAAACGTTAGATCATATTATATTGCTACTGTATTCTTGCATTACCAATAACTTTGGATTTATTTTTACTCCTTAAATATTTCTAAAACTTTTTCTATGCCATCATACTCTGAAAACAGGCAGCAACTTTATAACTTATTGGAGTTGTCAATAGGTTTCAGGGGCAAAACACCAGCTGGTAATGAAAGTAAAACAGCAAAATGTAATTGTTACAAGTATATGAGTATTTAAAGCCTGAATACAAATCCCAAAAGAGAGAAACCCACAAAATTAAGGCAGAAGGTCATTTTCTTGAGTGTACTGAACCACATTCCACCATTGTTAATTGTCATGAAATTTATGATAGTGAAGTTTTACACTAACAGCACTTGTGCCATATGATCTCATGAAAATTAAGACTTAGACTGTCTAGATTCTTTATGAAAGTAATTTAACATTGTGAAAAATCATCCTATGGATTGCCTACAAAGTAACTGCTTATTGAGTTTGTCTGCCAATTTTCTCACCAGATTTAGCAGTTTGGGGTTGGGGGGTTATCTTCAGAGCAGAAGAACAAGCCATTTAACAATATAAGGTTTAGCCTTATTTGCCTAAGGCCAAATGTTTTCTAATCATCTCTAATTAGGAGTGAGAATGATGCTGGAATAGATCAAACAGAATGCACAGATGCTAAGTGGAGTTTTTCTCATATCTTTCCTACATTATAATTTCTTTTTTGGTCTTTTTTTTTTTTTTTAGAATAAAAGGAACGGGGGCAAAATGTGGTATAAATCATGAATGTAAAATATGAACCAAATTACAATGGGACAAAATTTGGATCTTCATTGAATAAATTTCTCTAGTAAGTAACTCATAGAAATTACAATTGCTTGCTCCTTTTAGTTACCTTCTAGATGATACTTTCCTGTCTGTATTACATATTCGCACATTACTAAAGGCTGAAATAATTATTTACCTCCACATATCTACTCTTAATATTTTTCTGTGTGTGTACATGTGTGTAATGTGTTTATGAGAGACAAGGGAGAGACAGAGAGAGAGAGAAAGAGAAGGAGAAAGAGAGACTAAGACTTATTTTGGTCAAAAATATCCCGAGAATATGTGTTTAATCTCCTAGTACTTGAAATAAATCATGGTTCTAAATATGCCCTAGATTCGTGGTCGGCAAACTGCAGCTCGCAAGCCACATGCGGCTCTTTGGCCCCTTGAGTGTGGCTCTTCCACAAAATGCCATGGCCTGGGCGAGTCTATTTTGAAGAAGTGGCATTAGAAGTGTAAGTTTTAAAAATTTGGCTCTCAAAAGAAATTTCAATCGTTGTACTGTTGATATTTGGCTCTGTTGAGTCAACCACTGCCCTAGATTATTTTCCATGGATTCTTTAAAATGACCAAACACTAGATAAAATATTGATGTTAAATAATTTAAATAATACTAATGGTCCTAGAATTCTGTTTTATATGTATGAAATATTCAGCATTCATAAATACTCAACAAATATTTATCAAGCCCTCCTATGTAGCAAGCACCACATTAGGTATCCTCTCTAATAAAATGGTAATATGCAAATTAACCATCACTCCGCTACATAACCCACGCCCACCATCCAAGCCATGCCCACCAGCCAATCAGGGAAAGTATGCAAATTAACCCCAATCCAAGATGGCTACAGTCACAGAGAGCAAGGTTTCCCAGGTAACAGAGCAAGCCAAGCTTTCCATAGCCGTTGCAGGCCTAAGCCTCCACTCAAGCTATAAAGTTTCAATTATAGAAGGTAAACAAATTCAAACAAATGGCGGCAGAATGGAGCTTGAGAGAGCAGGCCAGGGTTGCCGGCGGCAACAGGGGAAGCAAAGCATTCCACACACCCTGGCCGGGCTCACCCGCTTAAGGCTACAAAGTTTCAATTGTAGAAGGAAAATAAATTCCAGATACCAGGGCCTCTGCTTGCGTTGCCAGGAGGTGTGGCCAGCCTGCAAACCACCACAGGCCCCTCGCTCAGGCCGCCCCACACCCCAAGGGAACCCCACCCTGTTCAGGGACACCCTTCAGGGCAAACCAGCTGGCCCCCACCCGTGCACCAGGCCTCTATCCTATCTAATAAAAGAGTAATATACAGATTGATCATCACTGCAACACACAATATAGCTGCCCCCATGTGGTCAAAGATCCTTCCCCCATGTGGACACGAGATGGCCACTACAAGATGGCCAGCAGGAGAGGGCAGTTGGGAGGCACCCGGCCTGCAAGGGAGGGCAGTTGTGAGGGACCAGGCTTGCAAGGGAGGGCAGTTGGAGGTGATCAACCCTGCAGGAGAGGGCAGTTAGGGGTGACCAGGCTGGCAGAGGAGGGAAGTTGGGGGCAAACAGGCTGGCAGGGGAGCAGTTAAGCATCAACCAGGCTGGCAGCAGAGTGGTTAGGGGGTGATCAGGCTGGCAGGCAGAAGCGGTTAGGGGCAATCAGGAAGGCAGGCAGGCAAGCAGTTGGGAGCCAGCAGTCCTGGATTGTGAGAGGGATGTCCGACTGCCCGTTTAGGCCCGATCCCGCGGTCGGACATCCCTCGAGGGGTCCCATATTGGAGAGGGTACAGGCTGGGCTGAGGGACAACCCCCCGCCGTGCACGAATTTCGTGCACCGGGCTTCTAGTCTATATATATAAAAGCCTAAGTGACCATTAGACCGTTGACCAGTAGCTATGACGTGCACTGACCACCAGGGGGCAGATGCTCAATGCACAGGCATGGAAACATGGAATAAACTGATGATCTCACAGGGAAGTGGGGAGAGGGGAGGGTGGGAAGAGATTAACCAAAGATCTTATATGCATACTAGAGGCCTGGTGCATGGATTCGTGGGGTCCCTTAGCCTGGCCTGTGGGGATTGGGCTGAAACTGTCAGTCCGACATCCCTCGAGGGGTTCTTGATTGCAAGAGGGCACAGGCCAGGCCGAGGGACCCCACTGGTGCACAAATCCATGCAGCGGGCCTCCAGTAGGGTATAAAGGGGGTATTCTAAACAGCCTCTCCCAGAGTATGCAATGACTGGAGGGTAACATTAAAAAATAAATTAGAAGCATAAGTTAATTACAATAAATGTCCAGCACATATGGATAAATAAAGTATAAATAGAGAGGATAAAACACAGGTTATTATGAGACACGTGAAAGAAGAGCTAAATTTATCTAGATAGCGAGGTGTGCCAATATGGAAATGATCCTTGAGAAAGTAGCTTTTACATTGAGAAAACAAAAATAAAAATAATTAGCCAGGAAAGGAATGAATGGAACAGGGGATGGCTTATATCCAGGTAGAAGAAATAGGTCCCTGTAGCAAAAAGATATACATATGGCCCAAGCAAACGTGGTGGTTTGGAAATTAGATATATAGTCAGAGATAAAGTCCTAAAAGTTTCAATTTCTTTTAAAACTATTGCAATATTTACAACAACAAAAAAAGAGCTGGATAAGGCAAAGATAATTTTTTTAAGTGTGTAGTCTGTTCTCTGTAATATGTGATGTGCTGTTAAAGTTTTAGTCCTCAAAAACTTCCTTAATAGGTTGGTAGGAGATACATTTTCGGAGGGGAATTGGAAAATTAAGTTTGTTTCCAGGATCACCCAGCCAGGGTGTAGCAGAATATTCTGGGAATTGCACCCAGATCTGCTGGATTCCTATATTTCGCCCCCCCCCCACTCTAATTTTCCCCCTCCTGACTCTTTAACTTACTACACCTATTTTCTGCTTTTTGTCATAAATTCAACATACCTGACCCTCTGGATTGGTGAGTCAGTATCTCCCTCCGTCCTGTTTGCAATTGACCTTTCTCTCATAACCAGGAAGGGATGGTATAAGAAGTCTCCTCGCTGATTCATTTTAACTGAAATGCTTTTCAGTTGATTAATGCCATATGATTATGGAACAGCAGAAAAAGAATTAAAATAGTTTATTAAGTGGATAACTGAAGGTAAAGGACTTTTCCCAGACCCCATGCTGTCTGAGGTAATTTGATTTATTCCAACCTGAAGGGATAACTCCATACTAGACGATGTTAAGGGTTGAGGATTTATTTCACACTTTCAGTTTGTCCATATTCACTTCAATATTTTTAGGGGGGAAATATCACAGATAACGTGATCCACATCTGCTTGTGTTTGTTTCTAGCTTATCAGTGTGTTGGAAGATAAGTTCTCTGGATGATGAAAGAGAAGGCTCTCCTTTATCTCCATGAAATTCCTCCACCAAAACAGAATGTTGTTGATGTAACTGCTGCCTGCCCATTAAAGTGAGTTTCACTGTCACATCTGTCAATCAAATTCAGCTCTACTAAGAATGACTGAATAGTTATGCCTTTCTACGGGTAAAAATTGTGGAAAAAGTCAAGTCTTAGACTGTTTAATGCATGATTTAGAAGCAATGAATATTCTATAGATTCCAAGTTGACCAGCATCTAATTGAGAATCTAATCAATAAAACATTTAGTCTTGCTCCATGTGAGGTTACACAAAATTTTTGTGTGGAAATGTAAGAATATGTTATTTTTAATTTTTATATCAGCCTTGAAAAGATGGATATCTTGCCATCTGTGATAACATGGGTGAATCTTGAAAACATTATATTATGTAAGCCAGTCATAGGAGAACAAATAATACTGCATAATTCCACTCACTGGATATACCTAAAATAGTCAAATTCATAGGGTAGAATAGTGTTTGCCAGGGTCTGGATGGAAAGAGAATGGGGAGTTATTGTTCTATGGGCATAAAGTTTCAGTAATGCAAGATGACTACATTCTAATGCCTATAGTTGTCAATGTTGTATTGTACACTTAAAATTTTGTTATAAGGGTGGACTTCATGTTAAGTGTTATTATAATCATAAAAATATTTTATATACTTGATTTGTCATTGAATTTTCTTTATTCAAACCCTAAAAAAAGAAGTCAAGTTACACTGGGTTTGGAAACTAAGGAGAAAGAATGGAGACATGTTCTTGTTAAAATTGTCTCAGCCTATGCTTGTAAAGAAACCTTTGGGTTCAAGCTGGTTCAGGCAGTACACAGCATTCAAGAGTTGCAATTCCATGCTTTTAAGAAAATTTTCACACTGAGATGGAAAGAGAAAAACCTCTCGGTACAGTCGCTTAATTTCAGTTTCTACATTTGAGATATGAAGTTAATTCTCTGAGTCAGTTTAATAGTTTATGACAATTAAACACGAAGAAATTCTAAATCACTTTCTTGAGAACAAATATAAACTTATAAAGGCAAGAGCATGTACATTTCCAAGCAGCATAAACAAGTATTTTGAACTTTTTTCTCACTGGACTTGTCTGAAAGGACTAATTATAAACATTACTTTCTTTCTGGTTTTAAATCAGGTTGAAAATAAAATAATTGTATATAGAAATGTCCTATTATGGTACTAGTTTTCTATCTGCATTGAGGATATTATAATCTTAAAATCAGAATATGTGATCAAACAAACTTTTAATTTGTGTAAAGAGTTTTTAAAATTTGTAGAAATTAAATTAACTTTAGTTATTCATTTAACAGAGTGGCTTAATTAAAAAAAAAAAAAAAAGAATTCCAGGAAAGCAAGACTGTCCCATAAAAGCCAATAATTACAGTTGCAATTGCTTTTATAGAATGATCCCCTGAAGAATAAGTTGCAGCCCTTTGCTCAATCTTATTTTAATTTTGTTAGGCAATGGCCCTTGTATCCCTTTCTTTGGAAGACACAGCTTAAATAGATTCTTGCCATTAAAAGGTTTTCTTTAATAGGATTCCTGCTGGCAAGAGGGCTCCTACAATATTCTGCATCTGGGTCTGAGTCACTGATGCCTAATAGTGAGAGGTGTGATGTTCAGAAGAGATACTTCAGTTGTGGTTTGAGGGCAACAGAAAAACTGCCGAATAGCACATTCAAGAGTAGTTCTCATGAAATTTTTAGAGCAAGCAGTTCCAGACACCAAATACTTCAGTGGAAGTGAAACCTGGATACACTTAGCAATGTTTTTAAATAATGTCATAAAGCCTTTTCTTCAATATGACAGTAGGCCCAGTTTCATTGTCAGTTATGTAATGCTGCTGATTGACATTCTGTCTTTTTTTTTCTATATATAGACCTTTCCCTTTTTAATGGGTACCATTTTTACTGCACTAATCTCATCTTTGTAACCAGCCAGTCGGTCTCAGGATTTCATACTCTTCCTGAACGCTATTTTTTAAATTTAATTTCTTGAGGATCCCTCATATATTAGAGTCATCCTTAGAACAAACACACACACATAAATCAAACGATAAAAAATTCAAAATAGCTTCCATGTACTGAGCATTTCCTATAGGATAAGTGGACTTTATAACTGATCTTGGATTTTTATTGTACTAGTATGAGAAAATTATCAATCCTTGCAAATTTCTAATTAAGGAAAGTGATTCTCAACAAGGTCAGCAAAAATGCTTAGGAGTGGCATGGGAAAGATTACACGTGGCTATAACACGTGTGTTTTCTCCTCTAGTTACAGGATCTCTTTCTAGTAATAAATTGTTATTTGGTGGCAGCAGGAAACACATAGGGGGCAACTAGTTCTTTAATTATAGTCATTTATCAGAAACAAAACATCATGAAATAACATTGTTTTTCTTTTAAAATGCAATCAGAAAAAAATAAGTCACTAAAATTGTGCTAAGCCACCAGAATTTGGAGCTTTTTCTCTAAGCCTCACTTTCCCATCTATAAGATAGAGATAAATGCCTATCTCGCAGGTTTGCTATAAGGTAGATCCATGTACCTGCTTAAACCAGTGCCTGGCACACACACAAAATAACCCATAAATTTGAGATGTGCCCTAATATAGCACTTCTTGGATGTGAATCCTAACTCTACTACCTATTTATGCGATTTTTTACCTCTCTGTATCTCAGCTTCCTTTTCTGTAAATTAGATTTAATAGTAGCACCTATTTGATGGGTTGTGATGAGGAGAAATGAGTTTGTAAGTGTAAAATTCATAGAAGAGTACTTACCCCATTTTAAGGGCTCAAAATGTTACTTGTTAATAAATGATCGCTGTTATTAAATCTAGATCTTTTTATCTTGTTCTTTTTTAGTACCAAGCTCCTTCTCCCCGCACCCCACTGCTCCATACTATACATTTGTTTGTTTTCTTTCCTTTGACTTTGTTCCCCCTCCATTTCCTTTCAAATTCTAGTTGTTGTTTTTTCCTGGATATTCTGTTGTGCTTCTCTTCTGTGAGACTGGTTTTGAAGATCTGCTCTAACAGATCTTGGTAAAGAATTAAGCTCGCTGGAAAGAAAGCTACGCTCTACAGACAGCATAAATCCTAAGAGCTGCTTATGGAGCCTGCAATCAGTCTCATTTCCTACTTTATTTCTCAGTTGATTTGAAATAGATTCGAAGCATTTGACAAATTCAAAAAAAACAACAACAAAAAAACCCTACCACTATGTAAACCTTCATATGAATTTGCTACTGTTCAATTAAAAATCAACGACAACAATGGAGACAGGCAGAGACTTTTTTTAAATTTCCCCTCAACTTCTCAAATAGCATTTAAAGAAAATGGAGGCAAGGCATATTTTCATTGTTTGGCATGCTTATATCTTCCTTTTCATTCCTTTGTATTGGCAGTTTCGTCCATTATATTTCAGTGAAATTTTGCAGAATAAAAATATATTTTGCCATCTCTCTGGGGTACGGACAGATAGCAAGTTCAATGTTTGCTGCCACACAAGCAAAAAAAAATATATATATTTTTTTCCTCCATTTAGGGGAATAACAAAAATAATTAGAAAATACTTTAATGTAATACATAAACCCCAGTGTCAGAAAGGTCTGATTTTCTATAACACAATCCTTAATGTTGAGATCAGAACAAGTGGCTCAAGTGTAGGCATCCTCTCCAAACTTCTTTTTTCCTCCACTAACTCAATTCTGACACCAATCAGAAGGAACATCTGTAGTTAAGCAAATTCAAAATCAAGTAAACTGCCCAGTCCTTTGGCAATTCATATGGTTCAAATTCTAGTTTCATTTGCAGAAAAAAAAAAAATAAAACACCCTTACTACATTTAAGCTATGGGATAAAATTTCTTAGATTAGCTTTAAATATCTGTCAGTTAAGAGTAGGGAAATGATTTTTCCACTTAACATTATCTTAAATGTAAGTTTGTGCTTCCCATTTCATCATATTTCTCTAAAGCAGATATTAAAGTTGTTTATTTCCAAGCTTTAGGAGTAAAATGAATTACATTTTAGAAGCAGCTAGTTAACTGCTAGCAGAGGCAGCGTTCATTTTTTAAGATGCATCATGTTAAAGCTAATCTGCAATGCACATAGATTCAATAACACAGCAGCAGATGTTGTAAAAATGCATCCTAAAAGCAAAGTCATTTGTGGCACTTGATTTGAATGCTTAGCATGAGTTGTGGTTTGGGAGGCAGAAATGAAATGTGATTTGTTTTCGGTTACTTTACAAAAGGCATTTATTTAAGAGGGTATTTGATTAATAATTATTGTATTTGTCACCTTGAGTAAAGGTTGGGAGCCTTGAATTAATTATATTTTGATGCATTGAGAGAAGTCCTACGTGAGAGACATCCTGTTGACTATGTTTGCTGCTAGATGTCACTATTGTTTCAATGTTGTGCAAGTCTAGGGCTGAGAAGGGAGGCATTTGCTTGGTCATCCTTGTTGGTCAGCACATGATTCACCAAAGGAAAAACTTTAAATACCACCTCTACCAGGTAAAAAATCATGCAATACACACTCAGAGTGCACATTAGAGTTTTAATCTCACTGGAGATCTCATAATGACACTTTTCATGATGTTGATCATCATAATGACAGAAGATAATTGGGGTAGAAGCTGGTGGGAGATCTACAGTTTTGGCTGTTTTTTAAGACTCGTTGCTAGGTGTATTAAGAACAAGTGTTGTCCTTTACCTATAAACCTACTTGTTTGGTTTTAAAAATACCCCAATATGTTTATGTTTTCTAATGTATTTGATTTTAAAAATACTCCAATATGTTTATGTTTTCTAATGTATTTGATTTACTTTTATGTGTATGTAAAGAAACATATTTTTCTCCCACACTCTACTATTCCCTGGGGAACTTTCACAGGTTATTAAACATATTGCTGTGATATAAGTTACTGGAGGCTCCTCCAGCTCCTCCAGATAGAAACTTCCTATAATATTTTCCCTCCTCATCAGAGTATAATGTGATTAGCACCTCTGGAGATTAAACCCAAACATTAGTGAAGTTCTATTTCCAATATTTAGAAGAAGTAGTCCTACAGAATAGAAGTTGTATGTGTTTGAACACTGCCCATGACTTTAACCTAAAATCACTTGGTTTCATTGTTTTGTTAAACAACTTACTACTTACTTACAGGGTAATGAGACAGGTCATTTTGATTTCATAGCATTGTTTTGTAAACAATGTAGCACATTATTAAACAAAATAAAGATATTTTTATATAAAAAAAGAAATTATGAGCATTCTTAGAAGACTCCCTATGTGAACAAAGAAAAACACTGAACTTATGATTCAAGAAAATATTGTAATTTAAGACAAAATGGGAATTATAACTCATAATTTTCTTTATGAGATCAAGAGCCCTCAATTTTTTACTGTACACTATGGAATCTGTCAATATTTTTTTTTTACCTGCCACACAATACACATTATTAAATATTTAATTCAAGCAAAATAATAGAGAAATTGTATCTTTGCATTTGGATGAGCTAATTTGTTATAGAAATAACATCAAATGACAGTTCAACATAATGTGATTTGATGTGTGCCTACAGTTTCAGAGTATAAATAGCTTCAGAGGATACAACCCATCAGAAAGGAGGGCTATAATTTTTTCTAAAGCGAGTAATTGTGAACTTGCAGGTGTGATTTTAATTTTCATGTCTTTGTTTACTGAGAGTAATTGAGTGATACATGTAGAATTACTTTGTATTTTAATTCATATTTTAAGATGTAAACCTTCCAAACATATTTTATAAGCTATTCTTGTTTTTAACAACACAAATATAAAGATCAAACACACAAGCAAATTTACATTTATATCTGTTTTAATAGTCATTCATTCAAAATATCTTAATAATAAAAGCCCAGGGTTGTAACCACCTATCAGGACCAAACGCTGACCATCCAGAAGTCAGCACTGGGTTGCCATGGTGCCTGCCAGGATCAGGGGCGTGGCCGGCCTCCAAACTGCAGGTGGCCGGCCTCCAAACTGCAGGTGGCCGGCCAGAGCCCCAGAGGAGACCCCTGCCAGGATCAGGAGGCATGGCCAGCCTCCAAACCACCAGTGACCCTAGCCCAGGCTGGCCACCACCTCAGAGAAGACCCCCGCCAGGATCAGGGGTTGTGGCCGGCCTCCAAACCGCCTGTAGCCCTAGCCCAGGCTGGCCAGCGCCTCAGAGGAGACCCCCACCAGGATCTGGGTCATGGCCGACCTTCAAACTGTGGCGGCCCCTAGCCCGAGGAGGCCTCCTGGACGAGGATGCTCGAGTCTGTTCTTGACCTAGGGCCGGGCTCTCCCCGGGAGGGACTCAGAAGCCGCTAGAGTCTAACTGCCAGTCTCTGGGAGGTGGGAGTGCATCCACTGTCCACCAAAAAGTAGGATCATCAAACCATTCATACTCAGTGCAGACACAGATCCGTGGCTGACGGGGTGGAGGCCAGACCAAAACAAAACAGCAGAAACATGCTGCCCACCTGGGCGGGTACAGCTGCAGTCCACGTGGCCTAGGTAGTGTAGAAAGCTCTACCTTCTCCCTGGTCCTGTGCTGGCACCACTGCCTGGCTCACCCTCAAGCCCCCCTGAGTCCTGACAGGGAAGTGTGTAGGGCATCCTGAAGGAGTTGTACCATTCTGGGTGCTTTTGCTCAAAGACACCCTTTGGGATGAATTCAGAGCCACATCTCACTTCCCATGAGACTGGAAGAACCATGTGAAAGGATTTCGACAAAAGCTTTCTACATCTCTGTTTATTCTTTTGAATCCATAAAACGACCATAAAAAAAGCACTTGGGCCACCTAAGAGAGAATGCACTTTCTGGCCAGAGCACACAGGATTCTTTTGCCCAACAGGTTAAAGGAAGCAGAGAGCTGGCACAGTGGAAATGGCCCTGGTGCCCTATGAGGAGACCTTGGGAATGGGGTTGCAGAAATTCCACAAGCCTCTTGCCACCTTCTCCTTTGCAAACCACACCATCCAGATCCACCAGGACTGGAGGCAACTGGGAGTCACAGCCGTGATTTGGGACATGGTAAGCAAATCTTGAGGGGCCTCTGAAAACATCTGCAATTGATTATAAGACTGGTCTTTATTTAAAAAGAAATAAAAGAACAGCTTTGTTGAGATCTAACTCATATAATGTACATGGCACCTAAAGTATACAATGAACTGTTTTTTTTAAAATAAATTCAGAGTGGTACAACCATCACCATGCTCAATTTTTATATATCTTCATGACCCATCCCCTCCAAAAAAAACTTTTACCAACTAGAATCACTTTCCTGATCATCTTCCCCAAAATAGATTGCATTTTAAGGGTGGGTAAAGGAAAGTTGAGGGAAATTAAAATACTGCACAAAGGATATAGTAAAATGACAAAGCCCAAAGTGAAGATCATGTGTTTTCTTTTTAATATATATATATATATATATATATATATATATATATATTTTTTTTCAGAGAGAAAGGGAGAGGGAGAGAGAGATAGAAACATCAATGATAAGAATCACTGATCAGCTGCCTCCCACAGGCCCCCTACTGGGGATTGACCCCACAACCCAGGCATGTGCCCCTGACCAGAATCAAACCTGGGACCCTTTAGTCCACAGGCCGATGCTCTCTCCATTAAGCCAAACCGTCCAGAGCCATGTGTTTTCTTTAAGTTCTGCGTGGTTGTAATGGTCCCCAAATCTATACTAATAAAAGGGTAATATGCTAATTAGAGTGGTTGTCTTCCAGACATCCTTCCAGACAAAGCCGCAGCAGCTGCAAGGGCCGAGGCTCAGGCCAGCAGTGGCAGCAGCAGCAGGATAATGTAGGCGGTGCCCCCAGAGGGAGGCCAGACTGGGTGCCAAGGCACAGGCAGTTTGGGGTGATCAGGCTGATAGGGGAGGGCAGTTGGGGGCTATCAGGCCAGCAGGGGAGGGCAGTTGGGGGTGATCAGGCCTGCAGGGGAGGGTAAGGTAGGGGCGATCAGGCTGGCAGGTGAGCAAGGTAGGAGCGATCGGGCTGGCAGAGGGGCAAGGTAGGAGTGATGGGGCCGGCAGGGGGGCAAGGTAGGGACAATCAGGCAGGCAGGCAGGCAGGCAGGCGAGTGGTTAGAAGCCAGCAGTTCTGGATTGTGAGAGGGATGTCCGACTGTCGGAAGTTGGACATCCCCTGAGGGGTCCCAGACTGGAGAGTGCAGACTGGGCTGCAGGACACCCCCACTCCAGTGCACGAGTTTCGTGCACTGGGCCTCTAGTTATACATAAAAGGGTTTCCTCCTTTTGTTTTTAAATCCTCACTGGAGGATATTTTTTCCACTGATTGCTAGAAAGAATGGAAGGGAGAGAGGATGGGGAGATAGCGAGAAACATCAACTTGAGAGAGTCACATCAATTGGTAGCATACCACATGCACTAGGCTGGGGAACCTGCAACTAAGGTATATGCCTTTGACTGGGAATTGAAACTGTGACCCTTAGGTCCATGGGCTGACAATAACCACTGAGCAAACCAACCAGGGCAAGGCTTTCCTTTTTGACTAAGACACAATATGATGTGTTTATGGCATTTGTTCTGGGGATACATAAATTAGTGAGTCTGTTCTCAGCTTTTCGATCCTGGTCTGTAGACTAAAGGAGCTGGCTGGAGAGAGAGGCTTAATTTTCAAACTTTGCTAAATTTACTACAGAGAGGCAGAAAACCAAAACAGCAGGTGTTGTGTCATAGAACCCCACCCATCTGTAAACCTGAAACCAGACAGAGCAGTATTTCCATCTTTTGGTTGTAAGGAGAAGGTAGCAAGTCTTGCATTTATGATAACATAAAAGCATAAGCTTTTATGAGGTTATATATGGAATCAGACTACTGGTCTAAACTATTCACACTTCTACTTTGAAAGTTATTCTCAAAGATAATTTATGGAGGAACAAGGCTGTTTTAATCAATATGTTACATAACACTTCTTAAATTTTCTTGGTAACATCTTAAAAATATTTGGTATATTTATATATAGTAGTTTCTCCTGGAAATAGAAAAGTTTTTCCTTGATTACATTTACTACCATAAAGAATAAAAAAGTAGATATTAAAAATTATTCTAGGAGCTTCAATAAAGTGCATATTACATCTACTTTTCATCATGAAATGAATCAGTGTTCATTGAATTTGAGATAACAAGTTACGTAAAATTGAAAAAATATTTTAAAATTGAAAAATATTAAAATGGTAAATAAAATAGCAACTATTCCACATGCTCAAACATTTTTAAGAGTTATTATCAAACATAAAATTCTATTTTTCTTAACTATCTTTCCTCTAACAATTGCTTTTCTTCCCTTCGGCACTTCCTTCCATTTAATTCGTAAAGCTATTTTTAATAAGAAAATTCATACAAAGATTCATATATATGTTAATATTGTTGGGGCTAGCAGTCAGACACATCTTGTTTTAGGAATAATATGTACTTTGCGGAACACATTTCCATAGAAAGACTAGTTTGATTCAGATTAGCTACTAATCTATACATTCAGAATATGTCTTCTTGCTAGGGATCTTCAATTGTCCTCAGATAATTTCTTCCCGGTGTTGATGTGACAGTGTGACTTAGTCATTATGTAAGGCAGGGGTAGGAATGCCCAGCCCAAGGGCTGTATAAGGCCTGCAAAATCTTTGATCTGGCCCTGTCAAGGCATTAGGAGTAATGCCTTGACAGGGCCAGATGTTTGACCAAATGTTTGACCAAATATAGCAGGCTAATTTTTAAGCTGATAATTTTGTATAGCCTGTGAACAATGTTATAAATATTCAAATAACCCTTGGCAGAAAAGGTTCCCCAACCCTGAGGTAAGGGATCTGGAGTATGGCCGACCACTATGACTGTAACTCTGTATGAACTAGGCAAATTATTTAACCCTTTAAAACACACACACACACACACACACACACACACACACACACACACACACACACATATATATATATGAGGCCCGGTGCATGACGTTCATGCACTGGGGAATGCGGGTGGTCCCTCACCCTGGCCTTCACCCTCTTGCAGTCTGGGACTCCTCAGGGGATTTCTAGCACTGCTGCAGAGGTGGGAAATGCTCCTGCCACTGCTGCTACACTTGCCAGCTATGAGCCTGGCTTCTGGCTGAGTGGCACTCCCCTGTGGGAGAACACTGACTACCAGGGGGGCAGCTCCTGCATTGAGCATCTGCCCTCTGGTACTCAGTGCGCATCATAGCAACTGGTTCTTCAGCCGTTTGGTTGATTTACATATTAGCCTTTTATTATATAGGATATATATATATATATATATATATATATATATATATATATATATACTAATAAAAGGGTAATATGCTAATTAGACCAGGAGACCTTCTGGACATCCTTCCAAACAAAGCCATGGTAGGCAGGGCCAAGGCAGAGGCGATTAGGGGCGATCAGGCCAGCAGGGGAGGGCAGTTGGGGGCGAGCGGGCTGGTGGGGTTGGGGGCATTTGGAGGTGATCAGGCCAGTAGGCAGAGTGGTTAGGGGTGATTAGGCAGGTAGGCAACTGAGCAGTTAGGAGCCAGCGGTCCTGGATTGCGAGAGGGGTCCCAGATTGGAGAGGGTGCAGGCCAGGCTGAGGGACACCCACCCTGTGCACGAATTTTGTGGACCGGGCCACTAGTACACTAATAAAAGGGTAATATGCAAATTGGTTGGTCAGGATGCCCTCACAGTAATGACCAAACAGCAGGCTGCATGGGGTGACCAGGCTGGCAGGCGGCTTAGTGAGGGATGACCAAACGACTGAATAGCAGGCTGCATGGGGTGACCAGGCCAGCAGAGGGGGACAGTAAGGGGCGACCAGGCCAGCAGTGGGGGGCAGTGAGGGGTAACCAGGCCAGAAGGGGGGGCTGTTGGGGGTGACCAGGTTGGCAGGGTGGCCAGATGGGGGCAACCCGGCCGGCAGGGGGGGCAGTTAGGGGTGATCAGGCAGGCATGCAGGTGAGCAGTTAGAAGCCAGCAGTCCTGGATTGTAAGAGGGATGTCTGACTGCCCATTTTATCGGGCCTAAACTGGCAGTCAGACATCCTCCAAGGGGTCCCAGATTGGAGAGGGTGCAGGCTGGGCTGAGGGGAACCCCCCCCCCCCGTGCACAAATTTCATGCACTGGGCCTCTAGCGTGTGTGTGTGTGTGTGTGTGTGTGTGTGTGTGTGTGTGTATTAGAGGCCCGGTGCACGAAATTCGTGCATGGAGGGGGGTTGTCCCTCAGCCCAGCCTGTACCCTCTCCAATATGGGACCCCTTGAGGGATGTCCGACTGCCCGTTTAGGCCCGATCCCGGTGGGATCGGGCCTAAACGGGCAGTCAGACATCTCTCTCACAATCCAGGACTGCTGGCTCCCAACTGCTTGCCTGCCTGCCTTCCTGATTGCCCCTAACCACTTCTGCCTGCCAGCCTGATCACCCCCTAACCACTCTGCTGCCAGCCTGTTTGCCCCCAACTTCCCTCCTCTGCCGGGCTGGTCACCCCTAACTGCCCTCTCCTGCAGGGTTGATCACCTCCAACTGCCCTCCCTTGCAAGCCTGGTCCCTCACAACTGCCCACCCTTGCAGGCCGGGTGCCTCCCAACTACCCTCTCCTACTGGCCATCTTGTGGTGGCCATCTTGTGTCCACATGGGGGCAGGATCTTTGACCACATGGGGGCAGCTATATTGTGTGTTGCAGTGATGATCAATCTGTATATTACTCTTTTATTAGATAGGATAGAGGCCTGGTGCACGGGTGGGGGCCAGCTGGCTTGCCCTGAAGGGTGTCACAGATAAGGGTGGGGGTTCCCTTGGGGTGGGGGGCGGCCTGAGCGAGGGGCCTGTGGTGGTTTGCAGGCCGGCCACGCCCCTGGCAACCCAAGGGGAGGCCCTGGTATCTGGAATTTATTTTCCTTCTACAATTGAAACTTTGTAGCCTGGAGCGGAGCCAAGCCTGGGGCTCCGGCAGCCATTTCTGTGGCAGTTAATTCACCTTCTACAATTGAAACTTTGTAGCCTTAAGCAGGTGAGCCCAGCCAGGGTGTGCGGAAAGCTTTGCTTCCCCTGTTGCCGGCGGCAACCCTGGCCTGCTCTCTCAAGCTCCATTCTGCTGTCATTTGTTTGAATTTGTTTACCTTCTATAATTGAAACTTTGTAGCTTGAGTGGAGGCTTAGGCCTGCAACGGCTATGGAAAGCTTGGCTTACTCTGCTACCTGGGAAACCTTGCTCTCTGTGGCTGTAGCCATCTTGGATTGGTGTTAATTTGCATACGCACCCTGATTGGCTGGTGGGCGTGGCTTATGTACCGGAGTGATGGTTAATTTGCATATTACCATTTTATTAGAGAGGATATATATATATATATATATATATATATATATATATATATATATATATTGATTTCAGAGAAGAAGGGAGAGGGAGAGAGAGAGAGAAACATCAACAATGCATGCCCCACATTGGGGATCAAGCCTGCAACCCAGGCATGTGACCTGACTGGGAATGTAACCGTGACCTTCTGGTTCATAGGTCAATACTCAACCACTGATCCATGCCAGCCAGGCTTACTTAACCATTTGAGCTACATTTTCACAATGTGGAAAAGAGTGAGGACTACTGGGAGATTTTATTAATTGGCTTCAAAAGATACAAAGTTAGGGAAGGTAACTGGGTAAAGAAGTTAACTGTTAAACCCTGAGAGCAAAATTTAGCATTGAGTCATGGTTCAAAGAGAGAGAATTTAATTGAAAAAACTTGAATGAGGGTCTAAATGTTTTGACCAAGGAAGAGATCAACTATTGGGGAAAATCACTGATTTTATTGGTAATTCACATAGTGTATAATGGGAGTTTATGACAGAAAATATATTTTATCTGAAATTGCATTTCTTTTAGAGATGCTTTTGTCAAAGGGACATGTCCTCAGTCATATAGGTAACAAGCTATCACTACATTGATCACATTCTATTGTTTAGTATTTTGATGCCAGCATAACTGAGAAAGATTTTAATTGAATGCTGTAGACATTTTGCATATCTTTTCTGGAGGGATTGTGTATCAAAAATAAAAATTCAAGGTAATCCTGTGTCAACAGTGAACGTTCTACACTTGTAGTCCCCTAGATGTGACATCTGAACTTTTTACACACTGGTACCACAGAGATGACTCCCTTACTGGATTCAACCTTCAAGAAGTCACAGAAGTCACCTTTTCCAGGGTCCCCTTTTTATAGCCATTCCCTTGTCATCAGGCTGGACTGAATGTTTGATATTAGTCAGAATCTTTAGGTATAGACTCTAGAAACATTCTAGATAGTTGAAGCAGGAAAGAATTTATTAAATGTTATCAACAGCTCATAGTATTTTTAGGAAGGGCTCACAATATTTTCAAGAAGGACAAATTAAAAAACTCTCAGATAAGCTTTTAGAAAAACTTTCAAAGCCATCGCACAGACAAGGTCAAAGAGGCTGCTGACTCTACCATGATGTGCAGATCCAAGAGACTGCCTCTGTGGCCACTGGCTTCAGTACAAGCTACCTCTACCATAACTGGGTGGCTGCCAAATTAGAAAGCCAAGTGCTTTATTGCGCAGCTGTCAGCGCTAGAACTACACTACTTCTGTTGATGTACAAAAATCAAAACAAACTTTCTCCCTCTTGCCACTCTCCCCAAATAATTCAATTCTTTTGCAGGCTTGTACAAGTATACATGATTGGTAGAAGCTAAATCCCAGCTGCAGAGTAGGATACAAAATTCAAGTTGTTAAATATTCTAAACTCCTTGTCTTTTCCATAAAGAATGACATGCCCCAAAAGTGGTAAGCACAGAATTTGCCACATGCCCCTTCATTGTGCTCACTAATAATTTTTATATAGCATTCACTGCAGAAGACAAAGATTGTAATACCAATATAGAGTAATTTTTAATCAGTTTAGACAAGTGAGCCTACTCATAGTACTGTTATAATCTCAAACAAAATGGGTACATGAAAATACTTCAGCACAGTGCCATCCACACATAACTACCATTATGACTACTACACACTTACTTGTATATCTACCTATTCTAGACTCCTTGAAGATAGTGGCTATATCTGTAATTTTAGATCCCAGTCCCTATTAGAGTATCCGGCACATATTAGGCAGAAAATAATCTTAGCAGAAGAAAGATTGCAAGAGTGAAAATAAGTGCATTCTGTTGCAATACCTTAGATATTAGCCCTGCATAAATACTAAGTATATACATAGGCATTTATTGAAGAGTCTGGAATTTTAAAACATCAGGACAGTTTGCATAGGTAATGAAATCAAATTACTCATTATTGTTTATTTGCAAGTCAAGAAAAAAGTGAAGTGGTTAATAAGTATGCTTTTTTATTTTTTATTTTTTTTAATATATTTTATTGATATTTTACAGAGAGGAAGGGAGAGGTATAGAAAGCTAGAAACATCGATGAGAGAGAAACATCGATCAGCTGCCTCCTGCACACCCCCCACTGGGGATGCGCCCGCAACCAAGGTACATGCCCTTGACCGGAATCAAACCTGGGACCTTGCAGTCCGCAGGCCGATGCTCTATCCACTGAGCCAAACCGGCTTTGGCAATAAGTATGCTTTTTTAAATATTAGTTATATAGTAAAAATTGTGGCAGACTTCTCAGACAACACATATTAATCAGCAATTTTAAAAAGGCTTTAAGCTAATTAATCATCAATATACTAATTGATATATTATGGAGGCTATATTCTTAGAAATACATTTAGCATGCCAGGTGTTCTATTATTTATTATTCATAAACCAAATAAAACTTAGTTTGGCTTATAAGAGATAATACTATCTGTATTTTATTTAAGAAACTAGGTAGGGAAATTTTTCACTTGGTACCATAGATCTGAAGTTTGAACTTCAAGAAAAATCATGTTAAATATTTCCTTAACCAACATTTTACACTTTCTGAATTACTAATTTTGTTCTGGATTTTAGTATTTTGAAAATAATTTTTTTTGGATAGTTTAAATAACTCACATCTTAGAATTGAAAGGACTATTTGACACCTATTCATGTCTTATACTCAGAGTGGAAGTCTCCTTCAATAATTCCTTTTAGGTGATTATCCACTCTCTGCTTTAGTTGCACCACCCTTTAATGGTAATAGTATGTCTCAGTTCTAAACCCTATTGGAAAATTAGCAAAATTCACTCTCTAAGATAGTGTTGGTTAATTTGAGGCATAGTTTTCCTTGATTAAAAACAACAACAACAAAACACTGGATATTCACCCATTTAACTATTATCAGGCATGAAGAACACAAGAATATAAGGGAATCCCTGACCAGTTTGGCTCAGTGGATAGAGCGTCAGCCTGCGGACTGAAGGGTCCCAGGTTTGATTCCGGTCAAGGGCATGTACCTTGGTTGCAGGCACATCCCCAGTAGGAGGTGTGCAGGAGGCAGCTGATCGATGTTTCTCTTTCATTGATGTTTCTAACTCTCTATCCCTCTTTCTTCCTCTCTGTAAAAAAATTAATAAAATATATATTTTTAAAAAATTAATATAAGGGAAAAAATCAAATGCCTTATTGTTTCACTAGAGGCCCAGTGCATGAATTCATGCACAGGTGAGGTCCCTCGGCCTGGCCAGCCCAGCTGGCCCTGCCCCTGATCAGGGACCACTGGGGCTGGGGCCAACTAGGGGGAGGGGCTACAGGAGGTTGGCTGGCCTGCCCTGCTCCCCATCGGGCTAATTGGGGCCGGCCAGTTGGGGTAGGGAGGGACCATGGGATGTTGGCCGCCAGCCCACATTGGGGCCATTTGGGGCTGGCCAGCCAGGGAGAGGGACTGTGGGAGGTTGGCTGTGGGAGCACATTGACCACCAGGGGGCAGCTCCTGTTGAGCATCTGCCCCCAGGTGGTCAGTGCACATCATAGCGACTGGTTGACTGTCATTCTGGTCGTTTCGGTCATTTGGTCGTAATGGTCACTTTGGCTTTTATATATATAAATTATAATCTCAGTATTCTTCTGATATACTAGTAGAGTTATCTCATTTTAGAAAAACCTAAAAAGAATATATATATCTTACTTAATTGTATGAATAATGGTATCACTGAAACGGATGATATAGGAAGAAAAAAAATGTGACGGAAAATGATGAGTTCAGTTTTACATGAAAAGCCTGAATATGGGAATATATCCCATAGATAGATAGTTTAGAAGTCTGGTCTAATAAGAAAGATCTAGAAAAATAAATGTGGGTGTCACAATTATTGATAAGTCATGGTTAAACATTCTGTAAGCCTAATCAAACAGTAAGTATTAGTGGGAAAGAGTAGATGAGTGTAGAAGAGGAAGCTTTGTCTCATATGTGTACTAACAGCCCCCTACCCTAGCATAATGATCCATGAGCAGCAAGCTCACAGTTCTCTGGTTTCCTCTGACCAAGTAAGTAGCTAAAACCATTAACTTCATCAACACTCTGTTTACTAGGTGTACTGGTTAATAATGGCGGATTTTGTAATCAAAGAAAATAAAATAGTTTCAAGAGAAACATCAAAAGTGCTTTATTCAAAGTAATGTCCATCGCTAGCTACACATTTCCCCCATCCTTCAGGTAATTCGTGGATACTGTCCCAATAGAACTTTTCTTGTTTTGAGGCAAACCATTCAGAGACCCAACTTTCCACTTCTTCATATGTTTTGAAGTGCTGCTCAGAAAGTGCATGTGCCATCAATCAGAACAAGTGGTAATCTGAAGGAGCAAGGTCTGGTGAATACAGCAGGTGGGTTAATACTTCCCAGGTAAGATTTTTTTAATGTGTCTTTAACTGGTTTGAAGTGTGTGATGGTGCATCATCAGGAAGCAAAATTACTTTGCCGTGTCTTCTGGAACATTCTGGTCATTTCATTATCAAAGCGTGGTTCAAATTGAATATTTGTTGTCAGTATCGATCAGTATTAATGGTTTTACCTGGTTTTAGAAGCTCATAATACACCACACCTTCCTGATCCCACCAAACATACAGCATTGTCTTCTTTCCGAAGTGATTTGGCCTTGCAATCAATGTTGATGGTTGACCTGAATCAACCCATGATTTTGTACATTTGGGATTCTCAAAATAAATCCACTTTTCATCACAAGTCACAATTCGATGCAAAAGAGACTTTATTTCATGCCGTTGAAGCAACATTTGACTGATGATGTTTCAGTTTTTCATTTGTCTTTTGTTCAAGTGATGTGGTATCCATTTTCCTTCCTTTAAAATCTTTCCCATTGCTTGTAAATGATCAGAAATTGTTTGCTGAACAACGTTTAATCTTTCTGCAAGTTGTTTGTGAGTTTGACATGCATTTTCATCCAATAATGCTTGTAATTGTTGGTCTTTAAACTTTTTCGGTTGACCTGGACGTTCTTTGTCTTTCACATCGAAATCATCACCTTTAAAGCATTTAAACCAGCAATCACAAGTATGTTGTGATGGAGCATGTTCATCATAAGCTTCCTGAAGTATTCAGCAGCACTTTTCTTCAAAATAAAGTAATGAATTATAACTTCCTGCAAATGCTCTTTTTTTGGCACAAAATTTGACATTTTTAAGTGTAAAAATATCTATGATGTTAACACCTTCAGCAAATTTGACATATGAAGTTTTGAAGCTTGTTTTCAATACAACAAAATAGCATACATATCATATTACTTATATATCAATGTATGTGTAACTCCATCTATTGAAAAAAATCTGCCTTATTAACTGGTACACCAAGTAGATCTAGGAAATAGTGCAAGTGGTCTACTTTCCTGATTCCTTGGTTTTGTATACATTATTTGTACTCTCTGTATGATGATCAGATAGTAAAACAGAAGTGAAAGCAGGCTAAGCCTAGCATAATTGGTCATTCTTGCAACACTTGTAACCTAGACCCTCCTCTGTGACCTTGCCTAGCTCTTCGTCATACTTAAAATCGTGACTATGAACAAAATCACGTAGGGTATGGAGAACAATAAACTGAAGACAAAACTCTACATTAGGTAGCATTATTATTTTTGAACTTGGATATTATGTTTATTGAGACTTAGGGTGGTCCTGGAAGTGTGCCACTGAGACTTCCTTAGAGAGAACGTGCTGTAAGAAGCATAGCTGGCTGACAGTGTCCAGCTGCTGCATGTTTGGACCTGCCAGCGTTCACACTGAGGCCTCCAGTGTGAGTGTTCCACCATACCCCACCCCATACCATGCTCCCCTCTGCTCCTGAACATCTGAACATGGTGAGGGTTCCATTATAAACCCACACCTGCCTGAAGCAGGACTTCTCTGACATGTATGCTTCGCTCAGGGACTTGCCTTGGGTCTGGCTGAGACTTTCCCAGGCTGCGCTGCAGTCATAGGCACTTCTTACCTAGTCAGTCCTCCTTTTTCTCTCTTCCTTCACAAGTGTCAGGTCTGGGTTGCTTTATGTAGACTTATCACCCCCAACCCTGCTCCATCTCCCCTTTACCTTTTGTGGGCATTTCCTCCCATCAATCACTTGCAGCCCAACCCATTCTGTCTTGGTGAGCATCTGAGGACCCAAGCTATATAAAAATGTAATCTTTAGAAGGATGACAATAGTATGTTTTTAATTCTTACAATTGTATAACATAAAGGCTTATCTGCAATCATAGACAGGGTGAATGAATAAAAGGTAGTAGAGGTTTTGGAGACTGAATGACAACTCTATTTGTGTGATGAAATTATCTACTTTTCATTGTTTCTTACATATTGGGTGGGGCTAAGCATGACTATTTGAAAGGGTTTGTGAAATATAAATTATATAAACCAGGATATAATAATTACTAACTAAATATTAGGCTTTCCTCCCCTTCTCCACTTCTATATTCTGCCTCATTCTCCAGACTTTTTAGTTCATTGGACTCTACATTGATTGGCACCTTATTTAATTGTCCTATCTAATAAAGAGGGAATAGGCTAATTGACCCTCATGCTGTCGCAAAGATGTTGGCGCCCACAACCAATAAGGAGGGAATATGCTAATTGACTGTCCCACCCTAAAAGATGGCGGCACCCACAGCCACAAGATGTTGGTGCCCAGTTGTCTCAGCCCTGCTGGGGCGGCAGGCACATGGCAAGGCCCGGCCTTGCCGTGCACCTGCCTCCGGAGTCCCCCAGTCCCCTCAGCCCCCCAGCCACCCAGGGCCAGCCCGAGGCACAGGCAAGCCTCGGATGGCGGCTGCCCAGCCACCCAGGGCCGCCCGAGGCTCAGGTAACCAGGGCTGGCCGAGGCTTGTGTTGCCGGCAGTGGCAGCAGCAGAGGTGTGATGGGGGCATCACCTTTCCCTGATCGCTGGGTCGCCTCCCACCCCTGAGGGCTCCTGGACTGTGAGAGGGGGCAGGCCAGACTGAGGGCCACCCCCCTCCAGTGCATGAATTTTCATGCACCGGGCCTCTAGTATTTTCATAATACTCTATAGCTAAGTAAGGCTTTGTAATACCATTCCTTTGAAAATACAAAAAGATTGATCTAGGAACAGGATACAAGACTCCAGATTCCTGTGTCTTGCTCCCATAAATCTCACAAAATCCAAGTCAGGCATATATGAACATTGGCTTCATTTTTACAGCAAGTTAATTCTGGAATAGACAGGCCAATTTTCCATAGAAAGCAAATTCTAATATCAGGTTAGAAAAAAATAGTGGCATTCTAGTGAGCCATGTCTTTTTCCTCTTTGTTGCTGTTTTTGCTGGAAAACATAATCTGAGGGTAGCTATTTGTCTCCCATTATTGATTTTTCTGCACTTTCATTATTTTGGGTCAGGTGAATGCTGGTTTCTTTTGTGAATTTACAGAAAGGACATATCAAACAGAGATTTACAGCCCCCAAAGAGACCATATTTAAAGAGAATACTTCAAATGGTGGTGAATTATGAGACAAATATCTAATGGGGTAAAAGCCAGATCCACTTGTTTCATTTGATCAGAAAACTCAGTATTTGTAATAATAAAAGCTTGATATATTTATTTCAGAAAGCCTACGTCTGTCTGATGTATGCTTTATGTGGTAGAATCTTATAGCAAAAAGAGAAAATGGAAAATGCTTTGGAATTACACAGATAGATTTATATGTGTGCTGCACTAAATATATATATTTTACTATGCAAATGTAGTGCCTCCATTATAGAGTTTGTATATACATTAAGTGAGATATTATATGTAAAATATTAGATAATTTGTCAGATCTATAGTGGGGACTTAAGCGATGTTCTTCTCAATGCTCTATTAATCAATTGAAAATCACCCATCCATTCCCTTATTTAACAAATATTTATTGAGCATTCCCTATGCTTCAGATGATAATCTAGATACTGGAGTCCACTGGTAAACAAAATAAAGATATTGTTCACAAATAAATATGTAACAACAAAATGTGATACAGAACAAATTGAGCATATTAAGTGGTTAGTGGTTACAAGGGAATATTATTGTAAATCAGGTGTTCAGGCAGCTATCTTTGAGGATGTGACATTGAAATTGAGAACCCAATGACATAAGGAGGCACATCATGCAAATAGTGAGAAGAGTATTCCAGAATAAAGAGCAAGTGCCAAGCCTAGAGTTTGTAGTGCGTGCTGCAGATGTTTGAGAATCAGAATGTGGTTGAAGTGAGAGTGGAGAGTGGTAAGAAATGAGGTGGGAGAGATAGTCCAGAAAGACTATTTAAGACTATGTTTAAAATTTATTTCAAATGCAATAAAACTCTCCCAGAGAGCTGTGAGCAGAAGGCTGGCTGACCTGCCTTGCATTTTTAATTCCTGGTTTGAGACTATCAGAGGCAAGAGCGTAAGCAGGGAGGCCAGGTGAAGACCATGGAAGTAGCTCAGGCAAGAGATGATGGAAGTTTGGTTTGGTAACACTGATAAATTGGTTGAAATTGAGAAATTCTGGATAATTTTTAAAGTAAAGTGGAAAAGAATTATCTGGCAGCATATATATGTGTTTAAAGAGAAAAAATAATTTCAAAAATGAAAAATTTTGTGTATATTTTGCACTTTTAAATACATGCATATATTGGCAAACACTACAGTGAGTCTGATTTACTCATCATCCAAGTAAATCAGACTCATTGTAGTGACTTGAAGACACAGCTGAGCTTGTTTGCCACACACTCGCTATGAATTACTCTGATGCAAGCTCCAGAAATTTCATTATCTGTAAATACTTCAATATGTATTTATAAGTATTATCATTCCTTAAACTTTTTACTCACAGCCCCATAAAATTAATAATACCAGTTAATGAACAATAAAATCATCAAAACCCAGTTATTGTTTACATTTATCTGAATAACTTACAATTTGTTTTTATAGTATGTTTATTTGAATAAGGAGCCAATAAAATACATATAATTTATTGATATGCCTCTTAAGTCCTTTTGCTCTAAGCTTATAATTTTTCTTCTCTCTCTCTCTCTCTCTCTCTCTCTCTCTCTCTCTCTCTCTCTCTCTCTCTCTCGCCTTTCTTTCTATTGTCTTTTTCAAATTGCAATTCATTTTCTATATATCCTGTTAACTGATAGTTACAGATTGAGTTTTTGCTTTCATATGGCTAGGCTATTTCATAGATGGTATGATTTATCATCATCAGGTGATACCAATGTCTTGTTCTCTCTTTTTTGTACTACGATTAGTCATTAACTTTACCTATCAGAACCATTAAACTGAAAATTCAAACTTTTCTTCATTTTTGGCTAAAATACTTCTGTAAAAAGATCCTTCCCCTCAGTAACTTTTGGTTACAGAGAGGTACAAACAAATACTTAAATTTTATTCTGAAGTGTCCTTTAAAGATGACTAATGAGATTTATGTTTGTTCATTTGTTTGAATCATTATGAACTTATAAATTTAAACACATTTGATGCTCAAATTGTCCTACCTTTAACTAGTGAGTTTCTTCAATTTGGCTTTTGAGTCTTTTCACACAAAACTCAAATTGCTTCCCTTTTTTCTTAGCATGAAAAAATAAATCCAGGCTTGTCAGGCATACTTCTAATTGCACATTTGGAACTAGATATTTCTTCACATAGTTCTAATTCCTTTTAATTGGATATAATATTAGAAGAGCACAATCTAGAATCTGGAGGTGTTATCTCACTGGATTGTTCATCATTTCTAAGCCTTTTCAGTGGACAGAGAAAAAAAAGTAATTTTTTGGAAGATAAAAGTACAACATGAGGTCCTACTGATATTTATATTTCAAAGTCAAGACTGTAGAGTTTTTATTTAACATCCTTGATTTTTCATTTTATCTTCTTTAACCACTCTAAATCCTAATTGATAATAATATCAGTATAATTCCTTGTTCTCTCCCACAGCATGAGTGCATGTGCATATGCGTGCCCACATGTGCACATACATACAAGTCTCAGAGTACAAATACTACCCCCAAAAATATAATTACTAGAAGCAATTTAAGATATTTTGCCTTTCTCTTTGTCCTTAAGGACTATACATTTAAATAAGTGAGTTTAAAAGCTTTGTGAATATTTCTCTATGTGCAATTATGCTACCAAATGGACACGTTAGGTTCATTTGTATAATTTCTCTTTTGAATTTCACTTGATTTTTAAAAATTTAATTTTTATAACACTATAAAGGTTTTCATGATTCACAGTAGTTATATTTTATAAAGTCTCCAGGAACACTAAATTAGAGAATACTAAATTATTTCTCCTAAGGGAAATACATGTTTACGTTTCTGTGAGCCTCTGGTCACATTTTTGTCAACTGATCAATATAAAACCTTATTTTATGTGCATTTATGTTTAAAGACATCTTTTTTCATATATATTGTCAGTTCAATACTACTGAACTCACAGCCAACAGCAGTATAACTCACGCCTGAACAAAGTTTATCTAACACACACATCATCTCCACAAGGCAGGCACATCACAGCCTTCCTGTGCTTAGAAATTCCAGACAGTATGCTAGCACTATGCTTGGGCCATTTTAAACAGTGAAATCACCAACATAAAATACAAAGAGCAAAAAACATGGAAGCAAATAGATCACAAAATGACATTTGCAAGAGCTGAAATAAGAATACACATGGCCTTGTTCAACCTCCACTGGGAGTATGAGCCATTAGACAACTCAAACTTTTTGCTGCTCTGTGCCTGTCAGCCAAGGACTGAGGAAGGTTCCTCCCTGGGTACTTTGGTGAATGCCTGTGACTCTTTCTGAGAAAAGGAACACTAGGAAGAAACAAAGTTCGTGAATGAGATTTGGAAATTTCAGTTTCAGATGTGTTATGCTTCAAATGCTTAATACCTTCCCAATTGGAATAGTCAGGAAGAGTGCTAAATGAAAGAAAAAGTTAGTGCTAAAGATAATACTCTAGGAATCAGCAGATGATGTAATTTATAGACAGAAGACTAGATTAAATTACCAATAGAATGATTGAGAAGAGGTCTAATTTCTGGGACATTTTAATATTTAGGGGCTGAGGAAAATTGAGCTTACATATATTTTTCTTTTTAAATTATATTTGTTGGGGTGACAATGGTTAATAAGATTATATAGGTTTCAAGTGTGTAACTCTATGATACATCATCTGTATATTGCATTGTATGCCCACCACCCAAAGTCAAACCTTCTTCTGTCACCATATATTTGACCCCATTTACCTTCTACTACCCTTCAACCCATCTTCCCTCTAGTAACTACCATACTATTGTCTGTGTCTATGAGTGTTTATTTTTCTTATATTTATTTGTTGCTTTCAGTTTATTCCACATGAGTGAAACCATTTGATTCTTAACTTTTTCTGTCTGACTTATTTCACTTAGCATGACATTCTCAAGATCCATCCATGTTGTCCCAATGGCAGTATTTCATCTTTGCTTATGGCTGAGTAGTATTCTATTGTATATATCTACCACATCTTCTTGAAATATAATGACCCATTTGATAAGAGGGAAATCAAGAGAGTATTACATCCCAAATGCCAAGAAAAGAAAATGTCAAAATAAACATTGAAAATTTGCAGAAAACTTAAATTAGGTGAAGCCTGTTAGTGACTATTACTTTTGGCATCATAGAGATTATTGGTAACCTTAGAAAGAAACGGTTATGTGGTAGAAGGCCATAAGAGTAATTATTTTTATTGAGGTATTTTTCATAAACTGGTGGGAATAAGCTAGCATTGATTAAATAAATGTCTTTACAGGAGAGGGGCTAGATTATGAATACAAATTCCTTACGTAGACTGAAGATAATGCAATGCAGATTTTTTTCTAGTCCTCTTGGTGACGTCTCCCTTAGAGCAGATATATATAATTGAATGCAGTGGCAGTGACTAAGACTTAAAATTACTTGGGAGAGGCTACTGTATTAACCAATTGCAATCCTACTTTAATAACAATTAAAACTACTACTTTTCTCTCCTCACAGTGGTACCATTTCTAAAATAGAAAAACTTTAATTTGGAAGGTTGATATACGTATATATTGCCAACTTAAAAGAACTGAGAGATAGGCAGGAGTGGGATTTAAAGAAAAGTAAAAAAAAAAAAATCTTCAGATTGTAAGGCACTGTAGGAATATTTCCTTCATTGACACTTGGCATCTTTCCTCTGATGTGAATGAATGCAGCTGCTACTCTCAGCCAACTATAATTTAGTTGGCAGTAATTCTACCCTATCAGTGGGCACATGATTGCTACTTACCCAGCAGAAACAAAGCCAATGTGATGTGTAATTCCATGCTCATGCTACTTCTTCATTACTATACTTTATAAATCATTTATTCTTCCTGCTGTATTTTAAACCCTAAGTAGTTCAGCCTGGCATGATATGTTTTATTCTAATTTACCAACAAAGTACTCATAATAGAGAAATCAACCAAAAATAATAATCATAATAATAATTGTAATATATTAAAAAGCTGACATTTACAGGGTGGTTATTACAATTTGCCAGGTAATATGCAAAGGACTTTGTATGTACTACTAATGTAATACAATAATATCAATTACTCTTACCGTTTTATGGATGAAAAAACTGAGGGTTAGGTAAACTAACTACAATGCCCCAAACTGCATACTAATATACTGTAGATTACATATTGGCTTTACATCATTGTGTTGGGAAATAAAGGGTGTTTCAATTTACTTTTTATTTTTCTCTAAAAGAGAAGACTGATGAGGAAAATTAAAAATATAAAGCATATTTATCTATTTACTGAAGATTTGAATGTTAATAATCAAAATCATGACACAAACACATTTTTAAAAATGTGATAAATCCCTGGTAAAGACTCTATCTTGAGTTTTTAACCCAAGAAATATAGCATCTTAAAATATAAAAGGATTGGTATCAATGTTTTAGGAATTTTTTTAAAAATATATTAGTAAATCATCAAATGATTTTGAAGGCCTTAAAGAGTGAAAGAAGTCCTCTAAACATTCTATAAATATGATAAAATACCTAGCAATTGAAGCATCAATAAAATTATTTTTGAAGACTCACATCACGTTTGTATTTCCACTCAGTACTCAAAATTAACATCAAAAATTTTAATTACTATATTTCCACAGGGAAATGGAAACATGAATTTCAGCTCAACAGAGCAGGATTAAATCAAATTTTATAATGTTGTGGCAAAACTGCAGTTTGCTCCCCATAATATTTACATTAGCTTAGATTCTCTAGTTTTTCTTTTTTCCTTTTTCTTTTTTTTCCAAGCCAGGTAGATATCTTTTCTTTTTATCCTCAGCTGCAATTTCTGAGAAAGTAACTTTATTCTTATACATGCATTCTTCACAGTCAATAACACAGTCTTAGACTCTAAATAGAGGTTTACTAAGATATAACTGAGATAAAATATTTTGAAATAAACTGGGTTTGGTGGACACTTACTTGATGGTATAAGAAAGGAAGACAAGTATTACATGAGAGGGGTAAACATAAACCCATTGAATAATGTAACACTGGTTTTTCAAACGCTGTTGAACTTTATTTAGTAACATAGTTAAGAAGTTGTTTTACATCCATGGATGACGGTCAGGACTCATGCTGCAGCTTACAAATCTCTTTGATAATGTCTCTAAGAACACTCATAATGCACTCATACCCATGAGAATGTATCAATGTATTTTAATCCCTTTGCCTGACTTCCAGCATAGACTGAGCCCCTAGTATCTTTAAACCCTAAACACTGCATGAATGACACATGATATGTAATTAATAAATTTGGTTTTCAAATGATAATTACCCAATATTAAAAAATGAATTTGGTCTTTATTTTGACAAGCTACTATTCATTCAACATATAACCAAAATATTGCTGTTCTGGTGACATTAGTCATTTCATGTAATACACAATATTAGGGCTTATCACATTCATTTATATTATAAAAATAAAATTTACATTTTAATATTATAAAGATTAAATATTTTATTATTAAAATTTGAAAATTTGATGTAAGCATAAAATAATTTAAAAATGTATAATAATTTCCAATATGGGTGAGGGGTGGGCAGGGCATATTGCCCTGAGGTTGGTTCTAAGTATTACATAAGAACTTGCTTGTGGGAAAGG
Organism: Cnephaeus nilssonii; assembly: GCF_951640355.1. Classification (NCBI taxonomy): domain Eukaryota; kingdom Metazoa; phylum Chordata; class Mammalia; order Chiroptera; family Vespertilionidae; genus Cnephaeus; species Cnephaeus nilssonii. The sequence goes on from NC_137084.1 coordinate 57,863,752, forward strand.
TGTGAGGGAAGGGAAAAGAAAATGAGGGGGAAGTGGTTATGATAACTGCAAAAACTGGAATGTATGGCACTTGTTTCCTAATCTCCTCCCTGGAGTGGACATGCATTTTGGATATGGACTTGCTCATAAAGCTTCTGCCACCATTGTCATCCATGTATTCATGGAATGCCATCGTCACTGTCAGGATATGCTTTACAAAATTGTTTCTGACTAAGGAACTCATTCCAAGGCTGAAGAGATGTAGCAATGGAACTATGGCTGAATTCAGTAGTAAAATAATAATATGGCTGTTTTGCAAAAATAAATACAATGACTGTTTGGACTTTGTGCCTTCTTAATTATAAGATGCTGTGAACAAAATATTGTTCCATTTGTTGTTTGAAATCTAGAGTTGCTATTGTTGATTTACAGAAATTTAAATATGTATTGAAGGGTGTTATGGTGTATGAAGAGGCAAATAGTTGAGCTAGTCTAGTCATTAAGTTATTGTTTCTCAGCTTCAAATCCACCCTTCTAGATTCTGTTTTGCGATGCTGAGGCTGGGATTCTGCAAACCATACTTACCTTTTGTCATATGGCTTCCTAGAAGGCTTTGTCAATAGAATTCTGGTTGAAAATGCAAGTCTAGAGGAGTTATTAGGGATAGTCTCCGTTCAGTTTGCTTCCTGTTCACTGGTAGTGGTGTTTCCTCACTTGCAAAGATTCTTCAGTGTGGCAGCAGAAGTTTGTTTAAAGCAGTTAAATCTGTTTTGAAGTTTTTCCAACACATCATCGGCGAGCTGGAACCTCTTCTCAGAGGCTTGAGTTCCAGCTCTAAAGTGTGTGTGTGTGTGTGTGTGTGTGTGTGTGTGTGTGTGTGTGTGTGTGTGTTTTAAGTTCACAGACAGGAACACCTGCCAAGCAGCAGTCACTTGCAGAAAATGAATTTCAAAGAACATATGGATGTAAATGTCTTTTTGAATTAGTGTTTGGGTTTCTTTGGATAAATATCTGGAAGTGAAATTACTGGATCCTTCTTTGTCTTTGTTATAGCTTTTGTTTTAAAGCCTTTTTGTCTGGTTGATATACTGTTACCCAAGATGGTTTGTTTGTTTGTTTGTGTGTTTGCCTATTTCTGTTTTCATGAAATATCTTTTTTCATCCCTTTCCCTTCAGTCTGGGTTTCTTTCAATGTGAAGTAGGTCTCTTGTAGACAGCAATGTAAGTCTTGTTTTTATCCAAAATATGGAAGTAACCTAACAGTCCATCAATAGATTAATAAAGAACATCGCATATATACAATGAAATATACTTAGCCATAAAAATGAATGAAATTTTGCCACCTGCAACATGGATGGACCTAGAGGGTATTGTGGCATTGTGCTGAGTAAAATAAGTCAGACATAAAAGCCAAATGCCATATGATTTTACTTATATGTGGAATCTAAAAAACAAAACAAAACAAAAAACAGAAATTTATAGATACAGAGAATATTTTGATGATTGCCATATGGAAGGGGGTTGGAGGGATGGGTAAAAGAGGGGAAAGGGTTAAGAAATACAAATCTGTAGTTACAAAAGTCATGGGTATGTCAAGTATAGCATAGGGAATATAGTAAATAATATTGTAATAACTATATATGGTGTCAGATGGGTACTAGATTTATCAGGGTGAAAACTTCATAAGTTATATAAACATTTAATCATACTGCTGTATACCTGAAACTAATATAATGTTGAATGTCAAATGTAATTGAAAATTAAAAAATATATTTATATATAAAGAAAAGAAAAATAAGTTCCACCTCCTCTTACTGTTCCCTGTTACTGTTATATATATGATACCTCAGTGTTCCTTTATAATGCCCAGTTACCTATTTAACAAATTTTTTTTGCCTAGGTAACAGTTCTTTTATATTGGATTATCTCTTTTTTAAAAAATATTTTTAATGATTTTGAAAGAGAGAGAAAAGGAGAGGGAGAGGATGGGAGAGATAGAGAGAAACATCAATGAGAGAGATAAACATCTATTGGCTGCCTCATGCCCCCTACCGGGGATTGAGCCTCAAACCAGGGCATGTGTCCTGACCAGGAATCAAACCAGCAACCTTTTGGTGCATGGGATGATGCCCAACCAATTGAGCCACACCAGCCAGGGCTGGATTATCTCTTTTAAAATAACTGGTGTGATTGGTTTCTTGCTTGGAGCCTGACTCTTACAATCCAATCTTTCTGAATCTCAGTTGCCTCAGTTTATAAGGGGAGAATAACACCATCCAACTCATAGAATTACTGTTAAATTAGGAAAAAAAATAGATAATGTAAGCAAAGAGCTTAACAAAATCTCTGGCACACATTAAGCATTCAGTAAATGTCATTGTTCAAAAAAAAATGTTGAGAAGGGGGACAAGAGGGTTTAGGCTCTGAAGGTACAAGAATGAGAACACTGGAATGAAAATAGAGATAAGAATGAAAAATGGTGCCTTAGAAGTTGAAAGATTTAATGATCCTGGAAACCTTTGGGTTTCTTGGGACTTTAAAAAGATAAACAGATCAATAAGAGAAGAATCCTTAGATATTTCAGGGATAAAGCATTGGCTGAGAACAAATTTGGGATGTGTTAATGCAAAAGGAAACTCATTATCAAGGTTATGCCCATAAGGTAAACCAAATATTTTTTCAACTTTTGTTTTAGAATATAAGCAGGTCTCAAAACCTCTACCATATCGTAGGCTAACCTCTGTGATTCAGGTTTTCCAGACGTAAAATAAGAAAATACTCTTTTAAAGTGTGTAGTTAAAATTATTTCATGTTTATAGCATGGCATGAATTAAAACGATGGGTTAAGTGATAAGTATCTCATTTTTATTGGATAACTGACACTCTTGGAATATAAGCTGGGTTCTGAACACCTCATTATCAATAGAGAAAGTCAAACTCATTGGAAATTCAGAAAAGATATTTTAAAATCATGATTAATGGACTGGATAAAATGGCTATGGAGAAATAGTGAAAAACAAATGGCCAAAAGCATGGTTTAGAATTTATGAAAATGTGTGAATCTCAGGTTTCTCACGTAAAGAGAGTTCTTTGATGTGTTTTTTATTTAATTGTTTCCACATGCATAAGGGAAAAGTCTTGTTATCTGAGCCAGAGCTCTCAGGATATTGCAAACGCATGCATTGTTTTAGAAATGGAAACCAAGTAAAGCAGACGAAATTTCCAGGCCTGGGGGAGACAGGTTATGCTAGAATATTGCTCAATGCGAAACATTAAAAAAGAAGGGGAGATTTAATTTACAAATCAATTAGGCAAGTTACAATTTTTTTTTAAGCATCAGCAATATTACACCTGAAGAAAGTATTTACTAAGGAACTTAAAAGGTTTACAACTGACAAGGAAGACAACTGCTGTGACTTTCTACAAAGTCAACATAAGCATCAGATCATATTCACTTTAGAGAGCAGTGAGTTCTCTGGACTCTTTTCCTTTATCTGTAAAATGTAGATAATAATAGACTCTACTACTAAGGCAGCGATTTTCAACCTTTTTCATCTTATGGTACACAAAAACTAGTTACTAAAATTCTGCGGAGATAAAAATACATATATTCTCTAGTTTGCCAAACTAACAAAAAAATAGGTATAATTTTGGTTTATTCATGCTGGATGGCTATTATTGTGTCGGCTGTTGTCATTTTTGACAATCTAAGAGAAAAGTGGTCAGTGCCCCTGCCTAAATCATCAGTTATTGCATGTTTTAAAAATTCTTGCAGCACACTGGTTGAAAATCTCTCACCTAAGGCAATATATGCAAGCCCACTTTATAAACTGCTAAACACTATGAAGGGTGACTTCCCGTGAGCCATCTCTGAGAGAGGTGATAGGACAACTAAAGACAAATTCTGATGATGGCTACATGCTTTGCAGATTTGAGAACATTTGAATGAAATGACTGGTAGGCAGCTATTATGTAATGTTCTTTGAGGAAAAAAAAGATGATAAAATAAAAAATCATTGAGTACCTACCATATGCAAGCCACTGTGTTGGTGCCTCACATAAGGTTTTATTTAAACTTCAAAATAACTTGGTATTTACATTATATCACCTACATTAAACAGATAAAAAAATGGAGGCTTTGCACTGTGAGAATAAACAAACTCCATTTAAAATGCAGGCAGGGCAGATGGACAGGAAAGAGAAATTTACACACTTGTCACTTAATGCACATTAATACCCCAATAGCAGGAGATGTATCTTGCATCTCCAACAGGAAGTGATACCACATTACTACCTCAGCAGGAGGGAAAGATTTTCCCTTACTCAGTAACAGCTCAGCCAATGGGAGGCTGCCATAAATAACTCAGCCAATGAAAAATCACTATACGTCAAACTTTCAGTTTCTTCCAATGGACTGTTCATTCACAACAGCCTTGACCAAGTTCATAAAAAGAGTGTCCCTCTCCTTTATTTCTCTGGAATTGAACACGGTTCACCATTAAACCACATGTCCAGAATTGCAATCTTTATTGCTCCTGAATAAACCCAGTTTGCTAGAGAAATATTTGGCTATCTATGTGTTAAAGTTCATCACATTATATTTAATAATACACATTTAAATATATTCTTCTCATTAGTTACATGAGAAATTGTAGCCCAAAGGAATTAAACTTATCCCAGTAGACCCAGCTAGTGAGTACCAATCTATATCTTCTCATGAAACTTTACAGGACTGGTCTCATATCTCCAAACATCTTTCTGGTGAGCATCACACTGAGTTTGAGTGATTGTAATTAATATTTTTCAGGTTGAGCAATTAAAAGTCTCTTTCAAAATGTAATCTTGTTAAGAGATGTCTAACTACTAATGTATTTAATGTTAAATACAGAAATAAAAAATAATATTTAAGCATTTCATAGATGAATTGCAATGAACTAGGTGTTGAAGATTAAAGGATACAAAACAGGGAGGTGTTTTTTTTTTCCCTAAAAGAATTCAATGTCTAGGAATTGACTACAAGGAAAGAAGTGTCAGGAGATAAAAAGATCAGAGTTTGGGCCCAGTTTAAAGTGAGGGTGGAAAATGCCCATCTATGGATGATGGCCAATATCTGATATATATTAACACATACATTTATATTAATACTAGAGGCCCAGTGCATGAAAATTCGTGCACTCGGGGGGGATCCCTCAGCCCGCCCTGCGCCCTCTTGCAGTCCAAGAGCACTCCGGGGATGTCCACCTGCCAGCTTATGCTCGCTCCCCAGGGGATCAAGCCTAAGCTGGCAGTCAGACATCCCTCTGGCAGCCCGGGAGCCATCAGGGGATGCCCCAACTGATGCAGGTAGTGGGCCTAAGCCACAGTTGGACATCCTTAGCACTGCTAAGGAGGTGGGGGAGGCTCCCACCACCGCCGCTGTGCTCACAGCCTTCAGCCCGACTTATGGCTGAGCAGAGCTCCCCCTGTGGAAGCACACTGACCACCAGGGGCATCTCCTGTGTTAAACTTTTGCCTCCTGGTGGTCAATTGTGTGTCATAGTGACCAGTTGTTCCTGGTCGTTCTGCCATTAGGGTCAATTTGCATATTATCATTTTATTATATAGGATTATATTAAACTGAATGCATCTCTCATTCCACAGTAAAGCTTTAGTATGTATTGACTAATATTTTATTTTCCTTGACATTATAAAATATCCTCAAGGGATTGTTTTAACCACATTTTGTCATCGGTGGACACTTCTTGACAATAAAAGTTAAGATTCTATTGCTGGAATGGACAAACTCAAGTAAGCATCCTCTTTACAGAATTTTACTTTAACAAGCTGTATTTCTATATGGCTATTGCAATGTTAGGTTATTTGAAGGAGCACAATTATCAATTTCTTAAATCATACACGTATAAGAAGTAGTGTCTACCTTGAAAGTTGTCTTTCCTAGGCCTTAGAATAGCTTCTAAACATGAAAATTCAGTGTTTAATACTTCCTGACACATATACAACATTCCATAAACATGTATTGATGGAATTAATCATTCAAAAAATAAATAGCAAATCCCACATTTTATTCAATGCTACTTGTTTTTGAAAGTATAATTATTGAGAAGAAAATTTCTGAAAGCATTCATTATTAATTTTCATTGCTAGGTCCTGTGACATTAATAAAATGAAAGAAGTTAAGTATAAAACAACTCCTGAATTAATCTCTGATTTATACTTGAATGTGTGAATGGGAGAAAAAAAACAACTGGTGAACACACATTGTGAAAATGTGGTGTGGTCTATAGAAATACTATGTAGGCAAACCCTGTAAAATGCTATAAATATTTGGAGGATGCAGGCAAAAAACTTGGGAAATAGTCATTGAGCAGTTGTATCAAACCCAATAGCAGACATTGGTCTGCTGTTTAAATCAGCAAAGAAAGCTGGTTTGCACTCTATATGGAAATGAAATTCTCCATGGAGCTGGGTGAGTATAATCAATACTCATGATTAAGGGAGAACACTTCAGACAGCTTCATGCAGGGTGACGCAGTGCCTCGGGATCACAGAGCTGAGGCAGCTGCCAGAGCTTCCTATTCTTTGAGAACAGGCAAACTCAAAAGCAGGCTCCTATTGAACATGCAATTGAGTTCTATTCCTGAAATTTTAAAAGCTGAAGGATGCTTTTCAAAGGAAAAGACTCTTCTTCAGAGAAATTTCAGATAGTTGGGTAAAATAAACAGACATTTTCTACTTAAGTATATTGTAGCTTCACTTCCTAAATTGTAAACATCTTGAGAACAGCATTAATTGGTTGTCTTAAGAAAGGTAGGATGGGATATTATAGAATCAGAAGGCTGGCAGACAGGCCAGTAGCCAGGAATTGAAGGCCATTCAGAGGAAGCAGATATTGGTCTTTGTAAATTAAACTGCTCAGATACTGATTAAAGAAAAACACTATATAATAGAGGATTATAACCTGGCAACTACATTTCTATAAAATTGGGTGTTGGATCTCATAACTTGAGAAATTACAAAATTTCCATGTTTGGCATTTCCTCCCCTTTTCCTGTTAACCTTGACATGCAAACTTGTCACTCCAACTGAAAAACTTTCCTAATTTATTTGAGATGTTATATAATCATATAATCTTTCTATAGCTCACAAATTAAACTAAAAAATTAGATCACAGTTTGCTTCTGGATAGGCAAGGGCAAGGAAAAGAAGTAAAATGAGACATAAGGAAACTGTGGGGGTGATGGATGTGCTCATTATTTTGCTGGTGTTTGCTTTGTGGGTGAGTGCTTATCAATGTGTACTCTTCATATGTGTGTGCAGTTTGATGGATATAAATATATATTAGTAAAACTGTAAAAATAAATAATTCTGTGCAAATTTCAAGAATGGCCTGTAAACAATACATAGAACACATTATGACAAAAATAAACACAAGATACTTAGGGACCAGAGATAGAAGAATTATTACTCTAACTAGAGGCCTAGTGCATGAAAATTCGTTCACTCGGGGGGGGGGGGGGTCCGTCAGCCCAGCCTGCACACTCTCACAATCTGGGACCCCCCAGGTAGGGTCCCTAGCCCTGGCCCGAGATTAGGGCCTATCGGGGTTTTCCTTCCCTGGGCTGCAAGCAACTGGCCCCACCCCTGCTGCTGCCACTGCTTGCCATCTGTGCAGCACTGACCCCCCTCCCCTGCCACTGGTGGCCTCCCTCTGCAGGCGTCAGGCTGGGGTACAATGGCTTGGCTGGTCTGGGCCTCCCTCTTTCTTTGCTGAGTGGAGGGGCCAGCCCTGCGAGGGGCCATCTGCCTCCCTGATCACCCCTAACCACTGGTCTGCCTACCTGATCACACCTAACCACTCTGCATGCCTGCCTGACTGCCCCTAACTGCTTGCTTGTGGGCAGGGCCAGCCCGGCAAGGGACCGTCTGCCTACCTGATCTCCCCTAACACTATCCTGCCTACCTGATAACCCCTAACTGCTGGTCTACCTACCTGATAACCCCTAACCACTCTGCCTGCCTGCCTGATTGCCCCTTACCGCTTGCTTGGGGGTGGGGACAGCACTGACTTCTGGTTGGTCAGCCTCTGGTCGTTACTGGTCGGTATGACCCAGAGTTTTTATATATTAGGATTTTGGGGATGTCTTACACAAATAGCATCTAAAATATCCTATCTAATAATAGACAAGTATGCAAATTGACCATACCTCCGACACACCCACAAGCCACGCCCACCATCCAATCAGAGCGAGCATGCAAATTAACCCAAACCAAGATGGCTACAGCCACAGAGAGCAAGGTTTCCTAGGTAACAGAGGAAGCCAAGCTTTCCGCCTGCCCTGGCCAGGCCTAAGCCTCCACTCAAGTTACAAAGTTTCAATTATAGAAGGTAAACAAATTCAAACAAATGGTGGCAGAATGGAGCTTGAGAGAGCAGGCCAGGGTTGCCGCTGGCAACAGGGGAAGCAAAGCTTTCTGCACACCCTGGCCAGGCCCACCCGCTTAAGGCAACAAAGTTTCAATTATAACCCCAACACAAATGGCTACCAGCCTCGGAGGGAGCCCCAGGCTTGGCTCTGCTCCAGGCTACAAAGTTTCAATTGTAGAAGGAAAATAAATTCCAGATACCAGGGCCTCCGCTTGCATTGCCAGGGGGCATGGCCCACCTGCAAACCACCACAGGCCCCTCGCTCAGGCCACCCCACACCCCAAGGGAACCCCCACCTGATCCGGGACGCCCTTCAGGGCAAACCAGCTGGCCCCCACCCCTGTACCAGGCCTCTATCCTATCTAATAAAAGAGTACTATGCAGATTGATCATCACTGCAACACACAATATAGCTGCCCCCATGTGGTCAAAGATCCTGCCCCCATGTGGACACAAGATGGCCACCACAAGATGGCTAGCAGGAGAGGGCAGTTGGGAGGCACCCGGCCTGCAAGGGAGGGCAGTTGAGAAGGACCTGGCCTGCAAGGGAGGGCAGTTGGAGGTGATCAACCCTGCAGGAGAGGGCAGTTAGGGGTAACCAGGCCAGCAGAGGAGGGAAGTTGGGGGCAAACAGGCTGGCAGCAGAGTGGTTAGGGGGTGATCGGGCTGGCAGGCAGAAGTGGTTAGGGGCAATCAGGAAGGCAGGCAGGCAAACAGTTGGGATCCAGCAGTCCTGGATTTTGAGAGGGATGTCCGACAGGCTGGGCTGAGGGACAACCCCCCCCTCCGTGCACGAATTTCGTGCACCGGGCCTCTAGTTATTAATAACACTATTAGAATTTTTCTTTAAATATTTGTTTCTACATGGTGAATAGCTCAATTTTATATTTTCATTTCATATTCAATATTTTAAAGAAACTAAGTTACTGAGCAAACAAATGTTCTTCTGACATTTCTCAGTGATATGGGAGAAGTTTGGATGATTTATTTTAACTAGGATGTGACAGATTCCTTTTTTAGCTCGAGTTTTCACTACTAGCATACATTTAAAAAATGACCATCCCTACAAAATCTTAAAATGTACAATGATTACATAAACCTCTATTCCCAAAGCCATTGTGGAAGAGATATATTTTTGGAAGAGTGGAACATATTAAACACTGTGAACTTGATAGCTAGTATAGCTATTTGGATAAAATACTAACACATGTTAGGGTCTCTTCACCTGCATTTGTTTCGTCTATTAATTCTCCTTCATCTATTTTTTCTCACCACTATAATGCACAATGATCACAACAAATAAATGGAACTATAACTCAAAATTTGTGCTCTAAAAATATGTAACCGAGGTAATTCCATCAATGGAAAGAGGCATGCAAGAAAATACTGAATACCATTCTATTCTATGTTGTATTGCTTCTACAATGTGAGAAAACTTTGGAAGATTCGCTGACTAGTGAACATTCTCTTAAAATTTTAAAAGTGTCCTCAAGAGTATTAAATATGTAATAGACCTAATGTGGGCTTTCTGCATTCATAATGGAACAGATCTTATCCCAATGAATATATGATTTATTATTATTGAAAAACAGATTTACCAGTACCTGTTTTCTAAACTCTTTTTGGTTCCTTACATTTGCTCTGGCACACATATATAATCTTTCTTGTATGTATCATAATGTCTTAAATATTAGGTATGAGCTCGATATACACTGAGTGGCCAGATTATTATGACCACCTGACATGTGTAGGCAAATTAGCCATATACTGCATCGTATGGGATATGGAAGCCGAAGGCCTGTTCAAACACCTTTGCTGTCTGCAGTTACCAAGATAAAACGTCTCCAATTAGCACAGGAACACAAGGATTGGACAGTCGAGCATTGGAAAAAAGTCATGTGGTCCTATGAATCATGTTTCCAGTTGCATCATGCAGATGGCAGAGTGAGAATTTGGCAGAAACAGCATGAAAGCATGCACCCCACATGCATGAGTACAACCCTTCAAGCTGGTGGGGGCAGTGTTATGGTTTGGGGCATGTTTTCCTGGCATGATTTGAGCCCTTTATTTTGTGTGGAACAACATCTGAATAGCACAACATACCTAAGTATCGTTGCTGATAAAGTTCATCCTATCATGTTGATGCCATATCCCCATGGAGATGGCTTCTTCCAACAAGGCACTGTGCCATGCCACGGTGCTCGTATTGTGCAGGAATGGTTTCAAGAACATGAGGGAGACTTTGCTTAGCTGGCCCCCACAATCACCAGATATCAATCCAATTGAGCATTTGTGGGATGAAGTTAAAAGAGCCATCAGGTAGCTGGTTCCACAACCATCAAATCTCATAGAACTGGACAGAGCTATTCATCAGGCATGATGTCAGATTCCTCGCATCACCTTTCAACATCTCGTGGAGTCAATGCCAAGAAGAATCGCCACAGTATTGAAGGCAAAAGGTGGCCCAACAAAGTACTGATGGGGTGGTCATAATAATCTGGCCACTCAGTGTATTTTGAATGCAGTAGAATTTACAATGTAAAGTTATCTTGGTAAACTGCCTTGGAAACCACAGAATGCTGAAGAAAAAACCTACATTAAATAGAGTGAGGTTCAATGTTCATGACCTTTTGGAGAAAGAGCATACATAAGGAAAGCAAGATAAAATGCTTCATTATTATACACACACACACAAACACACACACACACACACCTGGTTTAATGAAGATGATTCTTGTGGATGAGCATCCCCAGAAAGTATGCCAAGGCTGACTAGTAATATCTGGATTGGTCATAGAAGATAGATTTGACAATATTCCTATAGGCCACATCATTTATACTTTTTTTTTTATCCTCACCCGAGGATATTTTTTTCCATTGGATTTTAGAGAGAGTGGAAGACAGAGGAGAGACAGAGAGAAACACTGATGTGAGTGAGACACATCAATTGGTTGCCTCCGGCATGCCCTGGACTAGGGCCAGGAGCCTGCAACTGAGATACATGACCTTGACTGGAATCGAACCTGGGATCCTTCAGTCCGCAGGCCAACACTCTATCCACTGAACCAAACCAGCTGAGGCAGGACCATATCATTTAGAGGGAAATTACACTGTAGTTATAGATGAGTGTTAAAAAAATATTCGTTAAAGAAAATAGATAGAAAAGAGGCTTCAATAGTTCATGATGTTGAACCATATGCTACAAAAAGTTGATGTAGTTCCTGTAGAATTATTTGCAACTTCCAATTTTCTTCTGCTTAAACATGTATTTTTAGTATTTCAGAATGCTTATCAAGTGAGAAAGGATTTTGTTCTGTCATTCCTTTCAGAGGAGCTGGGGGGAAAACGTGGTTAAACACCCTTAGCTTGGAAATCAGTATTTACAGAAGTATTCTAAGTTAGTTCTTCCTTTCCTCAGATAAAGGTCTCCCACAGAGTTTTGGCTGGAGAAAAACAGAAATTGAAAGCTATTTTTTTTCTTCTGACACCAAGTCAGATTCTAAATTCAATATTGGTGTTGGAGCCCCAGTTAAGATCATAGCTGTTCAAAAAGAGGAGTTAATACTAAATACTAAATAATTTCAAAGAAAAGAATACACACACATACACACACACACACACACACACACACACACACCACACACACACACACATACACACACACACTATAGTTTATTCTTTGCTTTTCTTAAAATAAAAGCTCAAGGGGGGGATGAGAGGTAAGGGCAGGAAGTTGTACAAGAAGATCATATGCTAAAGCCAATATGCCACTTGTCTCAGAGATTCCAGAGGAGGTTTTGTTCTCACTCACTGGGGTTTGTTAAGCATAGTGATCAGATACTTTATCTCTCAATGAGGCAGTTATTACATGTTCTAGAAAAATGGGAGGTTTAATAACTATTATTGGGCCAACCCAAGGAACTATGAGATAACACAGAAACAAATCTAATGTTTTATGTTTATGATAAATTTTACTCATATTTAAATTCTGGTTCTGGTTCATAAAGCTAAATGACTTTAGACAAATTTACTTAGCTTATCTGATCCTCTGCTTTTTGATTTGTAAAATGATGACAGTCTTATCTCCAAGCATGCCTATGAGGATTAAATAACGGAGTTAACAGTACATAAAATTCTTAGGTGAGAAGCAGTAACATGACAAGCATTTAATACAAGTTACTCTTTGGTCATTTCTGCTTCAAAGCAGGTCAGCTCAAATAACTATTATTCCTTGAAGCTTTATGTTCTGACATTTTTCTTTACTAAGAATTAAAATGAATTAAAATTTCTTTCCTCTGAGCCTTCAGGATGCGTTGTTTATACATCTGTGCTGGCCAAACCTAATTTATATTCTGCCTATTCTGTTATGGCTTGTGATTGATGGTATTTTTTGCCCAGAACTCTAGACACTATGATCAGATCGTATTTATCCTTTTACCCCACACAGGTTATATCCCTGTACCTTGTACAGAGCAGGTATTCAATGAATGTTGAGTATATTGTAACTGAACTCATTATAACCCCATGGATGCAATAGCTTATATAACAGGTGTGGGTTTTGTTTGTGTTTATTTCCCCAAAAATTTTTATTAAATTTCTAGGCAATCAGAGGTTTTCCAAAATAGTTCCTTTTTTTTTCATGGTTTTTACAAAATGTGGTGATTGGGAGGAAAATAAGAATTTCCAATAGTTAGTATTTGCAGCTAAACATATTTGACCTTAATATAAAAAGAAACTGAAGCAGAGATGCAAATGTGCAAAGAGAAAACTCAGAGTTGAAGCTAATTAAACGTGCTTTCTTATAGCCATAAGTGAGCATGGATTGACCTCTTAAATCTTGAAGTTGACCATTAATCCCTCATCAGCTACTGTAGCTCCCAGGTTTGTTACTGCTGCCAAGTGATGCTATGCTCAGGAAAAAGGTAGAATGATATTCTGCCCAATGGGGAATAGACCAGGTTAATTCACTTATTTATTCACTCGACCTGAAGTAACTATTGAGAACTCAGTATGTGTCGAGAATGCAAAAGCATGCAAAAATGAATAAGGCATAGAACTTACTCTGTGTCCAAAGAGAAGAGACATGATAATGGAGGAATAAACGGGAATAACATTGCTAAGAGAGTCACTTAAAATGGATTCGGGTAGTCTGAGAAAAAGGGGCCTTTGCACATCTCATGTCTCAGCTCTATTGCTAACTTGCTACCCTGTTGCTAAACTCAGCTCAAGGCTGAACCACAAATATCCTGGATCCATGTCTGCCACATGGACCTATATGAACTGTACTTCCGCCTCAACATAGAGACAGACCATCTGCATTTTTCACCTTGAAAGGAACCAATTAATTTCCACACCAGCATCCTTCATTTCTATAATGGGTGTAATCAATTCCAACTGATCTATCCACCATCCTTCATTCATATAGAGGACTGGGTGAGAATAGATTTTACGGTTTTGCTCATTATAAACCCTACCTTTCTTTGTTCTCCTTGCAGCACAATTTATGTTGTTACCTAAATCTATGACCTAAACTGCAATCCGTCCCATGTTCCAATAAAAAAATTATTCTTTATTATAGCTTAAACCTTATTATTTTTGTTAACAGAAAGGAATAAATAAGCAATTATAATTCACTGTCATATGTGCTAAGATGGTGCTCCATATAGAGTGAACTAGTAGGAGTGTTCTAAGACAGACATGTAGAATGGGTATGTGTTTAAGGAGCACTAGACTTAAGAAGAATTACGAAGATGACTCATTTAAAAACAATTCTGGAAGCCTGGCAGGTATTTTTAAATTGTGGTAATAAATTAATATAAAGCATTACAATTATGAAATGTCTCACCTCAAATCAATTCTAGTTAGTGCAGCTAGGCTTTTCAGTTTTATGTGCACTGATTTTTAAGTCTCAGACTTTTCAACTTCATTATGTCTATTATATTAATTAAAGTTATTATGTGTTTGCAATTTTAAGAGTACTCTTAAAAAGTCGGGTTAGTTCATGAACTGGTGAATGGATACACAAAATGTGGCGTAACCATACAACAGAACACTGATTAGTCACATCAGAGAATGAAATGTAACACATGCAGTACCATGGAGGAAGCTTGATCACATTACCCTAAGTGAACAAAGCCAGACACAAAGGATCACATATTCTATGGTCACATTGGATGATTTTCCAAGGACTGCCAAAACAAAGTACAGGGAAGTAGGTGGCTTAAATGGAGAGAAGTGTATTGGTTCACAGTTCTGGAGTCTAGAAATCTGAGACCAAAGTACTGGCACTCCCAAGCTCCCTCTGGAATCTGGAGGGGAGAGTCTATCCATGCATCTTTCTAGCTTCTGGTGATTTGCTTGCAATACTATGTATCTTGGGCTTGCACCTGCAGAACTTCAATCTCTGCCTCCGTAGCATCATATGGCATTCTCTGCTGGTATATCCTATTTTTTCCCTCTTTTTTGACTAAGATATTACATATGTGTCTGATCCCCCCAATACTCCCCCACCCATCACTCATCCCCTCACCCCCTTGGTGTCTATGTCCATTGGTTAGGCTTATATGAATGCATACAGGTCCTTTGATTGATCTCTCCCCATTATCCCCACTCTCCCCTACCTTCCCTCTGAGGTTTGATGGTCTGATCGATGCTTCTCTGTCTCTGGATCTGTTTTTGTTCATCAGTTTATATTGTTCCTTATATTCCACAAATGAGTGAGATCATGTGATATTTATCTTTCTCTGATTGGCTTATTTTGCTTAGCATAATGCTCTCCAGTTCCATCCATGCTGTTGCAAATGTAAGAGTTTCTTCTTTTTTACAGTGGTATAGTATTCCATTGTGTAGATGTACCACAGTTTTTCAATCCACTCATCTGCTGATGGGCACTTAGGCTGTTTCCAGATCTTTGCTATGGTAAATTGTGCTACTATGAACATAGGGGTGCATATATCCTTTCTGATTGGTGCTTCTAGTTTCTTGGGATATATTCCTAGAAGTAGGATCACTGGGTCAAATGGGAGTTCCATTTTTAGTTTTTTGAGGAAACTCCATACTGTTCTCCACAGTGGCTGCACCAGTCTGCATTCCCACCAGCAGTGTACGAGGGTTCCTTTTTCTCCGCATCCTCGCCAGCACTTGTCATTTGTTGATTTGTTGATGATAACCTGTCATTCTGGCACCCCTACTATTTGTATGTTGCTCCTTTCATGTTGTCCCAAAGCTATCTTAGGCTCTCCTCCTGTCTCTTAATTTTTTTTCCCAATTGCAGTTCAGTTTGGGTGTGTTTTGCTTCCCTGTCTTCTAATTTGCTAATTTGGTACTCCACTTCTACTAGTCTCCTGTTGAAACTTTCCATGGTGTTTTTTATTGCAGCTATCTCACTCTTTATTTCTTCTTGATTCTTACATAAGTTGCTGATTTTTTTTTCACCCATCTGGTTTATGAACTGTATGACCCTTATTCTGAATTCTTTTTATGACATATTGCATGCCTCTGTTTCACTTAGCTGCTTTTCTGATGATTCCTCCTTTTCTTTCCTTTGGGTGTGTCTTTGTCTCCCCATTTTTGTTCTCACCAAAGGATCTAGGTGTCAAGTCGTGTGGGGGCTGATCCTTGGGCAGCAGTGGCTCCTTGGGCAGTCATGGCAGTGGCTGCTCCTCAGTTGGTGGCAGCTCCTCTGGTGGGCACTGGCTAACAGGGCAGGCTGCTCGCACAGCTGCTGCTCCTCGGACGGGGGTGGGCTGCTTGTGACTGCAGCTCCTCAGACAGGGGGGCAGGCTGTTCGCACAGCTGCTGCTCCTCGGACGGGGATGGGCTGATCACAGGGCTGTCTGCTGGTATATCTTCATCTCTTCCCCTCTTCTGATGAGGACTACAGTCATAGTGGGTCAAAGTCCACTCTATTCCTGTATGACCTCATCTTGGTTATATCTGCAACAGCGCTATTTCCAAAGTTTACATTCTGAGACACTTAGGACTTCAGTTATTTTTTGGAGGTGAACACAATTCAACCCATAACAGCCAATTATACAAAATATTCAGGATAGGCAAATTCATAGAGACAGGTAAAAATTTTGTGGTTTTCATGGGCTTAGGGGAGGAGGGAATGGAGAGTGTTTAATGGCTACAGGGTTTCCTTCTGGGGTGGTGAACCTGTTTCAGTTAGAGTTGCAATGATTGTACAATATTGAAAACGTACTAAAGGCTACTGAATTGTATACTGTAAAGTGATAAATTTTATGTTTTATTTTATCACAATCATAAATAAATAAATCTCAGGTCAAGTTACTCTTGTTTCTCTTAACCACACTTGAAACATATCAACCTTCCATTTTTAGAGCTCTACCCATTTTTGTATTTTCTGTCCTATTACGTCCTTCCTACCACGAATCCTGGAGCCTCCTTGCTGCAGTTCTCTTTATTTCTTGGAATGCCCTCTACTCCACATGTTTCTTTTCTTCATTTAACCCAAATTACTCTAAATACATTGTTTAAGTTCCTACTCTTGATTTTCAAGGAGAAACTAACTCTCCTTGAGTACTAATACCTAAAAAGAACATTGTGGGTTTTCCTACCTTTGGCAATAACTATCCCCTATCCTTCTCCTGCTGTAGAATTTAATATCCACACATAAAAGGTGATCAATGTTAAAGAATTTCTTATCCCTGAAATGAAAGCACATGGCCATTTTTCTACACATTAACTTTAAGGTCTCCCCAGTGTTATGTAAGGTTCTCTCTAACTGTTTTCCTTTGTTTTGTTCTGGGAACTCACTCAGAATGATGGGGACCAATCCCTGCTGGATCGTGAATCTTGGCAGCAGGCAACTGGAGAGTAAATTAAGAAGACAGCTAGCAGGGAAGAGTTTGTTTGCAAATGGTGCAAAAAATGACAATGGAATAATATATTCAACAGGAGTGTTAGATCTTCCTTGCTTCCAAGGACAGGTCTCCCTGAACTCCTTGACTTCAGCTATTTTACTTTTCTTTACATCAAATATTTTAGCTGAACGAGCAAATAATAGCCACCATCAATTTGTGGTAGTAATAATAACAACAACAACAGCTAATGTTGGGGAGTGGACCTTATTTTCCCTTAGTTTAAAATTTCTATATGGAAGAAGTTTGACTAAAGTTACACTCCAGCAAATTGGTGAGTGAAATTCATTGGCCCATGTTTTTGAGTTATTTTATTAAATTTTGGCAATCATTGGGGATTCATTCTTTTCTTTTCTGCCCCAGACCAGTATGAGATGGCATTCTTGGGTAAAGAGATCTGCTCTGCACACACAAACTTTCCTTGAATATGTTTCTATAGTATACACATGTAGAAGGCTTGGGGATAATGCTACAAACCCTTTGCCCACAGATCAAAGTTACATCCACCTTTCAACTTATCAGAAATAAAACATTTCCCCCTACTTATTTGGTGTACAATGCTTCCAAATTAAGAAGATGCAAAAGGGAATATGAATATGTATTAACATGCTAATATTCCAGCTAATATTTATTGTTCCTCTGCTATGTGCCAGTCCTTGCGCTAAGCGCTTTATCTCATTTAATCCTCACAACAACTGTATAATTACACTGGAAAAAAAGTGATGAGAATTTCTTCTTAAACAATTCTCTTCATTCTTCCATGTATGTTTCCTTAGCAAAAGGATGCTTACTAATATGACCCTACCTCACCCAGAGAAATTTGTCACACCGATCTGAATCCTACCTCTCAGGCACAGAAAGGTTTGTGAGGGCAGGTTACTCAAGACACCTCAGAGCAAAGTCCAGACTTCCTGGAAATACTTAGATGGTCACCAAGAATAGTACTCCATGCTATCATTCTGCTAATTTTACTGGGAAGAGAGTTATGCTCACTGGAAATAAAATAATTTATAAGTTTTAATTATTCAACATGATTTTTGTGATGTCACACATTTTCATAAAACATCTCTTGTCCTGGTTTCTGAGCTGAATGGTTTTTACTTGACTTGCTCTTCTGCCTAGTGTCCAGTTATTATTCCTAAATAACTAATAACATAAATCTATATTCTTGCACACTGGAGAAACTTCAGAATTGTGTGAATAAAGATTTCTTAAAATGCTTTTACATAAAAAGCAAGCATCATCTCTCCACCAATACATAAATATCCAAACTCTTAAAACATATGGCTCAGAAAGAAAGCTCATTGCTAATCCTGCTGAAGTGTCAATATCTAGTACCATTATTTCATGTTGATGTTAAGAACCTAGAGATGTGAAAATTAACATCTCTTTGCAGGAAAACAAAAGAATGACTGTGGGAGAAAAATCAGAGAGATGCCCCTTATAATGAACCAAGGAAAACCACAGCCAAAAACCTGACAGGGGAGCTAGTCCATCAACATCATTTTACCTTCAAAAAGCTCCCACTTTTCCCACCCCTCAAGCAATTCACACTTCACTCCTAGGGAACCCAGCAGCAGCATTTGGCTCAAGGTGAACACATCTGCATAGATTTCCTTGTGGGTAATTTGATTAATTTATCTGCCTTGTCTCCCCTCATAGTGTGCACTGACAAGTCACAACACCACTGTGGCTTTGACAAGCAGACAAGTCTAAATTGGAGTTTCCTTTAACAACAACAAAAAAGGTTGCATGACCTTGAGAATAGGCTCAGAACAGCAGAAAAGAGACAAAAGGAGGATGGGAGCTTTATTACCCTAACTCAGGAGTTATGGGGGCATTATAAGCTTATATGGCCATTATGTAATTGTAACATGTGAAATCAGCTGCATTTAGATGAATAACATATGCTACCAGCGAACCCAACATCTCCAGAAGCAAGGTAATTCCTGCCAGCTGCAGAGCAGTAATGCTTGCTCCTTGGATTGGAACCAATACGCCCTTTTCCGTTTGCATCAGATGCACAAAGACAAGGGCAGTTGTTTCCAAGAGCCAAGATTGGCATTTTGGTGCTCTTGGCTCAAGATCATAGGCGAGTCTGCCTGGGAGTTTCCTAGTCAGTTAGTAGTTGCCAGGATCTCCCTACAGGGTTGCCTTATAGAGACAAGTAGGGACAGGAAGCTAGTTGTCAGAAGGAAAGGGAACATTTCTAAGCCATTTCTTTTTTCTTCTTCATAGTGGAGCAGCGCAACTTTGAACACTAGAGGGAGGTCTGATGTTGGTCAGAGTCCTGTTTTGATTTTGTAATTCAGTATTTGAGTAGTAAAAGGGGAAAAGTGAACTTACTGTACAGGGCAAATGCTTTTTTTTCATTGAATAGGGAAATTTACTTATTTTTCCTGTTGGGAGAATGAGGAGATGTTTCACTTTCTTTCATTCCTGTAAGATGAAAGTACAGAGTTTTAGCTTTAAATACTGGTAAGGATGGATGTATAGGAGAAACCTCTCTTGTTTACCCAGCTTGCACCATCCTCACATACCTAGTACACACATTTATCCCATGATGTCTTTTTTTCATATGCTGTCTGAACCAAGTACTACATTTTTAAATATTTCCAGAATTGGAACTTCAAGTGGAAGAATTGGGAGTTTGCCAGAAATTTTAGAAATTATTTGTTCCAGAAAAGGAAGAAGAACAAAGCATGAATTATACGCCTTTTTCTCTAAATACATTAAGCTGAATCAAATTATAAATTATCCACATAATAAGTCCACAAAAATGAACTTGACAGAGCAAAATTTTATTTAAATAGTTCCTTGTTATACACATAAAAATGTGGAAATGTAAACTGGGTTCTGAGAGCATATTTTGAAATCCAAACTTGCTTTCACTTACTAATGGGCAATAATGGGTGTGTAAAAAGGACAGAGATATTTAGGAAAATAACAGATTAGCCCTGCCAGATATTTTTTGCCCTCATTACTATCAGAGCAATATCTTTGGGAAAGGAACTCTGTACTTATTTTTTCAGTTTATATTAATCTTTACAATACAACTCTGACATTTTCAATTATTCTGACTATATTTTAGTCTTAGAATACAACTAGACCCATGAATCTTCAGATTTAGATTTTTGTTCTGTACATATATAGAGTATATAATTTAACTCCACAAATGCATATATGCAAGAAACATCATATTATTTATTTTAAGTAAATGGATTCTAATTCTGAGCCCCATTTCTGGCTGATAAGAAATTCTATCTCAATTACTATTATCACCACTCCCCTACTACAAGCTGTGCCAAGATCCTGTGTGAAGTTTGGTATACAAAGGTAGGAGTAAGAGACTTGACGAAAAACATTTGAGAAGACATCCTGGTCTCAGGTTTTGGTAAGATGTCTACTGCATAAGTCTCCACTGTCTTTGGAAATCTGAGAGCTCTACTTTTTCTGTGGTTTCAGAATAATTTTAAACCAGGATAATTCTCATTTACATCCACACCCCCTAGGTCTGCCACCTTTTCTTAAGATACTAAAAACAATTGAGTCATGTGTCCCAATCTCTTTCAAACTCAAGATCTTGACTTTATCATCTTTCATAGCCTTTGGCCCATTGCAGACACCTCTTTTTTCCTAAAAACATACATCTGTCTTGTTTCCCAAGAGTAACTTTTTGCCCTAGGAGCTCAGATTTCCAAAAACTAAATCCAGAAAAAATATTACGTGCAAACAACTTTTGCTTTCTACTTGGTAACAGAAATCTTCCCTGAGTAAGGAAGAACAAAGAATTCTAACTGCTCTCTTGGAATATGGGGCAAAAATTATTTTAAGAATACATATTAGCATCTTAATATATGGTCCTACCACATGTTTCTGTGTTTTTTTAAATTTGTGCAATAAACACATATTATTTTCTTAATTAGGAAATTATACTTTTTATAGAGTGCACTTCCTTTTGAGTTATTATAAGTAGAAGTGTTTAAGCAAAGGATGCAATTAAAAAGGAGTTTCTCAAAGGGAGGAGCAACTAAATACTAGGTCTCTAAACTTTTCAAAACATATATGATACGGTTTTCCAATTCCATTGTTTTAATAGCATCATTTTCCTAAAAAAAGAACAATCATTTCTTATCTTATTCTGGAAGAGTTGGAAGTTTTAAACCTTATTAAATACCTTAAAATTTTTAAGTACCAGTTTTGACTCCTAGACTTCTGAAACAAAACAGGCCAGTGAATATTCTAGCATGGAGGTATCTAGTAAAGGTAGGCATTAACTTAAATTTCTACAATTTGACTCTTGAGCAAGGGTGATATTCAAATGATGTTATTTAATGACCAGTATAGCAAGAACATCAACCAATTAGAGCAGATGTATGAGATAATTCTTTAAGGATTAAATAACTACTCTAATCCTGGGATGCATCACCAAGGTTGTCTGGGTTGACTGAGATGATCACTAGATACTTCACGCTGTCCAAATGTGCATTAAAATGATTAGGTTCAGGAGACCATGTTTTTCCAGTTTATTGATGAATTTGTTGGATTAAGCTGTCACCTCTTCTTACAACTGACTATTTAGCCAATATTTGGAGCAGTGAAACACCAACAAGCATCTACAAGTCTCCAGACACAGCTGATGCTTTTCAAGATCTCTAATGTACCATGAACAGACTTGCTGACACAGATAAGTGTGAATATTCATAATCAAAAAGCATCACTTTAACAGATAAGTCTTCAATGGTTTAAACTGAATTGATTCCCCCAGGGAAATAGATACCCAAATACTTAGAGAAATAGGTACTTGGTCTCTCTTTTCACTGCCAGGTCATGGGCATCATTAAGGCCAGTTTCTTTTACATTTGGCCCTATGTTTATTGTGTACTGTGAGTTTTGAGGTCTCTATCTTAGAATAGAATGTACTATTGGCTACTTTGCTCTAGACCAGCAGTATCCAACAGAACTTCTGTGATGACGGAAATGTTCTCTATCTGTGCTATTTAATTTGGTAGCTACTACATACATGTGATGACTCCACACTTGAATGTGACTAGTATGACTGAGAGACTGATTTTTGTTTTCCTTTCATTTTGGTTGATTTTAATTTAAATTCAAGTAGACACTTGTGGCTGCCATATTGGAAAGCACAGGTCTTAGACTCCTTAAACCTCTTATAAGCAAAATTTCAATTAACAAGCAGTTTATTCTTCATATTTGAGATTATATACCTATAAGGTTGGAAATTCCAGGGAGACATTAAAAATATATTTTTTCATTGAAGAAATGGTTTCCTGTCAAGGATATAAACTCAAAAACAGAGAAGTACTTCAGTTAATGGTGACCATTAATCATTAAATAGCTAAAATCTGTATTTTTTGTCTGCCTATCATACAGGTAAAATCTAGATATTACCTACCATTTCCCCCTCAAATCAATGAGATTAAAAGTGGAACTATGAATAGAAATCCATCAAGAACAAGACAGAATCAGGAGGAGGCAATTAGATGTTTAGAAACTCAAGGGGTTATGGTGGGGACCTTGGTGAGACCTGTGATCAGCCAACAATCTATAAAAAGCATAGCTGGAGATGATGCAAAGGTGAACACTGCAAAGGCCAGGTATGAGATGCACAGAAGTTACTATAACTATGAAAAAACACACCCTAATAATAGCAAGCATTTGTTTGCAGAAATTTCAGTGATAAGATCCTGTGTTAAGTACTGTCAATGTTTCAGAAATAGCAAATAACATTTACAACAACTGGTTATTAAAATGGGGGTTTCCAGATGGCAAGGGATTGGCTAATTATCATTTTTAGGAAGATGACTTGAGTTTCCTTTTTGATTATCAGGAGCACTTGCCAGAAGTTGTCCAAGTGAAGTTTTGCTTATTTTGCCTAATAAAGTAAATTAATTTTCACTTATGTGGCTTAAATGGTTTTGTCTGCTCAGGGGATTTTCAAGTCTGGTCCCTATTTTGTATTTAACTATAATAATACCTAACATTCATCATTATCTTTCATTTGACAAGTCAATGAAGCAAGTGTTAATAACATTCCCATTTTACAGAGATTAAGTATTTTAGTTCATGCCATAATAGTCAAGAAATGAACATGACAGGCTAGAGTGGAACTGGGGTAATGAATGAAAGATGTGTAAGAAACTAGTAAATAGACACAGAGAGATTTGAGACCAGATTAGCAAGGAAATGGAATACGGAGATAGGATAATGAAATATTGAAGCTAGTCGTAATTAGCAGAGCGCACCAGCAACTTCGCCTTAAAAAGACATCTAATTAAAGAGATGGTTCATCTGGTACTAGCCAATCCTTAAGTCTGTACTCTGAATTTATACCAACCTCAAAACTTCCTTCTCTCAGAGGAAGACACATTGGACTTCCCGAGGCTGTGTCTGAAGTATTACTGACTGTTTATACAAACGGCTCCGTTTGTTCAGACTAACAGTGGAAGGACTGGCATTGGCTCAGTCATTTGTAAGTTGCATTGAGATGTGCTAATATGTAAGCTTTTAAAAACTATTGTGAGTTTTAAGATTTAACGCTAGTTAGATGACTTCAGTTCCATGTTTAATAACTGTATCTAACAGAAGCAATCGTGTATTAAGTTCAGATGAAAGAGCTGGAACACAGTATTAAGGGAAAGTCAGCACAGCAAGTTCTGATTGGCATCTGTGTAATCTGAAGCAGGAATTATTAAACTGCAGTGGGGCTGGCAAAGGGAGCAGTGGGGGGACTCCCTCACTGCCACCCCTGCCACCACCCCTGCCCACATGCATGGATTCTGATATACATTCCCTTGGCCAGCTGAATTGAGACCTTGGTCAGCTGAATTGAGAATGGTCCGAGGATTTAGGTGACAACCACTCTCATGGTATTGGAAATTCCAAGGATTTTGATTGCTCCACCCTGCAGTCTATAGGAATGTGTATTTTATATCTCTAAACACTGGAATGAAAAAGCGCACTAATTCCAGTGCTCATTTAAAAACCAACCAAACAAAAATGCCTTTGTAGCGTAGATGCAGATCTCCTGGAAATAGGTTATTTGGGGGAAGAACTCTGTGGACGCCTTTAAGTTCTTATTTTTTCACTAGGAACACAGCTGTCACTTATAACAAGATTATGGAGAAGAAAGTCCTGCTGTAGTTGGTCATTTAGTCCATAGCCAGGAGGCAGCTCTTGCTAGTATAATCCCTGGTGACTTGTACAATCTAGTTTAAAATGACTAAAATGATGAAGCCCCAAGCTCTTTCACTGACACACTATTAAGTAGTCTAATAGAAACTAATTGCTCCTATAGTTTAACCAGATTATCATCTGGTGGAAAAAAAAAAGTAGCCCAGCTGGCGTGGCTCAGTGGTTGAGCATCCACCTTTGAACCAGGAGGTCACAGTTCAATTCCCAGTTGGGGCACATGCCCAAGTTGTGGGCTTGATCCCCAGTAGGGGGTGTGCAGGAGGCAGCCAATCAATGATTCTCTCTCATCATTGATGTCTCTGTCTCTCCCTTCCTCTCTGAAGTCAATAAAATATATATATATATATATATATATATATATATATATATATATATATATATATATATATTTAAAAGTAAAAGCAAATTTTGAACATTCAATTTAGAAATTAATTTTTTAAAATACATACAGCACTTGGGCAGTCTCAAGAGTCAACACAAGAATCTTCAGTCTGAGAATTAATTGGTGATATTTAGTTTAGATATAAAGGAAAGTAGCTGAAGACAGAAAATGCTTTGGCAATGGTAAGAGATATTCCTTTGGCCTTGTAGAATCATAGAAAAAATGTACTGGCTATTTAATACAAGGCTTCATATTTATTTACTATCAGGCTTCATAGACTAGACACAGAGTAGTCAACTGGCTCTAGACAAGGTGAAAGTATTCCTCACTTGGTTTCATTCGTTTATTTTCCTTTGTCCTCTCCTCTCCATTGGTCCAATGACTTCTGCTACAACTTTGTCATATATCATCCCCTGGTCTTAAAGCCTAGCCCTTACCAGAATCCCTTAGAGTCTAAAATATTGTTGCTTTCTTTCCTGCAGCATGTACTCCGTGATTCTTCAATATCAGCTGTCCTTTTTCCCACTCCATTAGACATTTGACCAATGAAGAATCTGACAAGCAAATTAATGTTTATAAAAATAGCTTCCACATATATATTTTCTACTCTTGGTAAGGTACTCATAATTTAAAATGTTCTTTATCTTAAAAGGGAGTAGTAGTGCAATGCCAATACAGCAGATCCCATCAGGAAAACGTATAATATTACAGAAATTCATTTGAGAATAATAGGCTTAAATCCCAGAATATTTTACCCATGAATCCAATTTATGAAGTTTGGTTAGGTGACCAGTGAGCCTATCTAAGTCTAATTAGCCTTTGTGTATCACTACACTGTGTTCTGCTGATGCCAAGAGAAACCCTCAATTTCCAATGATAATGCATGCAAGTGGGCCATCTCTCAACTTAAGTGCTAGTTTCCGCCTTTTCCCAACCAGACTTCCACGACTTTTCCACTTTGGTGGTTACATGTTAAGAGGGGTAGAAAGGTATTTTTTGTCCAAAAGAAGATAACAGAGGTTGGGGCAGAAGGTGGCGCAAGGGTATTGTAATCAAGAGAACAATAAAACACCAGTTCTAATCAATATAATAAAACAAAGAATGTTTCTGTGTACACATTAAGAATTTTATCGTGTGCTTTCTGTCTACCAAGGGACTTACAAAAGACTAAATTGATTCTATCTAGAATGTTTTCTCCATGTCCCAATTTTTAATAGTTTTCTAGGTGCCGTGTGTGTGTGTGTGTGTGTGTGTGTGTGTGTGTGTGTGTGTGTGTAGTAGTAGTAGTAGTTTCCAAGTGCACTTCTGCTTTTGCTAATGTCATGGGCAAACTAAAATATTCACAGTTTTTATCCATGATCAGCTTTATTTGGCTTATGCTGAACACAAATAGTCTGATGTAATTTAAAATTAAGTTAAAATAATTGATGCATTTTCTACATGAAACCAAAATTTTTTTTTGTTAAGTGATAAAATTTACTAAAAATAAGTTACTTACAGACTCTTAAATAAATACATGTTTACCTAAGAAAGAGTTTCTATTTTCTTGTATAAAAATTTATATTTTGTATCTGAATAATCTAATTATGATAAAATGTAATTTTTGGTCAATAATATTTGGAATCTGTTCTTTTACTGTTTATTCACTTATGATTAGATTATTATGCATTTAAAGATAAAGACATTTATAGAATGAATAGTGAGGATTCTGTACAATTTAGAGTTGCTCTGCCATCATTTTAGGATATCATCAGTAAGGAAACTCTTCTATTGTGAGCTCTATAGATTACTGATGTAGACCCTCATTAAAGAAATTGGAACTGGCCACCTTCAAAGGGAGTAACCCAGTGCTAGTGGAAGTTTCCCCTGGAGATGGGGCTCTGCCTCTGAGAGAGTGATCTATGGCAGGAGTTCTGAGGGAGGCCATTTAACAAGACACAAGTTAACATACACTAAATTAAAACACAAATTACATTTCTTAACTAATTGACTAATTAATGAACTAATTAACTGAGCAAGGCTATTTATAAACATTTAAGTTAACAATTTTAAAAGAGATACATAATATGCTGGTTATAAGTGAGCTTTTATTATTAAGAATATAATTTACCTATGTTACATTGCTACGCCTTGAGTAAACTCATTCAGCATTTTTTATATTATGCTAAACAATTTCATATATTATCTCATAACCCCTCATTGGGCAGAATATTATGTTAAATTAATAGGATTTCCTGACCTGTCCATACTCGCACAATTAGCAGAAGAGCAAGTACTAGAAACTCAGTTTTGGTACTCCACCTCTGTATTAGTTTCTCCCTTTGTTTTTTCTTTTGAATTCATCTTTATTTTATTTTATTACACTAATATATGACTAATAACTAATACCTAACATCACCCAGGATCTCAAAAAGACAATGCTGCATTTACTACCTTGAAATAAGATGGGTTAGAATGAAGTGATTTTACTCAACACAGGTTTCCACGGGGGGCCTAGAAGCAAATGGACTACTCCTAGAGAGCCATCACACTTACCCCACATGGCCAGAGACTCACAGCTCTTTCACTTTCCTTGCAAGAGTTAAAAATAGAAACATGAAGACAAAGCTTCTTGGAAAATGCATACCACAATAATGCAGGTAGCAGGAAGTGGAGGTCTACAAGGGGGCCTTAGCCTGCTCCCATTCACCCATTGACTGCCAGCAACAAAACACTCTACTGTCATGTGCTATTACCCAAAGCATGAACCCAGAAAACATATAAAATTGTTTTACTACTGGGTCACTCTTTTATTCGAAAAATGAACCAAATGAATAAAAGATCAAAGAGAAGATTCAAAGAGTGCAAAAATATCAATGCACTGACATACCAATTTAAGCTATCTTACCAAATTAGATCATCTAGATATATAAAACCCTAATATGCAAATAGACCAAATGGTGGAACAACCGAATAACCAGTCACTATGACGTGCGCTGACCACAAGGGGCACGCACGAAACATGGCAGGCATCAGCAGCAGACGGCAGAGTATAGAACGTGGCGGGCATCGGCCGCAGCGGATGGTGGAGCAGGTGAGCGTGGGGGTGGGGGAAGGGGCGGGCAGACCAAGGCGGGGTGCCAGTCGCTGCCAGTTGCTGTCATCGGGGTGAGCTTCGGGTGGTTATTGAAAATTCTTTGCTCCTGCACGCTGCGGTCCCACTCAGTGCTAGCACCTGCTGCTGGCGCCTGCACCTGCTGCTAACGCTGGCCCTGCTCACATCCGCTGCTGGCACCAGCCCCAATCGCTCCACACCATCAGTGGATGCGAGCGGGGCCAGGGGGCTTCAGGCAGACAGGGGACTGAGGGCCGTGGTGGGAGGGACCAGGTGGGGGTAAGGAGGATGGGCCAAGACCCGCCCCTGTGCCCACTGCAGCCTTGTGGCCCACAGTTCCTTTCAAGGTGCACGAATTCATGCACTGGGCCCCTAGTATCTTTATATCTTTCTACATATTCTGTCTACAACGAGTTAGAAAAATGATATACAATAAAAGTTAGGCAAGAAATGTGAATTATTATAAATAAGAATCTTGAATTGTAGAATACAATGGCTCTAACAAGTTGTTAACTGCAAACAATGTTATGGGTTGCATGGGCTGTGATTATTACTGAACTTGCATTAACATTACATTCTGAATTATGTTGGCTCTAGCCCATTCATTTGCCAATTTCTTAGAAAGTTGAGTCTTTTCTTGAGATTTATCTTGCCAAATCTTTTTGAGAATCACAAATTTCTTGCCTTCATCTTTGAATCAATCTGTGCTGTACTATTGGGACAGAAACAAAACCTGTTCCTTCAGGTCTGAATCCTCAGCAAATATCTATTTTTCATGGCAGTCACCACCACTGCTCTTTTTCAGTGAGGTGCAAGGCCCAATGCAACCACCATTCCCTCATTAAAGCTGCTAGGTAGGTCAGCAATTTTGAAACAAGAGAAAGAAGAATTTTTTTCTTCTCTTTCTTTGCTCAGACATGGGCAACCTGCTGCCAGCTGGCTGGGTCCCTAACTTATGAACTAATGGAAATCTTTGTAGGTAAACACAACATCAACCATACCAAAACTTTAAATTTTCTCTATCTACATCATTGCCTGGTGACATCATCATGTCCCATGGATTAAGACAGACTCTATAGATTGATAGCTTCAAAATTTATAACCCCAGTCTCATTCTCTCCTCTGAACTCCAACCATGAATATTCAACTGCCCACTTAACATCTCCATTTCCATATCCAAGAATGCCATCAATTTCATGTTTCCAAAACAGACTCCAGAGCTTCTTTTCTCACCGGTTAGTCTAGATCTCAATAAATGTCACCTCAATTATTTTCCAAATACTCAACTCCAAATTTTTACAGTTTCTCCAGTGCTCTATTTGTTTCACTTAGCTAATCCATTCTTCCAATACATCCTAATCAAATGGGCTTTAAAATGTATCCAGAACCTGGTTACTTCTCACTTTACCACCTCCACTGCTATCACTCAGTCCAAACCACATCATCTCTTACCTGAACTATTCTTGTAGTCTTCTTACCAGTCTCCCTACTTCTATATTTGTCTATTGTCCATGTAATCACCCATGGCAGTCTGTTTTGAAAGCTTAAATTAGATAATGTCACCTTTCTCTTCAAAACACTAATGACTCCCTATCATTCAAGATCCTTTGCTTTAAGGCCCACATCATCTGACTCTTGCAAGCCCCACTCACTACATCTCTGACTTCAACTCTTGTGATTTTTCTCCCTTAGTCCTGGGTGCCAGCCACTTCTGCATGGCTTGCTCTCATAGTCCCATCACGTTTCTCATCAAATATCCTATCTCTAGGGAACCTTTCCCAGAACACAATATAAAAAACAGCACACATTCCACCTCTCTTAATCCCCCTTAATCTGCCTTATTCTTATTTATCACAAAATATACAGCCAATCTCCTTGGATTTCTAGTTCTGCCATTTAATGACTTCATCTTAGCCAAATTATTTTGTGTCTCCTTCCCTTTATCTATAAAGTAAAAATACTAATAGTATCTTTCTTATAAATACATTAAAAATAAAAATATTTTTAAAGAAGATTAATAATATCTGGTGATAAGAAAAAATTCTGAGAAGCTCTGAATTAAAATTACAGTGCCCAGAAAGTGAAAGAGAATAGCTGTTAATAGGTGTGGATCAGCCGTGCAGAAAGAATGCTCACATTCCTGTATATCTATTGAAAAAATATTTTTCTAAATCCTCACCCAAAGGTATTTTTCCATTGATTTTTAGAGAAAGTGAAAGAGAGAGGGAAAGACAGAGAGACATATTGATGTGAGAGAAACACTTCGATTGGTTGCCTCCTGAATGAGGGAGGGGCTGGGGAGGAGCCTGCAACCAAGGTACATACTCTTGACCGGAATCAAACCCATGACCCTTTGGTCCATATGTAGACACTCTATTCACTGAGCCAAACCAGTTAGCAATAAAATATAATAGGCATAATAAACACTTCCTTTTAAAAAGATGTTCAGTCATGGAAGCTAATTTTTTTGTTTAATACTCAGCACTCACTAGCAACAACATAGTGTATACTTCTTTGTTAACATATTCCCCATTACAATGTAAGTCCATGGGAGTATGAACTTAAATGTTCTTTGTTTTGCTCCCTGAACAACTCTCAGTGCTTTAATAGTGCCTGACATGTGCTAAGTATTCAGTATTTGTTGGGTGAATAAATGAATGAAGGTGATTGTATTGGAACACATTTCAGCTTTCTTTGTAGGCTAGTTCCAGAATTAGTATTATTCTTTATAAGAATAAGCTTTTTGCTTGAACATAACAAGGACCAAGAAAAACAATATGTTATATTTGTACGGCTCTTATTTTCCACCAGGAAAATATCTGCAAAGTACACTGGAGGCAAATACACAAAATTTATGACAGCAACCAATCTTTCTAACCCCTCAGATTTTCATGATCATGTGAATAAAAAGGGGCTATATAATAAACTCACAAGCTCAGAGGGGCTACCTGGCCGGCTTGACAAGCTCAGTGACCAAAAGTAACCACACAGGATGGTCTGATCATAAATTCTTTATTGGGCAGGTTATAGTGGATAGTCATGTCCCAGACCTATATCTTCCTTAGCAAAGAGCAAGCTTTACCTTAAGTGAGCTCTGTCAATCATTCTTATGCATCTAGGATAACATACCTTTGAAATGTCAGAGTAATTTGCTTTTCTTGCCCCTCAAAGGCACAACTGCCAGCACCGGAGCACAAGACCACGAAACCCCTCATTGTTGTCTTGTTCCCTGCATACCATCTCTGTGTGCTGTCAATGTTAATTATTTACTATCATGTATGTGTTTCCATTCTGCTCTTTATCTGATCCGAGAGATTTCCCCGCTTTGTTTTCTCTCATCTCCTTAATCTACCACCAACGGATTTCATGTAACCTTCCTTACATGTTCTCCTTGGATTCTAAATGCATAAAAAGAACTGCAAAACTGCCATTCTCTGCAGCATTTTCTCAAACTGTTGAGATTTTGCTGCTGGGCATGTTCTCATAATGTGGCTCAAGTAACTTTTCTATAGGTTTGGACATTCTTTTTTTGACCATCACTCACTATACAGAAGGTTTTTATACGGCACATTTAAAATATTTTATTGTAGATATCCTATATAATAAAGAGGTAATATGCAAATTGACTGTCATGCCCTCGTACAAGATGGCCACCCATATGTGGTCACAAGATGGCCGCACCCATGTCATCACAAGATGGCCACACCCATGTCATCACAAGATGGCTGCCACCAGATGGCCAGCAAGGGAGGACAGTTCAGGATGAAGAGGCCAGCAGGGGAAGGCAGTTGGGGGAGACCGGGCTTGCAGGGGAGGGCAGTTAGGGGCAACCAGGCTGGCAGGGGAGGGAAGTTGGGAGTGACCGGGCCTGCAGGGGAGCGCAGTTAGGGATGACCAGGCTGGCAGGGGAGTGGTTAGGGGGTGATCAGGCTGGTGGGCAGAAGCAGTTAGGGGCAATCAGGCAGGCAGGCAGGCAAGCGGTTAGGAGTCAGCACTCCCGGATTGTGAGAGGGATGTCCAACTGCGGAGATTGGGCCTAAACCTGCAGATGGACATCCCCCGAGGGTTCCCAGATTGGATAGGGTGCAGGCTGGGCTGAGGGACAGCACCTCTCACCCCCAGTGCATGAATTTCCTGCACTGGGCCTCTATTTTATAATAAAGAGTCTTCTCCAAGGGTCAATGTTAACCTGAAAGGTTTAGATCAAGGGTGACTTACTTGTGCCTTTCATAGCGTCTGACACATGGTTAGTGTGCCGCGCCAGCACAGCCAAGGGTTTGGTGAGCCTGACGAGGGGTGGTGAAGGATTAAAGAAAACTCAGACAAGAGAATACAGCTTGGGCTCAGCAGATCTCCTGTGCCTGGATGAGGACACAGAAAGACCCAGCCTGCAAGCCGAGGCTTTATTTTATAGACAGATCAAAACAAGGGTAGTGGTCAACATGTTTACAATGTTCTTGTGAGTTTCACCTTGTTTTGGCAGCACTTGCTGCACCTCCCATAGCCCATTAGCTACCTAGGAAGGAACTAGGGAGTACTATAAGGTTAAGCTTAATTATGCTAAGAGGACTCTGCCCTCCAACCTGGGACTTGCTTGTGGCCCTGCTACAAGTCAATCCAAGGCTTAGCTCTAGAGCCGCTTCCTACAGTTAGTACTTAATACTTGTTGAGCTAACTTTAACTTAGCTTTCCACTTGAAGTGATTCCTAAGTTTCAGGCCAGCCGGAGAATGCAGAAGGATTCCCATTTTAAAAATATGTATACTAGTATTCAATGAAGTATTATGGTCTTTTCTGTATCCTTTACAGACTAAAAAGGTAGGTCTAAACCAGCAAAGGCAAAAATACAGCACAAATTATGGATTACATCTCTTGTGATCAATAATTTGATTGCTCTTGCCCAGCTGGTGTGGTTCAGTGGTTGAATGTTGACCTATGAACAGGAAGTCATGGTTTGATTCCCAGTCAGGGTGCATGCCCGGGTTGCGGGCTCCATCTCCAGTGTGAGGTGTGCAGGAGGCAGCCAATCAATGATTCTCACTCATTTCTGATGTTTCTATCTGTCTCTTCCTCTCCCTTTTCTCTGAAATCAATTTTAAAAATACTAAAAAAAAAAAAAAATTGGATGCTCTACACATCTTACATCCAATTTACCCTTCCCTAATGTACAAGTATGCCCCACCACTGAAGCATAATTTCTGGTGCTTGTTCACAGTGGTCTCTTTATTTTTCTATCTCAGCACACAGGATTATTTTAGTTCATTCATTTATATTATCAGCAGACTACAAAGTTATATCCATTTTTCTGAATAGTTGATTATATAAATTCAATCTGTTTCCCACCATCATTGTCATCTTTCACTCTGCCTCAAAGATTCCTATAATTATATTCCATCTTCTCATCCTGACCTATTTTCTTGCTCACAGCCACTGATGGTTTTAAACAATAATCAAAAACCTCTTGGCAACTTGGGTAACACATGAATACTGATATAGATAGAGTCTACTGCAAATATTGAGATGTCTAGTTCCTAGGAGGGCCAGAGACCCAAAACCCCTGGTGTATCCCATCTGTGATTAGGCACATCCACAATGTCTTAGATTCAAATAGATAATGCCGCCAGAGTGAGGCACTTTCTCATTTCACCTGGCTTTCACCATCTCACTGAACTTGGAGTTTTCTTAGCATAATCACTTTGGTAGAATCCTATCTAATAATAGCGTACCATGTAAATTACCATCACTCCGCTACGCCCACGATTGGGTGGCGGGAGGCTGGGGGCGGGACTCGGGGTGGCCTATCCGGCCATTGAGAGGCACGGATCCGCTGCCACTGACAGGGGCTACCCTGCTGTTGAGAGGCGCAGGGGGCGGGACTCCCGCCCCCTGCGCCTCTCAACGGCCAGATCCACAGCCGCTGAGGGGGCCTGCCGCGGACACCCAGCGGTGCCTCTCAATGGCAGGGTGCTGGCTGCTGGCACAGAGACGGGCCTGCAGAACATGCCGCTATCCTCACACCAGCTGGGAGGCCGCGGAGCCCCCTGGTCAGAGGAAGCATGGCCTTAACAGACCCACTGAGCCAGCGTCGGCCGGTCCACGGTTAGTCGCCCCAAGAGCCAGGAAGTCAACCCTCGGAACAGAACTGCAAACGTGCGTCACGAAAGCGTGCCCAAGGCCACTCCAGGCAGCGCCCACGGGAGCCGGAACACGGATGCTCCAGGCAGCGCCCACAGGAGCCGGAACAGAAACCCAACGTCCCCAGGACAGGCGGGTGAGAACCGGGTGCGTTAATTCACACACCGACTGCTCAGGTACGGGGCCGGAACGTCCCGGACTCCGGCGGCTGCTGGCTGCTGGCACAGGGACGGGCCTGCGGAACATGCCGCTGTCCTCACACCAGCTGGGAGGCCGCGGAGCCCCCTGGTCAGAGGAAGCGTGGCCTTAACAGACCCGCTCCCACCCGCCAGGGGGCCACGCCGCACGCCGAGGTGGTCCTGGGGGTGCTGCTGTGACGTCACCTCTGGAAGCTCTCTGTGGTTTAATGATCCGGAAGCTCAACCAGAAACAGCCGGTGGCAGATGTACCAGAGGAGACGGGGCAGGGCTGTACGTCCCTGCCGGCCAGCTGCGCCTCTCAACAGCAGGGTAGCCCCCCTCAGCGGCCGCGGACCATCAAAAGTGGGGGAGCTGGGTGACTGCTCTGACACCAGGCCTTTCAGAAGCTAGCCGGAGGCTTCTGAAAG
Organism: Cnephaeus nilssonii; assembly: GCF_951640355.1. NCBI lineage: Eukaryota > Metazoa > Chordata > Mammalia > Chiroptera > Vespertilionidae > Cnephaeus > Cnephaeus nilssonii. The sequence goes on from NC_137084.1 coordinate 57,898,470, forward strand.
GCTTGGTGCACCAGCAGACAGGCACCCAGCTCCACCGCGAAAAGCGAAAGCATGTAGGGGACCCTAGACGTGCATGATTCAATCATGCACTGGGCCTCTAGTAGTGAAATAATTAAATTGCAATTGGATTCTCTCTCATGCAACTCCCTGTACCCTCATCTCATAAGGCAAGGAATTGGTTTTGAGGTACTCAGTGTCCTGTTCACAAGACCTGATAATGACACCTTATGGCACTATACCATCCAGTAAAATAAAATAGTACTTACCCTAGGAATTCATAAAGAGGGGCTAGAAATCAAATTAAGGTTCATTGTGTGTTGTTTTTTTTTTTTTTTTTTCTGAGAGGAAGCTTCAAAGATTCCCACTATATCTTTGAAAAAAACGTAGACCCTAATTTATAGCTATGCAAATAAGAATTAGTTTATATGGATAGCTTTTATTTCCTCCAATCATATTCAATACTCACACAAACATGTGAGTCTCAGGTGCCCTTAGTCTTCCTGGAGGAAACCTGTAATTTGCCTCTATCTAGTAGGAAATATGTTTTACTTGATCTCTGAAGAAACCACACACTGTCAGAAAAAAAAAGAAAAGGAACTTCACTTTAAATCAGAAACATTCCAAGATGTCAGAAAAATTAAACAGAAAATTCAATTATCTTCTGAGAACTTGTCTGATCTATCCTGTGTGACCTATCATTAAGTCAAAAGACACTTTCTAAATGCCCTAAATTACTTGGCCCTCTCACTACGGAATAAATGAATTAGAAGAGGATCTTCTGAGGCCACTTCGAAAGCACTGTTAATGAGGATCACAAAAATCGGAATTTTTTACTAAGTAGGCACAACTTGGTGCATATATGTTTTCATTCACTTTCAGATAATTTAAATTTTGAACACTCTATATTGCTAAACTTTATATGATACAAACATTGATGATATCTGTCTTTTCAACAGAGCTTTTGACCATTGACGTTAAAAATGATATTGATACAGTTGAACTATTATCTAACATATTTGTTTTCTATTTGTTGCCCTTGTTCTTTGTTCATATTTTGGTCTTCAACTCATTTTCTGCTGTTTATATAATTTTTCAAATTAAGGTATAATTGACATACAATATTATGTTAGTTTTGTGTATATATAACACAATGATTCAATATTTGTACATATTTCAAAATGATCCCAAGTCTACTTAGCATCCATCATCACATAGTTATAATTTTATTTTGCCTATTGTAGTTTTAAGTGAGCATTTCATATGATTCCATTTTCTTTCTCTCCTCTTTATATATTGGTTATATTTCTATTTCTTGTATTTTTCTTCTTTTACTTATTTTTTAGTGGTTGTCTTTTTCATCTTTTAAAATATAATTTCCTCATCTTTCTCTTCTTTATTTCTGGAATCTCCAATTATATACATAGTGGACCATTGTACTCTCTACTCCATGTCTTTTACTTTCCCTTTAACATTAAAACAGAGTATTTTAAATACCTGAGCATTCTGTGACATATTCTATGTAATATTTAAAATACATTTTTAAATAAATATTTTACTCTTCAGTAAAATCTATTTTTTAAACTGTCCATGTCACTTTAAATTTAAATTTCTATTTTTTCATTTCTACAAATTATTTTGAAATTATTTTCAAATTAAATCGGTTATTTTAGTGGTTTCTTATATTATGTTTATATTTTTAATAACCTCTTATTTATCTAAATATAGCAAACATATATATATATATATATATATATATACACACACACACACACACACACACTATGTCTGGTAATTTCAATATATGAAATATTTGTGACTCATATTTTGTGTCTGTTTTGTTTCTAGAGTTTTGAACTTTGAGTACCTTTTTTTCTTCATTTGTTTGGTGGCTTTTTGTTGTTGTTAATATTCACCCAGGGATATTTCTTCCATTGATTTTTAGAGAGCAGGGTTGTGGGGAGGGGGGGAGGAGAGGGAGAGAGAGAGAGAAAAGTATCTATGTGAGAGAGACACATGGACTAGTTGCCTCCCACATGCACCCCGATGGGAGCCCGGCATGAAACCTACAACTGAGATAGATGTCCTTGACCTTGATTGGGGAATGGGACCTATGACCCTTTGGTACAGAGGCTGATGCTCTAACCACTTAGCACACTGGCCAGGGCTGTTTGGTGGATTGTGATTGGGAGCTCATATTACTTTGACGTAATTGCTTGTACTGCTTTTGATGGTGTCTTTTTCTTGATTTGTTTTTGTTGGCTTTTACCAGGGTACTGAGCATACCACCTTAAAATAATTATTATTTTTATTCCATCCTTACAAGTATTGCAAATTTCAGATAAAAAGTCAAATAAAAACCAGTTTGATATGATCACATCCTATGAGAGCTAACTCCTTCCAGTTATATCCACCATCAAGGTTGATACTATAAGTGTCCTACTGTTCCCTTCAACAGCTTTTATGTGGGAATCTTTTATTAAACCACCCCCATTGGAGGCTTATCCTGCTTTCATCAATGTCCTGCATTAGAATTAAAGCTGAAACTCCACATACCTGGGGCTCACAAGTTCTCCATGTTGAGAGCTAAATGAGTACTGGTTTAAACCTCAGGACTCCTGCTTTCCCATCATTTGAAGTGTCTGTGGATGCCATACATCTTTACCAAGTGAGCAATGCATTGAAAAGTTTGTACATGTACAAATATTAGATATTTGCTACATTAAAAATATCTACCATTTTCCTGGGGCTTTAGTGGCAATGTGGTGGGGAGTATCAGAAATGACAAGGTAAAGGAGTAATATATGGTAATTAGAGTTTGTTTTCAGCTCTTAAATCGGAGGAGTATTTTTAGACAAATGTCAATATTTATTACAGGTTAATGGAGTTCATATGGAAAAGTAGTATATTATGCTCTGCCTCGAGGACCATGATAAATTGTTATGATATCAAAAGCTCTGAGAAATGTTGTAATGGTGAACCATAGTTTTGCCTTAACATTATTTGATCAGAAAAAGTTTTCTTATTGTCCATGTAATATCCCAGAGAGTTCCCATTGTTTTCTGATAACTTTCAGTTATAGCACCAGTCTCATTTCTCTTATTAAAACTCATTTAGAGGTATTAAAAAATTCACATCAATTCAAAACAAAACTTTAATTGTATATCTACATCATAGCTTATACTCTCCCTTAAGAATGTATCTGACCCAATGGAAGGGGTGTATTATTTCATTCTTTCTCTACCTTTTTCTGTTCTTCATTTTCTGACTACTCCAAGGTGGTAGTAGGGGGAGGGTATATTAGATGCAGAGAGACAAGAAGACTAATATCATTGGGCAGCTGAAGTTCTTACTTAGATAATAATTGCTGGTCTTGATCATAGTGTAAGTATTAATGAGTCACAGTCCTGTAGTCTATGGAGGCTCCACGTGAAAGTCTTCATTATATTGTCATATTCCTGACATGTGATGCATTTTCTGAAGACCTGTTGCAACCTCCACTTACAACTTGTTCCTGATGACTCACCCCCTATAAGCTACCCTTATGTGCAGGTTGTATTAAGATGGTATAACACTATTCACATTTTATACTAGTAGTATCAACTTAGTTGATGAAAATTCATGTGTCTTTGCCAGGCAGAATTTTTGCATCTGAGTCCTTTAAAAGGGAAGCAGTTACCAGATTTTATGCTCATACTAGAGGCCTGGTGCACAAATTCGTGCACGGGTAAGGTCTGGCAGGCACGCCCCTGCTGATTGAGCCAGGCCAGCCAGGGGGAGGGGCTGCGGGTGGTTGGCCAGCTGGCCCCGTCCCCTGGTCGAACTCCTGGTGGAACTCCCTGTTGAGTGGGCTTGCATAGTAGCCTTTTATTATATAGGATGTGCCCCCTCAAATTCCAGAAGATGTATTAAGCTTAATTAAGAAATTATGAAGTTTCATTTTTAGTTTGAATTGCCACTTAACCCAGTGATCTCACTTCCAGGAATATATCCTGAGACCCAAAACAATAATCTCAAAGAATATATGCACCCCTATGTTCATAGCAGTGCTATTTACAATAGCTAAGATCTGGAAACAGCCCAAGTGCCCATCAGTAGATGAGTGGATAAAAAAGCGGTGGTACATTTACACTATGCAATTCTACGCAGCAGTAAAAAAGAAGGAGCTCTTACCCTTTGAGACAGCATGGAGGGATCATAGAATCTCACTTATATGTGGAATCCAATGAAAAAAAAAATAAACTGATGAACAAAATGGATCCAGAGACATGGAAGCATGCAACAGACTAATAATCTCAGCAGGAATGGGAGGAGATGGGAAGATATTAACCAAAGGATTTATATGCATGTAACCCATGGACACAGACAATAGTATGGTGAAAGCGTGGGGAGGGGGCAGGAGCCAGATGGAGGGTATTAGAGGGGGGGAAAGAGGGATATTTGTAATAATTTGAACAATAAATATAAATTAAAAGAAATTGTGAAGTTCTGCTCTGGTGACCGCATGAGGAGGGCTATACAAATTGGAGTAAATGAGCACCCAGAAGGGGAGTGCATTGCCCAAGTGTTCACCTTCAAGTACTTTAGGTTCCCTGTGGAGTTTTCTTAGAGTCCTTTCACTTGCTTTGAGGAGTCTTTCTTTCCCTTCTGACGGGGGAGAAAAGGCCACTCTACAAAGCTCTTTCCCCTAGGCCAGTGGTCGGCAAACTCATTAGTCAACAGAGCTGCAAACCGCGGCTTATGAGCCGCATATGGCTTGCGAGCCGCAGTTTGCCGACCACTGCCCTAGGCCAGTGGTTCCCAACCTTTCTAATGCCGCGGCCCTTTAATACAGTTCCTCATGTTGTGGTGACCCCCAACCATAAAATTATTTTCGTTGCTATTTCATGACTGTAATTTTGCTACTGTTATGAATCGTAATGTAAATATCTGTGTTTTTCCGATGGTCTTAGGTGGACGCGACCCACAGGTTGAGAACCGCTGCTGTAGAGCCTAAGACCATCGGAAAACAGATATTTACATTACGATTCATAACAGTAGCAAAATTACAGTTATGCAGTAGCAACGAAAATAATTTTATGGTTGGGGGTCACCACAACATGAGGAACTGTATTAAAGGGTCACGGCATCAGAAAGGTTGAGAACCACTGCAACAGCTCATTACCTCAAGTTGCTAGTCTGTTTTGAAAGCAGTATGGGGTAGGATGAGGCTCGAAGGAGCAGTCAGCTGCATCCTGAGTTCCGTGGGGAAACACTTCAGTGAATGCCCTTGTGGAAATATTTACAAACATGTTTTCTTTGGGCCTTTGGTAAGAATTCTGACACAAGAATGAGCATGTCATTCTACTGTTTGTGTCATAGAAACTTTTCTTGAAATTGAGGCTGAATCCAAGATTCATCCCTTTTGCAAAAGCTTCAAATAGTGTCTGTTTCAGGAAATAAAGTGTCACAAAACTAATAGTGTTTACAAGACAGTGTGAAATAAAGGACTCTGTCTGACCCACACAGAGGCAGGACTGAAGTTGGGGATAGGATGGTCACTGCAGACTGGAGCAAGGAGGGAGCACTTCTAGGGAGGGCAGGGCCTGAGCAACTGGGTATCCATCTGCTCTTTCTGCCTTTCCAGCAGAATTCCACTTTTGTGGGATTCTGTAGAGGGCAGCAATGAACTTGGTTTCAGCCACACCCACAATAATAGTTACATTTTCCAGTTTTTCTAGCATTTGTGTGGGGCCATATGGCACAGCAGGCCAGACTCAGTAATAATTATAAAGGCTACTTGACCTTAAATAAAAATAATATTTAATCATTTCTAGAAATAAATTTCAACTTATCAAATACAAGTAAAGTTCCAAGGAGCTCAGTAAATATTGATTATAAATAGTCTTTATTATGTGCTTTCTCTCCAGGAGTATACATTAGCTATGGCATTGCTTATGCCTTATCAATTAGCATAACATGTTAGAACTCAATAAATATTACCACTGCTGCTATCATAAAATACTAACTTAGTAGTTACTTTATGGTATGCCAGCACTCTTTGTTCTAGTGATACAGGCGTAAACAATTCATACAAAAATTTCCTAATGTTATAGAGTTTATTATCAGATGATATGAAAAATAATTAAGTAAAATACATAGTATATTAAATAAAAGATATAATATATATAGTTATGATGTATTGATTAATAAGCAGAAAGAGGAATATTTCTGATAAAAAAAAAAGTTTCTTTTAACATGGAATATATCTCATATTGGTATTTAGTACCAAGTGTCTAATTTTCAAAAAAAGTGATAGAATAGATTTGTATTAATTAGAGGGGATGATACATTTTAAATGTATCTCATTATATAATATAAAATTAAAACATTGAAATTATATGTCAGAAATGATATCTGACATTTAGGTCAAAAAATGCATTGCCAGTGGGAATCAGTAAACCTCCAACCTGAACCCAACTGTTGTTATTTAAACAGTAAGATAGTCATGCTTCACTATTCCTGGAGATAGACTAAATGACCCAAGCTGCTCTTATGGTTATGATATTTCCTGTCTTATTATACACTTAATACATCTATAGTCAGCACAGAAACACTTTTGAATTATTAATCTTAAAGGTGAAATTGAAATGATGGAGGTTAAAAGAAAGGGAGAATTGCTTTGCTCTCAGAAAAAAATGATTATTAAAGTAAAAAGAAAGAGAAAATAGAGTGTAATATGACTTTAATTTTATTTGATTGACTATTGACTTCAGGTCTCTTAAAAAAGAGAAAAAAATCAGCAATAAAACAGGTTTAAATAGAGAGATTGTCCTCTCTAGTTTCTAGTAGGAAAATGGTGCCAAATAGTAGAGTGGGTAATTTTTTCCCCTAATGCTTCATTCTTTCCTCTAGGGGTATATAGCAAAGCTCGCCCTGTTCTGAAAAAGGTGCAAGTGGGTCATTTGTCTGATACAGGGATGGTGCTTCAAAGCTGTGCTTCTGCTGTTCTGCAGGCAGCTAGGAAATGGAAATGTGGCACTGAAAGCCTTCGCTAGTGCTCTCATAGCTTCCCAATACCCACCAAGTCCTGCTATGGAGTCAGCCTGTCCACGCTTCTGATTCATTTTCTTTCTCTCAACTGGCCTCAACTGCTGGATATGACTTCCACTTTATCAACAACTCTAACAATTTCTCTCTCTCCCTCCCTCCCTCCCTCCCTCCCTCCCTCCCTCCCTCCCTCCCTCCCTCCCTCCCTCTCTCTCTCACACACACACACACACACACAGCCTCCAAGTATGATAATATTTACCTATCAGACAACATTGATATTATCCAATCTTTGCCTATTATTTATTGGTAACTAGAGGCCTGATGCACGAAATTCATGCAAGAGCAGGCCTTCCTTCCCCTGGCTGCGGGTACCGGCTTCTTTCTGGCACCCGGGACCCGGGCTTCCCTTACAGCCCCAGCTTCATCCAGAAGGTCTTCTGGAAGGATGTCTGGTCTAATTAGCATATTATGCTTTTATTATTATAGATGAGTTATTGTTGTTGGTGTTTTTTCTTTTTTAAAATTTTTCTATGACTTAGTTTCCTCATTTCCAAAATGTGGGAAGGAGTGATATAATATGCATATATATATATATATGCATATATATATATGCATATATATATGCATATTATATCATATATATATATGTATATGTATATACAGTCTAAAAAATGGCACACATCTTTTTGCTGTTCCCATTTATCACTTCAGAGGAAAATTGTGAGTTGTTTTCTCTTGTCTCTTTTTTCCCCCTCTATTTTTCATAATCCTTTATTTCTTTCATTACTGCCACAATCCCCTGGAATCCTACCTCCAGCCTGGATAAGCAACACAAGACTTCATCTCATTCCTATAGCTATTCTGTAAACAGATGCAGATCTTTCTAAGAAAGCATTTTAGTTCCATTAATACTTTCTGGGTAAAATATCTACCAGACAACAACAAGCAAAGAGAACAAAAAAATTTTTTTTTGCTAATATTGAACAACTTTCCATTTCACTGCATTATTTTGTTTGTACTATTATGCCTTCAAAATATCTTTCTCTTTTCTCTGCTCTTTCCATTGACTCTGTCTCATCAGGAAGAATGCGTAAGCAAAGTAAAATGTAAAGAGAAAAGAAAATCTGAAATTGCATGAGATGATTATTTAGTGGTTAACATTGTAAAGGGCAAGGAGCTAGATAGAAATCTTAACCCAGAAATCTTGAACTAGAGTGAATTCTCTATTCACCAGTAGAAAGCAGACCATGCTAATGTGGTTCTGAATGATGACGGCAACAAGAATTAGAAAAGAAAATCTGTTTTGCCCTGAAAGGTTGGAGTGGGTCCTTCAAAGGTGTGTGCCACTTCTACTCACTCTGGCCTAGGTTTGAATGATATATTAAGGATGATTTTTCAGGACAAAGGACTGGGTAGCTGAGAGCAACTGGCAGAGAGAATAGTCCAAGATAAGCAGGGTTAGTGTCACTGTAGAAAATCCTACTGTCAAAACCAAAAGAAATCTATTGACCCTTGATGGTATATACTTTATAATCATGAAGTATACTCACAAGTTGGAACACTTAATGTTGAGAAAAGAAACCTCCTACAATTACCTTTAGGTGAGGGTGAGCAAATCCATTAACTACAATTTTCAATTGGGCTAAACAATTTTCACTGTTTTAATCAGGTCCATGATCCTATTGCATTTAAAACATCATATTTAAGTGTGCTTCAGAAAATGAACTTGAACATGGGGGGATATTTACATTTGAATCCTCACTACTTCCCAGCTACCTATCCAGATGGATTCCTGCCTATTCCTCAATTTTCTAAAATGGAGAATCAAATGTATGCAAAATGAACAGGACTGTGCCTGGCTGATATATTTACATATGACAAGTTTTATTTTAAACAGTGATTCATATAATGATGAGTTTTAGTCAACAGAGCTAATATGATTCAATTGATGAAAACGAATTGCAGAGATTTTCCTTCTGTGGAAGATGCTAAATTGTAGGTTTTGCCACTCCATTTTCATTCTCTCTGAAATTACAAATGGAAAACTATACTAATGTCTTCACAATGTCTGTGCAGTTTCCTGGCCTGATTAAGATGTAAGAAGAGCCTCTAATGAATGAGAATGCCACAGAGTGTTTTGCCACAAATTGGAATTGGGCTGTAATTCTTTTCTACATCAATGTTTTCACTTTCAATGCGGTGTAACAGCGAAGCATGGACAGAACAGTGTGGGAAAGCGGCTGCCTCCCACTAATCGGCACAACATTTTCTCTGCAATCACAGAGCAGTGATTCACATCGGCTGCTCTGTGCACGGCCCACGTTTCCTCTCACTGGTGTGGTGAATAGGATGAGAAGAGGTACTAGTCACAAAACTAACCTGCTTGCGTCAATGGAGAAAAGGGCCATGACTTTGCTTCTCTGATGCATGGCAGTGAACCCTGGACTAGGAATCAGGAAGCCAATGGTCTTAACTCTTACTGTGTTTTTGTGTGGACACAATCAAGTGGCTTAAATTCTCTCATTTAAGTTGTGTGTGTGTGTGTGTGTGTGTGTGTGTGTGTGTGTGTGTGAAAAGAAGAAAGGGAGAAAGGATTTTCCCAACCTGTTTGAAAGAGTTGTAATTAGTAATCAACGAAACAATTGCTAAGAAAAACTAGTGTAAAATGCCTTACAAATGTGAAAGGTTATTTATTATTATTGCCCTTCTTGAGAGAAAACTCATTCTCAGAATGCACAGGTAACTCACAAGGGATGGTTTTGTGATTAATCATTATCAACATCTTCTTACAGGAGTCTCAGGGTCACGTGTCCAGAAATATCAGTCCTATAACTTGTGATTCTGCTACCATGGATATACATTTCTCTTGACATTTAACGCACATGAAGTGGCATGCAAACAGCAAGATGCTGTATACATTATTCTTATCAAGTAACAGCTGGAAGAAGTACTCCTTTTGTTATCAGTAAATAACTTCAGATGATTGACTGACCTCTGAATTTGAAGATATGTCTGGTGGGGAAGAGAAGTTTCAAGGCAGAAAAAGAGGGTGCTTGGAAATGAGAAAGGATTTTGAAGGAGAGGGGGGTTGGCAGGAAAAGGAATATTTCTGGTTTATAATATTTGCTCCGGTTAAATCTTGCAACTAAATTTGCATCCATGCATCCATCTGTCCACTCAATAAATACATTTCAATCATCTGCTATGATAAAAGCACTATGCTAGGGTGTAAAGACACGGTTTTGAATAAGACATGTAAACTGTCTCGGCCTCCCTGGGAGATAAGCGGCCAGGTGGGGCAAGAAGAAGGCACCACAGTCACACAGGAGAGGTAGCAGAGGAATCAGGGAGGGCTTTTTAGAAAAAAGTGACATGCAAGTTGAGATCTGAAAATGAAATAGGAATTAACTTATTAAAAAAGAAGAGGAGGGAACAGTATCATTGGATCAGGAGAACATGGCCTGTGAAGGGAACTGAAAGTTCAATAGAAACTCCTTTAGCCTCCCATCACTCAATATTATTGCTACTATTCTGCCAATTTTATGCTGAAATCTCATAGCAAGCAAGCCTTTCTCTACTGTGCCAAGGGCATTTTCTTCCACTGCCTTTATCAACTAAACAAATAGGTATTTCACAAGCATCAGTATGAGAGCTTCTGTAGTAATTTGGTTCCTCTAAAGGGTAGAAAATGGATGTGTTTGGCTTTGGGAGATGATGTGTAACGGTAAGAAAATATGCAATATTTAGTGTGTGAAGCGATGGATAGATGTGGGGAAGTAGGCAGGGACCATGACATAAAATGTGATTTGAATGCTATGGCAAGGAGTTTGAATTTCATCCTAAAAAAACTGAATAGACATATAAATATTTTAAACAAAAAAGTGATATAATTATAATGCAATATTTAGAAGCATGATCCTGTCTTGGCTGGGGTATTTAAACATTTTTGATCAGATCATGTACCCCTCTTAGTAAATTATCTTGACCATTCCCCCTCAATAAATAATATATGTGTGTGTATGTATGTATGCATGTATGCACACATATCACTCTATGAATACGTTATAAAGCATTTAAGTATGCATTAACAAAGAATGAAATAAATTTCACCTAATTAATAGTCTTTAATGTTTTGCTAATCTTTTTAGCCTTTTCCTTTTAGTGGCCACTATTTTAAGGCAAATTACACATTTGTAGTAGGTTCCTTCTTAATGAACATGGAAACGAATTCATATTTAAAATAGAAATTTTTATGTTGGAGTTTTGGACTCACTTCTTTCAGAGATGATTAAATTACCATTATTTTATGCTACTTTGTAATGTTGTAACAAAGTACTCACAGGAGTAAGAAAAGTTCCCACACTATTTTTTCCATGTGGTTGCTTCTGCTTACTCCATTAATACAACACTGGATCTGAGGAAAGACGCTTCAAGCCATCTCTCCATGTGGTGTGATATTTCTCATAAAACTAGGAAATATAATCTTTGTAACCATTTAACGGAACACGTATACTGTGACAACACAATGAAAAGGAAATAAGCATGAAGGCACCGTGTTTCCAGTGGCCCTTCTATGTTGATGAACGTCTGTCCTCACTGCAGGACACCTCATTAATGATATGACATGTGAGAGTCTGAGAAACCAGGTTAGAGGACCAGTGTCAGTGTGGATGCCAAATAGTAGTAAATGTAAATATCTCTCTATATAAAAGGCTAATATGCAAAGTGTCCCCTCAGGAGTTCAACTGAGAGACTGGGAGTTCGATTGCTCACTATGACGTGCGCTGACCACCAGGGGGCAGCACAGAATGAAGGAAGGCCCTGACTGGCAGCTGGCAGCTCAGCCAGGGGAAGGAAGGCCCTGGCTAACAGCTAGAAGGATGGCCCCAACTGGCAGCCAGAAGACCCCGATCAGCCCAGATTGCCGGCCAGGCCTAGGGACTCTACCTGTGCACAAATTTTGTGCACCAGGCCTCTAGTATGTTCATAAAAAATTAAATGACTTTCTAGTATTTTCTTTTCATATATTTATGGATCATGTTCACATTTAGTGTTGAGGGCACACATTTATTTAAGGGGAGGGACACTGGTATGGAAAATAGGTCAGATTTGGTAAGTCAGAGCGGAAAGACCGTTCAGAATTGTGTTGGCATAATTCTAGCAAGAGCTGATGATATTCAGGACTATAATTTGGCAATAGAGATGGGAAAAATATATAGAATGACGTGGAAAATTTGAAAGAGGTAGAATCTATTGTGTATTGTGACTGTAGATGTCGGAAAATTCAGGCATAAGTTTGAGGGTCAGGTGAACTCAATGGTCAAGACACTGAACAGAAACTGTTATCATCAGCCTGTTGCAAAATTGTAAAATAGGGGCTTGCCTCTGTTAGAGTGCCATCCATATTTGTCCTCTTCTTTCAGAGTAAATTCTGGGGACACTGCTTTGCAAGCGTTCATTGTCCTGAGTAGCCTAATGCTTACTCCAGTGGGGCCCGCCTTGGACAGCCCAGCCCAGCCCAACTATCCATTCCCCATAAGCAAGCAAAATCTCAGTCTCAGCCCTCAACACAGAAAACCATGCTCCTGTGCTAGAGGCCCAAATCTTTGTTTGTTTATTTTTGTAAAATATTCATATTTCAATGATAATAACCCAGCATGTCCATCCTTCTCAGGGAATACATGTTCATTATAGCAGGTGCCACATAAAGACAAAGCCTTTCCCAGACTGACTATTTCTGGATAAGAATATCAGGGCTACTAGGGGAAAGGTTACGGAACAGTAAATTTTGTGTGGATGTGTAGATGCAAAGGCAGCAGCCAAATCTATATAAGTATGAAAAAAATTTGTAACATATTTGGAGTCAAATTCAAAACAACCCATCTCATTCTTAAACATTTTGATTTTTTTGATATGGCAGAATGAATAGCATTTTAAAGTAAAAATCAAAATGCTTCAAATAAACCTCAATGATATAAAGACAAAGTAAATAAGATGAAAATTAGCATATTTGCTATATTGTTTCATCATAAAATACAGTATAGATGTGATAAGTAATCAAAGAGTAAAAGATTATTTTATGACTAAAATTACACATGTATTATCAATCTAAAATGAATCTAGGACACCAAACCCTCACCACTGAATTAGCAGTAATTTCTAGACCTGCCTTGACACTAACTTAAAGTTTGATATGGCAACATCACATATTTCCTACATTTCTTTGTGTGTTTTTTTTATTGATTTTAGAGAGAGGAAGGAAGAGACAGAGATAGAGAGAAAGAGAATCACTGATGTGACAGAGAAACATTAATCGGTTGCCTCCGGCAGGCTCCCTGACTGGGAATCAACCCCGCAATCTGGTTATGTGTTCTGACTGGGAATCAAACCCACCAGTTTTTTTTGCTGCAAGGGATGAAGCTCCAACCAACTGAGCCACACCGTCCGTCCAGAGCATGTCTTCAGCTATTTTCTTTTTAATTCTTTTACTTCACTAAGTAATATTTTAAACTTTTTAAATTCTAAAATTTTGCATTCTTTTGCTCTCTGGCCAATTTTGAATCTCCTAATTGTTTTGATTGCTTCAACTGTATTGCAAAAATAACAACCCAAGCTGATCAAAATCTTTTAGAACTTTGTCCACTATGTTTTATTAGTAGAGTAATTTAAAGTGTTCCCATCTCCAAGTGCTGGGATTTTACTTGCCACTAATTCTTCAAAGGATTTTACTGACATAGGCACCCCATCTGGAACTTATTCCAGTCTAGACTCCTCCCTGCTACATCTGCTCATGTGCTTAAATCAAAATTGAAGATCTTGCTCTTACTTCATTTTGTCCTGTTTCATTTGTCAGCAATATTTTTATTTAAGTTTAACATCATAGAATACTGGAACATATTTTGAAGGAGACATTATTCTAAATAGATTTATAAAGAAAGATATTTAATAGCACAATCTTCATGGTCTTTTTTTCTGAGCATGGAGTTCAAAAATAACTCTATGAAAATGTTTGGCCATGTGAAATACAACGCCATTAAAAAAAAAAAGTCATATTCCGGAAAGCAGAAACTCTAGTTGGTGAAGTCACTCTCTCCTCACAGTGTCATATTCATAGATAAACCTTAGTCAACTTACATATTAAGTGATAAATAAGGAATTTCAACATATTGTGTTCCCAACTGATGCTTAACAATGCACAGGGGAAGTATTATTGTGTTAATAATATGAAAGACCTATTTTCAAATCTGTTTCAAATCAGGAGCTTGCTTTACCCCCACCAAAAAGTTAAAAACTCTTTTCATACTGCTCAAAAGGGTGATTTCAATAAAGAAATAGAGTCTAAGAAGTGTAAGGAAAGAAAAAGATTCCAAAAAGAGAATGTAGCTGGTTGATGAATTACAGTGATGGAACTCTTTGATTAATAAGGTAGAAAGCTGGGGCACCTAAACAAAGATGAAGACCTATGGCTGTTCTGCAAAATGATTGGGGATGCAGGAAACATTATATGAGATGAAAACAATATTACCTCCTTCCCCCAACAGAGAACCTCTTTATAGTCTTCATAGAATTTATTCTCATCAGCACACTGGCTCAAAAGTCATTACCAAAGAATAACTAAAAAATTGGAAGCTTAGCCCAGCCAGCGTGGCTCAATGGTTGAGCATGGGCCTATGAACAAGGAGGTAACCTTTCCATTCTTTTTTTCTTTTTTCTTTTTTTTAAATATATTTTATTGATTTTTTACAGAGAGGAAGGGAGAGGGGTAGAGAGCTAGAAACATTGATGAGAGAGAAACATCGATCAGCTGCCTCCTGCACACCCCCTACTGCGGATGTTCCCACAACCAAGATTCATGCCCTAGACCGGAATCGAACCTGGGACCCTTCAGTCCACAGGTCAATGCTCTATCCACTGAGCCAAACCGGTTAGGGCAACCTTTCCATTCTTGATCAGGGCACATGCCCGGGTTGTGGGCTCCATCCCCATGGGGGACGTGCAAGAGGAAGCAGATCAATGATTCTCTCACATTATTGATATTTCTTTTTTTTTTCAATTTTTTTATTAAGGTATTATATGTGTACATATCTTACCATTGCCCCCCCACCCCACTCCCCTATATGCCCTCACCCCCCAGAGTTTTGCGTCCATTGGTTATGTTTATATGCATGCATACAAGTCCTTTGATTGATCTCTTATCTCCCCCACCTCTCCCTAACCTTCCCCCTGTAATTTGACAGTCTGTTTGATGCTTTACTGTCTCTGTATCTATCTTTTTGTTCAAGTTTATAATGTTCTTTATTATCCATAAATGAGTGAGATCATGTGGTATTTTTCTTTCATTGACTGACTTATTTCACTTAACATAATGTTCTCCAATTCCATCCAGGTTGCTGCAAATGATGAGAATTCCTTCTTTTTTATGGCAGCATAGTATTCTATTGTGTAGATGTACCACAGTTTTCTGATCCAGTATGGAGTTTCCTCAAAAAACTGAAAATGGAACTCCCATTTGACCCAGTAATCCCACTCCTGGGAATATATCCGAAGAAACTAGAAACACCAATCAGAAAGGATATATGCACCCCTATGTTCATAGCAGCACAATTCACCATAGCTAAGATTTGGAAACAGCCTAGGTGCCCATCAGCAGATGACTGGATCATTATTGATATTTCTATCTCTCTCCCTCTCCCTTCCTCTCTGAAATCAACAAAATATATTTCAAAAAATTTGAAGCTTAGTGGATATGCTTTATTTTATTGTATAAAATTACTATAGTAGATGGCATATAAAAATATTATGGCATACACAATATTATTTTCTCATCATTCTTAATTCAACTTCATTATCTTTATAAAATGTTGGGATAAAATGCCATCCAGCTATTGCTACAAAGATTATTTGTAAAGGGAAAAATCTATCCAATCATTAGGATCAAGATGTTTTTATAGAGTAAGCAAATATCTGTAAAGTAACCATGCTTTTCCTAACATCACCCCTACCCACTATCACCACAAGTATGCCACTAATAGAATTCTATCTGCTTGTTATACATTGCAATTCTACTTTGTTTACATAAAAATACTTGTAATTTACATTGTTAACTGTCAAATGTAGGTAGTCTCCCTGCTTTATATCCAGATGGTACTATGAATATATCTTGAACTTTATTACTAGCAGGAACATGTGCCATGTATTTATTTCCCCAGTGGTGGAAATACATATTTCTAATATTAGAAATCTATTTGAATGCAAAAATTGACTCTATCATTGGCCAAATAGGCCATTAGTCAAGCAATTCACATTTGGATCACAAGTAGACTCAATTTCAAAGAATTGATGAAATCGCAAAGTAGCAATGCTGTCCTCAAAGATAAATATACTAAATTGAAATGGGGAAAAATGAACCCAAAGCAATTCTACATAACACCTGTTCATTTACAGTGGATGTGGACACGTTTCTCAACAAAGCTATGTTGCCTAAAGCAAATTAAGCACATTGTATTTAAAATATGTGAAAACAAATAATACTCAAGTGCACACTCAGTGAATTACACACTCTGACTGAGCATCAAAAAGCTAGAGAAACAGGAGCTAATAGACAACAAAGGAAAATATATTTTAAAGGCTTGGCAGTGGTGCTTTTCAAAAGGCAAAAAACAGACAAGAGGAAGATTATAAAAGGAGAGGATCTAACCTATCAGATGAGTGAACATGGATGAGAACTGGAGGTAGAAGACCATGGAGGAATAACTGAAGATCATCTGTTGCCTCCACTGTGATTCTAATCTGTATTTACAGGTTGTGTCCTGAGGGGAAAGAGCTTTGTTCTTTGAATAGGGCAGATCTAGTGTCCAATCCCAACTGTACTGTTAACTATGTAATTTGATTCAAGGTATTTCTTTGAGCCCCTATTTTCTCTTATTCAGATGAGAATAAGAAGTTTTACCTCTCAAAATTGAGATAAATATCTAACATCACAATATATGTATAAATATCTATTAAAAGAGTATGGTTTATGGGAGACACACATATGTACTCATTTCCTCGATTGTTCATCCAAAGAGGGAGCATCTGTAATCTCTCTATACAGATTTCTATCTCAGTGCTTTGTATCATCATGAAAGAAGTATCACACTGGAATAAATATCAGAAGGCTAGAGATGTTAGCTCAGTTTCCCCAGTTCCAACAGGGGCATATCTGGCATAATGTGCTTTTCATTTATAAAGCTACTAGAGGCCCAATGCATGAAGATTCGTACAAGAATGGGCCTTCCTTTCCCTGGCTGCCGGCAGCACCTTGACTCTGGCCAGAACTGCCTTTCCGCCTTCCCACACTGCCCAGAGACCCAGAGCGGGTGGGGTTGTGCAGAATGCCTGTGTCATTGCCATGGCAATGATGCAAGTATCCCGCCACGCCCCAGCCGTTTGGTGCCTGTGTATGAAAATTAACCCACCATCTTTGTTGGGTTAATTTGCATACTCACTCCTGATTGGCTGGAGGGTGTCATGAAGGTATGGTCAATTAGCATGTTACTCTTTTATTAGTTAGATAAACAGAACACCCCCGATAGCTTCTATCTGTACTTGAGAAACAAAAAAAGTTATGGTTAGATAACAGGATTTGTTGAATTTAACTGAATTTGTTAAATGAAACAATGCACAGTTCAGAAAAATCAGTAAGGGAAACGATAAAAATCAATGTTTAAAAAAATGTTCTTATTGATTTCAGAGTGAGGAAGGGAGAGGGAAAGAGAGAGAGGCACATCTATGATCAGAGAGAAACACTGATCCACTGCTTCCTGCTGGGGATTGAGCCTGCAACCTGGGCATGTGCCCTGACTAGGAATTGAACCAGCAACCTCTTGGTGCATGGTCGATGTTCAACCACAAAGCCACACCGGTTAGGCAAATAAAATCAATTTTTTATAAAAAGATGAATTCAACATTTTTACCTTCAAGGAGTTTAAAATATGCTAAGAAACAAAGGAATTACATATAGCTAACTATGTGCAGGGTCAAATGGGATTGCTCATGAAAATGGGCCACAGTGACAGGCTGATTAGTATCCCTTATCCCTGTATGTTGAATCTATCAATAGAATTTACCAAATGCCTGCTTGTGCAAGCAAGGATTCAAAGACATTGCCTCTTTTATTAAGAATAGGTCTTCTTCTGGACCTAGAACTAAACTGCTTCTTTTGGGCTATACTAAACTTTTCTTAAGTCACACAAGGCAGGACTTTTACCTGTATCTATTTATTTTTCTTTTCATGTTATTCTCTGAAACTGTCATTTATTTTTCAAAAGAAAATACAAAAGGAAGTGATGGATTATATCAACCCTAAAAGAGCCACTCAATTGTGAGTAACTTGAATTTCACATGCTGTTAATTTGTGCTTCTTCATGTTCTAAAATAAGATGGAAAAATATTAAAATGACCAATTGATGCCAATGGGACCATATCATTGTTATCGGTAGGGTGCTCCCTGTGTCCCCACCTGTCGCAGGTGTAAGTGGGCTTCCTGAGGCCCCCATGAGAAGATGAGGGATCATAGAAAGCTTTATTTATGTGGAATTAACCCCCTGGATTTCCAAGGTACCATCTCCTTCTGTCCTTCCTTGGAAAATGTCCCATTTTGTCTTCAGCAGAGCGAGGATTGAAGCCATTGCCCAGAGTTTCTGCTCCAGGTTTACACAGACCCGTCCAGCATCCGGCTAAGTTAGCTTGTGTTCCCAGCTGCAGTCCACTGCATGTGGACCTGGGTCATGTGGCTTCTAGGGCCACATGGCAGGCTAGTGTGGGTCATGGAGCTAGAAAACACAAAGAAGCAGC
Source organism: Cnephaeus nilssonii (assembly GCF_951640355.1). NCBI lineage: Eukaryota > Metazoa > Chordata > Mammalia > Chiroptera > Vespertilionidae > Cnephaeus > Cnephaeus nilssonii. Next base: position 57,917,334 of record NC_137084.1, read on the forward strand.
TCCAAAGCAAGAAGACTGAGAGAGCAAGAGTGAGAGAATTGTTTATGTGGGGATAATGTACTCCCAACTTTTCCCAGGTTTGCATTGCACCCTCCTAGCCAAAACTCTTTGCTCCCAGGTTAGACTGACTGGCAAGCACCTGCCCTACATCACCCCAACTTCACTGGGCACGTGTCCATTTCCCTTCCCCGGTGATTTTCAGGGACTGAACCAGTGGCTGCAGCTTCCTGGAGAAGCTGCCCAGGTGACCATGCTTATAGTGTCTGGCCTCCCTTATCATCTTTTCTATTCTTATTTTTAGCTAGCTAGTTATGATGGTAACATTATGATCTGTAGATAATGACACTTACCCTAGCCATCTCAAACAACAAGTTAATAATGAACATTTTCGGCATGTTAAGGCCTTAGGCAGCCTCTGTGAGTGTCTAACCTTCTAAAGAACTTGCAGAAGCAGGCCTAGCACTGTAAATCTGCTAATTTGTGACAAAACTATGACAAAGGTGAATTATTAGGTGCTTACTGATTTCTAGGTACTTCAGTATGTATTATTTTATTCTCATTACAACTATGTGAATTAAGTAACTTTATCAATATTTTTTATAATACAATTTATGCAGAGAGGTCAAGTAGCACAATCAGAACCACATTGCTAGGTGTAAACAGTCATGTTTTTCATCCTTTGCACTACATCAATGTTTCCAAAAATTGGAAACATTTTAAAAAATAAATCATTTTTGGATACCAGTTAAAAATAAAATTCCCAGGCCTCTCCTTTAGAAATTCTGATTTGGTATTTTGGAGTTGTGCCAGGAATCTGTACTTCTTTTAAATTGAATTTATTGTGGTGTCATTGGTTAATAAAATTATACAGGTTTCAGGTGTACAATTCTATAATACATCATCTGTATATTGATTGCATCGTGTGTTCACCACTCCAAGTTAAGTCTCCTTCCATCAACATTTATCCCCTCTTTACCCTCTTTTACCTCCCCTCAACTCCTTTCCCCTTTGGTAATCACTATACTATTCTTTGTGTTTGTGAGTTTTGTTTTTGTGTGGATTTTTTTGTTTGCTTAATCCCTTCACCTTTTTCATCCAGTCCGCCCTAACCACTCTCCCCTCTGACAGCTGTAATTCTGTTCTCTATCTATGAGTCTGTTTATATTTTGTTTTTTAGTTCATATTGTTCATTAGATTTCACAAATGAGTGAAATCACATGGTACTTGTCTTTCTCTGACCGCCTTATTCAAAAATGGGCAAAAGATTGGAATAGACACTTCTCCAGTGAGGACACACAGATGGCCAATAGACATATGAAAAGATGCTCAATTTCACTGGTCATCAGAGACATGCAAATTAAAACCACATTGAGATACCATATCACACCTGTCAGAATGGCTATCATCAAGCCCTTGCTGGTTTGGTTCAGTGGATAAAGCATCGACCTGCAGACTGAAAGGTCCCGGATCTGTTTCCAGTCAAGGGCACATGCCCAGGTTGCGGGCTCAATCCCCAGTGGAAGGCCTGCAGGAGGGAGCCAATCAATGATTCTCTTTCATCATTTATGTCTCTGTCTCTCTCACTGTCTCTCTCTCTCTCCCCCCTTTCCTCTCTAAAATAATAATCTACACTAATAAAAGAGAAAGATGCAAATTGACCATACCTTCATGACACCCACCAGCCAATCAGGAGTGAGTATGCAAATTAACCCAACAAAGATGGCGGGTTAATTTGCATATGCAGGCGCCAAGCGGCTGGGGGCAGGACACTTGCATTGTCCCCATGGCGATGATGCAGGTGTTCTGTATCTCCCCAGCTGCTCCGGGCCTCTGGGCAGCGTGGGAAGGCAGAAAGGCAGCTCTGGCCTGAGTGAAGGCGGAAAGGCAGCTCTGGAGTGTGTGTGTATATATAATATATATATAAAAGGAGAATGGCTATCATCAATAAATCAACAAATAATAAGTGTTGGTGAGGATGTAGAGAAAAAGAAACCCTCATGCACTGTTGGTGGGAATGCACATTGGTGCAGCCACTTTGGAAAACAGTATAGAGTTATCTCAAAAATTTAAAAATGGAACTGCATTATGGCCTAGCAGTTCCAATTTTGGGAATATATCCAGAGAAAACCAAAACACCAATTTAAAAGAATATATGCATTCCTATGCTCATAGCAGCATTATTTATAATAGCCATGATTTGGAAGCATCCCTAGTACCCATCAGTAGATGACTAGATAAAATAGCTGTAATTTCCTTCTCTTTATGGAATACTACTCAGCCATAAAGAGAAGGAAATCTTACCCTTTGTGACAGCATGGATAGATCTGGACAGTCTAATGCTAAGGAATCTGGGATTTTAACAAAATGTATCCTAGGTTATTTTATCACCAGGCAAGTTACGGAAATACTGGGCCATGTCATAATGTTGAGGTGGCCCAGAACATCCCCTTTTATGAGGCTTTTATGAGACCCTACTCTCCACCCCTTTTTAGAGTATTTCCTTAGCACTTGCCTCATGTCAAAACCTACTCCCTGGGCAATAGTTTTGTATCAGCCATTGACACCTGAGTATGAATTTATAGTGCTTCCTCTCCTCGGGAGTGTGCAATTTTAGCTTTAGCTCAGGATGTGGGAGGAAAGGTTCTGCCTTATGGTTAGGGAAAGGAATATTCAGAACTCTGGCAGGTGAGGAATGTGGGAGGAATGAATAAGAAGCTATTTTTAGGACCCTTGAAATAACAGCAGAGGAAAGGTAAAACTGTTCTGAGTTAAACTGAGGATGTAAAGAATAATTATGTGAAGTTAACATTTTTGTGTAGGAATTCAGGTGTTCACTTGGAATTTATACTTTAAAGTGACTGAGGGTAAAATGTAAGGAGAAAGAAGAAAGCTATGTTGCTGACAGGAGAAAGCCCAGAGATTTCCCCATAAATACACTGCCTACACCTGAGCTGTGAGAAGCGCACAGATTTCTGGTATAGTGCAAAACTCAATAGCTGAAATGACAAACGGGTCTTATGGCTTATGGTGAAGCATTTAATCAGCTCAGGAGTTCAATTGCCAGGGTAGTAAGGAATACCCTCCCTTGTGTTTTGCAAATCAATACATTGTTTATCTTTCCCTGCACCCTATGGAGTAATGCTAGATATAATTATAAAAACAAAAACACATGGGATGGGATAGAATATGCTTTGAGGCAGCATGTAAATACTATCGTTATAAGCTAAAATGATATGGGAAGGAAGAACATTCACCCTTAGTCCTAGTAGGTGCCGTATCAGAAGATGACAGATATTTTATTTCAGATGCCATTATGTTCAGTAACTTTTTATTTTTGTTTTATGTAGCACCAGTAATATATGGAAATTCCAAAGCCATAACAGTGAGCATGCAGTATACTGACAATATAGTTATGAGTTGCTGGTGTGTTTTGCTGATGCTAATACTAGGGTCACAAAAAATCCAATTAATTATTTCTTTCTAAGGGTGACATTATGGATAATGCATGAATAAGTAAAAATTTTGTTCAATTGAACGACAGTTATTTAGAGGTTGATTAGCTAAACTCTGCAGTGGAGACTGCCTGCATTGTCATCCTGGCTTCACACACTAACTCATCGTCCCAGAGAAAATCATTTAAACTCTCTTATTTTCCATTTCTGTGAAATGAGAACAAAAAGACACATATTTTGTTGTGATTGTGTGCATTAAATGAGATATAGAGAATATATTGTTAGTTAGTGTCCCAAAGGAAACATATGTGGAACATTCCAATTAAAATAAGCGAGGAAGAGATTATGATCAAAAGAATTAGTAACAAAAACGTAGGTGGAGCTCAGAGAAGGCAATAGAAATCGTGCAGGAACTGTGAGCAAATCACAGCAACTCTGCCACTAGCCTAAGACCCAGAGACAAGACGAAGGGGTCTCTGGAAGCTGAAAGGAGAGTGATGTGAGCAGTACCCATTGTGTTTCAGGACGATATGATTTCTTCTGGTCGCTTAGACAATGCTTCTCAAGCCTGTGGCTCCAGGATCCTTTTTTGCTCTTAAAAATGATTGAGAACTTCAAAGATCTTTTATTTATGTGAGGTTATAAGTCTCGGTATTTACCATCTTGGAAATTAAAATGTAAACTTGTACATATGTGTATTACTTTATTTAAAGATAAAAACAACAAGCTCAGGGATCAGCACACTTTGTATGTGAAGGGCCAGGTAGTAAATATTTTTGGCTTGGTGGACCATAAAGTCTCTCCTGCAACTATTCAGCTGTGCTGCCGCAGCACAAAGCAGCCATATACTGTATGCAAACCAATGGACATGACTCTATTCCAAAGAAAACTCTACAAAAATAGCAGGCGGGCTGTTTGCAGTTTTCAGGTTGGATTTTGTCCATGCACTGTCGTTTGGCAACTCCAGATAAAGCCATTAACATAAACCCATTCACCTGCTAAACCTGGTAATATAAATGGCATAGTTTCTATGATAAACATTTTCCAATATGGTGAGAAAAGATGCAGTTTATTGGTTTTACTGATCTCTAATGTCTGGTTTAATAAGAGAGCTGATTCTCAGCTCTGCTTCAGCATTAATTTTATTATAATGTTATTTTGGTTGAAGTACACATATTTTTCCGTGTATAAGATGCCCCGCCCCCCACTTTTCCAACTCCAAATTAAGAAATCAATATTTTAAATAAAAAAGAGAACACATTTTTACTTAGTAATTACTGCAGGTAATGTGCACATACCAGTGCTATGATATTATGCAGCATATCGCTTTATTCAGCCTATGTTGCATCACTGCTTTCTTCTTCATCACTGTTAGTTCCAGACATATCAATTTCTTTAACTTCTATTGTATCACTGCTGTCTTCTGAGTCACTGTCTGTATATGTGAGATCATCCTCATAAACTGGTGGCATTTTCTGAGCTTTGTTCCTGTTCTCATGGCCCACCCTTCTCTCCTCATGAAATTGAAGCACCATTTTGCCTTTCCTGTAAAATCAATAATGTTCATTTCACTCGCAAACATTCTTGCCTGACATTGAATAAGCTTGGTTGACACACATAAGCCACTCTGGCGCTGCTCCATAATCCAAGTCTTAAGCCTCTGCTCCAAATTTGCCCATTTTTCTGGTTTTTCTCTTAAGGCTGTCTTCGTTTTGGCATCTTAAGGAGTTGTTCTTCCTGTTTTCTCCACTGTCTGATCATACAGTCAGTGGGAGGAGGTCCAAACTGTCTCTCTGCAGCTCTATTTCCATGCTCTTTTGCATAGCTGATTACATTCAGTTTGAATTTTGCAGAGTAAGACAATCGCTTACTGGTATTTATCTTTTTATTTTTTGACATCTTTATGGGCTCAGAACACTCTGGTCCCTGTTGCATCTGCACATTCTCCACCTCCACCTCCAATTATGGCATCAGCTGAAGTCAATAACAATAAGGCTCATGATTGGAGGAAGCCTGTTTGACAAGGTAAGGGTACTAGGCACCCGCTGGGCTCCCTCCTTGGTTGACGTTGACGTATAAGATGTCCCTTGATTTTCAGTCTAATGATTTTAGAAAAAGATAGCATCTTATACATGGAAAAATATGGCATATGAAGAATATTCATCCTTATCCATATGTATGCTAGCAATATAAGGAGTATTTTAATAATCTTTTGAGATAGTTGTGGATATTCATTTTTGATACTACATCCAAACTCAAATGGTGGTTGTATTTAAAGAATAGTTGTAATATAGAATCTAACACAACATCAATTTATTTTACATTAAAACAATTGATCTTCCAAATATTGACAAATTTCATTATACAATATTTTAAAATCACATTTACTGATATTACCATTTATCTCAACAGAAAAGTCTTTTAACTATTGAGAAGGTACCAAGCAGATAAAGCTTTTCCATTATACTAATCTTTGCTTGAAAAGTTATCACTGACAACAAATATTGTCCATGGTTTCCCTTGACATGGCAGTCTCACTTGGTTCATTTTCAAGGCAATATCTGCCAAAAGGCTAAGTTTAAATAATCAGAGCTTGCAAATCAGTTCTTTCAAGTAAAAATAAAGCAGCTAGAACAGATTTCCTATCATATATTTGCCCAATTGTTTTTCTTCAATAGTCCTCAAATGTTGGTGTGCAATGAAAGTGTTTTATTTGTACTTTCCATTTCATCACAGAGAACATTAAAAAGATATATATTTAAGAATAGAAATATAAAACTTTATTTTTATTGTTTCATAAAAACATGATGATAAATACAGTAATATTATCATGGCTGGGTGCCACTGCCTTGATTTGCGGGCTCTAAGTACTGACAGTTTTACTCACTATTGTTTTCATACCATTAATGCAAACGTCAACAGAGTGAAAAGACAAATACTATTTTAGTGCTATTATAAAAATCCTTTTGGCCTCACATACCCTTTAAAGGGGTCTTGGGTAGCTCCAAGGACTCATATACCATACTTTAAGAACCACTGTCCTACAGCTTACAAATGAGAAAAAAGTGATACTCCAGAAAAAGGAAAAGTTTGGTGTCAAAAACTCAAATAACTTGCCTGTGACAGAATCAAGACAAGTGTTTGTATCTCCTACCTGTAACGTAGAGCCCTGCCCAGAGTACCCTGTGGTCTCATTTGTATACTAAGAAATCTTATCAATACTTGTATTACTGACCTGGGAAGACTGTTGGAAAGGTCAAAAAATGGTAAGGAACTTTGAACTTTATAATCCCTACTCATTTTCAAGGTTCCAAAATAAATCTCTATTTTAATACTTCTACGTATTGCTTTATTTTCTTCTGAAACATGAGTTTATACCCTGGGGACAGATGTATGACTCTGTAGCAGCGATTTTAAACCAGTGTACCCTGGCAGGCACAGAATTTTTAAAATTTGCAATACCTGACTATTTAGTCAGGGGCACGGACCTCTTTTCCATCAGAATGTCCAATAAAAAACTGTCAACACCCAACACAATAGCCATCCAGTGTGAATGAATCAAAATTATATCTATTTTTGTCAGATTGGCAAAAGATATATTTTTGATGTGTTACAGAATAATTAGTAATTAGTTTGTGTGTGCCATGAAGTGAAAAAAATTGAAAATCCCTGCTCTTTACATATGGCTATACAAGAACAAAGCAGTGAAACAATTCCGTTAATCCAGAAAATCTGGTGGTTTGTTGGCAATTGACTGAGATGCATAGTTAATTTATATTTTTACTTTGCAATTCTTTATTTTCTTATAATTAGGCATCATTCTTCTAACCACCAAATGTAAATAATTATGTACTGCTTTTGCTTTTCAAAATAGTTTTAGAAGTGTTACCTAATATTTCAGAATTAAAGACAAGTACTTTCAGAATTAAAGACAAGTGCTCAAACATGAACAATATTATGTCAATTAGACCAAGTCAGGCTTCATGCTTAGATTTTAGTAGAAATTAATATAAAAGTAAATTAAAAGCAAAACTATCAAGATTTTAATTAATGCCATTCTTTTTATACTATAGCTATTCATTTGACTAGGAAATAGAATTAAGAACCAATGATAAATTGTACCTCTACTTATGAAAAATAATTTTTATCTTTCTACATTTTCTATATCTCTAAATAAAAACTAATAATATTTTCATGAAATATCAGATGCACATCTCATATTTCATCTTAGTTCTTAAATGATAATTTCAAACTAAAATTATTTACCACTAAAATTTTTTATTTACTGGGATTCCAGTTCAGTGTTAGTGGAGTTGATAGGAGCATATTTGTGATTGGACTAAGATAATGCTGTTGATTCCTCAATTTGAGTTCATAATACAGTGATATGCCCATTTCATCTAACATCTGTGAAGGTTTCTGTCTGTTCAAATACAATGTGAATTCCTTGTATCCCATTTAACACTGGACAAGGCCTGATCATTTTTCAAACATCTGACTCAATTATTGGGTTGTTTTTCCCCAGTTTCCATCTTGCCAGACTATAATTTATAAAAGAAAGTAAAATGATAAATCCTGGGTTAACACCAGAACAGTCAATGATATTTAAGCTGTCGAATTGTTGCTAAGGTAATCTGATTGCAGACAGAAACTTCCGAATCAGTACTTTAGGAGTCACTGCCCAGCAGTATGCACTCTCCGCAGCCAGGAACAAGAAGAGTCAGAACAAAATTAGAAGCAGGGTGTGAACTTGACACCCTTACAGTTATAAGTCAGAGAAGTATAATTCTGTTTCTAAGGACAATTACTAAGTTTGTTCAGAACCAGTAACTTCATGAACGATGTTCAAATAATGGTCAAAGCCAATGACTTCCAAAGTGATGGCTTCAATTATTGTCATAGTTAAAGATTTCAGAAGCCAGGAAGATTCTGATTGTAAATGGTTACTTTTCTGTGTCAACTTGACTGGACCATGAGATGCCTAGATATTTTATTAAACATTATTCTGATGGTCTCTGTAAGACCATTGGTTTGGAGGAGATTAACATTTGAATTAGTACCCTGAGTAAAAGAGATTGCCCTCCCTAATGTGGGTGACCTGCTTCCAACCAACTGAGGGCCTGAGTACAACAAAAAACACTGAGTCAGAAGGAACTTTTCTATCCTGTCTACTTCAGCTGCAACATCAGTCTTTTCCTGTCCTTATACCCTTATACTGGAGTTTACACCAATGGCTCTCCCAGTTTCCATTGGTTTGGACTCATATTTACACCATTAGTTCTAGTTCTCAGACCTTCAGATTCTAACTGGAATTTACACCATTGGCTCTTCTGAGTCTGCAGTTTGCCAAGTACAGGTCATGTGACTTCTTAGTCTCCATAGTTAGGTAAGCCAACTCTTTATAGCTCTCTCTCCCTCTCTTAGTTCCTCCCTCCCTCCCTCCCTCGTTCTCTCTCTCTCTATCTGGATTGGGTGAGAGTTACTTTTATTGTGTATTCTTAGGCATTTATGTATTTCTGACTACTTTTTAGATACAGGGTAGAAAAAAAATACCATGAGCGGTTGTTAAGAATTGAAGAAGGTCATCAACAGAAAGTTACAATAAATAGTCAACTAGTTAACATGAATTAGTTTATATTAATCAAAATGTACTCCATTCCTTAAGTATGGTGCATTTATAAAATAAATTTGTCTGGATCAGTTGAATGCCAGGCAGATTTTTCATGCAGTGTGGGGCAAGAGTAGGTTTACAGTTGTGAGTACAAAAAACAGAGTCTATACTTGTACTTTTATTTATTAATTATTTCTTATTTTCCATACAAACAACTATAAACCTACCTTTACCTCACCTTTTATATATCTTATAATTGCACTTTGAGTTTATTCATGAGTTATGTTTCTTTATTTATGTTACCAGCACAATTAATAATAATATTTTTCCTTTCTTTGCATATATATATTACTAAAATCCTTGGGATTTATATGTGTTAATTTGGCTACAGCTAGATACAAGTAAAATATATTTACATAGTTAAAGAAAGAATTATTGCTGGTTTCCAAAATAAACATAATAGTGTGATGAATAAAATTTGATGCTGCTGAGAATGGATACATATTTACATAATATCACAGATAAATAGAAGCCTTAGTTACAATGCCTATGATGGATTTGAGGAATTCAGTAAAAGAAGGCAGTGTAGACATCAGGCATTGGAATAAGGAGAGCAACTTTAAATATAAACTTGGCTTGCATTTAAGACATATTTAGTGAAAAATATTACTTTATTTTTTGAACTATTTTGCTATTATAAACGGGTGTCCCCCAAAAAATGTATACTCATTTTTAACTGCTGCTAGCTCAATTGATGTTTCTTTCTTTTCAGATTTAACCCATTGGAATTAATAATGCATAACAAGTGTACATAATAATGTATAATAAGTATACACCCTGTATTGTTATGTAGAGGTTGATGTTTTGAAAAGTCAAACTGGTCTATTTTTCACAATGAGAATGCATCACTATTACTTTAACAGTGAGATTCTAAATATAAAAATAATATCCCTTCATAAATATTCTAGCAAAAGAAAAGGACATAAAAACTATACATAAATCCACCACTACAAATATTTTTTGCTATCATTTGAGTGTTTTCTTCTAAATGGTCCTCTCAGATGATTATTTACTTAGTTGTAATACAGCATATTATGGTATTTGTACACACATTTCCTTGATAGTATCATAAACATATATCATGTGTTTGTGATACACAGGCTTACTAAGTATCCATTTTAATAGATAATAACTTTCCACTGGAAAGATATACCATAAATTCAAATTTTACATTTTCAAATAGAGATTGAAAAAGTTTTTTGTGGAAAATGGGAAGAGGAGCTTAAAAGTTATGAAAGAAGTTAGAATACTGATTTATTATAGCTGATTTATTTAAAATAAGATGTACAACAAAGTGAGACATATATATGTGACCAACATTGGTTACATGACTAATTATCTGTCTGAAACATAGGTGTAAGGATTGATGGGAGCCAATTCTTATTTGCAAATTCAAATCAATTTGGAATAAAGCAAAAAATAATGTGGGTCATATATATGTTTGTTCAACAAATATGTACTAAGTAACAAATACATTTAAAATAAAATATTGCGATGACATACGATTCAGATAAATATTGCCCTTAGAGCTTGATACACAAGAAAGATATGTACATATCCACACACCCACACTCACACAAATGGAAATCTTAACTAATTAAAAATGAAGTAACTAGAATATTATATGCGACACAGATATTTTCAGAAAAGGAAGAAAACATTTCCTGTGTGTGTAACATTTAGGCAAATATGAGTGGTTATATGGAGTAGTATTTTATAATCCTTTAGGTTTCTGCAGAATTTGAACATGAGGAGATAGAAGATAGAGGGAAGGTAATTTCAGACAGGAAAAACAAAAGAATAGGTAAGGAGGAAATTACAGAAGATATAAGGAGGACAGTAAATTCACAGAGATTTTTAAAAAAGCAGTGCTGCTCTATTAGTACAAAAAATGGCATAAGAAATATAGTCAATAATATCGTCAAAACTATGCATGGTGTCTGATGGGTACTAATTTTATCAGAGTGATCACTTTGTAAGTCATATAAATGTCCAATCACTATGTTGTATATCTGAAACTAATAAATTATTGTATGTCAACTGTAATTAAAAAGTAAAAAACATTAAAATAAAATACTGTCACAAATTGATCATTAAGAACATCCTTGAAGAAAAAGAATGAATGAATGAATGAATATATAAATGCATAAAATATTACTTAGAAGATAATAAAATAATAATGTTTAGGAATTATGAGGAAGCAAGTTAAGAGTGAGAGAGATGATATCTCCAATGCAATGGATATTGATAGTAAATCCCTAATTCCTTCATCAGACTATAAATTGTTTAGCAGCCAAAACTATACCTTTATTTCAATACTCTATCAGTGTTTGTCAATGCCATATTTTCTGCCTAGTAAAGTGTCTGGCACATAGTAAATGTTTAGTATTTGTTGAATGAGAATGATATTCAATATACAATTTATGAAAAACTTTTCAGATATCCATCAATTAGAATAAGAAACAATAGAAAAATTTCATGAATTTGAGAAAAAAAAATTAGGGTAAAGCAGTGCCAGGTGATAAGTTTAGGAAAAGAGAGGTAAAACACTGTTAAATTTTGCAGAAAGAGAACCAAGTTAAGACCCTGGTATTTGTCTAGAAGATTGTCTTTAATTACATATAAAAAACTATGTTGTTTCCACAGGATGATGATGACTAGAAGAATCAAAAGGATCAATAGATATCATCATCAATTTATTGAAAGTAAGCAATTTTATATCAGAAAATGATACAAATAATGTAAATATATTTATATTACCATAATAACATTTCAGGTTATACTAGTAAGTAGAATGATGATATCTGTGAGTTATGGGCAAGGGAAGGGCTGACTTTGAATTTGGGGTTATAATGATGGTAGCAAAGTATTTTATAAGATTTAAAGATTCCTTTGATCAGAGGAGAAAACATAAAGACACTGAGATAGATGAAAAGCAGAATTGTTTGCTACTCCCAAAGAAGAGAGGGCTACCAACTTGGACCACACACAGGGACTTCTACTCAGGGACAGGATAACAGCAATTTGGAACTCCAGGAGGCAAGTGGGGTAGGGTTAGCTAGGTTTATCAGGCTCCTCAAGGATTGGCTAATCTGAATAATTTTTCTGGCTCCTGGGCATAGGGTTCTCCCTAGTTGATTGATACCTGGGCAGGGAAGATTAGAGCTGGGACATAGTGGCCTAGAATGTGAAAGGAAAGTGGTTAGAGTGCATACTTTATCAGCTGCTCAAGAACACTGAGCAGCCTCTAATCAGAACTTTCAAAATTGAATGAAGGTAGCATTATAAAAACAAACAAAAAACACACCAAAATGCTATTTTACAAAGGGCCTACGCATAAATAAGAGGATACTTTGGAGCAAGTAGATAGAATCATCTCATGTATTATGAATTGGAGGGAAAGGGTTTGTACATTAATTTACATGTGAAATATTTTTTTTGTGAGCTATGGTTTTTGGATGAGTTATGTTCTCCAGATGAGGTTATCAAAAGAGGTGGCTAGTGCAGAAAATGTAGAGAGTCCCAAACAAGAGGAACCCAAAGAGGCCCACACCAAGACACATCATAATAAAAATGTCAAAGGTTAAAGACAAGGAGAGATTCTTAAAAGCAGCAAGAGAAAAGCAGTTAGTTAGCTACAAGGGAGCTCCCAAAGGACGGTCAGATGATTTCTCAACAGTAACTCTGCAGGCCAGAAGGGAGTGGCAAGAAGTATTCAAAGTAATGAATAGCAAGGACATATAACCAAGATTATTCTACCCAGCAAAACTCTCATTTAGAATTGAGGGTCAGATAAAGAGCTTCACAGACAAGAAAAAGCTACAGGAGTTCATCACCACCAAACCAGTATTACATGAAATGTTGAAGGGTATTCTTTGAGGAGGAGGAGAAGGAGGAGGAGGAGGAGGAGGAGGAGGAGGGGGAGGAGAAAGAGGGGGAGGAGGAGAAAAGATAAAAAATATGAACAATAAAATGGCAATAAATACATATCTATCAACAATTGAATCCAGAAATCAAAATACTAGTAAATGAACAAGGAATCTAATGAACAAAATAAACTGATGAATACTAGTAAAATAGAACCAGAGGCATGGAAACATGGAACAGACTGAGGAATCTCAGAGAGAAAGTGGGGGGAGGGGAGTGGGAAGAGATTAAATGAAGAACGTATATCCATATAGGCATTACCTATGGACACAGACAATAGGGTGATGAAGGCCTGGGATGGGATGAGAACCAGGTGGAGCTGGGGAATGGTGGGAAAAAAGGGACATCTCTAATACTCTCAATAATAAAGCTTTTTTAAAAAAGGACAAAAAGAGGTGGCTAAAGTTTCCTGAGAAGAGTCTTTTTTTTTTATAGGCATTTGCTTAAAGGTAGAGGAATGTTAGTCTTTGGTCAAATCTTCCAGTGCGGGCAGTTTGAGAAGCACTTAGATAGACAGTGAGTGGTAAGATGCTATATTGATGCTAACTGACAAATCCTTAGACTTTTCAAGGTCTCTGCTCTTGAGGAGTTAACAATTTAGTTCCATATTGTCATAAAATACTTGAAGACAATTGTTGTAGTGGAAGCTTTCCCCGAGCTCTATAAAATCAACTTTATAGTTCCCTGAAACTTCCCCATGTAATAATAATTATTGGCCTATATTTTTCTTTTCTCTCCTAAGAGCTCCTCACAGTTTTAATAGTATTGTTTCTCTGACAAGTCTTATGGGTATTTTATGGAAGTTAATATTGGTTTTCTCGAAATCACCTCAACAACATTCAAAAATAAATAAAAGAGCACCTGTTTCTTGATATTCTATAGCTCGTCATAGCAATAGCAAATCATTGCTTTTTCTTGCATTTCACCAGCAAAGCACCTACTTGTCCTGATGGCACTGTTATGGAATGGTAACCTCAAACACATTACAAGTGTAGCCTGAAGACACTAATCACTTTGAAAATGCCTAAGATTTAGAGCTCAGCAAGAGAAAACTCCTATGCTATGCAAACTATTCAAATGAGTTAAATGCTTCCTAGCAATGCTTTCAAATCAAAATTTCATCTCTGTTCTTTTTCTTGATTCACTTGAGATAGAGAACTATGGCATTGCATTATGAAAACATGCATATGTAATTCTTGAACTGGTCAGTAGTTTTCTAAGAACACAATAGGTACTACTCTGTTGAGGATGGACTAATGGGCTGCATTGGAGGAAGAAAACTTTATGAAAGTGCTTATATTTATTCATGAATGCTAGGACAACTTTTCTCCTGAAGTTATTGGAGAGGGACACATATGATTCAAATTCCAGTGCAGGGATGTGCCAGCCAGCTCAGAGATATCTGAGTTTAGAGGCAAAGCTAAGGATTTGTCAGTTAGCATGAATATAGCATCTTACCACCCACTGTCTGTTATAATGAATCAGGCTCAGATTTGATTCTGTTAACTTCCAGATATAAATATTAGAGGATACGCTTATTATTTGTCAAAGAGAAACAGGAGGGGAGGGGAAACATTGCTTTTATAGATAAGATTGTTGAGTAAATCATTCAGTTAAACTCTTCCTCCATGGCCTGCTTGCCTTATTTTGTATGTACTCCATGATTAGTAACATTATGGCTTCCTCAAAAGTTCAATTTGGGAATTATTAAAAGAGTCTTAAAGTAGTTTTTAGAAAGTTAATATTATCTGATTTTATTTATAATAGCATAGTTCTTACCCACTATTGAGCCACTTATTTGTTGAGAAGAATCTACTGGCCCAGATTCTAAGACAGGTAAATTTTAAGCCTATTAGGCTTTGTGCCTAGACAGGTTTGCTATTCTCAACAAAATCAGAGTTTTTGCTTAAAGAAAAAAAAAAAAGATCTTCCCCCAATATCTCCTACTTTTTCAATAATTCCCCACAATCAGCATATTTCATATGCTCTGCTATTTAGCCTGAATTGGTGAGTAAGGTCAGGGTTGTTACCACAGGGCAGTTCAACCTCTCCTTCTTATTCCTCCTCTCAGTGGTATTTTTCCTCAGAGGATGTCTCCAAATTTCTTGTACACAAGGTATTCTAAAACTGTATGTCCCCACAAGGACATGTCACTGGATGAAAGCTACCCCCAGAAAGGGAGCACAGCCTCGGTCAAAGCAGCTTCCTCTGGCTGAGGGCAATTCCTGGCCACTGCCTTGATCTCACAGCCAATGTCCCTTCCTCAGTCCTAAATGTAATAAGGTTGGCTGTGATGGTCTTTTTCTTGTGTCAACTTGGATAGCCTAATGACCTCAGCTATTTAATCAAATACTACTACTACTACTGTATGTGTTTCTTTGGAGGTTACTTTGTAGATGTGATTAAAGTTCATAATCAGTTGACTTTAAGTAAGGCAGATTATCCTCAATATACTGGGTGGATCTGATTTAATCACTTGAAAGGTTTTAAAAATAGAACTGAGATTGCTTTGCAGAAGATATTCCACCTGTAGACAGAAGCTTTAGCCCATGTTCAAGATTTCCGCCTGTCCTTCCTGAGAGCCTGCCCTACAGATTTGGGTCTTTCCTAGTCAACCTTCATAATCATGGAAGCCAATTCCTTGCAACAAATCTCTTAAATATAATCTCCTACTGATTCTATTTCTTAGATTGCACTTTGCCTGATAGAGTGACAAACCACAGCACCCATTGATGATGTTAGTTCTATTTTTGTAGTAATTAGAGTTATTTTGCTATTCTAGAATGGTAACCCCTATTCTTTCATTTCCTATAGGTCTCTTTTCATAAGGAGTCTGAAGTAATGTGAGTTCCATTGATTATAGTTTATAGGACTCTTGTTCTGTCCCTAGATGAGAGTAAATCATGTACTGCTTTTAAATATATTTCATTGATTTTTTATAGAGAGGAATAGAGAGGGATAGAGAGCCAGAAACATCGATGAAAGAAAAACATTGATCAGCTGCCTCCTGCACACTCCCTACTGGGTATGTGCCTGCAACCAAGGCACATGCCCTTGACCGGAATCAAACCTGAGACCCTTGAGTCCACAGGCCAACGCTCTATCCACTGAGCCAAATCAGTTAGGGCTAGGCATGTACTGCTTAACAACAGGCATACATTCTAAAAAATGTATCATTAGACAATCTCATCACTGTGTGGACATCATAGTGTCATACACAAACTGGAGAGTATAGCCTACTACAGTAATTATCTATACTATACTTTTCTATGACTGGCAGCTCAGTAGGTTTATTTTTATTAGCATCACCACAAACACTTGAGTATGATCATATAAGCCCTGAGAGTTGGCTTTTCTTTTTGTCATGCAAGTTCCCAACTTAAGCTTTGATTGATGAGGTAACCACTTCAATGAGGCATCCACTTCAATGGAGGCTATTCAATAGACACATTACCAGCCGCAGGGCTATATAAAGATCTGGCTACCTCCCCTCAGTGAGGCTCCTTTGTTTTAGAGATCTTGGTTGATTTCTACAACTGACCATTTGGGTTACCTGTTTTTGCTTTTTTTCTTCCTATCCACTCTATATTTTAAATCTACCAATAAGGAATGAGCCTGAGAAACCCTAGGCCTCCACCCCTACCCAATAAACACAGAACCTAAGCCCATTCTGTCCTTTTCTCTCTCTCTAAATCTCTGTCTTTCCCCCATCCCCTCAGTAAGATCTTGCTGTGCCCCCTAGCATGCCTTATATACCCCAGGACCTGTAAGTAATAAACTATTTTCTTCTTCAAAGTTTCCTAATGGTCATTTCTAAAGGATGCCATGCAGTTGTAATAGGAATCAAAAGGGTTGATTGTAACACTGACTTAGAAAGGGGAGATGTCTGTGGGAGGCTCCCTAGAAGCCTAGGTGAATGCCCCCAGTCATTTCTAGCAGATATCATTATGATCCATAGACTAAGATCAACACAAAATAGTAATATGTTGAGCTACTATGTTAGATGCCCGTGACTCACTAGATAATAAAAAATTTTCAGCTGCATTATAATCTTATGGGGCCCCCATTGTATAGGCAGGCAGTCTGTTGTTGATCGAAACGTTGTTAAATGGCACATGACTATATTCCTATTTTGTCACAGAGACTAAAATTGTGGAGGAGTGCACCACAGATTTCCCAAGTGAGCATTGGAAGTGATGACAAGTGAGATTATTCCTACTCCTACATCTGTTTGTCCATGAACCCAGATTCTGCATTTTGGGGACACAGTATCAGACAATAGTTGTTAATTCAGGGTACATTGTCATGGGAGATGGGTCCCCATCATTTCAGACACATTTCTAAGATGCCACCTCACCTTTACTAATAAATGATCATTCTCTTGCTCTATCAAGTTGGCAGCTTTTGAGTGGTACAGTGTGTGTAGACAGACCCTGGTGATGTACTCACTGCCAAACCTCCTTGCTTTGGAGCCTTTAGTCTGATATGAGGTTATATAGTGTCATGTGTTTGCCAATCAAACATGTTTTAAATATGTTTCTGAGAGTGGTGCTGATTGAGGTATCAGGGATAGAAAAGGCAGACACAAACCTGTGCTGAATATAGTGAAGATGAATGGCTGACTCTTCAGGGTTAAATGACCTAATTCATCAACTTGCCACAACATCACTGGTTGGTTTCCTTAAGGAATGGAGTCATTTCAAAGGTTCAGCATTGTTGGTAGATGCTCTCATGCTTTTTGCCCATTCCTATAGTCCCATCAACATCTATCTTCCCCAAAACTTTGTCCTCAACCTCCAATTTTTCTTCTTCCAAGCTCTCGCATACTGTCCAGGAGTCTTCTTATATTGCTACCTCAGAATATTTCTTTTTCCACACAAATTAGATGAGCAGATTCACCGACCAACATTCTGCCTATTGGGAAGAGTGACCTTGTTATATACAATTTTTGGAGGCTGAGAATTTAACCCCTATTATAACTCTTCTACAACAATAAGTAAATCCTGGGCCTATGGAGCTTTTTTGTCCCTTGGTTAAAGAAGAGAAAAGTAATCTTTATTTGTTGGCTAGGAAGTTCTACCAAAAAAGATCAATAGCTTCAAATTGATGATCAATTGCCCTCAATCTTTTATTGTCTTTCTATAATGTATAAAGTGCCCGGCAACAGCTATATGGTCCTTATAATTACTATTTTTCAAAATGTCTCAATTGTTTGAGATATTCTATCTACCTGTGAATTTCCTGTTCTCATTGTCTTACCCAAGTTACCATCATTAAAAGTTTTACCAGTTTCTTTTCCTAATTATCATCTAACTTCAAAATGTCATTTTAGGGTCTGCCTTCTACAACTACTTGGGGCACCAATTGGATGATTTCCCAGGGAAACAGATTTGGAGATCCTGAGATTTGTAGGCAGCAGGTGTATTGAGAATGATTGGGGTTATTTCTGGAATACCCATGTGCGTGAGTGAGGAAAGCAGGGTTTGGCAGGGGGAAAAGCTGAACTACATGCAGTCATAACAATGGCCTCAGCCAATCCTATGGGGAGCTCTGGGACAGGGATGGCCCCAAAACCTGTGCTCCATCAAGCAATAGACTGGGTTTTTGTACTGCCCCAGCAATCAGATAATGTATTAGGATGGTTTACCCAGTAAGGGATGCATTAGCATGCAACACCCTTGGCAGCTGAAAAACTGAGGTCCTCAGTCCAGAAGTGGCTTCCTGCGCATCCACTCCAAAACAAGTAATCAAAATGATATTAATTTAGAAATTTATTTTAATTGCACTATGTTCCTCCTTATTTACTTATAACATAGGTTTTGGGACTTCAAACTCATGAGGTTTTAAAGCAACATTTTCCATTTAGAAATTGAAAGATCTTTACTTCATCAGTTAGAAAAGATAAAGAAAATGGAGGTCCCAGAAGTCAGTCTCTTGTTGGTACTGTAACCATGTCCCTACAGCCAAGCACTCTCCTTTAATTGCCACCCTCATGCCCTTTAGAACCAGTTGAACGTAAACAATTGTAATCACAGTGGTAAACACAGTTGCGCTATATCCTAAACATAAGATTCCATAAGTTTGCAACATGTTCTGGAATCAATTACCTGTGACCTATCGCTCAACAACTTAGGGAAACAATAGATAACACCTTAATATCTCTGTTCTTCCTCATAGAAAAAAAAGTAAAGAGAAAATGATCATGAGGGAATAATTAATAAGTTGGCTTTGCAGAAAAGAATGAGAACTGAGATCCTCCCTCTATCCCACCCTATCCCCAATCTGGTCACATGTGATCATCCAATGGCTCTACAAGTCTGCTCAAATTCTTGAGATCTTATCAAGAAACCATAGAAGTTTACCCTAAATCTTCTCCCATTCCCCTTCTGGGGCTTAATAACCCCTAAGTCACTTCAGCCAGCAAAAATGGATTTGAAGCATTTCTAAGTCTCCTATCTTTTCAGTTAACACCTTCTCAATCCAGATACCTTTCTTTGCTCCAAACTCTGACATTTTGGATTCTTGGCTTTGTGAAGCATCGGGTACATGAACCAGAGTTTGGTAACAGTGCCTCAGGGTGTAAGTAATAGGGATCTTACAATATGTCTAATCTTCTGAATAAAATTAAAAAGCCAAAAGTTACTTCATGTAAATAAAAACAGAACCACAAAGCTTAGAAGGAAGTGTTTTTAACTATAAGGAATGGAATTCCTAACTCATAATGACCAATACACATATTTCCCCTATGTAAGTAGGTCAGATTAACCATGGAAATAAGACCTTTGAATACATTTTTAAACTATTAATTAATATTTTTGCCATAACTTTAGCAGTTATGTATCTCTGAAAAAGAATTCATTACCTGTATCAACATTTTCACAAATCGTAAGTCACATTCCATTACAAAGAAGCTTACCAGAATTTTTGATCACCATAATATCAACATCAGATTTCCTCATTTTATTGTGATGAATAACACTTTAGAAGTTCTAAGCATTTCTCTCCCCAAATCTAATAACATTTTCTATTTTCCACTTGCATGTGGTTAGGCTTAAAGGAATACTTAATCAAAAATGAGTATGTGCTGCTGTTTGATATGTGAGTAGTATAAATGTCATTGTACTGTGCAATTTTGTATGTGAGAAACATTTATGTGAGGAAAGCACTACTATTTAGTTTTATATAAAGGCTGTTCTAAATGATCAAACTATGTTGAAATTCTTTAGAAAGGTGTGTGTCCTTTAAGAAAATTCACTTTTATCTGAAGGTTAACGCATCTGTAGATTGGGGACTGTTCCTTATTGCTAATGATGAAAGGACAGAGAAGACAGCCCCAAAACTGGAAATAATCTAAGAAAAGTTGTTTCTTTGTTTCCTGTTTCCCTCCCTCTTTCTTGCTTTCTCACGCTCTCTTTCTTTCAACCCACTTTACATATTCAATTCTCTTTCAAGGACAAAGAATAACTTGTATAAATAAATATATAAATACACCTGTTAATGCAGTTTTACAATTATATATATGATACAAAGGTTTATATTAATTAGGGTGAGTGTAATAATACTTTTTCTATCCATTGGATTAAGTCATTATAAAACTTGAGTTTCACTGGGAGACCAATGAAAAAGTGTGACTTTTTAGAAAACTTTTTTTAAAATATGATATAAGGACAGGGAAGTGAAATTAGAAACTTAGGACAGTATAAAGAATGGAGGTGGGAATCAATTAGAACAAAACTTAGTAAACAATGCCTGAAATATTTTGGTGCTAAACTGTATGTTGCTGTCTGCTGGTTGAGACTACGGACAAGCATGAAAAAGTATACCGCCTGGAAATGATTTATGTGAATAAAATGAAGTGTTAACCCTCCCTCCACGACAGCTGTGAAAGGTTTAAGAACTGGGGCAGATGCAGTAAAGTGCAGGTGGGTTTAAGAGGTGACATGTGTTTGTGTCATATACTCTCTGCTTCCTCTATAAAAAAATGAAGTAATGCCATTTGACCTTTTTGAGAGATAGTCGCAGGAAGCTGCAGTACATTTGAGGATATGGTGAACATTTGGCATAAGTGTTGAGAAGGATGGAGAAGAAACTGCCCTTATAAAGTAAAAATAATAATACATAATAAAAATACCCAGTAATATTGAGGGTAAACCATAATTGGGTACCTAAGTGTATACTGAAAGATATCCTTTCTGATATATTTTTTTCTTGCAAGAGTGTTGAGCCACCCCAGCTGCACGTAGAGACTATGCTTTGTTATATTGGTGCAGTGGTGGAGAATTTTTGCACAAGCAAAGAGGTTGAAGTTATAGGTAAGAAATCAGTTGGCGCTATGTTGGCTCAGTTTGGAAAAGATAAGGATGAGCAATATTCATATGGAGAGTATAAGACACAGTAAGAACTTCGAGTGACCTGTCAACATTCAAAACCCAATTTTTTTTTCACTTTAGTTTTACGGTGAAGTGTTGAAATATGCAATTAGCTCATGGTATATTTGTATTCTAATGACCTATTAACTTAAATATTCAATCAACCAAATCATTATATTCCCCAACCAGTCTAGATAAACAGGAGTTTGATTTATGCCTCTGCATCACATACATATTTAAGAAACAATTGAAATCCAAATCATATCCTAAGATTTTTTTCCATAGTATGAGTCACTGGAACTCTTGAGATTTATAATACTTTACATATACCAGAGGGCAATTAGTGAGAACGCAAGGTAATTGAAAGATGATCTGCATTTAAATACCAAATACAATTACTGCTAAATTCTGTTTGAATTTATTCCATTAATTACCAGAGTCACTGTGCCCCATCTTTCAAATGTTTCCTAACTCAAAGTTATTACTCTCATAAAGGTGACTTTGATGAGACCTTATGGGGTCATAGATAGGCAAATCTTTCATGAAAATGACTGGTTTTATATATTGCCCCATCTTATGTTAGTGTCTGCTCTATATTAAATACTATCATTTAATAGTTGGTATTACCAGGCACAGTGATATAAAAAGCATGATGTAAACATTTTATCTCATTTAAACCTCACATAAGGATTATTATTATTTTATACTTATTTTCCACATGAGGAAATTAAGTCTAGGAAGATTAAAAGACTTGACTTAAATCACATAGCTGATAACCACTTCCATTATCTGAATAGGTCAATCTGATTCTTGAATTCAACATTTAAAACATTCTGCAATTCCACTCACATCTCGTTCCTTCCACATACTACTTTCCCTGTCTCTGCTGGCACTAGCCTTTTAAAGCAAATAGATTCTGAGCAATACATTTCAGACACTCTTTCTCCCAAAGTTATTCAGACAATATCCCTACTTATATAGTCTGCTAGACTACTGACCTTCTGAACCCATTTCCTGTTTATCACCTGCTTGCTATCCTTCTAGATTTGGCATGCAGAACTCTCAAGTCCTTCTAAAAGTTTTAGCATGAATCAATCCCACCAATATCCCAGAGAGAATATTCTGGATGTTTTGCCCTTTAGAATCTAATGTGTTTGCCAGTTTCTACAGTGAAGCCCACCTAGTTCCTTTGAGTTGGATATAATTAAGTAGGGTGTCCCAAAAATGTATACACACACTTTGAATAATTATAAAGGCAGTGTTTATTAAAATACATTTCATTTTCAGAATTAAGCTATCAGCTTTTAAAGTGTGCATACATTTTTGGGGGACACTTTGTATATTCAGACATTATAATATATACATAAAAACCTTCCTTTAAGATTGGCTTCATTGAAATAAAGAATCATTATTGCTTATATATGTATTTTTAAAATAATCTTCACCTGAGGATATATTTTTATTGATTTTAGAGAGAGAGGAAGGGAGAGAATGAGAAAGAGAGAGAAACTCCAATGTAAGAGAGAAACATTGACGGGTACATGCCCTGACTGGGGATTGAACCCAGAACCTAAGCACGTGCCCTGACCAGGAATCAAACCTGCAGCCTTTTGGTGTACAAGATGATGCTCCAAATATCTGAGATACCTGACCAGGGCCATTCTTACTTAAATTTATTTCCTGTTGCATTGTGCAAATTCTTGAATATAACTGTCTTAAATAAATGGAAAATCTATGACAAATGCTACACTTTAAAGAACATTGTAACAGCAGGTATAATAGTACATGAGGACTATTTTGGGCAGACTGGAACATATATTCGCAAAGTCCTTCTGTAATCTGAGAGTACATGCTGTTTATAACCATGAAACCAGGACAGTGAAATAAAGAAGTTTTTCTTCCCCAAATACAGTGTTCTTATAATTGGATTATATGCAACCAATTCCACTTGCAATATTTTCTAGAATTATTGGTAATTGAAGAGTAAAGGAAAAAAATTTAGTGGGGAACAGAGTCGTTACAAGTTAAAGATTTATTAATAAGTAAATAAGTTATTAATTCTGCTTCAAAAGAAGTTTGTTGACAGTCACTAGGAATAGACATCTGAGGAATCCAACTTTCTGAACTATTTTTTCTGTTTTTCTGACTAGACATTCCTGGAAAGCAAAGATCAGGTTGGCTATGGTTTTTGATAAGCATAACGGTCTTATTGCTGCAAACATTGTTGCAAAAAAACAAAGGGAATTTCTTTAATATAGATTGCATTGAGAGTTAACTATGGCTGCCTTCTTCAGTTCCAAATGTTTAATTAAAGTCTAATGTTTATACTCTTCTAATAATACCAATAGCACTCATTGTTTACAATGTAGCGTGCATCCAGCTTATGTTATTTTATTAAATGCTTACTTCTCTCATATTAGACACATCATTAAACAAAATCAAATATTTGGATATATATTAAAATGCTTGGGAATATGAAACTATAAGATTTTGCCTCTGTGTTTAATTGCTATTGACCTAAAGATGAACTCATTAATAGTATTTAAAGGATGATTATAAAAAATGTTTATTTTGCCCTGGCCAGTACACTAAGTGCTCTAACCACTTAGTGCACTGGACTGAACAATAAGACATTGAGGGTTCGATTCCCAATTAAGGGCACATTACTTGGATTGTATGTTTGATCCCCAGCCCTGATCTGGTCAGGGCGAGTACGGAAGGCAACTGATTGATGTCTCTCTTATATTAATGTTTCTTTCTGTCTCTCTCTCTCTCTCCTTTTTTTCTTTCTCTCTCTCTCTCTCCTCCCCTATCCATCCTCCTTTCCACTTTATCTAAAAATCAATGGAAAAAAATATCCTCAGGTGAAGACTAATAACAACAACAAAACATTTATTTTTCCAATGCCATAGATATAATTAACAATTATAGTACTTCACAGTAAAACCTTCAGTTTTATCAGTAATACTTTCCATAGGATGAGCAAATTCCCCAATAAAAATCTCATGTTGAAGGAGAATAATTTGATAATGCATTTGAATTAATAGGATGATATAAAACTTATGACTAAACTATTTCCCTTTTCTAAATAATTACTGGTAGTTGCAAGTTAAATTTTGATGACTAGTAAATATTAAGATGATTGTAACAAAGCTCTATTATAGTATAGATAAAAAGGACAACAAGTGAAAGAAGACAATCAACATTCCTTCCATTTTTCCACTAGTCAATAGAATTATCCCTCATAGGAATATACAACATCAATTGATATAGAAAAAGGAAAAACTCTTTACTAATACTGAGAGGTAAAAAGTGAGCTGAGCCAAGAATGTGCATAAATATATAATTAAACATATAATTCATTTACATTTTAAATTGAGATTTATTTTTTACCAAGCATATTCTGAGGGATACATAATACCTTATGTAATAACTACTAATATTGTAATAAAAATACATTTAATCCAACTAAGATATATTTCTAACTCACCCTCTATGCTCAGTGAGGGTTTGACAAAGTACTCACCCTTTATGTCCAGTCGTGGTCTGGTCCACATGGTCACTCATGGACTCAGGCTGATAGAATTTTACCATATCTGTGGCAGGAAATAGAGAGGAAATAGAGAACCATAATTAAATTTTTCTTTTACTCTTTCATCCAAGAAGTAAAAGACAAGGATTGTACTATTTATGAGAATTATAGGTATATATGCATATCTATCTCAGAGACAATAATTATATACATGTAAATAAATAAGATCAGGTAGTTGACTTCATTTACAAAAGAATTTTCTATAAGTTATAAAACTAGAAAATCTGGAAAATGGAGAAGCCACCACTGAAACCCAAGTCTTCTCTGTATATTCTCTTTTCAATACACCACATTACGTCAGCAGGTTAAAAAGTAATTCAAAATATAGTCATACATGCCAACTTTCTGTTTTTGATTAGAATTATAAAGAAAAGTCTTTAAGAAAAGATTGTCTTTACTAAAGCAGTAGAGTTATGTCACTAATTACAAAAGTAAAATATGGAAGAGATTCTGAAGAGAAATGTATATTAGGATAAATATTAATGCCATATGATCAAAGTGTCTTTTAGTGAGAAAGAGTTGAAGAAAAAAATTCAAGAGGAAGGCACACTTCCAAGCTGTTCCTATGAAGCCAGCATTACCCTAGTCTCAAAAGCAGATAAAGACACTACAAAGAAAATTACAGACCAATACCCTTGATGAAAATAGATGCTTAAATCCTCAACAAAGTTCTAGCAAATCGGATCTAGCATTACATTAGAAAATGTCATTATTTGTGGATGACATGATATTGTACATAGGAAACCCTAAAGACTCCATCAAAAAACTGCTAGACTTAATAAATGAATTCAGCAATGTAGCAGGATACAAAATTAGCACCCAGACATCTATGGCTTTTTTACACACCAATAATGACCTCACAGAAAGAGAAACTAATAAAACAATCCCATTGACCATTGCAACAAAAAAATTTAAGATTCCTAGGAATAAAAATAACCAAGAAGGTAAAGGACCTGTACTCAGAAAATTACAGGATGCTAAAAAATGAGATAGAGGAAGACATAAACAAATGGAAGAATATACAGAGTTCCTGGATTGGTAGAATCAACATCATTAAAATACCCATAATACCCAAAGCAATCTATAGATTCAATGCACTTCCCATTAAAATACCAATGACATATTTCACAGACCTAGAATTAACTCTCCAAAAATTCATCTGGAATAAAAAAGACTCTGAATAGCTGCAGCAATCTTGAAAAAGAAGAACAAAGTTGGAGGGATCACAATACCATATATCAAGTTATATTACAAAACCACTGTTCTCAAAACTGCCTGGTACTGGCACAAGAACAGACTTAAATGTAAGACAGGAAACCATAAAAATCTTAGAAGATGGCAAAGGCAGAAAAATAGCAGACATATGTCACAGCAATATCTTTACTGCTACAGCTCCTAGGACAATGGAAACTAAGGAGAAAATAAACAAATGGGACTACACCAAATAAAAAACTTCTGCACAGCAAAAGAAACCAACACAGCAATAAGGAAGTCCACTGCATGGGAGAATGTATTTGCCAATGTTATCACCAATAAGGGTTTAATCTCCAGAATTTATAGGGAACTCATACAACTTAACAAAAGGAAGATAAATTTTAAAAATGGGCAAAGGACCTAAATAGACACTTTTCGAAAGAGGACATACAGAAGGCCAAGAGACATATGAAAACATGCTCAAAGTCACTAGTCATCCAAGAGATGCAAATCAAAAGGACAATGAGATCACACCTGTCAGAATGGCTATCATCAACAAATTGACAAACGACAAGTGCTGGCTAGGATGCGGAGAAAAAGGAACCCTCGTGCACTGCTGTTGGGAATGCAGACTGGTGCATCCACTGTGGAGAACAGTATGGAGTTTCCTCAAAAAGTTAAAAATGGAACTCCTATTTGACCCAGTAACCCCCATTTCTAGGAATATATCCCAAGAAAACAGAAACATTAATCAGAAAGGATATATGCACCCCTATGTTCATAGCAGCACAATTTACAAGAGCTAAGATTTGGAAACAGCCTAAGTGCCCATCAGCAGATGAATGGATTAGAAAACTGGTACATCTACACAATGGAATACTATGCTGCTATTAAAAAAAACAACAGCACAAGAAACAGCATGGATGGAACTGGAGAGCATTATGCTAAGCGAAATAAGCCAGTCAGAGAAAGATAAATATCACATGATCTCACTCATTTGTGGAATATAATGAACAACATAAACTGATGAACAAAAATAGAACCAGAAACACTGAAGCATCAGACTGTCCAACCTATGAGGGAAGGCGAGGGGTGAGGGGATATGAGATCAACCAAAGGACTTGTATGCATGCATATGAGCATAACCAGTGGACACAGACAGTGAGGGGTATATGTGGGCATGTTCTGGGGTGTGGGATCATCTGGGGAGAGGTCATGTAATACTTTAAACAATAAAAATTTAAATTAAAAAAAATGAAACGAAAAAAAAGAGTCAGAGTAAAAAAATATATTTCTAAAATATATTTAATTAGTTTACATAAATGTTTTAAAAATATATTATAAAATATATTTCAATAAATATTTTAAAATATGTATGTATTGTTGAATACTGTGAAGCTATCACTCAAAAAAGCAAAAATAATTGAGCTTTCTAATCATTCTCTTTCCATTTAATTTATCTAATATTTATCACACGTTAGTTATATCCATAGTAATATATCTACTGTGATGTGGCAAATACTAACAAAATCAATCTGGAGAAAAAAGACAATTATGGAACAAAGGGCTCCTTATCCATACACACATAATCTGGTAATCATCAATTATGATAAAGTTTAAAAGAAAAAGAAAGTATACTATAAAAGGGAGTCTAATGACCATAATGACATGAAAAGAAGAGGAATTAATAATTTAGCTTCCTAACGGCCCTGGGGTATAGTAAACGGAACCAGCAGTTCTCACTACAGTAAACCACTACTTTTTCAGGCTATTGAATGCTTTATTCTAATTTTGATAAGATAGAAAGAATGATCAATTTCTGAAAATTTCCAAGAAATGTGAATAAAATTTGTAGATAAACAAGAGTTTTTCAGCTTTGCTCTCTTAAACCCCAGAAGGTTCACTGTCACACTGCTCCAGTTGATGGACGAAGGGATGGACATTCATGAGCCTGCTTATCTGTTCACACTGCAGTTACTTTTTGCAATTTAGTCTATTCGTATTACCTGAAACAGAGTCCTATATGAAAAAAATCAAAATGTATTGTACCTTATGTTAACACATGAATGTTTCTTGCCAGAGAGGTAATTGAGACAAACTTTTTTGATCCACTTGATCTAATTAAAAGAGAAGACTTGCTTAATTACCTTGTGCCACTCTTCATTCCAGGACACAAGAAACATGAAATTTATGCATTTACTTATTCATCGTGAATGAATAGCTCAATATTTGCTGAGTTTTTGCTGTGTGCAAGTATCACCCCAAACTAAGTTGAAAAAGTTACTAAGTTTTCATTAACTGCTGTTAGCCTATTTTCCAGGAAATGGTTGTGCCTCCAGATAATCACCTGCAGAAACCTCTGAAAGGACCCAATAGAGAAGTGTCTCAAACTGGTTAAGAAAGCCATTTTGCCCTGACCAGTATGGCTCCATTGGTTGGGTGTTGTCTATTTGGATTCCAAGTCAGGGCACATGCCCAGGTTTCTGGCTCCATCCCCTGTAGGGGGCTTGCAGGAGGCAGCCAATGGATGTTTTGCTCTCACATGGATCTCTCTCCCCCTCTCTCTTCCTTTCTCCTCCCCTACTTCCCTTCCTCTCTCTCCAAAAATCAATAAAAATAAAAAGTCATTATGAATATGAGGTGACCAAGAGTTCCTTATAGTAAAATCCCTGCCTCTGGGAGGAGTTTAGACGCCATCTCTAAATTGTGCCTGGTCAACCTGATACCACCCCATATACGCTATGAAAAAAATTTCCTATTATGAATACACATTAATTCAACAGGATAAAAGCACAGGGGCTCCTAAATTACAGGAGCCATGGCTTTGGAAGTTATTCCCTTATTTGCTGCAAACTGTGCTTTGGGCAGCAACTACTCAGTGTAATATCTGGTCCCCTGCTCACCAAGAAGTGAACCCAAATTCTCTTTGATAACACAAACACAGTCTGGTTTTTATCACTCACAGTTTTAGGAGAGTCAACAAGTTGACATCATACTTGAAAGTCCTCTTGCATATCACTCAAATATATTTTTATGTAATACTTTTTCTCTGCGAACACATGCTTGCATAAAAATATGCAACCACACTGCAGAGTCGTATACTCAGAAAAGATGCTGGATCAGAAGATAAATTATATCAAAGGGTGTTCAAATTATGAAAATTTTCAAAGTAGTAAATAAAAGTGAATGTGATCAACATATAGTTACCAATGACTTGTCAATTAAATAATATAAAACACCTATCATCTATTTTCAGTGTCATTTCAGGTATGTGTATATGAGTGTATGTATGTGTATATACTAAAAACATGGAATAAAAATAAATCTCAGATAAATACCAGACTTTTAATGGTATAAATTTATATTTATAGAAACATCATCAAAAACTAACACCGGCCTATGCAGGAACATTTGGAATTTAAGGCCTTTTAGTTAGACAAACTTTTAATTGAATAAGTTTGGATTAATTTTCTCATCTTCAAAGTAATCACATGTATTTTGTGAGTTATAAATGATAGTATATGTAAATTTCTTAGTTTATTACCTATTATTCTCAGTAAGGGAAAGACACTGTCATCCCTTCAAATAGCAAACCAGGGACCTAAAACTCTTGAGGTTTCTTTTTACCTTTACTCAATATACCAAATCTGTCTCCAGTTCCTATTGATTTAATTCTAGTCTTCAAATTCAATGGCTATCTCTATCTTTTTAATGCCAAATATTACAGTCCAGCCTGCCTTTAATCTTTTCCTAGAATTTGGCAATAAAATATTAGTCCTATTGCATCCATTCTATTTTATTTTCCAATATGTATTCCATAATGCTTCTAGTCATGGGACATACTTGTTAAAATTATTCAGCACTATTTTCAGAAAAAAAATAAAATCTATAACTTTGCCTATAAAATGAAGCCTGCCTCCTTTTCAGCATCAAAACATACTACGTTCCACCTTGCTTGCTTTTCACAAATTAACCTTCTTTGACTTGCTTGAATCGGCCATGCTTCTTCTCTATTTCACATCTTTGGAAATCTATGCCATGGGTTATTGTGGTAATAGAATAGAATAATTAAGAGCATGGTGTCAAAGAACAGAGATGTATCTGTGAATCTCTGATTTATTTATTCACTCTGATTTAAAGGAAGTTTCTTATCCCTTTTAAGGTTTAGCTTCTTTTCAAATGGAATAAGCATTTACCTTATAGGCTTTCTAAGCATATTAAACAAAATGAAACAGAATAACTAGCTAAAATTCAACATGTAAGGTCACTGGCTTTGTGCCTTTTAACAAGTCACTTACCACACCAGTAAAATATGTTGGGCTATTTATGTTAAATAGTGTATGTAATATGCTGATATGAATGGTTTAATTATATTTAAAATATGAGCTTAATAAAAGGAAATAATCATTTCCCCTTTTGATTTCTGTTTTTAGGCAAAGATTATTTTTGAACAATACCATTCACTAAATGCTGTAAATATTCTACATCCTGAATACTAAATATTCTGTATATTCTGAATAATGTAAAATTCAAAAATTGTGTGCTTTAGTTTTTATCAGTGCTCCATAAACAATGTACCTGAAAATCACCTGGGGAGTCTTTTAAAAATACAAAAATGAATTTAGTAGTTCTGAGATGATTTTTAAAATTGTGCATTTCTAACAAGTTCCCAGGTGATGCTGGAATTCCCACCTTCAATTTATCTTTTAGACATATCAGCATGGATCGATGCAGAACATCACCATCAGCATAAATCAATCTATCAACACACATTTGAACACTATGTATTTGCAAGTTCCACTATGTACAATGAAGGAAAGACATGTAAGATGTGTGTGTCCTTCCTGTCATGGTAATTAAAAAGTGTGATGAGCTTTTCTACAGAGCAGCGATTTTCAACTGGTGTGCCACAGAAATTTTAAAACATGCAATATCTGACTATATAGTCAGGGTCACTGAACTCTTTTCCCTTAGATTGTCAAATAAAATGACCACCTAAGCCAACAATAGCCATTGGTGTAAATGAATCAGAATTATACCTACATAATTTTTGTCAGATCGGCAAAAAATATATTTTTGGTGTGTCACAGAATTTTAATAATTAGTTTATGTGTACCTTGAGATGAAAAAAGTTGAACATTGCAGCTATAGAGGAATAGAGGAAACCCTATTAAACCAATTTACATAGATCTGGCTGATACAAATTAAAGGGACAGCTACAGCATGCTGTATACACCATAGATATATAATAAATACTCAACATAAGAATTCAATAAATGAGCAGATTGTTACATCTACACTAATAAAAGAGAAATATGCAAATTGACAGTACCGCCGCGACACCCATTAGCCAATCATAACTGAGAATGCAAATTAACCCAACAAAGGTGACGGGTTAATTTGCATACACAGGCATGGAGTGGCCCGGCAGGGCGGGACGCCTGCTATGAGGGGGAGGGCGGGGGGCAGTGGGAGATATAGGAGTGGCGCTCTGGCTGGGAGCGAAGACTTGCAGGCTCCCAGGCAGCCGGGAGCGAAGCCAGGGGAAGGAAGGCCTATTCTTGCACAAATCTTTTTGCAATAGGCCTCTAGTCCTATCTAATAAAAGAGTAATATGCAAATTGACCTTCACACCAAGACACAAGATGGTCGCCCCCATGTGGTCAAAGATGGCTGCAGCCATGTGGACATAAGATGGCCGCCACAACATGGCTGCCACAAGATGGCCTGCAGGGGAGGGCAGTTGTGGGAAGTTAGGGGTGACCAGGCCAGCAAAAGAGGGCAGTTGGGGGTACCAGGCTGGCAGAGGAGGGCAGTTGGGGGGGATCAGGCCTGCAGGGGAGGGCAGTTGGGAGGACCAGGCTTGTAGGGGAGGGCAGTTGGGGGTGATCAGGCCAGCAGGGAGGGCAGTTAGGGGTGACTGGGCCAGCAGAGGAGGGCAGTTAAGGGAGACCAGGCCAGCAGGGGAGGGCAGTTGGGGGGGACCTGGCCAGCAGGGGAGGGCAGTTGGGTGGGACCAGGCCTGTAGGGGAGGGCAGTTGGGGGGACCAGGCAGGTAGGAGAGGACAGTTGGGGGGGACCAGGCCTGCAGTGGAGGGTAGTTGGGGGGACCAGGCCTGCAGGCGAGGGCAGTTGGGGGGACCAGGCCTGCAGGGGAGGGCAGTTGGGAGCCAGCAGTCCTGGATTGTGAGAGGGATGTCCAACCACTCGTTTAGGCTCAATCCCAGTGGGATCAGGCCTAAATGGGCAGTCGGACATCCCTCATACACTATTTAACAGATTGGAGAGGGTGCAGGCTGGGCTGAGGGACACCCTTCCTCCCCTCCACCCCCGGTGCACAAATTTCGTGCCCCGGGCCTCTAGTATAGAAATAATTGAGGTAGAGGTAAGAAAAATATAAGAATATTTGAATTGGGATTACAAGGAGCGATTATTGGCACAAAGAGGACAAAACCTTTAGGCTGGAAACATGACTGATCAAAGTCGCAGAAGCAGAAATGAAAATGGTGCACATAGAGGGACCAGGAAAAGTTCACTTGCATTTATAGGACGTGGAAGCGTTTGGTTCGGGACAGCAGTGTTTGATATACAGCTAAGTCTGATGTTTTATGTGCAATGTGGCACTCTTATGATTTTAAGTACCCACTCTCCATGTCATATAACTAAGAGTAAGGTCATTATTCAATACTATTTGAATAATAACAATACTCAGTTACATCTTAATATTCTCCTTTGAATACCAGACAAAAATGGGCAGCAGCTGATATTTCATAGTATTGCATATTGATGGCATGTCTCATAGGTGAATGCCATATTTTATGTACATCATAAAAGTATAAAATTTGAGATTCTCTGTGGCAAAGACTAGTTAGTGCCTAATACACAATAGGTACTCAAGAAAACACTTGCTTTTTGACCAAAAGGATACTTGACCACAGGCAGAGTGGGCCTCTGTTATAGAAATCCTTCAAGCTTAAAGAGGTGAGT